>NC_134997.1:1250000-2500000 GCF_050947335.1 Megachile rotundata | reverse complement strand
TGGGGAGTCAGACTCTACAAGATGCGAAAGGCTTTGTTCCGATCGGACCACCCACTTAGGAAAAAACCGGCGAACATGCATAGAAAAAAAATAAGGGACTCTCTTTCAGGGACAAGTACAAACTAATTACATCATGATTGAGGGTGCTTCATTCATTTGTTCTTTGTTAACTTTCTTTGCAAAAATTTACTGCGCATGTGTATCTCTTACGGTTTAGGACTGCGCAAGGGTCAAAGTATCCGTAAAATAATAGCAGATCCTGCGCAACAAATTTCCTAACAAATCAAATTGATGCAGTTTCAGAACGATACGGAGACTGTACCAAGCAATGGGAATAATACACCAACGTCAACATGAACTCATCTTCCTGTATAAGTCGCGTGTCAGAGCAGTAAAGCTTAGTTAGTGTTTTGGTACAGTGCATTGTAATTGCCCTTTCTTGTCTTTCCCGTGCATAGCACGGGGCGTTCCACTAATATTAATAACAATAGTTTTCCGCTAATATCACGGAAACTAAAGTTTTCCGTCAATTATGCATAAGGAAAAACTCGTTCAGAATCATGCCACTAATAACGTATTAGAAGGACATTAAAATCGTTCGAAGTTGATTTCAAAAGTTAATAACAATTTTTCGCTAATATCTCGAAAACTAAACCTTTCCGCGAAATTTGTATATGAACAAAATTGTTCGGAATCATGTCCGTGATAAGATATTAAAAGCACACTAAAATCGAGAAAAGTTTATTTCAAAAGTTGCCGGTTATTTTGCAATAACAATACTTTGCAATTAAAAAATGAAAAATTTTTTGATAATGGTACCAATGGGGAGTCAGATGCAAAACCAGATGCAAAAGGTTTCGTTCCGATCGGTCCATCCAGCTAGGCGTAATCGGCGGGCACACAGAAAAAAAAAAAAAATATACTGATCGAATTGAGTAACCTCCTCCTTTTTCGAAGTCGGTTAAAAATACTATATATTTTCTATAAGCCGATTCCGTGGGCGAACTAGTGTCCTCGAGAGAAGTATGTCCTCCAAAGGTCTCTAGACAAATGCCCTCTTCCCGTTCCGTGAGGTTTCCTAATCCGCGAAACTTGAGGCCCCAGGGTTGTTTTATGGCCCGGATGTCATAGCGTCAGGCCTTTACCCCGTGGTGGTCGTCGTAGGACGGCCATGTACCCGTCCCTGTTTTATTCAACACGAATTATTACACACAGCTTCGGTACAATAACGCCCTTAACTTTAAAACTTTAAAATCAGCCTGCAAAGTAGAACTGAATTTTAAGAGTTGGACAACAAATGCTCAAATCACAAAAAATTATAAACCGATAAATTAAAATGCGCCAAAGGAGTAGGAATTACTATCAGATACGACAATATAGCAAAAAGATTTCGACTCTCTAAAGTTTTATCTACTTTCTCCGTTGAAGCATACGCAATTTTCCAAGCACTCGTCCACGTAGAATGAATGAATTTCCAAAAATTCATAATCTACTCAAATTCCATACGTGTAATCAGTGCCATAGGAAACATCACATTGGACATTCCAGAAATATATACAAATTTTGTCAAAAGTAACAACCAGATGATTTTCATATGAGTTCCCACCCACCGAGGGATTACAGGTAATAAAGAAGGCAACATAGCAGCCAAAGAAGCAATATTTCTTCTATCCGTTGAAGTAGAGGGATTAGTCCCACACCGGGATCTTGTCATCGATCTCCTCCACATCGATATATAGGAGTGTAGCAGAATATGGACTACTTCCAAAAAAAACGCAGACGCACGATATGATGCAGAATTTTCATCAACCAATACCTACACATGGTATGTCCTGAAAGTAATGTCAGTAAGTCAATTAAAAATCATTTATTGAACTGCTCGTTACAAATGATTAAAAATCTTCAAAATAGGCTCCTTCTGCGTCTATACATCGACTCCAGCGAGTTTTCCAGCTCTCGAATGCATTGTTGTCGGCCTCCTCCAGAATTTCCTTCAATGCCGCCGTTCAAGCTCTTTTGATTCCGTTTACTGTCCCGAAAATCTTGCCTTTCATGGGTGTTTTGACTCGTGGAAACAAAAAAAAGTCGGGGGGAGCTATGACCGGGCTGTACGAGGGCTGGGGAATCGTTGGCACCCCTGCTTTAACCAAGTAGTCGGAGACGATAAAGGCGGTATGGGCCGGAGCGTAGTGAAACGTCCAGTTGTCTACTGATATGGTTCGTGACGATGTCATAAACTTGAGTTTTTGGAATATTTAGCATATCGGCCATTAAACGAACACTTAATCGTCGGTCTGAATTCAACAATTCCCTCATTCGTGTCACATTGTCGGCTGTGGTGGTCGTGGATGGCCGCCCGGCACGGTCCTCGTCATCGACCTCTTCCCGGCCTTTCAAAAAGGCCTTGTGCCACCGAAACACTTGCTGATCTGACAGGGCATCTTCTTTATAAGCTGACTTGATCATAGCAACCGTTTCCGTCGCGATCTTTCCAAGTTTCACGCAAAACTTGATCGCAATTCTTTGTTCTAACGAGGGCTGCATTTTGACTTGTACAGTGACACAAAACAATTTTCATGGATAGGCTCGTCCTCACTCTTCGGATGCTCGGAGCACCTTCAGCAGCGGAGATCTATTTAGCTGAGTTCCCGTACTACCAATTTTAACCAAAAAAATCGCTGTCCGACGTGAAGTCGCGTTACAATAAAGTCACTGACATTACTTTCAGGACATACCATGTATTGAATAAAATAATTTCTATTTCCTAATGAAGTAATTTCTATTTCATTCAATCATACAATTACGTAACAGATATGAATGAAACCTATTTACTCGTTAGGTATTATATTAAATACATTTCAACCTTTTCGGAGGCGGCGCAAAATTAAAAGATTATTTTGAATATGTTATTTAATTTTACGCAAAATTAAAAGATTATTTTGAATATGTTATTTAATTTTACGCAAAATTAAAAGATTATTTTGAATATGTTATTTAATTTTGCGCCGCCTCCGAAAAGGTTGAAATGTATTTAGTATAATACCTGACGAGTAAATAGGTTTCATTCATATCTGTTATGTAATTGTATGATTGAATGAAATAGAAATTACTTCATTAGGAAATAGAAATTATTTTATACTTTTTAGTGCATTTCGAAGTCGGCGTATTTTTTTTCTAAAAATTATTTTATTTCACGCTTTTTATCGGCCGGCAAGACGTGTTTGTAGAAACAGTAGAAAATCGGCGACTGCATGTTGACTCATACACCACCAGAGACACGGAGGCATACGTAGAATTCAATATATTAGTAACAATAGTTTTTCGCTAATAACTCGAAAACTAAAGCTTCCCCTTAATTGTGGATAAGGAAAAAGTTGTTCAGAATCGTGTCCCTGATAACATATTAAAAGGACATGAAAATCGTCCAAAGTTGATTTCAAAACTTTTCAACAATTTTTCGCTAATATCTCGAAAACTAAAGCTTTTCGCGAAATTTGTATATGAACAAAATTGTTCAGAATTATGTCCGTGATAAGATATTAAAGGCGCACTAAAATCGAGAAGAGTTTATTTCAAAAGTTGCCGGTTTTTTGCAATGACAATACTTTGCAATTAAAAAATGAAAAATTTTTTGATAATGGTACCAATGGGGAGTCAGAACCTACCAGATGCAAAAGGTTTCGTTCCGATCGGTGCATCCAGCTAGGCGTAATCGGCGGGCACACATAGAAAAAAAAAAATACTGATCGAATTGAGTAACCTCCTCCTTTTTCGAAGTCGGTTAAAAATATGACCAAGGAAGACAGAATCACCATGGCAAAACACCGAACAAGCTACTGCAGACCATTTATCAGTATTTACAAACCATCTATAAGTTCTGAACTGTTCAAGTTACAAAATTGTCGGATTTTGTTACTTGCAAATTTGTGTTAAAGTGTTATATTTCATTTGATTGTAATTGTTAATTTGAGCCAAACATATGACTTACTTTCGAGATACATTTCTTCCATATTAAAATAATTATTAACCGCACTTTTCTTGAATAATTTATATAGAATTATATAAATTATAAGAAGACGTGGTACGTTGCACTAGAAACATAGAAACATAGAAACGTAAAAACATGGAAACATAGAAAAAATGGTAAGTTATGCTACTTTTATGTTATAAAATCATGTCAATTTTTCATACTTTAGAATTTGTTATTTAATATGCAATAATCGTAAAACAAAAAAAGAGAATTTATGATGGCCTGACATATTACTGGTTACTATCACTGTGACTGTTTCTAAGCAGATTAAACTACTGACGTTTAATATAATAGTTTTGTTAAACTCGGTCGTACTTTTTTAATTAAAAATTCTTCTTACTAAACAACGATGCTTTAAATAAATATTAGTAGTAACTATACTGTTACAATATATTTTAGGTATATAATTTAAGAACAAAATTATGATTGTTATTTAAATCTAAACTGTTATTTTATTTTACTATCTTCTTGGGAGTACATCAATGTTACGTTCACAATTATGGTAACGTATATATATATACGTATATGTCTCTCGCATGTTTACATGTGTCAGATGGTATTCGAATTCTTACACAATATTTTGCAATATCCATTTACATGTATCATACGTTTTCACTTTGAAACTGTATCGCCTTGCTCGAATAAGTCACAACTGCTGTTACGGATAAAATGGAAATATGTACTACTGCTTGACTCGTTCTTAATAACAATATAGTACCTTGTCGTGCAACGAAAAGAAAGGTAAACGAGAACGTTCCAGATACAAGAAAGAAAGAACGTTTATATTACGCAGGAAACCTTTTTACTCGCATCGCATACTTTATTATTATTTCAAAAAAATTTGTTTCTTCCATTTTAAGTCGCGCACTAGTCATAAAAGATTTGAAATTACCTAATACCGTGTTTAAATAAAATAAATTCTAAAAGAATCAATGTCTACTCAAAATAAGAACGGTTCAGTTTTTACGCTTTGTTAGATTACACTTACATTCTAGAAAGGCTGATATGACCAAGAGAGAAAATCATTTTTAATAATTAATAAAAGAGCTAGCAAAACGATAAAATGGCGAGTCTGCAGTTTTCTTATTTTAAATTACAAAACTAGTTAGGATAATATTTTCAAACTATCTTGAATACCGATAATTGTGGTGTTAACTATTTATACATGTCTGTACTTTTACTAAATAAGGTGATACAAAAAATATTGATATTACCTACAAATAAATTCGCAAAAATTTGTTATTTTTTAAAGTGATTGCAGAAGTCCAATCCTTTGAAGTACCAAGTAATTACAAAAACTCGTTTTGTGGTATATCAAAAAAAGAATTATTGTATTGAAAGAAAACACTGACAGGAACGATTAACTTTTTACCGTTTACAATAAACGTGCTTATTTTTAAGTGAATAGGTTCAACCGTTTCCGAAATACTTTGCACACACAATGTAAAAATTTGGCTTCCAAAGCACTTTTGGCACCTAGCAGCTTACCGCACTCACTACAGCAAATTTGTTTGAAATTGTAAAAATTTTAAAAGGCATATTGATACCTATACCGCGATTGAAAATGCGAATATATATCAAGATGTTTATTAATAATGACAACAGGTACACACATTCTCGAAAAAGGGATCTTCAAAGGAAAGAACTTCGAGAAAATAATACATGCGGATAGTTTTATTTGGACAATATAAACTCACAATGTTAGAAATGTTCTGCATAAAAAATGGATATAACAAGAAAAAATATCAAATTTAATAGCTACGAGAACAGCTACATACTGAACTAGTAACAACCTATCATTAGCAAGCAAAACATGCAGACACTAATCACTGGATTGCTACACAAATGTATAATAGTAGTACTATAATGTAATATATAATAATTTATATTACTATAATGCGAATACTGTATTAATGCAACATAATTTTATAATAATTATGTATTATCATAAAAATTTTTTTCTCAGAAAGGATTACAGATAATGTCAGTACGATGTTAAAATAAGAACGTTGACAACTTAATTATTTCAAACAAATTATAATGTCCAAATAACAAGATAATAAATACAGATAAAAATATATAATTTTAATGTATAAATAAATTTCTTTTGTAATTTTGACTTATTCTTGAACGAGAGACTATTGTTGTTTCACTTATATTACAAATTCTGCCATGCCGTGAATAAACGTTTCGTGTATCCTAGTGTTAATTGTTGAAGGGTAAAAGAGTCTACAAAGTCTTGATCTTGTTGATTCGACTACATATCTGTTCGTATAGTTTCAACTTTCACCGAATAAACCAGGGCTGAATTCGCGGCCATCAAAGTACCGCGCCCAATGTCACGATGTGGCCTCTCGTAATCGAGCCCTGTATTACGTAGTTGGCTACACAAGAAACCGGTTCACTTTTGGCAAACCGGTTACGCGGAAAGAATTCGACCAAATGGACAATGGATCGCCTTGAGCGAAAACGTCGATCTCTTTTTTGTCAATTTTAATTAAGAAACGAGCATAAAACAGTTTCATCCTTATGTTTTTCATCTTTTCATTAACAATTTAACGATTTGTCCCATTACTGCCATGAAGGTAATATACGACTGACATCATAAATTAAATTATATCAAATAATTAGTAACGAAAAATATTGACAGAAATGAAGAAAATTATAATTATTATCAAAATTAAGCTATTAAATAAATATAAAACATTAAAATCCGACAAAAAAATTAAATTCTAGTGCTTCACTGCAGAAAATATTGTACATTTATCATACTTTTATTTTATTTTGCGTCGTATTAATTTAAAATGCGGCAAGAGACTTTATGCGTTAATTTTATTATTCGGTGTCATGCTTAGAATCATTACTTTTAGTACAACGGTTATGGTGTCAATAATGCCGTAAATAATAATAATTGAACATTTTTTAAATATTTCAGAATGTAAATTTTAAAGTGTAAACTTATATAAAAGATAAATGCATTAGCGTAACTAGATTGGAATTAGAATGGAATTAGTACCTTATGGAGTGAGCTTTCTTTCGCAAGATAAAATAAGTAGGACGTAAGATATCATATACAAAAAATGTATAATAGAACAAGTTTCCTAATTTGAAATTTGTTAATTACACAAATTTCTAAATTTCCATTGCCAAATCGCCAAATTCACAAATTTCTACATTTTTTTATCTTCAAATTATCGTGTCTAGTATAAAACAATGATGCTAATAGTAAAACCGTTAAAAAAATGTTTTTGTATTAATTGATTATCGAATGAATTATTCTAGCATCACAGTTTGTTCTTTCTACTTTGCGAAACTGTCCAATAAAGATATAAAATTTCTTATCTTATTGCATATTTAAATATACAAACTAGTAAAAATTCTATTCTTCGTTACTTATTCTTTATAGGTCGCTATTTCTGGAAGAAATAATTTTGTTCGCCTATTGAATCAAAGCTGGACATAACGTAGAAACATATTAAATACTTATTTTTATAAAAATTATTTACGAGCAGTAATGTTATGCAACATGTACGATTATTTTGATAAAAATTTCAACAGACACAATCGTCAATAGTTTGGTATTGTAAAATAAATGTGAAAGCAGACGGTCTCAATACCTCATTGTGAGCAATCAATCGGTGCTTGATAATCAAGTCACGTAAACAGTAGAAACAACTGCATATGATGTCGTGATTGGAGTGAGTCTTTCTTTTATGGATTAAAAGGTTACCAGGCGTTTCTATGCGCATAACAATGGAAACTAATACATCCTAAAATTCTCTCGCAATTTATTTGTAGACAGTTAAACAGTATTACACAAAGGACATTATCAAGCTTTCTACAGTGATATAAGAAATAGTAGCGCAATTCAAGTAACATGTAACATAAAGCAACACGTCAAATATAGTCCATTGTTTAAATAACTATTGTTATTCATTTATCATAAATGCACATTTTAAAAGACTTCAAACTGCTGTTTGATAAATTACTAATCATGTATTCAATTTCGGAAGACTGTATTATTCTAATTTTCCTTAATTATGCAATAATTTAAATTGAATTTTGGAATTTAAACGCTTTCCTCCTACAATACTAAACGCTTACTCCTCCTACAATTCTTTTGAATCGTGTTATTGCGAAATAGTAAAATTTTGAACCTGTCGTAATATTGTTTTGTTTTTTAAGGAATAATTTATAACTTCTAGAAAATATTATGAATTTATTAAATGGTGTAAATCTACTATTAAGAATGATTGTAACAATACATATTTGCCAATAAGTATCATATCATAGTAATGCATTTAGTATAATGATGGCTATCGATTAGTCTTAAATACCTGGTCACTAACGTTAAATTAAACATAGCTTACATTACTATTGCTAAGTTCACATAAAACGAATACATATCCGTAGACAACAAAGAGGAAATTTGACGACCTTGATGAGATTACAAAAATGACTCAGAAACCAAAGAAATCGTATCTGTTTTGGTGATACTTAAGAACAATTTGATAAACGATCTGTGTAAGATCAATAATTACTATATATTTAAGTAATGTATAATTTTCGCTCTGATGACATTGAAGCATAAATATTTTATAACTCGTTAATGAACAAGGTTCATTAACATATATATATATACGTATGTATATATATATATATATATATATATCCTTATATATATATATACGTAGGTAGAGTGCAAAGGAAAAACGTACAAATGGATAAAAGAAGACAGGAAAGAAGAAAATTCATATACATTTGTAACGACTTTAATCGATCACAAACAAGTCTGCTAAAAAAATAAATAAAAGATTCAGCCTGAGTCCGGAACATCGATTTTACGAAGGAAGTACATTTACAAATAGTGCGTTGGGGCAGCGTAGGTCAGGGCTGGTGCAGCAGCGTACTTGGCAAAAGTAGGAGGGTGAGCAGAGTAAGCGATAGGTGCAGCATGGGCAACAGCGACTGGAGCAGCATGGGCAACAGCGACTGGGGCAGCATGGGCAACGGCAACTGGGGCAGCAACTTTCGTGGTGTATACTGGAGCATGTGCTATGGGGGCGGCGTACTTCGCAACTGGAGCAGCAAGAACTGGCGCAGAAGCAGCGTAGGTCAGGGGTGCAGCAGGGGCAACAGCTTTCACGGCGACAGTGGCTGGTTCCTTGCGGACCACTGCATTGAATCCATTGACTGGATCAGCGGTGTAGTCAACTGTTCGTCTGGTTCCATCAGCCTCGATGAGAGAATAGCTACCCTGCACTACATCTCCATCACGGGACTCTTGCTGGCTCTTAGCATCACCAGTTAAGCTATCGTGTACATCGTAAGCGTAGCTGTATTGGGGATGAGGGTCGTAGTCGGCATCCACTGTTTTAGCTACCACCGTCTTAGCTACGGGAGCTGCGACTGCCACTGGTGCAGAGTACGCCAACGGTGCGGCATGAGTGTACGCTAATGGAGCTGCGGGGGCATAGGTTAGTGTACCCTGACGCAAAATTCCGGCATTGGCGGCGGCCACGAAGGCGATGAAGGCAATGAACTGTAATAACGAAAGTAATCATTAAAAATTCTTATAAACTCTATTAAGTGATACTTAGTAAAAACGAATTCTTAGTCATTCGTATTGGCTTAGCGATTTTGTATAAACCGAAAGTCAAAATACATCACCCACCTTGAACACCATTGTTGAAAAGATTAGGTTGATTTGAATCGACTGAGCGACTGATGATGTCCAACGTTTATTCGGACTGCTTTATATACCGGTGATCGAGCTCTTACCACCGATCTCCCCCACCAAATTGGTCGGGTTTTGCCAAGCTTTCAAAGTTCGGTAACAGATCGTATTGAATGTTATCGTACTTGAACTTGGCTCTTGCAAATACATATACGTTCACATCCTCATTCAAAATTTCTAGTATAAAGTTACATAGACTAACAGATAGTATGAACAATATTGCATACTGATTATCAAAGTAACTTGTTCAATAGTAGGCACTCATGTTACTAGCTTTTAACAGTATTTATTTTTTATCTCAATTTTCTTTACAAAATTAACAGTTACTACTAACTTCCTTGTTAAATAGAAATTGTGAATAATTAAAATAACATTTTTTAAATTATTTTATTAGCGCATAAAACGCACTCACTTTACGACTTATACTTCTTTGTTTCCATACTTAAATACAACTTACATACCAACAGTACAAAAATTATGACAAACACTTTATTTTGTCCATAAAGTAATTTTTATAGACAATAAAAATGTTTTATTAGAAATGTTGAAATGGTTTACAGATTATATACTGACAAATATGAAGCTTAATAGAAATTTCCGATTAATTTTTGTATTTAAAAAATACAATTAAACAAAACTTTTTAAAAAAAGTATTAAACGAATTCAAATTGATAGCGTTTCACGTAAATAAAAACGCTTAAATGCGTTTCTAATTTTCTAACATTGACTGACACACGTTATTTCTATATCATGTTTACAATGTTAATCAACTCTTTTTCCTAAATTATTTTGTTCGCCATGTAAAGTTTTACTTTTATGCAATCTTGATGATTTCGACGATTTCTTACCGAACATTCCACAAGTGTAAATTATTTAAATGCATAATATATTATTCAAATACATAAAATAATATGCTATAAAAACCTCGTATTTTGTCAAACGTAAATGAGTAGTAAATTTTATAATTATCGAAATTACTGACAACACTTTTTATTTTTCATGTTTGCAGTTTCTTTATTATTCGTTTCCAAAATATAAATTTACAATATTTTTTCCATTTTTTTTTTTATAATAAATATTTTTAATACAAGATATTCACAAATCTTCAAAAAAATGATACAGGAATCAGATGTATAATAAAAATAATAATTCCAACATCATCAAAAATCAAATTATGTACACATTGTCTCTATCACTAAAGCGTATTATACTTTGCAAACATGAAAAAAACAGTAGATAAATGAATAGTACAGAAAATGTGCAAAACAATATAGGTTTAATATTATTTTTATCAGAAAACTGATGAATTCAATTTTTTCATCAGAAAGAGCAAAAATTTTGAGATAAAGAATACGTAATATGTAATTTTTTTATAAAAGGTTTAAGTTAATGAATTTTTGTATAAAACGTAAATTCTGATTCTGAGGTCTAGATGTGTAAATAGTTAATCGGCCAATAGAAATTAAATTCCTTTTTCTGTCTACACTCTGATCATCACATGCATACAAATTTGTCTTACATTTTAATTCATGAATTTTTTCTACTACATTGGACACACCGACATTTCGTATCATTGTACGACGTTGATTGAAATTTAATTGTACCAGTTACAAATCGATTTTCTAAATTTCTCCAAATTCTGTGTGAAACACTGTATGATAAAAAGAATTTGTCAGTACAGGTACGTTGTGAAACTTTCGAGTCCGTGTATCCTGATCTACGTCGATCGTTGCGTCACATCTAACGTTACTGGCAAACTGAAGTGGAGCACTTTCATAATGAAACAAAAAAATAGGTGGGCCAGCCGAATCGCGAGGTCCGTCTCGATCGATTGATAGCCGCAGGCCATTGGAGAAATATACTGATCCAGATCCAAAATCAAGACTTATACCTTGCATGATGTCTGTCACTCACTTCGAATAAGTATCTCGCACAGTAATCGACAGAAAGGTTCAAGTGAAATCAATGTCAATTTGAATTCATGTCGTCCGTCCTTATAGTATAATAAATATTGAAATTAATTACTATTAGGTTGGTACAGAAGATTTGTCTTACATCTCAATAACATTTAACATTCGTTAAGTAAAACTTAAGTCATTGTTATCTTTAATATAGTTTCTTCTTATCTGTTATCTCAAATTCCATCTTTTTAGAATATTCTACATAACCGAAGTAAAGTTATTACAAATTTTTTACACAAAATATTGATATAATATCGCAATATTTCCTATCTTCATTACTTATAGATCAAACAAGAAACCATTGAATTATTTGAAAATTTTGTACATACCAAAGAGACTTTGGACATGACCAATTGTACTTTTGGACGGCAACAATATATTTCTTTCTCTAATATATCTTTAATTTTTTCCAACATCTTTTTACACGGTTATAATTACATTACAACTGTTCTCTGTAAATTTGATATACGTTATAATTAGTATACATATACATATATTTACATAAAATTATAATTTTTTTTAATAACAGTGAAATCGTAAAAACTTCCAACTGCTGTGTAAAATTCCAAATAAGTGTTTTAAGACATAGGAATAGAATCTTCCGCGGTTAATTTCTTTATGCTTGCTATAGAATTAAGGATAGAGAAATATTTGAACTCCAATGAAAATTTCGCTACATCACATTAATCGTACAAAAATCTGATCACTCTTACGTCATTAACTTCTTACATCATCGACGCTTAACCTCGTTCTTTTCTTATTTTTTTATACCGCGAAAAAAACCAGTTGATTCCGCCAATTATGGAAGAACTCAAGGTTGTTGAACAAAATTTTTTGCACTACTAACCTATAGGCCATCATGTGACAAATAACATTGATAACTGCGATTAACATTTCCGATCCTTTTTCTTAGATTTCTGGGAATAATGAGACACGGATGCTTGAAATTTGTAGATAAGCTAAAACTGAAATTTGTCAATTTTAACGCAAGACTTTTTCGATATTAATAAGTGATCATTCGTACCATTTTTTAAATCAGTATATACAAATTATTTATACCGATTTATACGTAATGTACACAAAATACTAGTTTTTAGAAAATTATTGTTAGATTTCATTTTAAGTATGTGAAAAATTGTTCTTCTAATTATTTCCAGATTTGAACTGAAATATTCAATAAAATTAAATGAACACTAACAAATGTAAAGGTCTTTAACACCTGCCATTTTTCTATATTTTATTAAAAACGAATAGTTAATAATTAAAATTAATTTTCCATAAAATATTGATGTTACAAATTTTAATTAAAACTTTTATTTCTAACTATTATGAAAAATTACACATAAACATCGGTTAAAAATTATTCCTTATCAATCTTTAATTTTCAAAAATTTGCAATTTAATTTTATTTAACACAAAGTTTATCAAAGTGCAGCTTTTACACCTTACAATTATTTCACTGTAAGAAGAAGATAATTTGTAAATTATTCGCTACGATCTCAATATGATACAATTTTTAATAAAAAATCAAACTGTGAATTACTACCTGAAATTGATATTTGATAATGTTATTTATAACATTTATATGTATATCAAAAATTTATGAAAGTTTCGATCGTAGTTTCAGTATTTGAACTATATTTTACTTCTTATAAATTAATTTATAACGTTTAAAAGGCAACATTAAATTAATGACAATTAAAGTTATGTACAGGTCTTCACCTTTGTTTCCTTATAAGACACTTTTATTTCCTTATAAGAGCATATCAATTAACCAAAAAAGAAGTTTACATCTCCCAACTATCAATAAGTAATTGTTACGTTTAGATACAGTATATTTAATATCTATTATTTTATATACTTCATAAATACATGCTTTGAAAAATGTATATAATATACTTGTTGAATACTTATTTAACTTCGAGTTTGAAGTAATGACATTATTAATATTGTTATACATTTCATTAGAATAATTAATTGTGTTAATTTTAAATAATGTAAGTATAAGAAAAAATGATAAAAAGTACGTGCGACTATAAACACGTAAGTGCATTACATATTTAATAGTTGTAAATTTCGTAAATATATAGGAACAAAAGAACTTAAGCTTTTGACTTGATAGTCTAACTATACATGATACAGAACATAATGTTTATGTATATGTCGCTAATAGTAATATATTATAATATTTATGCATTATATTTTTGTTGTTGTAAATAAAGAAACTCACAGATCTCATTCGTAAAATATATGCAAAAAGGAAGTTGGCATATTTTCCTTAATCAAAAACAGATCAGATTAAGTAACGTACAACAAGGACGTGGCCTAGTACATGGCGATGGTGTTCATGATGGTCCAACGACTATCGTCACTGATCGAATTGTTCGTATTGGGTGTGGTCCGATTTCTTGCTCAATTTTGTGCCACTTTGCAGCCACAAGTCGGGTGACCATCGAAGGTACCGTCACCCAGTTACGTCAGCGTACCCGTAGGTCCTGCTCACAACAGTATAAAAGCCGAAAACAACCCGTCTGTAGTATCATTCGCATTACAGACGTACAGATCGAGAGATCTTCCAATCAAGCAAGCAGTAATGGCCTTCAAGGTATAACGAACAATAACTCGTAGTTCATTTCAGTGGTACCTTCAACTTTGCTCCCTTAATTATTGAAACATATTTCACCAATAGTAATATATTGTATTGTTGATATACGCACTAATTTATAATGTAATAGTTCTTAAAGTAGTGTTTCTTCTCGTTATATGATTTTTGATTTGAAAGTAGAGCACGTGACCTAACTCAAAAATTTTCGTGAAACTTTCATCATCTACTTAAAAATTTTAGTAAAAAACACTTGATTTACAATGCTTTTCGCCTGGAATGCGTATATTTAACAATTATAGGTATTCAATTAATTATATTATATGTGTTTCTTTACAGTTTATCGCATTCACCGTGTTGGTAGCAGCCGCCAACGCCGGAATTTTACGGGAAGCTGCTCCGTTATCTTATGCTCCCGCTGCTCCCTTAACTTATGCGCACGCCGCTCCATTGGCTTACTCCGCGCCAGTCGCAGTAGCAGCGGCTCCCGTAGCTAAGGCGGTAGTGGCGGCTCCCGTGGCTAAAGCAGTAGATGCTGACTACGACCCCCATCCCCAATACAGCTATGCCTATGACGTACACGACAGTCTGACCGGTGATGCTAAGAGCCAGCAAGAAACCCGTGACGGAGACGTAGTTCAAGGCAGCTATTCTCTTCTCGAGGCTGACGGAACCAAACGCATCGTCGACTACACTGCTGACCCCGTTAATGGATTCAATGCCGTCGTTCGCAAAGAAGCTGCTGCTGCTCCCCTAGTCGCCGCTGCACCAGTAGCCAAAATCGCCGCTGCTCCAGTTGCCTATGCTGCCCCCGTTGCCAAGATCGCCACTGCCCCAGTTGCTTACGCTGCTCCAGTAGCTAAAATTGCCGCTGCTCCAGCTGTAACGTACGCTGCCCCCATCGCTAAATATGCCGCCGCTCCTGTTGCTTATGCTGCCCCAGCCACGGCCTACATCCACTGAATCGATCTGTTGTCTTTAGGAATAATGTTTCTCAAATAAATTACGGTTTTTTAGCAACTGCACAAAATAGTTATGTTACTGTTTTCTCAATTCATTTGAACTCTGTTACCTTCCATGTTTCTATCTCTTAACACGGCAAGACTTACACTGATAATCTTTCCGGTTATTAAAAAAAAAAAACAATATTCGTGGTTATTTATCTTTAAACTCATGTATGGATATACAATACCGCAAGAATTAAGTAAATAGTGCAAAAAATATTTTTACCTTTACCATAAACTAGTTTATGCTCAATTTTCATAAACTGATAAAGTAGCTTAAACAATGAATTCCTATTTAAATTACGGAGCATTTAAGTATTGATCAAGTACATATACGGAGAGAAACATTACAAATGCATGGTGCATGAGAAAAAACATGTAAGTAATGACAAAGTTTTTATGTCCACACTTTCAACTGCTCCTATTGCTTGTCAAGAAGGCTGAATTTCATTTACAATTCACGGACAGACTTCATGGTTCGAACACTTTCTCTGCCAGTGCCAATGTTGCCGGTTACACAACGTAACCACGCCTCGTACCTATTGGACTGTTTATGTGTAATGCATGTAATATGAGTCGTTGCGTTAATCGGGACAAACCAGATTTGTTCGAAGGTGCAAACCTTGATCTACTTATAGTCTCGTATACCTGACTTTTTTGGCACTCTTTTATTTTCTTATACATTACATTCATAGTTGGATATATAACAACCAAATTAAATTATTTGAGACGTTATAAATAAGATGCGAATAAAGCAAATAAAACATTTGTATTTATAATCTGTTTTTTATTTTGCATAAATTTTGTATGTAGTTTTATACTATAATTATTATATTGTAATAAAAGAATTCTAAAAATACTGAAGTAACATTTCGTATAAAATCACTATTTATAAACTACTTATCTGTACATCTTTTTCTACAGAATAAAGTACCATATAACTTGATAAATAAAACTACATGTATTTTAAATAAATTATTTTCCTGAATTTTCCTGAACTTAACAATTATGACAAAAACCAATTTAAACCTGTTAAATTACTGTTTCTTAACGTTAATCGTAAAGTTACAAAAATATATTTTTTTTACTTATTTTTACTTTTCTAGTTATAAACTTTTGTAACAGTATCAATCATTACAACATTTTACGTAGTTCTATGCATTATTATGTATCTATTATTGTAGAAGTAACATTTCTCTTATGAAATATTGATATAAATTTTACCCTGTTCTTTCTGGTTCTGCTAACCTAAAAATTCGTATATGTAAATATGGTGTACATTTGCAATTACAGTTTGAATTTGATTTAAATTACACTTACTGATGGATTGTTATGTAATCCTCAGCTAACACATTAGACGTGTCTAGCGGAGTTAAAAATATGAATTGACTTTGTGGATGCGTTTTCGCATGATCCAAAAGGATGTCCATTATGACTCGTCGATTTACTTTATCCTAGTTTAAAAAAATTGCCCGTAAAGATTTCGCAAAGGACATTATACAAACGTTAAAAAAGCATCATATTCACAAAATATATTTACCATGAAAACATCGAATTCATCAAGAAAGTAAAATGGTAAATTAGTACAGTCCCAAAGTGCTAAAATGAAAGCAACAGTCGAATACGACCTTTCACCACCCGACAATGATCTTGCATCATTTATTGATTTTTTATTATCATTTTGGGAGTTCACTACAAGTTCAAGTATTTTTCGGCCATGATCAATGTTTATAGTACCCTGAACAAAGTATTTAATGTACGAAAACAACATAAACCTTAATATATGAAGTAGAAAACTCTTTTTTAGTTCTTAAATAAAGAATTTATCTTTGTACCTTCTTATTTCGTAAAGCGAGTACATTTGAAAATGAATTTTGAATGTTTATTCCATGCATATGCTTTAAGTTAGAAAATGATTCTTTCCGTGTTTGCAGTCGTTGAAGATGTAACTATAGTTCAATATATACATGTGATAATTATTTTAATGACAACATTATAATAATAATTTGTGCATTGTATACATTAAACACCATACGACTGAAACATTGTATTTTATAACTCACCTTATAATTTTTCTCAATTTTATTAGTCAATTCTAAATTTTTACCCATCTTTGCTTCTTTATCCTTCAATTCTTTGCGTAATTTATCTATAGTTCCAAACCGCAACTCTATTTCGCGAATTTTAGCTTTCAAATCTTTAGACAATCTTTCAAGTTCATTAACCGATCTACAAAAATATTCAATTTTATGGCACCATAATACAAGCTTAAATATTTAATCTTGCAACAACAAATTTGTTAATATAATATATATTATGACTTGGTACACGAAATATCAAAGTCATAGTTTTATAAAAACGAGTTAAAATCAGTATTTAGTTAATAAACAACTGTAAATTCTATATAAAAAACAATTTCAAATTTTGTACAGAAATTATTATAATGATATTTGTATATATCAACATGAAAATGTTTTATAGAATAAACTTCACGCAAAGAATATTAATGGCAAGAAATTCTCAGTAATAAGGTGTATAATACAAAGAGCCCACGCCTAAGTGTGACAGCGCGATATTTCATGAACTATTGATGACACAAAAAAATGTTTATATGGAAATTGCAGAATGAAAAAGCTCTGTGTTTTGGCGTAAATAACATTTTTTTAATGTTATTAATCTAAAAGATGTGACGGTAAAGTTTCGTTATTTAAATGGAATTACATATTTTTTTTTCGATCACACGATAGTGCTTCTCAAGACGAATTCATTAATATTTAATGTACATATTTACCAAATTTCTATTAGTTTTCGAGATATAACGCTTAGAAATTTACTGACTTTAAACAGAGTCGTCTCGATTTGAGTAGTAAGTCACAAAAATGGTTTTATTGTTGCGGTGAGTGTCGTATGTTTGACTCTGCCTGCCAACGGCAAGTCCGAAGAGTAAAGAACGTGGAAAGTATTGTCCATTACGGTCTAAGTTTTCCGCATCAAAGATGATGCACAATTCTTTTTACGTTTCTTATTCTTTGGACTTACCGTCGGGACCGTAGAGCCCGGCTATCGGTTTTGTCAGGCAAAGTCAAACATGCGGTACATACTTACCGTAACAATAAGACCGTGATTATTATTTCTACTCAAATCGAGACGTCCCTGATGAAAATCCGTAAATTTCTAAGCGTTATATCTCGAAAAGTAATAAAAATCGGATAAATAAACTAAATCTTAATGAATTCGTCTTGAAAAGCACTATTGCGTGATCGAAAAAAAAAATATATACATAGTTCCATTTAAAAAACAAAACTTAACCTAATATAAATATTAATATAAATATCTTTTATATTAATAACATTAAAAAAATTTTGTTTACGCCAAAACACAGAGCCCCTTTTATCCTGCAATTTCCATATTAACACTTTTTCGTGTCATCAATAATTCATGAAATAGTTCATGAAATATCGTGCTATCACACTCAGGCGTGAGCACCCTATATGTATGTGATACTTCTTGCACCAAACCATAGATATATCATGTAACTTCATTATGGACCTTTTAGTATTTATTTTTGCGCATCGAGCAGTAGCATCAGATACTGCCTTTGTTGTGCATCTTTGCTGTATTTCAAATTCCGCTGTTGCATTTTGTAAAGCATGTCGTAATGCCTCTAACTTTTTTGCAGCATGCCGGCTCTTTGCATGCATCGCTTCTTTTTCATTTATTAGTTCTTTTATATTTTCCTTCAAAAGATTAATTTTTGAGTCCAAATTCTGTCTTAATTCCCTGGAACGTTTAATTTCTTCTTCTGAACGTTCAACATTTTTTTTATGTTTATTAACATCTTTATTTAAACGTGATTCTACACGTTTCTCCTCTTGTATCTTTTTTTCTAATTCATTTAGTTCATTTTTCTACATAAAATAAAATATTTCATATAATCTTCGAACATCATATAGATATTCATGTAAATTACTTACGAATAAAGTGATAGAAACAGTTTCGTTAGATTCAATTTTGTCTTTTAAATCATTAATTAATGTCTTGTATTTATCCTGAGCAGTATTAAGTTCTGTAATTGATGCACTAACAGATATTAACTCGGCACTTATACGTTTTTCTTTTTCACAAATTGTGGTATATGTTTTCATCGTAGTATTTTTTTCGTTATCTATAGTACGAAACTCTTCTTCCAGTGCACTGTTTAAAAACCAATAGAATACACATATAACAAAAATATGTGACAAAAATTAAAGATAAAAATAATAGAAGAAGTCATACTTAATTGTATCTCTAACAGACACCTGAAGAAAGTTAGCTTTTAAGTTATGAGGTCCACCATAACTTCTATAACAAGGGTCAGGATAAAAGGTATCAGCTGTCAGAGTAAAAGCTCTTTTACAATTCTGTGGTACCTTAGTAACATCTGACATAATATCAGCTGCTTCAACATTAGTTGGAATTAACAAAACACATTCAACTTCGCGTTGATCAATTAAGCAGTTAGTAACAACCGGATCTGATATATCCATCACATTTAGAAGGTTAGAATACTTAGGCGAAGAAACGCAATGAGCACGAACATCATGAACCTAAAATAATAAATATACAATAATTTTGACTATAATTTAAACTTTCAATGTACTATATAAATTTTGAGTTATCCGTAACATAATACAAGTTTTATATAAAAATTTCTTACCGATTTATAAAATTTACTGCATATTATCTGCGGGGTTCTTTCATTTAGATAAATTTCCTGCATAATTAAATTTAATAATTTAGCATCGTGACTATTATCTACACAAAATGTGCTGCAAATATCAGGCCCTAAATAATTTTCAACGGCAGGAGCCCAGGCTAAATCCTTCATTTTTATGTACGCTCCTAAAATACGAGTAAACTATAAAGTAAATCGAATGAAATTTCTAATCCAAACAAAATATATAACGTATTACCTAATGGTCCGCGCGGCTTCTCTTTAAACTGTCCAATTTCAAATGCTTCATCAATCCTTCTCAATAACCGTGGTATATTTCGGCCAAATACAGCGAACGCATTATCAGTATATTGTTTTCTTGCATTTAATTCTCGCTTAATTTTTTCTAGAATAGAATTAAATCCTTTAATCTTTACTAATCCAATTGTTTATTTTTATATATTCTCTTACATTTCTAACAAATGATAATATTATACTTACGCATTCGATTTTCACAGTTGTTAATTTCATGTTTTGAAACTTGTATTTCTTTCAAAAGACGCATTTTTTCATTTTCTAAATGCATTTGAAAATTTCCCTTAGTCCGTAATAACGCCTCAATCTCATCCAACTTTTCTTCTAAATCTGCTAATTGTTGTTTCATTTGTTTCCTTTCATTCTGTTCGGCATTATCTCCACTACAAAATTAAAAAAAATAAATATAGCAAGGTCACAAAGACAATTATCGGTCTTCAAAAAATACAAAAATTGATGTAAACCATTCTAATCGTTTTATTTCCTTTTGGATCATCTTAATATCATCCTCTAATCTTTTAATTTTACTTTGTGCAAAACGCCATTCGCGTATTTTATTGGAATACGCATCTCTGTTTTCAACGCATTCTTGTTTTACTTTATTAATTGCCTCAGAACTATTGCTGATTTCCTGTGCTGCCTGTTCAATTTCTTGTTCCAATGATCTATAAAAGATAAACAATAATGGTGTATTATCATGCATTAATACTTTTTTCGTATCTATCTATGAAAATATTTTCAAATTGCAAATATCATAGCAAAAGACTAATCTTTTGTTACATTCTGTCAAATCATTACGAATGTAAAAAAAACTATTCATACAAAAGTTATTAAATGCCACTGAAACAAAATGAATGTGGTCCATGAATGTGAAGTTGTGGATTAATACATTTTTCATCATCTTTTCTTAATTTTGATAGACTGACGTATTGGAATAATTTTTATATACAAAATTTATTTCATCAAAAATTGTAAAGAATTTCTTATTCTGTAAATTTTTTCGTGATGGTTAAACGTCTAAAAGGCTAAAATCAAAGAAGTAACTGTCTTTTGCGAAGTTCTATTTAAAACGAACACCTTTCTTTAAGTTTGTGTCTTAAAAATTAATGCTTCAATAAGGTGCAAAAGAATCGATGTTTTATTTATTAAGGGGTAAAACCACTCTAGAATTTTCAAAAACTCAATTTTTTTTGGCTTAAACGCTGCTCTAGGGTCTTAAGAATTGAATGTCATTTGATTTATAATGGAAAACAAATTTTAAATGGTTCAATTATCAATTTTTCCGCAGCTCTTCAGAGCGCGGCACTGAGTACTCACGTGGCGTGCTGCAATTCATCGCTTTCGTATTACTTTTACCATTTGAAACAATAAGTTTACTTGTTACCTACAAAACAAACGGAAGCATCCAGAAAAGTAGAGGAGGTGGCAAACATTAATCTGGATAGCCAAATGTATGGAGCAGGCATTGCAGATTAAAGATGAACAAAAAATTCAAATGATTAAAATGTTCACAAAAGTTTAAACGCGTTTTTCTCGAAACCACTTTGTTCGTACTGGGAGGACGGATTTCTCGGTAACTATTGCATGGATTGAATTTAAATTTTTTACAGTAAGTTCACAACAATATTGGAAGTACGTAGCTATTTTTTGATTCAATGTAAACTTTTTTTTTTATAAACAATTCAATGTTCTTTTTTCATGCAAAAAATCGATTCATTTCTTAAAAAACACATTATTTCTACAAAAATTGATTAATCAAAAAACCCCTACGTACTTTCAAAGTCAATTGTACATAAATTCCAAATTTTTTTGATTTTTCATTACGCGACTTATACATGGCGAGAAATCCGTCCCCCCGTGGCGGTGTTTTTACCAAAGCTGTTTCCGCCGATGGGCTCTGTCGCCCCCATTTTGTACAGAAATGACAATAAAAAAATTATTTTTCGTAGTTTAATATGTGTTAAATAAACTCTCTGAAAAAATTCTTTCCCGTTTGTCGTTGGTCCAAAATAAATTGTCAAATTTATAACTTATTATAATAATATGTAATTATAACTTTTAAACCAAAATAGTCAAAAAATCTTGGAATTCAAAGGTTCATACCTTTTAAACAACAAGAATAAACAAAACTCCTGACATAAATATAAAAAAGTGGTCGATCTAGCGTGATATGATTCACAAAATAAAATTACATAAAAGCAACGTGTGTTTATATTCTACAAATGTAATAATGCACTTACGAAAAAAAATCATAATCCGACTACAAAGTTTATATAACATAGAAGGATCGTCTCCTTATGTTTTCCAACTTCACTTGAAACACTTTTGCAACTTGACCCAGTTGCAAAAAGCATTGTATGACTCAAAATACATGCTCCGACAAACTACATATTATTTAACGAACTTAATTAATTTATAATTAAATTTAACAGTTTCAACAGATTTAAAAACATGAGAATCTTAATAAAGAAAAAATTCGTCTCTGTATTTGAAAAACATGTGCATCCAGGTTAGTACAACTAGCTTTACCAGGAATCTGGAAATAGATTGATAGTGCTAACTGCAATGTTATCGAAACGTTGAAAAATTATTCTATAAGAAATGCCTTATATAAAGTTTATGTACTAAGGCTTGCTGTCTTAAAATGCAGTGAAATAATAGCGTATACGCGTAGATTGCAACAAATTACTAAAACACACCAACACTTGCAAAAAGGCATAACAATAGATATATACTTTTTTTAAATAAATTAAGTTTTCCAGTCTATATTTTTTCAATAACATTAAAAAATGAAGTATGAATAGTTCTACTGCATGAATTGTTTTTATATGTGGGGTATTCCTGAAAATAATGATTTTGTAATTATTTAGAAAGCAGTGATTTTTTAATATATTGCAGAAATCAATATTTTAAACAACCTTTTCCGATACGTATAACCGCCGATTAGCGTTAAAAGGGACATCACCCAAACGTCTGTGAAAAATATGATAGTTCTGAAAAGACTTAATTTTGTTGAAGCTCTAAAAAGAACTGGTTTTGTTGCAACTCTGAAAATAGCTTATTTTTTTATCATTTCAAGACTTTTTTTTTGAATTGGCCTTCGAAACTATTAAGAAACGATATGATTAAACTTTGGCGTATAACTGCTTCTTATACAAATACATATATTGTCAAGGTACAAACGTGCTTGTTCAGGGCCACAATCAATCAATCTCAAAGTTCTCTTTAGAACTTCAACAAAATTAAGTCTTTTCAGAATTACCATATTTTTCAAAAAACGTGGAACATAATCTTAATTACACATAATTTAAATCAGTGATCGGAATTAGTTGCATATTTCGAGCCGATTCCTGAGTAACCATCTACTATACCTCCACTTCCGCTCTAGACTGGACGGCCGAGCCGCTGATCGCACGTGAGACATTTTGTTTCAGGGACGGCCTACAAGAGATATGTACGAATCCATCCGTGATTAAAAATTTCCTTGCACTGCCAATAATTTGTATTTTTACAGATCATTAAAGTTACTAATACTATATTTACGCCTATAAACATCTTTCATATATACATATAACTAGGGGGCGGTGCCCCCTGGCCGCTTCGACCGCCCGAGACGCTTCGTGTCTATTTCGTGTGAAATATGCTTCTGAAGTGTCATGGTGAGTGGACCTTAGATTGTGGAGTAGAGGGGGTAGCGAACCCCTTTACAGCGTTACGCGTGACACCGTTACCTTATGATTTTGTACTATAGAGAAGAAAAGAAAGAATAGAAGAAAGATAGATAGATAGATAGATAGATAGATAGATAGATAGATAGAAGAAAAAGATAGAAGAGAAGATACAGTAAGAAGAGTAAGATAACAATAACACATGTTATAATAATTACAATTTTGTCAATAGCGGGAATTTTCTCTATATTGGGGTTCACATATTTATGCAAATGTTCATTTTCTAACAAGAAAAATATAAAAGCAGAAAAATGTTCGTGTTTAAGCGATGCATCATTATCCTCGTTGACGCAAATTAATTCTTCTACATTATCTGTGGAGATACTATCCGTGCAAATGACCCAGATCAACTGAAAATTAAAACGCTTATGGTTTCGATTTGTTTTCCTGCCGAGTGACATAGTTTATTATCTTTATTAGGAATTAGTGGAATATATCCGCGGGTAAAGCCACTTAAAAGAAAAGCACGAATCAACAGTACTACCTCTTGCGTGATGTGAAAAGCTATTGACAAAATTATAATTATTATATCATATATTATTGTTATTATATATATTATATATAATATATATATATAATAATTATAATTATAATATATTTATAAGATGTTCATAAACGTAAAAATAACATTAATAGCTTTAGAGATCTGGAAAAATAAAAATTATTAACAGTCTACGGAAATTTATAATCACGAATGGATCCAGTCATATGTACGAGGTGTGATCCAAAAGAAACGAGACTCGGAGTGTATCTTGAAAAATCAATGGAATTGGCAGCAATTGTTGTTGTGGCATTATCCCACATAGCTCCTCTATCCATGTTTCAAATTTCGATTGAATCGGTCATACCATTTGGAAGTATTGCGTTATTTAGTGAACACATGCAACTGCATTCTGTCGGAAAAATGTCTAACGTAAAAACCGAACAGCGAATAAACATCAAGTTTCTTGTAAAATTTGTTGAAATCTGTTGTAACATGTGATGAGACATGGATTTTTACCTATGACCCACAAAGTAAGCGCCAGTCGATGCAGTGGAAATCTTCAGGATCCCCAAAACCCAAAAAAACATGCATGTCAAAATTAAAATGCGACATTAACGGAATTGCAATGATTGAGTGGTTTCCCAGCGGTCAGACTGTTAACCAACACTATTACATTGAAGTACTAAAAAGACTTCGAGAAAAAATTAGGGGAAAAAGGCCACAGTTGTAGAGCGATTGAAAGCTGTTGCACCACGCTCGCATGGTACTGTCTGTCAAGCAGTCTCTGACCTGTAAAAATATTACTGTGATGGAGCATCTTCCTTATTCACCTGATTTGGATCCATGCGACTTTTTTTTATTTCCTAAAGTTAAATTTCGCTTGAAGGGAACCTATTTCACCTCAGTTGAAGAGGTTCAGGCAAAAACGGAGAATCTCCCGACAGGACTTCCAAAAACCTCGTTCCAGAACTGTTACCAGCAATGGCAGCACCAAACGCAAAAGTGTGTGAATGCTAAAGGGGACTACTTCGAAGGTGATAATGTCACA
The DNA here is from genome assembly GCF_050947335.1 of Megachile rotundata. Classification (NCBI taxonomy): domain Eukaryota; kingdom Metazoa; phylum Arthropoda; class Insecta; order Hymenoptera; family Megachilidae; genus Megachile; species Megachile rotundata. Next base: position 2,474,398 of record NC_134997.1, on the reverse strand, counting down.
GAGAACTGATTCTACAAGTACAATGATTTACTGGACCAGTCTCGTTACTTTTGGGTCACACCTCGTATGTATCATAGGACGTTCCTGAGACGCTATGTCACGCGTGCGATAGGAGGCTCGGCCGTCGAGTCTAGATCAGTAGTGGGAGTACAGAAGGCGTTTACAGTATTTCCTCCGTAAATGCTAAAAAGATCTCTACCGTAAATATTAAAATTCTATCCCCACTACTGGGGGATCCCCCTCGAAATCAGTCAAGAATGAAACACGATCAGTCGCCGAAACGATGAGGAACGAATATCGGTGATAAACATACTAATGCAAGCAAAGGAAAAGATTGCAACTTTCCTATTTCTTACTATTTTTTCATGAAACTTTTACTGTCGTATTTGTCTCGTCTTTCTGATTAAAATGACACCAAACACAATATAATTACGATCGTAATTACTTATGTAACAAGCCATAAAAGTTTCGGATTTTCACATTTACGACAAACTTTACATTTACAGCAGAGATACGAATTCCTCCTAACGGCTTGCTATACAAGTAATTATGATTTTAATTATACCATGTTTGGTACCATTTTAATTAGAAAAACGAGACGAATACCATGATCAAAGTTTCATTCACGAAAAACCAAAAATAAAGAATTTTGATTTTTGAATTTAAAAGACAGAACACGCACAAGTCTTTCATGTTTGCCGAACCTCAGTCCCTCTTTGTCTTTTGTGTTGCTGTCTTTTTCTATATTCGGCTCACTACAAAGAATGTAGTACCTATTCCATAAATGTTACAATCGAGACCGGCAGTTGTAACATTTACGGAGAGAATACTGTACTCAGGAATCGGCCCGAAATGTGCAAGTAACTTCGAACACTGATCTAAATTAATGACGACTTTGTCACACTTAATGCAAGTACAATACGTACTATTTGATGCTCCATTCATTGAATACTACCATTAGTACACGCCTATAACGCGGGTCAAACGTCTCGGGCCTCATATTTTATAGGAATACCAATAGACTCCTAAGTTCTTTTTTTCAATAAATTAGTATAACAAATGTAATGTAATAGAGTTGATAGAATGTTATGTATAGAAATCAGTCATACACCGGGGGGAAAGTATAAAATGTGCATATAACTCCGACCTTATGCATGCGAAATTTGATAATTTGAATTTGAAATAATGTTAATTATTAACATATTTTTCAGAAACCCACTTACGCCATATTATTGGCCTACCAAAACCGAAAAATTTGCACTTTAAATCTTTTATCTAGGGCTAATAGTTCCCAAAATATTTGTGAAAATAGCTTTTTCAACTCTAACTTTGAGGGTTTTCACCACTTCAAAGTGAATATTCACACGTAAAAAAATTACGTGTCAAATATTTTTTCAAGTTCTACAATATATAAACATTTCATTAAAATCGGTGTGTAACGTTTGGGTGATGTCCTTTGTTAGTTAAACATTAGTCAAAAGCTATTGATACAATTATACTGACTTTCCCCCATACACATATCTATACATACGTTACAGCTTACGCGTCCGTATGCGTTTGATGTTTATCGCTTGTTCTCTAAACAACACAACACTCGGCAACCAATGTACGTATAACGGATAGTCTTAAACATGCAACTTAAGCAATCTCAAATGATTTTGAACATGATTTAAATATTCACTTCTAATATGTAGGATAATTTTACGTATTTGCAAAACATTAAGTGTAATTAATTTCCATCTTGTTTAATTTGGTTCTAGATGGCGAGTTGTTTCGCGGTGCATATTAATGTAACATAATCTACTCTAGTCCAGTTAGTGAATTAGATTAGGTTAAGTTTTAATAATATTTGAATAACCATAGCCATGAAAAAACAAAATCTATAGGGCGATGAGCTGTTCAAGTCTAAATTTGTTCATTTCAAATCATTTGACATTGATTACATTCGATCTTTTATCTCTTACAGCATACATCATTTGTCGAGCGCTACGCTGTTATTTACAAAAAGAGCAAGTACACGACAAACGTTGCCACAAATACAAGCGTACAACAAAAATTTAATGTAATACTACGGATACTTTATCGCGAATATTTAAAAATCGTCAACATCGTAGAAGCCGTTTGCTTTCTAAACAATTACCTCAAATCTCTAGCTTTGTTTTTGAATAGATTTTGTTATGCAAAATCATGTAGAAAGGCAACTAGCATTTAACTACCAACACAAATAATTATTAAAAGGTCATACTGGATTTTTTTATTTATTTCGTCTTCTTTTAATTCCGTAGATGATTCAGTATCTTGAAGTTGTTTTAAATTGTCCTCACATTTTCTAAAAACTTTCTCAACTTGTTGTAATTTCGTTTCCTCTACTATGGCCTGTATTAGAAGATATACATTTTATACTATTTTATATTATGTCGTTTACTGAAAATCATAAATAAGGAATTGAAATTTCTATACATTAATTTTAGTACTTACAATAGCCCAAAATAATTCCATGTCGAGATTAACAACTTCTTCGCGCAATTTATCAATTTCCTCTGCCCTTTTTATATTTAGTTTAAGTTGCTCCACTTCTTTTCTTGCCTCAGATAAAGTCTACATAAAATACATTAACAGTATCTTTAAAATAAAATAATTATTCTCAAAAATATATTAAATACATACTTCTGTATAATGTTTTAACTTTTCATGTTCTTCTTGACATACTAATTCAGCTTCTTTGTAATTATTACCAATTTTATCCAGGAGTGTTGCTTTCATAAATAGTTCATATTTCTCTTCGGGTTTAGATGATACTAAAAATGTCCTTGATATATCTTGATTTAATATAGCAATAGGATTATCTATTTGAATATTCATTGCTTGCAATATATTATCTAGTTCATTTCGTTTTGTTGATATTAATTCTCCTGTCATAAATGATTTAATACATATTTTTATCAAGTAAATAAAGTATAAATAATCATTTAAATAATGATTAATTGAAATAACTGTAAACCTTTCCAATTTTTTATTTTGTAAGCTGATGAACTTCCAATACTGCGGACAATTGTTATAGTATCACCATAAACATCTGAATTATAAGCCATAGGTCCTTTATTAAGTAACATTACTTCAATTATTGCAGAATTTTTCCCTTTTTTTATAAAATCTATAAATAAAAACATTGCATAACAAAAACATAATTTTAGAAACTTCGTACCATTTGAAATAATTATACTTTTAACAGATGCTCCACGACTAGTAATATTTGCTCTAGCACCAAGACCAACTGTCAAAGCTGTTAATATCGCACTTTTACCACTTCCATTACGACCAACAATAAAATTTACATTTGGATTTAATGTTACTTCCAAAGCATCATGGCACATAAAATTTCGTATTAGAATTTTCTGTATTTTGCCAGTTTTACACTGTAAAATAATATAAGTATGTAATAATACATTAATCTAAAAACATAGTAAAATGCTAAAGTAAAAGGAGCAACAGAAAAGGTAACCCATTACAATGAAGATATTTGCATGATTAGACAATGATAATGATATGGAGTAAAAATTTAGGACTGCAAAATATAAGAAAGGTTGGAGACAATTAAGGTTAAATGCCTATAGTGAACCTTAGAATTAGATGGAGTTGTATATAATAAAAGTAAGAAAAAGAAACAATATGAGAATACAGATAGGTAAAGAAACATTTTAAGGAAAAGTAATACATGAGTCCAACCATACGATTTTAAAAGAGTATATAAAAAATATTAAATAAGATAATAAATTGACATCAAAGTAAATAAAAAGAAAGGAAACAATATCATTTGAGAAATCATTTATAGCTAATCAAGGTGAAAAAGAAAAAAGATAATAAAGATAATAAAATATAAGAGATTTTGGAATTTAATTTCTTCTACTGGAAAACATCTCCCTTGTGAATATTAAAAAAGGAATATAAGAATGTAACCTATAATAACATTTGCTTTCTGCATAAACAATAACATAAACAATAAATGTTGCGACTACAAACAGAATTTAAGATTATGTAGAATAAACAAAGAAACTTTCAAACATTTAAAAAGGAAATATTGAAAAGTGAATAAAATCAACAAAAATTATAAAGTTAATATAAAAGGACATAGTGTTTATGTTACCTAACAAAATGCTAAAAGATAATATAGTACTAAATCTTGTGCAATGTCATCAATATATTAAAAAGTAAATTTAGTATTATAAAATAAAAAATACTTACCTCTTCCGTAAAATGAAAACCATTCTTTTTTCCTTTTGCACGTTTCGAATGATATTCCTCTATTTCGCCAGATTTCCTTTTTGTCCTGCTTCTGTCACTCCCCATGACTATATAAATATAATCTACACAAAAAATGTATATATTTGTATAAAAATTGTAAATGAATAGATATTATTAATTTTGTTATAAATTACCTTAATTTAATAAATAAATATTATACTGTTTCATTAATTAAAATATAACAAAATACGTTTTACAAAATGCGTATTTTATACAAAATATTGCAACTTATTAGCCAAACAGTATGTTTACTATAATGATTCCTATGATTTTTGAGTATTTTATGACAAATATCAAAAGATGTAATCAGATAATTTACTTATTTTAAACAACCAAGAGATCACAATGTTTATTACAAAATATTGCTAAAAAATCGATAGGTAAAACTAATTAAACAACATTCAAAAATATTAATTTTATATTAAATACACATAAAATAATGCTTACGACAATTGATGAACTTGTTTTAACATATTTTATAACATTATAGAATACAAATTACGTTGCAGTAATATAATAAACTTGACCGACTTAGATTTTATAGCGGAAACAAAGTATCTTTTACATTTCTATTATGAAACTCAGTTAGTAACTTGATATAAAGGATTTAGTAATTGATATTTTATCTCTTTAATTATCACAAACAACTTAAAAATTAATACACAACCACGTGAATTTTTCCCGCCATGAAACAATATTTATTTTCCATTTACGTCTTACAAACACAATCTTTCCATCATCTCACCATAATCAAGTTCGTATAATGCCTATTCCAACCAATCGTATCTTGTAATACAAAATCTCAACATCCAATTAGAAGACAGGATTTTTAGAACTCTACTAGCTTCAGATGACTCCATACCAATTGCAGTCAACAGTTACCTTCTGCTTTCCACTGAATGGGTTATCTACTGTTGTGTGGTTGTGTGCTGGGATTCGTTGCCAACTTAAGCGTAATGAAATTCACTAGATCGAGCGGTGTGAAGTTCGTCGAATGTTCTCTGTCTACTAACTGTGTTTTTGGTTAGGAGAGACAAGGACGGTAAATAGGATGCTACGACAAAACACACATTCTCCCAACCAAACTCCTCTGCGAAGAAGTAATATTTCGACAAGATTTCTTTTGCATACTACTCTCAGAAGTTTAATCTAGGTCGGTACGGAGGCCGTTTTTGGAAAAGTGGGACGCGAAAAATTTTCTTCTATAAGAAATGTTAGTTTTCAGTTCATAAAATTGTTTTGGACGAAATTGCAAAATAGGCCTCCGTACCGACCTAGATTAAACTTCTGGGAATAGTATGCAAAAGAAATCCTGTCGAAATATTACTTCTTCGCAGAGAAGTTTTGGTTGGGAGAATTCAATACATCCGAGTCGTTTGAATAACAACATGGCCGCTGGGATATCGCGCTGCTTGGTGCTGACTGCGTTCAGGCCTGGCTATACGTACATACATATGGCACCCCAGAGGGTACCGCTAAAAGGGCCCACCATTAAAAAACACTGCATCAAAACTAATAGATGATAGCAATCGTATCATGATATTCTCTTTTCAAATGTATCATGTGCAAACACAAAATATTAATTCCACAAATAATATATAATAAATTAGTTATGTTTTATGTTTTTTTAACAATTTTCCCGATCTTTTCTATGATATATAATTATTTCCTTTTGAACGAATAGGAAATTATAACGAACAGATAATGAAATTAACACACTAATAAGTTAACGAAGTGATATCATAAAAATAATAGTAAAAAATAAAGAACAATCTTTATGGAGCGCCAATCTACGACAAAGTTTGAAAATCATTTATGACACTCGGTTACACCTTGCTCTTCGTTCACTTTTCTATCGATTATTGCGAAGTGAGCACGTTTAAAATATTATACTTCTTTATTTTATTCTTTGGTAGCAATAGCCGATACAGAACTGTCGTCAACGACACAATGCATTCTGATGACACACTCATTCTTTACTGCGAAGAAACGTCTCTTTGGAAGGGGAATTGCATTTGTACACAACACATGAACAGTCATAATCTGTCTCACTATTTCGATTTTTATTTTTATAATACGTAGTTAGTATTGTACATGATAAAGGATCTCTATTACACGTATTAAATATTATTGTACATGTATACTATTAATTGCAAATGTTTTATATCTTGTAAATAACAATTATTTAAAAACACTGAATTTATTTTAATATTATTACTGTTAAATAATCAGGAGCGGAAAAAATCAAAAACTAATAACACACTTCCAATTACAAATTAATTATTTAACGTTAAACACAAAGAATACACATATTAACTTCAAGATTAATTAATAATGCTGGGATAACTTTCTCATACACCAATTTACACCGCGCGCGTTTTCATTTTACGAACAAGGAGAAGGAAGTGCATTTTTCAATTATTTTTTTTATGCATTTCTAACGAAATGCATTGCTCGCACTGCAAGATGACGCCACATGCTATATTTATTTATAATTTCACAATTACAAAAGAAAAAAAATGAAAAACGTAACATGAAAAGAAACCACCTTCAGTGGGATCGAACCTACGACAAACAGGATGTACAGATTACGAGGCAGGACTCCTCACCTCTCAGCCAATTGTTTACTTCAAAAAGTGTCTTACGTTCCGACACATAACGGACTACGACGTAAAATGTTACGCGTACATCGATGACTTTACTCCAATAAGATATTGCAAGTACATATAACTGAAATTACGTCGTGTTTGGTCTCATTTTAATCAGGAAAATGTCACGAATATGATGAAACAAGTTGTATACAAAATAGATCAAAAATAAAAAAGTTAGCAATGCATAAGCATTGCAAACAATTGAACAGACTTTTGATCTTTGCCGACTGCCACGACCGCAGTGTCTCTTTCTTCTTCACTCGCTATCCTCCTCTACGTCAGAAACTTTTATCGTCAAATCTAAACCAGTAATTATGCTTCAAATTATATCGTGTTTAGTCTCATTTTAATTAGAACAACAAGACGAATACGATGATCAAAGTTTCATTCACGAAAAACCAAAAATAAAGAATTTTGATTTTTGAATGCAAAAGACAAAACACGCACGAGTCTTTCTTGTTTGCCGACCGATTCAACATTCTATCTGTTTTTCTTTTCCATTTGCCGATCTCTTTCACGTTAAAAATTTTAATCACCCGAAACACATTACATATTTCCTATACCTGACCTTTGAATATTTTTCTCTTGCAGGAATAGTATTAAAGCAATCACATAAATTATTTTTGTATATAACATTCTTTTATCATTAAGTCTGTATCTATTTTACAAAATATGTAGAGTTATGGCAATTATTACAAACAGTGCATTTTATTAAAAAAATCTTTTTATTACGCATATGCTTTATTTATAAATTTTTGTCTCTTCTCTTTTTAATACAACTAACTATTTTGTCTCGTAGTAGTAATCGATTCTTGTCTTATATCTGCGTTATTTCTTCCGAGGAACGTGCAGCGGTAACGCGCAAAATGTGTATACATCTTACATTTCATGCGATACGGTATCTTCTTCGAATCAGTTTAGCATATATAATTTCAGACTAAATAATAAACAAATTATTCATAAATACTGCGCCGAACGTCCATCGCAGCCAAATTTTGAATCAGTTGTACGTGAAAAAATGACTAATTTGCTGAAAAAACAAACTAACAACCATAAACGGTTATTAAAAATATATTCTTTTATTTCCATAAAATTGCAAAAAAAAATTACATGTGCATACATCCGCATATAAAAATTTTTTAAAAATCGATGCCGCGGGCGCCCGCCGACCTTGCTACGGCACCATCGTTTCGCCGCGCGTGCCAGAAAACGAATTTTGCCTCGCCTCGTGAAAAGAAAGATACGTTGGAGAGACAAGGATCTATCTATCCTTGTCTATAGCTTCCCAGTTCGCCACCAGAGGTCCCCATTATCGGATTTTGGCTTTCTTGAAAATCATGGCATTACCACAGTATAAGAAAGTACAGTAGGCTCACTCCGTGTCGGCACCTTTGATCTCATGACCAAAAGATCGCCATGTTGCTGGTTGTGCGCGGGCTCTAATTTGAAAGACACAAACAGAAAGAAAGAATTTTACTAAATATTTTAAAAGAAAATAAGACTTTAGAGTAATAACTCACTTGATGGGAAGAAAGTTAGAGCTATTGTAATTATATGGTACATAAATTATTGTGTATATTTACAAATAATTAACACCTTTGTGTTTATTTTGTTGTACATATGTATTAATTTATTTTGTAGCGTACAGGAATAATTGTAAAGTGCGACAAATAAATTAATTGTATTCAAAGAGAAATCAGACAAGAAAATCCTTAGAATTCCCTTGCGAAATATAATAGAATAGATGGAAATAATATTTAGCGTCGAGAACATTCGAGAAAAGCGAATACTTCAGACTAATCGAAAATTCTGTCGCGATGCGAGAGTTCGTTGGCCGCTCAGCGGAGCGAGAGGCAAGGCGCGACCCGCGAGCCGCGAGCAGCGATCGCGGAACTTGGCGACGCGTTGTTGATAGCTCGGCCGCAGGATAGCAACCGGCCTATATAAAATAGAGTCGCGCGCCCGGAACGGGCCTATTTGGCAGTCTGGGAGAGAGGACGAGGTAAGTACCATCGGCCGCTCTCGGACTAGTCTAGGGACTCCGGCAGGAGAGATCGGCGAAAATACCTGGTCGCCTGCTGGAGAAGGAACTTAGCTGTTAGGGAACTCCGGCAGGAGAGTTCGGCGACCAATACCTGGACGCCTGCTCGGAGAATAGCTGTTAGGGAACTCCGGCAGCAGAGTTCGGCGACCAATCGCCTGCTCGGAGAGTAGCTGGTAGGGAACTCCGGCAGGAGAGTTCGGCGACCAATACCTGGACGCCTGCTCGGAGAGTAGCTAGTAGGAAACTCCGGCAGGAGAGTTCGGCGATAATACCTGGACGCCTGCCCGGAGAGTAGAAGTAGAGGAAGCTCCAGCAGGAGAGTTCGGCGAAACACTCCTGGACGTCTGCTTGGAGCAGAGTAAAGAGAGACTCCGGCGGGAGAGTTCGGCGATAATACCTGGACGCCCGACCGGAGGTAAAGGTTTAAGACCCCGGCAGGAGAGTACGGCGAACCCCTTCTGGACGCCTGCCGTGGGGTAAAGTTTAAGAGACTCTGGTGGGAGAGTTCGGCGATAATTCCTGGACGCCCACCCGGAGATAACTGTTGATACCCAGGCAGGAGAGTACGGCGAAACCCTCCTGGACGCCTGCCTGGTGAATAGGGGGAGAGTACGGGAGTTTGTTCCTGGACACTCGGTCGACATGGAGAGTTCGGCGAATATTCCTGGACGCCTGTCGACTGAGAGAGGACAGAGCATCTCCTGGACGCCCCAGGTAAAGTACAGGAGAGTACGGGAGAAAACTACTGGTCGCCCGTTCGGAATGGAGAGTTCGGAGAGAATACCTGGACGCCATTCGAACGGGAGAGAACAGAGTTACTCCTGGACGCCTGGTTGACGAAAGGAAAAGATTAGATAGAGAGTAAAATATAGGGAAGGAAAAAGAAAGAGAGAGAGAGAGAGAGAGAGAGAGAGAGAGAGAGAGAGAGAGAGAGAGTTATGTAATCGTAGGTTCTTTACGTGAATTGCGAAAGAAAATTTGTAACTCCGTTAATTCTTGTATGCCTCTCCTAATATCTCCGAATAAATATTCCTATTTTCCAGAATTCCTGATTTCCTTACGATTTCCTTGTGTCCGAATATTCTATCCTGCGTATAAGATGGCTACAATTTTTAATTAAAATACAATTTCATCAAAATCATTGTATAAGAATACAGTTATTATCTCTATATAATAATAAAGCCAAGAAGTTGTCTGGCTGCAGCGAACGTGGTGAGATCCTCTTCCTGACTTTTGTTTACCTTTTGTTTTAGTAGATTCTTCTGCTTCACCACAACAACAATAACAATATTAACAAACAACTACATAATAATACTTACACCACCACACACATTTTTATAATATTCTTCCAAATCCAATATTATTATTTAATAATTATTATCATCATCACCATCGCTCGCTACCTACCAGACCACCAAAACCACATTACTGCTAAAGCAAGCAAGCACACACACTTACCAACAACAAACAAGAACAGAGAGTTGGCGGCAAATATTTTTATTTAAATTACATTAATAAATGATAAAGGAGTAATAGATGATTTTCAAAAATTTAAACCTAATCGTTGTTGACTTCAGTCAACGACTAATTGGCCTACTAGTATACAATAATTAATAAATACGTTATAAACGACGTTAGAAAAATATAATCTGATAATCATAATATTGACAAATGTGTATCCATCCTTGATCCATCAGTCATCTGATCTAGATGCTGAAGTCTTCTTTTTCTTTCTTAATTTCAGTTGATTGATGTATACCTAAAAATATTTATGAATATTAATTAATTAATATAATGAATAAATAATAAATTCATGCACTCTCCTTTAAAAGCTATAATAAATACAAGATAAGTAACATAATAAACTAACCTTTCTACATCTTTCGGGAATCTAAACAAAGTTTCTTTTATTCCACGTTTTTCACTCGTTGTACTTTGATAGCCTTTTATACAACACCATTTTGCTTCACATTTTATATATATATTTATTTATTTATTTAAAAAAGTAGGTGATAAAAATAACGAGCATATGTGCTATTACCAGCTATTCACAACCGCCATGTTGCTGGTTGTGCGATTCGGTCATGCGCGAGTGACAACTTTTGGGCCACTTTTGGGCAGAGTGAGCCTACTGTGCTTTCTTATACTGTGGCATTACGCTTAACCCGTGGAGCGCTGAGCGCTCTGCTCGCGGTGTGTAGAAATGATTCGAAACAGATTTAAAGATGGAAAACGACTAAGTCCAACTATTTATTCAGATAATTGTCAAAGTACTTTTTACAAGAGCGAACTGGAGCGTATGAAATACAAAATTAGTCTGATCGTTCTGCGCTTGGCGGAGGAGATCTTCGGGTGATGCGGATCGATGCCCCTTCCTCGCTGGATCCTCCCTCAGGATCATCCCTTGTCCAATGGTGGAGGAGTCCACCCCCGTCCGATGTGGGCCCCTTCTCCTGGCTGTGGTCTACCCTCAGCCGCGTGGTGGTGGAGGCTCCGCCAAGACGCGGGAACGTAACATTGAACATGTGCTTAGAGAAAGCGTGGGACTCAGAGAAACGCGAAAACAAAGTCCTTGTACTGGGCGAAAATTTACGACCCTCTTCGAGTGCATGAAAAGACATTCGTAGGAGATCTCGAAGCTTTCCAGAACCGAACGCGACTTAGTCAAAAACAACGAATTCGATACGGTCCCTAATAAATTAATCTCTACAGACATTCAGAATAAAGCTATGTTTATTCTCTAGATTCCCAAACTTTTCCTAGCACGAACACCCACGTCGAGTGGCTTTGACAATATAAGCTTTGTCTATTGTACATGATCACACGCTCAGATAGTTTAAATTTCGCTCTTAATTTATGGTCATCGATATAACAAAGTACAGATGCGCTCTGTAAATATTCTCACGGTCGTGTTGCCATACTACACTGACTATATTCAGGATGATAACAAGTACGCTCGCGTTACAGTAGCGACCAGAGTCGCCCAGAAATGTATAGTCGCGCCATCTAGTTTTAGTTAGGTTAAGTTTTCCTTATAGTCACTAGTTTGTAAGTTTTGTATATAGTAGTTGGTAAGCTTGGTAAAAAACGGTGCGCCCCCAACCTTTTCGAAAGTCGGGAAAAAACAAGAGAATAAAACGAACACGCGTCGTGTATAGAGGTGTCGAATAAAAAGTCTCCAGATAATTGTAAAAACAGTCTAATTTATTCTCTCCCACTGAGCAAGTACGCCACAACTGGTGCCGAAACCCGCGCGACAGTGAAATATTGAAGTGGTGTTAAAAAATATTTAAAAAAAATACGAAAAATGGCATCCGAAGACGAACGCGTCACTTCCGAGCCCAAGCCCGAAGTACAAATGACGTTTTGGAAAGAAGAGCCGCGTTTGTGGTTCACTATGTTGGAGCGAGAATTCGCCGCTTATAATATAAAGGCGGATGCGGTAAAGAGCTCAGCCGTAATTAGAAACCTAGACCAGGGGACAATGAGAATTGTCCTGGACATCATCGAGGCGCCTCCCGAGAAATCGACGTATAAGGACATTAAACAGGCACTCATAGAAAGGCTCTCTCGGTCGGATGAAGCCAATCTAAGACGACTGCTCACAGGAATAGAGTTGGGTAATCGGAAACCCTCGGAGCTGTTGCGAGAAATGACGCAGCTAGCGGGGAAAAACGTGGGCGAAAGTGCATTGCGGACGCTCTGGATTCAGAGGCTTCCCATCCGGCTACAGGAAATCCTCACGATTGTCGACGACGCGGACCTGGAAAAGTTAGCCAAGTTAGCAGACAAGACGGCGGAGAGGACCGAGATAGCAGAAATGGCGCCAATTTCGGACGCTTCCCACGCCAAGCGGTCCGCCATGATGGAACCCCTTCCGAAATCGACGCCAAGGAACCAAGATGGCGACGTGGCCGCCATCATGAAGAGGTTATCGAGGCTGGAGACGCGGCTATCGAGACGGCGCAGCAGCAGCCGATCCAAGTTCCGGCAAAGAAGCGGATCAAGGGGAAACCCCGCTAATACAGACGGTCTCTGTTTTTACCACCATAGGTTCAGGGAGCAATGTTATCGCTGCCGGCCACCCTGCTCCTGAACGGGCCCGAACAAGAGGCGTCTGGAAAACTAGAGGCGGCGTCGCAAGTAGAGACCCTTGCGGACACGCCGAAACGGAATCGCCTCAGCATTCGGGACTGTAAGACGAGGATGGAGTTCCTGATTGACACGGGTGCAGACGTCTCGGTGATTCCGAAAAATCTAGCAGGTAGAGACCTGAAGGCGGACGCCCTCAAATTGTATGCGGCAAATGGGGCCGTAATAGACACATACGGAGACAAGGTACTATCATTAAATTTAGGTCTTCGTCGCGATTTCTCTTAGCGGTTCATAATAGCAGACGTTTCGAAGCCCATAATAGGGGCAGATTTCCTTCATTTTTTTAACTTATTAGTAGACCTACGTAAAAAGCGATTACTAGACGGACAGACACAACTGTACAGAAACGTCACAGCTACAGACGGAAACAAACTATCTATATCGACAATCGACGAGGCCAACGTTTTCAAAAAATTACTAAAACAGTTTATAGAAATCACAAACCCAGCTGCCAAGGGAAACGTGAAACACGCGGTCTTCCACAGAATTGAAACCAAAGCTTTGCCTATCGCGGAAAAAGCGCGGCGTCTGCCTCCAGAAAAGTTAAAAATCGCACGGGCGGAATTTGAGCAGATGCTCAAAGAGAACATTTGCCGCCCGTCCGATAGCCAATGGGCCAGCCCTCTCCACATGGTGCCCAAGAAATCGGGTGGATGGAGACCATGTGGGGATTACCGCAGATTAAATGGTGTGACCGTGCCGGACAAGTACCCTTTGCCGCATATTCACGATATAGCTCATAGATTCGACGGATGTTCCGTATTTAGCGTTATCGACCTGACAAGGGCGTATCATCAAATACCCGTCGCGGCAGAGGATGTCCCTAAAACAGCAGTGATAACCCCGTTTGGCCTATACGAATTCACGGTTATGCCGTTTGGTCTGTGTAATGCTGCCCAGAGTTTTCAAAGGTTGATGGATTCGATACTTCGCGGTATGGAATTTTGTTATTGCTATATCGACGACATAATTGTGGTATCACCGGATATCGAAACTCACGAGAGGCATCTGCACACATTATTTAGTAAATTAAAAGAGAACGGACTGAAAATCAACCTATCGAAATGTATATTTGCTGAAAAATCCGTTGAATATTTAGGCTATAAGTTAGACAATAAGGGTATCGCTCCGTTGGACAAACGGGTCCAAGCGATAGTAGAATATGAAAAGCCAAAAACGATAATGGACCTACGTCAGTTTTTAGGAATCGTAGGGTTTTACAGAAGATTTCTTCGCAGAGCTGCAGATTGGCTGGCACCCTTGTATAACCTACTCAAGGGGGCGAAAAAAAAGGATAAAAGGCCGGTGTGCTGGGACGATGAAACCGAAAAGGCAGAATAGGAAACAAAAAGACAAATCGCCGCAGCATCCCTTCTGCATCACCCGAAAGAAAACGCGATACTCGCACTGCGCACAGACGCTTCGGATATTGCAATCGGAGCTGTCTTAGAACAGTGTGTAGATGGTAAGTGGGAACCGCTCGGCTTTTTCTCCCGAAAATTAGAAAAGGCCCAGACGAATTACAGCGTGTACGACAGAGAACTGTTAGCCATCTATAAGAGCCTCAAATTTTTTAGACATTTTGTAGAGGGCAGGGAATTGCTAATTCAGACGGATCATAAGCCGCTAATATACGCGTTCCAACAAAAAGCAGACAAAGCCAGTCCTCGCCAAATGAGGCAGTTAGATTTTATTAGTCAGTTCACAACTAGAATAGTACACATAGAGGGAAAAGAAAATACAGTGACTGATGCACTATCTAGAGTTCAGGTTATAGAAATGCCCGTCATTATCTCAACAGAGGAGTTAATGCAGGCACAAGAAAAAGATGAAGAACTGGCTCAGTTATTGACAGAAACATCCAACAGGTGGAACTTCCAAAAAATATTTTTGGACAGTTCAGACAAATACTTGTATGGAGATATCATAAGAAATAACATCAGACCTTATATACCTAAATCCTTAAGAAGAAGCATTTTTAATCAAGTTCACAATTTATCACATCCTAGTGGACGTACAACTAAGAAATTAATAGGAAAAAGTTTCATCTGGCCCTTAATGAACAGAGATATAGCCGAGTGGTCGCGTACTTGTTTGCAGTGCCAAAAAGCCAAGGTTCATCCTCACAGCAGACCGGTACCAGAAAAAATGAGATCCCAGCCTGCCGATTTGAGCACATACATGTGGACATCATAGGACCATTACCCACAGTTAAAGGATATCGATTTTGTCTGACAGTAATAGATAGGTTTTCCAGGTGGCCTGAAGCAGTACCACTGTCAGACGTCTCAGCTAAAAAGGTGACAGATGCCTTGTATGGTTGTTGGATATCCAGGTTTGGAGCCCCAGCAACGATCACAACAGATCAGGGATCTCAATTTGAGTCCCAAATTTTTCAGTCTCTAGTTAGATTAATAGGCTGCAATAAAAATAGGACCACAACGTACCACCCCCAGTCAAATGGAATGATTGAAAGGTGGCACAGATCTCTAAAGGCAGCAATAATGTGCCACGAAAATACCAACTGGGTTGACATCCTGCCAACAGTATTGTTGGGACTCCGAACCAGCTACAAGGAGGATATCAAGGCATCTGCGGCTGAGATGGTCTATGGGGTTACGCTAAGATTACCTGGAGAATTTTTTGTTAGCGAACCCACAGAAGCTGAACCACACATATTCCTCAATAAATTTCGTCAGCAAATCAGACTGGTTAAACCCCGTCCTGTCATGCATCACAGGAAGACACAGAAATTCATACATAACAATTTAAATACGTGTACACATGTGTTTGTTCGGGTTGACAGGGCAAAGAAACCATTAGAACCTCCGTACGAAGGTCCATTTCAAATTATAGAACGCATAACAGAGCATGTATACAAATTAAATGCAAATGGTAAAGAATCAAACATATCCGTAGACAGGCTCAAACCGGCATTTCAGGAGACCTGCGATACCGACGCGACAGAACCAAAAACATATATGTACCACGAAGAAAGTTAGATTTGCGTGAGTAAAAATATATAGCGTAACTCACTCGGAGGGGAGTGATGTAGCGACCAGAGTCGCCCAGAAATGTATAGTCGCGCCATCTAGTTTTAGTTAGGTTAAGTTTTCCTTATAGTCACTAGTTTGTAAGTTTTGTATATAGTAGTTGGTAAGCTTGGTAAAAGACGGTGCGCCCCCAACCTTCTCGAAAGTCGGGAAAAAACAAGAGAATAAAACGAGCACGCGTCGTGTACAGAGGTGTCGAATAAAAAGTCTCCGGATAATCGTAAAACAGTCTAATTTATTCTCTCCCACTGAGCAAGTACGCCACACATAATGTATAAGCGGCTCCATCTTGCGACAAAATATGAAACTTCTAAACGCGCAAAATTTAGATTGTAAAAAGGTTCAGTTGAAGAAGAACACAGAATGAATTTAATAAATGGTAAACTGAAATCATAGACAACTTGTAAATACTCTCATCTAATAAGTGAAGGATGATAAGGCAGCCGATTAATGACTCTTTAATTATAGATATTAATTTAATTGAAGGAAATGAAACAAATTGTAAAACAAATTCATAATTATTCTTGATTTTCAATTAGAAATCTGATTTCGTCATTCAGTTCTCAGAGCTAGAAAGTAACGCACGTATTCTTCACTTAGTAGAGTCATATATTAGAATTCGTTTTGTTAATTCAGTTTCATTTTATTAGTTTAAAAGTTAATTTTTGTTAAAGTTTATTAAAGAAGTTCAAAAATTTAATTTAGTTGTTTAGTTTATTTAATTCATTTCAAAGTATCAATTAGTTTATTAACCGACTTCGAAAAAGGAGGAGGTTACTCAATTTGATCAGTATATTTTTTTTTTTTCCTATGTATGTTCGGCGATTACGCCTAGCTGGATGCACCGATCGGAACGAAACCTTTTGCATCTGGTAGGTTCTGACTCCCCATTGGTACCATTATCAAAAAATTTTTCATTTTTCAATTGCAAAGTATTGTTATTGCAAAAAAACCGGCAACTTTTGAAATAAACTTTTCTCGATTTTAGTGCGCTTTTAATATCTTATCACGGACATGATTCTGAACAATTTTGTTCATATACCAATTTCGCGGAAAGGTTTAGTTTTCGAGATATTAGCGAAAAATTGTTGAAAAGTTTTGAAATCAACTTTGGACGATTTTAATGTCCTTTTAATATGTTATCAGGGACACGATTCTGAACAACTTTTTCCTTATCCACAATTAAGGGGAAGCTTTAGTTTTCGAGTTATTAGCGAAAAACTATTGTTACTAATATATTGAATTCTACGTATGCCTCCGTGTCTCTGGTGGTGTATGAGTCAACATGCAGTCGCCGATTTTCTACTGTTTCTACAAACACGTCTTGCCGGCCGATAAAAAGCGTGAAATAAAATAATTTTTAGAAAAAAAATACGCCGACTTCGAAATGCACTAAAAAGTATAAAATAATTTCTATTTCCTAATGAAGTAATTTCTATTTCATTCAATCATACAATTACGTAACAGATATGAACGAAACCTATTTACTCGTTAGGTATTATATTAAATACATTTCAACCTTTTCGGAGGCGGCGCAAAATTAAAATGTTTTCCTGGATATATCAACCTTTGGACAGCCGAACATAGGCAAAGCTTGTATAGCAATTTTTTTTTCTATACATATAACTCAACAGCACGTCGTGAAGTAGGTGTTATTGCGTATAGAATCCAACTATGGTCTATCTAGATTCATAGAGTATGCGACGGAAAGACTCGATCGCCGCATATTCTATAAAGGTAGAGCCTATCTGCCGCAAATTTGGTAATTCCCGCGTCGTGGGCTCCGTTTATAAGTTCTTAGATCCATGGCTTCCACATGCGAACGAAGTCGATTCAATTTCATTTATATCAGAAACGTTGCGGAATGAAGATGTAGTCGTTACATTTACGTATATTACCAGATGAATCTATAATGGTTCGTATTCCTTCTCAGGATTTATTAATTTCCAATACGTCATACCACAATCAACTGGTTATTGCCAGCAACGTTTAGTCAGGTATTTTTAATTTTGCGCCGCCTCCGAAAAGGTTGAAATGTATTTAATATACTACCTAACGAGTAAATAGGTTTCATTCATATCTGTGACGTAATTGTATGATTGAATGAAATAGAAATTACTTCATTAGGGAATACAAATTATTTTATACTTTTTAGTGCATTTCGAAGTCGGCGTATTTTTTTTTCTTAAAATTATTTTATTTATTTTCCTTTTTGTTGATTTGATTTAATCGCAGAACAATCCAAGCGCCCATAGCGCTACTTGAGTATTGGACTACGTCGGGAAATCCTTAAATTCAACGCGAAGAATCGCAACAATATCAATGCAAGAAAATATAAATGTATATGCAGTATGCACATATTGAATAAAACATTATTAAATACCGAATATGCATTGTTTGTAACGAAGAAGCTGATGCGAAGCTAAATACAGTGGGCATAATATATTTTGATTATTTTTAAGAAATCTCTTACTACGGTAATTCGTGATGCTGTCGATTTATACCCAGAATCTAGAATGATTGTTACCCTTATCTAATAAAATAATATATTAATAATTTTTTTTAATAGTATCAAAATAAAGATACAATTAACAATGTATAACGTACAGAAATAATGAGGAATAATAAAAAAAAATACATAAATTAATAGTTATGAATTGCAAATGTAAGTTTAATCTTGAATTCCTTTAGGCTTCATTTTATAAAATATAAATATAACTGTAGTACAGAATGTTTTTTTTGCAGAATCAATTTTTATTTTTTAAATCAGAATGTACTATATTTTTGTTTGACAGCTAATATACTATAATATCTATGATTTTGCTAAGAATCTGAATTTGATTGATAAATTAATTTAACTATGATGTAATTCACGCATTAACTTGTAATTTACATCATTTAATTCCATAAATTTTTTTTAACTAAAGCTATTCCTCTATATTTCACATTCTTCAAAATTACGCAATGTTACTCTAAAAGTTAGTTTCCAAAAAATAAAACATTTTAAAGTGGGAAAACAGGAATATTATTATGTTATGAGATAAGAAAGTAAAAAATTTAATGCTTAAATATAAAAATTATGAAAATAATTAAGAAAAAGAAAATATTAAAATAAATATAAAAATAATTTGTTGTTGGCTTATTTGGATGTGTTAAATATCGTAAATTTATATTGAATAGTTGATGATTAAAATGGTAATGAGATTGAACCAAGTCTAAGAAATATCTGGATTTTCAGGATTTTTACACATGTAAAAATTATATTTTTAAATAAAGATCAGTGATGTTACTATTTGATGATTAATAATAATAATAATAATAATAATAATAATAATTAATAGTAATGATTATATTATCATTAGAATTGAAGTTTAAGATTTAAACAAAGAAATATACAATCATGAATTTATACAGATTTATTATTATCAGTTATTTTTATTTATATTTACAATATTAATACTTATTAATATTTTCAATATTTAATTTAATATAATTTATGTAAATTTATTTTCCAATCATATTGAAATATGCTTCATCCATTCTACGTTCAATAATTTTTAATGTAAAAGTTTATGAACATAAATTTGTTGGAGTTCCAGAGTCAGGAATAACTCGAAGTGAATTCAATAAACAATTTATTGTTCAACAGTATTCTTAGCTAAACCTTATTCTAGTACTCTAGTTTTATAAGTTGCTCTTGTCATGGTGAAGTTTTGATAAAATCTAATGAGAAACGGTGTTGAGAAGGAAAATGTAAACTATTGGAAGGAAACTATTGGTTGATATTTTGGATAAGGGTGTGGGAACAGGAAAAGTCATTGGCTAGGTTATTTGCGAAGGAGGTGGCTAAAAAAAAGGAGTGATTTATTAGGAAATGTGGAAGTGCTTTAGCGGGACCTTGGAAAAATCTTGAAGCTGTAGGAAATTCTAAAGAGGCATGTTTTGGTGATATTAGACAGACAGGAAAGCGCAGAAAGTGGACAATAGGGTAAAGGAAATAAAGGAAGAGCCAGATGTAGAAGAGAAAGTCGGATAGTTCGTTAGGATTTCCAACAAATTTTTCTTTTATTAAAACTTTTATTTGAATAATTAATTTACTTTTATTTTTACAGAACTCAATATGTCATATGCACTGCTCAAAAAAGACTAGTTCTATATAGAATAAGTATTGATTTCAAATTTCTCAAAACATTTTCAAGTGTCTGTCTACAGTTCTTTAATATCTTATGTCACCAAAGAATGTCAGTCGCATGTTCAGAACACATATACTTATAATATAATTTCAAATATTCCTCTATTCTAATCAAAGTGGAAAGTAACATATATATAATTGCAACATACATGTTTTCTTATGCTATTAAGATATAAAATAAGGAACAGTAAGTTAAATTACTTTCTATTTTTAATATTTCAGAACACAAAGTTATGCTATCTGTATACATTTTAGAATTCATTTAAAAAATATTTCCATCAAGATCAAGATATAATAAAAATTATTATCACAATAATCAGTTATTTAAGATAAGAAAATTAGGAGCACGATTCTACCGGTTACTGTGATAAATCATCGTTATTGATTTGCACGCCATCTCTAGCAGCAAGGCACGTGCGCTTGTCGCGTCACAAGTAAAAAAAATTATATTTAGGAATTAATTTTTTTTACCTTCGCTAGATTTAATTTCAGTATTAATTTAATTATAATTATATTTATTATGTAGCTACCATTATATGTACAATTTTATAATTGTATTAGACTTGCTTTCACTGCAAGTTGCGCACTTTATGGAATGCACTTCTTCCCACCACCTGTTGCACAGTGCTTTAAAATTTGAATTGTTCGTTGGTTCAGTTAATTCTTGTGTGTGCGTTGGACGTGTTGGTAAAAATTGTCGTCATTTGATTGGACATAAATTTGTATATAAGTGCACTTGTTGATATTGCGTTTTTAATCAAATTTTTTGCATTATTTCACTCGTATGTTATATTGTTACTCATATACTAAATTAAAATTGTTCAATTCATTCTTTGAAAAATGAGCGATTCTGGAGATAATATTAAGTATAAATGGAGCCCTGAAAGTACTGCATTGCTAGTATCAGTGTGGTTAGATAGACAGGTGCAGAAACAACTGGAGTATGCATCAAAACCTCAACTTATTTGGGAAAATATTGCGCGGTATATGAAAAAAAAGGGATACAACGTTTCTGGTAAACAATGTCGATCTCGAATGAAACAGGTTCTGGTTTGTTATCGCGAAGCTAAAAGGGCTGGTACTCGAGCAGGTATCGAACAGTATTACGAATCAATAGATAAAGTCCTTAAAAATAAACGTTTAGAAGAAAATAATGTAAATGGTATAGATACTGTAGGTAAGATATATTGTTTATAAGAATTAAAATTTATATTATTCGTTATCATTTAT
The DNA here is from genome assembly GCF_050947335.1 of Megachile rotundata. Classification (NCBI taxonomy): domain Eukaryota; kingdom Metazoa; phylum Arthropoda; class Insecta; order Hymenoptera; family Megachilidae; genus Megachile; species Megachile rotundata. The sequence continues at coordinate 2,452,771 of NC_134997.1, read as the reverse complement.
TTTATCTTTGCTTTTTTTAATTTTAAGAATCACTTTCATTTAATTTAGTTTAAATGAATTGTTATAAATATTTTATATTTTTCCTTTTTTCTAGATACTGCAATAAATGTGAGATCTCCACCAAAAGAAGTCAAAACAACCAAGAATTTACAAGTGAGATATAAATACCAAGACCCTATACAAACATTTCATCGTTCAGAAACATTATCACCAACTTGGACTTTAACACGTAAAGATTATACTTTTCTGTATTAATTTTATTATTTTGAACATTACAAAATATTTCAAGCATATTTTTTGTTAGGTGAAAATGAATATCCAGATTCTCCCGAATCAAATGAAACTGTAATAGCTCGACCTTACAGAGTTTTCTCTCCTACAAGAGATGTAGCTATTAACACTGGCGAACAGTTAATTCAGGGAGTGGGTAAATCAACCCAACACAATTTTCTATCAGAAGAACCTTTGCATGCAAATTATAAACAAAGTTTTAGATCTAATTATTCCTATGGAGAAATACCCTTCCAAAATACAGTGCAAAATGTACAAAATCAAATAATTCAAGAAAATATGCAGCAAAATCAAATAAACCAAGAAAATTTGCAGCAGAATCAAAATTTACAACGAAGTTGTATGCATGATCAACAAAATATGTTGGTAAACAATTTAAATCTTTCACAAAATTTACATCAAGGCTTAACAACCCAATCTGTAGATGTTCCCATACAAATTAAACCAGTAACAATACAAAATCCTAGGTTAGAACATGTAATTCAACGACAGAATCAGTTTCAACAATTAGTAGATATAAATAATCGTGCAGTGCCTCAAGAACCTACAAAGGTTTCATTTGAGCATAATTTAACATCTGCGTACAAACAGCAATATGGTAATTTATTAATTCATATGCCTGCTGTTGCAAATAAAAAACAAGCTGAATCATTGTCTTCCGATTGTTCGCAAAATGTGTCGCAAAATTTAAATGATGCTTTTTGTCAGTCAAAAAACACTGAAGAAATTGATAACACAAATGAAACTTACAATAAATGCATACAAGTGGCAAATCCTTTAACAGTACCAAATTCAGATGCTTCTATAATAACAAATAATGCAACATACAATGATGACAGCATATTAGAACTTTTAATGAATTCACCAACTCCATCAGAAAATAATAATAAATGTAAAGATACTGCTGTTAATACAGATGATATTCCATATGTTCCATTAAGAAAGAAAAAAGTTCAAAAATTAGAGCAACTTGTGTTAAGTGCTATTAATTCCCAAAATGAAGTTGTTAATAAGGTAAGATACTAATTTCTTTTTTCATGTGAGCCTATATAAAACAAATGAATTGTTTATAAATTCGATATAATTTCAGATTCTTACTGCGCAAAATAATATGGTAACAAAATTCTTAGATATAGATAGAGATCGCCAAAATAGACTTGAAAATCGTTTAGACGATTTATTGAAAGTTATTCATGTTTCTACACAAATGAAAGAACCTTCAGAATTAGATCCGGGAATGTCTTCAGTACCACCAGCACCAGTAATAACGTCTTTGGTACCGCCTCCTAAACCTGGAGTTGTTCCTCCAAAATTAGATTTAGTGCCACCAAAACCTTGTCGTGTACCTTGTACAATGCCAAGTTCTAATATTGAATTAATTAATCACAATCCTATAGCAACTAGACCTGGTATTGTTTCGCCTATAACTAGTCCAGTAAAAAAGCCTGGTACTATATGGTCAAAATTAGGACCAGTATCACAATCTCCTTTCGTAAAAGCACAGCAACGCTTAGGTTTTCAACCTATTGTAAATGTGGATAGTCGTACTCAGTCCTCTGCTGAAAGACGCATAGCTCAAGAATTGGACAAAGCTATGGATATAAGAGCTATATTGTACGAAACTAAAAAATTTTTGGAAGCAGAGAAACAATTGGAAGAGAAAATAGAAAATGCTCGTCTTGAAACAATAATAAGTCAAAATTTAAGTGCACGTAAAAAATTATTTACACAACGAGAGCCTACTACAGCAATGATACTGACTGCAGCTTTTTTGGAAAACGAATGCCGGGCTTCAGAACAGTTTATCAACTGGTATAATGGTCCAAATAGATGTGATGAAAATTTACAAACTATCCATGATAATTTATTAGCAGGACAAGGAGAAAGCTTTGAACGTTTGCGTCAGTTAAATATTCAATCTGCATATGCGCTTGACGAACCTTGCAGTACATCTACACCAGCAAAACCTGGAACTGCATTTAATACCAATGAAACATGTACGGTGGGAGCAAAACAAACAATTCAGCCATTAATGCAGGTTGTAATGAATACAGATAGTTGGAAAAAGACTATTGCGCAAAGTGAACAACGAAATGGACATTCAAATAAATTAAACACACAAGAACATCAGGATGCATGTACAGCTACTTATAATAAGACATTTACTTCAACACAGACCAAAATTCCATCAAGAGAAACTCAAACAGAAACTACCGAGAATTATGTTCAAAATTGGATATCAAACATAAAAAATGAACCTAAAACAACATACAATTCTTTGTCTAGCATAATAAATAAAAAACCTAATTTTCCTATAGGTTTTACAACTACAATGTTAGATACTGGAAATTTAAGGAATAAAGATTTAAATTGTGAATTAAGTAAACCAAGTGAATTCAATAGTAATACTTTACCAGATCGTAAACAAAATGTGCGATTCATGGATGAAGCATTGGCTGAATTGCAACGAATGTATATTGAAACGGTTTACAAACAACAACAGGAAATGAACGATAGTTTACCGTATGTAATAAATAACGACAATGTGCTTCCATTTCAAAATCAGCAAATGATTGAAAAATATACTCATGACATAAAACAAAAAAGACAATCAAAAGATAAAGATATTGATTCCGATAACGATGAAGAATTTTTGGATACTACTACCACGATGCATCCAGTCGTTTCACGTCGAGATTCGGTTACGTCTGCTGGCACAGTATCTACAGAAACTGCACATTTTATGAAATTTGTAAAACCAGATAATTGTGTAATAAGTTAGTTATCATACAAATACTGTAAAAACAAAAGTATAATTATTTTTGTGCCTTATTTTACACAAGATGTGTCGAAGAAAATCAGATTTTTAAAATGAACAATTTACATTGTATTTCAATAAATTTTATAAAAACTAAAGCACTTATAATGCTTCGTTGTATTTGAAAATTTTAAATACAGTTATTGATGTTCAAATAAAACCAATTTTTATTGCACCATAACTTATTATTTAACACTAAAACTACCAAACTGGTCAAATGACCGTTTCACAAGATTCTTATTATAAATGACACAATTTGTTGTATTGATTCTTCTGATACCTGTGTTGATCTTCATCAAGGTAAAGAATTAGTGTGTGTACTAAACGACAAAACATAAATCATTCATTTTTCACTCCATTTTTCATCTCAGATTAAGTACATATACGATGGTAGGTTTAGTGTTAAAATTGTTATAATTTACCAAGTTTGGTGTACCAATACCACATATGTGATGTTTTTGATTCCCATTATAGCATTATCATAGTGTTATATGATTAAAATTAGAGAATCAAATCCTATTATATCTACATCATACTTATATTGTATTGTCTAAAAAATAGTATAATTTAAATAAATTTATAATAATTTGAACTTCAAAGATACACTACTCAATAGAATTAAGGGAACAGAAAAATTCCTTAAATCTTTAGGACATATTCAAGTTGCTTTGTCTCCACTAAAAGTCATCGCAGCAAGCATAGAATAGTCATTTTGAAGCTTCAAGCCTCTAGTTTTTGACCCTTAATCTCAATATTTTCTTTTGACCCTTTTGTTATTAATAAAACAAATAAAAAATGGCGAGGGAAAAATTTTCGAAAATTTTTTTCTTGAAAAGTTACTTTACTTTATTGGTTCTCTTCTTATACAGAAGAAGGCGTCTGGGAGACATTTTTATGGGGAGTAACAAGGAAAGGCACGCAAGTGTCCCCCTCCAATTTTAATGAAACTTCGTAAGTTTGTTAAACGTTAAATTATGATTTCAAGAAACTCAAGATCCGATAATGGGGGCCTTTCGTGGCGAACTGGGAAGCTATAAACAAGGATAGATAGATCCTTGTTTCTCCAACGTATTTTTCTTATCACGAAACGAGGCAAAATTCGTTTTCTGGCACGCTACGGCGAAACGATGGTGCTGTAGCAAGGTCGGCGGGCGCCCGCGGCATCAATTTCTAAAAATTTTTTATATTGCGGATGTATGCACATGTAATTTTTTGTTGTAATTTTAGGGAAATAAAGGAATATATTGTTAATAATCGTTAATAGTTGTTAGTTTATTTTATCAGAAAATTAGTCATTTTTTCACGTATAACTGATTATAAATTTGGCTGCGATGGACGTTCGGCGCAGTATTTATGAATAATTTGTTTATTATTTAGTCTAAAATCATATATGCTAAACTGATTCGAAGAAGATACCGTATCGCATGCAATATAAGATGTTTATTACATTTAGGGCGTTCCTCGGAAGAAATAACGCAGATACAAGAGAAGAATCGATTGCTACTACGAGACGAAATAATTAGTTATATAAAAAATAAATAGAAGAGAAAAAAATGTATAAATAAAGCATATGCGTAATAAAAAGACTTTTTTTTAATAAAATGCACTGTTTATAATAATTGCAGTAACTCTATATATTTTGTAAGATAGATATAGATTGTAACGAGGCATATTTTCATTTAGTTGATTACCTTCTTTTTTTTTTTGGTTGCTATGCCTCGTTACGAGGATCCTCCCGAATTGCCGGCCCCACTCCTCCGCCCAAGCGGACCCCTTGCCGCTGGGGCAGGAACGAGAGAGAGAGAGAGAGTGAGAGTGTGCCCCGTTTTTTTTACTTCGGACGCCACGTCTTCCTCCACCCCCTTCTACCCTCTAGCCCCCAGGAAGGAGCCGTCGTCGTCCCCGGTCGCGGAGGAACCTCTCCCTGAGCGACGGATGCGCGGGATGGGTCCACCAAAGAAGACATCGGCTGTCCGGTCGCGGCGCCACCCCGTCATCCTCCGCGGGGGCGACCGGCAGCCGACCACCAGGAAACGCCAGGCCTGGGGACGAGCCACCCCCAACTGCCACCTCGAGAGGGCCCCAGGACCTGGCCACCGAACGTCACCACGGAATGGCCCATCCTCGACGCCGAAATCCTCGGGGTGGGGGAATACCGCGAACTGGGGAAGAAGATCACGAGGAAGAGAGAAGCTAGCGAGTTGCCGCGTGATTAAGCCGTTTTCCGCCAAAGCCCCGCTAGAATTAAAAGCCCGTTTTCTTTTTCTTTTTGTTGTATTTTACGTCGTAGTTTTTTTTTTTAGTAGTGCGTTCTGTTTCGGTATTCTGTTTCTTTTGTATTGTGTGTGAGAGTGCTTGCGTGGATTATTCGTCGCCGCTCTAGCGTGGAGTTTTTTGGGATACTGTTAAATTATTAATAAATTTAGCATATAGCGACATCTTACAGTATTAGAAATGATGTGCGATGTTAGTAACAGAATAATTGAATATTAGAAACAGAATAATTGAATATTGTACTTCCGTCTTGTCGTTATGAAAATGTAAGCGTTCGTGATGTTTTATTTGAAGTAAAAGTAATCTCTGTTTAAATGGTTAATCTTTAAGTTAAAATGTTTGTTGTTTGTGTTTTATATTAAATAATTTGTTCGTGTTCAAAAGTGTATTATTAGTTTTGTTATTTTCCATAATTCTGATTATTTAACAGATACCACTGCGAAAAAGGTAGGAGCTCTCTCCTTACCTATTTTTTTTTGATTATCCATTTTTGCGTGGGCGAGGGCGATAGGACCCCTGGCCCCAGTGACGAGGACCTTAGAGGCCGCGAACGGTCTACTACGACACCGTTCCCCCCTAATCTATCTTCTTTCGCTGTATTTGGTATTTAGGACCAACGTCCCCTTGTTGTCCACGACCCCTAAGAGGGCGTGTTCCTACGCGGACGTATACCTCGGCATTCTTTTTGTATTTCTCTATTTTTAACCGACTTCGAAAAAGGAGGAGGTTACTCAATTTGATCAGTATATATTTTTTTTTTTTTTTTTTTTTTTCTATGTGTGCCCGCCGATTACGCCTAGCTGGATGCACCGATCGGAACGAAACCTTTTGCATCTGGTAGGTTCTGACTCCCCATTGGTACCATTATCAAAAAATTTTTCATTTTTCAATTGCAAAGTATTGTTATTGCAAAAAAACCGGCAACTTTTGAAATAAACTTTTCTCGATTTTAGTGCGCTTTTAATATCTTATCACGGACATGATTCTGAACAATTTTGTTCATATACCAATTTCGCGGAAAGGTTTAGTTTTCGAGATATTAGCGAAAAATTGTTGAAAAGTTTTGAAATCAACTTTGGACGATTTTCATGTCCTTTTAATATGTTATCAGGGACACGATTCTGAACAACTTTTTCCTTATCCACAATTAAGGGGAAGCTTTAGTTTTCGAGTTATTAGCGAAAAACTATTGTTACTAATATATTGAATTCTACGTATGCCTCCGTGTCTCTGGTGGTGTATGAGTCAACATGCAGTCGCCGATTTTCTACTGTTTCTACAAACACGTCTTGCCGGCCGATAAAAAGCGTGAAATAAAATAATTTTTAGAAAAAAAATACGCCGACTTCTAAAAAGTATAAAATAATTTCTATTTCCTAATTAAGTAATTTCTATTTCATTCAATCATACAATTACGTAACAGATATGAACGAAACCTATTTACTCGTTAGGTATTATATTAAATACATTTCAACCTTTTCGGAGGCGGCGCAAAATTAAATAACATATTCAAAATAATCTTTTAATTTTGCGCCGCCTCCGAAAAGGTTGAAATGTATTTAATATAATACCTAACGAGTAAATAGGTTTCATTCATATCTGTTACGTAATTGTATGATTGAATGAAATAGAAATTACTTCATTAGGAAATAGAAATTATTTTATACTTTTTAGTGCATTTCGAAGTCGGCGTATTTTTTTTCTGAAAATTATTTTATGTACTTACTCGCACGTACCGTGTGCCCCCGCGCCGCGAAAGCCTTCCACGCAACTGGCGAGTCGACACCTTTTTCCTCGACCGTTGCTTGTAACGCGTGGGGCCCACTAGAATTCTCTTTTTGGTTCCGTCTACGTGGCCCACTTGGAGGCCCGAATAAAAGTTTTTCTTTGTTGGATAAAAACTCGCGGGTCTTTTACTAATTTTTTCTGACCCCCTCTGATTCCCGCTCCCGACAGAGCAGCCGGAAGGGCGATTACTGCGGACGAGTTCATTGGCACTGGCGCTCCGTTAAATAAATCGGCCGTGAGTGTGAGCATCGGTGCGTGAAGGGCCGTTTTCCCTAACTGCCCCCACTCTAGGGAACCCCCTTCGGGCTTCCCCCCCCTCCCCCACCGATCCGTCACAAGATTTAATGATAAAAGAATGTTATGTACAAAAATAATTTATGTGATTACTTTAATGCTATTCCTGCAAGAGAAAAATATTCAAAGGTTAGGTATAAGAAATAAAATCCGTATAGACGTTGAACTGTGTTTATTTCGCCAAATGACACTTCTAGTCAAGGATCAGTCGGATGACAATGTTTTACCACATGGCCTGGTCTTTTCAAAAGCAACGCTTCAACCTTCAGGTTAACGAAAAACTTTAATAAAGAGAAAGTACATTGTCAAAGCACACATGTTCAACTGAACATTTTTTTCTTTAGAGTTTTTTAATGGTCTGGCTTTTATGTTTGAGTATCTACGTTTGTATTTTACAAGGAAATACGAAGTCACAAAAAGAGACGATCACAATACATTTTGTTGTATGTAATATACATTTATAAAGTCACACTTGATTTCGATATCAAGTATGCGCTACATTTTATTGAAACGAGTTATACAATGTATTACCACAGTATATTATAGATTTTCAAACATTTATTCAAAATTGTAATAATTATGTTGTACATTTTAATAGAGAAAGAATTTGGAATTTAAGATAATATAAACTGATGTTACAATTATCGATAATTTTTACATTGTTCCTTTCAACGTTTTAAATCTATGTTAATCCGCCCACCGCGTTTTCCTTGCCTACCGATTCGCATTCTTCTGTCTTATTCTCTCGCTGTTTCCTCGTCCACTTTCTCTTTTGCTTCTTTTCAAAGCAGCTGCTACAATGGCCCTCTTATGGTTAGATGTGCTGATTGTAACCGTATATTTCTTTAAATATCTGTAAAAATAAAACCTACTACGCAGATTGCATAGATGCATTAGTACAATATTATTTTAAAGAGCGTTTTAAATTTACAGAATTCAAAACATTGTATGTTTTATTACTACAGAAATTAAGGTATGACACCTACTACTAAAAATATAGCACGAAGTATAAAAAATGCTGCAAGAAAATATAACATGCAGTGTAAGAAATGCTTTGTACTGTATATTGTTATACGTACTTATGTACTGTATATTTTTATATCTGCTTATTACCGTATGTACATGAAAATACCACATTGCAGTTTGTATGTATATTAGAAGTACTTTGCTACGCGATCATTAAGCCAGTTCAAACTGCGATCTTTATTACAATGCATTTCCTTCATGTATTAATAACTTTTAGAAGTAATTATTATTAATCATAAGTATAAGAAAAAATATGATCATAAAAAATGATTAAATCAATGTTACAAAAATATTACAGTAATAAGCAGAATATGCCCACCACCTCTTCCCAAGCGACTCGAAAATTTATCGAGCCAGCGCAATATAATTGAAATGCAAGTTATCGCGCTTATTCGTTCAATTTCCTTTTTTTAGTCGCTCGCTGTACATTAAGACAGAATTGCGACTCCCGAATTGGCATGTTTCTTGTCGCTCTGCTATCAATTAGTTCGGGAACCAAGCACTCCTCATAGAATTGTTTAAGCGGTGATAACATTTTCATTTGCCAAAATGTATCATCACTCTCAACAATTGTGTGCTTGATTTCGAAAGGCGTCCATATCGCAAAGATACAATATTTTTGTCGCGTAATGTGCAGTTGCCCTTAAATTTGATAATAATACCCGTGCTTTTCATTCATGAGGGTGTCATTGTTTTTACTAAAAATTCGATACATTTCTCCGACTTTATTTATTATTGCATCGGTTGGAGACATTTGTCGTGCTGCATAAGGGCATTTAATTTCGACGATTGTATCCTCTCCAACAATGCCATCAGGCGACGCACCAAAATATGGGAATTCAGAATCAATGAATAATCCGCACTCATTGATATTGATTCCTAAAATCTCCTCCAATTCTTGTCGTGCTAAAATCTCTTTTTCTTTACCCCACTTAATTGCAAGACTGGTTAATTAAAGGAGGGTAAAGAATATTTTTTATAAGACTTTTGCACGACGTGATATCCCTTCTGCAACAAATTTTCGAAAAATTCGATGCAGTCAACAGCGTTCGACGTGTATAATGCCACTGCGAGTTTGCATGCGGACCCCGCGTTATACAGGGTGTTCGGCTACTGGTGGGCATAATTTTAGGGGGTGGTAGCTGGGGTGATTCTGAACAACTTTTGCCTTTACCAAAATGTTGGTTAAAGCTTAGTTTTTGAATTATTAATGAAAAACATTGACCAATCAGAGCGCGAGAATAGCGCGCGCTCAGATGCGAGAGCGACGGGTGCAAGCGTGACGATTGACCCTGGTCGTGAACAAACAAGGCCCGCGATATCGGTAACATAGTTACCATCATCGGTAATACGTCAGCCGGTAAGTAGTTATAAAATTCACAACTATTAATAAGTATAAATTTATTAACGAAACTAATTGTACGGATTAAGCGAAAATAAAGGTAAAGATCAAGCGCAGTTTCTTTAGGTAATTCAAAAAAATGATTATTTGTTTAACGACATAAAATGAAAGAATACTCGGACGCTTACCTCATGAGTGAATTTACGATGCGAGAATTCCTCATTAATTTTGAAGTACATCGTCGTATGACAAGAAACCTATTTACTCGCTAAAATCCACAAGAGCATATCGATACCCGCTCTATGGGATTGTCAAGTAAAAAGGGTGACTGTCATATTTGATGTTTTCCGTATAATAATAGTACAATTTTCGGAACCCACACTAAACAAACACACAATCACACAAGCACCACGATTGTCCAGTCCTTAGTATCGAAACGTTAAAAATATCCACCTTTTTTCCACATCAATTCGTTTACGAAAGTTCCTCACCATGTACATGTCACGGGAGTATTTCCGTGGTTGAAATAAATTAACTAGTACAACCGTATCTACGGTTTCTGAAGTTAACTTTCGATTTTTTAGGATACGCGTCGAGTAACTGAGAGTCAGAGCTTCGGTTTTGAAAGTTGGGGAAGAACTACTTTATTTTGTCAAAGGCGGGGATTATATATAATGCATTGAGTGAGTCAGTTGTTTTCGGGGTTATTGGCTTATTTGTTGTGAATCATGTAGTTTTGGAGGTTATGGAATGAATCATGTGTTTTTGGAAGTTTTGGATTTATCGTTTGTGAATTATCTTGTTGAGTTTGGGTTGACGTTGTTATCTGGCGTGACACCCCCTTTCTTAGAGTGAATTTGGTCTCCAAATTCCTATGGTTGACTGAATCCAACTTTCTTCTTTCGGTATTGGCGTAGTGGTGTGAGTTCAAAGTTCTTTTGCCTGGCTTCGTTGTTGCTGGGTGGATGTGTCTCAGTTGATGACTCATTGTGGTCGGTTGAGATTTCAGGGTTGTTCGAATTATTTACTTGTACTTCATTACAACAAATTTTGAAGCACAAAGGTTTTGGTATCAGAGCAGTACATATAGAGAAAATTCCTATTTTGTTTAATGTATACAAGGTTATCGCTCCGAGTGCTACCCATCCTAATATTGTGAGTATGTTATATGCAATAGCAGCAGTAGTGTGTATTCTGTGTTGAATTCGAAGTGCGCTTAAAGTATTTTTTAAATGGTTTAGATCGGTTCTATATTCGTTCAAATTTCTAGTTATTTTAGGGATTGAAGGAATATGTTGTTCATATAAAGCAATGTCGCTAAGGTCTATGTTTGTAGTAGAATTCTGTTGTGATAGTGTGATGTTAACTTCTTTTGCTGTTCCTCCTATTTTCATGATTTCGGTACCATAGAAAAGTGTGCAGTCTTCTCTACTAGAGAGTATTGAAGGTCCTTTTATAACTATTCTGTTATTGGTTTTGCATAAGGCATCAATAGTAGTTTCTTGTCTTGGAATAGCAATATATTGATTTTGTCCTTGCAAAGGTATGAAAGCAATGGTTTCAATTTTAAATACTGCGACTGTACATTTTTCTTTACAATTTTCCGGGTTGTTGATGTGTATTGGTTGTGTTCTTTTACAAATTTGTTCTAGCGGTGTGTTTCTACAATTTTGGCTCAAATATTCATTGTCTATAACCATAAACTGTTCCTGATTTATCAATACTAAGGAGTAGGTTAACAATTTTGCTGTGAATACTTGGTTTTGTTTTACTGGGATGGAATGATATTTTACAATTTTCCATTCGTTATTTTCTAGTATTGGTATTTCTATTTGGTATATAATCTTGTGATCATGAATTACTAATGTGAGCGTACTGATATCAATCAATAACTGAAAATTGTCTAATGTTCCTTTGATTTCAGTGTGGATCAAGTTCGCATCTATGATTTTATTGTAACTTTCTATAAATTGAGTAATATTCAAGAGGGTTGTATCGATTATTCCTTTTTTTCCTAACATTATTCCATTATACATAGTTTTGGTTTCCAACGTCATATCTTCTAATAAACTTTCTAATAATATTACATGAGTGTTAAAAGCTATTTGGTTTTTATTTCTATACAAGATTTCCGCGTTTTTGTTCATATTTTCTACGATAGTGTTCAATGATTCGTTTTCTGTTAAACCTTTAATAATCATGTTTTGTTTCGCGATTACCTGTGTAAGGTTATTTTGACTATCAAATAATTTATCGATATTTTGGTTTATTAATTGTAAATCGTTTTCATCTAAAGTTCCAAATAGAGTTTTAGATACTGATCCTAATATATTTAAAAGTCCTCTCTTAAATCTATAATGTAATGCCACTTTAGTTAGGTTGTTAATTTTCCTAATTTTATAAATTCGGTGTCTTAAATTAGCGAGTGTATGTTTGCTAAGAGTGCATTCTTTCTGAGTGTTACAAAAGTTTTCGAGTCGATTAATTTCGTTTTGTATAACATTTACAGTGTCGAAATGTTTTCTAGGATCTATTATAAAGTTAAGTTTAATGGAATCGTAGTATAATTTACAAGTTCCTAAATTTTCTGATATTATGTTATTATTCCCGATTTCCTTAACTTCTAAAGTGTTAATTGTTTCCAGCGTTAGTATCTGAAATAGAATTATACAATTTTAATCTGTTACCATGCACTTTAGTTTTATAATTAGTATCTTCAAATAGAATTTCATAATTTGGTGGACAGCTTTTAGTTATTCTAGCGGGTCCTAGCCATTCTTGATCGAGTTTATGTTTCTTATGATCGTTATGTAGTAAAACTAAATCACCGTCCTTAAGAATTGAAGAAATTTTAATCTTTTTATCCTGTGTTTCTTTATTTCTTCTTTTGCTACGTTCTATGAAAATTTGTGCATTTTTCAAATAACTATCGTGTCGTTTTTTCCAAAGTTTAAATAGTTCTTGTTTAGTAATGTTAGTAGTGTTTGAAATTGCTGAAGGCATATTAGCTCTGTGTCCGAATGTTAATTCAAATGGTGTGTAACCAGTAGATTCGTGAATAGCTGTATTATAACCCATACAAATTAAATTTAAATTTTCGTCCCATTCGTTTTGCTTTTCGCTGATACAAGTTCGCAACAAATCTTTTACAGTTGAATGCGTTCGTTCTAATGCTCCGTTACTTTGAGGATGGAAACTAGTGGTTTTAATATGTTTGATCTTAAAAGCTTGTTCGAATGTTTCCATTAACTTGCATACAAAGTTTTGTCCTTGATCCGTTAGGATGTGTTTCGGGGAAGAGAATATATAAATATAGTGCTCTAGCAGGTTATTAATGATAGATTCGGCTCTTTGGTTTTTTAAAGGAATAAGGATGAGGTATTTGGTTAGCATGTCCTGAATTGACAATATGAAAATGTTTCCTTGTCGAGTTCTAGGAAAAGGGCCTATTATATCCATAGCTATTTTCTCGTTTGGTTCTAAAGGGGTATCTGTTATTACTGCATTTTCTTTAGGTCTAATTCGTGTTAATTTATATTTTTGACAGATTGGACAGGTTTTTATAAAGTTTTCTACATCTCTATCTATACTACTCCAATAGTGGTTTTCCCTAATTCTCTCTCTAGTTTTATTTTCGCCTAAGTGCATACTAGTGTTTCCATTGTGTGCTTCCCTAATTATGTCATTTCTTTCCTGTTCAGTGTATTCCCTAATTTCATTTTCTGCTAAGATTATTTTCTTCTCCGGGTGTTCCTTTTCACATAAGAATTTGATCATTAGTTTTAATTCTAACTTTTCTGTATTTGTGAATAATGGATCGCAAATTCCTATTCTTAATTTGTCTGAATCTTCTAATTCTAATAAATGTTTTAAGTTATGTAACCACCTGAATATGTCAAAAGATCCTAACATATCTTTATTTACTTGTGTGAAGTTACTTCGGTTAGGTACTGTTTTGAAATTTATGTTTCCTTTTGAATTTTTCCAAGAGTAGTATTCTTTTACAAATTTTTCATCGTCCGGGTGTTGTCGTGTTAGGCTTTTGTCAATGTTATCGAAGGTGTTTAAGTCGCCTAATTCATGTTCTGGGGAAGATATAAGTTCTTGAGGTATTGTTTCTATCATACTACCGTCTGGTAAGATTTTAATGTCAGAAGTGATTATTGGTTTAGTGGGATGTAATCTTGAAAGTGCGTCTGCTACTACATTGTCTTTTCCCTTTTTATACTCTATTTCGTACTCATATTCTTCTAACCTTAATCTCCAACGCATAAGTCGTGAAGATGGGTCTTTTATATTATGTAACCATTTTAATGCTTGGTGGTCAGTTTGAATTATGAATTTTCGTCCTAGTAAATATTGTCTTAATCTTTTAATTGCCCAAACTATTGCTAACAATTCTTTTTCAGTAGTTGAGTAATTTTTCTCCGCTGAATTTAAGGTTCTCGAAATGAAATTACAAGGTTTTCCATCTTGCGAAAGTACACCGCCTAATCCTTCGTTTGAAGCGTCAGTGGTTAATGTGAAGGTCTTGTTAAAATCTGGATATGCTAATATAGGTTCATGGGTTAATTTGTTTTTGAGTGTATTGAAACTGTCCTCTTGTTTGTCAGTCCAGTGAAATTCAGTGTCTTTTTTTATTAAGTCCGTAAGTGGTTTAGCTAATTTTGAAAAGTTTTTAATAAATTTTCGATAATATCCTACTAGCCCGAGAAATGATTTTATTTGAGTAGGTGTTTGGGGTCTTTTAAAGTTTTTAATTGATTCTATTTTTTTGGGGTTAGGTTTGATTCCGTCTTTTGTGACTATGTGTCCTAAATATTCTAACTCTGGTTTCAAAAATTCACATTTGTCTACTTGCAATTTCAGGCCTTTTTCTCTAATCCTCTGGAATACCGTAGCTAAATTTTGATTATGTTCCTGTATAGTCTGTCCGAATATTATTATATCATCTAAATATACAAAACAATATTTTCCTATTAGTCCGCGTAAGGCTGTATCCATCATTCTTTGAAAGGGTGCAGGTGCATTTTTTAATCCAAAGGGCATGCGTCTGTATTGAAAGTGTCCTTCAGGGGTTGAAAAAGCAGTGTATTTTTTGCTTGTTTCTTCCATCGGTATTTGATGAAATCCCGATGAAAGATCCAATGCGGAAAAGAACTTTGCGTTGCCTAAATGTAATATTATGTCTTCAGTATCAGGTAATGGATATGCGTCTTGATCGGTCTGTTCGTTAAGTTTCCTAAAGTCTATTACTATTCTCCACTTTCGTTTTCCTGAAGCGTCTATTTTCTTTGGTACTACCCAAACCGGTGCATTATATGGAGAATCTGAATGTTCTATTATACCTTTTTGTAACATTTCATTAACCTGCCTCTGTATCTCTTGTTTATGACATTCTGGGGGTTTATAGGATTTTATGTTTATGGGTTTATTGGTTTTTAGGATGATTTCATGTTTAGTGATAGGTGAACAAGGAAGGTCTTCGGTATCTAGTGAGAATATGTCCTGATATATGCTAACAATTTTTGAAATGGGTTCTCTATATTGAGGATCTATATGGTCAAGGCGTAACCTTTTTGCAATTTCATGGATTCGTTCTAAATTATTTTCGTTTTCAATTTTATTAACTGTATAGATTTCTTGCTCACCAGTATTGAAGAAGCAAACTGTAGTAGGTTCATTGTTGATGTTGCAGATTTTTATCGTATAGTTCCCTGGTGTAAGTGTCTCGATGTTTTTTGAAAAATTTAAGTTTATGGGAATATTGTTAAGTGTCAATTTATCATTTGTTATTTTATATTCGTATTTCTGTAAGAAAGGTAACCCTATTAGTCCATCTTCAATGAGGGGGAAATTATCGGGGATAACAAGAAACTCATGATCTACGTTATGAATACTTAAGATAGCGGATTGGTTGATCGTATGTTTGTCTCTACCTAGGATGATGTGTCTGGGTTTGATTAATCGGACTGTTTCGGCAAAAGATTTTTTAATTAAGTTTGTTCCTGCTCCAGTGTCGACCAGTAGTTTTCCTCCTCTTGACATTCCTCGTAGGGTGATTCTGATGTGTTGTAATTCTCCTGGGGTATAATTGATTCTTCTTGGCTGATTTCTTCTAAGGTGTTGTTTATCCGTGGTGGTATTTTCCCTGTTTGGCTTATGCGAAAATTTTGGTTCGACTTCAACTGATAGCAGTTTTGTCTGTTGTGTCCAATTTTCCCACAGTGTTCACATTTTAATTGTGTTCTATCGATTAGAGGCATGTTACTTAGCTGTCTAAATGATGCTGGTTGTGGTTGACTGGTAGGTCTTGGCCTGGGCTGCTCACTTCTTTGCTGTAACTTGTAGGCTTCTTTAATCCACAGTTCTCGATCTATCGCTTCTTCCTGGGCTTCGTGCAGTGTTCTGGGTTTTGATGGTAACACCAGTTGTCCTATCTCTCTTCTTAGGTTCATGCAGAACGTCCGTACCGCTTCCTCTTCTTCCTCTTCTAATGCTATTCTTCTCGCAATTCCTGTACGTTTCGCTTGGATAGCATATTTTAGTTCGCTGAGTGTTTGTTTAAATCTTAAACTGTAGGATTGTACACTTTCGGTGTTTCCTTGCCTGATCATCTGGAGTTGTCGCCTACATCCTCCTACTGTTTGGGGAGTTTGCACTTGTCTCCTAAGCGTCTCGAAGAGCTCTTCATATGTTGCCATCGGTGAATATCTGATGCTTCTTTCGGCATGATCAGTTATTTTACTCACCTTAATCATTTGCAACAGTATTTCAGGCTCCTTGCAGTTGTTTTTTGCGAAACGTACCGATTCGATGAATTCTTCAACTCCGCAGTCATCTTTTCCTCGGAGGGGTTTGATCATTTGCAAAGCGTCGGTGGCCTTACATCCTCGTGGATTTCCCCGTGATTGCCTTTCGGGTATCTCTTCGTCGTCCTCAGAGTCCGAAGGAGCCGCAGGTCTTCCGTCCCTTGACGTTCTAGAGTAGTCTGGTTGTACTCCCGTTCTCGTTCCAGATGAAGTGTCATCGGTAACAATCACTGGTTTTTTATGAACTAGTTTGGCTAATGTTTCGATTTCTTTTACGCGACTTTCATTCGAAGCTGTTAAATTGTTAACCGTAATGGTGAGTTCTTCCAGTCGTTGAAACATTTTAGTCATCATTTGCTCCATATTAACACGAGAAGGAGAAGTTGCTCTTGCCATGTTAATTGGTGCACAGAATATGGTCTCGTTGCTCGAAGATAGGATTGGTAATGGTTCCCGATATTTCAGGAAATTATTTACCTGGTTCTCCACGATGTCGTTCGAGATACTGGCACACGCAGTCCTTCAGTGGTTTAGGAATCCTCAGAGACCGTCCAGCTGAATCGTCCTCGAATCCAGATCGTACACGTATCCTGGCAGGATCGCCAAAAATGTCACGGGAGTATTTCCGTGGTTGAAATAAATTAACTAGTACAACCGTATCTACGGTTTCTGAAGTTAACTTTCGATTTTTTAGGATACGCGTCGAGTAACTGAGAGTCAGAGCTTCGGTTTTGAAAGTTGGGGAAGAACTACTTTATTTTGTCAAAGGCGGGGATTATATATAATGCATTGAGTGAGTCAGTTGTTTTCGGGGTTATTGGCTTATTTGTTGTGAATCATGTAGTTTTGGAGGTTATGGAATGAATCATGTGTTTTTGGAAGTTTTGGATTTATCGTTTGTGAATTATCTTGTTGAGTTTGGGTTGACGTTGTTATCTGGCGTGACATACACATGACACATTATGCGCGATGAGTAATTCAAAGAAAAGAATCAGTTATTGCAAGATGTATTATTGCGATCGCACAACACGTATTACCGACAATATTAAATTTACTTAATTTATTTTTATGCGTCGAAAAATTTATCTTTACGACACGAATTACTTTTAACGAATATGCACAGATGCGTATTTTGACCGAACGTTTTACAATAGTCTCAGAACGAATAAACATCAACAAAAGAAAAGCAAAACAGTAACCCCCTCTCAACGAGAAAAAGATTCCACAATAACCTAAAAAGCTCGCTCGTCGAGAAATGTAACATGATCAGCCTGAGGGGGGTGGGGGGTATAGTGGGAAGACAATACCAATGCGAGTTCTTTGTTTCTAAAATTCTGCACAAAACGTCAGTTGGTTGTCGATAATCGAACGGGTGCGCTTAGAAGAGAATGGTGCACATTTCAAACATTATAGTAAATTTAATATTATCGATACGTGTTGTGCGATCGCAATAATACATCTTGCAATAACTGATTCTTTTCTTTGAATTACTCATCGCGCATAATGTGTCATGTGTACATGGTGAGGAACTTTCGTAAACGAATTGATGTGGAAAAAAGGTGGATATTTTTAACGTTTCGATACTAAGGACTGGACAATCGTGGTGCTTGTGTGATTATGTGTTTGTTTAGTGTGGGTTCCGAAAATTGTACTATTATTATACGGAAAACATCAAATATGACAGTCACCCTTTTTACATTTCTAAGCTGCAACGAAAGCCTTCGAGGATGATGTCACTTTCCATACTGGTGGAACTGTGATTAGTTTCCCAGTTTTTGTAACATTTGTATTCGCGTACCGGAACATTTAATTCACTAGCGCGTGCGCAAATACAACAATAATTGTTTCGCAGGCTGACAAATAAAACTTTTCTCGTATGATAACCCATGATAATAGCCGCCCCAGATGGAGAACCCCCGGGAACCGCCACTGCGGTACGATCTTTTCATCCAGGAACCGTCTGTTATCACAGGTATATATGGAATACCGTCAGTGACATCATCTCTTGCAATTGCCAATTGTCTTTCCACTTTAGCAGCCTCCTGCATTTCTTTCTCTGCAGCGGCGGCTAAAGCTTCGCACATTTCATCTTGGCATTTGGCAAACGTATTTTTATTCATGCATTTTACATCTATTGCAGCTAACTGTTTGGGAATGCAGGACTAGTGAGGGTTCCTTCAATGAGCTGAACTCGATAGTTTATCTTAACTAAATTTAATCTTAACACTTAACGACACTGAATATTACCACGCACACACAGAAAACTGGACGACTCAGGGCCGCCTGCGCTCGCCGGTTACAATACGAAACACTAACGATTCTTCTAATTGCGTATATCCGGTCCCCGTCAGTATGGTACCCATTACGGCACCTCGATTGACATCCAATATTTCGTCAGATGTCGGTTCACTCCAAAAATCACCTTTGAAGTGACACATTCGATATTCAACGAAATACACTAGTCAAAAAAATTAAGGGAACAGAAAAATTGCTCTGCCTCCGTTGATATTCATCGTAGAAGACATCCAGAATAGTCATTTTGAAGCTTCAGGTCTCTAGTTTTCGCACCTTTATCTCAAAAAGTTTTTGAGCCTATTATCATTAACAAAAGATACAAAAATCGCGATGAAAAAATTTTAGAATTTTTTTCTTTTTTTTTAAGGTTTGTAGACACAGAAAAATTTTTTTGATTAATGGTACTTCTAGATTACTGTTCCCTGTTCCTTCCCCTATAATTTACACGTCCATAAAGTTCGTTTCGACGATCGGTCGCAAAGTTATGAGCTACTAAAGCCGAAATGATGCTTTTTTCTTTGGTAGTCATTATCCCATGAACCCACGATCGAACAGAAATTGTAACATCCCCGGGTACATCATCCAGCCGATAAACAGAGAAGCATTTTAATTCTAATATCTTTTTCTATTGTATTACCGACCGCAAATTACCGACCGCGTCATAAAAATTCGCATGGTAATGGGATGGGGTTAGCTCACGCGTGCAACATTGTTTAGAATAGATCACCGATCGATGGCGCGCGCGTTAGTTAGAAAGAGACAGAAGATATACTTCGAAACACAGTTATTATAAATTATTATTTAAATGTTTATATTATATATATTATTTATTATTCACTCATTATAAATTACGTTATATTTTTAGCTATTATTTTATGTATTGTTTGCGATTAATTATTTCTTCTATTAAAACACTTATAATTTGCGTATCTAAAAATTATTAAAAATACGATTTAACGAGAAAACTTGTGAAAAACTAATTAATAATAAATCAAAGCGTATTTTTATTAATCAAACTAATATATATTTGCTACTAAATAAAGCGTAATAAAATAATAATACTTTTTGAGCGGAAAAAACCCACAATTCTCTGGGTATAAAAGGGCGTGCAGCAGCGGCTGCGAGCGCAGAACAATCTTGGAAGTACTACGTCCCGGACCTCTTAGGAAGCGACTAACTGGAGCAGTTTTAACTGGTAAGAGCCTATAAGATTCTTAGTTTTGACTGGACAGTGGGTATCAGCCATTTGGATACTCGATCGTTGGGTAGTTCTAGTAGCCAGCTAACGCAGGCTCCCCGTTCAAACGGTCTTGTATCTGAAACTCCGTAAGGAGAGTGCTATGCTCAGCCCCAGAAGAAACTAAGACATCAACGAGAGCTCGCCAGTCATTCATACATATTTCTTATTTTCCTGAATTACTAATTCGCCGTCAGATTCTCGGAGTTCGCTCTGGGTAGTTTCGTAGCCAGCTAACGCAGGCTCCCCATCATTGAGCGGCTTGGTCTCTGAAGCCCGTGTCTTTTGGGTGGCGTTTCAGTAATTTCAATAAATAATTAAAGTTGAGTCATTTTTATTTGCTACCCTGTTGGTCACACGTCGGTCACTTGATTCTTGCATCGTTGGGTAGTTCTAGTAGCCAGCTAACGCAGGCTCCTCAATTAAGCGATCAGGTTTTGGGTGTCGATTTGTGCTCTGACAAAAAGGGCCATGAACTAATTAGTTTAGAGTCAAACAAAGAGTAACTGTTCCACGTTTAATACAAATTTTAGAGTTTTTGTAATTAACCAACTATTGTTCTGTCAGTTTTGTTAGGATCTAGATCCATTATTAAATTGCGTTATATTTTTGCGTTGCGTATACCATTATAAAATCACGTAATTGAAGTAGTTAGCTACCGTTCTGCGATTTGCGTCAATAACAAGTCTATTATACTCCAATTTGCTTATAGAATTCAGTCACATATACATTTTTATATTTACTAAAGTAATTGTTAATTATAACTCTTTTTCTCATCATTATTTGAATAAACCTAATTAATGAAAGGTATTAACCTGTAGATTTCACTCTTTAACCACACGCCACCACGATCCCGCATTCTTTTAGAATTAGTTATAGTAAAAACGAGTCGCTTAATAGGCAAAAGCCGCTCTTTGCTTCATAAGCGCTGTAAAATACCAGGTTCAAGAACCAGGGACGTTACAAAATTGTAAATACGGTTCCAGACAGCGGAGAATGTATCCTTTAAGATGGGTATATCAGTTTTTGATTAAATGTTTTATTTTATGCCTAATATTGATGTAACAAAACGTCAAAAAGCGGCGTTTTTTCCTCAAATTACAAAAGTTACGGTATCTTTGTAAATAAGTATTGCAATTATTATGCCTAGGTGTTTTTTTAAGCTCTACCTCTAACGGTACGTCTCTCAATGGCCACTTGTTTACCGGTCAAAAACTTCAATTAGACTTGCCCGCAGTCATATTACAATGGCGATTACATCGCTACGTTTTCCTTGCGGAGATTGAAAAAATGTACCGCCAAATCCTTGTTGACAATTGCGACATCGATTACCAACGTATAGTTTGGCGTGCATCTCCGCAATAACCTCTCCATCACTTTGGTCTTCGCACTGTTACGTATGGGACTGCTCCCGCTCCTTACCTCGCACTCCGCATACTTCGATAGCTTGCAGAGGATGACGGAAATCATTATCCATTGGCAGTGCCCGTCTTACAAAATCAAATTTATGTCGATGACTGTGTCTTTGGTGCTGACGATGTCGACCTCGCTCGACAAACTCGAAAACAGTTGATTTCGCTCCTGAATCGTGCAGTATTCACCCTTCGCAAATGGGCAAGTAACACTCCTGCACTATTATCCAACATTAATCCAAATGACCACAGCGTCACCAGCACTAAAACATTGCAACCAAACAAACCTCTGCAACCTGAATTAAAGGTATTAGGAGTGTCCTGGAACCCTAACGTCGACTCTTTCCAGTTCAATATCATTATTGGGGAAAACGTGCCTCAAACGAAGCGCACCATTTTATCCACTATCGCTAAATTTTTTGATCCATTGGGTTGGGTCACTCCTGTGGTTATTAAAGGGAAGATTCTCATGCAACATTTGTGGCACTTTAAGTGTGACTGGGACGTAAACATTCCAAATGCGATCCTTGATGAATGGATTTCGTATTATAAACAACTCCCCTGTTTACGCCAACTTTCACTACCACGATGGGTAAATTACGGGTCGTACGTGAAGTCATACGAATTACACGGTTTCGCAGATGCCTCATCTTCTGCTTATGCTGCCGTTGTTTATTTAAAAACTATAACATTATCAGGAGACGTCACAATATCGCTTTTAACAGCAAAATCTAAAGTTGCATTGCTTAAATCTATAAGTATCCCTCGACTTGAGTTATGCGCCGCTGTATTGTTATCGCGTCTTCTTGTGTTTGTCAAATCGACGCTCGCACTTCAATCAGTAACTAGTTATTGTTGGACAGACTCTACAATAGTTTTAGCTTGGGTATGTCAGCTCCCATCCCGTTGGAAAACGTTCGTCGCTAACAGGGTTGCCGAGATACAAACCAATATACCGAATGTAAAATGGCACCACGTGACTACTGATGACAACCCAGCGGACTGCTCATTTCGAGGATTAAATTGCGAACAATTAGGTTTCCAGTCCATTTGGTGAACTGGTCCGTTGTGGCTCAAACTTTCGTCAGCTGACTGGCCACATGATACCTCCGTGATCGCGTCCACCTCGCTGGAAGAGCGTTCTTTCCCTGTAAATATGGCAGCCCCCGTACCAGCATGGGATCTTGCCGACCGATATTCCAATTGGACAAAATTAATACGAGTCACCGCATATATTTTCAGATTTATCACCAGATTAAGGCGACTGTCCTCGCTCCCAAAGCTGACGATTGTCTCACGTGATTCCATTCATGGTAAAGGTGATAGTGGTGTGTTAAATCCGTGTGAGATACAACAAGCCCATCTATTCTGGTTGAAATACATTCAGCGTAGCCTCTTCTTGAATGAATTGCAATGTTTACAAAACACCCAGTCGCTTCCTCGAAACAGCGCGCTTATATCGCTGAATGTATATATTGACGCGGACGGATTAATTCATGTTGGGGGACGATTAACACGTTCCGTGCCAAGCCATTTTTGCCTGACTTGTCGTTCAGGCCATTTGATATTTTGACTAAAGATCGATATATTATTACACAATATTTCATTATATCATCAATACATAAGTAGTTCTCTTGTTTAGAGCAGTTATCACATCGTGTACCACCGGTGGTACACGTGGCGCTGCGATCAGTTCGAGTGCAAAGTCAGTCAGTTCGAAACTTTTCGGTTAGTAAAAAAACCTGCTGCACTCGAATTTGTTGAATAAAAAACGAGAGTGTTCCGAAATAAAGATAATAATAATAGACCGCGGCACTTCTGTGCCGTATTACGTCGCTGCGTACAGGCACTAATCCCTCCCGCACGGGATTAGCCCTATCGCAACGCCATCGATCGGATCGATTGTTCAAACGATTGCCGTTCCGATTTTAAAATTCAGATCTTTGTGAACCTTCAGCGAAAGCAAACGTATTAGCGAATTGCAACCTAAATTTCAACCGTTTTTCCGATTATTTCAACCAGTTGCATTATCGTTATAATTGTCCATTGTCCCGGGGTGAGCGTGCGAGTGAAGTGTTAAATAAACCATTTTGTGAACATTTAAAGTTATATCTTTTATTTTATTTTAACAACTTCACGTGACTCTGCCTAAACATCCTGTGCTCCGTATCCTCGCTAGGATAGAATTAGCGATCCGAGAATCGATCAACCGACTCGAGAAAACTCGTCGGAAAAAGTGATCACGAAATATGAATAAACAGTGTCAAATTTATTCGAATGAGTTGTTCAAGCCCTGTGTTCCCGAGTCTCTTTCACCGATTACTGAATAAAATTGTTACAATGAAAAGTGGTAATGAAACGTGAAATAAAGTGAGTTCATTGACCTAGCCGCGACAACTGTTACGCAGTGTTTCTTTTTTACGAAGGGTCAAATTCGATAGAACAACCTAGGCACAAGGACACACTTTTACTGAGTAAGATTGTTTTCATATAATAAGTGAGTCTGATATAAATTATTTCTACATGTTTTAATCATTTATCGTAGACGGGGGTTAATGCATTTGTTAATCGCTATATGTTCTCGTTTAAGTCTGAGAATGGCAACTTGAGTACATTAAATTTTAGACACGAACACGACTTGATTTATGTACAAAGTGAGACACACGACATTCACAAACGAATTTTTATACACAACATAATTGAACCTATCACTAATTTATACAAGAATATATGTAATTCAACTCCACGACAGAAATCACACTTTGATTTCTATTCTGCCGTAAACGCGCACGTTAAAGTTTTCAGGACGTCCTGATCTCACGCTAGCTCGTACTAAAGCGCTGGCGGAATCTTCAAAAAAGGCAAACGATTCACCGACAAACCTAACCGACAAACCAGCAGGCTCCCCATTCAAGCGATCTTATATCTGAAACTCCGTCGGGAGAGTGCTATACTTACAATTAGTGCCAAGAAAGGACAAGACATTAAATCGAGAGCTCTCAGCTACTCATACTTGTGTAACATCCCTGGAAGAGTTTTTTTTACTTTTCATCACCAACATGACAGTTCTGTGCTCAATTCAATTACCCACCAATAGTTTAGTTACCGACAATAATAAACTGTTACCGACGGTACATTATATATTAGTTATCCTGTGTATTTAGCTTTGACAGTCGGTAATCATTAGATATATATATACGAGGTGTGACACAAAAGTAACGAGACTAGGTCTGTAGCTTGAAAAAACAATGGAATTGGCAGCAATTGCTTTTTGTGGCATCATCCCACATACCTCCTCTATCCATGTTGCCAATTTCGATTGAATCGGTCATACCATTTGGAAGTATTGCGTTATTTAGTGAACACGTGCAACTGCATTATGCCGGAAAAATGTCTAATGTAAAAGTCGAACAGCATATAAACATCAAGTTTTTTGTAAAATTTGTTGAAATCTTTTGTAACGTGATGAGACTTGGATTTTTACCTATGACCCAGAATGTAAGCGCCAGTCAATGGAGTGGAAGTCTCCAGGATCCCCAAAACCCAAAAAAGCACGCACGTCAAAATCAAAATTCCGCATTAATGGAATTGTAATAATTGAGTGGTTTCCCAGTGGTCAGACTGTTAACCAACACTATTACATTAAAGTCCTAAAAAGATTTAGTGAAAAAATTTGGAAAGAAAGGCCACAGTTATGAAGCGATGGATGGTCGTTGCACCAGGACAATGCATCCGCTCACACGGCACTGTCTGCCAAGTAGTTTCTGACCAGTAAAAATATTACTGTGATGGGGCATCCTCCTTATTCACCTGATTTGGCTCCATGAGACTTTTCTTTATTTCCTAAAGTTAAATTTTGCTTAATGGGAACTCATTTCACCTCAGTTAAAGAGGTTCAGGCAGAAACGGAGAATCTCCTAAAGGGACTTCCAAAAACCTCGTTCCAGAATTGTTACCAGCAATGGCAGCACCAAATGCAAAAGTGTGTGAATGCTGAAGGGGACTACTTTGAAGGTGATAATGTCACGGAGAACTGAGTCTGCAGGTACAATGATTTATTGGACTAGTCTCGTTACTTTTGTGTCACACCTCGTATATCAATATTCTTAATTTTAATAATTATTTTATGTTTCTAATTTAAAAAGAGTAATATGTTTCATTAAATTAATCAAATGTTAAGTTAATTTATTTAAAACAAGTTAATGTATTATTTTATAGGCTATTGTAATAAATGTATTCCGCAATGCTATGTGCCTACGTGCCGCGAAGCTAGCCCCGAATTTCCTGGAATTCTAGCGTTACTTAGAGAAGGATAGAAATACATTTTACAATTGCGATATTATTAATTATCAAAAACTATTAGCTAAACAAATCAGTTACTACATATCAAGCGTACTAATATTATGTTATCCAGAATTAAAGTCAAACGTTAGTTTATTGCAATATATGTTGTAAATTATAATATTATTCAATGGAATGTTCTAGAAGCATCCTATGCTTATACATTTAGCTCCGATCCGTATAGAAGTCGTGCGTAGTACATAGAAAGAGATAGAAAATGCAATTTCATTAAAACACTATTAAATTACTATTTTTATATCAGGAATATAAATCATTATGTAGAATGCGATATTAATAATGTAATTAAACCGTTCGTTTGTACAATTAATGTCTAATTACGAATTTATAAGACAATTATATATTTCGATGTTATGGGGGTTTTCCGAGAATTCGCCAGGCTGGCGAGTATAAAAGGCCGAGCGGAGCTCGCCAAAATCGCAGAACAGTTTTCGAAGTCGAGCCAGCTAGAAGTCTTCAGATAAGTATAACCGGAACAGTTTTCGCTGTGAAGAGCCGCAACGATTCTTAATACTTGACTGGTAAAGCGGGTATACGCCATTTGGATACTTGGTCGTGGGTCGTTCTAGTAGCTAGCTAACGCAGGCTCCCCATTCAAATGGTCTCGTATCTGAAACTCCGCTAGGAGAGTGCTATACTTTGCGCCAAGAAAGGCTAAGATATCGAAAGGATAGCTCTCAGCTACTCATATTTGATTTTACATCGGATTGCTAACGCGCCATCAGATTCTCGGAGCTCGCTCTGGGTCGTTTCGTAGCTAGCTAACGCAGGCTCCCCATTTGAGCGGCTTGGTCTCTGAAGCCCGTGTTTTTTGGGTGGCAGTTCAGCAATTACGATTTTATATTAGAATCAATTGATTTGCTACCCTGTCAACTTATACTGTTCACCCTTTTCCTGTATCGTTGGGTCGTTCTAGTAGCTAGCTAACGCAGGCTCCCCAATTAAGCGATCTGGTTTTGGCTGTCAGTGTTCGTTTTGACAAAAAGGGTCATGGACAATTAGTTGTCGAGCCAGACTAAAAGAGTAACTGTTCCGAGGTAATAATTCATTTAGATTCAAACAAATTTTGAACTTGAATTAATAAAAGAATATTGTTCTGTCATCAGCGTAATCTCAGTAGTCGACTACACCGCGTTAGATATCAGATAAAATCATTAATCTGTCTAACTTTGCGAAAGCGTATTTAGGTACACTTAGAGAATCACACTTAGGTCGTGTTCCTCGCTGCGGTAGACTATCACGCGCTAGTATTAATAATTTCGTAAAAGACTTTTCATTATATAAATTATAAACGTATTAATCAATATAAACTTTGTAATTGCGATAGCGTTCGAGACGAGAACTGAATAATATAGAATATTGAATTCAATTAATTATATAAAAGCGAAGTTAGCTTCATCCGAAAACAGACTTAGGTACGATCTAATATAAAGTATTACCTAGCGAGAGTCATTTAGTTAGATTCATAATTATCTATTACGTATTGCTTAATTTGCCAAGTTCTGTTATTTCTATTATTAATATTATATCAAGTCTATTCTAGTTTCTTTAATCAAACCAGTATACTTTTCATATTTTGTTATTTGTTACTTGTTATCTGTTAAATTCATCATCTTCGTTATTTTATTGAATAAACCCTTATTGTTGAAAGATATTGGCCTGTGGATTTCACTCCTTAACCGCACACCACACGAATCCCACAATCTTTAGATTTAGTTATTTTCCAAAACGAGTCGTTTAATTGGTAAAAGCCGCTCTTTACCTTCTTAGCGCTAGTAACTATCTGAACTTAGGTTCCAGAGTCGTTACACTTGATTTTTCATCGGACTGCTAACGCGCCGTCAGATTCTCGGAGTTCGCTCTGGGTAGTTTCGTAGCCAGCGAATTGCAGGCTCCTCATTTGAGCGGTTTGGTCCCTGAAGCCCGTGTGTTTTGGATGACAGTTCAGTAATTGCATTTAATAATTAGAATCACTGTTAATTTGTTATCCTGTTAGATGTATGCTGTTTTTCTGATTCTGATATCGTTGGGTCGCTTAGTAACCAGTGTACAACGGGCTCCCCAATTATGCGATCTGATATTGGGCGTCAGTGTATACCCTAACTGAAAAGGCCGTAAACATAGATGTTGAATCAAATTAGAGAGGAACTGTTCCATACTAAATTAGTTTATTAATGCCACATAAATGAGGGAACGCGACATGGATGAACGTGCGAATGAGAGGGCGAAAGAGAGTATACGTGGAAGTGTGTGAGAGAGAGAGAGTACGAACGACTGCGAGTGAGTATGTGTGCGTGTGCAAAAGAACGCGTGAAATTGACAAAAGAGTGTGCATGGCTAAAAAGGCGATCTACGACAAGAACAGACCTGTTTCGGACGCGTTCCTGTAAAGAGCTATCAGATTTATTGTCCTCAATATTCATATTCGTTATATTAAATTCATTTCTTGTTAAAAGTGAGCCATCTTAATTTGACCGTCCCTCCGATCCATTCCTACATAAATTCTAGAATTTTAAATTAATTTATTTTTTTAAATTAATTTCTTTAACAAATAAACGAGGTTCGTAAGTCTTTGAATTTAAGACTATTCGGCCGTAGAAATACAAGACCAGCATTGGCTACAAACGTTTTTTGTGTAGGTGATTACAACCGTGTTACGCTCATACATGCAGTGCTTACAATAATTATTGAGAAATCAACCTTACTGATCTTGAATGGAAAATAATTTTCCTATTCATCAAAAAAGATGTTAAATGTAGTTTTGCGGATTCGTTGAAGGACCCGTAACGTCACGTCATCTGCCAATCAAATCAGCAGCGAACTGGTCGCGACAATTAGCCACTTGGCCTTGCGGCGTATAGGCCCTTCGGAAATCTCTAATCTTACTCTATAGTATAAAATCATAAGGTAACGGTGTCATGCGTAACGCTGTAACGCGGATCGCTACCCCTTCTACTCCACAGTCCAAGGTCCACTCACCATGTCACTTTAGAAGCGTATTCACACGAAATAGGCGCGAAGCGCCACGGGGGGTTGGGCCGCGAAGCGGCCAGGGGGCATCGCCCCCTAGTATAATTAGACTATTTGTTACTACGTGCTACGACGCGAGCCAATTCGAATACGAAAGAATAACATCAACATGCGGCGTCGCACTCATGCTCACGGACATCTCATCGAATTCTCTGTCGCACTTACCCGACATATGAAGTTCGTATGTATGTCGTAGGCGTGATACACTTGTGAATTTGTCGTAGAATATTCGAGAAGGACAAGGCGATTTGTCGGCGAACCGTTTGCCCTTTTTGAAGACTCCACCGGCACTCTAGTACGAGCTAGCATGAGACCAGGACGTCTTGAAAATCTTAACGAGAAAACGTTTCGACTTGCCGCGCGTTCACAGTAGTATCGAAAGTAAAGTGCAAAGAAATTGAGAAACTGTATTATATTTTTGTATAAAATAGTGATAAGTTTAATTACATTGTACATAGGAGCTTCATTTGTGAGTGTCGTACGTTTCCTTTTGTTCGGTAATCGGTGAAATGAACTCGGGAAACGGGGGGGTCTTAAGTAACCCGTTCGAATGAATTTTGCACTGTTTATTACACGTAATACACAAAACGAAATTAACACACCACATGCACACTTGGACGACGACGATACGAAGAAGTAATAGAAAAAATATACTGGAAAAGGAGAGTTCGTTTTCGCGCAACGTGTGGTTACTGTTCGGGTTGACACGTCTTGTATCGACAACGGTTGCTTTTGTTCTATTTGCGAGAGTCGGGCGATCACCTGAATTCGGGAATCCGCGGTAAGTGTCGACGTCACGGTCCAATCAGCTTTCGCTTATTAGGCGTGACGACAACGGGGACCAATAGGTTGTGACGTGGTATTTTATACCCGTCACAAGGAACCTCCCCGGAGGACCGGACAGGTACTAGATAAGGGGCAAAAACCGTCTAGAAAGAGAACGAAGCGCACGTAATATCGTACGAACAAAATCTGCCGCCGCTTTATTTTGTATGTATCACCGGGGAATGACGTCACCACCAGGGAAGGAACAACGTACGGCGAGGGAACGCACCGCTACCCTGCCGCTTCCCCGCTTGGACCCTGCAATAGACCAAGAGAGGCCGCGGAGCAGGAAGAGGTCCTGCCGAAGATGCCTTCGCGAGAAGACGGAGACTTCGGCCTAGGGTGGGGGTGATCACGAGGTGTCCGAATACCGGCATAAGGGGTTGCGGTTCAACATTCTGTATTCGGCATTTGCCCCGCTAAGTGTTTTTCGAAATAGTCAGAGTTTTAATCGCAAGACCTACCGCTGCCACTTGCAAATAGTTGCCCAATCCCGGACATCTCGGTAAGCCCCGCACCTTATATCGTTGTAAAGAATACGAAATCGAGAATAACGTACCGTGGGTTGTCGATCACCGGACGTGCCAATCACCGGCCGGTTCTGTAAAAGGTGACTGGAGTGTCGGCGTTGAGCGCTACTTAGTAATTAGATTAGGTTAATTGGGGGAAATTCCGGAAGTATCGTGAAACAGAAAGATCGCTTCTCGATCTTTCTAAAAGCCACACTCGGCGGGACACTGAACCTGGCCCGGGGGATTGGTACCACGTAAGCCGCAATTTAGTTTTTACCTTGTCTCGCGCCAATATTGTGCCCTCCCACGTCTCGATTTCGTATTCTCATGACCATGATCCCGTGACCACGGGAGCAGATCAAAAATACATGTTTGTTGTATCGGACATTTCGTAGTTTGTCGCGCTAGTTCTCACCTTCTTTCTCTAGACGGTCGTCGATACAGATCGATTCGTGCGTAAGAATAAGTCGCGTCGCGTGTAGTTAAGTCCGTTAGATTCCGTGCGCTTAGAATAATTGCGTTCGTCGCCCTTTGTCGCGACTCGTTGAGTTTTATCGCGTCACATTTCGTTAGGATAATTGCGTTGCGTCTCATTTAGTTGCCTGAGCGAGGCGCAGCCGAGCGGAGACTATACTTCGATTCATATAATGCACTTTTCTCGAGAATCATCATAGATAGAGCCTTGAAACTTCACACATTTCAAGATATAAATAAAAACTATTTTAAGTTCAATATTCAGCAAAATCGGATAAAAATTAAAGGAGTTAGACTTAATTTTAGCCCAGAACGAGGTCTTTTCACTAGAAATAGCAGAAATCTGGTCTCTTCTTCTTGGTGAACGTCTCATTAGACTATTTGAGGTTCTGAGAAGGTCGAAAGGACCAGTTTAATAAGTTAGGCGAATATCTTTAATATCCCGGCTTTTTCTTCAGAGGAATTAAGGAAGTGGCGCGTTAATCTTTTTGGCCTAGCATAGTTTCTAAAGGTAATATTCGAGATACTTTTCCAAGAACTTAGAGACGACTTAGGAGTCTGATTTCAAACAACTTTTTAATCGGGTTAGCTCTCTTGGAGGACATACTCAGGTATACGAGATGTGACCCAAAAGAAATGAGACTCGATGTGTATCTTGAAGAAACAATGGAATTGGCAACAATTGTTTTTGTGGCATCATCCCAAATACTTCCTCTATCCATGTTGCAAATTTCGATTAAATCGGTCATACCATTTGGAAGTATTGCGTTATTTAGTGAACACGTGCAACTGCATTCTGCCGGAAAAATATCTGACGTAAATACCGAACAGCGAATAAACATCAAGTTTCTTATAAAATTCGTTGAAATCTGTTGTAACATGTGATGAGACATGGATTTTTACCTATGACCCGCACAGTAAGCGCCAGTCGATGTAGTGGAAATCTTCAGGATCCCCAAAACCCAAAAAAAACATGCATGTCAAAATTAAAATGCGACATTAACGGAATTGCAATGATTGAGTGGTTTCCCAGCGGTCCGACTGTTAACCAACACTATTACATTGAAGTACTAAAAAGACTTCGTGAAAAAATTAGGGGAAAAAGGCCACAGTTGTAGAGCGATTGAAGGCTGTTGCACCAGGACGATGCACTCGCTCGCATGGTACTGTCTGTCAAGCAGTCTCTGACCTGTAAAAATATTACTGTGATGGGTATCCTCCTTATTCACCTGATTTGGACCCATGCAACTTTTTTTTATTTCCTAAAGTTAAATTTTGCTTAAAGAGAACCCATTTCACCGCAGTTGAAGAGGTTCAGGCAAAAACGGAGAATGTTCCGAAAGGACTTCCAAAAACCTCGTTCCAGAATTGTTACCTGCAATGGCAGCGCCGAATGTATAAGTGTGTGAATGCTGAAGGGGACTACTTTGAAGATGATAATGTCACAGAGAACTGATTCTACAGGTACAATGATTTATTGGACCAGTCTCGTTACTTTTGGGTCACACCTCGTATATACAATGGAAGAAAAGGGGCTAATATTTTTTATTCACATGATTATTTATTATAAAAATATTCTTTCTTAAAACTCTCTTTTAGTCAAAAACCATTGCATAAAAGCAAGCCTAAGTATGCCACGTTTGAGGAGAACAAGTATCGCCCAGAGTATCGAAGCTAATAGACGACGGGTGCAAGCTCATCGGCAAAGACAGGAAGAGTCTATATTTTATTCGCTTAATTTTCGACACATTACAGGGTATAATGAAAGTATGGTTGAAGTAGCCCATGAGTTTGATGAAGAAATGTCAAGTATAAGGTTAATGACCTGCGAAAATTGCAAACGCTGCTATCCTGATATAATAAAGGCTGGATTCGACTTTTGTACAATTTGTTCGGATCCAAATAAACAATCAAGATTTACATCAGCGAATTTTATGGATCCAGGAGAAGTATCTCAGGAGCTCGTAGGACTAACATACATTGAGTAAATGCTCATCGCCTGAATACGCCCTGTCATGTCGCTATACAAAATCAGAGGAGCTTAATATGCGTACACTGGAAATGTGATAAATTTTCGCCAGGACATCACGTCTTGCAAAAGATTTGCCCCACAAGCCTTCAGATCTTCTATCAACGATTGTTTTTAACCGTGATATACCAAGAGGTTTCGTTGAATTTCGGGCATCAGCAAGTAAATTAGGCACAGCTCTTATTTAGTTAAAAGCCAACACTCCATTTTACGCAGACATCACCATCAATTTATTATTAAAGTCTTGCTGTTAGCAGCGCCCTCACTGATTGTTTAAAAAATGAATATTTTCTTGATAAACCGAGAGTAAGTTTTCAAAAACATTTATTCGGTCAGCGTCAGTTACGCTTCGCCTCGCTCAGACTCCACTGTGAGCAGTACTCCTAGTTACTAGTGTTGCGTTATAGATAATTGCGTCACGTATCATTCCGGGAATCGGCACTAAATCGACGACTGTATCGTGCGTAGGAATTGGCATTTTCCGTTTCCGGGGCTAGAATCCCGCGTATCTCGGATCTCGGACCTCGGTCATTCATTGCGTATACAGGATTTAATTGGTTGTCGGTACACGGGGTCATACTGTTCGTCACTTAGTTTAATTAGGTTTAAATAAACAGCGCTGCTTTTAGCAAATACTGCATATTCGAGGTCTCTTACGAATTATCCCGAGATATTCTCTCTCGTCCGCCTCCGCGTCTAGCTTCCTTACCCTTGGTGAATCCTGCCACTCTACCACCCCGTTCGGTTACTGAGCTACCGAGCTGTTTCGCCGCCGATTCGAATCTTTCGCGTTTTCCGGGGTTGACCCCCGCAATTGTACTATCTTTGCCCCGTAGAGATCTTTGCACCGAAAGAGATCTTCCGGTGCGTCCAGGAGGACAAGAGACAGAGAATTTCACGGTTGAGATTTTTAATTCAGGGATCGCCCGCTCCTACTTGCCTAGATACGGAACACCTTTTGTACATAAATAAACTCGTGTTCGTGTGTAAATTTTGTGTTGTTACATTGCCATCCTCAGACTTAATTGAAAACATTTTTGGGCTTAATCTAAAACAATATACGTAAACAAATATACATTGTAACGAGGCATACTTTTTCTTTCCTTCTTCTTGCCTCGTTACGAATGACCACTAGGCCCGCTGGCCTCACTCCTCCGCCCAATCGCGTCCCTCGCTGCTGGGGCATGTGTATGAGAACGTTTTTTTTCTTTATAAATAGTTCCGTTTCTTTTTCTCTTTTTTTTTCTGGTCTTGTTTTCGCCCCTCTCCGCCTTTTTAGGCAGCGACGTTGACGGAAGAGAACACCACCGTCCCCGGACGCGGGAGACATCCACCCGAGTGATGGAGGCGCGGAATGGGCCCACCGAAGGACGGAGTCGTCGGCTGTCCGGTGGCTGCGCCACCCGTCATCTTACGCGGGAACGACCGGCAGCCCACCACCGAGGAGATCCAGGAAAGACGAAAGCGAGTCACAGCGGGAGAACGACGCGAATACCTGTCAACCCTTCTAAAGCTTCTTTTCGTTTTTCGTTTTTTGAGTTTTGTTTCTTTCTTTTCGTGTGTTTTTTCCTCCTGTTATTTATCATGTGTCGCTTGTTTGCGAGTGTGTGTAGTGCGTCGCCACCACAGTCGGAAATTAAGAGGACGACAGCGATTAAATCAGGTAGGATTTTTGCCTCCTGCTTCGTGTTTGCGTGTGTATGTATGGGTGGCCCTTGGCGATAGGACCACCAGTCATGGCGTCAAGGACCCTAGACTCCTGGATAGTGTGGAACGCTCACGGAAGCGAATAATCCGATTCCGGGCATAACCACTAAAACCCCTCCTCTTTACTCCTTTACTATGCCGGTACTGCTCATAGCATTACTTCTCCCCGGGGCGAGGCTACCGACGCCTGAATAGCGTATCGCGTGCTATACGCCATGTGCCTTTACGGTACCTAATACGCCATATTATTAATACCACCATGTTAGAAGATGGACAATGGCAAGAAGAAGAGCTGGTAGATGAATCGAAATCACATAAAAATTATTTAATTCAACACAGAGAAAACATAAGGAAAATAATTTGAACATTTCCCACCCAGGGGAATGTTCTAGAAAAGTATGCACCCTTAAGAAAGTCGATATTCCAAACCCATCATGGGAACTATATCAGAAAATTAAGACACCCGAAGACTCAAGGGGAAGATATTATGACTATTTGGAGAGGGCGCAGTATCTCAGAGGAACAAGGCAAAAACGCGCTTCGTCACTAGCCTGGGCCCTTATAGGACGCGCGAGCAGTAAGTAGAAGAGGACTGTAACCGTGCTGGTTACATAACAATAAGTACACTATACAGGGTGTTCGGCTACTGGCGGGCATAATTTTAGGGGGTGGTAGCTGGAGTGATTCTGAACAACTTTTTCCTTTACCAAAATGCTGGTTAAAGTTTAGTTTTTGAATTATTAATGAAAAACACTGGCCAATGAGAGCGCGCGTATAGACCGGTCGCGCGACAGCGTGAGCGACAGCTTCGAATACGTCGGCCGATCGTCGTCGTGAACAAATGTATCGATACTGTCGGTATAACAGGAAGCTATTACGTAAAAGTTAAATACATTAACAAATTCTGAATAATATTAAATTCTTTGTAATTCGTGAATGAAAAATAAACCAATTAGTTGTTATTTACAACAACCAGACGAAGTATATTGTTTTTATTTTATGCCACTCTCTCTCTCTCTCTCTAGAACCTCTCTACTCCTACTTAGTTCGAAACTGTGAGGTGGATGAACTTTCCGCTCTTGTTTTGTCAAAAAATAAAATAATTTTAAGAAAAAAAATACGCCGACTTCGAAATGCACTAAAAAGTATAAAATAATTTCTATTTGCTAATGAAGTAATTTCTATTTCATTCAATCATACAATTACGTAACAGACATGAATGAAACCTATTTACTCGTTAGGTAGTGTATTAAATACATTTCAACCTTTTCGGAGGCGGCGCAAAATTAAAAGATTTTTGAAGTCGATTCAATTTCATTTATATCAGAAACGTTGCGAAATGAAGATGCAGTCATTACATTTACGTATATTACCAGATATATCTATAATGGTTCGTATTCTTTCTCAGGATTTATTAATATCCAATATGCCATATCACAATCAACTGGTTATTGGTAGCAACGTTTACTGAGGTATTTTTAATTATGCGCCGCCTCCGAAAAGGTTGAAATGTATTTAATATACTACCTAACGAGTAAATAGGTTTCATTCATACCTGTTACGCAATTGTATGTTTGAATGAAATAGAAATTACTTCATTAGGAAATAGAATTTATTTTATACTTTTTAGTGCATTTCGAATTCGGCGAAATGTCAAAGACAGAGATCCCAAAGACTGAAATCCCAAGGGCGCACATCACAAAGGACGAAATACCATGGGCCGAAATCCCAAAGGCCGAAATCCCAGGGGCTGAAACCACAAGGGCCAAATTCCCAAAGACCGAAGTCGAGAGGCCGAAGTCCCAAAGGGCAAAATCGCAAGACCAAAATCCAAAAAATCGAAATCCCAAGGGCCGAAATCCCATAGGTCGAAGTCCCAAAGGGCGAAATCCCAAGGGCCGGAATCCGAAAGGCGGAAATCGCAAAGGCCGAAATTCCAACGGTCGAAATCCTAAAGGCCGAATTCCCAAAAGCCGAAATCCCAAAGGCCGAATTCCCAAAAGCCGAAATGTCCAAAGCCGAGATCCCAAAGACGGAAATCCCAAAGGTCAAAGTCCCAAAGGGCGCAATGCCAAGAGCGGTAATCCCAAAGGCCAAAGTCCCAAAGGTTAAGATCCAATGGGCCGAAATCTGAAGGACCCAAATCCCAAGGGCCAAAATGCCAACGACTGGAATCCCAAGGGCCGACATTCCAAAGGCCGAAATCCCAAAAGCCGAAATCCCAAAGCCCGGCATCCCACAGTTAGAAATTCCAAAGGGCGGCGTTCTAACGGCCGATATCCCAAAGGTCGAAGTCCCAAAGGCCCACTTCCCAAAGGCTACAATTCCGAAGGCCGAATATCAAATGGATGAAATCCCAAAGCCCCAAATCGGAAAGCTCGTGATCTGGAACGCCGAAATCTCAAATGCTGAGATTCCATGGGCCGACATTCCAGAGGCCAAAATCGCAAACGCCGAAATACCAAAGGCCGAGACCTCAAGGGCCCAAATCGCAAAGCAAGACATCGCAAATGTGATTGTGATCGTGTGATTGTGTTCGTGCGATCGGGATCGTGTGATCGTGATTGTGATGGTGTGATTGTGATCTTGTGATTGTGATCATGTGATTGTGATCTTGTGATTGTGATCGTGCGATTGTGATTGTGTGATTGTGATCGTGCGATTGTGATTGTGTGACTGTGGTAGTGCGATTGTGATTGTTGGTTGTGTGATTGTGATCGTGTGGTTGTGGTCGTGTGATTGTGATCTTCTGATTGTGATCGTGTGATTGTGATCGTGTAATTGTGATCTTGTGATTGTGATCTTGTGATTGTGATCTTGTTATTGTGATCGTGTGATTGTGACCCTGTAATTGTGATCGTGTGATTGTTATGGTGCGTTTGTGTTCGTGTGGTTGTGTGGCTGTGGTCGTGTGATTGTGATCTTCTGATTGTGATCGTGTGATTGTGATCGTGTAATTGTGATCATGTGATTGTGATCTTGTGATTGTGATCATGTAATTGTGACCTTGTGAATGTGATAGTGCGATTGTAATTGTGTGATTGTGATCGTGTGATTGTGCTCGTGTGATGGCGATCGTGTGATTGTGATCGTGTAATTGTGATCGTGTGATTGTGATCGTGTGATTGTGATTGTGTGATTGTGATTGTGTAATTGTAATTATGTGATTGTGATTGTGTGATTCTGATTGTGTGATTGTGATTGTGTGATTGTGATTGTGTGATTTTGATTGTGTGATTGTGATTGTGTGATTGTGATTGTGTGATTGTGATTGTGTGATTGTGATTGTGTGATTGTGATTGTGTGATTGTGATTGTGTGATTGTGATTGTGTGATTGTGATTGTGATTGTGTGACTGTGTGATCGTGATTGCGTGATCGTGATTGCGTGATCGTGATTGCGTGATCGTGATTGCGTGATCGTGATTGCGTGATCGTGATTGCGTGATCGTGATTGCGTGATCGTGATTGCGTGATCGTGATTGCGTGATCGTGATTGCGTGATCGTGATTGCGTGATCGTGATTGCGTGATCGTGATTGCGTGATCGTGATTGCGTGATCGTGATTGCGTGATCGTGATTGCGTGATCGTGATTGCGTGATCGTGATTGCGTGATCGTGATTGCGTGATCGTGATTGCGTGATCGTGATTGGGTGATCGTGATTGGGTGATCGTGATTGGGTGATCGTGATTGTGCGATTGTGTGATTGTGATTGTGTGATCGTGATTGTGTGATTGTGATTGTGTGATCGAAATTGTGTGATCGTGATTGTGTGATCGTGATTGTGTGATCGTGATTGTGTCATCGTGATAGTGTGATCGTGATTGTGTGGTCGTGATTGTGTGGTCGTGATTGTGTGATCGTAATTGTGTGATCGTGATTGTGTGATAGTGATTGTGTGATAGTGATTGTGTGATTGTGTGATCGTGATTGTGTGATAGTGATTGTGTGATAGTGATTGTGTGATCGTGATTGCGTGATCGTGATTGTGTGATCGTGATTGTGTGATTGTGTGATCGTGATTGTGTGATTGTGATTGTGTGATCGTGATTGTGTGATCGTGATTGTGTGATCGTGATTGTGTGATCGTGATTGTGTGATCGTGATTGTGTGATCGTGATTGTGTGATCGTAACTGTGTGATCGTGACTGTGGGATCGTGATTGTGGGTTTGTGACTGTGTGATTGTGTGATTGTGATTGTGTGATTGTGGTTGTGTGATTGTGGTTGTGTGATTGTGGTTGTGTGATTGCGATTGTGTGATTGCGATTGTGTGATTGCGATTGTGTGATTGCGATTGTGTGATTGCGATTGTGTGATTGCGACTGTGTGATTGCGATTGTGTGATTGCGATTGTGTGATTGCGATTGTGTGATTGCGATTGTGTGATTGCGATTGTGTGATTGCGATTGTGTGATTGCGATTGTGTGATTGCGACTGTGTGATTGCGACTGTGTGGTCGTGATTGTGTGATCGTGATTGTGGGATTGTGACTGTGGGATTGTGTGGTTGGGGTTGTGTGATTGTGATTGTGTGATCGTGATTGTGTGATCGTGATTGTGTGATCGTGATTGTGTCATCGTGATAGTGTGATCGTGATTGTGTGGTCGTGATTGTGTGGTCGTGATTGTGCGATCGTGATTGTGCGATCGTGATTGTGCGATCGTGATTGTGCGATTGTGATTGTGCGATTGTGATTGTGCGATTGTGATTGTGTGATTGCGATTGTGTGATAGTGATTGTGGGATTGTGACTGTGTTATTGTGTGATTGTGATTGTGATTGTGTGACTGTGAGATCGTGATTGTGTGATCGTGATTGTGTGATCGTGATTGTGTGATCGTGATTGTGTGATCGTGATTGTGTGATCGTGATTGTGTGATAGTGATTGTGCGATTGTGTGATCGTGATTGTGTGATCGTGATTGTGTGATCGTGATTGTGTGATCGTGATTGTGTGATCGTGATTGTGTGATCGTGATTGTGTCATAGTGATTGTGCGATTGTGATTGTGCGATTGTGATTGTGCGATTGTGATTGTGTGATTGCGATTGTGTGATCGTGATTGTGTGATCGTGATTGTGTGATTGTGATTGTGTGATTGTGATTGTGGAATTGTGATTGTGTGATTGTGTGATCGTGATTGTGCGATCGTGATTGTGTGATGGTGATTGTGTGATCGTGATTGTGCGATTGTGTGATCGTGATTGTGTGATCGTGATTGTGTGATCGTGATTGTGTGATAGGGATTGTGTGATAGTGATTGTGTGATCGTGATTGCGTGATCGTGATTGTGTGATCGTGATTGTGTGGTCGTGATTGTGTGACTGTGTGATTGTGACTGTGTGATCGTGATTGTGTGATCGTGATTGTGTGATTGTGATTGTGATTTTGATTGTGTGACTGTGTTATTGTGATTGTGTGATCGTGACTGTGTGATCGTGTTTGTGTGATCGTGATTGTGGGTTTGTGACTGTGTGATTGTGTGATTGTGATTGTGTGATCGTGATTGTGTGATTGTGATTGTGTGATTGTGATTGTGATTGTGATTGTGATTGTGATTGTGTGATTGTGATTGTGTGATTGTGATTGTGTGATTGTGATTGTGTGATTGTGATTGTGTGATCGTGATTATGTGATCGTGATTGTGTGATCGTGATTGTGTGATCGTGATTGTGTGATCGTGATTGTGTGATCGTGATTGAGTGATCGTGATTGTGTGATCGTGATTGTGTGATCGTGATTGTGTGATTGTGATTGTGTGATTGTGATTGTGGAATTGTGATTGTGTGATTGTGTGATCGTGATTGTGCGATCGTGATTGTGTGATGGTGATTGTGTGATCGTGATTGTGAGATTGTGACTGTGTGATTGTGTGATCGTAACTGTGTGATCGTGACTGTGGGATCGTGATTGTGGGTTTGTGACTGTGTGATTGCGTGATTGTGATAGTGTGACTGTGTGATTGTGATTGTGTGATCGTGATTGTGTGACTGTGATTGTGTGATTGTGATTGTGGGATTGTGATTGTGGGATTGTGATAGTGCGATTGTGTGATCGTGATTATGCGATCGTGATTGTGTGATCGTGATTGTGTGATTGTGATTGTGATTGTGTGATCGTGATTGTGTGATCGTGATTGTGTGATAGTGATTGTGTGATAGTGATTGTGTGATCGTGATTGTGTGATCGTGATTGTGTGATCGTGATTGTGTGATCGTGATTGTGTGATAGTGATTGTGTGATAGTGATTGTGTGATCGTGATTCTGTGATCGTGATTGTGTGAGCGTGATTGTGTCGTCGTAATTGTGTGATCGTGATTGTGTGATCGCAATTGTGGGATTGTGACTGTGTGATTGTGTGATTGTGATTGTGTGATTGTGATTGTGTGATTGGGATTGTGTGATTGTTATTGTGTGATTGTGATTGTGTGATCGTAATTGTGATTGTGCTAGTGCGATTGTGATTGCGTGATCGTGATTGTGTGATCGTGATTTTGTGATTGTGTTATTGTGATTCTGTGATTGTGATTGTGTTATTGTGATTGTGTGATTGTGATTGTGTGATTGTTATTGTGTGATCGTGATTGTGTGATGGTGATTGTGTGATCGTGATTGTGAGATTGTGACTGTGTGATTGTGTGATCGTAACTGTGTGATCGTGACTGTGGGATCGTGATTGTGGGTTCGTGACTGTGTGATTGTGTGATTGTGATTGTGTGATTGTGATTGTGTGATTGTGATTGTGTGATTGTGATTGTGTGATCGTGATTGTGTGATCGTGATTGTGTGATCGTGATTGTGTGATTGTGATTGTGTGATCGTGATTGTGTGATCGTGATTGTGGGATCGTGACTGTTTGATTGTGTGATTGTGATTGTGTGACTGTGATTGTGTGATTGTGATTGTGGGATTGAGATTGTGTGATTGTGATTGTGTGATAGTGACTGTGATTGTGTGATTGTGATTGTGTGACTGTGTGATTGTGATTGTGTGACTGTGATTGTGTGATCGTGATAGTGTGATTGTGATCGTGTGATTGTGGTCGTGTGATTGCGATCGTGTGATTGCGATCGTCTGATTGCGATCGTGTGATTGCGATCGTGTGATTGCGATCGTGTGATTGCGATCGTGTGATTGCGATCGTGTGATTGCGTTTGTGTGATTGCGATTGTGTAATTGCCATTGTATGATTGCGATTGTGGGATTGCGATTGTGTGATTGTGATTGTGTGATTGTGATTGTGTGATCGTGATTGTGTCATCGTGATTGTGTGGTCGTGATTGTGTGATCGTGATTGTGTGATCGTGATTGTGGGATCGTGACTGTGTGATTGTGTGATTGGGATTGTGTGACTGTGATTGTGTGATTGTGATTGTGGGATTGAGATTGTGTGATTGTGATTGTGTGATAGTGACTGTGATTGTGTGATTGTGATTGTGTGACTGTGTGATTGTGATTGTGTGACTGTGATTGTGTGATCGTGATAGTGTGATTGTGATCGTGTGATTGTGATCGTGTGATTGTGATAGTGCGATTGTGATAGTGCGATTGTGATAGTGCGATTGTGATTGTGCGATTGTGATTGTGCGATTGTGACAGTGCGATTGTGACAGTGCGATTGTGACAGTGCGATTGGGACTGCGCGATTGTGATTGTGCGATTGTGATTGTGCGATTGTGATAGTGCGATTGTGATAGTGCGATTGTGATAGTGCGATTGTGATTGTGGGATTGAGATTGTGTGATTGTGATTGTGTGATCGTGACTGTGATTGTGTCATTGTGATTGTGGGATTGTGATTGCGATTGTGTGATCGTGATTGTGGGATTGTGACTGTGTGATTGTGTGGTTGTGATTGTGTGATCGTGATTGTGCGATCGTGATTGTGCGATCGTGATTGTGCGATCGTGATTGTGCGATCGTGATTGTGCGATCGTGATTGTGCGATCGTGATTGTGCGATCGTGATTGTGCGATCGTGATTGTGCGATCGTGATTGTGCGATCGTGATTGTGCGATCGTGATTGTTTGATTGTGATTGTGTGATTGTGATTGTGTGATTGTGATTGTGATTGTGATAGTGTGACTGTGTGATTGTGATTGTGTGACGGTGATTGTGTGATCGTGATTGCGTGATCGTGACTGTGTGATCGGGATTGTGTGATCGTGATTGAGTAATTGTGACTGTGTGATTGTGTGATTGTGATTGTCATTGTGATTGTGATTGTGATTGTGATTGTGTGACTGTGTGATTGTGATTGTGTGATCGTGATTGTGTGAATGTGTTATTGTGATTGTGTGATTGTGATTGTGTGATTGTGATTGTGTGATTGTGATTGTGTGATTGTGATTGTGTGATTGTGATTGTGTGATTGTGATTGTGTTATTGCGATTGTGTGATTGTGATTGTGTGATTGTGATTGTGTGATTGTGATTGTGTGATCGCAACTGTGTGATCGCGACTGTGTGATCGTGCTTGTGTGCTCGTGATTGTGCGATTGTGACTGTGTGATTGTGTGATTGTGATTGTATTTGTGTGACTGTGTGATTGTGATTGTGTGATCGTGATTGTGTGGTCGGGATTGTGTGATCGTGATTGTGTGATTGTGTTATTGTGACTGTGTGATGGTGATTGTGTGATGGTGATTGTGTGATTGTGATTGTGTGATTGTGATTGTGTGATCGTGATTGTGTGATCGTGATTGTGTGATCGTGATTGTGTGATCGTGATTGTGTGATCGTGATTGTGTGATCGTGATTGTGTGATTGTGTGATTGTGATTGTGTGACTGTGATTGTGTGATCGTGATTGTGTGATCGTGATTGTGTGATCGTGATTGTGTGATTGTGTGATTGTGATTGTGTGACTGTGATTGTGTGATCGTGATTATGTGATCGTGATTGTGTGATCGTGACTGTGTGATCGTGATTGTGTGATCGTGATTATGGGATTGTGACTGTGTGATTGTGATTGTGATTGTGATTATGATTGTGTGACTGTGTGATTGTGATTGTGTGACTGTGATTGTGTGATCGTGACTGTGATTGTGTGATTGTGATTGTGATTGTGATTGTGACTGTGATTGTGATTGTGTGACTGTGTGATTGTGATAGTGTGACTGTGATTGTGTGATCGTGATAGTGTGGTCGTGATTGTGTGATCGTGATTGTGGGATTGTGACTGTGTGATTGTGTGGTTGTGGTTGTGTGATTGTGATTG
This sequence comes from Megachile rotundata, assembly GCF_050947335.1. Taxonomy (NCBI): domain Eukaryota; kingdom Metazoa; phylum Arthropoda; class Insecta; order Hymenoptera; family Megachilidae; genus Megachile; species Megachile rotundata. Next base: position 2,409,028 of record NC_134997.1, on the reverse strand, counting down.
TGTGACTGTGATTGTGTGATTGTGATTGTGGGATTGTGATTGCGATTGTGTGATTGTGACTGTGTGGTTGTGATTGTGTGATCGTGATTGTGGGATTGTGACTGTGTGATTGTGTGGTTGTGGTTGTATGATCGTGATTGTGTGATCGTGATTGTGTGATTGTGATTGTGTGATCGTGATTGTGTGATCGTGATTGTGTGATCGGGATTGTGTGATTGTGATTGTGTGATTGTGATTGTGATTGTGATTGTGATTGTGACTGTGTGATTGTGATTGTGTGATTGTGATTGTGATTGTGATTGTGATTGTGTGATTGTTATTGTGTGATGGTGATTGTGTGATTGTGATTGTGTCATTGTGATTGTGTCGTTGTGATTGTGTCATTGTGATTGTGTGATCGTGATTGTGTGATCGTCATTGTGATCGTGATTGTGTGATCGTGATTGTGTGATCGTGATTGTGTGATCGTGATTGTGTGATCGTGATTGTGTGATCGTGATTGTGTGATCGTGATTGTGTGATCGTGATTGTGTGATCGTGATTGTGCGATCGTGATTGTGCGATTGTGATTGTGCGATTGTGATTGTGTCATCGTGATTGTGTCATCGTGATTGTGCGATCGTGATTGTGCGATCGTGATTGTGCGATCGTGATTGTGCGATCGTGATTGTGCGATCGTGATTGTGCGATCGTGATTGTGCGATCGTGATTGTGCGATCGTGATTGTGCGATCGTGATTGTGCGATTTGATTGTGCGATTGTGATTGTGCGATTGTGATTGTGCGATTGTGATTGTGCGATTGTGATTGTGCGATTGTGATTGTGCGATTGTGATTGTGCGATTGTGATTGTGTGATTGCGATTGTGTGATAGTGATTGTGGGATTGTGACTGTGTTATTGTGTGATTGTGATTGTGATTGTGTGACTGTGAGATCGTGATTGTGTGATCGTGATTGTGTGATCGTGATTGTGTGATCGTGATTGTGTGATCGTGATTGTGTGATAGTGATTGTGCGATTGTGTGATCGTGATTGTGTGATCGTGATTGTGTGATCGTGATTGTGTGATAGTGATTGTGTGATAGTGATTGTGTGATCGTGATTGCGTGATCGTGATTGTGTGATCGTGATTGCGTGATCGTGATTGTGTGATCGTGATTGTGTGGTCGTGATTGTGTGACTGTGTGATCGTGATTGTGTGATCGTGATTGTGTGATCGTGATTGTGTGATCGTGATTGTGTGATCGTGATTGTGTGATCGTGATTGTGTGATCGTGATTGTGCGATCGTGATTGTGCGATCGTGATTGTGCGATCGTGATTGTGTCATTGTGATTGAGTGATCGTGATTGTGCGATCGTGATTGTGCGATCGTGATTGTGCGATCGTGATTGTGCGATCGTGATTGTGCGATCGTGATTGTGCGATCGTGATTGTGCGATTTGATTGTGCGATTGTGATTGTGCGATTGTGATTGTGCGATTGTGATTGTGCGATTGTGATTGTGTGATTGCGATTGTGTGATAGTGATTGTGGGATTGTGACTGTGTTATTGTGTGATTGTGATTGTGATTGTGTGACTGTGAGATCGTGATTGTGTGATCGTGATTGTGTGATCGTGATTGTGTGATCGTGATTGTGTGATCGTGATTGTGTGATCGTGATTGTGTGATAGTGATTGTGCGATTGTGTGATCGTGATTGTGTGATCGTGATTGTGTGATCGTGATTGTGTGATCGTGATTGTGTGATAGTGATTGTGTGATAGTGATTGTGTGATCGTGATTGCGTGATCGTGATTGTGTGATCGTGATTGTGTGGTCGTGATTGTGTGACTGTGTGATTGTGACTGTGTGATCGTGATTGTGTGATCGTGATTGTGTGATTGTGATTGTGATTTTGATTGTGTGACTGTGTTATTGTGATTGTGTGATCGTGACTGTGTGATCGTGTTTGTGTGATCGTGATTGTGGGTTTGTGACTGTGTGATTGTGTGATTGTGATTGTGTGATCGTGATTGTGTGATTGTGATTGTGTGATTGTGATTGTGATTGTGATTGTGATTGTGATTGTGATTGTGTGATTGTGATTGTGTGATTGTGATTGTGTGATTGTGATTGTGTGATTGTGATTGTGTGTTTGTGATTGTGTGATTGTGATTATGTGATCGTGATTATGTGATCGTGATTGTGTGATCGTGATTGTGTGATCGTGATTGTGTGATCGTGATTGTGTGATCGTGATTGAGTGATCGTGATTATGTGATCGTGATTGTGTGATCGTGATTGTGTGATTGTGATTGTGTGATTGTGATTGTGGAATTGTGATTGTGTGATTGTGTGATCGTGATTGTGCGATCGTGATTGTGTGATGGTGATTGTGTGATCGTGATTGTGAGATTGTGACTGTGTGATTGTGTGATCGTAACTGTGTGATCGTGACTGTGGGATCGTGATTGTGGGTTTGTGGCTGTGTGATTGCGTGATTGTGATAATGTGACTGTGTGATTGTGATTGTGTGATCGTGATTGTGTGACTGTGATTGTGTGATTGTGATTGTGGGATTGTGATTGTGGGATTGTGATTGTGGGATTGTGATAGTGCGATTGTGTGATCGTGATTATGCGATCGTGATTGTGTGATAGTGATTGTGTGATAGTGATTGTGTGATCGTGATTGTGTGATCGTGATTGTGTGATCGTGATTGTGTGATCGTGATTGTGTGATAGTGATTGTGTGATAGTGATTGTGTGATCGTGATTCTGTGATCGTGATTGTGTGAGCGTGATTGTGTCGTCGTAATTGTGTGATCGTGATTGTGTGATCGCAATTGTGGGATTGTGACTGTGTGATTGTGTGATTGTGATTGTGTGATTGTGATTGTGTGATTGTGATTGTGTGATTGGGATTGTGTGATTGTTATTGTGTGATTGTGATTGTGTGATCGTAATTGTGATTGTGCTAGTGCGATTGTGATTGCGTGATCGTGATTGTGTGATCGTGATTTTGTGATTGTGTTATTGTGATTCTGTGATTGTGATTGTGTGATTGTGATTGTGTGATCGCAACTGTGTGATCGCGACTGTGTGATCGTGTTTGTGTGATCGTGATTGTGCGTTTGTGACTGTGTGATTGTGTGATTGTGATTGTATTTGTGTGACTGTGTGATTGTGATTGTGTGATCGTGATTGTGTGGTCGGGATTGTGTGATCGTGATTGTGGGATTGTGTTATTGTGACTGTGTGATGGTGATTGTGTGATCGTGATTATGCGATCGTGATTGTGTGATAGTGATTGTGTGATCGTGATTGTGTGATCGTGATTGTGTGATCGTGATTGGGTGATCGTGATTGGGTGATCGTGATTGGGTGATCGTGATTGGGTGTTCGTGATTGGGTGATCGTGATTGTGGGATTGTGGCTGTGCGATTGTGTGACTGTGATTGTGTGATTGTGATTGTGGGATTGTGATTGTGTGATTGTGATTGTGTGATCGTGACTGTGATTGTATGATTGTGATTGTGATTGTGATTGTGATTGTGATTGTGATTGTGATTGTGATTGTGTGACTGTGTGATTGTGATTGTGTCACTGTGATTGTGTGATCGTGATACTGTGATCGTGATTGTGTGATCGTGATTGTGTGATTGTGATTGTGATTGTGATTGTGTGATCGTGATTGTGTGATCGTGATTGTGTGATAGTGATTGTGTGATAGTGATTGTGTGATCGTGATTGTGTGAGCGTGATTGTGTGATTGTGATTGTGTGATCGTGATTGTGTGATCGTGATTGTGTGATCGTGATTGTGGGATCGTGACTGTGTGATTGTGATTGTGTGACTGTGATTGTGTGATTGTGATTGTGGGATTGAGATTGTGTGATTGTGATTGTGTGATAGTGACTGTGATTGTGTGATTGTGATTGTGTGACTGTGTGATTGTGATTGTGTGACTGTGATTGTGTGATCGTGATAGTGTGATTGTGATCGTGTGATTGTGATTGTGTGATGGCGATTGTGTGATCGTGACTGTGTGGTCGTGATTGTGTGATCGTGATTGTGGGATTGTGACTGTGGGATTGTGTGGTTGGGGTTGTGTGATTGTGATTGTGTGAATGTGATTGTGTGATTGTGATTGTGGGATTGTGATTGCGATTGTGTGATTGTGACTGTGTGGTCGTGATTGTGTGATCGTGATTGTGGGATTGTGACTGTGTGATTGTGTGATCGTGATTGTGTGATCGTGATTGGGTGATCGTGATTGGGTGATCGTGATTGTGGGATTGTGACTGTGCGATTATGTGATTGTGATTGTGTGACTGTGATTGTGTGATTGTGATTGTGTGATTGTGATTGTGTGATTGTGATTGTGTGATTGTGATTGTGTGATTGTGATTGTGTGATTGTGATTGTGTGATTGTGATTGTGTGATTGTGATTGTGTTTGTGTGACTGTGTGATAATGTGATTGTGATTGTCTGATAGTGATTGTGTGTGTGTGACTGTGTGATTGTGTATGTGTGATTGCGATTGTGATTGTGATAGTGTGACTGTGTGATTGTGATTGTGCGACCGTGATTGTGTGATCGTGATTGCGTGCTCGTGACTGTGTGATCGGGATTGTGTGATCGTGATTGAGTAATTGTGACTGTGTGATTGTGTGATTGTGATTGTGATTGTGATTGTGATTGTGATTGTGATTGTGTGACTGTGTGATTGTGATTGTGTGATCGTGATTGTGTGAATGTGTTATTGTGATTGTGTGATTGTGATTGTGTTATTGCGATTGTGTGATTGCGATTGTGTGATTGCGATTGTGTGATTGCGATTGTGTGATTGCGATTGTGTGATTGTGACTGTGTGGTCGTGATTGTGTGATCGTGATTGTGGGATTGTGACTGTGTGATTGTGTGATCGTGATTGTGTGATCGTGATTGGGTGATCGTGATTGGGTGATCGTGATTGGGTGATCGTGATTGGGTGTTCGTGATTGGGTGATCGTGATTGTGGGATTGTGGCTGTGCGATTGTCTGACTGTGATTGTGTGATTGTGATTGTGGGATTGTGATTGTGTGATTGTGATTGTGTGATCGTGACTGTGATTGTATGATTGTGATTGTGATTGTGATTGTGATTGTGATTGTGATTGTGATTGTGATTGTGATTGTGATTGTGATTGTGATTGTGTGACTGTGTGATTGTGATTGTGTCACTGTGATTGTGTGATCGTGATACTGTGATCGTGATTGTGTGATCGTGATTGTGTGATTGTGATTGTGATTGTGATTGTGTGATCGTGATTGTGTGATCGTGATTGTGTGATAGTGATTGTGTGATAGTGATTGTGTGATCGTGATTGTGTGAGCGTGATTGTGTGATTGTGATTGTGTGATCGTGATTGTGTGATCGTGATTGTGTGATCGTGATTGTGGGATCGTGACTGTGTGATTGTGTGATTGTGATTGTGTGACTGTGATTGTGTGATTGTGATTGTGGGATTGAGATTGTGTGATTGTGATTGTGTGATAGTGACTGTGATTGTGTGATTGTGATTGTGTGACTGTGTGATTGTGATTGTGTGACTGTGATTGTGTGATCGTGATAGTGTGATTGTGATCGTGTGATTGTGATTGTGTGATGGCGATTGTGTGATCGTGACTGTGTGGTCGTGATTGTGTGATCGTGATTGTGGGATTGTGACTGTGGGATTGTGTGGTTGGGGTTGTGTGATTGTGATTGTGTGAATGTGATTGTGTGGTTGTGATTGTGGGATTGTGATTGCGATTGTGTGATTGTGACTGTGTGGTCGTGATTGTGTGATCGTGATTGTGGGATTGTGACTGTGTGATTGTGTGATCGTGATTGTGTGATCGTGATTGGGTGATCGTGATTGGGTGATCGTGATTGTGGGATTGTGACTGTGCGATTGTGTGATTGTGATTGTGTGACTGTGATTGTGTGATTGTGATTGTGTGATTGTGATTGTGTGATTGTGATTGTGTGATTGTGATTGTGTGATTGTGATTGTGTGATTGTGATTGTGTGATTGTAATTGTGTGATTGTGATTGTGTTTGTGTGACTGTGTGATTATGTGATTGTGATTGTCTGATAGTGATTGTGTGTGTGTGACTGTGTGATTGTGTATGTGTGATTGCGATTGTGATTGTGATAGTGTGACTGTGTGATTGTGATTGTGCGACCGTGATTGTGTGATCGTGATTGCGTGCTCGTGACTGTGTGATCGGGATTGTGTGATCGTGATTGAGTAATTGTGACTGTGTGATTGTGTGATTGTGATTGTGATTGTGATTGTGATTGTGATTGTGATTGTGTGACTGTGTGATTGTGATTGTGTGATCGTGATTGTGTGAATGTGTTATTGTGATTGTGTGATTGTGATTGTGTTATTGCGATTGTGTGATTGCGATTGTGTGATTGCGATTGTGTGATTGCGATTGTGTGATTGCGATTGTGTGACTGTGATTGTGTGATTGTGATTGTGGGATTGTGATTGTGGGATTGTGATAGTGTGATTGTGTGACCGTGATTATGCGATCGTGATTGTGTGATCGTGATTGTGTGATTGTGATTGTGTGATTGTGATTGTGATTGTGTGATTGTGATTGTGTGACTGTGTGATCGTGATTGCGTGATCGTGATTGCGTGATCGTGATTGCGTGATCGTGATTGCGTGATCGTGATTGCGTGATCGTGATTGCGTGATCATGATTGCGTGATCGTGATTGCGTGATCGTGATTGCGTGATCGTGATTGCGTGATCGTGATTGCGTGATCGTGATTGCGTGATCGTGATTGCGTGATCGTGATTGCGTGATCGTGATTGCGTGATCGTGATTGCGTGATCGTGATTGCGTGATCGTGATTGGGTGATCGTGATTGGGTGATCGTGATTGGGTGATCGTGATTGTGGGATTGTGACTGTGCGATTGTGTGATTGTGATTGTGTGATCGTGATTGTGTGATTGTGATTGTGTGATCGAAATTGTGTGATCGTGATTGTGTGATCGTGATTGTGTGATCGTGATTGTGTCATCGTGATAGTGTGATCGTGATTGTGTGGTCGTGATTGTGTGGTCGTGATTGTGTGATCGTAATTGTGTGATCGTGATTGTGTGATAGTGATTGTGTGATTGTGTGATCGTGATTGTGTGATAGTGATTGTGTGATAGTGATTGTGTGATCGTGATTGCGTGATCGTGATTGTGTGATCGTGATTGTGTGATTGTGTGATCGTGATTGTGTGATTGTGATTGTGTGATCGTGATTGTGTGATCGTGATTGTGTGATCGTGATTGTGTGATCGTGATTGTGTGATCGTGATTGTGTGATCGTGATTGTGTGATCGTAACTGTGTGATCGTGACTGTGGGATCGTGATTGTGGGTTTGTGACTGTGTGATTGTGTGATTGTGATTGTGTGATTGTGGTTGTGTGATTGTGGTTGTGTGATTGTGGTTGTGTGATTGCGATTGTGTGATTGCGATTGTGTGATTGCGATTGTGTGATTGCGATTGTGTGATTGCGATTGTGTGATTGCGACTGTGTGATTGCGATTGTGTGATTGCGATTGTGTGATTGCGATTGTGTGATTGCGATTGTGTGATTGCGATTGTGTGATTGCGATTGTGTGATTGCGACTGTGTGATTGCGACTGTGTGGTCGTGATTGTGTGATCGTGATTGTGGGATTGTGACTGTGGGATTGTGTGGTTGGGGTTGTGTGATTGTGATTGTGTGATCGTGATTGTGTGATCGTGATTGTGTGATCGTGATTGTGTGATCGTGATTGTGTCATCGTGATAGTGTGATCGTGATTGTGTGGTCGTGATTGTGTGGTCGTGATTGTGCGATCGTGATTGTGCGATCGTGATTGTGCGATTGTGATTGTGCGATTGTGATTGTGCGATTGTGATTGTGCGATTGTGATTGTGTGATTGCGATTGTGTGATAGTGATTGTGGGATTGTGACTGTGTTATTGTGTGATTGTGATTGTGATTGTGTGACTGTGAGATCGTGATTGTGTCATCGTGATAGTGTGATCGTGATTGTGTGGTCGTGATTGTGTGGTCGTGATTGTGTGATCGTGATTGTGTGATCGTGATTGTGTGATCGTGATTGTGTCATAGTGATTGTGCGATTGTGATTGTGCGATTGTGATTGTGCGATTGTGATTGTGTGATTGCGATTGTGTGATCGTGATTGTGTGATCGTGATTGTGTGATTGTGATTGTGTGATTGTGATTGTGGAATTGTGATTGTGTGATTGTGTGATCGTGATTGTGCGATCGTGATTGTGTGATGGTGATTGTGTGATCGTGATTGTGCGATTGTGTGATCGTGATTGTGTGATCGTGATTGTGTGATCGTGATTGTGTGATAGTGATTGTGTGATAGTGATTGTGTGATCGTGATTGCGTGATCGTGATTGTGTGATCGTGATTGTGTGGTCGTGATTGTGTGACTGTGTGATTGTGACTGTGTGATCGTGATTGTGTGATCGTGATTGTGTGATTGTGATTGTGATTTTGATTGTGTGACTGTGTTATTGTGATTGTGTGATCGTGACTGTGTGATCGTGTTTGTGTGATCGTGATTGTGGGTTTGTGACTGTGTGATTGTGTGATTGTGATTGTGTGATCGTGATTGTGTGATTGTGATTGTGTGATTGTGATTGTGATTGTGATTGTGATTGTGATTGTGTGATTGTGATTGTGTGATTGTGATTGTGTGATTGTGATTGTGTGATTGTGATTGTGTGATCGTGATTATGTGATCGTGATTGTGTGATCGTGATTGTGTGATCGTGATTGTGTGATCGTGATTGTGTGATCGTGATTGAGTGATCGTGATTGTGTGATCGTGATTGTGTGATCGTGATTGTGTGATTGTGATTGTGTGATTGTGATTGTGGAATTGTGATTGTGTGATTGTGTGATCGTGATTGTGCGATCGTGGTTGTGTGATGGTGATTGTGTGATCGTGATTGTGAGATTGTGACTGTGTGATTGTGTGATCGTAACTGTGTGATCGTGACTGTGGGATCGTGATTGTGGGTTTGTGACTGTGTGATTGCGTGATTGTGATAGTGTGACTGTGTGATTGTGATTGTGTGATCGTGATTGTGTGACTGTGATTGTGTGATTGTGATTGTGGGATTGTGATTGTGGGATTGTGATAGTGCGATTGTGTGATCGTGATTATGCGATCGTGATTGTGTGATCGTGATTGTGTGATTGTGATTGTGATTGTGTGATCGTGATTGTGTGATCGTGATTGTGTGATAGTGATTGTGTGATAGTGATTGTGTGATCGTGATTGTGTGATCGTGATTGTGTGATCGTGATTGTGTGATCGTGATTGTGTGATAGTGATTGTGTGATAGTGATTGTGTGATCGTGATTCTGTGATCGTGATTGTGTGAGCGTGATTGTGTCGTCGTAATTGTGTGATCGTGATTGTGTGATCGCAATTGTGGGATTGTGACTGTGTGATTGTGTGATTGTGATTGTGTGATTGTGATTGTGTGATTGGGATTGTGTGATTGTTATTGTGTGATTGTGATTGTGTGATCGTAATTGTGATTGTGCTAGTGCGATTGTGATTGCGTGATCGTGATTGTGTGATCGTGATTTTGTGATTGTGTTATTGTGATTCTGTGATTGTGATTGTGTTATTGTGATTGTGTGATTGTGATTGTGTGATTGTTATTGTGTGATCGTGATTGTATGATGGTGATTGTGTGATCGTGATTGTGAGATTGTGACTGTGTGATTGTGTGATCGTAACTGTGTGATCGTGACTGTGGGATCGTGATTGTGGGTTCGTGACTGTGTGATTGTGTGATTGTGATTGTGTGATTGTGATTGTGTGATTGTGATTGTGTGATTGTGATTGTGTGATCGTGATTGTGTGATCGTGATTGTGTGATCGTGATTGTGTGATTGTGATTGTGTGATCGTGATTGTGTGATCGTGATTGTGGGATCGTGACTGTTTGATTGTGTGATTGTGATTGTGTGACTGTGATTGTGTGATTGTGATTGTGGGATTGAGATTGTGTGATTGTGATTGTGTGATAGTGACTGTGATTGTGTGATTGTGATTGTGTGACTGTGTGATTGTGATTGTGTGACTGTGATTGTGTGATCGTGATAGTGTGATTGTGATCGTGTGATTGTGGTCGTGTGATTGCGATCGTGTGATTGCGATCGTCTGATTGCGATCGTGTGATTGCGATCGTGTGATTGCGATCGTGTGATTGCGATCGTGTGATTGCGATCGTGTGATTGCGATCGTGTGATTGCGTTTGTGTGATTGCGATTGTGTAATTGCGATTGTATGATTGCGATTGTGGGATTGCGATTGTGTGATTGTGATTGTGTGATTGTGATTGTGTGATCGTGATTGTGTCATCGTGATTGTGTGGTCGTGATTGTGTGATCGTGATTGTGTGATCGTGATTGTGGGATCGTGACTGTGTGATTGTGTGATTGTGATTGTGTGACTGTGATTGTGTGATTGTGATTGTGGGATTGAGATTGTGTGATTGTGATTGTGTGATAGTGACTGTGATTGTGTGATTGTGATTGTGTGACTGTGTGATTGTGATTGTGTGACTGTGATTGTGTGATCGTGATAGTGTGATTGTGATCGTGTGATTGTGATCGTGTGATTGTGATAGTGCGATTGTGATAGTGCGATTGTGATAGTGCGATTGTGATTGTGCGATTGTGATTGTGCGATTGTGACAGTGCGATTGTGACAGTGCGATTGTGACAGTGCGATTGGGACTGCGCGATTGTGATTGTGCGATTGTGATTGTGCGATTGTGATAGTGCGATTGTGATAGTGCGATTGTGATAGTGCGATTGTGATTGTGCGATTGTGATTGTGGGATTGAGATTGTGTGATTGTGATTGTGTGATCGTGACTGTGATTGTGTCATTGTGATTGTGGGATTGTGATTGCGATTGTGTGATCGTGATTGTGGGATTGTGACTGTGTGATTGTGTGGTTGTGATTGTGTGATCGTGATTGTGCGATCGTGATTGTGCGATCGTGATTGTGCGATCGTGATTGTGCGATCGTGATTGTGCGATCGTGATTGTGCGATCGTGATTGTGCGATCGTGATTGTGCGATCGTGATTGTGCGATCGTGATTGTGCGATCGTGATTGTGCGATCGTGATTGTTTGATTGTGATTGTGTGATTGTGATTGTGTGATTGTGATTGTGATTGTGATAGTGTGACTGTGTGATTGTGATTGTGTGACGGTGATTGTGTGATCGTGATTGCGTGATCGTGACTGTGTGATCGGGATTGTGTGATCGTGATTGAGTAATTGTGACTGTGTGATTGTGTGATTGTGATTGTCATTGTGATTGTGATTGTGATTGTGATTGTGTGACTGTGTGATTGTGATTGTGTGATCGTGATTGTGTGAATGTGTTATTGTGATTGTGTGATTGTGATTGTGTGATTGTGATTGTGTGATTGTGATTGTGTGATTGTGATTGTGTGATTGTGATTGTGTGATTGTGATTGTGTTATTGCGATTGTGTGATTGTGATTGTGTGATTGTGATTGTGTGATCGCAACTGTGTGATCGCGACTGTGTGATCGTGCTTGTGTGCTCGTGATTGTGCGATTGTGACTGTGTGATTGTGTGATTGTGATTGTATTTGTGTGACTGTGTGATTGTGATTGTGTGATCGTGATTGTGTGGTCGGGATTGTGTGATCGTGATTGTGTGATTGTGTTATTGTGACTGTGTGATGGTGATTGTGTGATGGTGATTGTGTGATTGTGATTGTGTGATTGTGATTGTGTGATCGTGATTGTGTGATCGTGATTGTGTGATCGTGATTGTGTGATCGTGATTGTGTGATCGTGATTGTGTGATCGTGATTGTGTGATTGTGTGATTGTGATTGTGTGACTGTGATTGTGTGATCGTGATTGTGTGATCGTGATTGTGTGATCGTGATTGTGTGATCGTGATTGTGTGATTGTGTGATTGTGATTGTGTGACTGTGATTGTGTGATCGTGATTATGTGATCGTGATTGTGTGATCGTGACTGTGTGATCGTGATTGTGTGATCGTGATTGTGGGATTGTGACTGTGTGATTGTGATTGTGATTGTGATTATGATTGTGTGACTGTGTGATTGTGATTGTGTGACTGTGATTGTGTGATCGTGACTGTGATTGTGTGATTGTGATTGTGATTGTGACTGTGATTGTGATTGTGTGACTGTGTGATTGTGATTGTGTGACTGTGATTGTGTGATCGTGATAGTGTGGTCGTGATTGTGTGATCGTGATTGTGGGATTGTGACTGTGTGATTGTGTGGTTGTGGTTGTGTGATTGTGATTGTGTGACTGTGATTTGGTGATTGTGATTGTGGGATTGTGATTGCGATTGTGTGATTGTGACTGTGTGGTTGTGATTGTGTGATCGTGATTGTGGGATTGTGACTGTGTGATTGTGTGGTTGTGGTTGTATGATCGTGATTGTGTGATCGTGATTGTGTGATTGTGATTGTGTGATCGTGATTGTGTGATCGTGATTGTGTGATCGGGATTGTGTGATTGTGATTGTGTGATTGTGATTGTGATTGTGATTGTGATTGTGATTGTGTGATTGTGATTGTGTGATTGTGATTGTGATTGTGATTGTGATTGTGTGATTGTTATTGTGTGATGGTGATTGTGTGATTGTGATTGTGTCATTGTGATTGTGTCGTTGTGATTGTGTCATTGTGATTGTGTGATCGTGATTGTGTGATCGTCATTGTGATCGTGATTGTGTGATCGTGATTGTGTGATCGTGATTGTGTGATCGTGATTGTGTGATCGTGATTGTGTGATCGTGATTGTGTGATCGTGATTGTGTGATCGTGATTGTGCGATCGTGATTGTGCGATCGTGATTGTGCGATCGTGATTGTGCGATTGTGATTGTGTCATCGTGATTGTGTCATCGTGATTGTGCGATCGTGATTGTGCGATCGTGATTGTGCGATCGTGATTGTGCGATCGTGATTGTGCGATCGTGATTGTGCGATCGTGATTGTGCGATCGTGATTGTGCGATCGTGATTGTGCGATTTGATTGTGCGATTGTGATTGTGCGATTGTGATTGTGCGATTGTGATTGTGCGATTGTGATTGTGCGATTGTGATTGTGTGATTGCGATTGTGTGATAGTGATTGTGGGATTGTGACTGTGTTATTGTGTGATTGTGATTGTGATTGTGTGACTGTGAGATCGTGATTGTGTGATCGTGATTGTGTGATCGTGATTGTGTGATCGTGATTGTGTGATCGTGATTGTGTGATCGTGATTGTGTGATAGTGATTGTGCGATTGTGTGATCGTGATTGTGTGATCGTGATTGTGTGATCGTGATTGTGTGATAGTGATTGTGTGATAGTGATTGTGTGATCGTGATTGCGTGATCGTGATTGTGTGATCGTGATTGTGTGGTCGTGATTGTGTGACTGTGTGATCGTGATTGTGTGATCGTGATTGTGTGATCGTGATTGTGTGATCGTGATTGTGTGATCGTGATTGTGTGATCGTGATTGTGTGATCGTGATTGTGTGATCGTGATTGTGCGATCGTGATTGTGCGATCGTGATTGTGCGATCGTGATTGTGTCATTGCGATTGAGTGATCGTGATTGTGCGATCGTGATTGTGCGATCGTGATTGTGCGATCGTGATTGTGCGATCGTGATTGTGCGATCGTGATTGTGCGATCGTGATTGTGCGATCGTGATTGTGCGATTTGATTGTGCGATTGTGATTGTGCGATTGTGATTGTGCGATTGTGATTGTGCGATTGTGATTGTGTGATTGCGATTGTGTGATAGTGATTGTGGGATTGTGACTGTGTTATTGTGTGATTGTGATTGTGATTGTGTGACTGTGAGATCGTGATTGTGTGATCGTGATTGTGTGATCGTGATTGTGTGATCGTGATTGTGTGATCGTGATTGTGTGATCGTGATTGTGTGATAGTGATTGTGCGATTGTGTGATCGTGATTGTGTGATCGTGATTGTGTGATCGTGATTGTGTGATCGTGATTGTGTGATAGTGATTGTGTGATAGTGATTGTGTGATCGTGATTGCGTGATCGTGATTGTGTGATCGTGATTGTGTGGTCGTGATTGTGTGACTGTGTGATTGTGACTGTGTGATCGTGATTGTGTGATCGTGATTGTGTGATTGTGATTGTGATTTTGATTGTGTGACTGTGTTATTGTGATTGTGTGATCGTGACTGTGTGATCGTGTTTGTGTGATCGTGATTGTGGGTTTGTGACTGTGTGATTGTGTGATTGTGATTGTGTGATCGTGATTGTGTGATTGTGATTGTGTGATTGTGATTGTGATTGTGATTGTGATTGTGATTGTGATTGTGTGATTGTGATTGTGTGATTGTGATTGTGTGATTGTGATTGTGTGATTGTGATTGTGTGTTTGTGATTGTGTGATTGTGATTATGTGATCGTGATTATGTGATCGTGATTGTGTGATCGTGATTGTGTGATCGTGATTGTGTGATCGTGATTGTGTGATCGTGATTGAGTGATCGTGATTATGTGATCGTGATTGTGTGATCGTGATTGTGTGATTGTGATTGTGTGATTGTGATTGTGGAATTGTGATTGTGTGATTGTGTGATCGTGATTGTGCGATCGTGATTGTGTGATGGTGATTGTGTGATCGTGATTGTGAGATTGTGACTGTGTGATTGTGTGATCGTAACTGTGTGATCGTGACTGTGGGATCGTGATTGTGGGTTTGTGGCTGTGTGATTGCGTGATTGTGATAATGTGACTGTGTGATTGTGATTGTGTGATCGTGATTGTGTGACTGTGATTGTGTGATTGTGATTGTGGGATTGTGATTGTGGGATTGTGATTGTGGGATTGTGATAGTGCGATTGTGTGATCGTGATTATGCGATCGTGATTGTGTGATAGTGATTGTGTGATAGTGATTGTGTGATCGTGATTGTGTGATCGTGATTGTGTGATCGTGATTGTGTGATCGTGATTGTGTGATAGTGATTGTGTGATAGTGATTGTGTGATCGTGATTCTGTGATCGTGATTGTGTGAGCGTGATTGTGTCGTCGTAATTGTGTGATCGTGATTGTGTGATCGCAATTGTGGGATTGTGACTGTGTGATTGTGTGATTGTGATTGTGTGATTGTGATTGTGTGATTGTGATTGTGTGATTGGGATTGTGTGATTGTTATTGTGTGATTGTGATTGTGTGATCGTAATTGTGATTGTGCTAGTGCGATTGTGATTGCGTGATCGTGATTGTGTGATCGTGATTTTGTGATTGTGTTATTGTGATTCTGTGATTGTGATTGTGTTATTGTGATTGTGTGATTGTGATTGTGTGATTGTTATTGTGTGATTGTGACTGTGTGATTGTGTGATTGTGATTGTGTGATTGTGATTGTGTTTGTGTGACTGTGTGATTGTGTGATCGTGATTGTGTGTGTGTGACTGTGTGATTGTGTAGGTGTGATTGTGATTGTGATTGTGATAGTGTGACTGTGTGATTGTGATTGTGTGACCGTGATTGCGTGATCGTGATTGCGTGATCGTGACTGTGTGATCGGGATTGTGTGATCGTGATTGAGTAATTGTGACTGTGGGATTGTGTGATTGTGATTGTGATTGTGATTGTGATTGTGATTGTGATTGTGTGACTGTGTGATTGTGATTGTGTGATCGTGATTGTGTGAATGTGTTATTGTGATTGTGTGATTGTGATTGTGTGATTGTGATTGTGTGATTGTGATTGTGTGATCGCAACTGTGTGATCGCGACTGTGTGATCGTGTTTGTGTGATCGTGATTGTGCGTTTGTGACTGTGTGATTGTGTGATTGTGATTGTATTTGTGTGACTGTGTGATTGTGATTGTGTGATCGTGATTGTGTGGTCGGGATTGTGTGATCGTGATTGTGTGATTGTGTTATTGTGACTGTGTGATGGTGATTGTGTGATGGTGATTGTGTGGTTGTGATTGTGTGATTGTGATTGTGTGATTGTGATTGTGTGATCGTGATTGTGTGATCGTGATTGTGTGATCGTGATTGTGGGATTGTGATTGTGTGATTGTGATTGTGTGATCGTGACTGTGATTGTGTGATTGTGATTGTGATTGTGATTGTGATTGTGATTGTGTGACTGTGTGATTGTGATTGTGTGACTGTGATT
The DNA here is from genome assembly GCF_050947335.1 of Megachile rotundata. Lineage (NCBI taxonomy): Eukaryota > Metazoa > Arthropoda > Insecta > Hymenoptera > Megachilidae > Megachile > Megachile rotundata. Next base: position 2,392,767 of record NC_134997.1, on the reverse strand, counting down.
GTGTATTCGTGATAGTGTGGTCGTGATTGTGTGATCGTGATTGTGGGATTGTGACTGTGTGATTGTGTGGTTGTGGTTGTGTGATTGTGATTGTGTGACTGTGATTGTGTGATTGTGATTGTGGGATTGTGATTGCGATTGTGTGATTGTGACTGTGTGGTCGTGATTGTGTGATCGTGATTGTGGGATTGTGACTGTGTGATTGTGTGGTTGTGGTTGTATGATCGTGATTGTGTGATCGTGATTGTGTGACCGTGATTGTGTGACCGTGATTGTGTGATCGCGATTGTGTGATCGCGATTGTGTGATCGCGATTGTGTGATCGCGATTGTGTGATCGCGATTGTGTGATCGCGATTGTGTGATCGCGATTGTGTGATTGCGATTGTGTGAATGCGATTGTGTGATTGCGATTGTGTGATTGCGATTGTGTGATTGCGTTTGTGTGATTGTGTGGTTGTGGTTGTGTGATTGTGATTGTGTGATCGTGATTGTGTGATTGTGATTGTGTGATCGAAATTGTGTGATCGTGATTGTGTGATCGTGATAGTGTGATCGTGATTGTGTCATCGTGATAGTGTGATCGTGATTGTGTGGTCGTGATTGTGTGGTCGTGATTGTGTGATCGTGATTGTGTGATCGTGATTGGGTGATCGTGATTGGGTGATCGTGATTGGGTGATCGTGATTGTGGGATTGTGACTGTGTGGTCGTGATTGTGTGATCGCGATTGTGGGATTGTGACTGTGTGATTGTGTGGTTGTGGTTGTGTGATTGTGATTGTGTGATCGTGATTGTGTGATTGTGATTGTGTGATCGTTATTGTGTGATCGTGATTGTGTGATCGTGATTGTGTGATCGTGATAGTGTGATCGTGATTGTGTGGTCGTGATTGTGTGGTCGTGATTGTGTGATCGTGATTGTGTGATCGTGATTGTGTGATTGTGATTGTGTGATCGTGATTGTGTGATCGTGATTGTGTGATCGTGATTGTGGGATCGTGACTGTTTGATTGTGTGATTGTGATTGTGTGACTGTGATTGTGTGATCGTGATTGCGTGATCGTGACTGTGTGATCGGGATTGTGTGATCGTGAGTGAGTAATTGTGACTGTGTGATTGTGTGATTGTGATTGTGATTGTGATTGTGATTGTGATTGTGATTGTGTGACTGTGTGATTGTGATTGTGTGATCGTGATTGTGTGAATGTGTTATTGTGATTGTGTGATTGCGATTGTGTGATTGCGATTGTGTGATTGCGATTGTGTGATTGCGATTGTGTGATTGCGATTGTGTGATTGCGATTGTGTGATTGCGATTGTGTGATTGTGACTGTGTGGTCGTGATTGTGTGATCGTGATTGTGGGATTGTGACTGTGTGATTGTGTGATCGTGATTGTGTGATCGTGATTGTGTGATCGTGATTGGGTGATCGTGATTGGGTGATCGTGATTGGGTGATCGTGATTGGGTGTTCGTGATTGGGTGATCGTGATTGTGGGATTGTGGCTGTGCGATTGTGTGACTGTGATTGTGTGATTGTGATTGTGGGATTGTGATTGTGTGATTGTGATTGTGTGATCGTGACTGTGATTGTATGATTGTGATTGTGATTGTGATTGTGATTGTGATTGTGATTGTGATTGTGATTGTGTGACTGTGTGATTGTGATTGTGTCACTGTGATTGTGTGATCGTGATACTGTGATCGTGATTGTGTGATCGTGATTGTGTGATTGTGATTGTGATTGTGATTGTGTGATCGTGATTGTGTGATCGTGATTGTGTGATAGTGATTGTGTGATAGTGATTGTGTGATCGTGATTGTGTGAGCGTGATTATGTGATTGTGATTGTGTTTGTGATTGTGATTGTGATTGTGATTGTGTGACTGTGTGATTGTGATTGTGTGATCGTGATTGTGTGAATGTGTTATTGTGATTGTGTGATTGTGATTGTGTTATTGCGATTGTGTGATTGCGATTGTGTGATTGCGATTGTGTGATTGCGATTGTGTGATTGCGATTGTGTGATTGCGACTGTGTGGTCGTGATTGTGTGATCGTGATTGATTGATCGTGATTGTCTGACCGTGATTGTGTGACCGTGATTATGTGATCGTGATTGTGTGATCCTGATTGTGTGATTAGGATTCTGTGATCGTGATTGTGTAATCGTGATTGTGTGATCGTGATTGTGATCGTGATTTTGTGATCGTGATTGTGTGATGGTGATTGTGTGATCGTGATTGTGTGATCGTGATTGTGTGATCGTGATTGTGATTGTGTGATTGTGATTGTGTGGTTGTGATTGTGTGATCGTGATTGTGTGATCGTGATTGTGTGATCGTGATTGTGTGATCGTGATTGTGTGATCGTGATTGGGTGATCGTGATTGGGTGATCGTGATTGGGTGATCGTGATTGTGGGATTGTGACTGTGCGATTGTGTGATTGTGATTGTGTGACTGTGATTGTGTGATTGTGATTGCGGGATTGTGATTGTGTGATTGTGATTGTGTGATCGTGACTGTGATTGTATGATTGTGATTGTGATTGTGATTGTGATTGTGATTGTGATTGTGATTGTGATTGTGTGACTGTGTGATTGTGATCGTGTGACTGTGATTGTGTGATCGTGATACTGTGATCGTGATAGTGTGATCGTGATTGTGTGATCGTGATTGGGTGATCGTGATTGGGTGATCGTGATTGTGGGATTCTGACTGTGTGATTGTGTGGTTGTGGTTGTGTGATTGTGATTGTGTAACTGTGATTGTGTGATTGTGGTTGTGGGATTGTGATTGCGATTGTGTGATTGTGACTGTGTGGTCGTGATTGTGTGATCGTGATTGTGGGATTCTGACTGTGTGATTGTGTGGTCGTGATTGTGTGGTCGTGATTGTGTGATCGTGATTGTGTGATCGTGATTGTGTGATTGTGATTGTGTGATCGTGATTGTGTGATCGTGATTGTGGGATCGTGACTGTGTGATTGTGTGATTGTGATTGTGTGACTGTGATTGTGTGATTGTGATTGTGGGATTGAGATTGTGTGATTGTGATTGTGTGACTGTGTGATTGTGATTGTGTGACTGTGATTGTGTGATCGTGATAGTGTGATTGTCATCGTGTGATTGTGATCGTGTGATTGTGATAGCGCGATTGTGATAGTGCGATTGTGATAGTGCGATTGTGATTGTGCGATTGTGATTGTGCGATTGTGACAGTGCGATTGTGACAGTGCGATTGTGACAGTGCGATTGGGACTGCGCGATTGTGATTGTGCGATTGTGATTGTGCGATTGTGATAGTGCGATTGTGATAGTGCGATTGTGATAGTGCGATTGTGATTGTGCGATTGTGATTGTGGGATTGAGATTGTGTGATTGTGATTGCGTGATCGTGACTGTGATTGTGTCATTGTGATTGTGGGATTGTGATTGCGATTGTGTGATCGTGATTGTGGGATTGTGACTGTGTGATTGTGTGGTTGTGATTGTGTGATCGTGATTGTGCGATCGTGATTGTGCGATCGTGATTGTGCGATCGTGATTGTGCGATCGTGATTGTGCGATCGTGATTGTGCGATCGTGATTGTGCGATCGTGATTGTGCGATCGTGATTGTGCGATCGTGATTGTGCGATCGTGATTGTGCGATCGTGATTGTTTGATTGTGATTGTGTGATTGTGATTGTGATTGTGATAGTGTGACTGTGTGATTGTGATTGTGTGACGGTGATTGTGTGATCGTGATTGCGTGATCGTGACTGTGTGATCGGGATTGTGTGATCGTGATTGAGTAATTGTGACTGTGTGATTGTGTGATTGTGATTGCGATTGTGATTGTGATTGTGATTGTGATTGTGTGACTGTGTGATTGTGATTGTGTGATCGTGATTGTGTGAATGTGTTATTGTGATTGTGTGATTGTGATTGTGTGATTGTGATTGTGTGATTGTGATTGTGTTATTGCGATTGTGTGATTGTGATTGTGTGATTGTGATTGTGTGATCGAAACTGTGTGATCGCGACTGTGTGATCGTGCTTGTGTGATCGTGATTGTGCGATTGTGACTGTGTGATTGTGTGATTGTGATTGTATTTGTGTGACTGTGTGATTGTGATTGTGTGATCGTGATTGTGTGGTCGGGATTGTGTGATCGTGATTGTGTGATTGTGTTATTGTGACTGTGTGATGGTGATTGTGTGATGGTGATTGTGTGATTGTGATTGTGTGATTGTGATTGTGTGATTGTGATTGTGTGATCGTGATTGTGTGATCGTGATTGTGTGATCGTGATTGTGTGATCGTGATTGTGTGATTGTGTGATTGTGATTGTGTGACTGTGATTGTGTGATCGTGATTGTGTGATCGTGATTGTGTGATCGTGATTGTGTGATCGTGATTGTGTGATCGTGATTGTGTGATCGTGATTGTGTGATTGTGTGATTGTGATTGTGTGACTGTGATTGTGTGATCGTGATTATGTGATCGTGATTGTGTGATCGTGACTGTGTGATCGTGATTGTGTGATCGTGATTGTGGGATTGTGACTGTGTGATTGTGATTGTGATTGTGATTATGATTGTGTGACTGTGTGATTGTGATTGTGTGACTGTGATTGTGTGATCGTGACTGTGATTGTGTGATTGTGATTGTGATTGTGACTGTGATTGTGATTGTGTGACTGTGTGATTGTGATTGTGTGACTGTGATTGTGTGATCGTGATAGTGTGGTCGTGATTGTGTGATCGTGATTGTGGGATTGTGACTGTGTGATTGTGTGGTTGTGGTTGTGTGATTGTGATTGTGTGACTGTGATTGTGTGGTTGTGATTGTGGGATTGTGATTGCGATTGTGTGATTGTGACTGTGTGGTTGTGATTGTGTGATCGTGATTGTGGGATTGTGACTGTGTGATTGTGTGGTTGTGGTTGTATGATCGTGATTGTGTGATCGTGATTGTGTGATCGTGATTGTGTGATCGTGATTGTGCGATCGTGATTGTGCGATTGTGATTGTGCGATTGTGATTGTGTCATTGTGATTGACTGATCGTGATTGTGCGATCGTGATTGTGCGATCGTGATTGTGCGATCGTGATTGTGCGATCGTGATTGTGCGATCGTGGTTGTGCGATCGTGATTGTGCGATCGTGATTGTGCGATCGTGATTGTGCGATTTGATTGTGCGATTGTGATTGTGCGATTGTGATTGTGCGATTGTGATTGTGCGATTGTGATTGTGTGATTGCGATTGTGTGATAGTGATTGTGGGATTGTGACTGTGTTATTGTGTGATTGTGATTGTGATTGTGTGACTGTGAGATCGTGATTGTGTGATCGTGATTGTGTGATCGTGATTCTGTGATCGTGATTGTGTGATCGTGATTGTGTGATAGTGATTGTGTGATAGTGATTGTGTGATCGTGATTGCGTGATCGTGATTGTGTGATCGTGATTGTGTGGTCGTGATTGTGTGACTGTGTTATTGTGACTGTGTGATCGTGATTGTGTGATCGTGATTGTGTGATTGTGATTTTGATTGTGTGACTGTGTTATTGTGATTGTGTGATCGTGACTGTGTGATCGTGTTTGTGTGATCGTGATTGTGGGTTTGTGACTGTGTGATTGTGTGATTGTGATTGTGTGATCGTGATTGTGTGATTGTGATTGTGTGATTGTGATTGTGATTGTGATTGTGATTGTGATTGTGTGATTGTGATTGTGTGATTGTGATTGTGTGATTGTGATTGTGTGATTGTGATTGTGTGATTGTGATTGTGTGATTGCGATTGTGTGATTGCGATTGTGTGATTGCGATTGTGTGATTGCGACTGTGTGGTCGTGATTGTGTGATCGTGATTGATTGATCGTGATTGTCTGACCGTGATTGTGTGACCGTGATTATGTGATCGTGATTGTGTGATCCTGATTGTGTGATTAGGATTCTGTGATCGTGATTGTGTAATCGTGATTGTGTGATCGTGATTGTGATCGTGATTTTGTGATCGTGATTGTGTGATGGTGATTGTGTGATCGTGATTGTGTGATCGTGATTGTGTGATCGTGATTGTGATTGTGTGATTGTGATTGTGTGGTTGTGATTGTGTGATCGTGATTGTGTGATCGTGATTGTGTGATCGTGATTGTGTGATCGTGATTGTGTGATCGTGATTGGGTGATCGTGATTGGGTGATCGTGATTGGGTGATCGTGATTGTGGGATTGTGACTGTGCGATTGTGTGATTGTGATTGTGTGACTGTGATTGTGTGATTGTGATTGCGGGATTGTGATTGTGTGATTGTGATTGTGTGATCGTGACTGTGATTGTATGATTGTGATTGTGATTGTGATTGTGATTGTGATTGTGATTGTGATTGTGATTGTGTGACTGTGTGATTGTGATCGTGTGACTGTGATTGTGTGATCGTGATACTGTGATCGTGATAGTGTGATCGTGATTGTGTGATCGTGATTGGGTGATCGTGATTGGGTGATCGTGATTGTGGGATTCTGACTGTGTGATTGTGTGGTTGTGGTTGTGTGATTGTGATTGTGTAACTGTGATTGTGTGATTGTGGTTGTGGGATTGTGATTGCGATTGTGTGATTGTGACTGTGTGGTCGTGATTGTGTGATCGTGATTGTGGGATTCTGACTGTGTGATTGTGTGGTCGTGATTGTGTGGTCGTGATTGTGTGATCGTGATTGTGTGATCGTGATTGTGTGATTGTGATTGTGTGATCGTGATTGTGTGATCGTGATTGTGGGATCGTGACTGTGTGATTGTGTGATTGTGATTGTGTGACTGTGATTGTGTGATTGTGATTGTGGGATTGAGATTGTGTGATTGTGATTGTGTGACTGTGTGATTGTGATTGTGTGACTGTGATTGTGTGATCGTGATAGTGTGATTGTCATCGTGTGATTGTGATCGTGTGATTGTGATAGCGCGATTGTGATAGTGCGATTGTGATAGTGCGATTGTGATTGTGCGATTGTGATTGTGCGATTGTGACAGTGCGATTGTGACAGTGCGATTGTGACAGTGCGATTGGGACTGCGCGATTGTGATTGTGCGATTGTGATTGTGCGATTGTGATAGTGCGATTGTGATAGTGCGATTGTGATAGTGCGATTGTGATTGTGCGATTGTGATTGTGGGATTGAGATTGTGTGATTGTGATTGCGTGATCGTGACTGTGATTGTGTCATTGTGATTGTGGGATTGTGATTGCGATTGTGTGATCGTGATTGTGGGATTGTGACTGTGTGATTGTGTGGTTGTGATTGTGTGATCGTGATTGTGCGATCGTGATTGTGCGATCGTGATTGTGCGATCGTGATTGTGCGATCGTGATTGTGCGATCGTGATTGTGCGATCGTGATTGTGCGATCGTGATTGTGCGATCGTGATTGTGCGATCGTGATTGTGCGATCGTGATTGTGCGATCGTGATTGTTTGATTGTGATTGTGTGATTGTGATTGTGATTGTGATAGTGTGACTGTGTGATTGTGATTGTGTGACGGTGATTGTGTGATCGTGATTGCGTGATCGTGACTGTGTGATCGGGATTGTGTGATCGTGATTGAGTAATTGTGACTGTGTGATTGTGTGATTGTGATTGCGATTGTGATTGTGATTGTGATTGTGATTGTGTGACTGTGTGATTGTGATTGTGTGATCGTGATTGTGTGAATGTGTTATTGTGATTGTGTGATTGTGATTGTGTGATTGTGATTGTGTGATTGTGATTGTGTTATTGCGATTGTGTGATTGTGATTGTGTGATTGTGATTGTGTGATCGAAACTGTGTGATCGCGACTGTGTGATCGTGCTTGTGTGATCGTGATTGTGCGATTGTGACTGTGTGATTGTGTGATTGTGATTGTATTTGTGTGACTGTGTGATTGTGATTGTGTGATCGTGATTGTGTGGTCGGGATTGTGTGATCGTGATTGTGTGATTGTGTTATTGTGACTGTGTGATGGTGATTGTGTGATGGTGATTGTGTGATTGTGATTGTGTGATTGTGATTGTGTGATTGTGATTGTGTGATCGTGATTGTGTGATCGTGATTGTGTGATCGTGATTGTGTGATCGTGATTGTGTGATTGTGTGATTGTGATTGTGTGACTGTGATTGTGTGATCGTGATTGTGTGATCGTGATTGTGTGATCGTGATTGTGTGATCGTGATTGTGTGATCGTGATTGTGTGATCGTGATTGTGTGATTGTGTGATTGTGATTGTGTGACTGTGATTGTGTGATCGTGATTATGTGATCGTGATTGTGTGATCGTGACTGTGTGATCGTGATTGTGTGATCGTGATTGTGGGATTGTGACTGTGTGATTGTGATTGTGATTGTGATTATGATTGTGTGACTGTGTGATTGTGATTGTGTGACTGTGATTGTGTGATCGTGACTGTGATTGTGTGATTGTGATTGTGATTGTGACTGTGATTGTGATTGTGTGACTGTGTGATTGTGATTGTGTGACTGTGATTGTGTGATCGTGATAGTGTGGTCGTGATTGTGTGATCGTGATTGTGGGATTGTGACTGTGTGATTGTGTGGTTGTGGTTGTGTGATTGTGATTGTGTGACTGTGATTGTGTGGTTGTGATTGTGGGATTGTGATTGCGATTGTGTGATTGTGACTGTGTGGTTGTGATTGTGTGATCGTGATTGTGGGATTGTGACTGTGTGATTGTGTGGTTGTGGTTGTATGATCGTGATTGTGTGATCGTGATTGTGTGATCGTGATTGTGTGATCGTGATTGTGCGATCGTGATTGTGCGATTGTGATTGTGCGATTGTGATTGTGTCATTGTGATTGACTGATCGTGATTGTGCGATCGTGATTGTGCGATCGTGATTGTGCGATCGTGATTGTGCGATCGTGATTGTGCGATCGTGGTTGTGCGATCGTGATTGTGCGATCGTGATTGTGCGATCGTGATTGTGCGATTTGATTGTGCGATTGTGATTGTGCGATTGTGATTGTGCGATTGTGATTGTGCGATTGTGATTGTGTGATTGCGATTGTGTGATAGTGATTGTGGGATTGTGACTGTGTTATTGTGTGATTGTGATTGTGATTGTGTGACTGTGAGATCGTGATTGTGTGATCGTGATTGTGTGATCGTGATTCTGTGATCGTGATTGTGTGATCGTGATTGTGTGATAGTGATTGTGTGATAGTGATTGTGTGATCGTGATTGCGTGATCGTGATTGTGTGATCGTGATTGTGTGGTCGTGATTGTGTGACTGTGTTATTGTGACTGTGTGATCGTGATTGTGTGATCGTGATTGTGTGATTGTGATTTTGATTGTGTGACTGTGTTATTGTGATTGTGTGATCGTGACTGTGTGATCGTGTTTGTGTGATCGTGATTGTGGGTTTGTGACTGTGTGATTGTGTGATTGTGATTGTGTGATCGTGATTGTGTGATTGTGATTGTGTGATTGTGATTGTGATTGTGATTGTGATTGTGATTGTGTGATTGTGATTGTGTGATTGTGATTGTGTGATTGTGATTGTGTGATTGTGATTGTGTGATTGTGATTGTGTGATCGTGATTATGTGATCGTGATTGTGTGATCGTGATTGTGTGATCGTGATTGTGTGATCGTGATTGTGTGATCGTGATTGAGTGATCGTGATTGTGTGATCGTGATTGTGTGATCGTGATTGTGTGATTGTGATTGTGTGATTGTGATTGTGGAATTGTGATTGTGTGATTGTGTGATCGTGATTGTGCGATCGTGATTGTGTGATGGTGATTGTGTGATCGTGATTGTGAGATTGTGACTGTGTGATTGTGTGATCGTAACTGTGTGATCGTGACTGTGGGATCGTGATTGTGTGTTTGTGACTGTGTGATTGCGTGATTGTGATAGTGTGACTGTGTGATTGTGATTGTGTGATCGTGATTGTGTGACTGTGATTGTGTGATTGTGATTGTGGGATTGTGATTGTGGGATTGTGATAGTGCGATTGTGTGATCGTGATTATGCGATCGTGATTGTGTGATCGTGATTGTGTGATCGTGATTGTGTGATTGTGATTGTGATTGTGATTGTGTGATCGTGATTCTGTGATCGTGATTGTGTGAGCGTGATTGTGTCGTCGTAATTGTGTGATCGTGATTGTGTGATCGCAATTGTGGGATTGTGACTGTGTGATTGTGTGATTGTGATTGTGTGATTGTGATTGTGTGATTGTGATTGTGTGATTGTGATTGTGTGATTGTGATTGTGTGATTGTGATTGTGTGATTGTGATTGTGTGATTGTGATTGTGTGATTGTGATTGTGTGATTGTGATTGTGTGATTGGGATTGTGTGATTGTCATTGTGTGATTGTGATTGTGTGATCGTAATTGTGATTGTGCTAGTGCGATTGTGATTGCGTGATCGTGATTGTGTGATCGTGATTTTGTGATTGTGTTATTGTGATTCTGTGATTGAGATTGTGTTATTGTGATTGTGTGATTGTGATTGTGTGATTGTTATTGTGTGATTGTGACTGTGTGATTGTGTGATTGTGATTGTGTGATTGTGATTGTGTTTGTGTGACTGTGTGATTGTGTGATTGTGATTGTGTGTGTGTGACTGTGTGATTGTGTATGTGTGATTGTGATTGTGATTGTGATAGTGTGACTGTGTGATTGTGATTGTGTGATCGTGATTGCGTGATCGTGACTGTGTGATCGGGATTGTGTGATCGTGATTGAGTAATTGTGACTGTGGGATTGTGTGATTGTGATTGTGATTGTGATTGTGATTGTGATTGTGATTGTGTGACTGTGTGATTGTGATTGTGTGACTGTGATTGTGATTGTGATTATGATTGTGTGACTGTGTGATTGTGATTGTGTGACTGTGATTGTGTGATCGTGACTGTGATTGTGTGATTGTGATTGTGATTGTGACTGTGATTGTGATTGTGTGACTGTGTGATTGTGATTGTGTGACTGTGATTGTGTGATCGTGATAGTGTGGTCGTGATTGTGTGATCGTGATTGTGGGATTGTGACTGTGTGATTGTGTGGTTGTGGTTGTGTGATTGTGATTGTGTGACTGTGATTGTGTGATTGTGATTGTGGGATTGTGATTGCGATTGTGTGATTGTGACTGTGTGGTTGTGATTGTGTGATCGTGATTGTGGGATTGTGACTGTGTGATTGTGTGGTTGTGGTTGTATGATCGTGATTGTGTGATCGTGATTGTGTGATCGTGATTGTGTGATCGTGATTGTGTGATCGTGATTGTGTGATCGTGATTGTGTGATCGTGATTGTGTGATTGTGATTGTGTGATTGTGATTGTGATTGTGATTGTGATTGTGTGATTGTGATTGTGTGATTGTGATTGTGATTGTGATTGTGATTGTGTGATTGTTATTGTGTGATTGTGATTGTGTGATTGTGATTGTGTCATTGTGATTGTGTCGTTGTGATTGTGTCATTGTGATTGTGTGATCGTGATTGTGTGATCGTCATTGTGATTGTGATTGTGTGATCGTGATTGTGTGATCGTGATTGTGTGATCGTGATTGTGTGATCGTGATTGTGTGATCGTGATTGTGTGATCGTGATTGTGCGATCGTGATTGTGCGATCGTGATTGTGCGATCGTGATTGTGCGATCGTGATTGTGCGATTGTGATTGTGTCATTGTGATTGAGTGATCGTGATTGTGCGATCGTGATTGTGCGATCGTGATTGTGCGATCGTGATTGTGCGATCGTGATTGTGCGATCGTGATTGTGCGATCGTGATTGTGCGATTTGATTGTGCGATTGTGATTGTGCGATTGTGATTGTGCGATTGTGATTGTGCGATTGTGATTGTGTGATTGCGATTGTGTGATAGTGATTGTGGGATTGTGACTGTGTTATTGTGTGATTGTGATTGTGATTGTGTGACTGTGAGATCGTGATTGTGTGTTCGTGATTGTGTGATCGTGATTGTGTGATAGTGATTGTGCGATTGTGTGATCGTGATTGTGTGATCGTGATTGTGTGATCGTGATTGTGTGATCGTGATTGTGTGATAGTGATTGTGTGATATTGATTGTGTGATCGTGATTGCGTGATCGTGATTGTGTGATCGTGATTGTGTGGTCGTGATTGTGTGACTGTGTGATTGTGACTGTGTGATCGTGATTGTGTGATCGTGATTGTGTGATTGTGATTGTGATTTTGATTGTGTGACTGTGTTATTGCGATTGTGTGATCGTGACTGTGTGATCGTGTTTGTGTGATCGTGATTGTGGGTTTGTGACTGTGTGATTGTGTGATTGTGATTGTGCGATCGTGATTGTGTGATTGTGATTGTGTGATTGTGATTGTGATTGTGATTGTGATTGTGTGATTGTGATTGTGTGATTGTGATTGTGTGATTGTGATTGTGTGTTTGTGATTGTGTGATTGTGATTATGTGATCGTGATTATGTGATCGTGATTGTGTGATCGTGATTGTGTGATCGTGATTGTGTGATCGTGATTGTGTGATCGTGATTGTGTGATCGTGATTGTGTGATCGTGATTGAGTGATCGTGATTGTGTGATCGTGATTGTGTGATCGTGATTGTGTGATTGTGATTGTGTGATTGTGATTGTGGAATTGTGATTGTGTGATTGTGTGATCGTGATTGTGCGATCGTGATTGTGTGATCGTGATTGTGTGATTGTGATTGTGATTGTGATTGTGTGATCGTGATTGTGTGATCGTGATTGTGTGATAGTGATTGTGTGATAGTGATTGTGTGATCGTGATTGTGTGATCGTGATTGTGTGATCGTGATTGTGTGATAGTGATTGTGTGATAGTGATTGTGTGATCGTGATTCTGTGATTGTGATTGTGTGAGCGTGATTGTGTCGTCGTAATTGTGTGATCGTGATTGTGTGATCGCAATTGTGGGATTGTGACTGTGTGATTGTGTGATTGTGATTGTGTGATTGTGATTGTGTGATTGTGATTGTGTGATTGTGATTGTGTGATTGTGATTGTGTGATTGTGATTGTGTGATTGGAATTGTGTGATTGTTATTGTGTGATTGTGATTGTGTGATCGTAATTGTGATTGTGCTAGTGCGATTGTGATTGGGTGATCGTGATTGTGTGATCGTGATTTTGTGATTGTGTTATTGTGATTCTGTGATTGTGATTGTGTTATTGTGATTGTGTGATTGTGATTGTGTGATTGTTATTGTGTGATTGTGACTGTGGGATTGTGTGATTGTGATTGTGTGATTGTGATTGTGTTTGTGTGACTGTGTGATTGTGTGATTGTGATTGTGTGTGTGTGACTGTGTGATTGTGATTGTGATTGTGATAGTGTGACTGTGTGATTGTGATTGTGTGACCGTGATTGCGTTATCGTGATTGCGTGATCGTGACTGTGTGATCGGGATTGTGTGATCGTGATTGAGTAATTGTGACTGTGGGATTGTGTGATTGTGATTGTGATTGTGATTGTGATTGTGATTGTGATTGTGTGACTGTGTGATTGTGATTGTGTGATCGTGATTGTGTGAATGTGTTTTTGTGATTGTGTAATTGTGATTGTGTGATTGTGATTGTATTTGTGTGACTGTGTGATTGTGATTGTGTGATCGTGATTGTGTGGTCGGGATTGTGTGATCGTGATTGTGTGATTGTGTTATTGTGACTGTGTGATGGTGATTGTGTGATGGTGATTGTGTGATAGTGATTGTGTGATTGTGATTGTGTGATTGTGATTGTGTGATCGTGATTGTGTGATCGTGATTGTGTGATCGTGATTGTGGGATTGTGATTGTGTGATTGTGATTGTGTGATCGTGACTGTGATTGTGTGATTGTGATTGTGATTGTGATTGTGATTGTGATTGTGTGACTGTGTGATTGTGATTGTGTGACTGTGATTGTGTATTCGTGATAGTGTGGTCGTGATTGTGTGATCGTGATTGTGGGATTGTGACTGTGTGATTGTGTGGTTGTGGTTGTGTGATTGTGATTGTGTGACTGTGATTGTGTGATTGTGATTGTGGGATTGTGATTGCGATTGTGTGATTGTGACTGTGTGGTCGTGATTGTGTGATCGTGATTGTGGGATTGTGACTGTGTGATTGTGTGGTTGTGGTTGTATGATCGTGATTGTGTGATCGTGATTGTGTGACCGTGATTGTGTGACCGTGATTGTGTGATCGCGATTGTGTGATCGCGATTGTGTGATCGCGATTGTGTGATCGCGATTGTGTGATCGCGATTGTGTGATCGCGATTGTGTGATTGCGATTGTGTGAATGCGATTGTGTGATTGCGATTGTGTGATTGCGATTGTGTGATTGCGATTGTGTGATTGTGTGGTTGTGGTTGTGTGATTGTGATTGTGTGATCGTGATTGTGTGATTGTGATTGTGTGATCGAAATTGTGTGATCGTGATTGTGTGATCGTGATTGTGTGATCGTGATTGTGTCATCGTGATAGTGTGATCGTGATTGTGTGGTCGTGATTGTGTGGTCGTGATTGTGTGATCGTGATTGTGTGATCGTGATTGTGTGATCGTGATTGTGTGATAGTGATTGTGTGATTGTGTGATCGTGATTGTGTGATAGTGATTGTGTGATAGTGATTGTGTGATCGTGATTGCGTGATCGTGATTGTGTGATCGTGATTGTGTGACTGTGTGATCGTGATTGTGTGATCGTGATTGTGTGATCGTGATTGTGTGATCGTGATTGTGTGATCGTGATTGTGTGATCGTGATTGAGTGATCGTGATTGTGTGATCGTGATTGTGTGATCGTGATTGTGTGATCGTGATTGTGTGATCGTGATTGTGTGATTGTGATTGTGTGATTGTGATTGTGGAATTGTGATTGTGTGATTGTGTGATCGTGATTGTGCGATCGTGATTGTGTGATGGCGATTGTGTGATCGTGATTGTGAGATTGTGACTGTGTGATTGTGTGATCGTAACTGTGTGATCGTGCTGTGGGATCGTGATTGTGGGTTCGTGACTGTGTGATTGTGTGATTGTGATTGTGTGATTGTGATTGTGTGATTGTGATTGTGTGATTGTGATTGTGTGATTGTGATTGTGTGATTGTGATTGTGTGATGGTGATTGTGTGATCGTGATTGTGTGATCGTGATTGTGTGATCGTGATTGTGTGATCGTGATTGTGTGATCGTGATTGTGTGATCGTGATTGTGTGATCGTAACTGTGTGATCGTGACTGTGGGATCGTGATTGTGGGTTTGTGACTGTGTGATTGTGTGATTGTGATTGTGTGATTGTGGTTGTGTGATTGTGGCTGTGTGATTGTGGTTGTGTGATTGTGGTTGTGTGATTGTGGTTGTGTGATTGTGGTTGTGTGATTGTGATTGTGTGATTGCGATTGTGTGATTGCGATTGTGTGATTGCGATTGTGTGATTGCGATTGTGTGATTGCGATTGTGTGATTGCGATTGTGTGGTTGCGATTGTGTGATTGCGATTGTGTGATTGCGATTGTGTGATTGCGATTGTGTGATTGCGATTGTGTGATTGCGATTGTGTGATTGCGATCGTGTGATTGCGATCGTGTGATTGCGATCGTGTGATTGCGATCGTGTGATTGGGATTGTGTGATTGCGATTGTGTGATTGCGATTGTGTGATTGCGATTGTGTGATTGCGATTGTGTGATTGCGGTTGTGTGATTGCGATTGTGTGATTGCGATTGTGTGATTGCGATTGTGTGATTGCGACTGTGTGGTCGTGATTGTGTGATCGTGATTGTGTGATCGTGATTGTTTGATCGCGATTGTGTGACCGTGATTGTGTGACCGTGATTATGTGATCGTGATTGTGTGATCCTGATTGAGTGATTAGGATTCTGTGATCGTGATTGTGTAATCGTGATTGCGTGATCGTGATTGTGATCGTGATTTTGTGATCGTGATTGTGTGATGGTGATTGTGTGATCGTGATTGTGTGATCGTGATTGTGTGATCGTGATTGTGTGATCGTGATTGTGTGATCGTGATTGTGATTGTGTGATTGTGATTGTGTGGTTGTGATTGTGTGATTGTGGTTGTGTGATTGTGACTGTGTGATGGCGATTGTGTGATCGTGACTGTGTGGTCGTGATTGTGTGATCGTGATTGTGGGATTGTGACTGTGGGATTGTGTCGTTGGGGTTGTGTGATTGTGATTGTGTGAATGTGATTGTGTGATTGTGATTGTGGGATTGTGATTGCGATTGTGTGATTGTGACTGTGTGGTCGTGATTGTGTGATCGTGATTGTGGGATTGTGACTGTGTGATTGTGTGATTGTGATTGTGTGACTGTGATTGTGTGATCGTGATTCTGTGATCGTGATTGTGTGATCGTGATTGGGTGATCGTGATTGGGTGATCGTGATTGTGGGATTGTGACTGTGCGATTGTGTGATTGTGATTGTGTGACTGTGATTGTGTGATTGTGATTGTGGGATTGTGATTGTGTGATTGTGATTGTGTGATCGTGACTGTGATTGTATGATTGCGATTGTGATTGTGATTGTGATTGTGATTGTGATTGTGATTGTGTGACTGTGTGATTGTGATTATGTGACTGTGATTGTGTGATCGTGATACTGTGATCGTGATAGTGTGATCGTGATTGTGTGATCGTGATTGGGTGATCGTGATTGGGTGATCGTGATTGGGTGATCGTGATTGTGGGATTCTGACTGTGTGATTGTGTGGTTGTGTTTGTGTGATTGTGATTGTGTGACTGTGATTGTGTGATTGTGATTGTGGGATTGTGATTGCGATTGTGTGATTGTGACTGTGTGGTCGTGATTGTGTGATCGCGATTGTGGGATTGTGACTGTGTGATTGTGTGGTTGTGGTTGTGTGATTGTGATTGTGTGATCGTGATTGTGTGATTGTGATTGTGTGATCGTGATTGTGTGATCGTGATTGTGTGATCGTGATTGTGTCATCGTGATAGTGTGATCGTGATTGTGTGGTCGTGATTGTGTGGTCGTGATTGTGTGATCGTGATTGTGTGATCGTGATTGTGTGATTGTGATTGTGTGATCGTGATTGTGTGATCGTGATTGTGTGATCGTGATTGTGGGATCGTGACTGTTTGATTGTGTGATTGTGATTGTGTGACTGTGATTGTGTGATTGTGATTGTGGGATTGAGATTGTGTGATTGTGATTGTGTGATAGTGACTGTGATTGTGTGATTGTGATTGTGTGACTGTGTGATTGTGATTGTGTGACTGTGATTGTGTGATCGTGATAGTGTGATTGTGATCGTGTGATTGTGGTCGTGTGATTGCGATCGTGTGATTGCGATCGTGTGATTGCGATCGTCTGATTGCGATCGTGTGATTGCGATCGTGTGTTTGCGATCGTGTGATTGCGATCGTGTGATTGCGATCGTGTGATTGCGTTTGTGTGATTGCGATTGTGTAATTGCGATTGTGGGATTGCGATTGTGTGATTGTGATTGTGTGATTGTGATTATGTGATCGTGATTGTGTCATCGTGATTGTGTGGTCGTGATTGTGTGATCGTGATTGTGTGATCGTGATTGTGGGATCGTGACTGTGTGATTGTGGGATTGAGATTGTGTGATTGTGATTGTGTGATCGTGACTGTGATTGTGTGATTGTGATTGTGTGACTGTGTGATTGTGATTGTGTGACTGTGATTGTGTGATCGTGATAGTGTGATTGTCATCGTGTGATTGTGATCGTGTGATTGTGATAGTGCGATTGTGATAGTGCGATTGTGATAGTGCGATTGCGATTGTGCGATTGTGATTGTGCGATTGTGACAGTGCGATTGTGACAGTGCGATTGTGACAGTGCGATTGGGACTGCGCGATTGTGATTGTGCGATTGTGATGGTGCGATTGTGATTGTGCGATTGTGATAGTGCGATTGTGATAGTGCGATTGTGATAGTGCGATTGTGATAGTGCGATTGTGATAGTGCGATTGTGATTGTGCGATTGTGATTGTGGGATTGAGATTGTGTGATTGTGATTGTGTGATCGTGACTGTGATTGTGTCATTGTGATTGTGGGATTGTGATTGCGATTGTGTGATCGTGATTGTGGGATTGTGACTGTGTGATTGTGTGGTTGTGATTGTGTGATCGTGATTGTGCGATCGTGATTGTGCGATCGTGATTGTGCGATCGTGATTGTGCGATCGTGATTGTGCGATCGTGATTGTGCGATCGTGATTGTGCGATCGTGATTGTTTGATTGTGATTGTGTGATTGTGATCGTGTGATTGTGATTGTGATTGTGATTGTGATAGTGTGACTGTGTGATTGTGATTGTGTGACGGTGATTGTGTGATCGTGATTGCGTGATCGTGACTGTGTGATCGGGATTGTGTGATCGTGAGTGAGTAATTGTGACTGTGTGATTGTGTGATTGTGATTGTCATTGTGATTGTGATTGTGATTGTGATTGTGTGACTGTGTGATTGTGATTGTGTGATCGTGATTGTGTGAATGTGTTATTGTGATTGTGTGATTGTGATTGTGTGATTGTGATTGTGTGATTGTGATTGTGTTATTGCGATTGTGTGATTGTGATTGTGTGATTGTGATTGTGTGATCGCAACTGTGTGATCGCGACTGTGTGATCGTGCTTGTGTGATCGTGATTGTGCGATTGTGACTGTGTGATTGTGTGATTGTGATTGTATTTGTGTGACTGTGTGATTGTGATTGTGTGATCGTGATTGTGTGATTGTGTTATTGTGGCTGTGTGATGGTGATTGTGTGATGGTGATTGTGTGATTGTGATTGTGTGATTGTGATTGTGTGATTGTGATTGTGTGATTGTGATTGTGTGATCGTGATTGTGTGATCGTGATTGTGTGATTGTGTGATTGTGATTGTGTGACTGTGATTGTGTGATCGTGATTATGTGATCGTGATTGTGTGATCAGGACTGTGTGATCGTGATTGTGTGATCGTGATTGTGGGATTGTGATTGTGTGATTGTGATTGTGTGATCGTGACTGTGATTGTGTGATTGTGATTGTGATTGTGATTGTGATTGTGATTGTGATTATGATTGTGTGACTGTGTGATTGTGATTGTGTGACTGTGATTGTGATTGTGATTGTGATTATGATTGTGTGACTGTGTGATTGTGATTGTGTGACTGTGATTGTGTGATCGTGACTGTGATTGTGTGATTGTGATTGTGATTGTGACTGTGATTGTGATTGTGTGACTGTGTGATTGTGATTGTGTGACTGTGATTGTGTGATCGTGATAGTGTGGTCGTGATTGTGTGATCGTGATTGTGGGATTGTGACTGTGTGATTGTGTGATTGTGATTGTGTGATTGTGATTGTGTGATTGTGATTGTGTGATTGTGATTGTGTGATTGTGATTGTGTGATCGTGATTGTGTGATCGTGATTGTGTGATCGTGATTGTGTGATTGTGTGATTGTGATTGTGTGACTGTGATTGTGTGATCGTGATTATGTGATCGTGATTGTGTGATCGTGACTGTGTGATCGCGACTGTGTGATCGTGCTTGTGTGATCGTGATTGTGCGATTGTGACTGTGTGATTGTGTGATTGTGATTGTATTTGTGTGACTGTGTGATTGTGATTGTGTGATCGTGATTGTGTGGTCGGGATTGTGTGATCGTGATTGTGTGATTGTGTTATTGTGACTGTGTGATGGTGATTGTGTGATGGTGATTGTGTGATTGTGATTGTGTGATTGTGATTGTGTGATTGTGATTGTGTGATCGTGATTGTGTGATCGTGATTGTGTGATCGTGATTGTGTGATTGTGTGATTGTGATTGTGTGACTGTGATTGTGTGATCGTGATTATGTGATCGTGATTGTGTGATCGTGACTGTGTGATCGTGATTGTGTGATCGTGATTGTGGGATTGTGATTGTGTGATTGTGATTGTGTGATCGTGACTGTGATTGTGTGATTGTGATTGTGATTGTGATTGTGATTATGATTGTGTGACTGTGTGATTGTGATTGTGTGACTGTGATTGCGATTGTGATTGTGATTATGATTGTGTGACTGTGTGATTGTGATTGTGTGACTGTGATTGTGTGATCGTGACTGTGATTGTGTGATTGTGATTGTGATTGTGACTGTGGGATTGTGATTGCGATTGTGTGATTGTGACTGTGTGGTCGTGATTGTGTGATCGTGATTGTGGGATTGTGACTGTGTGATTGTGTGATCGTGATTGTGTGATCGTGATTGTGTGATCGTGATTGTGTGATCGTGATTGGGTGATCGTGATTGGGTGATCGTGATTGTGGGATTGTGACTGTGCGATTGTGTGATTGTGATTGTGTGACTGTGATTGTGTGATTGTGATTGTGTGATTGTGATTGTGTGATTGTGATTGTGTGATTGTGATTGTGTGATTGTGATTGTGTGATTGTGATTGTGTGATTGTGATTGTGTGATTGTGATTGTGTGATTGTGATTGTGTGATTAGGATTCTGTGATCGTGATTGTGTTTGTGTGACTGTGTGATTATGTGATTGTGATTGTCTGATAGTGATTGTGTGTGTGTGACTGTGTGATTGTGTATGTGTGATTGTGATTGTGATTGTGATAGTGTGACTGTGTGATTGTGATTGTGCGACCGTGATTGTGTGATCGTGATTGCGTGCTCGTGACTGTGTGATCGGGATTGTGTGATCGTGATTGAGTAATTGTGACTGTGTGATTGTGTGATTGTGATTGTGATTGTGATTGTGATTGTGATTGTGATTGTGATTGTGATTGTGTGACTGTGTGATTGTGATTGTGTGATCGTGATTGTGTGAATGTGTTATTGTGATTGTGTGATTGTGATTGTGTTATTGCGATTGTGGGATTGCGATTGTGTGATTGCGATTGTGTGATTGCGATTGTGTGATTGCGATTGTGTGACTGTGATTGTGTGATTGTGATTGTGGGATTGTGATTGTGGGATTGTGATAGTGTGATTGTGTGACCGTGATTATGCGATCGTGATTGTGTGATCGTGATTGTGTGATTGTGATTGTGTGATTGTGATTGTGTGATTGTGATTGTGTGATTGTGATTGTGTGATTGTGATTGTGTGATTGTGATTGTGTGATTGTGATTGTGTGATTGTGATTGTGTGATTGTGATTGTGTGATTGTGATTGTGTTTGTGTGACTGTGTGATTATGTGATTGTGATTGTCTGATAGTGATTGTGTGTGTGTGACTGTGTGATTGTGTATGTGTGATTGTGATTGTGTGATTGCGATTGTGTGATTGCGATTGTGTGATTGCGACTGTGTGGTCGTGATTGTGTGATCGTGATTGTTTGATCGTGATTGTGTGACCGTGATTGTGTGACCGTGATTATGTGATCGTGATTGTGTGATCCTGATTGTGTGATTAGGATTCTGTGATCGTGATTGTGTAATCGTGATTGTGTGATCGTGATTGTGATCGTGATTTTGTGATCGTGATTGTGTGATGGTGATTGTGTGATCGTGATTGTGTGATCGTGATTGTGATTGTGTGATTGTGATTGTGTGGTTGTGATTGTGTGATTGTGGTTGTGTGATTGTGATTGTGTGATGGCGATTGTGTGATCGTGACTGTGTGGTCGTGATTGTGCGATCGTGATTGTGCGATCGTGATTGTGCGATTTGATTGTGCGATTGTGATTGTGCGATTGTGATTGTGCGATTGTGATTGTGCGATTGTGATTGTGTGATTGCGATTGTGTGATAGTGATTGTGGGATTGTGACTGTGTTATTGTGTGATTGTGACTGTGATTGTGTGACTGTGAGATCGTGATTGTGTGATCGTGATTGTGTGATCGTGATTGTGTGATAGTGATTGTGCGATTGTGTGATCGTGATTGTGTGATCGTGATTGTGTGATCGTGATTGTGTGATCGTGATTGTGTGATCGTGATTGTGTGATAGTGATTGTGTGATATTGATTGTGTGATCGTGATTGCGTGATCGTGATTGTGTGATCGTGATTGTGTGGTCGTGATTGTGTGACTGTGTGATTGTGACTGTGTGATCGTGATTGTGTGATCGTGATTGTGTGATTGTGATTGTGATTTTGATTGTGTGACTGTGTTATTGTGATTGTGTGATCGTGACTGTGTGATCGTGTTTGTGTGATCGTGATTGTGGGTTTGTGACTGTGTGATTGTGTGATTGTGATTGTGTGATCGTGATTGTGTGATTGTGATTGTGTGATTGTGATTGTGATTGTGATTGTGATTGTGTGATTGTGATTGTGTGATTGTGATTGTGTGATTGTGATTGTGTGTTTGTGATTGTGTGATTGTGATTATGTGATCGTGATTATGTGATCGTGATTGTGTGATCGTGATTGTGTGATCGTGATTGTGTGATCGTGATTGTGTGATCGTGATTGAGTGATCGTGATTGTGTGATCGTGATTGTGTGATCGTGATTGTGTGATTGTGATTGTGTGATTGTGATTGTGGAATTGTGATTGTGTGATTGTGTGATCGTGATTGTGCGATCGTGATTGTGTGATGGTGATTGTGTGATCGTGATTGTGAGATTGTGACTGTGTGATTGTGTGATCGTAACTGTGTGTTCGTGACTGTGGGATCGTGATTGTGGGTTTGTGGCTGTGTGATTGCGTGATTGTGATAGTGTGACTGTCTGATTGTGATTGTGTGATCGTGATTGTGTGACTGTGATTGTGTGATTGTGATTGTGGGATTGTGATTGTGGGATTGTGATAGTGCGATTGTGTGATCGTGATTATGCGATCGTGATTGTGTGATCGTGATTGTGTGATTGTGATTGTGATTGTGATTGTGTGATCGTGATTGTGTGATCGTGATTGTGTGATCGTGATTGTGTGATCGTGATTGTGTGATCGTGATTGTGTGATAGTGATTGTGTGATAGTGATTGTGTGATCGTGATTCTGTGATCGTGATTGTGTGAGCGTGATTGTGTCGTCGTAATTGTGTGATCGTGATTGTGTGATCGCAATTGTGGGATTGTGACTGTGTGATTGTGTGATTGTCATTGTGTGATTGTGATTGTGTGATTGTGATTGTGTGATTGTGATTGTGTGATTGTGATTGTGTGATTGTGATTGTGTGATTGTGATTGTGTGATTGTGATTGTGTGATTGGGATTGTGTGATTGTTATTGTGTGATTGTGATTGTGTGATCGTAATTGTGATTGTGCTAGTGCGATTGTGATTGCGTGATCGTGATTGTGTGATCGTGATTTTGTGATTGTGTTATTGTGATTCTGTGATTGTGATTGTGTTATTGTGATTGTGTGATTGTGATTGTGTGATTGTTATTGTGTGATTGTGACTGTGGGATTGTGTGATTGTGATTGTGTGATTGTGATTGTGTTTGTGTGACTGTGTGATTGTGTGATTGTGATTGTGTGTGTGTGACTGTGTGATTGTGATTGTGATTGTGATAGTGTGACTGTGTGATTGTGATTGTGTGACCGTGATTGCGTGATCGTGATTGCGTGATCGTGACTGTGTGATCGGGATTGTGTGATCGTGATTGAGTAATTGTGACTGTGGGATTGTGTGATTGTGATTGTGATTGTGATTGTGATTGTGATTGTGATTGTGTGACTGTGTGATTGTGATTGTGTGATCGTGATTGTGTGAATGTGTTTTTGTGATTGTGTAATTGTGATTGTGTGATTGTGATTGTGTGATTGTGATTGTGTGATCGCAACTGTGTGATCGCGACTGTGTGATCGTGTTTGTGTGATCGTGATTGTGCGTTTGTGACTGTGTGATTGTGTGATTGTGATTGTATTTGTGTGACTGTGTGATTGTGATTGTGTGATCGTGATTGTGTGGTCGGGATTGTGTGATCGTGATTGTGTGATTGTGTTATTGTGACTGTGTGATGGTGATTGTGTGATGGTGATTGTGTGATAGTGATTGTGTGATTGTGATTGTGTGATTGTGATTGTGTGATCGTGATTGTGTGATCGTGATTGTGTGATCGTGATTGTGGGATTGTGATTGTGTGATTGTGATTGTGTGATCGTGACTGTGATTGTGTGATTGTGATTGTGATTGTGATTGTGATTGTGATTGTGATTGTGTGACTGTGTGATTGTGATTGTGTGACTGTGATTGTGTATTCGTGATAGTGTGGTCGTGATTGTGTGATCGTGATTGTGGGATTGTGACTGTGTGATTGTGTGGTTGTGGTTGTGTGATTGTGATTGTGTGACTGTGATTGTGTGATTGTGATTGTGGGATTGTGATTGCGATTGTGTGATTGTGACTGTGTGGTCGTGATTGTGTGATCGTGATTGTGGGATTGTGACTGTGTGATTGTGTGGTTGTGGTAGTATGATCGTGATTGTGTGATCGTGATTGTGTGACCGTGATTGTGTGACCGTGATTGTGTGATCGCGATTGTGTGATCGCGATTGTGTGATCGCGATTGTGTGATCGCGATTGTGTGATCGCGATTGTGTGATCGCGATTGTGTGATCGCGATTGTGTGAATGCGATTGTGTGATTGCGATTGTGTGATTGCGATTGTGTGATTGCGATTGTGTGATTGTGTGGTTGTGGTTGTGTGATTGTGATTGTGTGATCGTGATTGTGTGATTGTGATTGTGTGATCGAAATTGTGTGATCGTGATTGTGTGATCGTGATTGTGTGATCGTGATTGTGTCATCGTGATAGTGTGATCGTGATTGTGTGGTCGTGATTGTGTGGTCGTGATTGTGTGATCGTGATTGTGTGATCGTGATTGTGTGATCGTGATTGTGTGATAGTGATTGTGTGATTGTGTGATCGTGATTGTGTGATAGTGATTGTGTGATAGTGATTGTGTGATCGTGATTGCGTGATCGTGATTGTGTGATCGTGATTGTGTGACTGTGTGATCGTGATTGTGTGATCGTGATTGTGTGATCGTGATTGTGTGATCGTGATTGTGTGATCGTGATTGTGTGATCGTGATTGAGTGATCGTGATTGTGTGATCGTGATTGTGTGATCGTGATTGTGTGATCGTGATTGTGTGATCGTGATTGTGTGATTGTGATTGTGTGATTGTGATTGTGGAATTGTGATTGTGTGATTGTGTGATCGTGATTGTGCGATCGCGATTGTGTGATGGCGATTGTGTGATCGTGATTGTGAGATTGTGACTGTGTGATTGTGTGATCGTAACTGTGTGATCGTGACTGTGGGATCGTGATTGTGGGTTCGTGACTGTGTGATTGTGTGATTGTGATTGTGTGATTGTGATTGTGTGATTGTGATTGTGTGATTGTGATTGTGTGATTGTGATTGTGTGATTGTGATTGTGTGATGGTGATTGTGTGATCGTGATTGTGTGATCGTGATTGTGTGATCGTGATTGTGTGATCGTGATTGTGTGATCGTGATTGTGTGATCGTGATTGTGTGATCGTAACTGTGTGATCGTGACTGTGGGATCGTGATTGTGGGTTTGTGACTGTGTGATTGTGTGATTGTGATTGTGTGATTGTGGTTGTGTGATTGTGGTTGTGTGATTGTGGTTGTGTGATTGTGGTTGTGTGATTGTGGTTGTGTGATTGTGGTTGTGTGATTGTGATTGTGTGATTGCGATTGTGTGATTGCGATTGTGTGATTGCGATTGTGTGATTGCGATTGTGTGATTGCGATTGTGTGATTGCGATTGTGTGGTTGCGATTGTGTGATTGCGATTGTGTGATTGCGATTGTGTGATTGCGATTGTGTGATTGCGATTGTGTGATTGCGATTGTGTGATTGCGATCGTGTGATTGCGATCGTGTGATTGCGATCGTGTGATTGCGATCGTGTGATTGTGATTGTGTGATTGCGATTGTGTGATTGCGATTGTGTGATTGCGATTGTGTGATTGCGATTGTGTGATTGCGATTGTGTGATTGCGGTTGTGTGATTGCGATTGTGTGATTGCGATTGTGTGATTGCGATTGTGTGATTGCGACTGTGTGGTCGTGATTGTGTGATCGTGATTGTGTGATCGTGATTGTTTGATCGCGATTGTGTGACCGTGATTGTGTGACCGTGATTATGTGATCGTGATTGTGTGATCCTGATTGAGTGATTAGGATTCTGTGATCGTGATTGTGTAATCGTGATTGCGTGATCGTGATTGTGATCGTGATTTTGTGATCGTGATTGTGTGATGGTGATTGTGTGATCGTGATTGTGTGATCGTGATTGTGTGATCGTGATTGTGTGATCGTGATTGTGTGATCGTGATTGTGATTGTGTGATTGTGATTGTGTGGTTGTGATTGTGTGATTGTGGTTGTGTGATTGTGACTGTGTGATGGCGATTGTGTGATCGTGACTGTGTGGTCGTGATTGTGTGATCGTGATTGTGGGATTGTGACTGTGGGATTGTGTCGTTGGGGTTGTGTGATTGTGATTGTGTGAATGTGATTGTGTGATTGTGATTGTGGGATTGTGATTGCGATTGTGTGATTGTGACTGTGTGGTCGTGATTGTGTGATCGTGATTGTGGGATTGTGACTGTGTGATTGTGTGATTGTGATTGTGTGACTGTGATTGTGTGATCGTGATTCTGTGATCGTGATTGTGTGATCGTGATTGGGTGATCGTGATTGGGTGATCGTGATTGTGGGATTGTGACTGTGCAATTGTGTGATTGTGATTGTGTGACTGTGATTGTGTGATTGTGATTGTGGGATTGTGATTGTGTGATTGTGATTGTGTGATCGTGACTGTGATTGTATGATTGCGATTGTGATTGTGATTGTGATTGTGATTGTGATTGTGATTGTGATTGTGTGACTGTGTGATTGTGATTATGTGACTGTGATTGTGTGATCGTGATACTGTGATCGTGATAGTGTGATCGTGATTGTGTGATCGTGATTGGGTGATCGTGATTGGGTGATCGTGATTGGGTGATCGTGATTGTGGGATTCTGACTGTGTGATTGTGTGGTTGTGGTTGTGTGATTGTGATTGTGTGACTGTGATTGTGTGATTGTGATTGTGGGATTGTGATTGCGATTGTGTGATTGTGACTGTGTGGTCGTGATTGTGTGATCGCGATTGTGTGATTGTGACTGTGTGATTGTGTGGTTGTGGTTGTGTGATTGTGATTGTGTGATCGTGATTGTGTGATTGTGATTGTGTGATCGTGATTGTGTGATCGTGATTGTGTGATCGTGATTGTGTCATCGTGATAGTGTGATCGTGATTGTGTGGTCGTGATTGTGTGGTCGTGATTGTGTGATCGTGATTGTGTGATCGTGATTGTGTGATTGTGATTGTGTGATCGTGATTGTGTGATCGTGATTGTGTGATCGTGATTGTGGGATCGTGACTGTTTGATTGTGTGATTGTGATTGTGTGACTGTGATTGTGTGATTGTGATTGTGGGATTGAGATTGTGTGATTGTGATTGTGTGATAGTGACTGTGATTGTGTGATTGTGATTGTGTGACTGTGTGATTGTGATTGTGTGACTGTGATTGTGTGATCGTGATAGTGTGATTGTGATCGTGTGATTGTGGTCGTGTGATTGCGATCGTGTGATTGCGATCGTGTGATTGCGATCGTCTGATTGCGATCGTGTGATTGCGATCGTGAGTTTGCGATCGTGTGATTGCGATCGTGTGATTGCGATCGTGTGATTGCGTTTGTGTGATTGCGATTGTGTAATTGCGATTGTGGGATTGCGATTGTGTGATTGTGATTGTGTGATTGTGATTATGTGATCGTGATTGTGTCATCGTGATTGTGTGGTCGTGATTGTGTGATCGTGATTGTGTGATCGTGATTGTGGGATCGTGACTGTGTGATTGTGGGATTGAGATTGTGTGATTGTGATTGTGTGATCGTGACTGTGATTGTGTGATTGTGATTGTGTGACTGTGTGATTGTGATTGTGTGACTGTGATTGTGTGATCGTGATAGTGTGATTGTCATCGTGTGATTGTGATCGTGTGATTGTGATAGTGCGATTGTGATAGTGCGATTGTGATAGTGCGATTGCGATTGTGCGATTGTGATTGTGCGATTGTGACAGTGCGATTGTGACAGTGCGATTGTGACAGTGCGATTGGGACTGCGCGATTGTGATTGTGCGATTGTGATTGTGCGATTGTGATTGTGCGATTGTGATAGTGCGATTGTGATAGTGCGATTGTGATAGTGCGATTGTGATAGTGCGATTGTGATAGTGCGATTGTGATTGTGCGATTGTGATTGTGGGATTGAGATTGTGTGATTGTGATTGTGTGATCGTGACTGTGATTGTGTCATTGTGATTGTGGGATTGTGATTGCGATTGTGTGATCGTGATTGTGGGATTGTGACTGTGTGATTGTGTGGTTGTGATTGTGTGATCGTGGTTGTGCGATCGTGATTGTGCGATCGTGATTGTGCGATCGTGATTGTGCGATCGTGATTGTGCGATCGTGATTGTGCGATCGTGATTGTGCGATCGTGATTGTTTGATTGTGATTGTGTGATTGTGATTGTGTGATTGTGATTGTGATTGTGATTGTGATAGTGTGACTGTGTGATTGTGATTGTGTGACGGTGATTGTGTGATCGTGATTGCGTGATCGTGACTGTGTGATCGGGATTGTGTGATCGTGAGTGAGTAATTGTGACTGTGTGATTGTGTGATTGTGATTGTCATTGTGATTGTGATTGTGATTGTGATTGTGTGACTGTGTGATTGTGAATGTGTGATCGTGATTGTGTGAATGTGTTATTGTGATTGTGTGATTGTGATTGTGTGATTGTGATTGTGTGATTGTGATTGTGTTATTGCGATTGTGTGATTGTGATTGTGTGATTGTGATTGTGTGATCGCAACTGTGTGATCGCGACTGTGTGATCGTGCTTGTGTGATCGTGATTGTGCGATTGTGACTGTGTGATTGTGTGATTGTGATTGTATTTGTGTGACTGTGTGATTGTGATTGTGTGATCGTGATTGTGTGATTGTGTTATTGTGGCTGTGTGATGGTGATTGTGTGATGGTGATTGTGTGATTGTGATTGTGTGATTGTGATTGTGTGATTGTGATTGTGTGATCGTGATTGTGTGATCGTGATTGTGTGATTGTGTGATTGTGATTGTGTGACTGTGATTGTGTGATCGTGATTATGTGATCGTGATTGTGTGATCGTGACTGTGTGATCGTGATTGTGTGATCGTGATTGTTGGATTGTGATTGTGTGATTGTGATTGTGTGATCGTGACTGTGATTGTGTGATTGTGATTGTGATTGTGATTGTGATTGTGATTGTGATTATGATTGTGTGACTGTGTGATTGTGATTGTGTGACTGTGATTGTGATTGTGATTGTGATTATGATTGTGTGACTGTGTGATTGTGATTGTGTGACTGTGATTGTGTGATCGTGACTGTGATTGTGTGATTGTGATTGTGATTGTGACTGTGATTGTGATTGTGTGACTGTGTGATTGTGATTGTGTGACTGTGATTGTGTGATCGTGATAGTGTGGTCGTGATTGTGTGATCGTGATTGTGGGATTGTGACTGTGTGATTGTGTGATTGTGATTGTGTGATTGTGATTGTGTGATTGTGATTGTGTGATCGTGATTGTGTGATCGTGATTGTGTGATCGTGATTGTGTGATTGTGTGATTGTGATTGTGTGACTGTGATTGTGTGATCGTGATTATGTGATCGTGATTGTGTGATCGTGACTGTGTGATCGCGACTGTGTGATCGTGCTTGTGTGATCGTGATTGTGCGATTGTGACTGTGTGATTGTGTGATTGTGATTGTATTTGTGTGACTGTGTGATTGTGATTGTGTGATCGTGATTGTGTGGTCGGGATTGTGTGATCGTGATTGTGTGATTGTGTTATTGCGACTGTGTGATGGTGATTGTGTGATGGTGATTGTGTGATTGTGATTGTGTGATTGTGATTGTGTGATTGTGATTGTGTGATCGTGATTGTGTGATCGTGATTGTGTGATCGTGATTGTGTGATTGTGTGATTGTGATTGTGTGACTGTGATTGTGTGATCGTGATTA
This sequence comes from Megachile rotundata, assembly GCF_050947335.1. Taxonomy (NCBI): domain Eukaryota; kingdom Metazoa; phylum Arthropoda; class Insecta; order Hymenoptera; family Megachilidae; genus Megachile; species Megachile rotundata. The sequence continues at coordinate 2,362,727 of NC_134997.1, read as the reverse complement.
TGTGATCGTGATGGTGTGATCGTGACTGTGTGATCGTGATTGTGTGATCGTGATTGTGGGATTGTGATTGTGTGATTGTGATTGTGTGATCGTGACTGTGATTGTGTGATTGTGATTGTGATTGTGATTGTGATTATGATTGTGTGACTGTGTGATTGTGATTGTGTGACTGTGATTGCGATTGTGATTGTGATTATGATTGTGTGACTGTGTGATTGTGATTGTGTGACTGTGATTGTGTGATCGTGACTGTGATTGTGTGATTGTGATTGTGATTGTGACTGTGGGATTGTGATTGCGATTGTGTGATTGTGACTGTGTGGTCGTGATTGTGTGATCGTGATTGTGGGATTGTGACTGTGTGATTGTGTGATCGTGATTGTGTGATCGTGATTGTGTGATCGTGATTGTGTGATCGTGATTGGGTGATCGTGATTGGGTGATCGTGATTGTGGGATTGTGACTGTGCGATTGTGTGATTGTGATTGTGTGACTGTGATTGTGTGATTGTGATTGTGTGATTGTGATTGTGTGATTGTGATTGTGTGATTGTGATTGTGTGATTGTGATTGTGTGATTGTGATTGTGTGATTGTGATTGTGTGATTGTGATTGTGTGATTGTGATTGTGTGATTGTGATTGTGTGATTGTGATTGTGTGATTGTGATTGTGTGATTGTGATTGTGTGATTGTGATTGTGTGATTGTGATTGTGTGATTAGGATTCTGTGATCGTGATTGTGTTTGTGTGACTGTGTGATTATGTGATTGTGATTGTCTGATAGTGATTGTGTGTGTGTGACTGTGTGATTGTGTATGTGTGATTGTGATTGTGATTGTGATAGTGTGACTGTGTGATTGTGATTGTGCGACCGTGATTGTGTGATCGTGATTGCGTGCTCGTGACTGTGTGATCGGGATTGTGTGATCGTGATTGAGTAATTGTGACTGTGTGATTGTGTGATTGTGATTGTGATTGTGATTGTGATTGTGATTGTGATTGTGATTGTGTGACTGTGTGATTGTGATTGTGTGAATGTGTTATTGTGATTGTGTGATTGTGATTGTGTTATTGCGATTGTGGGATTGCGATTGTGTGATTGCGATTGTGTGATTGCGATTGTGTGATTGCGATTGTGTGACTGTGATTGTGTGATTGTGATTGTGGGATTGTGATTGTGGGATTGTGATAGTGTGATTGTGTGACCGTGATTATGCGATCGTGATTGTGTGATCGTGATTGTGTGATTGTGATTGTGTGATTGTGATTGTGTGATTGTGATTGTGTGATTGTGATTGTGTGATTGTGATTGTGTGATTGTGATTGTGTGATTGTGATTGTGTTTGTGTGACTGTGTGATTATGTGATTGTGATTGTCTGATAGTGATTGTGTGTGTGTGACTGTGTGATTGTGTATGTGTGATTGTGATTGTGTGATTGCGATTGTGTGATTGCGATTGTGTGATTGCGACTGTGTGGTCGTGATTGTGTGATCGTGATTGTTTGATCGTGATTGTGTGACCGTGATTGTGTGACCGTGATTATGTGATCGTGACTGTGTGATCCTGATTGTGTGATTAGGATTCTGTGATCGTGATTGTGTAATCGTGATTGTGTGATCGTGATTGTGTGATCGTGATTGTGTGATTGTAATTGTGAGGTTGTGATTGTGTGATTGTGAATGTGTGATTGTGATTGTGTGATTGTGATTGTGTGATCGTGATTGTGTGACTGTGATTGTGTGATTGTGATTGTGGGATTGTGATTGTGGGATTGTGATAGTGTGATTGTGTGACCGTGATTATGCGATCGTGATTGTGTGATCGTGATTGTGTGATTGTGATTGTGTGATTGTGATTGTGTGATTGTGATTGTGTGATTGTGATTGTGTGATTGTGATTGTGTTTGTGTGACTGTGTGATTATGTGATTGTGATTGTCTGATAGTGATTGTGTGTGTGTGACTGTGTGATTGTGTATGTGTGATTGTGATTGTGATTGTGATAGTGTGACTGTGTGATTGTGATTGTGCGACCGTGATTGTGTGATCGTGATTGCGTGATCGTGACTGTGTGATCGGGATTGTGTGATCGTGATTGAGTAATTGTGACTGTGTGATTGTGTGATTGTGATTGTGATTGTGATTGTGATTGTGATTGTGATTGTGTGACTGTGTGATTGTGATTGTGTGATCGTGATTGTGTGAATGTGTTATTGTGATTGTGTGATTGTGATTGTGTTATTGCGATTGTGTGATTGCGATTGTGTGATTGCGATTGTGTGATTGCGATTGTGTGATTGCGATTGTGTGATTGCGATTGTGTGATTGCGATTGTGTGATTGCGATTGTGTGATTGCGATTGTGTGATTGCGATTGTGTGATTGCGATTGTGTGATTGCGATTGTGTGATTGCGATTGTGTGATTGCGATTGTGTGATTGCGATTGTGTGATTGCGATTGTGTGATTGCGATTGTGTGATTGCGATTGTGTGATTGCGACTGTGTGGTCGTGATTGTGTGATCGTGATTGTTTGATCGTGATTGTGTGACCGTGATTGTGTGACCGTGATTATGTGATCGTGATTGTGTGATCCTGATTGTGTGATTAGGATTCTGTGATCGTGATTGTGTAATCGTGATTGTGTGATCGTGATTGTGATCGTGATTTTGTGATCGTGATTGTGTGATGGTGATTGTGTGATCGTGATTGTGTGATCGTGATTGTGATTGTGTGATTGTGATTGTGTGGTTGTGATTGTGTGATTGTGGTTGTGTGATTGTGATTGTGTGATGGCGATTGTGTGATCGTGACTGTGTGGTCGTGATTGTGTGATCGTGATTGTGGGATTGTGACTGTGGGATTGTGTGGTTGGGGTTGTGTGATTGTGATTGTGTGAATGTGATTGTGTGATTGTGATTGTGGGATTGTGATTGCGATTGTGTGATTGTGACTGTGTGGTCGTGATTGTGTGATCGTGATTGTGGGATTGTGACTGTTTGATTGTGTGATCGTGATTGTGTGATCGTGATTGTGTGATCGTGATTGTGTGATCGTGATTGGGTGATCGTGATTGTGGGATTGTGACTGTGCGATTGTGTGATTGTGATTGTGTGACTGTGATTGTGTGATTGTGATTGTGTGATTGTGATTGTGTGATTGTGATTGTGTGATCGTGATTGTGTGATCGTGATTGTGTGATCGTGATTGTGCGATCGTGATTGTGCGATTGTGATTGTGCGATTGTGATTGTGTCATTGTGATTGAGTGATCGTGATTGTGGGATTGTGACTGTGTTATTGTGTGATTGTGATTGTGATTGTGTGACTGTGAGATCGTGATTGTGTGATCGTGATTGTGTGATCGTGATTGTGTGATCGTGATTGTGTGATAGTGATTGTGCGATTGTGTGATCGTGATTGTGTGATCGTGATTGTGTGATCGTGATTGTGTGATCGTGATTGTGTGATCGTGATTGTGTGATAGTGGTTGTGTGATATTGATTGTGTGATCGTGATTGCGTGATCGTGATTGTGTGATCGTGATTGTGTGGTCGTGATTGTGTGACTGTGTGATTGTGACTGTGTGATCGTGATTGTGTGATCGTGATTGTGTGATTGTGATTGTGATTTTGATTGTGTGACTGTGTTGTTGTGATTGTGTGATCGTGACTGTGTGATCGTGTTTGTTTGATCGTGATTGTGTGACCGTGATTGTGTGACCGTGATTATGTGATCGTGATTGTGTGATCCTGATTGTGTGATTAGGATTCTGTGATCGTGATTGTGTAATCGTGATTGTGTGATCGTGATTGTGATCGTGATTTTGTGATCGTGATTGTGTGATGGTGATTGTGTGATCGTGATTGTGTGATCGTGATTGTGATTGTGTGATTGTGATTGTGTGGTTGTGATTGTGTGATTGTGGTTGTGTGATTGTGATTGTGTGATGGCGATTGTGTGATCGTGACTGTGTGGTCGTGATTGTTTGATCGTGATTGTGTGACCGTGATTGTGTGACCGTGATTATGTGATCGTGATTGTGTGATCCTGATTGTGTGATTAGGATTCTGTGATCGTGATTGTGTAATCGTGATTGTGTGATCGTGATTGTGATCGTGATTTTGTGATCGTGATTGTGTGATGGTGATTGTGTGATCGTGATTGTGTGATCGTGATTGTGATTGTGTGATTGTGATTGTGTGGTTGTGATTGTGTGATTGTGGTTGTGTGATTGTGATTGTGTGATGGCGATTGTGTGATCGTGACAGTGTGGTCGTGATTGTGTGATCGTGATTGTGGGATTGTGACTGTGGGATTGTGTGGTTGGGGTTGTGTGATTGTGATTGTGTGAATGTGATTGTGTGATTGTGATTGTGGGATTGTGATTGCGATTGTGTGATTGTGACTGTGTGGTCGTGATTGTGTGATCGTGATTGTGGGATTGCGACTGTTTGATTGTGTGATCGTGATTGTGTGATCGTGATTGTGTGATCGTGATTGTGTGATCGTGATTGGGTGATCGTGATTGTGGGATTGTGACTGTGCGATTGTGTGATTGTGATTGTGTGACTGTGATTGTGTGATTGTGATTGTGTGATTGTGATTGTGTGATTGTGATTGTGTGATCGTGATTGTGTGATCGTGATTGTGTGATCGTGATTGTGCGATCGTGATTGTGCGATTGTGATTGTGCGATTGTGATTGTGTCATTGTGATTGAGTGATCGTGATTGTGCGATCGTGATTGTGCGATCGTGATTGTGCGATCGTGATTGTGCGATCGTGATTGTGCGATCGTGATTGTGCGATCGTGATTGTGCGATTTGATTGTGCGATTGTGATTGTGCGATTGTGATTGTGCGATTGTGATTGTGCGATTGTGATTGTGTGATTGCGATTGTGTGATAGTGATTGTGGGATTGTGACTGTGTTATTGTGTGATTGTGATTGTGATTGTGTGACTGTGAGATCGTGATTGTGTGATCGTGATTGTGTGATCGTGATTGTGTGATAGTGATTGTGCGATTGTGTGATCGTGATTGTGTGATCGTGATTGTGTGATCGTGATTGTGTGATCGTGATTGTGTGATCGTGATTGTGTGATAGTGGTTGTGTGATATTGATTGTGTGATCGTGATTGCGTGATCGTGATTGTGTGATCGTGATTGTGTGGTCGTGATTGTGTGACTGTGTGATTGTGACTGTGTGATCGTGATTGTGTGATCGTGATTGTGTGATTGTGATTGTGATTTTGATTGTGTGACTGTGTTATTGTGATTGTGTGATCGTGACTGTGTGATCGTGTTTGTGTGATCGTGATTGTGGGTTTGTGACTGTGTGATTGTGTGATTGTGATTGTGTGATCGTGATTGTGTGATTGTGATTGTGTGATTGTGATTGTGATTGTGATTGTGATTGTGTGATTGTGATTGTGTGATTGTGATTGTGTGATTGTGATTGTGTGTTTGTGATTGTGTGATTGTGATTATGTGATCGTGATTATGTGATCGTGATTGTGTGATCGTGATTGTGTGATCGTGATTGTGTGATCGTGATTGTGTGATCGTGATTGAGTGATCGTGATTGTGTGATCGTGATTGTGTGATCGTGATTGTGTGATTGTGATTGTGTGATTGTGATTGTGGAATTGTGATTGTGTGATTGTGTGATCGTGATTGTGCGATCGTGATTGTGTGATGGTGATTGTGTGATCGTGATTGTGAGATTGTGACTGTGTGATTGTGTGATCGTAACTGTGTGTTCGTGACTGTGGGATCGTGATTGTGGGTTTGTGGCTGTGTGATTGCGTGATTGTGATAGTGTGACTGTCTGATTGTGATTGTGTGATCGTGATTGTGTGACTGTGATTGTGTGATTGTGATTGTGGGATTGTGATTGTGGGATTGTGATAGTGCGATTGTGTGATCGTGATTATGCGATCGTGATTGTGTGATCGTGATTGTGTGATTGTGATTGTGATTGTGATTGTGTGATCGTGATTGTGTGATCGTGATTGTGTGATAGTGATTGTGTGATAGTGATTGTGTGATCGTGATTGTGTGATCGTGATTGTGTGATCGTGATTGTGTGATCGTGATTGTGTGATAGTGATTGTGTGATAGTGATTGTGTGATCGTGATTCTGTGATCGTGATTGTGTGAGCGTGATTGTGTCGTCGTAATTGTGTGATCGTGATTGTGTGATCGCAATTGTGGGATTGTGACTGTGTGATTGTGTGATTGTGATTGTGTGATTGTGATTGTGTGATTGTGATTGTGTGATTGTGATTGTGTGATTGTGATTGTGTGATTGTGATTGTGTGATTGTTATTGTGTGATTGTGACTGTGGGATTGTGTGATTGTGATTGTGTGATTGTGATTGTGTTTGTGTGACTGTGTGATTGTGTGATTGTGAATGTGTGTGTGTGACTGTGTGATTGTGATTGTGATTGTGATAGTGTGACTGTGTGATTGTGATTGTGTGACCGTGATTGCGTGATCGTGATTGCGTGATCGTGACTGTGTGATCGGGATTGTGTGATCGTGATTGAGTAATTGTGACTGTGGGATTGTGTGATTGTGATTGTGATTGTGATTGTGATTGTGATTGTGATTGTGTGACTGTGTGATTGTGATTGTGTGATCGTGATTGTGTGAATGTGTTTTTGTGATTGTGTAATTGTGATTGTGTGATTGTGATTGTGTGATTGTGATTGTGTGATCGCAACTGTGTGATCGCGACTGTGTGATCGTGTTTGTGTGATCGTGATTGTGCGTTTGTGACTGTGTGATTGTGTGATTGTGATTGTGATTGTGTTTGTGTGACTGTGTGATTGTGATTGTGTGATCGTGATTGTGTGGTCGGGATTGTGTGATCGTGATTGTGTGATTGTGTTATTGTGACTGTGTGATGGTGATTGTGTGATGGTGATTGTGTGATTGTGATTGTGTGATTGTGATTGTGTGATCGTGATTGTGTGATCGTGATTGTGTGATCGTGATTGTGGGATTGTGATTGTGTGATTGTGATTGTATGATCGTGACTGTGATTGTGTGATTGTGATTGTGATTGTGATTGTGATTGTGATTGTGATTGTGATTGTGTGACTGTGTGATTGTGATTGTGTGACTGTGATTGTGTATTCGTGATAGTGTGGTCGTGATTGTGTGATCGTGATTGTGGGATTGTGACTGTGTGATTGTGTGGTTGTGGTTGTGTGATTGTGATTGTGTGACTGTGATTGTGTGATTGTGATTGTGGGATTGTGATTGCGATTGTGTGATTGTGACTGTGTGGTCGTGATTGTGTGATCGTGATTGTGGGATTGTGACTGTGTGATTGTGTGGTTGTGGTTGTATGATCGTGATTGTGTGATCGTGATTGTGTGACCGTGATTGTGTGACCGTGATTGTGTGATCGCGATTGTGTGATCGCGATTGTGTGATCGCGATTGTGTGATCGCGATTGTGTGATCGCGATTGTGTGATCGCGATTGTGTGATCGCGATTGTGTGAATGCGATTGTGTGATTGCGATTGTGTGATTGCGATTGTGTGATTGCGATTGTGTGATTGTGTGGTTGTGGTTGTGTGATTGTGATTGTGTGATCGTGATTGTGTGATTGTGATTGTGTGATCGAAATTGTGTGATCGTGATTGTGTGATCGTGATTGTGTGATCGTGATTGTGTCATCGTGATAGTGTAATCGTGATTGTGTGGTCGTGATTGTGTGGTCGTGATTGTGTGATCGTGATTGTGTGATCGTGATTGTGTGATCGTGATTGTGTGATCGTGATTGTGTGATCGTGATTGTGTGATCGTGATTGTGTGATCGTGATTGTGTGATCGTGATTGTGTGATCGTAACTGTGTGATCGTGACTGTGGGATCGTGATTGTGGGTTTGTGACTGTGTGATTGTGTGATTGTGATTGTGTGATTGTGGTTGTGTGATTGTGGTTGTGTGATTGTGGTTGTGTGATTGTGGTTGTGTGATTGTGGTTGTGTGATTGTGGTTGTGTGATTGCGATTGTGTGATTGCGATTGTGTGATTGCGATTGTGTGATTGCGATTGTGTGATTGCGATTGTGTGATTGCGATTGTGTGGTTGCGATTGTGTGGTTGCGATTGTGTGATTGCGATGGTGTGATTGCGATCGTGTGATTGCGATCGTGTGATTGCGATCGTGTGATTGCGATCGTGTGATTGCGATCGTGTGATTGCGATCGTGTGATTGCGATCGTGTGATTGCGATCGTGTGATTGCGATCGTGTGATTGCGATCGTGTGATAGCGATCGTGTGATTGCGATCGTGTGATTGCGATCGTGTGATTGCGATCGTGTGATTGCGATCGTGTGATTGCGATCGTGTGATTGCGATCGTGTGATTGCGATCGTGTGATTGCGATCGTGTGATTGCGATCGTGTGATTGCGATCGTGTGATTGCGATCGTGTGATTGCGATCGTGTGATTGCGATCGTGTGATTGCGATCGTGTGATTGCGATCGTGTGATTGCGATCGTGTGATTGCGATCGTGTGATTGCGATCGTGTGATTGCGATCGTGTGATTGCGATCGTGTGATTGCGATCGTGTGATTGCGATCGTGTGATTGCGATCGTGTGATTGCGATCGTGTGATTGCGATCGTGTGATTGCGATCGTGTGATTGCGATCGTGTGATTGCGATCGTGTGATTGCGATCGTGTGATTGCGACTGTGTGGTCGTGATTGTGTGATCGTGATTGTTTGATCGCGATTGTGTGACCGTGATTGTGTGACCGTGATTATGTGATCGTGATTGTGTGATCCTGATTGAGTGATTAGGATTCTGTGATCGTGATTGTGTAATCGTGATTGCGTGATCGTGATTGTGATCGTGATTTTGTGATCGTGATTGTGTGATCGTGATTGTGTGATCGTGATTGTGTGATCGTGATTGTGTGATCGTGATTGTGTGATCGTGATTGTGATTGTGTGATTGTGATTGTGTGGTTGTGATTGTGTGATTGTGGTTGTGTGATTGTGACTGTGTGATGGCGATTGTGTGATCGTGACTGTGTGGTCGTGATTGTGTGATCGTGATTGTGGGATTGTGACTGTGGGATTGTGTGGTTGGGGTTGTGTGATTGTGATTGTGTGAATGTGATTGTGTGATTGTGATTGTGGGATTGTGATTGTGTCATCGTGATTGTGTGGTCGTGATTGTGTGATCGTGATTGTGTGATCGTGATTGTGGGATCGTGACTGTGTGATTGTGTGATTGTGATTGTGTGACTGTGATTGTGTGATTGTGATTGTGGGATTGAGATTGTGTGATTGTGATTGTGTGATAGTGACTGTGATTGTGTGATTGTGATTGTGTGACTGTGTGATTGTGATTGTGTGACTGTGATTGTGTGATCGTGATAGTGTGATTGTGATCGTGTGATTGTGATCGTGTGATTGCGATCGTGTGATTGCGATCGTGTGATTGCGATCGTCTGATTGCGATCGTGTGATTGCGATCGTGTGATTGCGATCGTGTGATTGCGATCGTGTGATTGCGATCGTGTGATTGCGATCGTGTGATTGCGTTTGTGTGATTGCGATTGTGTGATTGCGATTGTATGATTGCGATTGTGGGATTGCGATTGTGTGATTGTGATTGTGTGATCGTGATTGTGTCATCGTGATTGTGTGGTCGTGATTGTGTGATCGTGATTGTGTGATCGTGATTGTGGGATCGTGACTGTGTGATTGTGTGATTGTGATTGTGTGACTGTGATTGTGTGATTGTGATTGTGGGATTGAGATTGTGTGATTGTGATTGTGTGATAGTGACTGTGATTGTGTGATTGTGATTGTGTGACTGTGTGATTGTGATTGTGTGATTGTGATTGTGTGATTGTGATTGTGATTGTGTGATTGTGATTGTGTGATTGTGATTGTGTGATTGTGATTGTGTGATTGTGATTGTGTGATTGTGATTGTGTGATTGTGATTGTGTGATTGTGATTGTGTGATTGTGATTGTGTGATTGTGATTGTGTGATTGTGATTGTGTGATTGTGATTGTGTGATTGTGATTGTGTGATTGTGATTGTGTGATTGTGATTGTGTGATTGTGATTGTGTGATTGTGATTGTGTTTGTGTGACTGTGTGATTATGTGATTGTGATTGTCTGATAGTGATTGTGTGTGTGTGACTGTGTGATTGTGTATGTGTGATTGTGATTGTGATTGTGATAGTGTGACTGTGTGATTGTGATTGTGCGACCGTGATTGTGTGATCGTGATTGCGTGATCGTGACTGTGTGATCGGGATTGTGTGATCGTGATTGAGTAATTGTGACTGTGTGATTGTGTGATGGTGATTGTGATTGTGATTGTGATTGTGATTGTGTGACTGTGTGATTGTGATTGTGTGATCGTGATTGTGTGAATGTGTTATTGTGATTGTGTGATTGTGATTGTGTTATTGCGATTGTGTGATTGCGATTGTGTGATTGCGATTGTGTGATTGCGATTGTGTGATTGCGATTGTGTGATTGCGATTGTGTGATTGCGATTGTGTGATTGCGATTGTGTGATTGCGATTGTGTGATTGTGACTGTGTGGTCGTGATTGTGTGATCGTGGTTGTGGGATTGTGACTGTGTGATTGTGTGATCGTGATTGTGTGATCGTGATTGTGTGATCGTGATTGGGTGATCGTGATTGGGTGATCGTGATTGGGTGATCGTGATTGGGTGATCGTGATTGTGGGATTGTGGCTGTGCGATTGTGTGACTGTGATTGTGTGATTGTGATTGTGGGATTGTGATTGTGTGATTGTGATTGTGTGATCGTGACTGTGATTGTATGATTGTGATTGTGATTGTGATTGTGATTGTGATTGTGATTGTGATTGTGATTGTGATTGTGTGACTGTGATTGTGTGATCGTGATACTGTGATCGTGATAGTGTGATCGTGATTGTGTGATTGTGATTGTGATTGTGATTGTGTGATCGTGATTGTGTGATCGTGATTGTGTGATAGTGATTGTGTGATAGTGATTGTGTGATCGTGATTGTGTGAGCGTGATTGTGTGATTGTGATTGTGTGATCGTGATTGTGTGATCGTGATTGTGTGATCGTGATTGTGGGATCGTGACTGTGTGATTGTGTGATTGTGATTGTGTGACTGTGATTGTGTGATTGTGATTGTGGGATTGAGATTGTGTGATTGTGATTGTGTGATAGTGACTGTGATTGTGTGATTGTGATTGTGTGACTGTGTGATTGTGATTGTGTGACTGTGATTGTGTGATCGTGATAGTGTGATTGTGATCGTGTGATTGCGATCGTGTGATTGCGATCGTGTGATTGCGATCGTCTGATTGCGATCGTGTGATTGCGATCGTGTGATTGCGATCGTCTGATTGCGATCGTGTGATTGCGATCGTGTGATTGCGATCGTGTGATTGCGATCGTGTGATTGCGATCGTGTGATTGCGTTTGTGTGATTGCGATTGTGTGATTGCGATTGTATGATTGCGATTGTGGGATTGCGATTGTGTCATCGTGATTGTGTGGTCGTGATTGTGTGATCGTGATTGTGTCATCGTGATTGTGTGGTCGTGATTGTGTGATCGTGATTGTGTGATCGTGATTGTGGGATCGTGACTGTGTGATTGTGTGATTGTGATTGTGTGACTGTGATTGTGTGATTGTGATTGTGGGATTGAGATTGTGTGATTGTGATTGTGTGATCGTGACTGTGATTGTGTGATTGTGATTGTGTGACTGTGTGATTGTGATTGTGTGACTGTGATTGTGTGATCGTGATAGTGTGATTGTCATCGTGTGATTGTGATCGTGTGATTGTGATAGTGCGATTGTGATAGTGCGATTGTGATAGTGCGGTTGTGATTGTGCGATTGTGATTGTGCGATTGTGACAGTGCGATTGTGACAGTGCGATTGTGACAGTGCGATTGGGACTGCGCGATTGTGATTGTGCGATTGTGATTGTGCGATTGTGATAGTGCGATTGTGATAGTGCGATTGTGATAGTGCGATTGTGATTGTGCGATTGTGATTGTGGGATTGAGATTGTGTGATTGTGATTGTGTGATCGTGACTGTGATTGTGTCATTGTGATTGTGGGATTGTGATTGCGATTGTGTGATCGTGATTGTGGGATTGTGATTGTGTGATCGTGATTGTGTGATCGTGATTGTGTGATCGTGATTGTGTGATCGTGATTGTGGGATTGTGACTGTGTGATTGTGTGATTGTGATTGTGTGATTGTGATTGTGTGATTGTGATTGTGTGATCGTGATAGTGTGGTCGTGATTGTGTGATCGTGATTGTGTGGTCGGGATTGTGTGATCGTGATTGTGTGATTGTGTTATTGTGACTGTGTGATGGTGATTGTGTGATGGTGATTGTGTGATTGTGATTGTGTGATTGTGATTGTGTGATTGTGATTGTGTGATCGTGATTGTGTGATCGTGATTGTGTGATCGTGATTGTGTGATTGTGTGATTGTGATTGTGTGACTGTGATTGTGTGATCGTGATTATGTGATCGTGATTGTGTGATCGTGACTGTGTGATCGTGATTGTGTGATCGTGATTGTGGGATTGTGATTGTGTGATTGTGATTGTGTGATCGTGACTGTGATTGTGTGATTGTGATTGTGATTGTGATTGTGATTATGATTGTGTGACTGTGTGATTGTGATTGTGTGACTGTGATTGCGATAGTGATTGTGATTATGATTGTGTGACTGTGTGATTGTGATTGTGTGACTGTGATTGTGTGATCGTGACTGTGATTGTGTGATTGTGATTGTGATTGTGACTGTGGGATTGTGATTGCGATTGTGTGATTGTGACTGTGTGGTCGTGATTGTGTGATCGTGATTGTGGGATTGTGACTGTGTGATTGTGTGATCGTGATTGTGTGATCGTGATTGTGTGATCGTGATTGTGTGATCGTGATTGGGTGATCGTGATTGGGTGATCGTGATTGTGGGATTGTGACTGTGCGATTGTGTGATTGTGATTGTGTGACTGTGATTGTGTGATTGTGATTGTGTGATTGTGATTGTGTGATTGTGATTGTGTGATTGTGATTGTGTGATTGTGATTGTGTGATCGTGATTGCGTGCTCGTGACTGTGTGATCGGGATTGTGTGATCGTGATTGAGTAATTGTGACTGTGTGATTGTGTGATTGTGATTGTGATTGTGATTGTGATTGTGATTGTGATTGTGATTGTGTGACTGTGTGATTGTGATTGTGTGATCGTGATTGTGTGAATGTGTTATTGTGATTGTGTGATTGTGATTGTGTTATTGCGATTGTGGGATTGCGATTGTGTGATTGCGATTGTGTGATTGCGATTGTGTGATTGCGATTGTGTGACTGTGATTGTGTGATTGTGATTGTGGGATTGTGATTGTGGGATTGTGATAGTGTGATTGTGTGACCGTGATTATGCGATCGTGATTGTGTGATCGTGATTGTGTGATCGTGATTGTGTGATTGTGATTGTGTGATTGTGATTGTGTGATTGTGATTGTGTGATTGTGATTGTGTGATTGTGATTGTGTGATTGTGATTGTGTGATTGTGATTGTGTTTGTGTGACTGTGTGATTATGTGATTGTGATTGTCTGATAGTGATTGTGTGTGTGTGACTGTGTGATTGTGTATGTGTGATTGTGATTGTGTGATTGCGATTGTGTGATTGCGATTGTGTGATTGCGACTGTGTGGTCGTGATTGTGTGATCGTGATTGTTTGATCGTGATTGTGTGACCGTGATTGTGTGACCGTGATTATGTGATCGTGATTGTGTGATCCTGATTGTGTGATTAGGATTCTGTGATCGTGATTGTGTAATCGTGATTGTGTGATCGTGATTGTGTGATCGTGATTGTGTGATTGTAATTGTGAGGTTGTGATTGTGTGATTGTGAATGTGTGATTGTGATTGTGTGATTGTGATTGTGTGATCGTGATTGTGTGACTGTGATTGTGTGATTGTGATTGTGGGATTGTGATTGTGGGATTGTGATAGTGTGATTGTGTGACCGTGATTATGCGATCGTGATTGTGTGATCGTGATTGTGTGATTGTGATTGTGTGATTGTGATTGTGTGATTGTGATTGTGTGATTGTGATTGTGTGATTGTGATTGTGTGATTGTGATTGTGTTTGTGTGACTGTGTGATTATGTGATTGTGATTGTCTGATAGTGATTGTGTGTGTGTGACTGTGTGATTGTGTATGTGTGATTGTGATTGTGATTGTGATAGTGTGACTGTGTGATTGTGATTGTGCGACCGTGATTGTGTGATCGTGATTGCGTGATCGTGACTGTGTGATCGGGATTGTGTGATCGTGATTGAGTAATTGTGACTGTGTGATTGTGTGATTGTGATTGTGATTGTGATTGTGATTGTGATTGTGTGACTGTGTGATTGTGATTGTGTGATCGTGATTGTGTGAATGTGTTATTGTGATTGTGTGATTGTGATTGTGTTATTGCGATTGTGTGATTGCGATTGTGTGATTGCGATTGTGTGATTGCGATTGTGTGATTGCGATTGTGTGATTGCGATTGTGTGATTGCGATTGTGTGATTGCGACTGTGTGGTCGTGATTGTGTGATCGTGATTGTTTGATCGTGATTGTGTGACCGTGATTGTGTGACCGTGATTATGTGATCGTGATTGTGTGATCCTGATTGTGTGATTAGGATTCTGTGATCGTGATTGTGTAATCGTGATTGTGTGATCGTGATTGTGATCGTGATTTTGTGATCGTGATTGTGTGATGGTGATTGTGTGATCGTGATTGTGTGATCGTGATTGTGATTGTGTGATTGTGATTGTGTGGTTGTGATTGTGTGATTGTGGTTGTGTGATTGTGATTGTGTGATAGTGATTGTGCGATTGTGTGATCGTGATTGTGTGATCGTGATTGTGTGATCGTGATTGTGTGATCGTGATTGTGTGATCGTGATTGTGTGATAGTGATTGTGTGATATTGATTGTGTGATCGTGATTGCGTGATCGTGATTGTGTGATCGTGATTGTGTGGTCGTGATTGTGTGACTGTGTGATTGTGACTGTGTGATCGTGATTGTGTGATCGTGATTGTGTGATTGTGATTGTGATTTTGATTGTGTGACTGTGTTATTGTGATTGTGTGATCGTGACTGTGTGATCGTGTTTGTGTGATCGTGATTGTGGGTTTGTGACTGTGTGATTGTGTGATTGTGATTGTGTGATCGTGATTGTGTGATTGTGATTGTGTGATTGTGATTGTGATTGTGATTGTGATTGTGTGATTGTGATTGTGTGATTGTGATTGTGTGATTGTGATTGTGTGTTTGTGATTGTGTGATTGTGATTATGTGATCGTGATTATGTGATCGTGATTGTGTGATCGTGATTGTGTGATCGTGATTGTGTGATCGTGATTGTGTGATCGTGATTGAGTGATCGTGATTGTGTGATCGTGATTGTGTGATCGTGATTGTGTGATTGTGATTGTGTGATCGTGATTGTGGGATTGTGACTGTGCGATTGTGTGATTGTGATTGTGTGACTGTGATTGTGTGATTGTGATTGTGTGATTGTGATTGTGTGATTGTGATTGTGTGATCGTGATTGTGTGATCGTGATTGTGTGATCGTGATTGTGCGATCGTGATTGTGCGATTGTGATTGTGCGATTGTGATTGTGTCATTGTGATTGAGTGATCGTGATTGTGCGATCGTGATTGTGCGATCGTGATTGTGCGATCGTGATTGTGCGATCGTGATTGTGCGATCGTGATTGTGCGATCGTGATTGTGCGATTTGATTGTGCGATTGTGATTGTGCGATTGTGATTGTGCGATTGTGATTGTGCGATTGTGATTGTGTGATTGCGATTGTGTGATAGTGATTGTGGGATTGTGACTGTGTTATTGTGTGATTGTGATTGTGATTGTGTGACTGTGAGATCGTGATTGTGTGATCGTGATTGTGTGATCGTGATTGTGTGATAGTGATTGTGCGATTGTGTGATCGTGATTGTGTGATCGTGATTGTGTGATCGTGATTGTGTGATCGTGATTGTGTGATCGTGATTGTGTGATAGTGGTTGTGTGATATTGATTGTGTGATCGTGATTGCGTGATCGTGATTGTGTGATCGTGATTGTGTGGTCGTGATTGTGTGACTGTGTGATTGTGACTGTGTGATCGTGATTGTGTGATCGTGATTGTGTGATTGTGATTGTGATTTTGATTGTGTGACTGTGTTATTGTGATTGTGTGATCGTGACTGTGTGATCGTGTTTGTGTGATCGTGATTGTGGGTTTGTGACTGTGTGATTGTGTGATTGTGATTGTGTGATCGTGATTGTGTGATTGTGATTGTGTGATTGTGATTGTGATTGTGATTGTGATTGTGTGATTGTGATTGTGTGATTGTGATTGTGTGATTGTGATTGTGTGTTTGTGATTGTGTGATTGTGATTATGTGATCGTGATTATGTGATCGTGATTGTGTGATCGTGATTGTGTGATCGTGATTGTGTGATCGTGATTGTGTGATCGTGATTGAGTGATCGTGATTGTGTGATCGTGATTGTGTGATCGTGATTGTGTGATTGTGATTGTGTGATTGTGATTGTGGAATTGTGATTGTGTGATTGTGTGATCGTGATTGTGCGATCGTGATTGTGTGATGGTGATTGTGTGATCGTGATTGTGAGATTGTGACTGTGTGATTGTGTGATCGTAACTGTGTGTTCGTGACTGTGGGATCGTGATTGTGGGTTTGTGGCTGTGTGATTGCGTGATTGTGATAGTGTGACTGTCTGATTGTGATTGTGTGATCGTGATTGTGTGACTGTGATTGTGTGATTGTGATTGTGGGATTGTGATTGTGGGATTGTGATAGTGCGATTGTGTGATCGTGATTATGCGATCGTGATTGTGTGATCGTGATTGTGTGATTGTGATTGTGATTGTGATTGTGTGATCGTGATTGTGTGATCGTGATTGTGTGATAGTGATTGTGTGATAGTGATTGTGTGATCGTGATTGTGTGATCGTGATTGTGTGATCGTGATTGTGTGATCGTGATTGTGTGATAGTGATTGTGTGATAGTGATTGTGTGATCGTGATTCTGTGATCGTGATTGTGTGAGCGTGATTGTGTCGTCGTAATTGTGTGATCGTGATTGTGTGATCGCAATTGTGGGATTGTGACTGTGTGATTGTGTGATTGTGATTGTGTGATTGTGATTGTGTGATTGTGATTGTGTGATTGTGATTGTGTGATTGTGATTGTGTGATTGTGATTGTGTGATTGTTATTGTGTGATTGTGACTGTGGGATTGTGTGATTGTGATTGTGTGATTGTGATTGTGTTTGTGTGACTGTGTGATTGTGTGATTGTGAATGTGTGTGTGTGACTGTGTGATTGTGATTGTGATTGTGATAGTGTGACTGTGTGATTGTGATTGTGTGACCGTGATTGCGTGATCGTGATTGCGTGATCGTGACTGTGTGATCGGGATTGTGTGATCGTGATTGAGTAATTGTGACTGTGGGATTGTGTGATTGTGATTGTGATTGTGATTGTGATTGTGATTGTGATTGTGTGACTGTGTGATTGTGATTGTGTGATCGTGATTGTGTGAATGTGTTTTTGTGATTGTGTAATTGTGATTGTGTGATTGTGATTGTGTGATTGTGATTGTGTGATCGCAACTGTGTGATCGCGACTGTGTGATCGTGTTTGTGTGATCGTGATTGTGCGTTTGTGACTGTGTGATTGTGTGATTGTGATTGTGATTGTGTTTGTGTGACTGTGTGATTGTGATTGTGTGATCGTGATTGTGTGGTCGGGATTGTGTGATCGTGATTGTGTGATTGTGTTATTGTGACTGTGTGATGGTGATTGTGTGATGGTGATTGTGTGATTGTGATTGTGTGATTGTGATTGTGTGATCGTGATTGTGTGATCGTGATTGTGTGATCGTGATTGTGGGATTGTGATTGTGTGATTGTGATTGTATGATCGTGACTGTGATTGTGTGATTGTGATTGTGATTGTGATTGTGATTGTGATTGTGATTGTGATTGTGTGACTGTGTGATTGTGATTGTGTGACTGTGATTGTGTATTCGTGATAGTGTGGTCGTGATTGTGTGATCGTGATTGTGGGATTGTGACTGTGTGATTGTGTGGTTGTGGTTGTGTGATTGTGATTGTGTGACTGTGATTGTGTGATTGTGATTGTGGGATTGTGATTGCGATTGTGTGATTGTGACTGTGTGGTCGTGATTGTGTGATCGTGATTGTGGGATTGTGACTGTGTGATTGTGTGGTTGTGGTTGTATGATCGTGATTGTGTGATCGTGATTGTGTGACCGTGATTGTGTGACCGTGATTGTGTGATCGCGATTGTGTGATCGCGATTGTGTGATCGCGATTGTGTGATCGCGATTGTGTGATCGCGATTGTGTGATCGCGATTGTGTGATCGCGATTGTGTGATCGCGATTGTGTGAATGCGATTGTGTGATTGCGATTGTGTGATTGCGATTGTGTGATTGCGATTGTGTGATTGTGTGGTTGTGGTTGTGTGATTGTGATTGTGTGATCGTGATTGTGTGATCGTGATTGTGTGATCGAAATTGTGTGATCGTGATTGTGTGATCGTGATTGTGTGATCGTGATTGTGTCATCGTGATAGTGTAATCGTGATTGTGTGGTCGTGATTGTGTGGTCGTGATTGTGTGATCGTGATTGTGTGATCGTGATTGTGTGATCGTGATTGTGTGATCGTGATTGTGTGATCGTGATTGTGTGATCGTGATTGTGTGATCGTGATTGTGTGATCGTGATTGTGTGATCGTAACTGTGTGATCGTGACTGTGGGATCGTGATTGTGGGTTTGTGACTGTGTGATTGTGTGATTGTGATTGTGTGATTGTGGTTGTGTGATTGTGGTTGTGTGATTGTGGTTGTGTGATTGTGGTTGTGTGATTGTGGTTGTGTGATTGTGGTTGTGTGATTGCGATTGTGTGATTGCGATTGTGTGATTGCGATTGTGTGATTGCGATTGTGTGATTGCGATTGTGTGATTGCGATTGTGTGGTTGCGATTGTGTGGTTGCGATTGTGTGATTGCGATGGTGTGATTGCGATCGTGTGATTGCGATCGTGTGATTGCGATCGTGTGATTGCGATCGTGTGATTGCGATCGTGTGATTGCGATCGTGTGATTGCGATCGTGTGATTGCGATCGTGTGATTGCGATCGTGTGATTGCGATCGTGTGATAGCGATCGTGTGATTGCGATCGTGTGATTGCGATCGTGTGATTGCGATCGTGTGATTGCGATCGTGTGATTGCGATCGTGTGATTGCGATCGTGTGATTGCGATCGTGTGATTGCGATCGTGTGATTGCGATCGTGTGATTGCGATCGTGTGATTGCGATCGTGTGATTGCGATCGTGTGATTGCGATCGTGTGATTGCGATCGTGTGATTGCGATCGTGTGATTGCGATCGTGTGATTGCGATCGTGTGATTGCGATCGTGTGATTGCGATCGTGTGATTGCGATCGTGTGATTGCGATCGTGTGATTGCGATCGTGTGATTGCGATCGTGTGATTGCGATCGTGTGATTGCGATCGTGTGATTGCGATCGTGTGATTGCGATCGTGTGATTGCGATCGTGTGATTGCGATCGTGTGATTGCGACTGTGTGGTCGTGATTGTGTGATCGTGATTGTTTGATCGCGATTGTGTGACCGTGATTGTGTGACCGTGATTATGTGATCGTGATTGTGTGATCCTGATTGAGTGATTAGGATTCTGTGATCGTGATTGTGTAATCGTGATTGCGTGATCGTGATTGTGATCGTGATTTTGTGATCGTGATTGTGTGATCGTGATTGTGTGATCGTGATTGTGTGATCGTGATTGTGTGATCGTGATTGTGTGATCGTGATTGTGATTGTGTGATTGTGATTGTGTGGTTGTGATTGTGTGATTGTGGTTGTGTGATTGTGACTGTGTGATGGCGATTGTGTGATCGTGACTGTGTGGTCGTGATTGTGTGATCGTGATTGTGGGATTGTGACTGTGGGATTGTGTGGTTGGGGTTGTGTGATTGTGATTGTGTGAATGTGATTGTGTGATTGTGATTGTGGGATTGTGATTGTGTCATCGTGATTGTGTGGTCGTGATTGTGTGATCGTGATTGTGTGATCGTGATTGTGGGATCGTGACTGTGTGATTGTGTGATTGTGATTGTGTGACTGTGATTGTGTGATTGTGATTGTGGGATTGAGATTGTGTGATTGTGATTGTGTGATAGTGACTGTGATTGTGTGATTGTGATTGTGTGACTGTGTGATTGTGATTGTGTGACTGTGATTGTGTGATCGTGATAGTGTGATTGTGATCGTGTGATTGTGATCGTGTGATTGCGATCGTGTGATTGCGATCGTGTGATTGCGATCGTCTGATTGCGATCGTGTGATTGCGATCGTGTGATTGCGATCGTGTGATTGCGATCGTGTGATTGCGATCGTGTGATTGCGATCGTGTGATTGCGTTTGTGTGATTGCGATTGTGTGATTGCGATTGTATGATTGCGATTGTGGGATTGCGATTGTGTGATTGTGATTGTGTGATCGTGATTGTGTCATCGTGATTGTGTGGTCGTGATTGTGTGATCGTGATTGTGTGATCGTGATTGTGGGATCGTGACTGTGTGATTGTGTGATTGTGATTGTGTGACTGTGATTGTGTGATTGTGATTGTGGGATTGAGATTGTGTGATTGTGATTGTGTGATAGTGACTGTGATTGTGTGATTGTGATTGTGTGACTGTGTGATTGTGATTGTGTGATTGTGATTGTGTGATTGTGATTGTGTGATTGTGATTGTGTGATTGTGATTGTGTGATTGTGATTGTGTGATTGTGATTGTGTGATTGTGATTGTGTGATTGTGATTGTGTGATTGTGATTGTGTGATTGTGATTGTGTGATTGTGATTGTGTGATTGTGATTGTGTGATTGTGATTGTGTGATTGTGATTGTGTGATTGTGATTGTGTGATTGTGATTGTGTGATTGTGATTGTGTGATTGTGATTGTGTTTGTGTGACTGTGTGATTATGTGATTGTGATTGTCTGATAGTGATTGTGTGTGTGTGACTGTGTGATTGTGTATGTGTGATTGTGATTGTGATTGTGATAGTGTGACTGTGTGATTGTGATTGTGCGACCGTGATTGTGTGATCGTGATTGCGTGATCGTGACTGTGTGATCGGGATTGTGTGATCGTGATTGAGTAATTGTGACTGTGTGATTGTGTGATGGTGATTGTGATTGTGATTGTGATTGTGATTGTGTGACTGTGTGATTGTGATTGTGTGATCGTGATTGTGTGAATGTGTTATTGTGATTGTGTGATTGTGATTGTGTTATTGCGATTGTGTGATTGCGATTGTGTGATTGCGATTGTGTGATTGCGATTGTGTGATTGCGATTGTGTGATTGCGATTGTGTGATTGCGATTGTGTGATTGCGATTGTGTGATTGCGATTGTGTGATTGTGACTGTGTGGTCGTGATTGTGTGATCGTGGTTGTGGGATTGTGACTGTGTGATTGTGTGATCGTGATTGTGTGATCGTGATTGTGTGATCGTGATTGGGTGATCGTGATTGGGTGATCGTGATTGGGTGATCGTGATTGGGTGATCGTGATTGTGGGATTGTGGCTGTGCGATTGTGTGACTGTGATTGTGTGATTGTGATTGTGGGATTGTGATTGTGTGATTGTGATTGTGTGATCGTGACTGTGATTGTATGATTGTGATTGTGATTGTGATTGTGATTGTGATTGTGATTGTGATTGTGATTGTGATTGTGTGACTGTGATTGTGTGATCGTGATACTGTGATCGTGATAGTGTGATCGTGATTGTGTGATTGTGATTGTGATTGTGATTGTGTGATCGTGATTGTGTGATCGTGATTGTGTGATAGTGATTGTGTGATAGTGATTGTGTGATCGTGATTGTGTGAGCGTGATTGTGTGATTGTGATTGTGTGATCGTGATTGTGTGATCGTGATTGTGTGATCGTGATTGTGGGATCGTGACTGTGTGATTGTGTGATTGTGATTGTGTGACTGTGATTGTGTGATTGTGATTGTGGGATTGAGATTGTGTGATTGTGATTGTGTGATAGTGACTGTGATTGTGTGATTGTGATTGTGTGACTGTGTGATTGTGATTGTGTGACTGTGATTGTGTGATCGTGATAGTGTGATTGTGATCGTGTGATTGCGATCGTGTGATTGCGATCGTGTGATTGCGATCGTCTGATTGCGATCGTGTGATTGCGATCGTGTGATTGCGATCGTCTGATTGCGATCGTGTGATTGCGATCGTGTGATTGCGATCGTGTGATTGCGATCGTGTGATTGCGATCGTGTGATTGCGTTTGTGTGATTGCGATTGTGTGATTGCGATTGTATGATTGCGATTGTGGGATTGCGATTGTGTCATCGTGATTGTGTGGTCGTGATTGTGTGATCGTGATTGTGTCATCGTGATTGTGTGGTCGTGATTGTGTGATCGTGATTGTGTGATCGTGATTGTGGGATCGTGACTGTGTGATTGTGTGATTGTGATTGTGTGACTGTGATTGTGTGATTGTGATTGTGGGATTGAGATTGTGTGATTGTGATTGTGTGATCGTGACTGTGATTGTGTGATTGTGATTGTGTGACTGTGTGATTGTGATTGTGTGACTGTGATTGTGTGATCGTGATAGTGTGATTGTCATCGTGTGATTGTGATCGTGTGATTGTGATAGTGCGATTGTGATAGTGCGATTGTGATAGTGCGGTTGTGATTGTGCGATTGTGATTGTGCGATTGTGACAGTGCGATTGTGACAGTGCGATTGTGACAGTGCGATTGGGACTGCGCGATTGTGATTGTGCGATTGTGATTGTGCGATTGTGATAGTGCGATTGTGATAGTGCGATTGTGATAGTGCGATTGTGATTGTGCGATTGTGATTGTGGGATTGAGATTGTGTGATTGTGATTGTGTGATCGTGACTGTGATTGTGTCATTGTGATTGTGGGATTGTGATTGCGATTGTGTGATCGTGATTGTGGGATTGTGATTGTGTGATCGTGATTGTGTGATCGTGATTGTGTGATCGTGATTGTGTGATCGTGATTGTGGGATTGTGACTGTGTGATTGTGTGATTGTGATTGTGTGATTGTGATTGTGTGATTGTGATTGTGTGATCGTGATAGTGTGGTCGTGATTGTGTGATCGTGATTGTGTGGTCGGGATTGTGTGATCGTGATTGTGTGATTGTGTTATTGTGACTGTGTGATGGTGATTGTGTGATGGTGATTGTGTGATTGTGATTGTGTGATTGTGATTGTGTGATTGTGATTGTGTGATCGTGATTGTGTGATCGTGATTGTGTGATCGTGATTGTGTGATTGTGTGATTGTGATTGTGTGACTGTGATTGTGTGATCGTGATTATGTGATCGTGATTGTGTGATCGTGACTGTGTGATCGTGATTGTGTGATCGTGATTGTGGGATTGTGATTGTGTGATTGTGATTGTGTGATCGTGACTGTGATTGTGTGATTGTGATTGTGATTGTGATTGTGATTATGATTGTGTGACTGTGTGATTGTGATTGTGTGACTGTGATTGCGATAGTGATTGTGATTATGATTGTGTGACTGTGTGATTGTGATTGTGTGACTGTGATTGTGTGATCGTGACTGTGATTGTGTGATTGTGATTGTGATTGTGACTGTGGGATTGTGATTGCGATTGTGTGATTGTGACTGTGTGGTCGTGATTGTGTGATCGTGATTGTGGGATTGTGACTGTGTGATTGTGTGATCGTGATTGTGTGATCGTGATTGTGTGATCGTGATTGTGTGATCGTGATTGGGTGATCGTGATTGGGTGATCGTGATTGTGGGATTGTGACTGTGCGATTGTGTGATTGTGATTGTGTGACTGTGATTGTGTGATTGTGATTGTGTGATTGTGATTGTGTGATTGTGATTGTGTGATTGTGATTGTGTGATTGTGATTGTGTGATCGTGATTGCGTGCTCGTGACTGTGTGATCGGGATTGTGTGATCGTGATTGAGTAATTGTGACTGTGTGATTGTGTGATTGTGATTGTGATTGTGATTGTGATTGTGATTGTGATTGTGATTGTGTGACTGTGTGATTGTGATTGTGTGATCGTGATTGTGTGAATGTGTTATTGTGATTGTGTGATTGTGATTGTGTTATTGCGATTGTGGGATTGCGATTGTGTGATTGCGATTGTGTGATTGCGATTGTGTGATTGCGATTGTGTGACTGTGATTGTGTGATTGTGATTGTGGGATTGTGATTGTGGGATTGTGATAGTGTGATTGTGTGACCGTGATTATGCGATCGTGATTGTGTGATCGTGATTGTGTGATCGTGATTGTGTGATTGTGATTGTGTGATTGTGATTGTGTGATTGTGATTGTGTGATTGTGATTGTGTGATTGTGATTGTGTGATTGTGATTGTGTGATTGTGATTGTGTTTGTGTGACTGTGTGATTATGTGATTGTGATTGTCTGATAGTGATTGTGTGTGTGTGACTGTGTGATTGTGTATGTGTGATTGTGATTGTGTGATTGCGATTGTGTGATTGCGATTGTGTGATTGCGACTGTGTGGTCGTGATTGTGTGATCGTGATTGTTTGATCGTGATTGTGTGACCGTGATTGTGTGACCGTGATTATGTGATCGTGATTGTGTGATCCTGATTGTGTGATTAGGATTCTGTGATCGTGATTGTGTAATCGTGATTGTGTGATCGTGATTGTGTGATCGTGATTGTGTGATTGTAATTGTGAGGTTGTGATTGTGTGATTGTGAATGTGTGATTGTGATTGTGTGATTGTGATTGTGTGATCGTGATTGTGTGACTGTGATTGTGTGATTGTGATTGTGGGATTGTGATTGTGGGATTGTGATAGTGTGATTGTGTGACCGTGATTATGCGATCGTGATTGTGTGATCGTGATTGTGTGATTGTGATTGTGTGATTGTGATTGTGTGATTGTGATTGTGTGATTGTGATTGTGTGATTGTGATTGTGTGATTGTGATTGTGTTTGTGTGACTGTGTGATTATGTGATTGTGATTGTCTGATAGTGATTGTGTGTGTGTGACTGTGTGATTGTGTATGTGTGATTGTGATTGTGATTGTGATAGTGTGACTGTGTGATTGTGATTGTGCGACCGTGATTGTGTGATCGTGATTGCGTGATCGTGACTGTGTGATCGGGATTGTGTGATCGTGATTGAGTAATTGTGACTGTGTGATTGTGTGATTGTGATTGTGATTGTGATTGTGATTGTGATTGTGTGACTGTGTGATTGTGATTGTGTGATCGTGATTGTGTGAATGTGTTATTGTGATTGTGTGATTGTGATTGTGTTATTGCGATTGTGTGATTGCGATTGTGTGATTGCGATTGTGTGATTGCGATTGTGTGATTGCGATTGTGTGATTGCGATTGTGTGATTGCGATTGTGTGATTGCGACTGTGTGGTCGTGATTGTGTGATCGTGATTGTTTGATCGTGATTGTGTGACCGTGATTGTGTGACCGTGATTATGTGATCGTGATTGTGTGATCCTGATTGTGTGATTAGGATTCTGTGATCGTGATTGTGTAATCGTGATTGTGTGATCGTGATTGTGATCGTGATTTTGTGATCGTGATTGTGTGATGGTGATTGTGTGATCGTGATTGTGTGATCGTGATTGTGATTGTGTGATTGTGATTGTGTGGTTGTGATTGTGTGATTGTGGTTGTGTGATTGTGATTGTGTGATAGTGATTGTGCGATTGTGTGATCGTGATTGTGTGATCGTGATTGTGTGATCGTGATTGTGTGATCGTGATTGTGTGATCGTGATTGTGTGATAGTGATTGTGTGATATTGATTGTGTGATCGTGATTGCGTGATCGTGATTGTGTGATCGTGATTGTGTGGTCGTGATTGTGTGACTGTGTGATTGTGACTGTGTGATCGTGATTGTGTGATCGTGATTGTGTGATTGTGATTGTGATTTTGATTGTGTGACTGTGTTATTGTGATTGTGTGATCGTGACTGTGTGATCGTGTTTGTGTGATCGTGATTGTGGGTTTGTGACTGTGTGATTGTGTGATTGTGATTGTGTGATCGTGATTGTGTGATTGTGATTGTGTGATTGTGATTGTGATTGTGATTGTGATTGTGTGATTGTGATTGTGTGATTGTGATTGTGTGATTGTGATTGTGTGTTTGTGATTGTGTGATTGTGATTATGTGATCGTGATTATGTGATCGTGATTGTGTGATCGTGATTGTGTGATCGTGATTGTGTGATCGTGATTGTGTGATCGTGATTGAGTGATCGTGATTGTGTGATCGTGATTGTGTGATCGTGATTGTGTGATTGTGATTGTGTGATTGTGATTGTGGAATTGTGATTGTGTGATTGTGTGATCGTGGTTGTGCGATCGTGATTGTGTGATGGTGATTGTGTGATCGTGATTGTGAGATTGTGACTGTGTGATTGTGTGATCGTAACTGTGTGTTCGTGACTGTGGGATCGTGATTGTGGGTTTGTGGCTGTGTGATTGCGTGATTGTGATAGTGTGACTGTCTGATTGTGATTGTGTGATCGTGATTGTGTGACTGTGATTGTGCGATTGTGATTGTGGGATTGTGATTGTGGGATTGTGATAGTGCGATTGTGTGATCGTGATTATGCGATCGTGATTGTGTGATCGTGATTGTGTGATTGTGATTGTGATTGTGATTGTGTGATCGTGATTGTGTGATCGTGATTGTGTGATAGTGATTGTGTGATAGTGATTGTGTGATCGTGATTGTGTGATCGTGATTGTGTGATCGTGATTGTGTGATCGTGATTGTGTGATAGTGATTGTGTGATAGTGATTGTGTGATCGTGATTCTGTGATCGTGATTGTGTGAGCGTGATTGTGTCGTCGTAATTGTGTGATCGTGATTGTGTGATCGCAATTGTGGGATTGTGACTGTGTGATTGTGTGATTGTGATTGTGTGATTGTGATTGTGTGATTGTGATTGTGTGATTGTGATTGTGTGATTGTGATTGTGTGATTGTGATTGTGTGATTGTTATTGTGTGATTGTGACTGTGGGATTGTGTGATTGTGAGTGTGTGATTGTGATTGTGTTTGTGTGACTGTGTGATTGTGTGATTGTGATTGTGTGTGTGTGACAGTGTGATTGTGATTGTGATTGTGATAGTGTGACTGTGTGATTGTGATTGTGTGACCGTGATTGCGTGATCGTGATTGCGTGATCGTGACTGTGTGATCGGGATTGTGTGATCGTGATTGAGTAATTGTGACTGTGGGATTGTGCGATTGTGATTGTGATTGTGATTGTGATTGTGATTGTGATTGTGATTGTGTGACTGTGTGATTGTGATTGTGTGATCGTGATTGTGTGAATGTGTTTTTGTGATTGTGTAATTGTGATTGTGTGATTGTGATTGTGTGATTGTGATTGTGTGATCGCAACTGTGTGATCGCGACTGTGTGATCGTGTTTGCGTGATCGTGATTGTGCGTTTGTGACTGTGTGATTGTGTGATTGTGATTGTATTTGTGTGACTGTGTGATTGTGATTGTGTGATCGTGATTGTGTGGTCGGGATTGTGTGATCGTGATTGTGTGATTGTGTTATTGTGACTGTGTGATGGTGATTGTGTGATGGTGATTGTGTGATTGTGATTGTGTGATTGTGATTGTGTGATCGTGATTGTGTGATCGTGATTGTGTGATCGTGATTGTGGGATTGTGATTGTGTGATTGTGATTGTATGATCGTGACTGTGATTGTGTGATTGTGATTGTGATTGTGATTGTGATTGTGATTGTGATTGTGATTGTGATTGTGTGACTGTGTGATTGTGATTGTGTGACTGTGATTGTGTATTCGTGATAGTGTGGTCGTGATTGTGTGATCGTGATTGTGGGATTGTGACTGTGTGATTGTGTGGTTGTGGTTGTGTGATTGTGATTGTGTGACTGTGATTGTGTGATTGTGATTGTTGGATTGTGATTGCGATTGTGTGATTGTGACTGTGTGGTCGTGATTGTGTGATCGTGATTGTGGGATTGTGACTGTGTGATTGTGTGGTTGTGGTTGTATGATCGTGATTGTGTGATCGTGATTGTGTGACCGTGATTGTGTGACCGTGATTGTGTGATCGCGATTGTGTGATCGCGATTGTGTGATCGCGATTGTGTGATCGCGATTGTGTGATCGCGATTGTGTGATCGCGATTGTGTGATCGCGATTGTGTGAATGCGATTGTGTGATTGCGATTGTGTGATTGCGATTGTGTGATTGCGATTGTGTGATTGTGTGGTTGTGGTTGTGTGATTGTGATTGTGTGATCGTGATTGTGTGATTGTGATTGTGTGATCGAAATTGTGTGATCGTGATTGTGTGATCGTGATTGTGTGATCGTGATTGTGTCATCGTGATAGTGTGATCGTGATTGTGTGGTCGTGATTGTGTGGTCGTGATTGTGTGATCGTGATTGTGTGATCGTGATTGTGTGATCGTGATTGTGTGATAGTGATTGTGTGATTGTGTGATCGTGATTGTGTGATAGTGATTGTGTGATAGTGATTGTGTGATCGTGATTGCGTGATCGTGATTGTGTGATCGTGATTGTGTGACTGTGTGATCGTGATTGTGTGATCGTGATTGTGTGATCGTGATTGTGTGATCGTGATTGTGTGATCGTGATTGTGTGATCGTGATTGTGTGATCGTGATTGTGTGATCGTAACTGTGTGATCGTGACTGTGGGATCGTTATTGTGGGTTTGTGACTGTGTGATTGTGTGATTGTGATTGTGTGATTGTGGTTGTGTGATTGTGGTTGTGTGATTGTGGTTGTGTGATTGTGGTTGTGTTATTGTGGTTGTGTGATTGTGATTGTGTGATTGCGATTGTGTGATTGCGATTGTGTGATTGCGATTGTGTGATTGCGATTGTGTGATTGCGATTGTGTGCTTGCGATTGTGTGGTTGCGATTGTGTGATTGCGATTGTGTGATTGCGATCGTGTGATTGCGATCGTGTGATTGCGAT
This sequence comes from Megachile rotundata, assembly GCF_050947335.1. Taxonomy (NCBI): domain Eukaryota; kingdom Metazoa; phylum Arthropoda; class Insecta; order Hymenoptera; family Megachilidae; genus Megachile; species Megachile rotundata. The sequence goes on along the minus strand of NC_134997.1, from coordinate 2,333,495 downwards.
CGTGTGATTGCGATCGTGTGATTGCGATCGTGTGATTGCGATCGTGTGATTGCGATCGTGTGATTGCGATCGTGTGATTGCGATCGTGTGATTGCGATCGTGTGATTGCGATCGTGTGATTGCGATCGTGTGATTGCGACTGTGTGGTCGTGATTGTGTGATCGTGATTGTGTGATCGTGATTGTTTGATCGCGATTGTGTGACCGTGATTGTGTGACCGTGATTATGTGATCGTGATTGTGTGATCCTGATTGAGTGATTAGGATTCTGTGATCGTGATTGTGTAATCGTGATTGCGTGATCGTGATTGTGATCGTGATTTTGTGATCGTGATTGTGTGATGGTGATTGTGTGATCGTGATTGTGTGATCGTGATTGTGTGATCGTGATTCTGTGATCGTGATTGTGTGATCGTGATTGTGTGATCGTGATTGTGATTGTGTGATTGTGATTGTGTGGTTGTGATTGTGTGATTGTGGTTGTGTGATTGTGACTGTGTGATGGCGATTGTGTGATCGTGACTGTGTGGTCGTGATTGTGTGATCGTGATTGTGGGATTGTGACTGTGGGATTGTGTGGTTGGGGTTGTGTGATTGTGATTGTGTGAATGTGATTGTGTGATTGTGATTGTGGGATTGTGATTGTGTCATCGTGATTGTGTGGTCGTGATTGTGTGATCGTGATTGTGTGATCGTGATTGTGGGATCGTGACTGTGTGATTGTGTGATTGTGATTGTGTGACTGTGATTGTGTGATTGTGATTGTGGGATTGAGATTGTGTGATTGTGATTGTGTGATAGTGACTGTGATTGTGTGATTGTGATTGTGTGACTGTGTGATTGTGATTGTGTGACTGTGATTGTGTGATCGTGATAGTGTGATTGTGATCGTGTGATTGTGATCGTGTGATTGCGATCGTGTGATTGCGATCGTGTGATTGCGATCGTGTGATTGCGATCGTGTGATTGCGATCGTGTGATTGCGATCGTGTGATTGCGATCGTGTGATTGCGATCGTGTGATTGCGATCGTGTGATTGCGTTTGTGTGATTGCGATTGTGTGATTGCGATTGTATGATTGCGATTGTGGGATTGCGATTGTGTGATTGTGATTGTGTGATTGTGATTGTGTGATCGTGATTGTGTCATCGTGATTGTGTGGTCGTGATTGTGTGATCGTGATTGTGTGATCGTGATTGTGGGATCGTGACTGTGTGATTGTGTGATTGTGATTGTGTGACTGTGATTGTGTGATTGTGATTGTGGGATTGAGATTGTGTGATTGTGATTGTGTGATAGTGACTGTGATTGTGTGATTGTGATTGTGTGACTGTGTGATTGTGATTGTGTGATTGTGTTTGTGTGATTGTGATTGTGTGATTGTGATTGTGTGATTGTGATTGTGTGATTGTGATTGTGTGATTGTGATTGTGTGATTGTGATTGTGTGATTGTGATTGTGTGATTGTGATTGTGTGATTGTGATTGTGTGATTGTGATTGTGTGATTGTGATTGTGTGATTGTGATTGTGTGATTGTGATTGTGTGATTGTGATTGTGTGATTGTGATTGTGTGATTGTGATTGTGTGATTGTGATTGTGTGATTGTGATTGTGTGATTGTGATTGTGTTTGTGTGACTGTGTGATTATGTGATTGTGATTGTCTGATAGTGATTGTGTGTGTGTGACTGTGTGATTGTGTATGTGTGATTGTGATTGTGATTGTGATAGTGTGACTGTGTGATTGTGATTGTGCGACCGTGATTGTGTGATCGTGATTGCGTGATCGTGACTGTGTGATCGGGATTGTGTGATCGTGATTGAGTAATTGTGACTGTGTGATTGTGTGATGGTGATTGTGATTGTGATTGTGTGACTGTGTGATTGTGATTGTGTGATCGTGATTGTGTGAATGTGTTATTGTGATTGTGTGATTGTGATTGTGTTATTGCGATTGTGTGATTGCGATTGTGTGATTGCGATTGTGTGATTGCGATTGTGTGATTGCGATTGTGTGATTGCGATTGTGTGATTGCGATTGTGTGATTGCGATTGTGTGATTGCGATTGTGTGATTGTGACTGTGTGGTCGTGATTGTGTGATCGTGGTTGTGGGATTGTGACTGTGTGATTGTGTGATCGTGATTGTGTGATCGTGATTGTGTGATCGTGATTGGGTGATCGTGATTGGGTGATCGTGATTGGGTGATCGTGATTGGGTGATCGTGATTGTGGGATTGTGGCTGTGCGATTGTGTGACTGTGATTGTGTGATTGTGATTGTGGGATTGTGATTGTGTGATTGTGATTGTGTGATCGTGACTGTGATTGTATGATTGTGATTGTGATTGTGATTGTGATTGTGATTGTGATTGTGATTGTGATTGTGATTGTGTGACTGTGATTGTGTGATCGTGATACTGTGATCGTGATAGTGTGATCGTGATTGTGTGATTGTGATTGTGATTGTGTGATCGTGATTGTGTGATCGTGATTGTGTGATAGTGATTGTGTGATAGTGATTGTGTGATCGTGATTGTGTGAGCGTGATTGTGTGATTGTGATTGTGTGATCGTGATTGTGTGATCGTGATTGTGTGATCGTGATTGTGGGATCGTGACTGTGTGATTGTGTGATTGTGATTGTGTGACTGTGATTGTGTGATTGTGATTGTGGGATTGAGATTGTGTGATTGTGATTGTGTGATAGTGACTGTGATTGTGTGATTGTGATTGTGTGACTGTGTGATTGTGATTGTGTGACTGTGATTGTGTGATCGTGATAGTGTGATTGTGATCGTGTGATTGTGATCGTGTGATTGTGATCGTGTGATTGCGATCGTGTGATTGCGATCGTGTGATTGCGATCGTCTGATTGCGATCGTGTGATTGCGATCGTGTGATTGCGATCGTCTGATTGCGATCGTGTGATTGCGATCGTGTGATTGCGATCGTGTGATTGCGATCGTGTGATTGCGATCGTGTGATTGCGTTTGTGTGATTGCGATTGTGTGATTGCGATTGTATGATTGCGATTGTGGGATTGCGATTGTGTCATCGTGATTGTGTGGTCGTGATTGTGTGATCGTGATTGTGTCATCGTGATTGTGTGGTCGTGATTGTGTGATCGTGATTGTGTGATCGTGATTGTGGGATCGTGACTGTGTGATTGTGTGATTGTGATTGTGTGACTGTGATTGTGTGATTGTGATTGTGGGATTGAGATTGTGTGATTGTGATTGTGTGATCGTGACTGTGATTGTGTGATTGTGATTGTGTGACTGTGTGATTGTGATTGTGTGACTGTGATTGTGTGATCGTGATAGTGTGATTGTCATCGTGTGATTGTGATCGTGTGATTGTGATAGTGCGATTGTGATAGTGCGATTGTGATAGTACGGTTGTGATTGTGCGATTGTGATTGTGCGATTGTGACAGTGCGATTGTGACAGTGCGATTGTGACAGTGCGATTGGGACTGCGCGATTGTGATTGTGCGATTGTGATTGTGCGATTGTGATAGTGCGATTGTGATAGTGCGATTGTGATAGTGCGATTGTGATTGTGCGATTGTGATTGTGGGATTGAGATTGTGTGATTGTGATTGTGTGATCGTGACTGTGATTGTGTCATTGTGATTGTGGGAATGTGATTGCGATTGTGTGATCGTGATTGTGGGATTGTGACTGTGTGATTGTGTGGTTGTGATTGTGTGATCGTGATTGTGCGATCGTGATTGTGCGATCGTGATTGTGCGATCGTGATTGTGCGATCGTGATTGTGTGATCGTGATTGTGTAATCGTGATTGTGTGATCGTGATTGTGTGATCGTGATTGTGTGATCGTGATTGTGTGATTGTGTGATTGTGATTGTGTGACTGTGATTGTGTGATCGTGATTATGTGATCGTGATTGTGTGATCGTGACTGTGTGATCGTGATTGTGGGATTGTGATTGTGTGATTGTGATTGTGTGATCGTGACTGTGATTGTGTGATTGTGATTGTGATTGTGATTGTGATTATGATTGTGTGACTGTGTGATTGTGATTGTGTGACTGTGATTGTGATTGTGATTGTGATTATGATTGTGTGACTGTGTGATTGTGATTGTGTGACTGTGATTGTGTGATTGTGACTGTGATTGTGTGGTTGTGATTGTGATTGTGACTGTGGTTGTGATTGTGTGACTGTGTGATTGTGATTGTGTGACTGTGATTGTGTGATCGTGATAGTGTGGTCGTGATTGTGTAATCGTGATTGTGGGATTGTGACTGTGTGATTGTGTGGTTGTGGTTGTGTGATTGTGATTGTGTGACTGTGATTGTGTGATTGTGATTGTGGGATTGTGATTGCGATTGTGTGATTGTGACTGTGTGGTTGTGATTGTGTGATCGTGATTGTGGGATTGTGACTGTGTGATTGTGTGGTTGTGGTTGTATGATCGTGATTGTGTGATCGTGATTGTGTGATCGTGATTGTGTGATCGTGATTGTGTGATCGTGATTGTGTGATCGTGATTGTGTGATTGTAATTGTGAGATTGTGATTGTGTGATTGTGAATGTGTGATTGTGATTGTGTGATTGTGATTGTGTGATCGTGATTGTGTGACTGTGATTGTGTGATTGTGATTGTGGGATTGTGATTGTGGGATTGTGATAGTGTGATTGTGTGACCGTGATTATGCGATCGTGATTGTGTGATCGTGATTGTGTGATTGTGATTGTGATTGTGATTGTGTGATCGTGATTGTGTGATCGTGATTGTGTGATAGTGATTGTGTGATAGTGATTGTGTGATCGTGATTGTGTGAGCGTGATTGTGTCGTCGTAATTGTGTGATCGTGATTGTGTGATCGCAATTGTGGGATTGTGACTGTGTGATTGTGTGATTGTGATTGTGATTGTGATTGTGATTGTGATTGTGATTGTGATTGTGATTGTGTGACTGTGATTGTGATTGTGTGATCGTGATTGTGTGAATGTGTTATTGTGATTGTGTGATTGTGATTGTGTTATTGCGATTGTGTGATTGCGATTGTGTGATTGCGATTGTGTGATTGCGATTGTGTGATTGCGATTGTGTGATTGCGATTGTGTGATTGCGATTGTGTGATTGCGATTGTGTGATTGCGATTGTGTGATTGCGATTGTGTGATTGCGATTGTGTGATTGCGATTGTGTGATTGCGATTGTGTGATTGCGATTGTGTGATTGCGATTGTGTGATTGCGATTGTGTGACTGCGATTGTGTGATTGCGATTGTGTGATTGCGACTGTGTGGTCGTGATTGTGTGATCGTGATTGTTTGATCGTGATTGTGTGACCGTGATTGTGTGACCGTGATTATGTGATCGTGATTATGTGATCCTGATTGTGTGATTAGGATTCTGTGATCGTGATTGTGTAATCGTGATTGTGTGATCGTGATTGTGATCGTGATTTTGTGATCGTGATTGTGTGATGGTGATTGTGTGATCGTGATTGTGTGATCGTGATTGTGATTGTGTGATTGTGATTGTGTGGTTGTGATTGTGTGATTGTGGTTGTGTGATTGTGATTGTGTGATGGCGATTGTGTGATCGTGACTGTGTGGTCGTGATTGTGTGATCGTGATTGTGGGATTGTGACTGTGGGATTGTGTGGTTGGGGTTGTGTGATTGTGATTGTGTGAATGTGATTGTGTGATTGTGATTGTGGGATTGTGATTGCGATTGTGTGATTGTGACTGTGTGGTCGTGATTGTGTGATCGTGATTGTGGGATTGTGACTGTGTGATTGTGTGATCGTGATTGTGTGATCGTGATTGTGTGATCGTGATTGTGTGATCGTGATTGGGTGATCGTGATTGGGTGATCGTGATTGTGGGATTGTGACTGTGCGATTGTGTGATTGTGATTGTGTGACTGTGATTGTGTGATTGTGATTGTGTGATTGTGATTGTGTGATTGTGATTGTGTGATTGTGATTGTGTGATTGTGATTGTGTTTGTGTGACTGTGTGATTATGTGATTGTGATTGTCTGATAGTGATTGTGTGTGTGTGACTGTGTGATTGTGTATGTGTGATTGTGATTGTGATTGTGATAGTGTGACTGTGTGATTGTGATTGTGCGACCGTGATTGTGTGATCGTGATTGCGTGCTCGTGACTGTGTGATCGGGATTGTGTGATCGTGATTGAGTAATTGTGACTGTGTGATTGTGTGATTGTGATTGTGATTGTGATTGTGATTGTGATTGTGTGACTGTGTGATTGTGATTGTGTGATCGTGATTGTGTGAATGTGTTATAGTGATTGTGTGATTGTGATTGTGTTATTGCGATTGTGTGATTGCGATTGTGTGATTGCGATTGTGTGATTGCGATTGTGTGATTGCGATTGTGTGATTGCGATTGTGTGATTGCGATTGTGTGATTGCGATTGTGTGATTGCGACTGTGTGGTCGTGATTGTGTGATCGTGATTGTTTGATCGTGATTGTGTGACCGTGATTGTGTGACCGTGATTATGTGATCGTGATTGTGTGATCCTGATTGTGTGATTAGGATTCTGTGATCGTGATTGTGTAATCGTGATTGTGTGATCGTGATTGTGTGATCGTGATTGTGTGATTGTAATTGTGAGATTGTGATTGTGTGATTGTGAATGTGTGATTGTGATTGTGTGATTGTGATTGTGTGATCGTGATTGTGTGACTGTGATTGTGTGATTGTGATTGTGGGATTGTGATTGTGGGATTGTGATAGTGTGATTGTGTGACCGTGATTATGCGATCGTGATTGTGTGATCGTGATTGTGTGATTGTGATTGTGTGATTGTGATTGTGTGATTGTGATTGTGTGATTGTGATTGTGTGATTGTGATTGTGTGATTGTGATTGTGTGATTGTGATTGTGTTTGTGTGACTGTGTGATTATGTGATTGTGATTGTCTGATAGTGATTGTGTGTGTGTGACTGTGTGATTGTGTATGTGTGATTGTGATTGTGATTGTGATAGTGTGACTGTGTGATTGTGATTGTGCGACCGTGATTGTGTGATCGTGATTGCGTGATCGTGACTGTGTGATCGGGATTGTGTGATCGTGATTGAGTAATTGTGACTGTGTGATTGTGTGATTGTGATTGTGATTGTGATTGTGATTGTGATTGTGATTGTGATTGTGATTGTGTGACTGTGTGATTGTGATTGTGTGATCGTGATTGTGTGAATGTGTTATTGTGATTGTGTGATTGTGATTGTGTTATTGCGATTGTGTGATTGCGATTGTGTGATTGCGATTGTGTGATTGCGATTGTGTGATTGCGATTGTGTGATTGCGATTGTGTGATTGCGATTGTGTGATTGCGATTGTGTGATTGCGATTGTGTGATTGCGATTGTGTGATTGCGATTGTGTGATTGCGATTGTGTGATTGCGATTGTGTGATTGCGATTGTGTGATTGCGATTGTGTGATTGCGACTGTGTGGTCGTGATTGTGTGATCGTGATTGTTTGATCGTGATTGTGTGACCGTGATTGTGTGACCGTGATTATGTGATCGTGATTGTGTGATCCTGATTGTGTGATTAGGATTCTGTGATCGTGATTGTGTAATCGTGATTGTGTGATCGTGATTGTGATCGTGATTTTGTGATCGTGATTGTGTGATGGTCATTGTGTGATCGTGATTGTGTGATCGTGATTGTGTGATCGTGATTGTGATTGTGTGATTGTGATTGTGTGGTTGTGATTGTGTGATTGTGGTTGTGTGATTGTGATTGTGTGATGGCGATTGTGTGATCGTGACTGTGTGGTCGTGATTGTGTGATCGTGATTGTGGGATTGTGACTGTGGGATTGTGTGGTTGGGGTTGTGTGATTGTGATTGTGTGAATGTGAGTGTGTGATTGTGATTGTGGGATTGTGATTGCGATTGTGTGATTGTGACTGTGTGGTCGTGATTGTGTGATCGTGATTGTGGGATTGTGACTGTGTGATTGTGTGATCGTGATTGTGTGATCGTGATTGTGTGATCGTGATTGTTTGATCGTGATTGGGTGATCGTGTTTGGGTGATCGTGATTGTGGGATTGTGACTGTGCGATTGTGTGATTGTGATTGTGTGACTGTGATTGTGTGATTGTGATTGTGTGATTGTGATTGTGTGATTGTGATTGTGTGATTGTGATTGTGTGATTGTGATTGTGTGATTGTGATTGTGTGATTGTGATTGTGTGATTGTGATTGTGTGATTGTGATTGTGTGATTGTGATTGTGTTTGTGTGACTGTGTGATTATGTGATTGTGATTGTCTGATAGTGATTGTGTGTGTGTGACTGTGTGATTGTGTATGTGTGATTGTGATTGTGATTGCGATAGTGTGACTGTGTGATTGTGATTGTGCGACCGTGATTGTGTGATCGTGATTGCGTGATCGTGACTGTGTGATCGGGATTATGTGATCGTGATTGAGTAATTGTGACTGTGTGATTGTGTGATGGTGATTGTGATTGTGATTGTGATTGTGATTGTGTGACTGTGTGATTGTGATTGTGTGATCGTGATTGTGTGAATGTGTTATTGTGATTGTGTGATTGTGATTGTGTTATTGCGATTGTGTGATTGCGATTGTGTGATTGCGATTGTGTGATTGCGATTGTGTGATTGCGATTGTGTGATTGCGATTGTGTGATTGCGATTGTGTGATTGCGATTGTGTGATTGCGATTGTGTGATTGTGACTGTGTGGTCGTGATTGTGTGATCGTGGTTGTGGGATTGTGACTGTGTGATTGTGTGATCGTGATTGTGTGATCGTGATTGTGTGATCGTGATTGGGTGATCGTGATTGGGTGATCGTGATTGGGTGATCGTGATTGGGTGATCGTGATTGTGGGATTGTGGCTGTGCGATTGTGTGACTGTGATTGTGTGATTGTGATTGTGGGATTGTGATTGTGTGATTGTGATTGTGTGATCGTGACTGTGATAGTATGATTGTGATTGTGATTGTGATTGTGATTGTGATTGTGATTGTGATTGTGATTGTGTGACTGTGATTGTGTGATCGTGATACTGTGATCGTGATAGTGTGATCGTGATTGTGTGATTGTGATTGTGATTGTGATTGTGTGATCGTGATTGTGTGATCGTGATTGTGTGATAGTGATTGTGTGATAGTGATTGTGTGATCGTGATTGTGTGAGCGTGATTGTGTGATTGTGATTGTGTGATCGTGATTGTGTGATCGTGATTGTGTGATCGTGATTGTGGGATCGTGACTGTGTGATTGTGTGATTGTGATTGTGTGACTGTGATTGTGTGATTGTGATTGTGGGATTGAGATTGTGTGATTGTGATTGTGTGATCGTGACTGTGATTGTGTGATTGTGATTGTGTGACTGTGTGATTGTGATTGTGTGACTGTGATTGTGTGATCGTGATAGTGTGATTGTCATCGTGTGATTGTGATCGTGTGATTGTGATAGTGCGATTGTGATAGTGCGATTGTGATAGTACGGTTGTGATTGTGCGATTGTGATTGTGCGATTGTGACAGTGCGATTGTGACAGTGCGATTGTGACAGTGCGATTGGGACTGCGCGATTGTGATTGTGCGATTGTGATTGTGCGATTGTGATAGTGCGATTGTGATAGTGCGATTGTGATAGTGCGATTGTGATTGTGCGATTGTGATTGTGGGATTGAGATTGTGTGATTGTGATTGTGTGATCGTGACTGTGATTGTGTCATTGTGATTGTGGGAATGTGATTGCGATTGTGTGATCGTGATTGTGGGATTGTGACTGTGTGATTGTGTGGTTGTGATTGTGTGATCGTGATTGTGCGATCGTGATTGTGCGATCGTGATTGTGCGATCGTGATTGTGCGATCGTGATTGTGTGATCGTGATTGTGTAATCGTGATTGTGTGATCGTGATTGTGTGATCGTGATTGTGTGATCGTGATTGTGTGATCGTGATTGTGTGATTGTGTGATTGTGATTGTGTGACTGTGATTGTGTGATCGTGATTATGTGATCGTGATTGTGTGATCGTGACTGTGTGATCGTGATTGTGGGATTGTGATTGTGCGATTGTGATTGTGTGATCGTGACTGTGATTGTGTGATTGAGATTGTGATTGTGATTGTGATTATGATTGTGTGACTGTGTGATTGTGATTGTGTGACTGTGATTGTGATTGTGATTGTGATTATGATTGTGTGACTGTGTGATTGTGATTGTGTGACTGTGATTGTGTGATTGTGAGTGTGATTGTGTGATTGTGATTGTGATTGTGACTGTGGTTGTGATTGTGTGACTGTGTGATTGTGATTGTGTGACTGTGATTGTGTGATCGTGATAGTGTGGTCGTGATTGTGTGATCGTGATTGTGGGATTGTGACTGTGTGATTGTGTGATTGTGATTGTGTGATTGTGATTGTGTGATTGTGATTGTGTGATCGTGATTGTGTGATCGTGATTGTGTGATCGTGATTGTGTGATTGTGTGATTGTGATTGTGTGACTGTGATTGTGTGATCGTGATTATGTGATCGTGATTGTGTGATCGTGACTGTGTGATCGCGACTGTGTGATCGTGCTTGTGTGATCGTGATTGTGCGATTGTGACTGTGTGATTGTGTGATTGTGATTGTATTTGTGTGACTGTGTGATTGTGATTGTGTGATCGTGATTGTGTGGTCGGGATTGTGTGATCGTGATTGTGTGATTGTGTTATTGCGACTGTGTGATGGTGATTGTGTGATGGTGATTGTGTGATTGTGATTGTGTGATTGTGATTGTGTGATTGTGATTGTGTGATCGTGATTGTGTGATCGTGATTGTGTGATCGTGATTGTGTGATTGTGTGATTGTGATTGTGTGACTGTGATTGTGTGATCGTGATTATGTGATCGTGATTGTGTGATCGTGACTGTGTGATCGTGATTGTGTGATCGTGATTGTGGGATTGTGATTGTGTGATTGTGATTGTGTGATCGTGACTGTGATTGTGTGATTGTGATTGTGATTGTGATTGTGATTATGATTGTGTGACTGTGTGATTGTGATTGTGTGACTGTGATTGCGATTGTGATTGTGATTATGATTGTGTGACTGTGTGATTGTGATTGTGTGACTGTGATTGTGTGATCGTGACTGTGATTGTGTGATTGTGATTGTGATTGTGACTGTGGGATTGTGATTGCGATTGTGTGATTGTGACTGTGTGGTCGTGATTGTGTGATCGTGATTGTGGGATTGTGACTGTGTGATTGTGTGATCGTGATTGTGTGATCGTGATTGTGTGATCGTGATTGTGTGATCGTGATTGGGTGATCGTGATTGGGTGATCGTGATTGTGGGATTGTGACTGTGCGATTGTGTGATTGTGATTGTGTGACTGTGATTGTGTGATTGTGATTGTGTGATTGTGATTGTGTGATTGTGATTGTGTGATTGTGATTGTGTGATTGTGATTGTGTGATTGTGATTGTGTGATTGTGATTGTGTGATTGTGATTGTGTGATTGTGATTGTGTGATTGTGATTGTGTGATTGTGATTGTGTGATTGTGATTGTGTGATTGTGATTGTGTGATTAGGATTCTGTGATCGTGATTGTGTTTGTGTGACTGTGTGATTATGGGATTGTGATTGTCTGATAGTGATTGTGTGTGTGTGACTGTGTGATTGTGTATGTGTGATTGTGATTGTGATTGTGATAGTGTGACTGTGTGATTGTGATTGTGCGACCGTGATTGTGTGATCGTGATTGCGTGCTCGTGACTGTGTGATCGGGATTGTGTGATCGTGATTGAGTAATTGTGACTGTGTGATTGTGTGATTGTGATTGTGATTGTGATTGTGATTGTGATTGTGATTGTGATTGTGTGACTGTGTGATTGTGATTGTGTGAATGTGTTATTGTGATTGTGTGATTGTGATTGTGTTATTGCGATTGTGGGATTGCGATTGTGTGATTGCGATTGTGTGATTGCGATTGTGTGATTGCGATTGTGTGACTGTGATTGTGTGATTGTGATTGTGGGATTGTGATTGTGGGATTGTGATAGTGTGATTGTGTGACCGTGATTATGCGATCGTGATTGTGTGATCGTGATTGTGTGATTGTGATTGTGTGATTGTGATTGTGTGATTGTGATTGTGTGATTGTGATTGTGTGATTGTGATTGTGTGATTGTGATTGTGTGATTGTGATTGTGTGATTGTGATTGTGTTTGTGTGACTGTGTGATTATGTGATTGTGATTGTCTGATAGTGATTGTGTGTGTGTGACTGTGTGATTGTGTATGTGTGATTGTGATTGTGTGATTGCGATTGTGTGATTGCGATTGTGTGATTGCGACTGTGTGGTCGTGATTGTGTGATCGTGATTGTTTGATCGTGATTGTGTGACCGTGATTGTGTGACCGTGATTATGTGATCGTGACTGTGTGATCCTGATTGTGTGATTAGGATTCTGTGATCGTGATTGTGTAATCGTGATTGTGTGATCGTGATTGTGTGATCGTGATTGTGTGATTGTAATTGTGAGGTTGTGATTGTGTGATTGTGAATGTGTGATTGTGATTGTGTGATTGTGATTGTGTGATCGTGATTGTGTGACTGTGATTGTGTGATTGTGATTGTGGGATTGTGATTGTGGGATTGTGATAGTGTGATTGTGTGACCGTGATTAGGCGATCGTGATTGTGTGATCGTGATTGTGTGATTGTGATTGTGTGATTGTGATTGTGTGATTGTGATTGTGTGATTGTGATTGTGTGATTGTGATTGTGTTTGTGTGACTGTGTGATTATGTGATTGTGATTGTCTGATAGTGATTGTGTGTGTGTGACTGTGTGATTGTGTATGTGTGATTGTGATTGTGATTGTGATAGTGTGACTGTGTGATTGTGATTGTGCGACCGTGATTGTGTGATCGTGATTGCGTGATCGTGACTGTGTGATCGGGATTGTGTGATCGTGATTGAGTAATTGTGACTGTGTGATTGTGTGATTGTGATTGTGATTGTGATTGTGATTGTGATTGTGATTGTGTGACTGTGTGATTGTGATTGTGTGATCGTGATTGTGTGAATGTGTTATTGTGATTGTGTGATTGTGATTGTGTTATTGCGATTGTGTGATTGCGATTGTGTGATTGCGATTGTGTGATTGCGATTGTGTGATTGCGATTGTGTGATTGCGATTGTGTGATTGCGATTGTGTGATTGCGATTGTGTGATTGCGATTGTGTGATTGCGATTGTGTGATTGCGATTGTGTGATTGCGATTGTGTGATTGCGATTGTGTGATTGCGATTGTGTGATTGCGATTGTGTGATTGCGATTGTGTGATTGCGACTGTGTGGTCGTGATTGTGTGATCGTGATTGTTTGATCGTGATTGTGTGACCGTGATTGTGTGACCGTGATTATGTGATCGTGATTGTGTGATCCTGATTGTGTGATTAGGATTCTGTGATCGTGATTGTGTAATCGTGATTGTGTGATCGTGATTGTGATCGTGATTTTGTGATCGTGATTGTGTGATGGTGATTGTGTGATCGTGATTGTGTGATCGTGATTGTGATTGTGTGATTGTGATTGTGTGGTTGTGATTGTGTGATTGTGGTTGTGTGATTGTGATTGTGTGATGGCGATTGTGTGATCGTGACTGTGTGGTCGTGATTGTGTGATCGTGATTGTGGGATTGTGACTGTGGGATTGTGTGGTTGGGGTTGTGTGATTGTGATTGTGTGAATGTGATTGTGTGATTGTGATTGTGGGATTGTGATTGCGATTGTGTGATTGTGACTGTGTGGTCGTGATTGTGTGATCGTGATTGTGGGATTGTGACTGTTTGATTGTGTGATCGTGATTGTGTGATCGTGATTGTGTGATCGTGATTGTGTGATCGTGATTGGGTGATCGTGATTGTGGGATTGTGACTGTGCGATTGTGTGATTGTGATTGTGTGACTGTGATTGTGTGATTGTGATTGTGTGATTGTGATTGTGTGATTGTGATTGTGTGATCGTGATTGTGTGATCGTGATTGTGTGATCGTGATTGTGCGATCGTGATTGTGCGATTGTGATTGTGCGATTGTGATTGTGTCATTGTGATTGAGTGATCGTGATTGTGGGATTGTGACTGTGTTATTGTGTGATTGTGATTGTGATTGTGTGACTGTGAGATCGTGATTGTGTGATCGTGATTGTGTGATCGTGATTGTGTGATCGTGATTGTGTGATAGTGATTGTGCGATTGTGTGATCGTGATTGTGTGATCGTGATTGTGTGATCGTGATTGTGTGATCGTGATTGTGTGATCGTGATTGTGTGATAGTGGTTGTGTGATATTGATTGTGTGATCGTGATTGCGTGATCGTGATTGTGTGATCGTGATTGTGTGGTCGTGATTGTGTGACTGTGTGATTGTGACTGTGTGATCGTGATTGTGTGATCGTGATTGTGTGATTGTGATTGTGATTTTGATTGTGTGACTGTGTTATTGTGATTGTGTGATCGTGACTGTGTGATCGTGTTTGTTTGATCGTGATTGTGTGACCGTGATTGTGTGACCGTGATTATGTGATCGTGATTGTGTGATCCTGATTGTGTGATTAGGATTCTGTGATCGTGATTGTGTAATCGTGATTGTGTGATCGTGATTGTGATCGTGATTTTGTGATCGTGATTGTGTGATGGTGATTGTGTGATCGTGATTGTGTGATCGTGATTGTGATTGTGTGATTGTGATTGTGTGGTTGTGATTGTGTGATTGTGGTTGTGTGATTGTGATTGTGTGATGGCGATTGTGTGATCGTGACTGTGTGGTCGTGATTGTTTGATCGTGATTGTGTGACCGTGATTGTGTGACCGTGATTATGTGATCGTGATTGTGTGATCCTGATTGTGTGATTAGGATTCTGTGATCGTGATTGTGTAATCGTGATTGTGTGATCGTGATTGTGATCGTGATTTTGTGATCGTGATTGTGTGATGGTGATTGTGTGATCGTGATTGTGTGATTGTGATTGTGTGATTGTGATTGTGTGATTGTGATTGTGTGATTGTGATTGTGTGATTGTGATTGTGTTTGTGTGACTGTGTGATTATGTGATTGTGATTGTCTGATAGTGATTGTGTGTGTGTGACTGTGTGATTGTGTATGTGTGATTGTGATTGTGATTGTGATAGTGTGACTGTGTGATTGTGATTGTGCGACCGTGATTGTGTGATCGTGATTGCGTGATCGTGACTGTGTGATCGGGATTGTGTGATCGTGATTGAGTAATTGTGACTGTGTGATTGTGTGATTGTGATTGTGATTGTGATTGTGATTGTGATTGTGATTGTGTGACTGTGTGATTGTGATTGTGTGATCGTGATTGTGTGAATGTGTTATTGTGATTGTGTGATTGTGATTGTGTTATTGCGATTGTGTGATTGCGATTGTGTGATTGCGATTGTGTGATTGCGATTGTGTGATTGCGATTGTGTGATTGCGATTGTGTGATTGCGATTGTGTGATTGCGATTGTGTGATTGCGATTGTGTGATTGCGATTGTGTGATTGCGATTGTGTGATTGCGATTGTGTGATTGCGATTGTGTGATTGCGATTGTGTGATTGCGATTGTGTGATTGCGATTGTGTGATTGCGATTGTGTGATTGCGACTGTGTGGTCGTGATTGTGTGATCGTGATTGTTTGATCGTGATTGTGTGACCGTGATTGTGTGACCGTGATTATGTGATCGTGATTGTGTGATCCTGATTGTGTGATTAGGATTCTGTGATCGTGATTGTGTAATCGTGATTGTGTGATCGTGATTGTGATCGTGATTTTGTGATCGTGATTGTGTGATGGTGATTGTGTGATCGTGATTGTGTGATCGTGATTGTGATTGTGTGATTGTGATTGTGTGGTTGTGATTGTGTGATTGTGGTTGTGTGATTGTGATTGTGTGATGGCGATTGTGTGATCGTGACTGTGTGGTCGTGATTGTGTGATCGTGATTGTGGGATTGTGACTGTGGGATTGTGTGGTTGGGGTTGTGTGATTGTGATTGTGTGAATGTGATTGTGTGATTGTGATTGTGGGATTGTGATTGCGATTGTGTGATTGTGACTGTGTGGTCGTGATTGTGTGATCGTGATTGTGGGATTGTGACTGTTTGATTGTGTGATCGTGATTGTGTGATCGTGATTGTGTGATCGTGATTGTGTGATCGTGATTGGGTGATCGTGATTGTGGGATTGTGACTGTGCGATTGTGTGATTGTGATTGTGTGACTGTGATTGTGTGATTGTGATTGTGTGATTGTGATTGTGTGATTGTGATTGTGTGATCGTGATTGTGTGATCGTGATTGTGTGATCGTGATTGTGCGATCGTGATTGTGCGATTGTGATTGTGCGATTGTGATTGTGTCATTGTGATTGAGTGATCGTGATTGTGGGATTGTGACTGTGTTATTGTGTGATTGTGATTGTGATTGTGTGACTGTGAGATCGTGATTGTGTGATCGTGATTGTGTGATCGTGATTGTGTGATCGTGATTGTGTGATAGTGATTGTGCGATTGTGTGATCGTGATTGTGTGATCGTGATTGTGTGATCGTGATTGTGTGATCGTGATTGTGTGATCGTGATTGTGTGATAGTGGTTGTGTGATATTGATTGTGTGATCGTGATTGCGTGATCGTGATTGTGTGATCGTGATTGTGTGGTCGTGATTGTGTGACTGTGTGATTGTGACTGTGTGATCGTGATTGTGTGATCGTGATTGTGTGATTGTGATTGTGATTTTGATTGTGTGACTGTGTTATTGTGATTGTGTGATCGTGACTGTGTGATCGTGTTTGTTTGATCGTGATTGTGTGACCGTGATTGTGTGACCGTGATTATGTGATCGTGATTGTGTGATCCTGATTGTGTGATTAGGATTCTGTGATCGTGATTGTGTAATCGTGATTGTGTGATCGTGATTGTGATCGTGATTTTGTGATCGTGATTGTGTGATGGTGATTGTGTGATCGTGATTGTGTGATCGTGATTGTGATTGTGTGATTGTGATTGTGTGGTTGTGATTGTGTGATTGTGGTTGTGTGATTGTGATTGTGTGATGGCGATTGTGTGATCGTGACTGTGTGGTCGTGATTGTTTGATCGTGATTGTGTGACCGTGATTGTGTGACCGTGATTATGTGATCGTGATTGTGTGATCCTGATTGTGTGATTAGGATTCTGTGATCGTGATTGTGTAATCGTGATTGTGTGATCGTGATTGTGATCGTGATTTTGTGATCGTGATTGTGTGATGGTGATTGTGTGATCGTGATTGTGTGATCGTGATTGTGATTGTGTGATTGTGATTGTGTGGTTGTGATTGTGTGATTGTGGTTGTGTGATTGTGATTGTGTGATGGCGATTGTGTGATCGTGACTGTGTGGTCGTGATTGTGTGATCGTGATTGCGGGATTGTGACTGTGGGATTGTGTGGTTGGGGTTGTGTGATTGTGATTGTGTGAATGTGATTGTGTGATTGTGATTGTGGGATTGTGATTGCGATTGTGTGATTGTGACTGTGTGGTCGTGATTGTGTGATCGTGATTGTGGGATTGCGACTGTTTGATTGTGTGATCGTGATTGTGTGATCGTGATTGTGTGATCGTGATTGGGTGATCGTGATTGTGGGATTGTGACTGTGCGATTGTGTGATTGTGATTGTGTGACTGTGATTGTGTGATTGTGATTGTGTGATTGTGATTGTGTGATTGTGATTGTGTGATCGTGATTGTGTGATCGTGATTGTGTGATCGTGATTGTGCGATTGTGATTGTGCGATTGTGATTGTGCGATTGTGATTGTGCGATTGTGATTGTGTGATTGCGATTGTGTGATAGTGATTGTGGGATTGTGACTGTGTTATTGTGTGATTGTGATTGTGATTGTGTGACTGTGAGATCGTGATTGTGTGATCGTGATTGTGTGATCGTGATTGTGTGATAGTGATTGTGCGATTGTGTGATCGTGATTGTGTGATCGTGATTGTGTGATCGTGATTGTGTGATCGTGATTGTGTGATCGTGATTGTGTGATAGTGGTTGTGTGATATTGATTGTGTGATCGTGATTGCGTGATCGTGATTGTGTGATCGTGATTGTGTGGTCGTGATTGTGTGACTGTGTGATTGTGACTGTGTGATCGTGATTGTGTGATCGTGATTGTGTGATTGTGATTGTGATTTTGATTGTGTGACTGTGTTATTGTGATTGTGTGATCGTGACTGTGTGATCGTGTTTGTGTGATCGTGATTGTGGGTTTGTGACTGTGTGATTGTGTGATTGTGATTGTGTGATCGTGATTGTGTGATTGTGATTGTGTGATTGTGATTGTGATTGTGATTGTGATTGTGTGATTGTGATTGTGTGATTGTGATTGTGTGATTGTGATTGTGTGTTTGTGATTGTGTGATTGTGATTATGTGATCGTGATTATGTGATCGTGATTGTGTGATCGTGATTGTGTGATCGTGATTGTGTGATCGTGATTGTGTGATCGTGATTGAGTGATCGTGATTGTGTGATCGTGATTGTGTGATCGTGATTGTGTGATTGTGATTGTGTGATTGTGATTGTGGAATTGTGATTGTGTGATTGTGTGATCGTGATTGTGCGATCGTGATTGTGTGATGGTGATTGTGTGATCGTGATTGTGAGATTGTGACTGTGTGATTGTGTGATCGTAACTGTGTGTTCGTGACTGTGGGATCGTGATTGTGGGTTTGTGGCTGTGTGATTGCGTGATTGTGATAGTGTGACTGTCTGATTGTGATTGTGTGATCGTGATTGTGTGACTGTGATTGTGTGATTGTGATTGTGGGATTGTGATTGTGGGATTGTGATAGTGCGATTGTGTGATCGTGATTATGCGATCGTGATTGTGTGATCGTGATTGTGTGATTGTGATTGTGATTGTGATTGTGTGATCGTGATTGTGTGATCGTGATTGTGTGATAGTGATTGTGTGATAGTGATTGTGTGATCGTGATTGTGTGATCGTGATTGTGTGATCGTGATTGTGTGATCGTGATTGTGTGATAGTGATTGTGTGATAGTGATTGTGTGATCGTGATTCTGTGATCGTGATTGTGTGAGCGTGATTGTGTCGTCGTAATTGTGTGATCGTGATTGTGTGATCGCAATTGTGGGATTGTGACTGTGTGATTGTGTGATTGTGATTGTGTGATTGTGATTGTGTGATTGTGATTGTGTGATTGTGATTGTGTGATTGTGATTGTGTGATTGTGATTGTGTGATTGTGATTGTGTGATTGTTATTGTGTGATTGTGACTGTGGGATTGTGTGATTGTGATTGTGTGATTGTGATTGTGTTTGTGTGACTGTGTGATTGTGTGATTGTGAATGTGTGTGTGTGACTGTGTGATTGTGATTGTGATTGTGATAGTGTGACTGTGTGATTGTGATTGTGTGACCGTGATTGCGTGATCGTGATTGCGTGATCGTGACTGTGTGATCGGGATTGTGTGATCGTGATTGAGTAATTGTGACTGTGGGATTGTGTGATTGTGATTGTGATTGTGATTGTGATTGTGATTGTGATTGTGTGACTGTGTGATTGTGATTGTGTGATCGTGATTGTGTGAATGTGTTTTTGTGATTGTGTAATTGTGATTGTGTGATTGTGATTGTGTGATTGTGATTGTGTGATCGCAACTGTGTGATCGCGACTGTGTGATCGTGTTTGTGTGATCGTGATTGTGCGTTTGTGACTGTGTGATTGTGTGATTGTGATTGTGATTGTGTTTGTGTGACTGTGTGATTGTGATTGTGTGATCGTGATTGTGTGGTCGGGATTGTGTGATCGTGATTGTGTGATTGTGTTATTGTGACTGTGTGATGGTGATTGTGTGATGGTGATTGTGTGATTGTGATTGTGTGATTGTGATTGTGTGATCGTGATTGTGTGATCGTGATTGTGTGATCGTGATTGTGGGATTGTGATTGTGTGATTGTGATTGTATGATCGTGACTGTGATTGTGTGATTGTGATTGTGATTGTGATTGTGATTGTGATTGTGTGACTGTGTGATTGTGATTGTGTGACTGTGATTGTGTATTCGTGATAGTGTGGTCGTGATTGTGTGATCGTGATTGTGGGATTGTGACTGTGTGATTGTGTGGTTGTGGTTGTGTGATTGTGATTGTGTGACTGTGATTGTGTGATTGTGATTGTGGGATTGTGATTGCGATTGTGTGATTGTGACTGTGTGGTCGTGATTGTGTGATCGTGATTGTGGGATTGTGACTGTGTGATTGTGTGGTTGTGGTTGTATGATCGTGATTGTGTGATCGTGATTGTGTGACCGTGATTGTGTGACCGTGATTGTGTGATCGCGATTGTGTGATCGCGATTGTGTGATCGCGATTGTGTGATCGCGATTGTGTGATCGCGATTGTGTGATCGCGATTGTGTGATCGCGATTGTGTGAATGCGATTGTGTGATTGCGATTGTGTGATTGCGATTGTGTGATTGCGATTGTGTGATTGTGTGGTTGTGGTTGTGTGATTGTGATTGTGTGATCGTGATTGTGTGATTGTGATTGTGTGATCGAAATTGTGTGATCGTGATTGTGTGATCGTGATTGTGTGATCGTGATTGTGTCATCGTGATAGTGTAATCGTGATTGTGTGGTCGTGATTGTGTGGTCGTGATTGTGTGATCGTGATTGTGTGATCGTGATTGTGTGATCGTGATTGTGTGATCGTGATTGTGTGATCGTGATTGTGTGATCGTGATTGTGTGATCGTGATTGTGTGATCGTGATTGTGTGATCGTAACTGTGTGATCGTGACTGTGGGATCGTGATTGTGGGTTTGTGACTGTGTGATTGTGTGATTGTGATTGTGTGATTGTGGTTGTGTGATTGTGGTTGTGTGATTGTGGTTGTGTGATTGTGGTTGTGTGATTGTGGTTGTGTGATTGCGATTGTGTGATTGCGATCGTGTGATTGCGATCGTGTGATTGCGATCGTGTGATTGCGATCGTGTGATTGCGATCGTGTGATTGCGATCGTGTGATTGCGATCGTGTGATTGCGATCGTGTGATTGCGATCGTGTGATTGCGATCGTGTGATTGCGATCGTGTGATTGCGATCGTGTGATTGCGATCGTGTGATTGCGATCGTGTGATTGCGATCGTGTGATTGCGATCGTGTGATTGCGATCGTGTGATTGCGATCGTGTGATTGCGATCGTGTGATTGCGACTGTGTGGTCGTGATTGTGTGATCGTGATTGTTTGATCGCGATTGTGTGACCGTGATTGTGTGACCGTGATTATGTGATCGTGATTGTGTGATCCTGATTGAGTGATTAGGATTCTGTGATCGTGATTGTGTAATCGTGATTGCGTGATCGTGATTGTGATCGTGATTTTGTGATCGTGATTGTGTGATGGTGATTGTGTGATCGTGATTGTGTGATCGTGATTGTGTGATCGTGATTGTGTGATCGTGATTGTGTGATCGTGATTGTGATTGTGTGATTGTGATTGTGTGGTTGTGATTGTGTGATTGTGGTTGTGTGATTGTGACTGTGTGATGGCGATTGTGTGTTCGTGACTGTGTGGTCGTGATTGTGTGATCGTGATTGTGGGATTGTGACTGTGGGATTGTGTGGTTGGGGTTGTGTGATTGTGATTGTGTGAATGTGATTGTGTGATTGTGATTGTGGGATTGTGATTGTGTCATCGTGATTGTGTGGTCGTGATTGTGTGATCGTGATTGTGTGATCGTGATTGTGGGATCGTGACTGTGTGATTGTGTGATTGTGATTGTGTGACTGTGATTGTGTGATTGTGATTGTGGGATTGAGATTGTGTGATTGTGATTGTGTGATAGTGACTGTGATTGTGTGATTGTGATTGTGTGACTGTGTGATTGTGATTGTGTGACTGTGATTGTGTGATCGTGATAGTGTGATTGTGATCGTGTGATTGTGATCGTGTGATTGCGATCGTGTGATTGCGATCGTGTGATTGCGATCGTCTGATTGCGATCGTGTGATTGCGATCGTGTGATTGCGATCGTGTGATTGCGATCGTGTGATTGCGATCGTGTGATTGCGATCGTGTGATTGCGTTTGTGTGATTGCGATTGTGTGATTGCGATTGTATGATTGCGATTGTGGGATTGCGATTGTGTGATTGTGATTGTGTGATCGTGATTGTGTCATCGTGATTGTGTGGTCGTGATTGTGTGATCGTGATTGTGTGATCGTGATTGTGGGATCGTGACTGTGTGATTGTGTGATTGTGATTGTGTGACTGTGATTGTGTGATTGTGATTGTGGGATTGAGATTGTGTGATTGTGATTGTGTGATAGTGACTGTGATTGTGTGATTGTGATTGTGTGACTGTGTGATTGTGATTGTGTGATTGTGATTGTGTGATTGTGATTGTGTGATTGTGATTGTGTGATTGTGATTGTGTGATTGTGATTGTGTGATTGTGATTGTGTGATTGTGATTGTGTGATTGTGATTGTGTGATTGTGATTGTGTGATTGTGATTGTGTGATTGTGATTGTGTGATTGTGATTGTGTGATTGTGATTGTGTGATTGTGATTGTGTGATTGTGATTGTGTGATTGTGATTGTGTGATTGTGATTGTGTTTGTGTGACTGTGTGATTATGTGATTGTGATTGTCTGATAGTGATTGTGTGTGTGTGACTGTGTGATTGTGTATGTGTGATTGTGATTGTGATTGTGATAGTGTGACTGTGTGATTGTGATTGTGCGACCGTGATTGTGTGATCGTGATTGCGTGATCGTGACTGTGTGATCGGGATTGTGTGATCGTGATTGAGTAATTGTGACTGTGTGATTGTGTGATGGTGATTGTGATTGTGATTGTGATTGTGATTGTGTGACTGTGTGATTGTGATTGTGTGATCGTGATTGTGTGAATGTGTTATTGTGATTGTGTGATTGTGATTGTGTTATTGCGATTGTGTGATTGCGATTGTGTGATTGCGATTGTGTGATTGCGATTGTGTGATTGCGATTGTGTGATTGCGATTGTGTGATTGCGATTGTGTGATTGCGATTGTGTGATTGCGATTGTGTGATTGTGACTGTGTGGTCGTGATTGTGTGATCGTGGTTGTGGGATTGTGACTGTGTGATTGTGTGATCGTGATTGTGTGATCGTGATTGTGTGATCGTGATTGGGTGATCGTGATTGGGTGATCGTGATTGGGTGATCGTGATTGGGTGATCGTGATTGTGGGATTGTGGCTGTGCGATTGTGTGACTGTGATTGTGTGATTGTGATTGTGGGATTGTGATTGTGTGATTGTGATTGTGTGATCGTGACTGTGATTGTATGATTGTGATTGTGATTGTGATTGTGATTGTGATTGTGATTGTGATTGTGATTGTGATTGTGTGACTGTGATTGTGTGATCGTGATACTGTGATCGTGATAGTGTGATCGTGATTGTGTGATTGTGATTGTGATTGTGATTGTGTGATCGTGATTGTGTGATCGTGATTGTGTGATAGTGATTGTGTGATAGTGATTGTGTGATCGTGATTGTGTGAGCGTGATTGTGTGATTGTGATTGTGTGATCGTGATTGTGTGATCGTGATTGTGTGATCGTGATTGTGGGATCGTGACTGTGTGATTGTGTGATTGTGATTGTGTGACTGTGATTGTGTGATTGTGATTGTGGGATTGAGATTGTGTGATTGTGATTGTGTGATAGTGACTGTGATTGTGTGATTGTGATTGTGTGACTGTGTGATTGTGATTGTGTGACTGTGATTGTGTGATCGTGATAGTGTGATTGTGATCGTGTGATTGTGATCGTGTGATTGCGATCGTGTGATTGCGATCGTGTGATTGCGATCGTCTGATTGCGATCGTGTGATTGCGATCGTGTGATTGCGATCGTCTGATTGCGATCGTGTGATTGCGATCGTGTGATTGCGATCGTGTGATTGCGATCGTGTGATTGCGTTTGTGTGATTGCGATTGTGTGATTGCGATTGTATGATTGCGATTGTGGGATTGCGATTGTGTCATCGTGATTGTGTGGTCGTGATTGTGTGATCGTGATTGTGTCATCGTGATTGTGTGGTCGTGATTGTGTGATCGTGATTGTGTGATCGTGATTGTGGGATCGTGACTGTGTGATTGTGTGATTGTGATTGTGTGACTGTGATTGTGTGATTGTGATTGTGGGATTGAGATTGTGTGATTGTGATTGTGTGATCGTGACTGTGATTGTGTGATTGTGATTGTGTGACTGTGTGATTGTGATTGTGTGACTGTGATTGTGTGATCGTGATAGTGTGATTGTCATCGTGTGATTGTGATCGTGTGATTGTGATAGTGCGATTGTGATAGTGCGATTGTGATAGTGCGGTTGTGATTGTGCGATTGTGATTGTGCGATTGTGACAGTGCGATTGTGACAGTGCGATTGTGACAGTGCGATTGGGACTGCGCGATTGTGATTGTGCGATTGTGATTGTGCGATTGTGATAGTGCGATTGTGATAGTGCGATTGTGATAGTGCGATTGTGATTGTGCGATTGTGATTGTGGGATTGAGATTGTGTGATTGTGATTGTGTGATCGTGACTGTGATTGTGTCATTGTGATTGTGGGATTGTGATTGCGATTGTGTGATCGTGATTGTGGGATTGTGATTGTGTGATCGTGATTGTGTGATCGTGATTGTGTGATCGTGATTGTGTGATCGTGATTGTGGGATTGTGACTGTGTGATTGTGTGATTGTGATTGTGTGATTGTGATTGTGTGATTGTGATTGTGTGATCGTGATAGTGTGGTCGTGATTGTGTGATCGTGATTGTGGGATTGTGACTGTGTGATTGTGTGATTGTGATTGTGTGATTGTGATTGTGTGATCGTGATTGTGTGATTGTGATTGTGTGATCGTGACTGTGATTGTGTGACTGTGATTGTGTGATCGTGACTGTGATTGTGTGATTGTGATTGTGATTGTGACTGTGATTGTGATTGTGTGACTGTGTGATTGTGATTGTGTGACTGTGATTGTGTGATCGTGATAGTGTGGTCGTGATTGTGTGATCGTGATTGTGGGATTGTGACTGTGTGATTGTGTGATTGTGATTGTGTGATTGTGATTGTGTGATTGTGATTGTGTGATCGTGATTGTGTGATTCTGATTGTGTGATCGTGATTGTGTGATTGTGTGATTGTGATTGTGTGACTGTGATTGTGTGATCGTGATTATGTGATCGTGATTGTGTGATCGTGACTGTGTGATCGCGACTGTGTGATCGTGCTTGTGTGATCGTGATTGTGCGATTGTGACTGTGTGATTGTGTGATTGTGATTGTATTTGTGTGACTGTGTGATTGTGATTGTGTGATCGTGATTGTGTGGTCGGGATTGTGTGATCGTGATTGTGTGATTGTGTTATTGTGACTGTGTGATGGTGATTGTGTGATGGTGATTGTGTGATTGTGATTGTGTGATTGTGATTGTGTGATTGTGATTGTGTGATCGTGATTGTGTGATCGTGATTGTGTGATCGTGATTGTGTGATTGTGTGATTGTGATTGTGTGACTGTGATTGTGTGATCGTGATTATGTGATCGTGATTGTGTGATCGTGACTGTGTGATCGTGATTGTGTGATCGTGATTGTGGGATTGTGATTGTGTGATTGTGATTGTGTGATCGTGACTGTGATTGTGTGATTGTGATTGTGATTGTGATTGTGATTATGATTGTGTGACTGTGTGATTGTGATTGTGTGACTGTGATTGCGATAGTGATTGTGATTATGATTGTGTGACTGTGTGATTGTGATTGTGTGACTGTGATTGTGTGATCGTGACTGTGATTGTGTGATTGTGATTGTGATTGTGACTGTGGGATTGTGATTGCGATTGTGTGATTGTGACTGTGTGGTCGTGATTGTGTGATCGTGATTGTGGGATTGTGACTGTGTGATTGTGTGATCGTGATTGTGTGATCGTGATTGTGTGATCGTGATTGTGTGATCGTGATTGGGTGATCGTGATTGGGTGATCGTGATTGTGGGATTGTGACTGTGCGATTGTGTGATTGTGATTGTGTGACTGTGATTGTGTGATTGTGATTGTGTGATTGTGATTGTGTGATTGTGATTGTGTGATTGTGATTGTGTGATTGTGATTGTGTGATCGTGATTGCGTGCTCGTGACTGTGTGATCGGGATTGTGTGATCGTGATTGAGTAATTGTGACTGTGTGATTGTGTGATTGTGATTGTGATTGTGATTGTGATTGTGATTGTGATTGTGATTGTGTGACTGTGTGATTGTGATTGTGTGATCGTGATTGTGTGAATGTGTTATTGTGATTGTGTGATTGTGATTGTGTTATTGCGATTGTGGGATTGCGATTGTGTGATTGCGATTGTGTGATTGCGATTGTGTGATTGCGATTGTGTGACTGTGATTGTGTGATTGTGATTGTGGGATTGTGATTGTGGGATTGTGATAGTGTGATTGTGTGACCGTGATTATGCGATCGTGATTGTGTGATCGTGATTGTGTGATCGTGATTGTGTGATTGTGATTGTGTGATTGTGATTGTGTGATTGTGATTGTGTGATTGTGATTGTGTGATTGTGATTGTGTGATTGTGATTGTGTGATTGTGATTGTGTTTGTGTGACTGTGTGATTATGTGATTGTGATTGTCTGATAGTGATTGTGTGTGTGTGACTGTGTGATTGTGTATGTGTGATTGTGATTGTGTGATTGCGATTGTGTGATTGCGATTGTGTGATTGCGACTGTGTGGTCGTGATTGTGTGATCGTGATTGTTTGATCGTGATTGTGTGACCGTGATTGTGTGACCGTGATTATGTGATCGTGATTGTGTGATCCTGATTGTGTGATTAGGATTCTGTGATCGTGATTGTGTAATCGTGATTGTGTGATCGTGATTGTGTGATCGTGATTGTGTGATTGTAATTGTGAGGTTGTGATTGTGTGATTGTGAATGTGTGATTGTGATTGTGTGATTGTGATTGTGTGATCGTGATTGTGTGACTGTGATTGTGTGATTGTGATTGTGGGATTGTGATTGTGGGATTGTGATAGTGTGATTGTGTGACCGTGATTATGCGATCGTGATTGTGTGATCGTGATTGTGTGATTGTGATTGTGTGATTGTGATTGTGTGATTGTGATTGTGTGATTGTGATTGTGTGATTGTGATTGTGTGATTGTGATTGTGTTTGTGTGACTGTGTGATTATGTGATTGTGATTGTCTGATAGTGATTGTGTGTGTGTGACTGTGTGATTGTGTATGTGTGATTGTGATTGTGATTGTGATAGTGTGACTGTGTGATTGTGATTGTGCGACCGTGATTGTGTGATCGTGATTGCGTGATCGTGACTGTGTGATCGGGATTGTGTGATCGTGATTGAGTAATTGTGACTGTGTGATTGTGTGATTGTGATTGTGATTGTGATTGTGATTGTGATTGTGATTGTGTGACTGTGTGATTGTGATTGTGTGATCGTGATTGTGTGAATGTGTTATTGTGATTGTGTGATTGTGATTGTGTTATTGCGATTGTGTGATTGCGATTGTGTGATTGCGATTGTGTGATTGCGATTGTGTGATTGCGATTGTGTGATTGCGATTGTGTGATTGCGATTGTGTGATTGCGATTGTGTGATTGCGACTGTGTGGTCGTGATTGTGTGATCGTGATTGTTTGATCGTGATTGTGTGACCGTGATTGTGTGACCGTGATTATGTGATCGTGATTGTGTGATCCTGATTGTGTGATTAGGATTCTGTGATCGTGATTGTGTAATCGTGATTGTGTGATCGTGATTGTGATCGTGATTTTGTGATCGTGATTGTGTGATGGTGATTGTGTGATCGTGATTGTGTGATCGTGATTGTGATTGTGTGATTGTGATTGTGTGGTTGTGATTGTGTGATTGTGGTTGTGTGATTGTGATTGTGTGATAGTGATTGTGCGATTGTGTGATCGTGATTGTGTGATCGTGATTGTGTGATCGTGATTGTGTGATCGTGATTGTGTGATCGTGATTGTGTGATAGTGATTGTGTGATATTGATTGTGTGATCGTGATTGCGTGATCGTGATTGTGTGATCGTGATTGTGTGGTCGTGATTGTGTGACTGTGTGATTGTGACTGTGTGATCGTGATTGTGTGATCGTGATTGTGTGATTGTGATTGTGATTTTGATTGTGTGACTGTGTTATTGTGATTGTGTGATCGTGACTGTGTGATCGTGTTTGTGTGATCGTGATTGTGGGTTTGTGACTGTGTGATTGTGTGATTGTGATTGTGTGATCGTGATTGTGTGATTGTGATTGTGTGATTGTGATTGTGATTGTGATTGTGATTGTGTGATTGTGATTGTGTGATTGTGATTGTGTGATTGTGATTGTGTGTTTGTGATTGTGTGATTGTGATTATGTGATCGTGATTATGTGATCGTGATTGTGTGATCGTGATTGTGTGATCGTGATTGTGTGATCGTGATTGTGTGATCGTGATTGAGTGATCGTGATTGTGTGATCGTGATTGTGTGATCGTGATTGTGTGATTGTGATTGTGTGATTGTGATTGTGGAATTGTGATTGTGTGATTGTGTGATCGTGGTTGTGCGATCGTGATTGTGTGATGGTGATTGTGTGATCGTGATTGTGAGATTGTGACTGTGTGATTGTGTGATCGTAACTGTGTGTTCGTGACTGTGGGATCGTGATTGTGGGTTTGTGGCTGTGTGATTGCGTGATTGTGATAGTGTGACTGTCTGATTGTGATTGTGTGATCGTGATTGTGTGACTGTGATTGTGCGATTGTGATTGTGGGATTGTGATTGTGGGATTGTGATAGTGCGATTGTGTGATCGTGATTATGCGATCGTGATTGTGTGATCGTGATTGTGTGATTGTGATTGTGATTGTGATTGTGTGATCGTGATTGTGTGATCGTGATTGTGTGATAGTGATTGTGTGATAGTGATTGTGTGATCGTGATTGTGTGATCGTGATTGTGTGATCGTGATTGTGTGATCGTGATTGTGTGATAGTGATTGTGTGATAGTGATTGTGTGATCGTGATTCTGTGATCGTGATTGTGTGAGCGTGATTGTGTCGTCGTAATTGTGTGATCGTGATTGTGTGATCGCAATTGTGGGATTGTGACTGTGTGATTGTGTGATTGTGATTGTGTGATTGTGATTGTGTGATTGTGATTGTGTGATTGTGATTGTGTGATTGTGATTGTGTGATTGTTATTGTGTGATTGTGACTGTGGGATTGTGTGATTGTGAGTGTGTGATTGTGATTGTGTTTGTGTGACTGTGTGATTGTGTGATTGTGATTGTGTGTGTGTGACAGTGTGATTGTGATTGTGATTGTGATAGTGTGACTGTGTGATTGTGATTGTGTGACCGTGATTGCGTGATCGTGATTGCGTGATCGTGACTGTGTGATCGGGATTGTGTGATCGTGATTGAGTAATTGTGACTGTGGGATTGTGCGATTGTGATTGTGATTGTGATTGTGATTGTGATTGTGATTGTGATTGTGTGACTGTGTGATTGTGATTGTGTGATCGTGATTGTGTGAATGTGTTTTTGTGATTGTGTAATTGTGATTGTGTGATTGTGATTGTGTGATTGTGATTGTGTGATCGCAACTGTGTGATCGCGACTGTGTGATCGTGTTTGCGTGATCGTGATTGTGCGTTTGTGACTGTGTGATTGTGTGATTGTGATTGTATTTGTGTGGCTGTGTGATTGTGATTGTGTGATCGTGATTGTGTGGTCGGGATTGTGTGATCGTGATTGTGTGATTGTGTTATTGTGACTGTGTGATGGTGATTGTGTGATGGTGATTGTGTGATTGTGATTGTGTGATTGTGATTGTGTGATCGTGATTGTGTGATCGTGATTGTGTGATCGTGATTGTGGGATTGTGATTGTGTGATTGTGATTGTATGATCGTGACTGTGATTGTGTGATTGTGATTGTGATTGTGATTGTGATTGTGATTGTGATTGTGATTGTGTGACTGTGTGATTGTGATTGTGTGACTGTGATTGTGTATTCGTGATAGTGTGGTCGTGATTGTGTGATCGTGATTGTGGGATTGTGACTGTGTGATTGTGTGGTTGTGGTTGTGTGATTGTGATTGTGTGACTGTGATTGTGTGATTGTGATTGTTGGATTGTGATTGCGATTGTGTGATTGTGACTGTGTGGTCGTGATTGTGTGATCGTGATTGTGGGATTGTGACTGTGTGATTGTGTGGTTGTGGTTGTATGATCGTGATTGTGTGATCGTGATTGTGTGACCGTGATTGTGTGACCGTGATTGTGTGATCGCGATTGTGTGATCGCGATTGTGTGATCGCGATTGTGTGATCGCGATTGTGTGATCGCGATTGTGTGATCGCGATTGTGTGATCGCGATTGTGTGAATGCGATTGTGTGATTGCGATTGTGTGATTGCGATTGTGTGATTGCGATTGTGTGATTGTGTGGTTGTGGTTGTGTGATTGTGATTGTGTGATCGTGATTGTGTGATTGTGATTGTGTGATCGAAATTGTGCGATCGTGATTGTGTGATCGTGATTGTGTGATCGTGATTGTGTCATCGTGATAGTGTGATCGTGATTGTGTGGTCGTGATTGTGTGGTCGTGATTGTGTGATCGTGATTGTGTGATCGTGATTGTGTGATCGTGATTGTGTGATAGTGATTGTGTGATTGTGTGATCGTGATTGTGTGATAGTGATTGTGTGATAGTGATTGTGTGATCGTGATTGCGTGATCGTGATTGTGTGATCGTGATTGTGTGACTGTGTGATCGTGATTGTGTGATCGTGATTGTGTGATCGTGATTGTGTGATCGTGATTGTGTGATCGTGATTGTGTGATCGTGATTGTGTGATCGTGATTGTGTGATCGTAACTGTGTGATCGTGACTGTGGGATCGTTATTGTGGGTTTGTGACTGTGTGATTGTGTGATTGTGATTGTGTGATTGTGGTTGTGTGATTGTGGTTGTGTGATTGTGGTTGTGTGATTGTGGTTGTGTTATTGTGGTTGTGTGATTGTGATTGTGTGATTGCGATTGTGTGATTGCGATTGTGTGATTGCGATTGTGTGATTGCGATTGTGTGATTGCGATTGTGTGGTTGCGATTGTGTGGTTGCGATTGTGTGATTGCGATCGTGTGATTGCGATCGTGTGATTGCGATCGTGTGATTGCGATCGTGTGATTGCGATCGTGTGATTGCGATCGTGTGATTGCGATCGTGTGATTGCGATCGTGTGATTGCGATCGTGTGATTGCGATCGTGTGATTGCGATCGTGTGATTGCGATCGTGTGATTGCGATCGTGTGATTGCGATCGTGTGATTGCGATCGTGTGATTGCGATCGTGTGATTGCGATCGTGTGATTGCGATCGTGTGATTGCGACTGTGTGGTCGTGATTGTGTGATCGTGATTGTGTGATCGTGATTGTTTGATCGCGATTGTGTGACCGTGATTGTGTGACCGTGATTATGTGATCGTGATTGTGTGATCCTGATTGAGTGATTAGGATTCTGTGATCGTGATTGTGTAATCGTGATTGCGTGATCGTGATTGTGATCGTGATTTTGTGATCGTGATTGTGTGATGGTGATTGTGTGATCGTGATTGTGTGATCGTGATTGTGTGATCGTGATTCTGTGATCGTGATTGTGTGATCGTGATTGTGTGATCGTGATTGTGATTGTGTGATTGTGATTGTGTGGTTGTGATTGTGTGATTGTGGTTGTGTGATTGTGACTGTGTGATGGCGATTGTGTGATCGTGACTGTGTGGTCGTGATTGTGTGATCGTGATTGTGGGATTGTGACTGTGGGATTGTGTGGTTGGGGTTGTGTGATTGTGATTGTGTGAATGTGATTGTGTGATTGTGATTGTGGGATTGTGATTGTGTCATCGTGATTGTGTGGTCGTGATTGTGTGATCGTGATTGTGTGATCGTGATTGTGGGATCGTGACTGTGTGATTGTGTGATTGTGATTGTGTGACTGTGATTGTGTGATTGTGATTGTGGGATTGAGATTGTGTGATTGTGATTGTGTGATAGTGACTGTGATTGTGTGATTGTGATTGTGTGACTGTGTGATTGTGATTGTGTGACTGTGATTGTGTGATCGTGATAGTGTGATTGTGATCGTGTGATTGTGATCGTGTGATTGCGATCGTGTGATTGCGATCGTGTGATTGCGATCGTGTGATTGCGATCGTGTGATTGCGATCGTGTGATTGCGATCGTGTGATTGCGATCGTGTGATTGCGATCGTGTGATTGCGATCGTGTGATTGCGTTTGTGTGATTGCGATTGTGTGATTGCGATTGTATGATTGCGATTGTGGGATTGCGATTGTGTGATTGTGATTGTGTGATTGTGATTGTGTGATCGTGATTGTGTCATCGTGATTGTGTGGTCGTGATTGTGTGATCGTGATTGTGTGATCGTGATTGTGGGATCGTGACTGTGTGATTGTGTGATTGTGATTGTGTGACTGTGATTGTGTGATTGTGATTGTGGGATTGAGATTGTGTGATTGTGATTGTGTGATAGTGACTGTGATTGTGTGATTGTGATTGTGTGACTGTGTGATTGTGATTGTGTGATTGTGTTTGTGTGATTGTGATTGTGTGATTGTGATTGTGTGATTGTGATTGTGTGATTGTGATTGTGTGATTGTGATTGTGTGATTGTGATTGTGTGATTGTGATTGTGTGATTGTGATTGTGTGATTGTGATTGTGTGATTGTGATTGTGTGATTGTGATTGTGTGATTGTGATTGTGTGATTGTGATTGTGTGATTGTGATTGTGTGATTGTGATTGTGTGATTGTGATTGTGTGATTGTGATTGTGTGATTGTGATTGTGTGATTGTGATTGTGTGATTGTGATTGTGTTTGTGTGACTGTGTGATTATGTGATTGTGATTGTCTGATAGTGATTGTGTGTGTGTGACTGTGTGATTGTGTATGTGTGATTGTGATTGTGATTGTGATAGTGTGACTCTGTGATTGTGATTGTGCGACCGTGATTGTGTGATCGTGATTGCGTGATCGTGACTGTGTGATCGGGATTGTGTGATCGTGATTGAGTAATTGTGACTGTGTGATTGTGTGATGGTGATTGTGATTGTGATTGTGTGACTGTGTGATTGTGATTGTGTGATCGTGATTGTGTGAATGTGTTATTGTGATTGTGTGATTGTGATTGTGTTATTGCGATTGTGTGATTGCGATTGTGTGATTGCGATTGTGTGATTGCGATTGTGTGATTGCGATTGTGTGATTGCGATTGTGTGATTGCGATTGTGTGATTGCGATTGTGTGATTGCGATTGTGTGATTGTGACTGTGTGGTCGTGATTGTGTGATCGTGGTTGTGGGATTGTGACTGTGTGATTGTGTGATCGTGATTGTGTGATCGTGATTGTGTGATCGTGATTGGGTGATCGTGATTGGGTGATCGTGATTGGGTGATCGTGATTGGGTGATCGTGATTGTGGGATTGTGGCTGTGCGATTGTGTGACTGTGATTGTGTGATTGTGATTGTGGGATTGTGATTGTGTGATTGTGATTGTGTGATCGTGACTGTGATTGTATGATTGTGATTGTGATTGTGATTGTGATTGTGATTGTGATTGTGATTGTGATTGTGATTGTGTGACTGTGATTGTGTGATCGTGATACTGTGATCGTGATAGTGTGATCGTGATTGTGTGATTGTGATTGTGATTGTGTGATCGTGATTGTGTGATCGTGATTGTGTGATAGTGATTGTGTGATAGTGATTGTGTGATCGTGATTGTGTGAGCGTGATTGTGTGATTGTGATTGTGTGATCGTGATTGTGTGATCGTGATTGTGTGATCGTGATTGTGGGATCGTGACTGTGTGATTGTGTGATTGTGATTGTGTGACTGTGATTGTGTGATTGTGATTGTGGGATTGAGATTGTGTGATTGTGATTGTGTGATAGTGACTGTGATTGTGTGATTGTGATTGTGTGACTGTGTGATTGTGATTGTGTGACTGTGATTGTGTGATCGTGATAGTGTGATTGTGATCGTGTGATTGTGATCGTGTGATTGTGATCGTGTGATTGCGATCGTGTGATTGCGATCGTGTGATTGCGATCGTCTGATTGCGATCGTGTGATTGCGATCGTGTGATTGCGATCGTCTGATTGCGATCGTGTGATTGCGATCGTGTGATTGCGATCGTGTGATTGCGATCGTGTGATTGCGATCGTGTGATTGCGTTTGTGTGATTGCGATTGTGTGATTGCGATTGTATGATTGCGATTGTGGGATTGCGATTGTGTCATCGTGATTGTGTGGTCGTGATTGTGTGATCGTGATTGTGTCATCGTGATTGTGTGGTCGTGATTGTGTGATCGTGATTGTGTGATCGTGATTGTGGGATCGTGACTGTGTGATTGTGTGATTGTGATTGTGTGACTGTGATTGTGTGATTGTGATTGTGGGATTGAGATTGTGTGATTGTGATTGTGTGATCGTGACTGTGATTGTGTGACTGTGTGATTGTGACTGTGTGATTGTGATTGTGTGACTGTGATTGTGTGATCGTGATAGTGTGATTGTCATCGTGTGATTGTGATCGTGTGATTGTGATAGTGCGATTGTGATAGTGCGATTGTGATAGTACGGTTGTGATTGTGCGATTGTGATTGTGCGATTGTGACAGTGCGATTGTGACAGTGCGATTGTGACAGTGCGATTGGGACTGCGCGATTGTGATTGTGCGATTGTGATTGTGCGATTGTGATAGTGCGATTGTGATAGTGCGATTGTGATAGTGCGATTGTGATTGTGCGATTGTGATTGTGGGATTGAGATTGTGTGATTGTGATTGTGTGATCGTGACTGTGATTGTGTCATTGTGATTGTGGGAATGTGATTGCGATTGTGTGATCGTGATTGTGGGATTGTGACTGTGTGATAGTGTGGTTGTGATTGTGTGATCGTGATTGTGCGATCGTGATTGTGCGATCGTGATTGTGCGATCGTGATTGTGCGATCGTGATTGTGTGATCGTGATTGTGTAATCGTGATTGTGTGATCGTGATTGTGTGATCGTGATTGTGTGATCGTGATTGTGTGATTGTGTGATTGTGATTGTGTGACTGTGATTGTGTGATCGTGATTATGTGATCGTGATTGTGTGATCGTGACTGTGTGATCGTGATTGTGGGATTGTGATTGTGTGATTGTGATTGTGTGATCGTGACTGTGATTGTGTGATTGTGATTGTGATTGTGATTGTGATTATGATTGTGTGACTGTGTGATTGTGATTGTGTGACTGTGATTGTGATTGTGATTGTGATTATGATTGTGTGACTGTGTGATTGTGATTGTGTGACTGTGATTGTGTGATTGTGACTGTGATTGTGTGGTTGTGATTGTGATTGTGACTGTGGTTGTGATTGTGTGACTGTGTGATTGTGATTGTGTGACTGTGATTGTGTGATCGTGATAGTGTGGTCGTGATTGTGTAATCGTGATTGTGGGATTGTGACTGTGTGATTGTGTGGTTGTGGTTGTGTGATTGTGATTGTGTGACTGTGATTGTGTGATTGTGATTGTGGGATTGTGATTGCGATTGTGTGATTGTGACTGTGTGGTTGTGATTGTGTGATCGTGATTGTGGGATTGTGACTGTGTGATTGTGTGGTTGTGGTTGTATGATCGTGATTGTGTGATCGTGATTGTGTGATCGTGATTGTGTGATCGTGATTGTGTGATCGTGATTGTGTGATCGTGATTGTGTGATTGTAATTGTGAGATTGTGATTGTGTGATTGTGAATGTGTGATTGTGATTGTGTGATTGTGATTGTGTGATCGTGATTGTGTGACTGTGATTGTGTGATTGTGATTGTGGGATTGTGATTGTGGGATTGTGATAGTGTGATTGTGTGACCGTGATTATGCGATCGTGATTGTGTGATCGTGATTGTGTGATTGTGATTGTGATTGTGATTGTGTGATCGTGATTGTGTGATCGTGATTGTGTGATAGTGATTGTGTGATAGTGATTGTGTGATCGTGATTGTGTGAGCGTGATTGTGTCGTCGTAATTGTGTGATCGTGATTGTGTGATCGCAATTGTGGGATTGTGACTGTGTGATTGTGTGATTGTGATTGTGATTGTGATTGTGATTGTGATTGTGATTGTGATTGTGTGACTGTGATTGTGATTGTGTGATCGTGATTGTGTGAATGTGTTATTGTGATTGTGTGATTGTGATTGTGTTATTGCGATTGTGTGATTGCGATTGTGTGATTGCGATTGTGTGATTGCGATTGTGTGATTGCGATTGTGTGATTGCGATTGTGTGATTGCGATTGTGTGATTGCGATTGTGTGATTGCGATTGTGTGATTGCGATTGTGTGATTGCGATTGTGTGATTGCGATTGTGTGATTGCGATTGTGTGATTGCGATTGTGTGATTGCGATTGTGTGACTGCGATTGTGTGATTGCGATTGTGTGATTGCGACTGTGTGGTCGTGATTGTGTGATCGTGATTGTTTGATCGTGATTGTGTGACCGTGATTGTGTGACCGTGATTATGTGATCGTGATTATGTGATCCTGATTGTGTGATTAGGATTCTGTGATCGTGATTGTGTAATCGTGATTGTGTGATCGTGATTGTGATCGTGATTTTGTGATCGTGATTGTGTGATGGTGATTGTGTGATCGTGATTGTGTGATCGTGATTGTGATTGTGTGATTGTGATTGTGTGGTTGTGATTGTGTGATTGTGGTTGTGTGATTGTGATTGTGTGATGGCGATTGTGTGATCGTGACTGTGTGGTCGTGATTGTGTGATCGTGATTGTGGGATTGTGACTGTGGGATTGTGTGGTTGGGGTTGTGTGATTGTGATTGTGTGAATGTGATTGTGTGATTGTGATTGTGGGATTGTGATTGCGATTGTGTGATTGTGACTGTGTGGTCGTGATTGTGTGATCGTGATTGTGGGATTGTGACTGTGTGATTGTGTGATCGTGATTGTGTGATCGTGATTGTGTGATCGTGATTGTGTGATCGTGATTGGGTGATCGTGATTGGGTGATCGTGATTGTGGGATTGTGACTGTGCGATTGTGTGATTGTGATTGTGTGACTGTGATTGTGTGATTGTGATTGTGTGATTGTGATTGTGTGATTGTGATTGTGTGATTGTGATTGTGTGATTGTGATTGTGTTTGTGTGACTGTGTGATTATGTGATTGTGATTGTCTGATAGTGATTGTGTGTGTGTGACTGTGTGATTGTGTATGTGTGATTGTGATTGTGATTGTGATAGTGTGACTGTGTGATTGTGATTGTGCGACCGTGATTGTGTGATCGTGATTGCGTGCTCGTGACTGTGTGATCGGGATTGTGTGATCGTGATTGAGTAATTGTGACTGTGTGATTGTGTGATTGTGATTGTGATTGTGATTGTGATTGTGATTGTGTGACTGTGTGATTGTGATTGTGTGATCGTGATTGTGTGAATGTGTTATAGTGATTGTGTGATTGTGATTGTGTTATTGCGATTGTGTGATTGCGATTGTGTGATTGCGATTGTGTGATTGCGATTGTGTGATTGCGATTGTGTGATTGCGATTGTGTGATTGCGATTGTGTGATTGCGATTGTGTGATTGCGACTGTGTGGTCGTGATTGTGTGATCGTGATTGTTTGATCGTGATTGTGTGACCGTGATTGTGTGACCGTGATTATGTGATCGTGATTGTGTGATCCTGATTGTGTGATTAGGATTCTGTGATCGTGATTGTGTAATCGTGATTGTGTGATCGTGATTGTGTGATCGTGATTGTGTGATTGTAATTGTGAGATTGTGATTGTGTGATTGTGAATGTGTGATTGTGATTGTGTGATTGTGATTGTGTGATCGTGATTGTGTGACTGTGATTGTGTGATTGTGATTGTGGGATTGTGATTGTGGGATTGTGATAGTGTGATTGTGTGACCGTGATTATGCGATCGTGATTGTGTGATCGTGATTGTGTGATTGTGATTGTGTGATTGTGATTGTGTGATTGTGATTGTGTGATTGTGATTGTGTGATTGTGATTGTGTGATTGTGATTGTGTGATTGTGATTGTGTTTGTGTGACTGTGTGATTATGTGATTGTGATTGTCTGATAGTGATTGTGTGTGTGTGACTGTGTGATTGTGTATGTGTGATTGTGATTGTGATTGTGATAGTGTGACTGTGTGATTGTGATTGTGCGACCGTGATTGTGTGATCGTGATTGCGTGATCGTGACTGTGTGATCGGGATTGTGTGATCGTGATTGAGTAATTGTGACTGTGTGATTGTGTGATTGTGATTGTGATTGTGATTGTGATTGTGATTGTGATTGTGATTGTGATTGTGTGACTGTGTGATTGTGATTGTGTGATCGTGATTGTGTGAATGTGTTATTGTGATTGTGTGATTGTGATTGTGTTATTGCGATTGTGTGATTGCGATTGTGTGATTGCGATTGTGTGATTGCGATTGTGTGATTGCGATTGTGTGATTGCGATTGTGTGATTGCGATTGTGTGATTGCGATTGTGTGATTGCGATTGTGTGATTGCGATTGTGTGATTGCGATTGTGTGATTGCGATTGTGTGATTGCGATTGTGTGATTGCGACTGTGTGGTCGTGATTGTGTGATCGTGATTGTTTGATCGTGATTGTGTGACCGTGATTGTGTGACCGTGATTATGTGATCGTGATTGTGTGATCCTGATTGTGTGATTAGGATTCTGTGATCGTGATTGTGTAATCGTGATTGTGTGATCGTGATTGTGATCGTGATTTTGTGATCGTGATTGTGTGATGGTCATTGTGTGATCGTGATTGTGTGATCGTGATTGTGTGATCGTGATTGTGATTGTGTGATTGTGATTGTGTGGTTGTGATTGTGTGATTGTGGTTGTGTGATTGTGATTGTGTGATGGCGATTGTGTGATCGTGACTGTGTGGTCGTGATTGTGTGATCGTGATTGTGGGATTGTGACTGTGGGATTGTGTGGTTGGGGTTGTGTGATTGTGATTGTGTGAATGTGAGTGTGTGATTGTGATTGTGGGATTGTGATTGCGATTGTGTGATTGTGACTGTGTGGTCGTGATTGTGTGATCGTGATTGTGGGATTGTGACTGTGTGATTGTGTGATCGTGATTGTGTGATCGTGATTGTGTGATCGTGATTGTTTGATCGTGATTGGGTGATCGTGTTTGGGTGATCGTGATTGTGGGATTGTGACTGTGCGATTGTGTGATTGTGATTGTGTGACTGTGATTGTGTGATTGTGATTGTGTGATTGTGATTGTGTGATTGTGATTGTGTGATTGTGATTGTGTGATTGTGATTGTGTGATTGTGATTGTGTGATTGTGATTGTGTGATTGTGATTGTGTGATTGTGATTGTGTGATTGTGATTGTGTTTGTGTGACTGTGTGATTATGTGATTGTGATTGTCTGATAGTGATTGTGTGTGTGTGACTGTGTGATTGTGTATGTGTGATTGTGATTGTGATTGTGATAGTGTGACTGTGTGATTGTGATTGTGCGACCGTGATTGTGTGATCGTGATTGCGTGATCGTGACTGTGTGATCGGGATTATGTGATCGTGATTGAGTAATTGTGACTGTGTGATTGTGTGATGGTGATTGTGATTGTGATTGTGATTGTGATTGTGTGACTGTGTGATTGTGATTGTGTGATCGTGATTGTGTGAATGTGTTATTGTGATTGTGTGATTGTGATTGTGTTATTGCGATTGTGTGATTGCGATTGTGTGATTGCGATTGTGTGATTGCGATTGTGTGATTGCGATTGTGTGATTGCGATTGTGTGATTGCGATTGTGTGATTGCGATTGTGTGATTGCGATTGTGTGATTGTGACTGTGTGGTCGTGATTGTGTGATCGTGGTTGTGGGATTGTGACTGTGTGATTGTGTGATCGTGATTGTGTGATCGTGATTGTGTGATCGTGATTGGGTGATCGTGATTGGGTGATCGTGATTGGGTGATCGTGATTGGGTGATCGTGATTGTGGGATTGTGGCTGTGCGATTGTGTGACTGTGATTGTGTGATTGTGATTGTGGGATTGTGATTGTGTGATTGTGATTGTGTGATCGTGACTGTGATAGTATGATTGTGATTGTGATTGTGATTGTGATTGTGATTGTGATTGTGATTGTGATTGTGTGACTGTGATTGTGTGATCGTGATACTGTGATCGTGATAGTGTGATCGTGATTGTGTGATTGTGATTGTGATTGTGATTGTGTGATCGTGATTGTGTGATCGTGATTGTGTGATAGTGATTGTGTGATAGTGATTGTGTGATCGTGATTGTGTGAGCGTGATTGTGTGATTGTGATTGTGTGATCGTGATTGTGTGATCGTGATTGTGTGATCGTGATTGTGGGATCGTGACTGTGTGATTGTGTGATTGTGATTGTGTGACTGTGATTGTGTGATTGTGATTGTGGGATTGAGATTGTGTGATTGTGATTGTGTGATCGTGACTGTGATTGTGTGATTGTGATTGTGTGACTGTGTGATTGTGATTGTGTGACTGTGATTGTGTGATCGTGATAGTGTGATTGTCATCGTGTGATTGTGATCGTGTGATTGTGATAGTGCGATTGTGATAGTGCGATTGTGATAGTACGGTTGTGATTGTGCGATTGTGATTGTGCGATTGTGACAGTGCGATTGTGACAGTGCGATTGTGACAGTGCGATTGGGACTGCGCGATTGTGATTGTGCGATTGTGATTGTGCGATTGTGATAGTGCGATTGTGATAGTGCGATTGTGATAGTGCGATTGTGATTGTGCGATTGTGATTGTGGGATTGAGATTGTGTGATTGTGATTGTGTGATCGTGACTGTGATTGTGTCATTGTGATTGTGGGAATGTGATTGCGATTGTGTGATCGTGATTGTGGGATTGTGACTGTGTGATTGTGTGGTTGTGATTGTGTGATCGTGATTGTGCGATCGTGATTGTGCGATCGTGATTGTGCGATCGTGATTGTGCGATCGTGATTGTGTGATCGTGATTGTGTAATCGTGATTGTGTGATCGTGATTGTGTGATCGTGATTGTGTGATCGTGATTGTGTGATTGTGTGATTGTGATTGTGTGACTGTGATTGTGTGATCGTGATTATGTGATCGTGATTGTGTGATCGTGACTGTGTGATCGTGATTGTGGGATTGTGATTGTGCGATTGTGATTGTGTGATCGTGACTGTGATTGTGTGATTGAGATTGTGATTGTGATTGTGATTATGATTGTGTGACTGTGTGATTGTGATTGTGTGACTGTGATTGTGATTGTGATTGTGATTATGATTGTGTGACTGTGTGATTGTGATTGTGTGACTGTGATTGTGTGATTGTGAGTGTGATTGTGTGATTGTGATTGTGATTGTGACTGTGGTTGTGATTGTGTGACTGTGTGATTGTGATTGTGTGACTGTGATTGTGTGATCGTGATAGTGTGGTCGTGATTGTGTAATCGTGATTGTGGGATTGTGACTGTGTGATTGTGTGGTTGTGGTTGTGTGATTGTGATTGTGTGACTGTGATTGTGTGATTGTGATTGTGGGATTGTGATTGCGATTGTGTGATTGTGACTGTGTGGTTGTGATTGTGTGATCGTGATTGTGGGATTGTGACTGTGTGATTGTGTGGTTGTGGTTGTATGATCGTGATTGTGTGATCGTGATTGTGTGATCGTGATTGTGTGATCGTGATTGTGTGATCGTGATTGTGT
Organism: Megachile rotundata; assembly: GCF_050947335.1. Lineage (NCBI taxonomy): Eukaryota > Metazoa > Arthropoda > Insecta > Hymenoptera > Megachilidae > Megachile > Megachile rotundata. The sequence goes on along the minus strand of NC_134997.1, from coordinate 2,291,544 downwards.
GATCGTGATTGTGTGATTGTAATTGTGAGATTGTGATTGTGTGATTGTGAATGTGTGATTGTGATTGTGTGATTGTGATTGTGTGATCGTGATTGTGTGACTGTGATTGTGTGATTGTGATTGTGGGATTGTGATTGTGGGATTGTGATAGTGTGATTGTGTGACCGTGATTATGCGATCGTGATTGTGTGATCGTGATTGTGTGATTGTGATTGTGATTGTGATTGTGTGATCGTGATTGTGTGATCGTGATTGTGTGATAGTGATTGTGTGATAGTGATTGTGTGATCGTGATTGTGTGAGCGTGATTGTGTCGTCGTAATTGTGTGATCGTGATTGTGTGATCGCAATTGTGGGATTGTGACTGTGTGATTGTGTGATTGTGATTGTGATTGTGATTGTGATTGTGATTGTGATTGTGATTGTGTGACTGTGTGATTGTGATTGTGTGATCGTGATTGTGTGAATGTGTTATTGTGATTGTGTGATTGTGATTGTGTTATTGCGATTGTGTGATTGCGATTGTGTGATTGCGATTGTGTGATTGCGATTGTGTGATTGCGATTGTGTGATTGCGATTGTGTGATTGCGATTGTGTGATTGCGATTGTGTGATTGCGATTGTGTGATTGCGATTGTGTGATTGCGATTGTGTGATTGCGATTGTGTGATTGCGATTGTGTGATTGCGATTGTGTGATTGCGATTGTGTGACTGCGATTGTGTGATTGCGATTGTGTGATTGCGACTGTGTGGTCGTGATTGTGTGATCGTGATTGTTTGATCGTGATTGTGTGACCGTGATTGTGTGACCGTGATTATGTGATCGTGATTATGTGATCCTGATTGTGTGATTAGGATTCTGTGATCGTGATTGTGTAATCGTGATTGTGTGATCGTGATTGTGATCGTGATTTTGTGATCGTGATTGTGTGATGGTGATTGTGTGATCGTGATTGTGTGATCGTGATTGTGATTGTGTGATTGTGATTGTGTGGTTGTGATTGTGTGATTGTGGTTGTGTGATTGTGATTGTGTGATGGCGATTGTGTGATCGTGACTGTGTGGTCGTGATTGTGTGATCGTGATTGTGGGATTGTGACTGTGGGATTGTGTGGTTGGGGTTGTGTGATTGTGATTGTGTGAATGTGATTGTGTGATTGTGATTGTGGGATTGTGATTGCGATTGTGTGATTGTGACTGTGTGGTCGTGATTGTGTGACCGTGATTGTGGGATTGTGACTGTGTGATTGTGTGATCGTGATTGTGTGATCGTGATTGTGTGATCGTGATTGTGTGATCGTGATTGGGTGATCGTGATTGGGTGATCGTGATTGTGGGATTGTGACTGTGCGATTGTGTGATTGTGATTGTGTGACTGTGATTGTGTGATTGTGATTGTGTGATTGTGATTGTGTGATTGTGATTGTGTGATTGTGATTGTGTGATTGTGATTGTGTTTGTGTGACTGTGTGATTATGTGATTGTGATTGTCTGATAGTGATTGTGTGTGTGTGACTGTGTGATTGTGTATGTGTGATTGTGATTGTGATTGTGATAGTGTGACTGTGTGATTGTGATTGTGCGACCGTGATTGTGTGATCGTGATTGCGTGCTCGTGACTGTGTGATCGGGATTGTGTGATCGTGATTGAGTAATTGTGACTGTGTGATTGTGTGATTGTGATTGTGATTGTGATTGTGATTGTGATTGTGATTGTGATTGTGATTGTGTGACTGTGTGATTGTGATTGTGTGATCGTGATTGTGTGAATGTGTTATAGTGATTGTGTGATTGTGATTGTGTTATTGCGATTGTGTGATTGCGATTGTGTGATTGCGATTGTGTGATTGCGATTGTGTGATTGCGATTGTGTGATTGCGATTGTGTGATTGCGATTGTGTGATTGCGATTGTGTGATTGCGACTGTGTGGTCGTGATTGTGTGATCGTGATTGTGTGACCGTGATTGTGTGACCGTGATTATGTGATCGTGATTGTGTGATGGTCATTGTGTGATCGTGATTGTGTGATCGTGATTGTGTGATCGTGATTGTGATTGTGTGATTGTGATTGTGTGGTTGTGATTGTGTGATTGTGGTTGTGTGATTGTGATTGTGTGATGGCGATTGTGTGATCGTGACTGTGTGGTCGTGATTGTGTGATCGTGATTGTGGGATTGTGACTGTGGGATTGTGTGGTTGGGGTTGTGTGATTGTGATTGTGTGAATGTGAGTGTGTGATTGTGATTGTGGGATTGTGATTGCGATTGTGTGATTGTGACTGTGTGGTCGTGATTGTGTGATCGTGATTGTGGGATTGTGACTGTGTGATTGTGTGATCGTGATTGTGTGTTCGTGATTGTGTGATCGTGATTGTTTGATCGTGATTGGGTGATCGTGTTTGGGTGATCGTGATTGTGGGATTGTGACTGTGCGATTGTGTGATTGTGATTGTGTGACTGTGATTGTGTGATTGTGATTGTGTGATTGTGATTGTGTGATTGTGATTGTGTGATTGTGATTGTGTGATTGTGATTGTGTGATTGTGATTGTGTGATTGTGATTGTGTGATTGTGATTGTGTGATTGTGATTGTGTGATTGTGATTGTGTTTGTGTGACTGTGTGATTATGTGATTGTGATTGTCTGATAGTGATTGTGTGTGTGTGACTGTGTGATTGTGTATGTGTGATTGTGATTGTGATTGTGATAGTGTGACTGTGTGATTGTGATTGTGCGACCGTGATTGTGTGATCGTGATTGCGTGATCGTGACTGTGTGATCGGGATTGTGTGATCGTGATTGAGTAATTGTGACTGTGTGATTGTGTGATGGTGATTGTGATTGTGATTGTGATTGTGATTGTGTGACTGTGTGATTGTGATTGTGTGATCGTGATTGTGTGAATGTGTTATTGTGATTGTGTGATTGTGATTGTGTTATTGCGATTGTGTGATTGCGATTGTGTGATTGCGATTGTGTGATTGCGATTGTGTGATTGCGATTGTGTGATTGCGATTGTGTGATTGCGATTGTGTGATTGCGATTGTGTGATTGCGATTGTGTGATTGTGACTGTGTGGTCGTGATTGTGTGATCGTGGTTGTGGGATTGTGACTGTGTGATTGTGTGATCGTGATTGTGTGATCGTGATTGTGTGATCGTGATTGGGTGATCGTGATTGGGTGATCGTGATTGGGTGATCGTGATTGGGTGATCGTGATTGTGGGATTGTGGCTGTGCGATTGTGTGACTGTGATTGTGTGATTGTGATTGTGGGATTGTGATTGTGTGATTGTGATTGTGTGATCGTGACTGTGATTGTATGATTGTGATTGTGATTGTGATTGTGATTGTGATTGTGATTGTGATTGTGATTGTGATTGTGTGACTGTGATTGTGTGATCGTGATACTGTGATCGTGATAGTGTGATCGTGATTGTGTGATTGTGATTGTGATTGTGATTGTGTGATCGTGATTGTGTGATCGTGATTGTGTGATAGTGATTGTGTGATAGTGATTGTGTGATCGTGATTGTGTGAGCGTGATTGTGTGATTGTGATTGTGTGATCGTGATTGTGTGATCGTGATTGTGTGATCGTGATTGTGGGATCGTGACTGTGTGATTGTGTGATTGTGATTGTGTGACTGTGATTGTGTGATTGTGATTGTGGGATTGAGATTGTGTGATTGTGATTGTGTGATCGTGACTGTGATTGTGTGATTGTGATTGTGTGACTGTGTGATTGTGATTGTGTGACTGTGATTGTGTGATCGTGATAGTGTGATTGTCATCGTGTGATTGTGATCGTGTGATTGTGATAGTGCGATTGTGATAGTGCGATTGTGATAGTACGGTTGTGATTGTGCGATTGTGATTGTGCGATTGTGACAGTGCGATTGTGACAGTGCGATTGTGACAGTGCGATTGGGACTGCGCGATTGTGATTGTGCGATTGTGATTGTGCGATTGTGATAGTGCGATTGTGATAGTGCGATTGTGATAGTGCGATTGTGATTGTGCGATTGTGATTGTGGGATTGAGATTGTGTGATTGTGATTGTGTGATCGTGACTGTGATTGTGTCATTGTGATTGTGGGAATGTGATTGCGATTGTGTGATCGTGATTGTGGGATTGTGACTGTGTGATTGTGTGGTTGTGATTGTGTGATCGTGATTGTGCGATCGTGATTGTGCGATCGTGATTGTGCGATCGTGATTGTGCGATCGTGATTGTGTGATCGTGATTGTGTAATCGTGATTGTGTGATCGTGATTGTGTGATCGTGATTGTGTGATCGTGATTGTGTGATTGTGTGATTGTGATTGTGTGACTGTGATTGTGTGATCGTGATTATGTGATCGTGATTGTGTGATCGTGACTGTGTGATCGTGATTGTGGGATTGTGATTGTGCGATTGTGATTGTGTGATCGTGACTGTGATTGTGTGATTGTGATTGTGATTGTGATTGTGATTATGATTGTGTGACTGTGTGATTGTGATTGTGTGACTGTGATTGTGATTGTGATTGTGATTATGATTGTGTGACTGTGTGATTGTGATTGTGTGACTGTGATTGTGTGATTGTGAGTGTGATTGTGTGATTGTGATTGTGATTGTGACTGTGGTTGTGATTGTGTGACTGTGTGATTGTGATTGTGTGACTGTGATTGTGTGATCGTGATAGTGTGGTCGTGATTGTGTAATCGTGATTGTGGGATTGTGACTGTGTGATTGTGTGGTTGTGGTTGTGTGATTGTGATTGTGTGACTGTGATTGTGTGATTGTGATTGTGGGATTGTGATTGCGATTGTGTGATTGTGACTGTGTGGTTGTGATTGTGTGATCGTGATTGTGGGATTGTGACTGTGTGATTGTGTGGTTGTGGTTGTATGATCGTGATTGTGTGATCGTGATTGTGTGATCGTGATTGTGTGATCGTGATTGTGTGATCGTGATTGTGTGATCGTGATTGTGTGATTGTAATTGTGAGATTGTGATTGTGTGATTGTGAATGTGTGATTGTGATTGTGTGATTGTGATTGTGTGATCGTGATTGTGTGACTGTGATTGTGTGATTGTGATTGTGGGATTGTGATTGTGGGATTGTGATAGTGTGATTGTGTGACCGTGATTATGCGATCGTGATTGTGTGATCGTGATTGTGTGATTGTGATTGTGATTGTGATTGTGTGATCGTGATTGTGTGATCGTGATTGTGTGATAGTGATTGTGTGATAGTGATTGTGTGATCGTGATTGTGTGAGCGTGATTGTGTCGTCGTAATTGTGTGATCGTGATTGTGTGATCGCAATTGTGGGATTGTGACTGTGTGATTGTGTGATTGTGATTGTGATTGTGATTGTGATTGTGATTGTGATTGTGTGACTGTGTGATTGTGATTGTGTGATCGTGATTGTGTGAATGTGTTATTGTGATTGTGTGATTGTGATTGTGTTATTGCGATTGTGTGATTGCGATTGTGTGATTGCGATTGTGTGATTGCGATTGTGTGATTGCGATTGTGTGATTGCGATTGTGTGATTGCGATTGTGTGATTGCGATTGTGTGATTGCGATTGTGTGATTGCGATTGTGTGATTGCGATTGTGTGATTGCGATTGTGTGATTGCGATTGTGTGATTGCGATTGTGTGACTGCGATTGTGTGATTGCGATTGTGTGATTGCGACTGTGTGGTCGTGATTGTGTGATCGTGATTGTTTGATCGTGATTGTGTGACCGTGATTGTGTGACCGTGATTATGTGATCGTGATTATGTGATCCTGATTGTGTGATTAGGATTCTGTGATCGTGATTGTGTAATCGTGATTGTGTGATCGTGATTGTGATCGTGATTTTGTGATCGTGATTGTGTGATGGTGATTGTGTGATCGTGATTGTGTGATCGTGATTGTGATTGTGTGATTGTGATTGTGTGGTTGTGATTGTGTGATTGTGGTTGTGTGATTGTGATTGTGTGATGGCGATTGTGTGATCGTGACTGTGTGGTCGTGATTGTGTGATCGTGATTGTGGGATTGTGACTGTGGGATTGTGTGGTTGGGGTTGTGTGATTGTGATTGTGTGAATGTGATTGTGTGATTGTGATTGTGGGATTGTGATTGCGATTGTGTGATTGTGACTGTGTGGTCGTGATTGTGTGATCGTGATTGTGGGATTGTGACTGTGTGATTGTGTGATCGTGATTGTGTGATCGTGATTGTGTGATCGTGATTGTGTGATCGTGATTGGGTGATCGTGATTGGGTGATCGTGATTGTGGGATTGTGACTGTGCGATTGTGTGATTGTGATTGTGTGACTGTGATTGTGTGATTGTGATTGTGTGATTGTGATTGTGTGATTGTGATTGTGTGATTGTGATTGTGTGATTGTGATTGTGTTTGTGTGACTGTGTGATTATGTGATTGTGATTGTCTGATAGTGATTGTGTGTGTGTGACTGTGTGATTGTGTATGTGTGATTGTGATTGTGATTGTGATAGTGTGACTGTGTGATTGTGATTGTGCGACCGTGATTGTGTGATCGTGATTGCGTGCTCGTGACTGTGTGATCGGGATTGTGTGATCGTGATTGAGTAATTGTGACTGTGTGATTGTGTGATTGTGATTGTGATTGTGATTGTGATTGTGATTGTGATTGTGATTGTGTGACTGTGTGATTGTGATTGTGTGATCGTGATTGTGTGAATGTGTTATAGTGATTGTGTGATTGTGATTGTGTTATTGCGATTGTGTGATTGCGATTGTGTGATTGCGATTGTGTGATTGCGATTGTGTGATTGCGATTGTGTGATTGCGATTGTGTGATTGCGATTGTGTGATTGCGACTGTGTGGTCGTGATTGTGTGATCGTGATTGTGTGACCGTGATTGTGTGACCGTGATTATGTGATCGTGATTGTGTGATCCTGATTGTGTGATTAGGATTCTGTGATCGTGATTGTGTAATCGTGATTGTGTGATCGTGATTGTGTGATCGTGATTGTGTGATTGTAATTGTGAGATTGTGATTGTGTGATTGTGAATGTGTGATTGTGATTGTGTGATTGTGATTGTGTGATTGTGATTGTGTGATCGTGATTGTGTGACTGTGATTGTGTGATTGTGATTGTGGGATTGTGATTGTGGGATTGTGATAGTGTGATTGTGTGACCGTGATTATGCGATCGTGATTGTGTGATCGTGATTGTGTGATTGTGATTGTGTGATTGTGATTGTGTGATTGTGATTGTGTGATTGTGATTGTGTGATTGTGATTGTGTGATTGTGATTGTGTGATTGTGATTGTGTTTGTGTGACTGTGTGATTATGTGATTGTGATTGTCTGATAGTGATTGTGTGTGTGTGACTGTGTGATTGTGTATGTGTGATTGTGATTGTGATTGTGATAGTGTGACTGTGTGATTGTGATTGTGCGACCGTGATTGTGTGATCGTGATTGCGTGATCGTGACTGTGTGATCGGGATTGTGTGATCGTGATTGAGTAATTGTGACTGTGTGATTGTGTGATTGTGATTGTGATTGTGATTGTGATTGTGATTGTGATTGTGATTGTGTGACTGTGTGATTGTGATTGTGTGATCGTGATTGTGTGAATGTGTTATTGTGATTGTGTGATTGTGATTGTGTTATTGCGATTGTGTGATTGCGATTGTGTGATTGCGATTGTGTGATTGCGATTGTGTGATTGCGATTGTGTGATTGCCATTGTGTGATTGCGATTGTGTGATTGCGATTGTGTGATTGCGATTGTGTGATTGCGATTGTGTGATTGCGATTGTGTGATTGCGATTGTGTGATTGCGATTGTGTGATTGCGATTGTGTGATTGCGACTGTGTGGTCGTGATTGTGTGATCGTGATTGTTTGATCGTGATTGTGTGACCGTGATTGTGTGACCGTGATTATGTGATCGTGATTGTGTGATCCTGATTGTGTGATTAGGATTCTGTGATCGTGATTGTGTAATCGTGATTGTGTGATCGTGATTGTGATCGTGATTTTGTGATCGTGATTGTGTGATGGTCATTGTGTGATCGTGATTGTGTGATCGTGATTGTGTGATCGTGATTGTGATTGTGTGATTGTGATTGTGTGGTTGTGATTGTGTGATTGTGGTTGTGTGATTGTGATTGTGTGATGGCGATTGTGTGATCGTGACTGTGTGGTCGTGATTGTGTGATCGTGATTGTGGGATTGTGGCTGTGGGATTGTGTGGTTGGGGTTGTGTGATTGTGATTGTGTGAATGTGATTGTGTGATTGTGATTGTGGGATTGTGATTGCGATTGTGTGATTGTGACTGTGTGGTCGTGATTGTGTGATCGTGATTGTGGGATTGTGACTGTGTGATTGTGTGATCGTGATTGTGTGATCGTGATTGTGTGATCGTGATTGTTTGATCGTGATTGGGTGATCGTGTTTGGGTGATCGTGATTGTGGGATTGTGACTGTGCGATTGTGTGATTGTGATTGTGTGACTGTGATTGTGTGATTGTGATTGTGTGATTGTGATTGTGTGATTGTGATTGTGTGATTGTGATTGTGTGATTGTGATTGTGTGATTGTGATTGTGTGATTGTGATTGTGTGATTGTGATTGTGTGATTGTGATTGTGTGATTGTGATTGTGTTTGTGTGACTGTGATTGTCTGATAGTGATTGTGTGTGTGTGACTGTGTGATTGTGTATGTGTGATTGTGATTGTGATTGTGATAGTGTGACTGTGTGATTGTGATTGTGCGACCGTGATTGTGCGATCGTGATTGCGTGCTCGTGACTGTGTGATCGGGATTGTGTGATCGTGATTGAGTAATTGTGACTGTGTGATTGTGTGATTGTGATTGTGATTGTGATTGTGATTGTGATTGTGATTGTGTGATCGTGATTGTGTGAATGTGTTATTGTGATTGTGTGATTGTGATTGTGTTATTGCGATTGTGTGATTGCGATTGTGTGATTGCGATTGTGTGATTGCGATTGTGTGATTGCGATTGTGTGATTGCGATTGTGTGATTGCGATTGTGTGATTGCGATTGTGTGATTGCGATTGTGTGATTGCGATTGTGTGATTGCGATTGTGTGATTGCGATTGTGTGATTGCGATTGTGTGATTGCGATTGTGTGATTGCGATTGTGTGATTGCGACTGTGTGGTCGTGATTGTGTGATCGTGATTGTTTGATCGTGATTGTGTGACCGTGATTGTGTGACCGTGATTATGTGATCGTGATTGTGTGATCCTGATTGTGTGATTAGGATTCTGTGATCGTGATTGTGTAATCGTGATTGTGTGATCGTGATTGTGATCGTGATTTTGTGATCGTGATTGTGTGATGGTGATTGTGTGATCGTGATTGTGTGATCGTGATTGTGTGATCGTGATTGTGATTGTGTGATTGTGATTGTGTGGTTGTGATTGTGTGATCGTGATTGTATGATCGTGATTGTGTGATCGTGATTGTGTGATCGTGATTGGGTGATCGTGATTGGGTGATCGTGATTGTGGGATTGTGACTGTGCGATTGTGTGATTGTGATTGTGTGACTGTGATTGTGTGATTGTGATTGTGGGATTGTGATTGTGTGATTGTGATTGTGTGATCGTGACTGTGATTGTATGATTGTGATTGTGATTGTGATTGTGATTGTGATTGTGATTGTGATTGTGATTGTGATTGTGATTGTGATTGTGATTGTGTGACTGTGTGATTGTGATTGTGTGACTGTGATTGTGTGATCGTGATACTGTGATCGTGATAGTGTGATCGTGATTGTGTGATCGTGATTGGGTGATCGTGATTGGGTGATCGTGATTGTGGGATTCTGACTGTGTGATTGTGTGGTTGTGGTTGTGTGATTGTGATTGTGTGACTGTGATTGTGTGATTGTGATTGTGGGATTGTGATTGCGATTGTGTGATTGTGACTGTGTGGTCGTGATTGTGTGATCGTGATTGTGGGATTCTGACTGTGTGATAGTGTGGTCGTGATTGTGTGGTCGTGATTGTGTGATCGTGATTGTGTGATCGTGATTGTGTGATTGTGATTGTGTGATCGTGATTGTGTGATCGTGATTGTGGGATCGTGACTGTGTGATTGTGTGATTGTGATTGTGTGACTGTGATTGTGTGATTGTGATTGTGGGATTGAGATTGTGTGATTGTGATTGTGTGATAGTGACTGTGATTGTGTGATTGTGATTGTGTGACTGTGTGATTGTGATTGTGTGACTGTGATTGTGTGATCGTGATAGTGTGATTGTGATCGTGTGATTGTGATCGTGTGATTGCGATCGTGTGATTGCGATCGTGTGATTGCGATCGTCTGATTGCGATCGTGTGATTGCGATCGTGTGATTGCGATCGTGTGATTGCGATCGTGTGATTGCGATCGTGTGATTGCGTTTGTGTGATTGCGATTGTGTGATTGCGATTGTATGATTGCGATTGTGGGATTGCGATTGTGTGATTGTGATTGTGTGATTGTGATTGTGTGATCGTGATTGTGTCATCGTGATTGTGTGGTCGTGATTGTGTGATCGTGATTGTGGGATCGTGACTGTGTGATTGTGTGATTGTGATTGTGTGACTGTTATTGTGTGATTGTGATTGTGGGATTGAGATTGTGTGATTGTGATTTTGTGATCGTGACTGTGATTGTGTGATTGTGATTGTGTGACTGTGATTGTGTGATCGTGATAGTGTGATTGTCATCGTGTGATTGTGATCGTGTGATTGTGATAGTGCGATTGTGATAGTGCGATTGTGATAGTGCGATTGTGATTGTGCGATTGTGATTGTGCGATTGTGACAGTGCGATTGTGACAGTGCGATTGTGACAGTGCGATTGTGACAGTGCGATTGGGACTGCGCGATTGTGATTGTGCGATTGTGATTGTGCGATTGTGATAGTGCGATTGTGATAGTGCGATTGTGATAGTGCGATTGTGATAGTGCGATTGTGATTGTGCGATTGTGATGGTGGGATTGAGATTGTGTGATTGTGATTGTGTGATCGTGACTGTGATTGTGTCATTGTGATTGTGGGATTGTGATTGCGATTGTGTGATCGTGATTGTGGGATTGTGACTGTGTGATTGTGTGATTGTGATTGTGTGACTGTGATTGTGTGATTGTGATTGTGGGATTGAGATTGTGTGATTGTGATTGTGTGATCGTGACTGTGATTGTGTCATTGTGATTGTGGGATTGTGATTGCGATTGTGTGATCGTGATTGTGGGATTGTGACTGTGTGATTGTGTGGTTGTGATTGTGTGATCGTGATTGTGCGATCGTGATTGTGCGATCGTGATTGTGCGATCGTGATTGTGCGATCGTGATTGTGCGATCGTGATTGTGCGATCGTGATTGTGCGATCGTGATTGTGCGATCGTGATTGTGCGATCGTGATTGTGCGATCGTGATTGTGCGATCGTGATTGTTTGATTGTGATTGTTCGATTGTGATTGTGTGATTGTGATTGTGATTGTGATAGTGTGACTGTGTGATTGTGATTGTGTGACGGTGATTGTGTGATCGTGATTGCGTGATCGTGACTGTGTGATCGGGATTGTGTGATCGTGATTGAGTAATTGTGACTGTGTGATTGTGTGATTGTGATTGTCATTGTGATTGTGATTGTGATTGTGATTGTCTGACTGTGTGATTGTGATTGTGTGATCGTGATTGTGTGAATGTGTTATTGTGATTATGTGATTGTGATTGTGTGATTGTGATTGTGTTATTGCGATTGTGTGATTGTGATTGTGTGATCGCAACTGTGTGATCGCGACTGTGTGATCGTGCTTGTGTGATCGTGATTGTGCGATTGTGACTGTGTGATTGTGTGATTGTGATTGTATTTGTGTGACTGTGTGATTGTGATTGTGTGATCGTGATTGTGTGGTCGGGATTGTGTGATCGTGATTGTGTGATTGTGTTATTGTGACTGTGTGATGGTGATTGTGTGATGGTGATTGTGTGATTGTGATTGTGTGATTGTGATTGTGTGATCGTGATTGTGTGATCGTGATTGTGTGATCGTGATTGTGTGATCGTGATTGTGTGATCGTGATTGTGTGATTGTGTGATTGTGATTGTGTGACTGTGATTGTGTGATCGTGATTGTGTGATCGTGATTGTGTAATCGTGATTGTGTGATCGTGATTGTGTGATCGTGATTGTGTGATTGTGATTGTGTGACTGTGATTGTGTGATCGTGATTATGTGATCGTGATTGTGTGATCGTGACTGTGTGATCGTGATTGTGTGATCGTGATTGTGGGATTGTGATTGTGTGATTGTGATTGTGTGATCGTGACTGTGATTGTGTGATTGTGATTGTGATTGTGATTGTGATTATGATTGTGTGACTGTGTGATTGTGATTGTGTGACTGTGATTGTGATTGTGATTGTGATTATGATTGTGTGACTGTGTGATTGTGATTGTGTGACTGTGATTGTGTGATCGTGACTGTGATTGTGTGATTGTGATTGTGATTGTGACTGTGATTGTGATTGTGTGACTGTGTGATTGTGATTGTGTGACTGTGATTGTGTGATCGTGATAGTGTGGTCGTGATTGTGTGATCGTGATTGTGGGATTGTGACTGTGTGATTGTGTGGTTGTGGTTGTGTGATTGTGATTGTGTGATTGTGATTGTGTGACTGTGATTGTGTGATTGTGATTGTGGGATTGTGATTGCGATTGTGTGATTGTGACTGTGTGGTTGTGATTGTGTGATCGTGATTGTGGGATTGTGACTGTGTGATTGTGTGGTTGTGGTTGTATGATCGTGATTGTGTGATCGTGATTGTGTGATAGTGATTGTGTGATAGTGATTGTGTGATCGTGATTGTGTGAGCGTGATTGTGTCTTCGTAATTGTGTGATCGTGATTGTGTGATCGCAATTGTGGGATTGTGACTGTGTGATTGTGTGATTGTGATTGTGTGACTGTGTGATTGTGATTGTGTGATCGTGATTGTGTGACTGTGATTGTGTGGTTGTGATTTTGGGATCGTGATTGTGTGATTGAGGTTGTGTGATTGTGGTTGTGTGATTGTGATTGTGTGATTGTGATAGTGCGATTGTGATAGTGCGATTGTGATTGTGCGATTGTGATTGTGGGATTGAGATTGTGTGATTGTGATTGTGTGATCGTGACTGTGATTGTGTCATTGTGATTGTGGGATTGTGATTGCGATTGTGTGATCGTGATTGTGGGATTGTGACTGTGTGATTGTGTGGTTGTGATTGTGTGATCGTGATTGTGCGATCGTGATTGTGCGATCGTGATTGTGCGATCGTGATTGTGCGATCGTGATTGTGCGATCGTGATTGTGCGATCGTGATTGTGCGATCGTGATTGTGCGATCGTGATTGTGCGATCGTGATTGTTTGATTGTGATTGTTTGGTTGTGATTGTGATTGTGATTGTGATAGTGTGACTGTGTGATTGTGATTGTGTGACGGTGATTGTGTGATCGTGATTGCGTGATCGTGACTGTGTGATCGGGATTGTGTGATCGTGATTGAGTAATTGTGACTGTGTGATTGTGTGATTGTGATTGTCATTGTGATTGTGATTGTGATTGTGATTGTGATTGTGTGACTGTGTGATTGTGATTGTGTGATCGTGATTGTGTGAATGTGTTATTGTGATTGTGTGATTGTGATTGTGTGACTGTGATTGTGTGATCGTGATACTGTGATCGTGATAGTGTGATCGTGATTGGGTGATCGTGATTGCGTGATCGTGATTGGGTGATCGTGATTGTGGGATTCTGACTGTGTGATTGTGTGGTTGTGGTTGTGTGATTGTGATTGTGTGACTGTGATTGTGTGATTGTGATTGTGGGATTGTGGGATTGTGATTGCGATTGTGTGATTGTGACTGTGTGGTCGTGATTGTGTGATCGTGATTGTGGGATTGTGACTGTGTGATTGTGTGGTTGTGGTTGTGTGATTGTGATTGTGTGATCGTGATTGTGTGATTGTGATTGTGTGATCGTGATTGTGTGATCGTGATTGTGTGATCGTGATTGTGTGATCGTGATTGTGTCATCGTGATAGTGTGATCGTGATTGTGTGTTCGTGATTGTGTGGTCGTGATTGTGTGATCGTGATTGTGTGATCGTGATTGTGTGATTGTGATTGTGTGATCGTGATTGTGTGATCGTGATTGTGTGATCGTGATTGTGGGATCGTGACTGTGTGATTGTGTGATTGTGATTGTGTGACTGTGATTGTGTGATTGTGATTGTGGGATTGAGATTGTGTGATTGTGATTGTGTGATAGTGACTGTGATTGTGTGATTGTGATTGTGTGACTGTGTGATTGTGATTGTGTGACTGTGATTGTGTGATCGTGATAGTGTGATTGTGATCGTGTGATTGTGATCGTGTGATTGCGATCGTGTGATTGCGATCGTGTGATTGCGATCGTCTGATTGCGATCGTGTGATTGCGATCGTGTGATTGCGATCGTGTGATTGCGATCGTGTGATTGCGATCGTGTGATTGCGATCGTGTGATTGCGTTTGTGTGATTGCGATTGTGTGATTGCGATTGAATGATTGCGATTGTGGGATTGCGATTGTGTGATTGTGATTGTGTGATTGTGATTGTGTGATCGTGATTGTGTCATCGTGATTGTGTGGTCGTGATTGTGTGATCGTGATTGTGTGATCGTGATTGTGGGATCGTGATTGTGGGATCGTGACTGTGTGATTGTGTGACAGTGATTGTGTGATTGTGATTGTGGGATTGAGATTGTGTGATTGTGATTGTGTGATCGTGACTGTGATTGTGTGATTGTGATTGTGTGACTGTGTGATTGTGATTGTGTGACTGTGATTGTGTGATCGTGATAGTGTGATTGTCATCGTGTGATTGTGATCGTGTGATTGTGATAGTGCGGTTGTGATAGTGCGATTGTGATAGTGCGATTGTGATAGTGCGATTGTGATTGTGCGATTGTGATTGTGGGATTGAGATTGTGTGATTGTGATTGTGTGATCGTGACTGTGATTGTGTCATTGTGATTGTGGGATTGTGATTGCGATTGTGTGATCGTGATTGTGGGATTGTGACTGTGTGATTGTGTGGTTGTGATTGTGTGATCGTGATTGTGCGATCGTGATTGTGCGATCGTGATTGTGCGATCGTGATTGTGCGATCGTGATTGTGCGATCGTGATTGTGCGATCGTGATTGTGCGATCGTGATTGTGCGATCGTGATTGTGCGATCGTGATTGTTTGATTGTGATTGTTTGGTTGTGATTGTGATTGTGATTGTGATAGTGTGACTGTGTGATTGTGATTGTGTGACGGTGATTGTGTGATCGTGATTGCGTGATCGTGACTGTGTGATCGGGATTGTGTGATCGTGATTGAGTAATTGTGACTGTGTGATTGTGTGATTGTGATTGTCATTGTGATTGTGATTGTGATTGTGATTGTGATTGTGTGACTGTGTGATTGTGATTGTGTGATCGTGATTGTGTGAATGTGTTATTGTGATTGTGTGATTGTGATTGTGTGACTGTGATTGTGTGATCGTGATACTGTGATCGTGATAGTGTGATCGTGATTGGGTGATCGTGATTGCGTGATCGTGATTGGGTGATCGTGATTGTGGGATTCTGACTGTGTGATTGTGTGGTTGTGGTTGTGTGATTGTGATTGTGTGACTGTGATTGTGTGATTGTGATTGTGGGATTGTGGGATTGTGATTGCGATTGTGTGATTGTGACTGTGTGGTCGTGATTGTGTGATCGTGATTGTGGGATTGTGACTGTTTGATTGTGTGGTTGTGGTTGTGTGATTGTGATTGTGTGATCGTGATTGTGTGATTGTGATTGTGTGATCGTGATTGTGTGATCGTGATTGTGTGATCGTGATTGTGTGATCGTGATTGTGGGATCGTGACTGTGTGATTGTGTGATTGTGATTGTGTGACTGTGATTGTGTGATTGTGATTGTGGGATTGAGATTGTGTGATTGTGATTGTGTGATCGTGACTGTGATTGTGTGATTGTGATTGTGTGACTGTGTGATTGTGATTGTGTGACTGTGATTGTGTGATCGTGATAGTGTGATTGTCATCGTGTGATTGTGATCGTGTGATTGTGATAGTGCGGTTGTGATAGTGCGATTGTGATAGTGCGATTGTGATAGTGCGATTGTGATTGTGCGATTGTGATTGTGGGATTGAGATTGTGTGATTGTGATTGTGTGATCGTGACTGTGATTGTGTCATTGTGATTGTGGGATTGTGATTGCGATTGTGTGATCGTGATTGTGGGATTGTGACTGTGTGATTGTGTGGTTGTGATTGTGTGATCGTGATTGTGCGATCGTGATTGTGCGATCGTGATTGTGCGATCGTGATTGTGCGATCGTGATTGTGCGATCGTGATTGTGCGATCGTGATTGTGCGATCGTGGTTGTGCGATCGTGATTGTGCGATCGTGATTGTGCGATCGTGATTGTGCGATCGTGATTGTTTGATTGTGATTGTTTGGTTGTGATTGTGTGATTGTGATTGTGATTGTGATAGTGTGACTGTGTGATTGTGATTGTGTGACGGTGATTGTGTGATCGTGATTGCGTGATCGTGACTGTGTGATCGGGATTGTGTGATCGTGATTGAGTAATTGTGACTGTGTGATTGTGTGATTGTGATTGTCATTGTGATTGTGATTGTGATTGTGATTGTGTGACTGTGTGATTGTGATTGTGTGATCGTGATTGTGTGAATGTGTTATTGTGATTGTGTGATTGGGATTGTGTGATTGTGATTGTGTTATTGCGATTCTGTGATTGTGATTGTGTGATCGCAACTGTGTGATCGCGACTGTGTGATCGTGCTTGTGTGATCGTGATTGTGCGATTGTGACTGTGTGATTGTGTGATTGTGATTGTATTTGTGTGACTGTGTGATTGTGATTGTGTGATCGTGATTGTGTGGTCGGGATTGTGTGATCGTGATTGTGTGATTGTGTTATTGTGACTGTGTGATGGTGATTGTGTGATGGTGATTGTGTGATTGTGATTGTGTGATTGTGATTGTGTGATCGCGATTGTGTGATCGTGATTGTGTGATCGTGATTGTGTGATCGTGATTGTGTGATCGTGATTGTGTGATCGTGATTGTGTGATTGTGTGATTGTGATTGTGTGACTGTGATTGTGTGATCGTGATTGTGTGATCGTGATTGTGTAATCGTGATTGTGTGATCGTGATTGTGTGATCGTGATTGTGTGATTGTGATTGTGTGACTGTGATTGTGTGATCGTGATTATGTGATCGTGATTGTGTGATCGTGACTGTGTGATCGTGATTGTGTGATCGTGATTGTGGGATTGTGATTGTGTGATTGTGATTGTGTGATCGTGACTGTGATTGTGTGATTGTGATTGTGATTGTGATTGTGATTATGATTGTGTGACTGTGTGATTGTGATTGTGTGACTGTGATTGTGATTGTGATTGTGATTATGATTGTGTGACTGTGTGATTGTGATTGTGTGACTGTGATTGTGTGATCGTGACTGTGATTGTGTGATTGTGATTGTGATTGTGACTGTGATTGTGATTGTGTGACTGTGTGATTGTGATTGTGTGACTGTGATTGTGTGATCGTGATAGTGTGGTCGTGATTGTGTGATCGTGATTGTGGGATTGTGACTGTGTGATTGTGTGGTTGTGGTTGTGTGATTGTGATTGTGTGATTGTGATTGTGTGACTGTGATTGTGTGATTGTGATTGTGGGATTGTGATTGCGATTGTGTGATTGTGACTGTGTGGTTGTGATTGTGTGATCGTGATTGTGGGATTGTGACTGTGTGATTGTGTGGTTGTGGTTGTATGATCGTGATTGTGTGATCGTGATTGTGTGATCGTGATTGTGTGATAGTGATTGTGTGATAGTGATTGTGTGATCGTGATTGTGTGAGCGTGATTGTGTCTTCGTAATTGTGTGATCGTGATTGTGTGATCGCAATTGTGGGATTGTGACTGTGTGATTGTGTGATTGTGATTGTGTGACTGTGTGATTGTGATTGTGTGATCGTGATTGTGTGACTGTGATTGTGTGGTTGTGATTTTGGGATCGTGATTGTGTGATTGAGGTTGTGTGATTGTGGTTGTGTGATTGTGATTGTGTGATTGTGATAGTGCGATTGTGATAGTGCGATTGTGATTGTGCGATTGTGATTGTGGGATTGAGATTGTGTGATTGTGATTGTGTGATCGTGACTGTGATTGTGTCATTGTGATTGTGGGATTGTGATTGCGATTGTGTGATCGTGATTGTGGGATTGTGACTGTGTGATTGTGTGGTTGTGATTGTGTGATCGTGATTGTGCGATCGTGATTGTGCGATCGTGATTGTGCGATCGTGATTGTGCGATCGTGATTGTGCGATCGTGATTGTGCGATCGTGATTGTGCGATCGTGATTGTGCGATCGTGATTGTGCGATCGTGATTGTGCGATCGTGATTGTGCGATCGTGATTGTTTGATTGTGATTGTTTGGTTGTGATTGTGATTGTGATTGTGATAGTGTGACTGTGTGATTGTGATTGTGTGACGGTGATTGTGTGATCGTGATTGCGTGATCGTGACTGTGTGATCGGGATTGTGTGATCGTGATTGAGTAATTGTGACTGTGTGATTGTGTGATTGTGATTGTCATTGTGATTGTGATTGTGATTGTGATTGTGATTGTGTGACTGTGTGATTGTGATTGTGTGATCGTGATTGTGTGAATGTGTTATTGTGATTGTGTGATTGTGATTGTGTGACTGTGATTGTGTGATCGTGATACTGTGATCGTGATAGTGTGATCGTGATTGGGTGATCGTGATTGCGTGATCGTGATTGGGTGATCGTGATTGTGGGATTCTGACTGTGTGATTGTGTGGTTGTGGTTGTGTGATTGTGATTGTGTGACTGTGATTGTGTGATTGTGATTGTGGGATTGTGGGATTGTGATTGCGATTGTGTGATTGTGACTGTGTGGTCGTGATTGTGTGATCGTGATTGTGGGATTGTGACTGTGTGATTGTGTGGTTGTGGTTGTGTGATTGTGATTGTGTGATCGTGATTGTGTGATTGTGATTGTGTGATCGTGATTGTGTGATCGTGATTGTGTGATCGTGATTGTGTGATCGTGATTGTGTCATCGTGATAGTGTGATCGTGATTGTGTGTTCGTGATTGTGTGGTCGTGATTGTGTGATCGTGATTGTGTGATCGTGATTGTGTGATTGTGATTGTGTGATCCTGATTGTGTGATCGTGATTGTGTGATCGTGATTGTGGGATCGTGACTGTGTGATTGTGTGATTGTGATTGTGTGACTGTGATTGTGTGATTGTGATTGTGGGATTGAGATTGTGTGATTGTGATTGTGTGATAGTGACTGTGATTGTGTGATTGTGATTGTGTGACTGTGTGATTGTGATTGTGTGACTGTGATTGTGTGATCGTGATAGTGTGATTGTGATCGTGTGATTGTGATCGTGTGATTGCGATCGTGTGATTGCGATCGTGTGATTGCGATCGTCTGATTGCGATCGTGTGATTGCGATCGTGTGATTGCGATCGTGTGATTGCGATCGTGTGATTGCGATCGTGTGATTGCGATCGTGTGATTGCGTTTGTGTGATTGCGATTGTGTGATTGCGATTGAATGATTGCGATTGTGGGATTGCGATTGTGTGATTGTGATTGTGTGATTGTGATTGTGTGATCGTGATTGTGTCATCGTGATTGTGTGGTCGTGATTGTGTGATCGTGATTGTGTGATCGTGATTGTGGGATCGTGATTGTGGGATCGTGACTGTGTGATTGTGTGACTGTGATTGTGTGATTGTGATTGTGGGATTGAGATTGTGTGATTGTGATTGTGTGATCGTGACTGTGATTGTGTGATTGTGATTGTGTGACTGTGTGATTGTGATTGTGTGACTGTGATTGTGTGATCGTGATAGTGTGATTGTCATCGTGTGATTGTGATCGTGTGATTGTGATAGTGCGGTTGTGATAGTGCGATTGTGATAGTGCGATTGTGATAGTATGATTGTGATTGTGCGATTGTGATTGTGGGATTGAGATTGTGTGATTGTGATTGTGTGATCGTGACTGTGATTGTGTCATTGTGATTGTGGGATTGTGATTGCGATTGTGTGATCGTGATTGTGGGATTGTGACTGTGTGATTGTGTGGTTGTGATTGTGTGATCGTGATTGTGCGATCGTGATTGTGCGATCGTGATTGTGCGATCGTGATTGTGCGATCGTGATTGTGCGATCGTGATTGTGCGATCGTGATTGTGCGATCGTGATTGTGCGATCGTGATTGTGCGATCGTGATTGTTTTATTGTGATTGTTTGGTTGTGATTGTGATTGTGATTGTGATAGTGTGACTGTGTGATTGTGATTGTGTGACGGTGATTGTGTGATCGTGATTGCGTGATCGTGACTGTGTGATCGGGATTGTGTGATCGTGATTGAGTAATTGTGACTGTGTGATTGTGTGATTGTGATTGTCATTGTGATTGTGATTGTGATTGTGATTGTGATTGTGTGACTGTGTGATTGTGATTGTGTGATCGTGATTGTGTGAATGTGTTATTGTGATTGTGTGATTGTGATTGTGTGACTGTGATTGTGTGATCGTGATACTGTGATCGTGATAGTGTGATCGTGATTGGGTGATCGTGATTGCGTGATCGTGATTGGGTGATCGTGATTGTGGGATTCTGACTGTGTGATTGTGTGGTTGTGGTTGTGTGATTGTGATTGTGTGACTGTGATTGTGTGATTGTGATTGTGGGATTGTGGGATTGTGATTGCGATTGTGTGATTGTGACTGTGTGGTCGTGATTGTGTGATCGTGATTGTGGGATTGTGACTGTTTGATTGTGTGGTTGTGGTTGTGTGATTGTGATTGTGTGATCGTGATTGTGTGATTGTGATTGTGTGATCGTGATTGTGTGATCGTGATTGTGTGATCGTGTTTGTGTGATCGTGATTGTGTGATCGTGATTGTGGGATCGTGACTGTGTGATTGTGTGATTGTGATTGTGTGACTGTGATTGTGTGATTGTGATTGTGGGATTGAGATTGTGTGATTGTGATTGTGTGATCGTGACTGTGATTGTGTGATTGTGATTGTGTGACTGTGTGATTGTGATTGTGTGACTGTGATTGTGTGATCGTGATAGTGTGATTGTCATCGTGTGATTGTGATCGTGTGATTGTGATAGTGCGGTTGTGATAGTGCGATTGTGATAGTGCGATTGTGATAGTGCGATTGTGATTGTGCGATTGTGATTGTGGGATTGAGATTGTGTGATTGTGATTGTGTGATCGTGACTGTGATTGTGTCATTGTGATTGTGGGATTGTGATTGCGATTGTGTGATCGTGATTGTGGGATTGTGACTGTGTGATTGTGTGGTTGTGATTGTGTGATCGTGATTGTGCGATCGTGATTGTGCGATCGTGATTGTGCGATCGTGATTGTGCGATCGTGATTGTGCGATCGTGATTGTGCGATCGTGATTGTGCGATCGTGGTTGTGCGATCGTGATTGTGCGATCGTGATTGTGCGATCGTGATTGTGCGATCGTGATTGTTTGATTGTGATTGTTTGGTTGTGATTGTGTGATTGTGATTGTGATTGTGATAGTGTGACTGTGTGATTGTGATTGTGTGACGGTGATTGTGTGATCGTGATTGCGTGATCGTGACTGTGTGATCGGGATTGTGTGATCGTGATTGAGTAATTGTGACTGTGTGATTGTGTGATTGTGATTGTCATTGTGATTGTGATTGTGATTGTGATTGTGTGACTGTGTGATTGTGATTGTGTGATCGTGATTGTGTGAATGTGTTATTGTGATTGTGTGATTGGGATTGTGTGATTGTGATTGTGTTATTGCGATTGTGTTATTGCGATTGTGTTATTGTGATTGTGTGATTGTGATTGTGTGATCGCAACTGTGTGATCGCGACTGTGTGATCGTGCTTGTGTGATCGTGATTGTGCGATTGTGACTGTGATTGTATGATTGTGATTGTGATTGTGATTGTGATTGTGATTGTGATTGTGATTGTGATTGTGATTGTGATTGTGATTGTGTGACTGTGTGATTGTGATTGTGTGACTGTGATTGTGTGATCGTGATACTGTGATCGTGATAGTGTGATCGTGATTGTGTGATCGTGATTGCGTGATCGTGATTGGGTGATCGTGATTGTGGGATTCTGACTGTGTGATTGTGTGGTTGTGGTTGTGTGATTGCGATTGTGTGATTGCGATTGTGTGATTGCGATTGTGTGATTGCGATTGTGTGATTGCGATTGTGTGATTGCGATTGTGTGACTGCGATTGTGTGATTGCGATTGTGTGATTGCGACTGTGTGGTCGTGATTGTGTGATCGTGATTGTTTGATCGTGATTGTGTGACCGTGATTGTGTGACCGTGATTATGTGATCGTGATTATGTGATCCTGATTGTGTGATTAGGATTCTGTGATCGTGATTGTGTAATCGTGATTGTGTGATCGTGATTGTGATCGTGATTTTGTGATCGTGATTGTGTGATGGTGATTGTGTGATCGTGATTGTGTGATCGTGATTGTGATTGTGTGATTGTGATTGTGTGGTTGTGATTGTGTGATTGTGGTTGTGTGATTGTGATTGTGTGATGGCGATTGTGTGATCGTGACTGTGTGGTCGTGATTGTGTGATCGTGATTGTGGGATTGTGACTGTGGGATTGTGTGGTTGGGGTTGTGTGATTGTGATTGTGTGAATGTGATTGTGTGATTGTGATTGTGGGATTGTGATTGCGATTGTGTGATTGTGACTGTGTGGTCGTGATTGTGTGATCGTGATTGTGGGATTGTGACTGTGTGATTGTGTGATCGTGATTGTGTGATCGTGATTGTGTGATCGTGATTGTGTGATCGTGATTGGGTGATCGTGATTGGGTGATCGTGATTGTGGGATTGTGACTGTGCGATTGTGTGATTGTGATTGTGTGACTGTGATTGTGTGATTGTGATTGTGTGATTGTGATTGTGTGATTGTGATTGTGTGATTGTGATTGTGTGATTGTGATTGTGTTTGTGTGACTGTGTGATTATGTGATTGTGATTGTCTGATAGTGATTGTGTGTGTGTGACTGTGTGATTGTGTATGTGTGATTGTGATTGTGATTGTGATAGTGTGACTGTGTGATTGTGATTGTGCGACCGTGATTGTGTGATCGTGATTGCGTGCTCGTGACTGTGTGATCGGGATTGTGTGATCGTGATTGAGTAATTGTGACTGTGTGATTGTGTGATTGTGATTGTGATTGTGATTGTGATTGTGATTGTGATTGTGATTGTGATTGTGTGACTGTGTGATTGTGATTGTGTGATCGTGATTGTGTGAATGTGTTATAGTGATTGTGTGATTGTGATTGTGTTATTGCGATTGTGTGATTGCGATTGTGTGATTGCGATTGTGTGATTGCGATTGTGTGATTGCGATTGTGTGATTGCGATTGTGTGATTGCGATTGTGTGATTGCGATTGTGTGACTGCGATTGTGTGATTGCGATTGTGTGATTGCGACTGTGTGGTCGTGATTGTGTGATCGTGATTGTTTGATCGTGATTGTGTGACCGTGATTGTGTGACCGTGATTATGTGATCGTGATTATGTGATCCTGATTGTGTGATTAGGATTCTGTGATCGTGATTGTGTAATCGTGATTGTGTGATCGTGATTGTGATCGTGATTTTGTGATCGTGATTGTGTGATGGTGATTGTGTGATCGTGATTGTGTGATCGTGATTGTGATTGTGTGATTGTGATTGTGTGGTTGTGATTGTGTGATTGTGGTTGTGTGATTGTGATTGTGTGATGGCGATTGTGTGATCGTGACTGTGTGGTCGTGATTGTGTGATCGTGATTGTGGGATTGTGACTGTGGGATTGTGTGGTTGGGGTTGTGTGATTGTGATTGTGTGAATGTGATTGTGTGATTGTGATTGTGGGATTGTGATTGCGATTGTGTGATTGTGACTGTGTGGTCGTGATTGTGTGATCGTGATTGTGGGATTGTGACTGTGTGATTGTGTGATCGTGATTGTGTGATCGTGATTGTGTGATCGTGATTGTGTGATCGTGATTGGGTGATCGTGATTGGGTGATCGTGATTGTGGGATTGTGACTGTGCGATTGTGTGATTGTGATTGTGTGACTGTGATTGTGTGATTGTGATTGTGTGATTGTGATTGTGTGATTGTGATTGTGTGATTGTGATTGTGTGATTGTGATTGTGTGATTGTGATTGTGTTTGTGTGACTGTGTGATTATGTGATTGTGATTGTCTGATAGTGATTGTGTGTGTGTGACTGTGTGATTGTGTATGTGTGATTGTGATTGTGATTGTGATAGTGTGACTGTGTGATTGTGATTGTGCGACCGTGATTGTGTGATCGTGATTGCGTGCTCGTGACTGTGTGATCGGGATTGTGTGATCGTGATTGAGTAATTGTGACTGTGTGATTGTGTGATTGTGATTGTGATTGTGATTGTGATTGTGATTGTGATTGTGATTGTGATTGTGTGACTGTGTGATTGTGATTGTGTGATCGTGATTGTGTGAATGTGTTATAGTGATTGTGTGATTGTGATTGTGTTATTGCGATTGTGTGATTGCGATTGTGTGATTGCGATTGTGTGATTGCGATTGTGTGATTGCGATTGTGTGATTGCGATTGTGTGATTGCGATTGTGTGATTGCGACTGTGTGGTCGTGATTGTGTGATCGTGATTGTTTGATCGTGATTGTGTGACCGTGATTGTGTGACCGTGATTATGTGATCGTGATTGTGTGATCCTGATTGTGTGATTAGGATTCTGTGATCGTGATTGTGTAATCGTGATTGTGTGATCGTGATTGTGTGATCGTGATTGTGTGATTGTAATTGTGAGATTGTGATTGTGTGATTGTGAATGTGTGATTGTGATTGTGTGATTGTGATTGTGTGATCGTGATTGTGTGACTGTGATTGTGTGATTGTGATTGTGGGATTGTGATTGTGGGATTGTGATAGTGTGATTGTGTGACCGTGATTATGCGATCGTGATTGTGTGATCGTGATTGTGTGATTGTGATTGTGTGATTGTGATTGTGTGATTGTGATTGTGTGATTGTGATTGTGTGATTGTGATTGTGTGATTGTGATTGTGTTTGTGTGACTGTGTGATTATGTGATTGTGATTGTCTGATAGTGATTGTGTGTGTGTGACTGTGTGATTGTGTATGTGTGATTGTGATTGTGATTGAGATAGTGTGACTGTGTGATTGTGATTGTGCGACCGTGATTGTGTGATCGTGATTGCGTGATCGTGACTGTGTGATCGGGATTGTGTGATCGTGATTGAGTAATAGTGACTGTGTGATTGTGTGATTGTGATTGTGATTGTGATTGTGATTGTGATTGTGATTGTGTGACTGTGTGATTGTGATTGTGTGATCGTGATTGTGTGAATGTGTTATTGTGATTGTGTGATTGTGATTGTGTTATTGCGATTGTGTGATTGCGATTGTGTGATTGCGATTGTGTGATTGCGATTGTGTGATTGCGATTGTGTGATTGCGATTGTGTGATTGCGATTGTGTGATTGCGATTGTGTGATTGCGATTGTGTGATTGCGATTGTGTGATTGCGATTGTGTGATTGCGATTGTGTGATTGCGATTGTGTGATTGCGACTGTGTGGTCGTGATTGTGTGATCGTGATTGTTTGATCGTGATTGTGTGACCGTGATTGTGTGACCGTGATTATGTGATCGTGATTGTGTGATCCTGATTGTGTGATTAGGATTCTGTGATCGTGATTGTGTAATCGTGATTGTGTGATCGTGATTGTGATCGTGATTTTGTGATCGTGATTGTGTGATGGTCATTGTGTGATCGTGATTGTGTGATCGTGATTGTGTGATCGTGATTGTGTGATCGTGATTGTGATTGTGTGATTGTGATTGTGTGGTTGTGATTGTGTGATTGTGGTTGTGTGATTGTGATTGTGTGATGGCGATTGTGTGATCGTGACTGTGTGGTCGTGATTGTGTGATCGTGATTGTGGGATTGTGACTGTGGGATTGTGTGGTTGGGGTTGTGTGATTGTGATTGTGTGAATGTGATTGTGTGATTGTGATTGTGGGATTGTGATTGCGATTGTGTGATTGTGACTGTGTGGTCGTGATTGTGTGATCGTGATTGTGGGATTCTGACTGTGTGATTGTGTGGTCGTGATTGTGTGGTCGTGATTGTGTGATCGTGATTGTGTGATCGTGATAGTGTGATCGTGATTGTGTGATCGTGATTGGGTGATCGTGATTGGGTGAT
Organism: Megachile rotundata; assembly: GCF_050947335.1. Taxonomy (NCBI): domain Eukaryota; kingdom Metazoa; phylum Arthropoda; class Insecta; order Hymenoptera; family Megachilidae; genus Megachile; species Megachile rotundata. The sequence goes on along the minus strand of NC_134997.1, from coordinate 2,265,105 downwards.
CGTGATTGTGGGATTCTGACTGTGTGATTGTGTGGTTGTGGTTGTGTGATTGTGATTGTGTGACTGTGATTGTGTGATTGTGATTGTGGGATTGTGATTGCGATTGTGTGATTGTGACTGTGTGGTCGTGATTGTGTGATCGTGATTGTGGGATTCTGACTGTGTGATTGTGTGGTCGTGATTGTGTGGTCGTGATTGTGTGATCGTGATTGTGTGATCGTGATTGTGTGATTGTGATTGTGTGATCGTGATTGTGTGATCGTGATTGTGGGATCGTGACTGTGTGATTGTGTGATTGTGATTGTGTGACTGTGATTGTGTGATTGTGATTGTGGGATTGAGATTGTGTGATTGTGATTGTGTGATAGTGACTGTGATTGTGTGATTGTGATTGTGTGACTGTGTGATTGTGATTGTGTGACTGTGTGATTGTGATTGTGTGACTGTGATTGTGTGATCGTGATAGTGTGATTGTGATCGTGTGATTGTGATCGTGTGATTGCGATCGTGTGATTGCGATCGTGTGATTGCGATCGTCTGATTGCGATCGTGTGATTGCGATCGTGTGATTGCGATCGTGTGATTGCGATCGTGTGATTGCGATCGTGTGATTGCGTTTGTGTGATTGCGATTGTGTGATTGCGATTGTATGATTGCGATTGTGGGATTGCGATTGTGTGATTGTGATTGTGTGATTGTGATTGTGTGATCGTGATTGTGTCATCGTGATTGTGTGGTCGTGATTGTGTGATCGTGATTGTGTGATCGTGATTGTGGGATCGTGACTGTGTGATTGTGTGATTGTGATTGTGTGACTGTTATTGTGTGATTGTGATTGTGGGATTGAGATTGTGCGATTGTGATTTTGTGATCGTGACTGTGATTGTGTGATTGTGATTGTGTGACTGTGATTGTGTGATCGTGATAGTGTGATCGTGATTGTGCGATCGTGATTGTGCGATCGTGATTGTGCGATCGTGATTGTGCGATCGTGATTGTGCGATCGTGATTGTGCGATCGTGATTGTGCGATCGTGATTGTGCGATCGTGATTGTTTGATTGTGATTGTTCGATTGTGATTGTGTGATTGTGATTGTGATTGTGATAGTGTGACTGTGTGATTGTGATTGTGTGACGGTGATTGTGTGATCGTGATTGCGTGATCGTGACTGTGTGATCGGGATTGTGTGATCGTGATTGAGTAATTGTGACTGTGTGATTGTGTGATTGTGATTGTCATTGTGATTGTGATTGTGATTGTGATTGTCTGACTGTGTGATTGTGATTGTGTGATCGTGATTGTGTGAATGTGTTATTGTGATTATGTGATTGTGATTGTGTGATTGTGATTGTGTTATTGCGATTGTGTGATTGTGATTGTGTGATCGCAACTGTGTGATCGCGACTGTGTGATCGTGCTTGTGTGATCGTGATTGTGCGATTGTGACTGTGTGATTGTGTGATTGTGATTGTATTTGTGTGACTGTGTGATTGTGATTGTGTGATCGTGATTGTGTGGTCGGGATTGTGTGATCGTGATTGTGTGATTGTGTTATTGTGACTGTGTGATGGTGATTGTGTGATGGTGATTGTGTGATTGTGATTGTGTGATTGTGATTGTGTGATCGTGATTGTGTGATCGTGATTGTGTGATCGTGATTGTGTGATCGTGATTGTGTGATCGTGATTGTGTGATCGTGATTGTGTGATTGTGTGATTGTGATTGTGTGACTGTGATTGTGTGATCGTGATTGTGTGATCGTGATTGTGTAATCGTGATTGTGTGATCGTGATTGTGTGATCGTGATTGTGTGATTGTGATTGTGTGACTGTGATTGTGTGATCGTGATTATGTGATCGTGATTGTGTGATCGTGACTGTGTGATCGTGATTGTGTGATCGTGATTGTGGGATTGTCATTGTGTGATTGTGATTGTGTGATCGTGACTGTGATTGTGTGATTGTGATTGTGACTGTGATTGTGATTATGATTGTGTGACTGTGTGATTGTGATTGTGTGACTGTGATTGTGATTGTGATTGTGATTATGATTGTGTGACTGTGTGATTGTGATTGTGTGACTGTGATTGTGTGATCGTGACTGTGATTGTGTGATTGTGATTGTGATTGTGACTGTGATTGTGATTGTGTGACTGTGTGATTGTGATTGTGTGACTGTGATTGTGTGATCGTGATAGTGTGGTCGTGATTGTGTGATCGTGATTGTGGGATTGTGACTGTGTGATTGTGTGGTTGTGGTTGTGTGATTGTGATTGTGTGATTGTGATTGTGTGACTGTGATTGTGTGATTGTGATTGTGGGATTGTGATTGCGATTGTGTGATTGTGACTGTGTGGTTGTGATTGTGTGATCGTGATTGTGGGATTGTGACTGTGTGATTGTGTGGTTGTGGTTGTATGATCGTGATTGTGTGATCGTGATTGTGTGATAGTGATTGTGTGATAGTGATTGTGTGATCGTGATTGTGTGAGCGTGATTGTGTCTTCGTGATTGTGTGATCGTGATTGTGTGATCGCAATTGTGGGATTGTGACTGTGTGATTGTGTGATTGTGATTGTGTGACTGTGTGATTGTGATTGTGTGATCGTGATTGTGTGACTGTGATTGTGTGGTTGTGATTTTGGGATTGTGATTGTGTGATTGAGGTTGTGTGATTGTGGTTGTGTGATTGTGATTGTGTGATTGTGATAGTGCGATTGTGATAGTGCGATTGTGATTGTGCGATTGTGATTGTGGGATTGAGATTGTGTGATTGTGATTGTGTGATCGTGACGGTGATTGTGTCATTGTGATTGTGGGATTGTGATTGCGATTGTGTGATCGGGATTGTGGGATTGTGACTGTGTGATTGTGTGGTTGTGATTGTGTGATCGTGATTGTGCGATCGTGATTGTGCGATCGTGATTGTGCGATCGTGATTGTGCGATCGTGATTGTGCGATCGTGATTGTGCGATCGTGATTGTGCGATCGTGATTGTGCGATCGTGATTGTTTGATTGTGATTGTTTGGTTGTGATTGTGATTGTGATTGTGATAGTGTGACTGTGTGATTGTGATTGTGTGACGGTGATTGTGTGATCGTGATTGCGTGATCGTGACTGTGTGATCGGGATTGTGTGATCGTGATTGAGTAATTGTGACTGTGTGATTGTGTGATTGTGATTGTCATTGTGATTGTGATTGTGATTGTGATTGTGATTGTGTGACTGTGTGATTGAGATTGTGTGATCGTGATTGTGTGAATGTGTTATTGTGATTGTGTGATTGTGATTGTGTGACTGTGATTGTGTGATCGTGATACTGTGATCGTGATAGTGTGATCGTGATTGGGTGATCGTGATTGCGTGATCGTGATTGGGTGATCGTGATTGTGGGATTCTGACTGTGTGATTGTGTGGTTGTGGTTGTGTGATTGTGATTGTGTGACTGTGATTGTGTGATTGTGATTGTGGGATTGTGGGATTGTGATTGCGATTGTGTGATTGTGACTGTGTGGTCGTGATTGTGTGATCGTGATTGTGGGATTGTGACTGTGTGATTGTGTGGTTGTGGTTGTGTGATTGTGATTGTGTGATCGTGATTGTGTGATTGTGATTGTGTGATCGTGATTGTGTGATCGTGATTGTGTGATCGTGATTGTGTGATCGTGATTGTGTCATCGTGATGGTGTGATCGTGATTGTGTGTTCGTGATTGTGTGGTCGTGATTGTGTGATCGTGATTGTGTGATCGTGATTGTGTGATTGTGATTGTGTGATCGTGATTGTGTGATCGTGATTGTGTGATCGTGATTGTGGGATCGTGACTGTGTGATTGTGTGATTGTGATTGTGTGACTGTGATTGTGTGATTGTGATTGTGGGATTGAGATTGTGTGATTGTGATTGTGTGATAGTGACTGTGATTGTGTGATTGTGATTGTGTGACTGTGTGATTGTGATTGTGTGACTGTGATTGTGTGATCGTGATAGTGTGATTGTGATCGTGTGATTGTGATCGTGTGATTGCGATCGTGTGATTGCGATCGTGTGATTGCGATCGTCTGATTGCGATCGTGTGATTGCGATCGTGTGATTGCGATCGTGTGATTGCGATCGTGTGATTGCGATCGTGTGATTGCGTTTGTGTGATTGCGATTGTGTGATTGCGATTGAATGATTGCGATTGTGGGATTGCGATTGTGTGATTGTGATTGTGTGATTGTGATTGTGTGATCGTGATTATGTCATCGTGATTGTGTGGTCGTGATTGTGTGATCGTGATTGTGTGATCGTGATTGTGGGATCGTGACTGTGTGATTGTGTGATTGTGATTGTGGGATTGAGATTGTGTGATTGTGATTGTGTGATCGTGACTGTGATTGTGTCATTGTGATTGTGGGATTGTGATTGCGATTGTGTGATCGTGATTGTGGGATTGTGACTGTGTGATTGTGTGGTTGTGATTGTGTGATCGTGATTGTGCGATCGTGATTGTGCGATCGTGATTGTGCGATCGTGATTGTGCGATCGTGACTGTGCGATCGTGATTGTGCGATCGTGATTGTGCGATCGTGGTTGTGCGATCGTGATTGTGCGATCGTGATTGTGCGATCGTGATTGCGTGATCGTGACTGTGTGATCGGGATTGTGTGATCGTGATTGAGTAATTGTGACTGTGTGATTGTGTGATTGTGATTGTCATTGTGATTGTGATTGTGATTGTGATTGTGTGACTGTGTGATTGTGATTGTGTGATCGTGATTGTGTGAATGTGTTATTGTGATTGTGTGATTGTGATTGTGTGATTGTGATTGTGTTATTGCGATTGTGTTATTGCGATTGTGTGATTGTGATTGTGTGATTGTGATTGTGTGATCGCAACTGTGTGATCGCGACTGTGTGATCGTGCTTGTGTGATCGTGATTGTGCGATTGTGACTGTGTGATTGTGTGATTGTGATTGTATTTGTGTGACTGTGTGATTGTGATTGTGTGATCGTGATTGTGTGGTCGGGATTGTGTGATCGTGATTGTGTGATTGTGTTATTGTGACTGTGTGATGGTGATTGTGTGATGGTGATTGTGTGATTGTGATTGTGTGATTGTGATTGTGTGATTGTGATTGTGTGATCGTGATTGTGTGATCGTGATTGTGTGATCGTGATTGTGTGATCGTGATTGTGTGATCGTGATTGTGTGATTGTGTGATTGTGATTCTGTGACTGTGATTGTGTGATCGTGATTGTGTGATCGTGATTGTGTAATCGTGATTGTGTGATCGTGATTGTGTGATCGTGATTGTGTGATTGTGTGATTGTGATTGTGTGACTGTGATTGTGTGATCGTGATTATGTGATCGTGATTGTGTGATCGTGATTGTGTGATCGTGACTGTGTGATCGTGATTGTGTGATCGTGATTGTGGGATTGTGATTGTGTGACTGTGATTGTGATTGTGATTGTGATTATGATTGTGTGACTGTGTGATTGTGATTGTGTGACTGTGATTGTGTGATCGTGACTGTGATTGTGTGATTGTGATTGTGATTGTGACTGTGATTGTGATTGTGTGACTGTGATTGTGTGATCGTGATAGTGTGGTCGTGATTGTGTGATCGTGATTGTGGGATTGTGACTGTGTGATTGTGTGGTTGTGGTTGTGTGATTGTGATTGTGTGACTGTGATTGTGTGATTGTGATTGTGGGATTGTGATTGCGATTGTGTGATTGTGACTGTGTGGTTGTGATTGTGTGATCGTGATTGTGGGATTGTGACTGTGTGATTGTGTGGTTGTGGTTGTATGATCGTGAGTGTGTGATCGTGATTGTGTGATCGTGATTGTGTGATTGTAATTGTGTGATTGTGATTGTGTGATTGTGATTGTGTGATTGTGATTGTGTGATTGTGATTGTGTGATCGTGATTGTGAGACTGTGATTGTGTGATTGTGATTGTGGGATTGTGATTGTGGGATTGTGATAGTGTGATTGTGTGATCGTGATTATGCGATCGTGATTGTGTGATCGTGATTGTGTGTTCGTGATTGTGTGGTCGTGATTGTGTGATCGTGATTGTGTGATCGTGATTGTGTGATCGTGATTGTGTGATCGTGATTGTGTGATCGTGATTGAGTGATCGTGATTATGTGATCGTGATTGTGTGATCGTGATTGTGTGATAGTGTGACTGTGTGATTGTGATTGTGTGACCGTGATTGCGTGATCGTGATTGCGTGATCGTGACTGTGTGATCGGGATTGTGTGATCGTGATTGAGTAATTGTGACTGTGGGATTGTGTGATTGTGATTGTGATTGTGATTGTGATTGTGATTGTGATTGTGATTGTGATTGTGTGACTGTGTGATTGTGATTGTGTGATCGTGATTGTGTGAATGTGTTATTGTGATTGTGTGATTGTGATTGTGTGATTGTGATTGTGTGATTGTGATTGTGTGATTGTGATTGTGTGATTGTGATTGTGTGATTGTGATTGTGTGATTGTGATTGTGTGATTGTGATTGTGTGATTGTGATTGTGTGATCGTGATTGTGAGACTGTGATTGTGTGATTGTGATTGTGGGATTGTGATTGTGGGATTGTGATAGTGTGATTGTGTGATCGTGATTATGCGATCGTGATTGTGTGATCGTGATTGTGTGTTCGTGATTGTGTGGTCGTGATTGTGTGATCGTGATTGTGTGATCGTGATTGTGTGATCGTGATTGTGTGATCGTGATTGTGTGATCGTGATTGAGTGATCGTGATTATGTGATCGTGATTGTGTGATCGTGATTGTGTGATAGTGTGACTGTGTGATTGTGATTGTGTGACCGTGATTGCGTGATCGTGATTGCGTGATCGTGACTGTGTGATCGGGATTGTGTGATCGTGATTGAGTAATTGTGACTGTGGGATTGTGTGATTGTGATTGTGATTGTGATTGTGATTGTGATTGTGATTGTGATTGTGTGACTGTGTGATTGTGATTGTGTGATCGTGATTGTGTGAATGTGTTATTGTGATTGTGTGATTGTGATTGTGTGATTGTGATTGTGTGATTGTGATTGTGTGATTGTGATTGTGTGATTGTGATTGTGTGATCGCAACTGTGTGATCGCGACTGTGTGATCGTGTTTGTGTGATCGTGATTGTGCGTTTGTGACTGTGTGATTGTGTGATTGTGATTGTATTTGTGTGACTGTGTGATTGTGATTGTGTGATCGTGATTGTGTGGTCGGGATTGTGTGATCGTGATTGTGTGATTGTGTTATTGTGACTGTGTGATGGTGATTGTGTGACTGTGATTGTGTGATCGTGACTGTGATTGTGTGATTGTGATTGTGATTGTGACTGTGATTGTGATTGTGTGACTGTGATTGTGTGATCGTGATAGTGTGGTCGTGATTGTGTGATCGTGATTGTGGGATTGTGACTGTGTGATTGTGTGGTTGTGGTTGTGTGATTGTGATTGTGTGACTGTGATTGTGTGATTGTGATTGTGGGATTGTGATTGCGATTGTGTGATTGTGACTGTGTGGTCGTGATTGTGTGATCGTGATTGTGGGATTGTGACTGTGTGATTGTGTGGTTGTGGTTGTATGATCGTGATTGTGTGATCGTGATTGTGTGACCGTGATTGTGTGACCGTGATTGTGTGATCGCGATTGTGTGATCGCGATTGTGTGATCGCGATTGTGTGATCGCGATTGTGTGATCGCGATTGTGTGATCGCGATTGTGTGATTGCGATTGTGTGAATGCGATTGTGTGATTGCGATTGTGTGATTGCGTTTGTGTGATTGTGTGGTTGTGGTTGTGTGATTGTGATTGTGTGATCGTGATTGTGTGATTGTGATTGTGTGATCGAAATTGTGTGATCGTGATTGTGTGATCGTGATAGTGTGATCGTGATTGTGTCATCGTGATAGTGTGATCGTGATTGTGTGGTCGTGATTGTGTGGTCGTGATTGTGTGATCGTGATTGTGTGATCGTGATTGTGTGATCGTGATTGTGTGATAGTGATTGTGTGATCGTGATTGTGTGATAGTGATTGTGTGATAGTGATTGTGTGATAGTGATTGTGTGATCGTGATTGCGTGATCGTGATTGTGTGATCGTGATTGTGTGACTGTGTGATCGTGATTGTGTGATCGTGATTGTGTGATCGTGATTGTGTGATCGTGATTGTGTGATCGTGATTGTGTGATCGTGATTGTGTGATCGTAACTGTGTGATCGTGACTGTGGGATCGTGATTGTGGGTTTGTGACTGTGTGATTGTGTGATTGTGATTGTGTGATTGTGGTTGTGTGATTGTGGTTGTGTGATTGTGGTTGTGTGATTGTGGTTGTGTGATTGTGGTTGTGTGATTGTGGTTGTGTGATTGTGATTGTGTGATTGTGATTGTGTGATTGCGATTGTGTGATTGCGATTGTGTGATTGCGATTGTATGATTGCGATTGTGTGATTGCGATTGTGTGGTTGCGATTGTGTGATTGCGATTGTGTGATTGCGATTGTGTGATTGCGATTGTGTGATTGCGATTGTGTGATTGCGATTGTGTGATTGCGATTGTGTGATTGCGATTGTGTGATTGCGATTGTGTGATTGCGATTGTGTGATTGCGATTGTGTGATTGCGATTGTGTGATTGCGATTGTGTGATTGCGATTGTGTGATTGCGATTGTGTGATTGCGATTGTGTGATTGCGATTGTGTGATTGCGATTGTGTGATTGCGATTGTGTGATTGCGATTGTGTGATTGCGACTGTGTGGTCGTGATTGTGTGATCGTGATTGTGTGATCGTGATTGTTTGATCGCGATTGTGTGACCGTGATTGTGTGACCGTGATTATGTGATCGTGATTGTGTGATCCTGATTGTGTGATTAGGATTCTGTGATCGTGATTGTGTAATCGTGATTGCGTGATCGTGATTGTGATCGTGATTTTGTGATCGTGATTGTGTGATGGTGATTGTGTGATCGTGATTGTGTGATCGTGATTGTGTGATCGTGATTGTGATTGTGTGATTGTGATTGTGTGGTTGTGATTGTGTGATTGTGGTTGTGTGATTGTGACTGTGTGATGGCGATTGTGTGATCGTGACTGTGTGGTCGTGATTGTGTGATCGTGATTGTGGGATTGTGACTGTGGGATTGTGTGGTTGGGGTTGTGTGATTGTGATTGTGTGAATGTGATTGTGTGATTGTGATTGTGGGATTGTGATTGCGATTGCGTGATTGTGACTGTGTGGTCGTGATTGTGTGATCGTGATTGTGGGATTGTGACTGTGTGATTGTGTGATCGTGATTGTGTGATCGTGATTGTGTGATCGTGATTGTGTGATCGTGATTGTGTGATCGTGATTGGGTGATCGTGATTGGGTGATCGTGATTGGGTGATCGTGATTGTGGGATTGTGACTGTGTGGTCGTGATTGTGTGATCGCGATTGTGGGATTGTGACTGTGTGATTGTGTGGTTGTGGTTGTGTGATTGTGATTGTGTGATCGTGATTGTGTGATTGTGATTGTGTGATCGTGATTGTGTGATCGTGATTGTGTGATCGTGATTGTGTGATCGTGATAGTGTGATCGTGATTGTGTGGTCGTGATTGTGTGGTCGTGATTGTGTGATCGTGATTGTGTGATCGTGATTGTGTGATTGTGATTGTGTGATCGTGATTGTGTGATCGTGATTGTGTGATCGTGATTGTGGGATCGTGACTGTTTGATTGTGCGATTGTGATTGTGTGACTGTGATTGTGTGATCGTGATTGCGTGATCGTGACTGTGTGATCGGGATTGTGTGATCGTGAGTGAGTAATTGTGACTGTGTGATTGTGTGATTGTGATTGTGATTGTGATTGTGATTGTGATTGTGATTGTGTGACTGTGTGATTGTGATTGTGTGATCGTGATTGTGTGAATGTGTTATTGTGATTGTGTGATTGCGATTGTGTGATTGCGATTGTGTGATTGCGATTGTGTGATTGCGATTGTGTGATTGCGATTGTGTGATTGCGATTGTGTGATTGCGATTGTGTGATTGTGACTGTGTGGTCGTGATTGTGTGATCGTGATTGTGGGATTGTGACTGTGTGATTGTGTGATCGTGATTGTGTGATCGTGATTGTGTGATCGTGATTGGGTGATCGTGATTGGGTGATCGTGATTGGGTGATCGTGATTGGGTGATCGTGATTGGGTGATCGTGATTGTGGGATTGTGGCTGTGCGATTGTGTGACTGTGATTGTGTGATTGTGATTGTGGGATTGTGATTGTGTGATTGTGATTGTGTGATCGTGACTGTGATTGTATGATTGTGATTGTGATTGTGATTGTGATTGTGATTGTGATTGTGATTGTGATTGTGATTGTGTGACTGTGTGATTGTGATTGTGTCACTGTGATTGTGTGATCGTGATACTGTGATCGTGATTGTGTGATCGTGATTGTGTGATTGTGATTGTGATTGTGATTGTGTGATCGTGATTGTGTGATCGTGATTGTGTGATAGTGATTGTGTGATAGTGATTGTGTGATCGTGATTGTGTGAGCGTGATTGTGTGATTGTGATTGTGTGATCGTGATTGTGTGATCGTGATTGTGTGATCGTGATTGTGGGATCGTGACTGTGTGATTGTGTGATTGTGATTGTGTGACTGTGATTGTGTGATTGTGATTGTGGGATTGAGATTGTGTGATTGTGATTGTGTGATAGTGACTGTGATTGTGTGATTGTGATTGTGTGACTGTGTGATTGTGATTGTGTGACTGTGATTGTGTGATCGTGATAGTGTGATTGTGATCGTGTGATTGTGATTGTGTGATGGCGATTGTGTGATCGTGACTGTGTGGTCGTGATTGTGTGATCGTGATTGTGGGATTGTGACTGTGGGATTGTGTGGTTGGGGTTGTGTGATTGTGATTGTGTGAATGTGATTGTGTGATTGTGATTGTGGGATTGTGATTGCGATTGTGTGATTGTGACTGTGTGGTCGTGATTGTGTGATCGTGATTGTGGGATTGTGACTGTGTGATTGTGTGATCGTGATTGTGTGATCGTGATTGGGTGATCGTGATTGGGTGATCGTGATTGTGGGATTGTGACTGTGCGATTGTGTGATTGTGATTGTGTGACTGTGATTGTGTGATTGTGATTGTGTGATTGTGATTGTGTGATTGTGATTGTGTGATTGTGATTGTGTGATTGTGATTGTGTGATTGTGATTGTGTGATTGTGATTGTGTGATTGTGATTGTGTTTGTGTGACTGTGTGATTATGTGATTGTGATTGTCTGATAGTGATTGTGTGTGTGTGACTGTGTGATTGTGTATGTGTGATTGCGATTGTGATTGTGATAGTGTGACTGTGTGATTGTGATTGTGCGACCGTGATTGTGTGATCGTGATTGCGTGCTCGTGACTGTGTGATCGGGATTGTGTGATCGTGATTGAGTAATTGTGACTGTGTGATTGTGTGATTGTGATTGTGATTGTGATTGTGATTGTGATTGTGATTGTGATTGTGTGACTGTGTGATTGTGATTGTGTGATCGTGATTGTGTGAATGTGTTATTGTGATTGTGTGATTGTGATTGTGTTATTGCGATTGTGTGATTGCGATTGTGTGATTGCGATTGTGTGATTGCGATTGTGTGATTGCGATTGTGTGATTGCGATTGTGTGACTGTGATTGTGTGATTGTGATTGTGGGATTGTGATTGTGGGATTGTGATAGTGTGATTGTGTGACCGTGATTATGCGATCGTGATTGTGTGATCGTGATTGTGTGATTGTGATTGTGTGATTGTGATTGTGTTTGTGTGACTGTGTGATTATGTGATTGTGATTGTCTGATAGTGATTGTGTGTGTGTGACTGTGTGATTGTGTATGTGTGATTGTGATTGTGTGATTGCGATTGTGTGATTGCGATTGTGTGATTGCGACTGTGTGGTCGTGATTGTGTGATCGTGATTGTTTGATCGTGATTGTGTGACCGTGATTGTGTGACCGTGATTATGTGATCGTGATTGTGTGATCGTGATTGTGATTGTGTGATTGTGATTATGTGATCGTGATTGTGTGATCCTGATTGTGTGATTAGGATTCTGTGATCGTGATTGTGTAATCGTGATTGTGTGATCGTGATTGTGATCGTGATTTTGTGATCGTGATTGTGTGATGATGATTGTGTGATCGTGATTGTGTGATCGTGATTGTGTGATCGTGATTGTGATTGTGTGATTGTGATTGTGTGGTTGTGATTGTGTGATCGTGATTGTGTGATCGTGATTGTGTGATCGTGATTGTGTGATCGTGATTGTGTGATCGTGATTGTGTGATCGTGATTGGGTGATCGTGATTGGGTGATCGTGATTGTGGGATTCTGACTGTGTGATTGTGTGGTTGTGGTTGTGTGATTGTGATTGTGTAACTGTGATTGTGTGATTGTGATTGTGGGATTGTGATTGCGATTGTGTGATTGTGACTGTGTGGTCGTGATTGTGTGATCGTGATTGTGGGATTCTGACTGTGTGATTGTGTGGTCGTGATTGTGTGGTCGTGATTGTGTGATCGTGATTGTGGGATTGTGACTGTGTGATTGTGTGGTTGTGATTGTGTGATCGTGATTGTGCGATCGTGATTGTGCGATCGTGATTGTGCGATCGTGATTGTGCGATCGTGATTGTGCGATCGTGATTGTTTGATTGTGATTGTGTGATTGTGATTGTGATTGTGATAGTGTGACTGTGTGATTGTGATTGTGTGACGGTGATTGTCTGATCGTGATTGCGTGATCGTGACTGTGTGATCGGGATTGTGTGATCGTGATTGAGTAATTGTGATCGTGTGATTGTGTGATTGTGATTGTGATTGTGATTGTGATTGTGATTGTGATTGTGATTGTGATTGTGATTGTGTGACTGTGTGATTGTGATTGTGTGATCGTGATTGTGTGAATGTGTTATTGTGATTGTGTGAATGTGTTATTGTGATTGTGTGATTGTGATTGTGTGATTGTGATTGTGTGATTGTGATTGTGTTATTGCGATTGTGTGATTGTGATTGTGTGATTGTGATTGTGTGATCGCAACTGTGTGATCGCGACTGTGTGATCGTGCTTGTGTGATCGTGATTGTGCGATTGTGACTGTGTGATTGTGTGATTGTGATTGTATTTGTGTGACTGTGTGATTGTGATTGTGTGATCGTGATTGTGTGGTCGGGATTGTGTGATCGTGATTGTGTGATTGTGTTATTGTGACTGTGTGATGGTGATTGTGTGATGGTGATTGTGTGATTGTGATTGTGTGATTGTGATTGTGTGATCGTGATTGTGTGATCGTGATTGTGTGATCGTGATTGTGTGATCGTGATTGTGTGATCGTGATTGTGTGATCGTGATTGTGTGATTGTGTGATTGTGATTGTGTGACTGTGATTGTGTGATCGTGATTGTGTGATCGTGATTGTGTAATCGTGATTGTGTGATCGTGATTGTGTGATCGTGATTGTGTGATTGTGATTGTGTGACTGTGATTGTGTGATCGTGATTATGTGATCGTGATTGTGTGATCGTGACTGTGTGATCGTGATTGTGTGATCGTGATTGTGGGATTGTGATTGTGTGATTGTGATTGTGTGATCGTGACTGTGATTGTGTGATTGTGATTGTGACTGTGATTGTGATTATGATTGTGTGACTGTGTGATTGTGATTGTGTGACTGTGATTGTGATTGTGATTGTGATTATGATTGTGTGACTGTGTGATTGTGATTGTGTGACTGTGATTGTGTGATCGTGACTGTGATTGTGTGATTGTGATTGTGATTGTGACTGTGATTGTGATTGTGTGACTGTGTGATTGTGATTGTGTGACTGTGATTGTGTGATCGTGATAGTGTGGTCGTGATTGTGTGATCGTGATTGTGGGATTGTGACTGTGTGATTGTGTGGTTGTGGTTGTGTGATTGTGATTGTGTGATTGTGATTGTGTGACTGTGATTGTGTGATTGTGATTGTGGGATTGTGATTGCGATTGTGTGATTGTGACTGTGTGGTTGTGATTGTGTGATCGTGATTGTGGGATTGTGACTGTGTGATTGTGTGGTTGTGGTTGTATGATCGTGATTGTGTGATCGTGATTGTGTGATAGTGATTGTGTGATAGTGATTGTGTGATCGTGATTGTGTGAGCGTGATTGTGTCTTCGTAATTGTGTGATCGTGATTGTGTGATCGCAATTGTGGGATTGTGACTGTGTGATTGTGTGATTGTGATTGTGTGACTGTGTGATTGTGATTGTGTGATCGTGATTGTGTGACTGTGATTGTGTGGTTGTGATTTTGGGATTGTGATTGTGTGATTGAGGTTGTGTGATTGTGGTTGTGTGATTGTGATTGTGTGATTGTGATAGTGCGATTGTGATAGTGCGATTGTGATTGTGCGATTGTGATTGTGGGATTGAGATTGTGTGATTGTGATTGTGTGATCGTGACGGTGATTGTGTCATTGTGATTGTGGGATTGTGATTGCGATTGTTTGATCGGGATTGTGGGATTGTGACTGTGTGATTGTGTGGTTGTGATTGTGTGATCGTGATTGTGCGATCGTGATTGTGCGATCGTGATTGTGCGATCGTGATTGTGCGATCGTGATTGTGCGATCGTGATTGTGCGATCGTGATTGTGCGATCGTGATTGTGCGATCGTGATTGTGCGATCGTGATTGTTTGATTGTGATTGTTTGGTTGTGATTGTGATTGTGATTGTGATAGTGTGACTGTGTGATTGTGATTGTGTGACGGTGATTGTGTGATCGTGATTGCGTGATCGTGACTGTGTGATCGGGATTGTGTGATCGTGATTGAGTAATTGTGACTGTGTGATTGTGTGATTGTGATTGTCATTGTGATTGTGATTGTGATTGTGATTGTGATTGTGTGACTGTGTGATTGTGATTGTGTGATCGTGATTGTGTGATCGTGATTGTGTGATTGTGATTGTGTGATCGTGATTGTGTGATCGTGATTGTGGGATCGTGACTGTGTGATTGTGTGATTGTGATTGTGTGACTGTGATTGTGTGATTGTGATTGTGGGATTGAGATTGTGTGATTGTGATTGTGTGATAGTGACTGTGATTGTGTGATTGTGATTGTGTGACTGTGTGATTGTGATTGTGTGACTGTGATTGTGTGATCGTGATAGTGTGATTGTGATCGTGTGATTGTGATCGTGTGATTGCGATCGTGTGATTGCGATCGTGTGATTGCGATCGTCTGATTGCGATCGTGTGATTGCGATCGTGTGATTGCGATCGTGTGATTGCGTTTGTGTGATTGCGATTGTGTGATTGCGATTGAATGATTGCGATTGTGGGATTGCGATTGTGTGATTGTGATTGTGTGATTGTGATTGTGTGATCGTGATTATGTCATCGTGATTGTGTGGTCGTGATTGTGTGATCGTGATTGTGTGATCGTGATTGTGGGATCGTGACTGTGTGATTGTGTGATTGTGATTGTGGGATTGAGATTGTGTGATTGTGATTGTGTGATCGTGACTGTGCGATCGTGATTGTGCGATCGTGATTGTGCGATCGTGATTGTGCGATCGTGACTGTGCGATCGTGATTGTGCGATCGTGATTGTGCGATCGTGGTTGTGCGATCGTGATTGTGCGATCGTGATTGTGCGATCGTGATTGAGCGATCGTGATTGTTTGATTGTGATTGTTTGGTTGTGATTGTGTGATTGTGATTGTGTGATTGTGATTGTGATTGTGATAGTGTGACTGTGTGATTGTGATTGTGTGACGGTGATTGTGTGATCGTGATTGCGTGATCGTGACTGTGTGATCGGGATTGTGTGATCGTGATTGAGTAATTGTGACTGTGTGATTGTGTGATTGTGATTGTCATTGTGATTGTGATTGTGATTGTGATTGTGTGACTGTGTGATTGTGATTGTGTGATCGTGATTGTGTGAATGTGTTATTGTGATTGTGTGATTGTGATTGTGTGATTGTGATTGTGTTATTGCGATTGTGTTATTGCGATTGTGTGATTGTGATTGTGTGATTGTGATTGTGTGATCGCAACTGTGTGATCGCGACTGTGTGATCGTGCTTGTGTGATCGTGATTGTGCGATTGTGACTGTGTGATTGTGTGATTGTGATTGTATTTGTGTGACTGTGTGATTGTGATTGTGTGATCGTGATTGTGTGGTCGGGATTGTGTGATCGTGATTGTGTGATTGTGTTATTGTGACTGTGTGATGGTGATTGTGTGATGGTGATTGTGTGATTGTGATTGTGTGATTGTGATTGTGTGATTGTGATTGTGTGATCGTGATTGTGTGATCGTGATTGTGTGATCGTGATTGTGTGATCGTGATTGTGTGATCGTGATTGTGTGATTGTGTGATTGTGATTCTGTGACTGTGATTGTGTGATCGTGATTGTGTGATCGTGATTGTGTAATCGTGATTGTGTGATCGTGATTGTGTGATCGTGATTGTGTGATTGTGTGATTGTGATTGTGTGACTGTGATTGTGTGATCGTGATTATGTGATCGTGATTGTGTGATCGTGATTGTGTGATCGTGACTGTGTGATCGTGATTGTGTGATCGTGATTGTGGGATTGTGATTGTGTGACTGTGATTGTGATTGTGATTGTGATTATGATTGTGTGACTGTGTGATTGTGATTGTGTGACTGTGATTGTGTGATCGTGACTGTGATTGTGTGATTGTGATTGTGATTGTGACTGTGATTGTGATTGTGTGACTGTGATTGTGTGATCGTGATAGTGTGGTCGTGATTGTGTGATCGTGATTGTGGGATTGTGACTGTGTGATTGTGTGGTTGTGGTTGTGTGATTGTGATTGTGTGACTGTGATTGTGTGATTGTGATTGTGGGATTGTGATTGCGATTGTGTGATTGTGACTGTGTGGTTGTGATTGTGTGATCGTGATTGTGGGATTGTGACTGTGTGATTGTGTGGTTGTGGTTGTATGATCGTGAGTGTGTGATCGTGATTGTGTGATCGTGATTGTGTGATCGTGATTGTGTGATTGTAATTGTGTGATTGTGATTGTGTGATTGTGATTGTGTGATTGTGATTGTGTGATTGTGATTGTGTGATTGTGATTGTGTGATCGTGATTGTGTGACTGTGATTGTGTGATTGTGATTGTGGGATTGTGATTGTGGGATTGTGATAGTGTGATTGTGTGATCGTGATTATGCGATCGTGATTGTGTGATCGTGATTGTGTGTTCGTGATTGTGTGATCGTGATTGTGTGATCGTGATTGTGTGATCGTGATTGTGTGATCGTGATTGTGTGATCGTGATTGTGTGATCGTGATTGAGTGATCGTGATTATGTGATCGTGATTGTGTGATCGTGATTGTGTGATAGTGTGACTGTGTGATTGTGATTGTGTGACCGTGATTGCGTGATCGTGATTGCGTGATCGTGACTGTGTGATCGGGATTGTGTGATCGTGATTGAGTAATTGTGACTGTGGGATTGTGTGATTGTGATTGTGATTGTGATTGTGATTGTGATTGTGATTGTGATTGTGTGACTGTGTGATTGTGATTGTGTGATCGTGATTGTGTGAATGTGTTATTGTGATTGTGTGATTGTGATTGTGTGATTGTGATTGTGTGATTGTGATTGTGTGATCGCAACTGTGTGATCGCGACTGTGTGATCGTGTTTGTGTGATCGTGATTGTGCGTTTGTGACTGTGTGATTGTGTGATTGTGATTGTATTTGTGTGACTGTGTGATTGTGATTGTGTGATCGTGATTGTGTGGTCGGGAATGTGTGATCGTGATTGTGTGATTGTGTTATTGTGACTGTGTGATGGTGATTGTGTGACTGTGATTGTGTGATCGTGACTGTGATTGTGTGATTGTGATTGTGATTGTGACTGTGATTGTGATTGTGTGACTGTGATTGTGTGATCGTGATAGTGTGGTCGTGATTGTGTGATCGTGATTGTGGGATTGTGACTGTGTGATTGTGTGGTTGTGGTTGTGTGATTGTGATTGTGTGACTGTGATTGTGTGATTGTGATTGTGGGATTGTGATTGCGATTGTGTGATTGTGACTGTGTGGTCGTGATTGTGTGATCGTGATTGTGGGATTGTGACTGTGTGATTGTGTGGTTGTGGTTGTATGATCGTGATTGTGTGATCGTGATTGTGTGACCGTGATTGTGTGACCGTGATTGTGTGATCGCGATTGTGTGATCGCGATTGTGTGATCGCGATTGTGTGATCGCGATTGTGTGATCGCGATTGTGTGATCGCGATTGTGTGATTGCGATTGTGTGAATGCGATTGTGTGATTGCGATTGTGTGATTGCGTTTGTGTGATTGTGTGGTTGTGGTTGTGTGATTGTGATTGTGTGATCGTGATTGTGTGATTGTGATTGTGTGATCGAAATTGTGTGATCGTGATTGTGTGATCGTGATAGTGTGATCGTGATTGTGTCATCGTGATAGTGTGATCGTGATTGTGTGGTCGTGATTGTGTGGTCGTGATTGTGTGATCGTGATTGTGTGATCGTGATTGTGTGATCGTGATTGTGTGATAGTGATTGTGTGATCGTGATTGTGTGATAGTGATTGTGTGATAGTGATTGTGTGATAGTGATTGTGTGATCGTGATTGCGTGATCGTGATTGTGTGATCGTGATTGTGTGACTGTGTGATCGTGATTGTGTGATCGTGATTGTGTGATCGTGATTGTGTGATCGTGATTGTGTGATCGTGATTGTGTGATCGTAACTGTGTGATCGTGACTGTGGGATCGTGATTGTGGGTTTGTGACTGTGTGATTGTGTGATTGTGATTGTGTGATAGTGGTTGTGTGATTGTGGTTGTGTGATTGTGGTTGTGTGATTGTGGTTGTGTGATTGTGGTTGTGTGATTGTGGTTGTGTGATTGTGATTGTGTGATTGTGATTGTGTGATTGCGATTGTGTGATTGCGATTGTGTGATTGCGATTGTATGATTGCGATTGTGTGATTGCGATTGTGTGGTTGCGATTGTGTGATTGCGATTGTGTGATTGCGATTGTGTGATTGCGATTGTGTGATTGCGATTGTGTGATTGCGATTGTGTGATTGCGATTGTGTGATTGCGATTGTGTGATTGCGATTGTGTGATTGCGATTGTGTGATTGCGATTGTGTGATTGCGATTGTGTGATTGCGATTGTGTGATTGCGATTGTGTGATTGCGATTGTGTGATTGCGATTGTGTGATTGCGATTGTGTGATTAGGATTCTGTGATCGTGATTGTGTAATCGTGATTGCGTGATCGTGATTGTGATCGTGATTTTGTGATCGTGATTGTGTGATGGTGATTGTGTGATCGTGATTGTGTGATCGTGATTGTGTGATCGTGATTGTGATTGTGTGATTGTGATTGTGTGGTTGTGATTGTGTGATTGTGGTTGTGTGATTGTGACTGTGTGATGGCGATTGTGTGATCGTGACTGTGTGGTCGTGATTGTGTGTTCGTGATTGTGGGATTGTGACTGTGGGATTGTGTGGTTGGGGTTGTGTGATTGTGATTGTGTGAATGTGATTGTGTGATTGTGATTGTGGGATTGTGATTGCGATTGTGTGATTGTGACTGTGTGGTCGTGATTGTGTGATCGTGATTGTGGGATTGTGACTGTGTGATTGTGTGATCGTGATTGTGTGATCGTGATTGTGTGATCGTGATTGTGTGATCGTGATTGGGTGATCGTGATTGGGTGATCGTGATTGGGTGATCGTGATTGTGGGATTGTGACTGTGTGGTCGTGATTGTGTGATCGCGATTGTGGGATTGTGACTGTGTGATTGTGTGGTTGTGGTTGTGTGATTGTGATTGTGTGATCGTGATTGTGTGATTGTGATTGTGTGATCGTGATTGTGTGATCGTGATTGTGTGATCGTGATAGTGTGATCGTGATTGTGTGGTCGTGATTGTGTGGTCGTGATTGTGTGATCGTGATTGTGTGATCGTGATTGTGTGATTGTGATTGTGTGATCGTGATTGTGTGATCGTGATTGTGTGATCGTGATTGTGGGATCGTGACTGTTTGATTGTGTGATTGTGATTGTGTGACTGTGATTGTGTGATCGTGATTGCGTGATCGTGACTGTGTGATCGGGATTGTGTGATCGTGAGTGAGTAATTGTGACTGTGTGATTGTGTGATTGTGATTGTGATTGTGATTGTGATTGTGATTGTGATTGTGTGACTGTGTGATTGTGATTGTGTGATCGTGATTGTGTGAATGTGTTATTGTGATTGTGTGATTGCGATTGTGTGATTGCGATTGTGTGATTGCGATTGTGTGATTGCGATTGTGTGATTGCGATTGTGTGATTGCGATTGTGTGATTGCGATTGTGTGATTGTGACTGTGTGGTCGTGATTGTGTGATCGTGATTGTGGGATTGTGACTGTGTGATTGTGTGATCGTGATTGTGTGATCGTGATTGTGTGATCGTGATTGTGTGATCGTGATTGTGTGATCGTGATTGGGTGATCGTGATTGGGTGATCGTGATTGGGTGATCGTGATTGTGGGATTGTGACTGTGTGGTCGTGATTGTGTGATCGCGATTGTGGGATTGTGACTGTGTGATTGTGTGGTTGTGGTTGTGTGATTGTGATTGTGTGATCGTGATTGTGTGATTGTGATTGTGTGATCGTGATTGTGTGATCGTGATTGTGTGATCGTGATAGTGTGATCGTGATTGTGTGGTCGTGATTGTGTGGTCGTGATTGTGTGATCGTGATTGTGTGATCGTGATTGTGTGATTGTGATTGTGTGATCGTGATTGTGTGATCGTGATTGTGTGATCGTGATTGTGGGATCGTGACTGTTTGATTGTGTGATTGTGATTGTGTGACTGTGATTGTGTGATCGTGATTGCGTGATCGTGACTGTGTGATCGGGATTGTGTGATCGTGAGTGAGTAATTGTGACTGTGTGATTGTGTGATTGTGATTGTGATTGTGATTGTGATTGTGATTGTGATTGTGTGACTGTGTGATTGTGATTGTGTGATCGTGATTGTGTGAATGTGTTATTGTGATTGTGTGATTGCGATTGTGTGATTGCGATTGTGTGATTGCGATTGTGTGATTGCGATTGTGTGATTGCGATTGTGTGATTGCGATTGTGTGATTGCGATTGTGTGATTGCGATTGTGTGATTAGGATTCTGTGATCGTGATTGTGTAATCGTGATTGCGTGATCGTGATTGTGATCGTGATTTTGTGATCGTGATTGTGTGATGGTGATTGTGTGATCGTGATTGTGTGATCGTGATTGTGTGATCGTGATTGTGATTGTGTGATTGTGATTGTGTGGTTGTGATTGTGTGATTGTGGTTGTGTGATTGTGACTGTGTGATGGCGATTGTGTGATCGTGACTGTGTGGTCGTGATTGTGTGTTCGTGATTGTGGGATTGTGACTGTGGGATTGTGTGGTTGGGGTTGTGTGATTGTGATTGTGTGAATGTGAGTGTGTGATTGTGATTGTGGGATTGTGATTGCGATTGTGTGATTGTGACTGTGTGGTCGTGATTGTGTGATCGTGATTGTGGGATTGTGACTGTGTGATTGTGTGATCGTGATTGTGTGATCGTGATTGTGTGATCGTGATTGTGTGATCGTGATTGTGTGATCGTGATTGGGTGATCGTGATTGGGTGATCGTGATTGGGTGATCGTGATTGTGGGATTGTGACTGTGTGGTCGTGATTGTGTGATCGCGATTGTGGGATTGTGACTGTGTGATTGTGTGGTTGTGGTTGTGTGATTGTGATTGTGTGATCGTGATTGTGTGATTGTGATTGTGTGATCGTGATTGTGTGATCGTGATTGTGTGATCGTGATAGTGTGATCGTGATTGTGTGGTCGTGATTGTGTGGTCGTGATTGTGTGATCGTGATTGTGTGATCGTGATTGTGTGATTGTGATTGTGTGATCGTGATTGTGTGATCGTGATTGTGTGATCGTGATTGTGGGATCGTGACTGTTTGATTGTGTGATTGTGATTGTGTGACTGTGATTGTGTGATCGTGATTGCGTGATCGTGACTGTGTGATCGGGATTGTGTGATCGTGAGTGAGTAATTGTGACTGTGTGATTGTGTGATTGTGATTGTGATTGTGATTGTGATTGTGATTGTGATTGTGTGACTGTGTGATTGTGATTGTGTGATCGTGATTGTGTGAATGTGTTATTGTGATTGTGTGATTGCGATTGTGTGATTGCGATTGTGTGATTGCGATTGTGTGATTGCGATTGTGTGATTGCGATTGTGTGATTGCGATTGTGTGATTGCGATTGTGTGATTGTGACTGTGTGGTCGTGATTGTGTGATCGTGATTGTGGGATTGTGACTGTGTGATTGTGTGATCGTGATTGTGTGATCGTGATTGTGTGATCGTGATTGTGTGATCGTGATTGTGTGATCGTGATTGGGTGATCGTGATTGGGTGATCGTGATTGGGTGATCGTGATTGTGGGATTGTGACTGTGTGGTCGTGATTGTGTGATCGCGATTGTGGGATTGTGACTGTGTGATTGTGTGGTTGTGGTTGTGTGATTGTGATTGTGTGATCGTGATTGTGTGATTGTGATTGTGTGATCGTGATTGTGTGATCGTGATTGTGTGATCGTGATAGTGTGATCGTGATTGTGTGGTCGTGATTGTGTGGTCGTGATTGTGTGATCGTGATTGTGTGATCGTGATTGTGTGATTGTGATTGTGTGATCGTGATTGTGTGATCGTGATTGTGTGATCGTGATTGTGGGATCGTGACTGTTTGATTGTGTGATTGTGATTGTGTGACTGTGATTGTGTGATCGTGATTGCGTGATCGTGACTGTGTGATCGGGATTGTGTGATCGTGAGTGAGTAATTGTGACTGTGTGATTGTGTGATTGTGATTGTGATTGTGATTGTGATTGTGATTGTGATTGTGATTGTGATTGTGTGACTGTGTGATTGTGATTGTGTGATCGTGATTGTGTGAATGTGTTATTGTGATTGTGTGATTGCGATTGTGTGATTGCGATTGTGTGATTGCGATTGTGTGATTGCGATTGTGTGATTGCGATTGTGTGATTGCGATTGTGTGATTGCGATTGTGTGATTGCGATTGTGTGATTAGGATTCTGTGATCGTGATTGTGTAATCGTGATTGCGTGATCGTGATTGTGATCGTGATTTTGTGATCGTGATTGTGTGATGGTGATTGTGTGATCGTGATTGTGTGATCGTGATTGTGTGATCGTGATTGTGATTGTGTGATTGTGATTGTGTGGTTGTGATTGTGTGATTGTGGTTGTGTGATTGTGACTGTGTGATGGCGATTGTGTGATCGTGACTGTGTGGTCGTGATTGTGTGTTCGTGATTGTGGGATTGTGACTGTGGGATTGTGTGGTTGGGGTTGTGTGATTGTGATTGTGTGAATGTGATTGTGTGATTGTGATTGTGGGATTGTGATTGCGATTGTGTGATTGTGACTGTGTGGTCGTGATTGTGTGATCGTGATTGTGGGATTGTGACTGTGTGATTGTGTGATCGTGATTGTGTGATCGTGATTGTGTGATCGTGATTGTGTGATCGTGATTGTGTGATCGTGATTGGGTGATCGTGATTGGGTGATCGTGATTGGGTGATCGTGATTGTGGGATTGTGACTGTGTGGTCGTGATTGTGTGATCGCGATTGTGGGATTGTGACTGTGTGATTGTGTGGTTGTGGTTGTGTGATTGTGATTGTGTGATCGTGATTGTGTGATTGTGATTGTGTGATCGTGATTGTGTGATCGTGATTGTGTGATCGTGATAGTGTGATCGTGATTGTGTGGTCGTGATTGTGTGGTCGTGATTGTGTGATCGTGATTGTGTGATCGTGATTGTGTGATTGTGATTGTGTGATCGTGATTGTGTGATCGTGATTGTGTGATCGTGATTGTGGGATCGTGACTGTTTGATTGTGTGATTGTGATTGTGTGACTGTGATTGTGTGATCGTGATTGCGTGATCGTGACTGTGTGATCGGGATTGTGTGATCGTGAGTGAGTAATTGTGACTGTGTGATTGTGTGATTGTGATTGTGATTGTGATTGTGATTGTGATTGTGATTGTGTGACTGTGTGATTGTGATTGTGTGATCGTGATTGTGTGAATGTGTTATTGTGATTGTGTGATTGCGATTGTGTGATTGCGATTGTGTGATTGCGATTGTGTGATTGCGATTGTGTGATTGCGATTGTGTGATTGCGATTGTGTGATTGCGATTGTGTGATTGTGACTGTGTGGTCGTGATTGTGTGATCGTGATTGTGGGATTGTGACTGTGTGATTGTGTGATCGTGATTGTGTGATCGTGATTGTGTGATCGTGATTGGGTGATCGTGATTGGGTGATCGTGATTGGGTGATCGTGATTGGGTGATCGTGATTGGGTGATCGTGATTGTGGGATTGTGGCTGTGCGATTGTGTGACTGTGATTGTGTGATTGTGATTGTGGGATTGTGATTGTGTGATTGTGATTGTGTGATCGTGACTGTGATTGTATGATTGTGATTGTGATTGTGATTGTGATTGTGATTGTGATTGTGATTGTGATTGTGTGACTGTGTGATTGTGATTGTGTCACTGTGATTGTGTGATCGTGATACTGTGATCGTGATTGTGTGATCGTGATTGTGTGATTGTGATTGTGATTGTGATTGTGTGATCGTGATTGTGTGATCGTGATTGTGTGATAGTGATTGTGTGATAGTGATTGTGTGATCGTGATTGTGTGAGCGTGATTGTGTGATTGTGATTGTGTGATCGTGATTGTGTGATCGTGATTGTGTGATCGTGATTGTGGGATCGTGACTGTGTGATTGTGTGATTGTGATTGTGTGACTGTGATTGTGTGATTGTGATTGTGGGATTGAGATTGTGTGATTGTGATTGTGTGATAGTGACTGTGATTGTGTGATTGTGATTGTGTGACTGTGTGATTGTGATTGTGTGACTGTGATTGTGTGATCGTGATAGTGTGATTGTGATCGTGTGATTGTGATTGTGTGATGGCGATTGTGTGATCGTGACTGTGTGGTCGTGATTGTGTGATCGTGATTGTGGGATTGTGACTGTGGGATTGTGTGGTTGGGGTTGTGTGATTGTGATTGTGTGAATGTGATTGTGTGATTGTGATTGTGGGATTGTGATTGCGATTGTGTGATTGTGACTGTGTGGTCGTGATTGTGTGATCGTGATTGTGGGATTGTGACTGTGTGATTGTGTGATCGTGATTGTGTGATCGTGATTGGGTGATCGTGATTGGGTGATCGTGATTGTGGGATTGTGACTGTGCGATTGTGTGATTGTGATTGTGTGACTGTGATTGTGTGATTGTGATTGTGTGATTGTGATTGTGTGATTGTGATTGTGTGATTGTGATTGTGTGATTGTGATTGTGTGATTGTGATTGTGTGATTGTGATTGTGTGATTGTGATTGTGTGATTGTGATTGTGTGATTGTGATTGTGTTTGTGTGACTGTGTGATTATGTGATTGTGATTGTCTGATAGTGATTGTGTGTGTGTGACTGTGTGATTGTGTATGTGTGATTGCGATTGTGATTGTGATAGTGTGACTGTGTGATTGTGATTGTGCGACCGTGATTGTGTGATCGTGATTGCGTGCTCGTGACTGTGTGATCGGGATTGTGTGATCGTGATTGAGTAATTGTGACTGTGTGATTGTGTGATTGTGATTGTGATTGTGATTGTGATTGTGATTGTGATTCTGTGACTGTGTGATTGTGATTGTGTGATCGTGATTGTGTGAATGTGTTATTGTGATTGTGTGATTGTGATTGTGTTATTGCGATTGTGTGATTGCGATTGTGTGATTGCGATTGTGTGATTGCGATTGTGTGATTGCGATTGTGTGATTGCGATTGTGTGACTGTGATTGTGTGATTGTGATTGTGGGATTGTGATTGTGGGATTGTGATAGTGTGATTGTGTGACCGTGATTATGCGATCGTGATTGTGTCATCGTGATTGTGTGATTGTGATTGTGTGATTGTGATTGTGTTTGTGTGACTGTGTGATTATGTGATTGTGATTGTCTGATAGTGATTGTGTGTGTGTGACTGTGTGATTGTGTATGTGTGATTGTGATTGTGTGATTGCGATTGTGTGATTGCGATTGTGTGATTGCGACTGTGTGGTCGTGATTGTGTGATCGTGATTGTTTGATCGTGATTGTGTGACCGTGATTGTGTGACCGTGATTATGTGATTGTGATTGTGTTTGTGATTGTGATTGTGATTGTGATTGTGTGACTGTGTGATTGTGATTGTGTGATCGTGATTGTGTGAATGTGTTATTGTGATTGTGTGATTGTGATTGTGTTATTGCGATTGTGTGATTGCGATTGTGTGATTGCGATTGTGTGATTGCGATTGTGTGATTGCGACTGTGTGGTCGTGATTGTGTGATCGTGATTGTTTGATCGTGATTGTCTGACCGTGATTGTGTGACCGTGATTATGTGATCGTGATTGTGTGATCCTGATTGTGTGATTAGGATTCTGTGATCGTGATTGTGTAATCGTGATTGTGTGATCGTGATTGTGATCGTGATTTTGTGATCGTGATTGTGTGATGATGATTGTGTGATCGTGATTGTGTGATCGTGATTGTGTGATCGTGATTGTGATTGTGTGATTGTGATTGTGTGGTTGTGATTGTGTGATCGTGATTGTGTGATCGTGATTGTGTGATCGTGATTGTGTGATCGTGATTGTGTGATCGTGATTGGGTGATCGTGATTGGGTGATCGTGATTGTGGGATTGTGACTGTGCGATTGTGTGATTGTGATTGTGTGACTGTGATTGTGTGATTGTGATTGCGGGATTGTGATTGTGTGATTGTGATTGTGTGATCGTGACTGTGATTGTATGATTGTGATTGTGATTGTGATTGTGATTGTGATTGTGATTGTGATTGTGATTGTGTGGCTGTGTGATTGTGATCGTGTGACTGTGATTGTGTGATCGTGATACTGTGATCGTGATAGTGTGATCGTGATTGTGTGATCGTGATTGGGTGATCGTGATTGGGTGATCGTGACTGTGGGATTCTGACTGTGTGATTGTGTGGTTGTGGTTGTGTGATTGTGATTGTGTAACTGTGATTGTGTGATTGTGATTGTGGGATTGTGATTGCGATTGTGTGATTGTGACTGTGTGGTCGTGATTGTGTGATCGTGATTGTGGGATTCTGACTGTGTGATTGTGTGGTCGTGATTGTGTGGTCGTGATTGTGTGATCGTGATTGTGTGATCGTGATTGTGTGATCGTGATTGTGTGATTGTGATCGTGTGATTGTGATAGCGCGATTGTGATAGTGCGATTGTGATAGTGCGATTGTGATTGTGCGATTGTGATTGTGCGATTGTGACAGTGCGATTGTGACAGTGCGATTGTGACAGTGCGATTGGGACTGCGCGATTGTGATTGTGCGATTGTGATTGTGCGATTGTGATAGTGCGATTGTGATAGTGCGATTGTGATAGTGCGATTGTGATAGTGCGATTGTGATTGTGCGATTGTGATTGTGGGATTGAGATTGTGTGATTGTGATTGTGTGATCGTGACTGTGATTGTGTCATTGTGATTGTGGGATTGTGATTGCGATTGTGTGATCGTGATTGTGGGATTGTGACTGTGTGATTGTGTGGTTGTGATTGTGTGATCGTGATTGTGCGATCGTGATTGTGCGATCGTGATTGTGCGATCGTGATTGTGCGATCGTGATTGTGCGATCGTGATTGTTTGATTGTGATTGTGTGATTGTGATTGTGATTGTGATAGTGTGACTGTGTGATTGTGATTGTGTGACGGTGATTGTGTGATCGTGATTGCGTGATCGTGACTGTGTGATCGGGATTGTGTGATCGTGATTGAGTAATTGTGACTGTGTGATTGTGTGATTGTGATTGTGATTGTGATTGTGATTGTGATTGTGATTGTGTGACTGTGTGATTGTGATTGTGTGATCGTGATTGTGTGAATGTGTTATTGTGATTGTGTGATTGTGATTGTGTGATTGTGATTATGTGATTGTGATTGTGTTATTGCGATTGTGTGATTGTGATTGTGTGATTGTGATTGTGTGATCGCAACTGTGTGATCGCGACTGTGTGATCGTGCTTGTGTGATCGTGATTGTGCGATTGTGACTGTGTGATTGTGTGATTGTGATTGTATTTGTGTGACTGTGTGATTGTGATTGTGTGATCGTGATTGTGTGGTCGGGATTGTGTGATCGTGATTGTGTGATTGTGTTATTGTGACTGTGTGATGGTGATTGTGTGATGGTGATTGTGTGATTGTGATTGTGTGATTGTGATTGTGTGATTGTGATTGTGTGATTGTGATTGTGTGATCGTGATTGTGTGATCGTGATTGTGTGATCGTGATTGTGTGATCGTGATTGTGTGATTGTGTGATTGTGATTGTGTGACTGTGATTGTGTGATCGTGATTGTGTGATCGTGATTGTGTGATCGTGATTGTGTGATCGTGATTGTGTGATCGTGATTGTGTGATTGTGTGATTGTGATTGTGTGACTGTGATTGTGTGATCGTGATTATGTGATCGTGATTGTGTGATCGTGACTGTGTGATCGTGATTGTGTGATCGTGATTGTGGGATTGTGACTGTGTGATTGTGATTGTGATTGTGATTATGATTGTGTGACTGTGTGATTGTGATTGTGTGACTGTGATTGTGTGATTGTGATTGTGATTGTGACTGTGATTGTGATTGTGTGACTGTGTGATTGTGATTGTGTGACTGTGATTGTGTGATCGTGATAGTGTGGTCGTGATTGTGTGATCGTGATTGTGGGATTGTGACTGTGTGATTGTGTGGTTGTGGTTGTGTGATTGTGATTGTGTGACTGTGATTGTGTGGTTGTGATTGTGGGATTGTGATTGCGATTGTGTGATTGTGACTGTGTGGTTGTGATTGTGTGATCGTGATTGTGGGATTGTGACTGTGTGATTGTGTGGTTGTGGTTGTATGATCGTGATTGTGTGATCGTGATTGTGTGATCGTGATTGTGCGATCGTGATTGTGCGATCGTGATTGTGCGATCGTGATTGTGCGATCGTGATTGTGCGATCGTGGTTGTGCGATCGTGTTTGTGCGATCGTGATTGTGCGATCGTGATTGTGCGATTTGATTGTGCGATTGTGATTGTGCGATTGTGATTGTGCGATTGTGATTGTGCGATTGTGATTGTGTGATTGCGATTGTGTGATAGTGATTGTGGGATTGTGACTGTGTTATTGTGTGATTGTGATTGTGATTGTGTGACTGTGAGATCGTGATTGTGTGATCGTGATTGTGTGATCGTGATTGTGTGATCGTGATTGTGTGATCGTGATTGTGTGATAGTGATTGTGTGATAGTGATTGTGTGATCGTGATTGCGTGATCGTGATTGTGTGATCGTGATTGTGTGGTCGTGATTGTGTGACTGTGTTATTGTGACTGTGTGATCGTGATTGTGTGATCGTGATTGTGTGATTGTGATTTTGATTGTGTGACTGTGTTATTGTGATTGTGTGATCGTGACTGTGTGATCGTGTTTGTGTGATCGTGATTGTGGGTTTGTGACTGTGTGATTGTGTGATTGTGATTGTGTGATCGTGATTGTGTGATTGTGATTGTGTGATTGTGATTGTGATTGTGATTGTGATTGTGATTGTGTGATTGTGATTGTGTGATTGTGATTGTGTGATTGTGATTGTGTGATTGTGATTGTGTGATTGTGATTATGTGATCGTGATTATGTGATCGTGATTGTGTGATCGTGATTGTGTGATCGTGA
Source organism: Megachile rotundata (assembly GCF_050947335.1). Classification (NCBI taxonomy): domain Eukaryota; kingdom Metazoa; phylum Arthropoda; class Insecta; order Hymenoptera; family Megachilidae; genus Megachile; species Megachile rotundata. The sequence continues at coordinate 2,235,161 of NC_134997.1, read as the reverse complement.
TTGTGTGATCGTGATTGTGTGATCGTGATTGTGTGATCGTGATTGAGTGATCGTGATTGTGTGATCGTGATTGTGTGATCGTGATTGTGTGATTGTGATTGTGTGATTGTGATTGTGGAATTGTGATTGTGTGATTGTGTGATCGTGATTGTGCGATCGTGATTGTGTGATGGTGATTGTGTGATCGTGATTGTGAGATTGTGACTGTGTGATTGTGTGATCGTAACTGTGTGATCGTGACTGTGGGATCGTGATTGTGGGTTTGTGACTGTGTGATTGCGTGATTGTGATAGTGTGACTGTGTGATTGTGATTGTGTGATCGTGATTGTGTGACTGTGATTGTGTGATTGTGATTGTGGGATTGTGATTGTGGGATTGTGATAGTGCGATTGTGTGATCGTGATTATGCGATCGTGATTGTGTGATCGTGATTGTGTGATCGTGATTGTGTGATTGTGATTGTGATTGTGATTGTGTGATCGTGATTCTGTGATCGTGATTGTGTGAGCGTGATTGTGTCGTCGTAATTGTGTGATCGTGATTGTGTGATCGCAATTGTGGGATTGTGACTGTGTGATTGTGTGATTGTGATTGTGTGATTGTGATTGTGTGATTGTGATTGTGTGATTGTGATTGTGTGATTGTGATTGTGTGATTGTGATTGTGTGATTGTGATTGTGTGATTGTGATTGTGTGATTGTGATTGTGTGATTGTGATTGTGTGATTGTGATTGTGTGATTGGGATTGTGTGATTGTTATTGTGTGATTGTGATTGTGTGATCGTAATTGTGATTGTGCTAGTGCGATTGTGATTGCGTGATCGTGATTGTGTGATCGTGATTTTGTGATTGTGTTATTGTGATTCTGTGATTGTGATTGTGTTATTGTGATTGTGTGATTGTGATTGTGTGATTGTTATTGTGTGATTGTGACTGTGTGATTGTGTGATTGTGATTGTGTGATTGTGATTGTGTTTGTGTGACTGTGTGATTGTGTGATTGTGATTGTGTGTGTGTGACTGTGTGATTGTGTATGTGTGATTGTGATTGTGATTGTGATAGTGTGACTGTGTGATTGTGATTGTGTGATCGTGATTGCGTGATCGTGACTGTGTGATCGGGATTGTGTGATCGTGATTGAGTAATTGTGACTGTGGGATTGTGTGATTGTGATTGTGATTGTGATTGTGATTGTGATTGTGATTGTGTGACTGTGTGATTGTGATTGTGTGACTGTGATTGTGATTGTGATTATGATTGTGTGACTGTGTGATTGTGATTGTGTGACTGTGATTGTGTGATTGTGATTGTGATTGTGACTGTGATTGTGATTGTGTGACTGTGTGATTGTGATTGTGTGACTGTGATTGTGTGATCGTGATAGTGTGGTCGTGATTGTGTGATCGTGATTGTGGGATTGTGACTGTGTGATTGTGTGGTTGTGGTTGTGTGATTGTGATTGTGTGACTGTGATTGTGTGATTGTGATTGTGGGATTGTGGGATTGTGGGATTGTGATTGCGATTGTGTGATTGTGACTGTGTGGTTGTGATTGTGTGATCGTGATTGTGGGATTGTGACTGTGTGATTGTGTGGTTGTGGTTGTATGATCGTGATTGTGTGATCGTGATTGTGTGATCGTGATTGTGTGATCGTGATTGTGTGATCGTGATTGTGTGATCGTGATTGTGTGATTGTGATTGTGTGATTGTGATTGTGATTGTGATTGTGATTGTGTTGTGTGATTGTGATTGTGTGATTGTGATTGTGATTGTGATTGTGTGATTGTTATTGTGTGATTGTGATTGTGTGATTGTGATTGTGTCATTGTGATTGTGTCGTTGTGATTGTGTCATTGTGATTGTGTGATCGTGATTGTGTGATCGTCATTGTGATTGTGATTGTGTGATCGTGATTGTGTGATCGTGATTGTGTGATCGTGATTGTGTGATAGTGATTGTGCGATTGTGTGATCGTGATTGTGTGATCGTGATTGTGTGATCGTGATTGTGTGATCGTGATTGTGTGATCGTGATTGTGTGATAGTGATTGTGTGATATTGATTGTGTGATCGTGATTGCGTGATCGTGATTGTGTGATCGTGATTGTGTGGTCGTGATTGTGTGACTGTGTGATTGTGACTGTGTGATCGTGATTGTGTGATCGTGATTGTGTGATTGTGATTGTGATTTTGATTGTGTGACTGTGTTATTGCGATTGTGTGATCGTGACTGTATGATCGTGTTTGTGTGATCGTGATTGTGGGTTTGTGACTGTGTGATTGTGTGATTGTGATTGTGCGATCGTGATTGTGTGATTGTGATTGTGTGATTGTGATTGTGATTGTGATTGTGATTGTGTGATTGTGATTGTGTGATTGTGATTGTGTGATTGTGATTGTGTGTTTGTGATTGTGTGATTGTGATTATGTGATCGTGATTATGTGATCGTGATTGTGTGATCGTGATTGTGTGATCGTGATTGTGTGATCGTGATTGTGTGATCGTGATTGTGTGATCGTGATTGTGTGATTGTGATTGTGTGATCGTGATTGTGTGATCGTGATTGTGGGATCGTGACTGTGTGATTGTGTGATTGTGATTGTGTGACTGTGATTGTGTGATTGTGATTGTGGGATTGAGATTGTGTGATTGTGATTGTGTGATAGTGACTGTGATTGTGTGATTGTGATTGTGTGACTGTGTGATTGTGATTGTGTGACTGTGATTGTGTGATCGTGATAGTGTGATTGTGATCGTGTGATTGTGATCGTGTGATTGCGATCGTGTGATTGCGATCGTGTGATTGCGATCGTCTGATTGCGATCGTGTGATTGCGATCGTGTGATTGCGATCGTGTGATTGCGATCGTGTGATTGCGATCGTGTGATTGCGTTTGTGTGATTGCGATTGTGTGATTGCGATTGTATGATTGCGATTGTGGGATTGCGATTGTGTGATTGTGATTGTGTGATTGTGATTGTGTGATCGTGATTGTGTCATCGTGATTATGTGATCGTGATTGTGTGATCGTGACTGTGTGATCGTGATTGTGTGATCGTGATTGTGGGATTGTGATTGTGTGATTGTGATTGTGTGATCGTGACTGTGATTGTGTGATTGTGATTGTGATTGTGATTGTGATTATGATTGTGTGACTGTGTGATTGTGATTGTGTGACTGTGATTGTGATTGTGATTGTGATTATGATTGTGTGACTGTGTGATTGTGATTGTGTGACTGTGATTGTGTGATCGTGACTGTGATTGTGTGATTGTGATTGTGATTGTGACTGTGATTGTGATTGTGTGACTGTGTGATTGTGATTGTGTGACTGTGATTGTGTGATCGTGATAGTGTGGTCGTGATTGTGTGATCGTGATTGTGGGATTGTGACTGTGTGATTGTGTGGTTGTGGTTGTGTGATTGTGATTGTGTGATTGTGATTGTGTGACTGTGATTGTGTGATTGTGATTGTGGGATTGTGATTGCGATTGTGTGATTGTGACTGTGTGGTTGTGATTGTGTGATCGTGATTGTGGGATTGTGACTGTGTGATTGTGTGGTTGTGGTTGTATGATCGTGATTGTGTGATCGTGATTGTGTGATAGTGATTGTGTGATAGTGATTGTGTGATCGTGATTGTGTGAGCGTGATTGTGTCTTCGTAATTGTGTGATCGTGATTGTGTGATCGCAATTGTGGGATTGTGACTGTGTGATTGTGTGATTGTGATTGTGTGACTGTGTGATTGTGATTGTGTGATCGTGATTGTGTGACTGTGATTGTGTGGTTGTGATTTTGGGATCGTGATTGTGTGATTGAGGTTGTGTGATTGTGGTTGTGTGATTGTGATTGTGTGATTGTGATAGTGCGATTGTGATAGTGCGATTGTGATTGTGCGATTGTGATTGTGGGATTGAGATTGTGTGATTGTGATTGTGTGATCGTGACTGTGATTGTGTCATTGTGATTGTGGGATTGTGATTGCGATTGTGTGATCGTGATTGTGGGATTGTGACTGTGTGATTGTGTGGTTGTGATTGTGTGATCGTGATTGTGCGATCGTGATTGTGCGATCGTGATTGTGCGATCGTGATTGTGCGATCGTGATTGTGCGATCGTGATTGTGCGATCGTGATTGTGCGATCGTGATTGTGCGATCGTGATTGTGCGATCGTGATTGTGCGATCGTGATTGTGCGATCGTGATTGTTTGATTGTGATTGTTTGGTTGTGATTGTGATTGTGATTGTGATAGTGTGACTGTGTGATTGTGATTGTGTGACGGTGATTGTGTGATCGTGATTGCGTGATCGTGACTGTGTGATCGGGATTGTGTGATCGTGATCGAGTAATTGTGACTGTGTGATTGTGTGATTGTGATTGTCATTGTGATTGTGATTGTGATTGTGATTGTGATTGTGTGACTGTGTGATTGTGATTGTGTGATCGTGATTGTGTGAATGTGTTATTGTGATTGTGTGATTGTGATTGTGTGACTGTGATTGTGTGATCGTGATACTGTGATCGTGATAGTGTGATCGTGATTGGGTGATCGTGATTGCGTGATCGTGATTGGGTGATCGTGATTGTGGGATTCTGACTGTGTGATTGTGTGGTTGTGGTTGTGTGATTGTGATTGTGTGACTGTGATTGTGTGATTGTGATTGTGGGATTGTGGGATTGTGATTGCGATTGTGTGATTGTGACTGTGTGGTCGTGATTGTGTGATCGTGATTGTGGGATTGTGACTGTGTGATTGTGTGGTTGTGGTTGTGTGATTGTGATTGTGTGATCGTGATTGTGTGATTGTGATTGTGTGATCGTGATTGTGTGATCGTGATTGTGTGATCGTGATTGTGTGATCGTGATTGTGTCATCGTGATAGTGTGATCGTGATTGTGTGTTCGTGATTGTGTGGTCGTGATTGTGTGATCGTGATTGTGTGATCGTGATTGTGTGATTGTGATTGTGTGATCGTGATTGTGTGATCGTGATTGTGTGATCGTGATTGTGGGATCGTGACTGTGTGATTGTGTGATTGTGATTGTGTGACTGTGATTGTGTGATTGTGATTGTGGGATTGAGATTGTGTGATTGTGATTGTGTGATAGTGACTGTGATTGTGTGATTGTGATTGTGTGACTGTGTGATTGTGATTGTGTGACTGTGATTGTGTGATCGTGATAGTGTGATTGTGATCGTGTGATTGTGATCGTGTGATTGCGATCGTGTGATTGCGATCGTGTGATTGCGATCGTCTGATTGCGATCGTGTGATTGCGATCGTGTGATTGCGATCGTGTGATTGCGATCGTGTGATTGCGATCGTGTGATTGCGATCGTGTGATTGCGTTTGTGTGATTGCGATTGTGTGATTGCGATTGAATGATTGCGATTGTGGGATTGCGATTGTGTGATTGTGATTGTGTGATTGTGATTGTGTGATCGTGATTGTGTCATCGTGATTGTGTGGTCGTGATTGTGTGATCGTGATTGTGTGATCGTGATTGTGGGATCGTGATTGTGGGATCGTGACTGTGTGATTGTGTGACTGTGATTGTGTGATTGTGATTGTGGGATTGAGATTGTGTGATTGTGAATGTGTGATCGTGACTGTGATTGTGTGATTGTGATTGTGTGACTGTGTGATTGTGATTGTGTGACTGTGATTGTGTGATCGTGATAGTGTGATTGTCATCGTGTGATTGTGATCGTGTGATTGTGATAGTGCGGTTGTGATAGTGCGATTGTGATAGTGCGATTGTGATAGTGCGATTGTGATTGTGCGATTGTGATTGTGGGATTGAGATTGTGTGATTGTGATTGTGTGATCGTGACGGTGATTGTGTCATTGTGATTGTGGGATTGTGATTGCGATTGTGTGATCGTGATTGTGGGATTGTGACTGTGTGATTGTGTGGTTGTGATTGTGTGATCGTGATTGTGCGATCGTGATTGTGCGATCGTGATTGTGCGATCGTGATTGTGCGATCGTGATTGTGCGATCGTGATTGTGCGATCGTGATTGTGCGATCGTGATTGTGCGATCGTGATTGTGCGATCGTGATTGTTTGATTGTGATTGTTTGGTTGTGATTGTGATTGTGATTGTGATAGTGTGACTGTGTGATTGTGATTGTGTGACGGTGATTGTGTGATCGTGATTGCGTGATCGTGACTGTGTGATCGGGATTGTGTGATCGTGATTGAGTAATTGTGACTGTGTGATTGTGTGATTGTGATTGTCATTGTGATTGTGATTGTGATTGTGATTGTGATTGTGTGACTGTGTGATTGTGATTGTGTGATCGTGATTGTGTGAATGTGTTATTGTGATTGTGTGATTGTGATTGTGTGACTGTGATTGTGTGATCGTGATACTGTGATCGTGATAGTGTGATCGTGATTGGGTGATCGTGATTGCGTGATCGTGATTGGGTGATCGTGATTGTGGGATTCTGACTGTGTGATTGTGTGGTTGTGGTTGTGTGATTGTGATTGTGTGACTGTGATTGTGTGATTGTGATTGTGGGATTGTGGGATTGTGATTGCGATTGTGTGATTGTGACTGTGTGGTCGTGATTGTGTGATCGTGATTGTGGGATTGTGACTGTTTGATTGTGTGGTTGTGGTTGTGTGATTGTGATTGTGTGATCGTGATTGTGTGATTGTGATTGTGTGATCGTGATTGTGTGATCGTGATTGTGTGATCGTGATTGTGTGATCGTGATTGTGGGATCGTGACTGTGTGATTGTGTGATTGTGATTGTGTGACTGTGATTGTGTGATTGTGATTGTGGGATTGAGATTGTGTGATTGTGATTGTGTGATCGTGACTGTGATTGTGTGATTGTGATTGTGTGACTGTGTGATTGTGATTGTGTGACTGTGATTGTGTGATCGTGATAGTGTGATTGTCATCGTGTGATTGTGATCGTGTGATTGTGATAGTGCGGTTGTGATAGTGCGATTGTGATAGTGCGATTGTGATAGTGCGATTGTGATTGTGCGATTGTGATTGTGGGATTGAGATTGTGTGATTGTGATTGTGTGATCGTGACTGTGATTGTGTCATTGTGATTGTGGGATTGTGATTGCGATTGTGTGATCGTGATTGTGGGATTGTGACTGTGTGATTGTGTGGTTGTGATTGTGTGATCGTGATTGTGCGATCGTGATTGTGCGATCGTGATTGTGCGATCGTGATTGTGCGATCGTGATTGTGCGATCGTGATTGTGCGATCGTGATTGTGCGATCGTGGTTGTGCGATCGTGATTGTGCGATCGTGATTGTGCGATCGTGATTGTGCGATCGTGATTGTTTGATTGTGATTGTTTGGTTGTGATTGTGTGATTGTGATTGTGATTGTGATAGTGTGACTGTGTGATTGTGATTGTGTGACGGTGATTGTGTGATCGTGATTGCGTGATCGTGACTGTGTGATCGGGATTGTGTGATCGTGATTGAGTAATTGTGACTGTGTGATTGTGTGATTGTGATTGTCATTGTGATTGTGATTGTGATTGTGATTGTGTGACTGTGTGATTGTGATTGTGTGATCGTGATTGTGTGAATGTGTTATTGTGATTGTGTGATTGGGATTGTGTGATTGTGATTGTGTTATTGCGATTGTGTTATTGCGATTGTGTGATTGTGATTGTGTGATTGTGATTGTGTGATCGCAACTGTGTGATCGCGACTGTGTGATCGTGCTTGTGTGATCGTGATTGTGCGATTGTGACTGTGATTGTATGATTGTGATTGTGATTGTGATTGTGATTGTGATTGTGATTGTGATTGTGATTGTGATTGTGATTGTGATTGTGTGACTGTGTGATTGTGATTGTGTGACTGTGATTGTGTGATCGTGATACTGTGATCGTGATAGTGTGATCGTGATTGTGTGATCGTGATTGCGTGATCGTGATTGGGTGATCGTGATTGTGGGATTCTGACTGTGTGATTGTGTGGTTGTGGTTGTGTGATTGCGATTGTGTGATTGCGATTGTGTGATTGCGATTGTGTGATTGCGATTGTGTGATTGCGATTGTGTGATTGCGATTGTGTGACTGCGATTGTGTGATTGCGATTGTGTGATTGCGACTGTGTGGTCGTGATTGTGTGATCGTGATTGTTTGATCGTGATTGTGTGACCGTGATTGTGTGACCGTGATTATGTGATCGTGATTATGTGATCCTGATTGTGTGATTAGGATTCTGTGATCGTGATTGTGTAATCGTGATTGTGTGATCGTGATTGTGATCGTGATTTTGTGATCGTGATTGTGTGATGGTGATTGTGTGATCGTGATTGTGTGATCGTGATTGTGATTGTGTGATTGTGATTGTGTGGTTGTGATTGTGTGATTGTGGTTGTGTGATTGTGATTGTGTGATGGCGATTGTGTGATCGTGACTGTGTGGTCGTGATTGTGTGATCGTGATTGTGGGATTGTGACTGTGGGATTGTGTGGTTGGGGTTGTGTGATTGTGATTGTGTGAATGTGATTGTGTGATTGTGGTTGTGGGATTGTGATTGTGTGATCGTGATTGTGTGATCGTGATTGTGTGATCGTGATTGTGTGATCGTGATTGTGTGATCGTGATTGTGTGATCGTGATTGTGTGATTGTGTGATTGTGATTGTGTGACTGTGATTGTGTGATCGTGATTGTGTGATCGTGATTGTGTAATCGTGATTGTGTGATCGTGATTGTGTGATCGTGATTGTGTGATTGTGATTGTGTGACTGTGATTGTGTGATCGTGATTATGTGATCGTGATTGTGTGATCGTGACTGTGTGATCGTGATTGTGTGATCGTGATTGTGGGATTGTGATTGTGTGATTGTGATTGTGTGATCGTGACTGTGATTGTGTGATTGTGATTGTGATTGTGATTGTGATTATGATTGTGTGACTGTGTGATTGTGATTGTGTGACTGTGATTGTGATTGTGATTGTGATTATGATTGTGTGACTGTGTGATTGTGATTGTGTGACTGTGATTGTGTGATCGTGACTGTGATTGTGTGATTGTGATTGTGATTGTGACTGTGATTGTGATTGTGTGACTGTGTGATTGTGATTGTGTGACTGTGATTGTGTGATCGTGATAGTGTGGTCGTGATTGTGTGATCGTGATTGTGGGATTGTGACTGTGTGATTGTGTGGTTGTGGTTGTGTGATTGTGATTGTGTGATTGTGATTGTGTGACTGTGATTGTGTGATTGTGATTGTGGGATTGTGATTGCGATTGTGTGATTGTGACTGTGTGGTTGTGATTGTGTGATCGTGATTGTGGGATTGTGACTGTGTGATTGTGTGGTTGTGGTTGTATGATCGTGATTGTGTGATCGTGATTGTGTGATAGTGATTGTGTGATAGTGATTGTGTGATCGTGATTGTGTGAGCGTGATTGTGTCTTCGTAATTGTGTGATCGTGATTGTGTGATCGCAATTGTGGGATTGTGACTGTGTGATTGTGTGATTGTGATTGTGTGACTGTGTGATTGTGATTGTGTGATCGTGATTGTGTGACTGTGATTGTGTGGTTGTGATTTTGGGATCGTGATTGTGTGATTGAGGTTGTGTGATTGTGGTTGTGTGATTGTGATTGTGTGATTGTGATAGTGCGATTGTGATAGTGCGATTGTGATTGTGCGATTGTGATTGTGGGATTGAGATTGTGTGATTGTGATTGTGTGATCGTGACTGTGATTGTGTCATTGTGATTGTGGGATTGTGATTGCGATTGTGTGATCGTGATTGTGGGATTGTGACTGTGTGATTGTGTGGTTGTGATTGTGTGATCGTGATTGTGCGATCGTGATTGTGCGATCGTGATTGTGCGATCGTGATTGTGCGATCGTGATTGTGCGATCGTGATTGTGCGATCGTGATTGTGCGATCGTGATTGTGCGATCGTGATTGTTTGATTGTGATTGTTTGGTTGTGATTGTGATTGTGATTGTGATAGTGTGACTGTGTGATTGTGATTGTGTGACGGTGATTGTGTGATCGTGATTGCGTGATCGTGACTGTGTGATCGGGATTGTGTGATCGTGATCGAGTAATTGTGACTGTGTGATTGTGTGATTGTGATTGTCATTGTGATTGTGATTGTGATTGTGATTGTGATTGTGTGACTGTGTGATTGTGATTGTGTGATCGTGATTGTGTGAATGTGTTATTGTGATTGTGTGATTGTGATTGTGTGACTGTGATTGTGTGATCGTGATACTGTGATCGTGATAGTGTGATCGTGATTGGGTGATCGTGATTGCGTGATCGTGATTGGGTGATCGTGATTGTGGGATTCTGACTGTGTGATTGTGTGGTTGTGGTTGTGTGATTGTGATTGTGTGACTGTGATTGTGTGATTGTGATTGTGGGATTGTGGGATTGTGATTGCGATTGTGTGATTGTGACTGTGTGGTCGTGATTGTGTGATCGTGATTGTGGGATTGTGACTGTGTGATTGTGTGGTTGTGGTTGTGTGATTGTGATTGTGTGATCGTGATTGTGTGATTGTGATTGTGTGATCGTGATTGTGTGATCGTGATTGTGTGATCGTGATTGTGTGATCGTGATTGTGTCATCGTGATAGTGTGATCGTGATTGTGTGTTCGTGATTGTGTGGTCGTGATTGTGTGATCGTGATTGTGTGATCGTGATTGTGTGATTGTGATTGTGTGATCGTGATTGTGTGATCGTGATTGTGTGATCGTGATTGTGGGATCGTGACTGTGTGATTGTGTGATTGTGATTGTGTGACTGTGATTGTGTGATTGTGATTGTGGGATTGAGATTGTGTGATTGTGATTGTGTGATAGTGACTGTGATTGTGTGATTGTGATTGTGTGACTGTGTGATTGTGATTGTGTGACTGTGATTGTGTGATCGTGATAGTGTGATTGTGATCGTGTGATTGTGATCGTGTGATTGCGATCGTGTGATTGCGATCGTGTGATTGCGATCGTCTGATTGCGATCGTGTGATTGCGATCGTGTGATTGCGATCGTGTGATTGCGATCGTGTGATTGCGATCGTGTGATTGCGATCGTGTGATTGCGTTTGTGTGATTGCGATTGTGTGATTGCGATTGAATGATTGCGATTGTGGGATTGCGATTGTGTGATTGTGATTGTGTGATTGTGATTGTGTGATCGTGATTGTGTCATCGTGATTGTGTGGTCGTGATTGTGTGATCGTGATTGTGTGATCGTGATTGTGGGATCGTGATTGTGGGATCGTGACTGTGTGATTGTGTGACTGTGATTGTGTGATTGTGATTGTGGGATTGAGATTGTGTGATTGTGATTGTGTGATCGTGACTGTGATTGTGTGATTGTGATTGTGTGACTGTGTGATTGTGATTGTGTGACTGTGATTGTGTGATCGTGATAGTGTGATTGTCATCGTGTGATTGTGATCGTGTGATTGTGATAGTGCGGTTGTGATAGTGCGATTGTGATAGTGCGATTGTGATAGTGCGATTGTGATTGTGCGATTGTGATTGTGGGATTGAGATTGTGTGATTGTGATTGTGTGATCGTGACGGTGATTGTGTCATTGTGATTGAGGGATTGTGATTGCGATTGTGTGATCGTGATTGTGGGATTGTGACTGTGTGATTGTGTGGTTGTGATTGTGTGATCGTGATTGTGCGATCGTGATTGTGCGATCGTGATTGTGCGATCGTGATTGTGCGATCGTGATTGTGCGATCGTGATTGTGCGATCGTGATTGTGCGATCGTGATTGTGCGATCGTGATTGTGCGATCGTGATTGTGCGATCGTGATTGTTTGATTGTGATTGTTTGGTTGTGATTGTGATTGTGATTGTGATAGTGTGACTGTGTGATTGTGATTGTGTGACGGTGATTGTGTGATCGTGATTGCGTGATCGTGACTGTGTGATCGGGATTGTGTGATCGTGATCGAGTAATTGTGACTGTGTGATTGTGTGATTGTGATTGTCATTGTGATTGTGATTGTGATTGTGATTGTGATTGTGTGACTGTGTGATTGTGATTGTGTGATCGTGATTGTGTGAATGTGTTATTGTGATTGTGTGATTGTGATTGTGTGACTGTGATTGTGTGATCGTGATACTGTGATCGTGATAGTGTGATCGTGATTGGGTGATCGTGATTGCGTGATCGTGATTGGGTGATCGTGATTGTGGGATTCTGACTGTGTGATTGTGTGGTTGTGGTTGTGTGATTGTGATTGTGTGACTGTGATTGTGTGATTGTGATTGTGGGATTGTGGGATTGTGATTGCGATTGTGTGATTGTGACTGTGTGGTCGTGATTGTGTGATCGTGATTGTGGGATTGTGACTGTGTGATTGTGTGGTTGTGGTTGTGTGATTGTGATTGTGTGATCGTGATTGTGTGATTGTGATTGTGTGATCGTGATTGTGTGATCGTGATTGTGTGATCGTGATTGTGTGATCGTGATTGTGTCATCGTGATAGTGTGATCGTGATTGTGTGTTCGTGATTGTGTGGTCGTGATTGTGTGATCGTGATTGTGTGATCGTGATTGTGTGATTGTGATTGTGTGATCGTGATTGTGTGATCGTGATTGTGTGATCGTGATTGTGGGATCGTGACTGTGTGATTGTGTGATTGTGATTGTGTGACTGTGATTGTGTGATTGTGATTGTGGGATTGAGATTGTGTGATTGTGATTGTGTGATAGTGACTGTGATTGTGTGATTGTGATTGTGTGACTGTGTGATTGTGATTGTGTGACTGTGATTGTGTGATCGTGATAGTGTGATTGTGATCGTGTGATTGTGATCGTGTGATTGCGATCGTGTGATTGCGATCGTGTGATTGCGATCGTCTGATTGCGATCGTGTGATTGCGATCGTGTGATTGCGATCGTGTGATTGCGATCGTGTGATTGCGATCGTGTGATTGCGATCGTGTGATTGCGTTTGTGTGATTGCGATTGTGTGATTGCGATTGAATGATTGCTATTGTGGGATTGCGATTGTGTGATTGTGATTGTGTGATTGTGATTGTGTGATCGTGATTGTGTCATCGTGATTGTGTGGTCGTGATTGTGTGATCGTGATTGTGTGATCGTGATTGTGGGATCGTGATTGTGGGATCGTGACTGTGTGATTGTGTGACTGTGATTGTGTGATTGTGATTGTGGGATTGAGATTGTGTGATTGTGATTGTGTGATCGTGACTGTGATTGTGTGATTGTGATTGTGTGACTGTGTGATTGTGATTGTGTGACTGTGATTGTGTGATCGTGATAGTGTGATTGTCATCGTGTGATTGTGATCGTGTGATTGTGATAGTGCGGTTGTGATAGTGCGATTGTGATAGTGCGATTGTGATAGTGCGATTGTGATTGTGCGATTGTGATTGTGGGATTGAGATTGTGTGATTGTGATTGTGTGATCGTGACGGTGATTGTGTCATTGTGATTGTGGGATTGTGATTGCGATTGTGTGATCGTGATTGTGGGATTGTGACTGTGTGATTGTGTGGTTGTGATTGTGTGATCGTGATTGTGCGATCGTGATTGTGCGATCGTGATTGTGCGATCGTGATTGTGCGATCGTGATTGTGCGATCGTGATTGTGCGATCGTGATTGTGCGATCGTGATTGTGCGATCGTGATTGTGCGATCGTGATTGTGCGATCGTGATTGTTTGATTGTGATTGTTTGGTTGTGATTGTGATTGTGATTGTGATAGTGTGACTGTGTGATTGTGATTGTGTGACGGTGATTGTGTGATCGTGATTGCGTGATCGTGACTGTGTGATCGGGATTGTGTGATCGTGATTGAGTAATTGTGACTGTGTGATTGTGTGATTGTGATTGTCATTGTGATTGTGATTGTGATTGTGATTGTGATTGTGTGACTGTGTGATTGTGATTGTGTGATCGTGATTGTGTGAATGTGTTATTGTGATTGTGTGATTGTGATTGTGTGACTGTGATTGTGTGATCGTGATACTGTGATCGTGATAGTGTGATCGTGATTGGGTGATCGTGATTGCGTGATCGTGATTGGGTGATCGTGATTGTGGGATTCTGACTGTGTGATTGTGTGGTTGTGGTTGTGTGATTGTGATTGTGTGACTGTGATTGTGTGATTGTGATTGTGGGATTGTGGGATTGTGATTGCGATTGTGTGATTGTGACTGTGTGGTCGTGATTGTGTGATCGTGATTGTGGGATTGTGACTGTTTGATTGTGTGGTTGTGGTTGTGTGATTGTGATTGTGTGATCGTGATTGTGTGATTGTGATTGTGTGATCGTGATTGTGTGATCGTGATTGTGTGATCGTGATTGTGTGATCGTGATTGTGGGATCGTGACTGTGTGATTGTGTGATTGTGATTGTGTGACTGTGATTGTGTGATTGTGATTGTGGGATTGAGATTGTGTGATTGTGATTGTGTGATCGTGACTGTGATTGTGTGATTGTGATTGTGTGACTGTGTGATTGTGATGGTGTGACTGTGATTGTGTGATCGTGATAGTGTGATTGTCATCGTGTGATTGTGATCGTGTGATTGTGATAGTGCGGTTGTGATAGTGCGATTGTGATAGTGCGATTGTGATAGTGCGATTGTGATTGTGCGATTGTGATTGTGGGATTGAGATTGTGTGATTGTGATTGTGTGATCGTGACTGTGATTGTGTCATTGTGATTGTGGGATTGTGATTGCGATTGTGTGATCGTGATTGTGGGATTGTGACTGTGTGATTGTGTGGTTGTGATTGTGTGATCGTGATTGTGCGATCGTGATTGTGCGATCGTGATTGTGCGATCGTGATTGTGCGATCGTGATTGTGCGATCGTGATTGTGCGATCGTGATTGTGCGATCGTGGTTGTGCGATCGTGATTGTGCGATCGTGATTGTGCGATCGTGATTGTGCGATCGTGATTGTTTGATTGTGATTGTTTGGTTGTGATTGTGTGATTGTGATTGTGATTGTGATAGTGTGACTGTGTGATCGTGCTTGTGTGATCGTGATTGTGCGATTGTGACTGTGATTGTATGATTGTGATTGTGATTGTGATTGTGATTGTGATTGTGATTGTGATTGTGATTGTGATTGTGATTGTGATTGTGTGACTGTGTGATTGTGATTGTGTGACTGTGATTGTGTGATCGTGATACTGTGATCGTGATAGTGTGATCGTGATTGTGTGATCGTGATTGCGTGATCGTGATTGGGTGATCGTGATTGTGGGATTCTGACTGTGTGATTGTGTGGTTGTGGTTGTGTGATTGCGATTGTGTGATTGCGATTGTGTGATTGCGATTGTGTGATTGCGATTGTGTGATTGCGATTGTGTGATTGCGATTGTGTGACTGCGATTGTGTGATTGCGATTGTGTGATTGCGACTGTGTGGTCGTGATTGTGTGATCGTGATTGTTTGATCGTGATTGTGTGACCGTGATTGTGTGACCGTGATTATGTGATCGTGATTATGTGATCCTGATTGTGTGATTAGGATTCTGTGATCGTGATTGTGTAATCGTGATTGTGTGATCGTGATTGTGATCGTGATTTTGTGATCGTGATTGTGTGATGGTGATTGTGTGATCGTGATTGTGTGATCGTGATTGTGATTGTGTGATTGTGATTGTGTGGTTGTGATTGTGTGATTGTGGTTGTGTGATTGTGATTGTGTGATGGCGATTGTGTGATCGTGACTGTGTGGTCGTGATTGTGTGATCGTGATTGTGGGATTGTGACTGTGGGATTGTGTGGTTGGGGTTGTGTGATTGTGATTGTGTGAATGTGATTGTGTGATTGTGATTGTGGGATTGTGATTGCGATTGTGTGATTGTGACTGTGTGGTCGTGATTGTGTGATCGTGATTGTGGGATTGTGACTGTGTGATTGTGTGATCGTGATTGTGTGATCGTGATTGTGTGATCGTGATTGTGTGATCGTGATTGGGTGATCGTGATTGGGTGATCGTGATTGTGGGATTGTGACTGTGCGATTGTGTGATTGTGATTGTGTGACTGTGATTGTGTGATTGTGATTGTGTGATTGTGATTGTGTGATTGTGATTGTGTGATTGTGATTGTGTGATTGTGATTGTGTGATTGTGATTGTGTTTGTGTGACTGTGTGATTATGTGATTGTGATTGTCTGATAGTGATTGTGTGTGTGTGACTGTGTGATTGTGTATGTGTGATTGTGATTGTGATTGTGATAGTGTGACTGTGTGATTGTGATTGTGCGACCGTGATTGTGTGATCGTGATTGCGTGCTCGTGACTGTGTGATCGGGATTGTGTGATCGTGATTGAGTAATTGTGACTGTGTGATTGTGTGATTGTGATTGTGATTGTGATTGTGATTGTGATTGTGATTGTGATTGTGAATGTGATTGTGTGACTGTGTGATTGTGATTGTGTGATCGTGATTGTGTGAATGTGTTATAGTGATTGTGTGATTGTGATTGTGTTATTGCGATTGTGTGATTGCGATTGTGTGATTGCGATTGTGTGATTGCGATTGTGTGATTGCGATTGTGTGATTGCGATTGTGTGATTGCGATTGTGTGATTGCGATTGTGTGATTGCGACTGTGTGGTCGTGATTGTGTGATCGTGATTGTTTGATCGTGATTGTGTGACCGTGATTGTGTGACCGTGATTATGTGATCGTGATTGTGTGATCCTGATTGTGTGATTAGGATTCTGTGATCGTGATTGTGTAATCGTGATTGTGCGATTGTGATAGTGCGATTGTGATTGTGCGATTGTGATTGTGCGATTGTGACAGTGCGATTGTGACAGTGCGATTGTGACAGTGCGATTGTGACAGTGCGATTGGGACTGCGCGATTGTGATTGTGCGATTGTGATTGTGCGATTGTGATAGTGCGATTGTGATAGTGCGATTGTGATAGTGCGATTGTGATTGTGCGATTGTGATGGTGGGATTGAGATTGTGTGATTGTGATTGTGTGATCGTGACTGTGATTGTGTCATTGTGATTGTGGGATTGTGATTGCGATTGTGTGATCGTGATTGTGGGATTGTGACTGTGTGATTGTGTGATTGTGATTGTGTGACTGTGATTGTGTGATTGTGATTGTGGGATTGAGATTGTGTGATTGTGATTGTGTGATCGTGACTGTGATTGTGTCATTGTGATTGTGGGATTGTGATTGCGATTGTGTGATCGTGATTGTGGGATTGTGACTGTGTGATTGTGTGGTTGTGATTGTGTGATCGTGATTGTGCGATCGTGATTGTGCGATCGTGATTGTGCGATCGTGATTGTGCGATCGTGATTGTGCGATCGTGATTGTGCGATCGTGATTGTGCGATCGTGATTGTGCGATCGTGATTGTGCGATCGTGATTGTGCGATCGTGATTGTGCGATCGTGATTGTTTGATTGTGATTGTTCGATTGTGATTGTGTGATTGTGATTGTGATTGTGATAGTGTGACTGTGTGATTGTGATTGTGTGACGGTGATTGTGTGATCGTGATTGCGTGATCGTGACTGTGTGATCGGGATTGTGTGATCGTGATTGAGTAATTGTGACTGTGTGATTGTGTGATTGTGATTGTCATTGTGATTGTGATTGTGATTGTGATTGTCTGACTGTGTGATTGTGATTGTGTGATCGTGATTGTGTGAATGTGTTATTGTGATTATGTGATTGTGATTGTGTGATTGTGATTGTGTTATTGCGATTGTGTGATTGTGATTGTGTGATCGCAACTGTGTGATCGCGACTGTGTGATCGTGCTTGTGTGATCGTGATTGTGCGATTGTGACTGTGTGATTGTGTGATTGTGATTGTATTTGTGTGACTGTGTGATTGTGATTGTGTGATCGTGATTGTGTGGTCGGGATTGTGTGATCGTGATTGTGTGATTGTGTTATTGTGACTGTGTGATGGTGATTGTGTGATGGTGATTGTGTGATTGTGATTGTGTGATTGTGATTGTGTGATCGTGATTGTGTGATCGTGATTGTGTGATCGTGATTGTGTGATCGTGATTGTGTGATCGTGATTGTGTGATCGTGATTGTGTGATTGTGTGATTGTGATTGTGTGACTGTGATTGTGTGATCGTGATTGTGTGATCGTGATTGTGTAATCGTGATTGTGTGATCGTGATTGTGTGATCGTGATTGTGTGATTGTGATTGTGTGACTGTGATTGTGTGATCGTGATTATGTGATCGTGATTGTGTGATCGTGACTGTGTGATCGTGATTGTGTGATCGTGATTGTGGGATTGTGATTGTGTGATTGTGATTGTGTGATCGTGACTGTGATTGTGTGATTGTGATTGTGATTGTGATTGTGATTATGATTGTGTGACTGTGTGATTGTGATTGTGTGACTGTGATTGTGATTGTGATTGTGATTATGATTGTGTGACTGTGTGATTGTGATTGTGTGACTGTGATTGTGTGATCGTGACTGTGATTGTGTGATTGTGATTGTGATTGTGACTGTGATTGTGATTGTGTGACTGTGTGATTGTGATTGTGTGACTGTGATTGTGTGATCGTGATAGTGTGGTCGTGATTGTGTGATCGTGATTGTGGGATTGTGACTGTGTGATTGTGTGGTTGTGGTTGTGTGATTGTGATTGTGTGATTGTGATTGTGTGACTGTAATTGTGTGATTGTGATTGTGGGATTGTGATTGCGATTGTGTGATTGTGACTGTGTGGTTGTGATTGTGTGATCGTGATTGTGGGATTGTGACTGTGTGATTGTGTGGTTGTGGTTGTATGATCGTGATTGTGTGATCGTGATTGTGTGATAGTGATTGTGTGATAGTGATTGTGTGATCGTGATTGTGTGAGCGTGATTGTGTCTTCGTAATTGTGTGATCGTGATTGTGTGATCGCAATTGTGGGATTGTGACTGTGTGATTGTGTGATTGTGATTGTGTGACTGTGTGATTGTGATTGTGTGATCGTGATTGTGTGACTGTGATTGTGTGGTTGTGATTTTGGGATCGTGATTGTGTGATTGAGGTTGTGTGATTGTGGTTGTGTGATTGTGATTGTGTGATTGTGATAGTGCGATTGTGATAGTGCGATTGTGATTGTGCGATTGTGATTGTGGGATTGAGATTGTGTGATTGTGATTGTGTGATCGTGACTGTGATTGTGTCATTGTGATTGTGGGATTGTGATTGCGATTGTGTGATCGTGATTGTGGGATTGTGACTGTGTGATTGTGTGGTTGTGATTGTGTGATCGTGATTGTGCGATCGTGATTGTGCGATCGTGATTGTGCGATCGTGATTGTGCGATCGTGATTGTGCGATCGTGATTGTGCGATCGTGATTGTGCGATCGTGATTGTGCGATCGTGATTGTGCGATCGTGATTGTGCGATCGTGATTGTGCGATCGTGATTGTTTGTTTGTGATTGTTTGGTTGTGATTGTGATTGTGATTGTGATAGTGTGACTGTGTGATTGTGATTGTGTGACGGTGATTGTGTGATCGTGATTGCGTGATCGTGACTGTGTGATCGGGATTGTGTGATCGTGATTGAGTAATTGTGACTGTGTGATTGTGTGATTGTGATTGTCATTGTGATTGTGATTGTGATTGTGATTGTGATTGTGTGACTGTGTGATTGTGATTGTGTGATCGTGATTGTGTGAATGTGTTATTGTGATTGTGTGATTGTGATTGTGTGACTGTGATTGTGTGATCGTGATACTGTGATCGTGATAGTGTGATCGTGATTGGGTGATCGTGATTGCGTGATCGTGATTGGGTGATCGTGATTGTGGGATTCTGACTGTGTGATTGTGTGGTTGTGGTTGTGTGATTGTGATTGTGTGACTGTGATTGTGTGATTGTGATTGTGGGATTGTGGGATTGTGATTGCGATTGTGTGATTGTGACTGTGTGGTCGTGATTGTGTGATCGTGATTGTGGGATTGTGACTGTGTGATTGTGTGGTTGTGGTTGTGTGATTGTGATTGTGTGATCGTGATTGTGTGATTGTGATTGTGTGATCGTGATTGTGTGATCGTGATTGTGTGATCGTGATTGTGTGATCGTGATTGTGTCATCGTGATAGTGTGATCGTGATTGTGTGTTCGTGATTGTGTGGTCGTGATTGTGTGATCGTGATTGTGTGATCGTGATTGTGTGATTGTGATTGTGTGATCGTGATTGTGTGATCGTGATTGTGTGATCGTGATTGTGGGATCGTGACTGTGTGATTGTGTGATTGTGATTGTGTGACTGTGATTGTGTGATTGTGATTGTGGGATTGAGATTGTGTGATTGTGATTGTGTGATAGTGACTGTGATTGTGTGATTGTGATTGTGTGACTGTGTGATTGTGATTGTGTGACTGTGATTGTGTGATCGTGATAGTGTGATTGTGATCGTGTGATTGTGATCGTGTGATTGCGATCGTGTGATTGCGATCGTGTGATTGCGATCGTCTGATTGCGATCGTGTGATTGCGATCGTGTGATTGCGATCGTGTGATTGCGATCGTGTGATTGCGATCGTGTGATTGCGATCGTGTGATTGCGTTTGTGTGATTGCGATTGTGTGATTGCGATTGAATGATTGCGATTGTGGGATTGCGATTGTGTGATTGTGATTGTGTGATTGTGATTGTGTGATCGTGATTGTGTCATCGTGATTGTGTGGTCGTGATTGTGTGATCGTGATTGTGTGATCGTGATTGTGGGATCGTGATTGTGGGATCGTGACTGTGTGATTGTGTGACTGTGATTGTGTGATTGTGATTGTGGGATTGAGATTGTGTGATTGTGATTGTGTGATCGTGACTGTGATTGTGTGATTGTGATTGTGTGACTGTGTGATTGTGATTGTGTGACTGTGATTGTGTGATCGTGATAGTGTGATTGTCATCGTGTGATTGTGATCGTGTGATTGTGATAGTGCGGTTGTGATAGTGCGATTGTGATAGTGCGATTGTGATAGTGCGATTGTGATTGTGCGATTGTGATTGTGGGATTGAGATTGTGTGATTGTGATTGTGTGATCGTGACTGTGATTGTGTCATTGTGATTGTGGGATTGTGATTGCGATTGTGTGATCGTGATTGTGGGATTGTGACTGTGTGATTGTGTGGTTGTGATTGTGTGATCGTGATTGTGCGATCGTGATTGTGCGATCGTGATTGTGCGATCGTGATTGTGCGATCGTGATTGTGCGATCGTGATTGTGCGATCGTGATTGTGCGATCGTGATTGTGCGATCGTGATTGTGCGATCGTGATTGTTTGATTGTGATTGTTTGGTTGTGATTGTGATTGTGATTGTGATAGTGTGACTGTGTGATTGTGATTGTGTGACGGTGATTGTGTGATCGTGATTGCGTGATCGTGACTGTGTGATCGGGATTGTGTGATCGTGATTGAGTAATTGTGACTGTGTGATTGTGTGATTGTGATTGTCATTGTGATTGTGATTGTGATTGTGATTGTGATTGTGTGACTGTGTGATTGTGATTGTGTGATCGTGATTGTGTGAATGTGTTATTGTGATTGTGTGATTGTGATTGTGTGACTGTGATTGTGTGATCGTGATACTGTGATCGTGATAGTGTGATCGTGATTGGGTGATCGTGATTGCGTGATCGTGATTGGGTGATCGTGATTGTGGGATTCTGACTGTGTGATTGTGTGGTTGTGGTTGTGTGATTGTGATTGTGTGACTGTGATTGTGTGATTGTGATTGTGGGATTGTGGGATTGTGATTGCGATTGTGTGATTGTGACTGTGTGGTCGTGATTGTGTGATCGTGATTGTGGGATTGTGACTGTTTGATTGTGTGGTTGTGGTTGTGTGATTGTGATTGTGTGATCGTGATTGTGTGATTGTGATTGTGTGATCGTGATTGTGTGATCGTGATTGTGTGATCGTGATTGTGTGATCGTGATTGTGGGATCGTGACTGTGTGATTGTGTGATTGTGATTGTGTGACTGTGATTGTGTGATTGTGATTGTGGGATTGAGATTGTGTGATTGTGATTGTGTGATCGTGACTGTGATTGTGTGATTGTGATTGTGTGACTGTGTGATTGTGATTGTGTGACTGTGATTGTGTGATCGTGATAGTGTGATTGTCATCGTGTGATTGTGATCGTGTGATTGTGATAGTGCGGTTGTGATAGTGCGATTGTGATAGTGCGATTGTGATAGTGCGATTGTGATTGTGCGATTGTGATTGTGGGATTGAGATTGTGTGATTGTGATTGTGTGATCGTGACTGTGATTGTGTCATTGTGATTGTGGGATTGTGATTGCGATTGTGTGATCGTGATTGTGGGATTGTGACTGTGTGATTGTGTGGTTGTGATTGTGTGATCGTGATTGTGCGATCGTGATTGTGCGATCGTGATTGTGCGATCGTGATTGTGCGATCGTGATTGTGCGATCGTGATTGTGCGATCGTGATTGTGCGATCGTGGTTGTGCGATCGTGATTGTGCGATCGTGATTGTGCGATCGTGATTGTGCGATCGTGATTGTTTGATTGTGATTGTTTGGTTGTGATTGTGTGATTGTGATTGTGATTGTGATAGTGTGACTGTGTGATTGTGATTGTGTGACGGTGATTGTGTGATCGTGATTGCGTGATCGTGACTGTGTGATCGGGATTGTGTGATCGTGATTGAGTAATTGTGACTGTGTGATTGTGTGATTGTGATTGTCATTGTGATTGTGATTGTGATTGTGATTGTGTGACTGTGTGATTGTGATTGTGTGATTGCGATTGTGTGATTGCGATTGTGTGATTGCGATTGTGTGATTGCGATTGTGTGATTGCGATTGTGTGACTGCGATTGTGTGATTGCGATTGTGTGATTGCGACTGTGTGGTCGTGATTGTGTGATCGTGATTGTTTGATCGTGATTGTGTGACCGTGATTGTGTGACCGTGATTATGTGATCGTGATTATGTGATCCTGATTGTGTGATTAGGATTCTGTGATCGTGATTGTGTAATCGTGATTGTGTGATCGTGATTGTGATCGTGATTTTGTGATCGTGATTGTGTGATGGTGATTGTGTGATCGTGATTGTGTGATCGTGATTGTGATTGTGTGATTGTGATTGTGTGGTTGTGATTGTGTGATTGTGGTTGTGTGATTGTGATTGTGTGATGGCGATTGTGTGATCGTGACTGTGTGGTCGTGATTGTGTGATCGTGATTGTGGGATTGTGACTGTGGGATTGTGTGGTTGGGGTTGTGTGATTGTGATTGTGTGAATGTGATTGTGTGATTGTGATTGTGGGATTGTGATTGCGATTGTGTGATTGTGACTGTGTGGTCGTGATTGTGTGATCGTGATTGTGGGATTGTGACTGTGTGATTGTGTGATCGTGATTGTGTGATCGTGATTGTGTGATCGTGATTGTGTGATCGTGATTGGGTGATCGTGATTGGGTGATCGTGATTGTGGGATTGTGACTGTGCGATTGTGTGATTGTGATTGTGTGACTGTGATTGTGTGATTGTGATTGTGTGATTGTGATTGTGTGATTGTGATTGTGTGATTGTGATTGTGTGATTGTGATTGTGTGATTGTGATTGTGTTTGTGTGACTGTGTGATTATGTGATTGTGATTGTCTGATAGTGATTGTGTGTGTGTGACTGTGTGATTGTGTATGTGTGATTGTGATTGTGATTGTGATAGTGTGACTGTGTGATTGTGATTGTGCGACCGTGATTGTGTGATCGTGATTGCGTGCTCGTGACTGTGTGATCGGGATTGTGTGATCGTGATTGAGTAATTGTGACTGTGTGATTGTGTGATTGTGATTGTGATTGTGATTGTGATTGTGATTGTGATTGTGATTGTGATTGTGATTGTGTGACTGTGTGATTGTGATTGTGTGATCGTGATTGTGTGAATGTGTTATAGTGATTGTGTGATTGTGATTGTGTTATTGCGATTGTGTGATTGCGATTGTGTGATTGCGATTGTGT
The DNA here is from genome assembly GCF_050947335.1 of Megachile rotundata. Lineage (NCBI taxonomy): Eukaryota > Metazoa > Arthropoda > Insecta > Hymenoptera > Megachilidae > Megachile > Megachile rotundata. The sequence goes on along the minus strand of NC_134997.1, from coordinate 2,211,184 downwards.
GATTGCGATTGTGTGATTGCGATTGTGTGATTGCGATTGTGTGATTGCGATTGTGTGATTGCGACTGTGTGGTCGTGATTGTGTGATCGTGATTGTTTGATCGTGATTGTGTGACCGTGATTGTGTGACCGTGATTATGTGATCGTGATTGTGTGATCCTGATTGTGTGATTAGGATTCTGTGATCGTGATTGTGTAATCGTGATTGTGTGATCGTGATTGTGTGATCGTGATTGTGTGATTGTAATTGTGAGATTGTGATTGTGTGATTGTGAATGTGTGATTGTGATTGTGTGATTGTGATTGTGTGATCGTGATTGTGTGACTGTGATTGTGTGATTGTGATTGTGGGATTGTGATTGTGGGATTGTGATAGTGTGATTGTGTGACCGTGATTATGCGATCGTGATTGTGTGATCGTGATTGTGTGATTGTGATTGTGTGATTGTGATTGTGTGATTGTGATTGTGTGATTGTGATTGTGTGATTGTGATTGTGTGATTGTGATTGTGTTTGTGTGACTGTGTGATTATGTGATTGTGATTGTCTGATAGTGATTGTGTGTGTGTGACTGTGTGATTGTGTATGTGTGATTGTGATTGTGATTGAGATAGTGTGACTGTGTGATTGTGATTGTGCGACCGTGATTGTGTGATCGTGATTGCGTGATCGTGACTGTGTGATCGGGATTGTGTGATCGTGATTGAGTAATTGTGACTGTGTGATTGTGTGATTGTGATTGTGATTGTGATTGTGTGACTGTGTGATTGTGATTGTGTGATCGTGATTGTGTGAATGTGTTATTGTGATTGTGTGATTGTGATTGTGTTATTGCGATTGTGTGATTGCGATTGTGTGATTGCGATTGTGTGATTGCGATTGTGTGATTGCGATTGTGTGATTGCGATTGTGTGATTGCGATTGTGTGATTGCGATTGTGTGATTGCGATTGTGTGATTGCGATTGTGTGATTGCGATTGTGTGATTGCGATTGTGTGATTGCGATTGTGTGATTGCGATTGTGTGATTGCGACTGTGTGGTCGTGATTGTGTGATCGTGATTGTTTGATCGTGATTGTGTGACCGTGATTGTGTGACCGTGATTATGTGATCGTGATTGTGTGATCCTGATTGTGTGATTAGGATTCTGTGATCGTGATTGTGTAATCGTGATTGTGTGATCGTGATTGTGATCGTGATTTTGTGATCGTGATTGTGTGATGGTCATTGTGTGATCGTGATTGTGTGATCGTGATTGTGTGATCGTGATTGTGATTGTGTGATTGTGATTGTGTGGTTGTGATTGTGTGATTGTGGTTGTGTGATTGTGATTGTGTGATGGCGATTGTGTGATCGTGACTGTGTGGTCGTGATTGTGTGATCGTGATTGTGGGATTGTGACTGTGGGATTGTGTGGTTGGGGTTGTGTGATTGTGATTGTGTGAATGTGATTGTGTGATTGTGATTGTGGGATTGTGATTGCGATTGTGTGATTGTGACTGTGTGGTCGTGATTGTGTGATCGTGATTGTGGGATTGTGACTGTGTGATTGTGTGATCGTGATTGTGTGATCGTGATTGTGTGATCGTGATTGTTTGATCGTGATTGGGTGATCGTGTTTGGGTGATCGTGATTGTGGGATTGTGACTGTGCGATTGTGTGATTGTGATTGTGTGACTGTGATTGTGTGATTGTGATTGTGTGATTGTGATTGTGTGATTGTGATTGTGTGATTGTGATTGTGTGATTGTGATTGTGTGATTGTGATTGTGTGATTGTGATTGTGTGATTGTGATTGTGTGATTGTGATTGTGTGATTGTGATTGTGTGATTGTGATTGTGTGATTGTGATTGTGTGATGGTGATTGTGTTTGTGTGACTGTGATTGTCTGATAGTGATTGTGTGTGTGTGACTGTGTGATTGTGTATGTGTGATTGTGATTGTGATTGTGATAGTGTGACTGTGTGATTGTGATTGTGCGACCGTGATTGTGCGATCGTGATTGCGTGCTCGTGACTGTGTGATCGGGATTGTGTGATCGTGATTGAGTAATTGTGACTGTGTGATTGTGTGATTGGGATTGTGATTGTGATTGTGATTGTGATTGTGATTGTGTGATCGTGATTGTGTGAATGTGTTATTGTGATTGTGTGATTGTGATTGTGTTATTGCGATTGTGTTATTGCGATTGTGTGATTGCGATTGTGTGATTGCGATTGTGTGATTGCGATTGTGTGATTGCGATTGTGTGATTGCGATTGTGTGATTGCGATTGTGTGATTGCGATTGTGTGATTGCGATTGTGTGATTGCGATTGTGTGATTGCGATTGTGTGATTGCGATTGTGTGATTGCGATTGTGTGATTGCGATTGTGTGATTGCGACTGTGTGGTCGTGATTGTGTGATCGTGATTGTTTGATCGTGATTGTGTGACCGTGATTGTGTGACCGTGATTATGTGATCGTGATTGTGTGATCCTGATTGTGTGATTAGGATTCTGTGATCGTGATTGTGTAATCGTGATTGTGTGATCGTGATTGTGATCGTGATTTTGTGATCGTGATTGTGTGATGGTGATTGTGTGATCGTGATTGTGTGATCGTGATTGTGTGATCGTGATTGTGATTGTGTGATTGTGATTGTGTGGTTGTGATTGTGTGATCGTGATTGTATGATCGTGATTGTGTGATCGTGATTGTGTGATCGTGATTGGGTGATCGTGATTGGGTGATCGTGATTGTGGGATTGTGACTGTGCGATTGTGTGATTGTGATTGTGTGACTGTGATTGTGTGATTGTGATTGTGGGATTGTGATTGTGTGATTGTGATTGTGTGATCGTGACTGTGATTGTATGATTGTGATTGTGATTGTGATTGTGATTGTGATTGTGATTGTGATTGTGATTGTGATTGTGTGACTGTGTGATTGTGATTGTGTGACTGTGATTGTGTGATCGTGATACTGTGATCGTGATAGTGTGATCGTGATTGTGTGATCGTGATTGTGTGATCGTGATTGTATGATCGTGATTGTGTGATCGTGATTGTGTGATCGTGATTGGGTGATCGTGATTGGGTGATCGTGATTGTGGGATTGTGACTGTGCGATTGTGTGATTGTGATTGTGTGGTTGTGGTTGTGTGATTGTGATTGTGTGACTGTGATTGTGTGATTGTGATTGTGGGATTGTGATTGCGATTGTGTGATTGTGACTGTGTGGTCGTGATTGTGTGATCGTGATTGTGGGATTCTGACTGTGTGATTGTGTGGTCGTGATTGTGTGGTCGTGATTGTGTGATCGTGATTGTGTGATCGTGATTGTGTGATTGTGATTGTGTGATCGTGATTGTGTGATCGTGATTGTGGGATCGTGACTGTGTGATTGTGTGATTGTGATTGTGTGACTGTGATTGTGTGATTGTGATTGTGGGATTGAGATTGTGTGATTGTGATTGTGTGATAGTGACTGTGATTGTGTGATTGTGATTGTGTGACTGTGTGATTGTGATTGTGTGACTGTGTGATTGTGATTGTGTGACTGTGATTGTGTGATCGTGATAGTGTGATTGTGATCGTGTGATTGTGATCGTGTGATTGCGATCGTGTGATTGCGATCGTGTGATTGCGATCGTCTGATTGCGATCGTGTGATTGCGATCGTGTGATTGCGATCGTGTGATTGCGATCGTGTGATTGCGATCGTGTGATTGCGTTTGTGTGATTGCGATTGTGTGATTGCGATTGTATGATTGCGATTGTGGGATTGCGATTGTGTGATTGTGATTGTGTGATTGTGATTGTGTGATCGTGATTGTGTCATCGTGATTGTGTGGTCGTGATTGTGTGATCGTGATTGTGTGATCGTGATTGTGGGATCGTGACTGTGTGATTGTGTGATTGTGATTGTGTGACTGTTATTGTGTGATTGTGATTGTGGGATTGAGATTGTGCGATTGTGATTTTGTGATCGTGACTGTGATTGTGTGATTGTGATTGTGTGACTGTGATTGTGTGATCGTGATAGTGTGATCGTGATTGTGCGATCGTGATTGTGCGATCGTGATTGTGCGATCGTGATTGTGCGATCGTGATTGTGCGATCGTGATTGTGCGATCGTGATTGTGCGATCGTGATTGTGCGATCGTGATTGTTTGATTGTGATTGTTCGATTGTGATTGTGTGATTGTGATTGTGATTGTGATAGTGTGACTGTGTGATTGTGATTGTGTGACGGTGATTGTGTGATCGTGATTGCGTGATCGTGACTGTGTGATCGGGATTGTGTGATCGTGATTGTGTGATTGTGATTGTGTGATTGTGATTGTGTGATGGTGATTGTGTTTGTGTGACTGTGATTGTCTGATAGTGATTGTGTGTGTGTGACTGTGTGATTGTGTATGTGTGATTGTGATTGTGATTGTGATAGTGTGACTGTGTGATTGTGATTGTGCGACCGTGATTGTGCGATCGTGATTGCGTGCTCGTGACTGTGTGATCGGGATTGTGTGATCGTGATTGAGTAATTGTGACTGTGTGATTGTGTGATTGGGATTGTGATTGTGATTGTGATTGTGATTGTGATTGTGTGATCGTGATTGTGTGAATGTGTTATTGTGATTGTGTGATTGTGATTGTGTTATTGCGATTGTGTTATTGCGATTGTGTGATTGCGATTGTGTGATTGCGATTGTGTGATTGCGATTGTGTGATTGCGATTGTGTGATTGCGATTGTGTGATTGCGATTGTGTGATTGCGATTGTGTGATTGCGATTGTGTGATTGCGATTGTGTGATTGCGATTGTGTGATTGCGATTGTGTGATTGCGATTGTGTGATTGCGATTGTGTGATTGCGACTGTGTGGTCGTGATTGTGTGATCGTGATTGTTTGATCGTGATTGTGTGACCGTGATTGTGTGACCGTGATTATGTGATCGTGATTGTGTGATCCTGATTGTGTGATTAGGATTCTGTGATCGTGATTGTGTAATCGTGATTGTGTGATCGTGATTGTGATCGTGATTTTGTGATCGTGATTGTGTGATGGTGATTGTGTGATCGTGATTGTGTGATCGTGATTGTGTGATCGTGATTGTGATTGTGTGATTGTGATTGTGTGGTTGTGATTGTGTGATCGTGATTGTATGATCGTGATTGTGTGATCGTGATTGTGTGATCGTGATTGGGTGATCGTGATTGGGTGATCGTGATTGTGGGATTGTGACTGTGCGATTGTGTGATTGTGATTGTGTGACTGTGATTGTGTGATTGTGATTGTGGGATTGTGATTGTGTGATTGTGATTGTGTGATCGTGACTGTGATTGTATGATTGTGATTGTGATTGTGATTGTGATTGTGATTGTGATTGTGATTGTGATTGTGATTGTGTGACTGTGTGATTGTGATTGTGTGACTGTGATTGTGTGATCGTGATACTGTGATCGTGATAGTGTGATCGTGATTGTGTGATCGTGATTGTGTGATCGTGATTGTATGATCGTGATTGTGTGATCGTGATTGTGTGATCGTGATTGGGTGATCGTGATTGGGTGATCGTGATTGTGGGATTGTGACTGTGCGATTGTGTGATTGTGATTGTGTGGTTGTGGTTGTGTGATTGTGATTGTGTGACTGTGATTGTGTGATTGTGATTGTGGGATTGTGATTGCGATTGTGTGATTGTGACTGTGTGGTCGTGATTGTGTGATCGTGATTGTGGGATTCTGACTGTGTGATTGTGTGGTCGTGATTGTGTGGTCGTGATTGTGTGATCGTGATTGTGTGATCGTGATTGTGTGATTGTGATTGTGTGATCGTGATTGTGTGATCGTGATTGTGGGATCGTGACTGTGTGATTGTGTGATTGTGATTGTGTGACTGTGATTGTGTGATTGTGATTGTGGGATTGAGATTGTGTGATTGTGATTGTGTGATAGTGACTGTGATTGTGTGATTGTGATTGTGTGACTGTGTGATTGTGATTGTGTGACTGTGTGATTGTGATTGTGTGACTGTGATTGTGTGATCGTGATAGTGTGATTGTGATCGTGTGATTGTGATCGTGTGATTGCGATCGTGTGATTGCGATCGTGTGATTGCGATCGTCTGATTGCGATCGTGTGATTGCGATCGTGTGATTGCGATCGTGTGATTGCGATCGTGTGATTGCGATCGTGTGATTGCGTTTGTGTGATTGCGATTGTGTGATTGCGATTGTATGATTGCGATTGTGGGATTGCGATTGTGTGATTGTGATTGTGTGATTGTGATTGTGTGATCGTGATTGTGTCATCGTGATTGTGTGGTCGTGATTGTGTGATCGTGATTGTGTGATCGTGATTGTGGGATCGTGACTGTGTGATTGTGTGATTGTGATTGTGTGACTGTTATTGTGTGATTGTGATTGTGGGATTGAGATTGTGCGATTGTGATTTTGTGATCGTGACTGTGATTGTGTGATTGTGATTGTGTGACTGTGATTGTGTGATCGTGATAGTGTGATCGTGATTGTGCGATCGTGATTGTGCGATCGTGATTGTGCGATCGTGATTGTGCGATCGTGATTGTGCGATCGTGATTGTGCGATCGTGATTGTGCGATCGTGATTGTGCGATCGTGATTGTTTGATTGTGATTGTTCGATTGTGATTGTGTGATTGTGATTGTGATTGTGATAGTGTGACTGTGTGATTGTGATTGTGTGACGGTGATTGTGTGATCGTGATTGCGTGATCGTGACTGTGTGATCGGGATTGTGTGATCGTGATTGTGCGATTGTGACTGTGTGATTGTGTGATTGTGATTGTATTTGTGTGACTGTGTGATTGTGATTGTGTGATCGTGATTGTGTGGTCGGGATTGTGTGATCGTGATTGTGTGATTGTGTTATTGTGACTGTGTGATGGTGATTGTGTGATGGTGATTGTGTGATTGTGATTGTGTGATTGTGATTGTGTGATCGTGATTGTGTGATCGTGATTGTGTGATCGTGATTGTGTGATCGTGATTGTGTGATCGTGATTGTGTGATCGTGATTGTGTGATTGTGTGATTGTGATTGTGTGACTGTGATTGTGTGATCGTGATTGTGTGATCGTGATTGTGTAATCGTGATTGTGTGATCGTGATTGTGTGATCGTGATTGTGTGATTGTGATTGTGTGACTGTGATTGTGTGATCGTGATTATGTGATCGTGATTGTGTGATCGTGACTGTGTGATCGTGATTGTGTGATCGTGATTGTGGGATTGTGATTGTGTGATTGTGATTGTGTGATCGTGACTGTGATTGTGTGATTGTGATTGTGACTGTGATTGTGATTATGATTGTGTGACTGTGTGATTGTGATTGTGTGACTGTGATTGTGATTGTGATTGTGATTATGATTGTGTGACTGTGTGATTGTGATTGTGTGACTGTGATTGTGTGATCGTGACTGTGATTGTGTGATTGTGATTGTGATTGTGACTGTGATTGTGATTGTGTGACTGTGTGATTGTGATTGTGTGACTGTGATTGTGTGATCGTGATAGTGTGGTCGTGATTGTGTGATCGTGATTGTGGGATTGTGACTGTGTGATTGTGTGGTTGTGGTTGTGTGATTGTGATTGTGTGATCGTGATTGTGTGACTGTGATTGTGTGATTGTGATTGTGGGATTGTGATTGCGATTGTGTGATTGTGACTGTGTGGTCGTGATTGTGTGATCGTGATTGTGGGATTCTGACTGTGTGATTGTGTGGTCGTGATTGTGTGGTCGTGATTGTGTGATCGTGATTGTGTGATCGTGATTGTGTGATTGTGATTGTGTGATCGTGATTGTGTGATCGTGATTGTGGGATCGTGACTGTGTGATTGTGTGATTGTGATTGTGTGACTGTGATTGTGTGATTGTGATTGTGGGATTGAGATTGTGTGATTGTGATTGTGTGATAGTGACTGTGATTGTGTGATTGTGATTGTGTGACTGTGTGATTGTGATTGTGTGACTGTGTGATTGTGATTGTGTGACTGTGATTGTGTGATCGTGATAGTGTGATTGTGATCGTGTGATTGTGATCGTGTGATTGCGATCGTGTGATTGCGATCGTGTGATTGCGATCGTCTGATTGCGATCGTGTGATTGCGATCGTGTGATTGCGATCGTGTGATTGCGATCGTGTGATTGCGATCGTGTGATTGCGTTTGTGTGATTGCGATTGTGTGATTGCGATTGTATGATTGCGATTGTGGGATTGCGATTGTGTGATTGTGATTGTGTGATTGTGATTGTGTGATCGTGATTGTGTCATCGTGATTGTGTGGTCGTGATTGTGTGATCGTGATTGTGTGATCGTGATTGTGGGATCGTGACTGTGTGATTGTGTGATTGTGATTGTGTGACTGTTATTGTGTGATTGTGATTGTGGGATTGAGATTGTGCGATTGTGATTTTGTGATCGTGACTGTGATTGTGTGATTGTGATTGTGTGACTGTGATTGTGTGATCGTGATAGTGTGATCGTGATTGTGCGATCGTGATTGTGCGATCGTGATTGTGCGATCGTGATTGTGCGATCGTGATTGTGCGATCGTGATTGTGCGATCGTGATTGTGCGATCGTGATTGTGCGATCGTGATTGTTTGATTGTGATTGTTCGATTGTGATTGTGTGATTGTGATTGTGATTGTGATAGTGTGACTGTGTGATTGTGATTGTGTGACGGTGATTGTGTGATCGTGATTGCGTGATCGTGACTGTGTGATCGGGATTGTGTGATCGTGATTGTGCGATTGTGACTGTGTGATTGTGTGATTGTGATTGTATTTGTGTGACTGTGTGATTGTGATTGTGTGATCGTGATTGTGTGGTCGGGATTGTGTGATCGTGATTGTGTGATTGTGTTATTGTGACTGTGTGATGGTGATTGTGTGATGGTGATTGTGTGATTGTGATTGTGTGATTGTGATTGTGTGATCGTGATTGTGTGATCGTGATTGTGTGATCGTGATTGTGTGATCGTGATTGTGTGATCGTGATTGTGTGATCGTGATTGTGTGATTGTGTGATTGTGATTGTGTGACTGTGATTGTGTGATCGTGATTGTGTGATCGTGATTGTGTAATCGTGATTGTGTGATCGTGATTGTGTGATCGTGATTGTGTGATTGTGATTGTGTGACTGTGATTGTGTGATCGTGATTATGTGATCGTGATTGTGTGATCGTGACTGTGTGATCGTGATTGTGTGATCGTGATTGTGGGATTGTGATTGTGTGATTGTGATTGTGTGATCGTGACTGTGATTGTGTGATTGTGATTGTGACTGTGATTGTGATTATGATTGTGTGACTGTGTGATTGTGATTGTGTGACTGTGATTGTGATTGTGATTGTGATTATGATTGTGTGACTGTGTGATTGTGATTGTGTGACTGTGATTGTGTGATCGTGACTGTGATTGTGTGATTGTGATTGTGATTGTGACTGTGATTGTGATTGTGTGACTGTGTGATTGTGATTGTGTGACTGTGATTGTGTGATCGTGATAGTGTGGTCGTGATTGTGTGATCGTGATTGTGGGATTGTGACTGTGTGATTGTGTGGTTGTGGTTGTGTGATTGTGATTGTGTGATTGTGATTGTGTGACTGTGATTGTGTGATTGTGATTGTGGGATTGTGATTGCGATTGTGTGATTGTGACTGTGTGGTTGTGATTGTGTGATCGTGATTGTGGGATTGTGACTGTGTGATTGTGTGGTTGTGGTTGTATGATCGTGATTGTGTGATCGTGATTGTGTGATAGTGATTGTGTGATAGTGATTGTGTGATCGTGATTGTGTGAGCGTGATTGTGTCTTCGTAATTGTGTGATCGTGATTGTGTGATCGCAATTGTGGGATTGTGACTGTGTGATTGTGTGATTGTGATTGTGTGATCGTGATTGTGTGACTGTGATTGTGTGGTTGTGATTTTGGGATTGTGATTGTGTGATTGAGGTTGTGTGATTGTGGTTGTGTGATTGTGATTGTGTGATTGTGATAGTGCGATTGTGATAGTGCGATTGTGATTGTGCGATTGTGATTGTGGGATTGAGATTGTGTGATTGTGATTGTGTGATCGTGACTGTGATTGTGTCATTGTGATTGTGGGATTGTGATTGCGATTGTGTGATCGGGATTGTGGGATTGTGACTGTGTGATTGTGTGGTTGTGATTGTGTGATCGTGATTGTGCGATCGTGATTGTGCGATCGTGATTGTGCGATCGTGATTGTGCGATCGTGATTGTGCGATCGTGATTGTGCGATCGTGATTGTGCGATCGTGATTGTGCGATCGTGATTGTTTGATTGTGATTGTTTGGTTGTGATTGTGATTGTGATTGTGATAGTGTGACTGTGTGATTGTGATTGTGTGACGGTGATTGTGTGATCGTGATTGCGTGATCGTGACTGTGTGATCGGGATTGTGTGATCGTGATTGAGTAATTGTGACTGTGTGATTGTGTGATTGTGATTGTCATTGTGATTGTGATTGTGATTGTGATTGTGATTGTGTGACTGTGTGATTGTGATTGTGTGATCGTGATTGTGTGAATGTGTTATTGTGATTGTGTGATTGTGATTGTGTGACTGTGATTGTGTGATCGTGATACTGTGATCGTGATAGTGTGATCGTGATTGGGTGATCGTGATTGCGTGATCGTGATTGGGTGATCGTGATTGTGGGATTCTGACTGTGTGATTGTGTGGTTGTGGTTGTGTGATTGTGATTGTGTGACTGTGATTGTGTGATTGTGATTGTGGGATTGTGGGATTGTGATTGCGATTGTGTGATTGTGACTGTGTGGTCGTGATTGTGTGATCGTGATTGTGGGATTGTGACTGTGTGATTGTGTGGTTGTGGTTGTGTGATTGTGATTGTGTGATCGTGATTGTGTGATTGTGATTGTGTGATCGTGATTGTGTGATCGTGATTGTGTGATCGTGATTGTGTGATCGTGATTGTGTCATCGTGATAGTGTGATCGTGATTGTGTGTTCGTGATTGTGTGGTCGTGATTGTGTGATCGTGATTGTGTGATCGTGATTGTGTGATTGTGATTGTGTGATCGTGATTGTGTGATCGTGATTGTGTGATCGTGATTGTGTCATCGTGATAGTGTGATCGTGATTGTGTGTTCGTGATTGTGTGGTCGTGATTGTGTGATCGTGATTGTGTGATCGTGATTGTGTGATTGTGATTGTGTGATCGTGATTGTGTGATCGTGATTGTGTGATCGTGATTGTGGGATCGTGACTGTGTGATTGTGTGATTGCGATCGTGTGATTGCGATCGTGTGATTGCGTTTGTGTGATTGCGATTGTGTGATTGCGATTGAATGATTGCGATTGTGGGATTGCGATTGTGTGATTGTGATTGTGTGATTGTGATTGTGTGATCGTGATTGTGTCATCGTGATTGTGTGGTCGTGATTGTGTGATCGTGATTGCGTGATCGTGATTGTGGGATCGTGACTGTGTGATTGTGTGATTGTGATTGTGGGATTGAGATTGTGTGATTGTGATTGTGTGATCGTGACTGTGATTGTGTCATTGTGATTGTGGGATTGTGATTGCGATTGTGTGATCGTGATTGTGGGATTGTGACTGTGTGATTGTGTGGTTGTGATTGTGTGATCGTGATTGTGCGATCGTGATTGTGCGATCGTGATTGTGCGATCGTGATTGTGCGATCGTGACTGTGCGATCGTGATTGTGCGATCGTGATTGTGCGATCGTGGTTGTGCGATCGTGATTGTGCGATCGTGATTGTGCGATCGTGATTGTGCGATCGTGATTGTTTGATTGTGATTGTTTGGTTGTGATTGTGTGATTGTGATTGTGTGATTGTGATTGTGATTGTGATAGTGTGACTGTGTGATTGTGATTGTGTGACGGTGATTGTGTGATCGTGATTGCGTGATCGTGACTGTGTGATCGGGATTGTGTGATCGTGATTGAGTAATTGTGACTGTGTGATTGTGTGATTGTGATTGTCATTGTGATTGTGATTGTGATTGTGATTGTGTGACTGTGTGATTGTGATTGTGTGATCGTGATTGTGTGAATGTGTTATTGTGATTGTGTGATTGTGATTGTGTGATTGTGATTGTGTTATTGCGATTGTGTTATTGCGATTGTGTGATTGTGATTGTGTGATTGTGATTGTGTGATCGCAACTGTGTGATCGCGACTGTGTGATCGTGCTTGTGTGATCGTGATTGTGCGATTGTGACTGTGTGATTGTGTGATTGTGATTGTATTTGTGTGACTGTGTGATTGTGATTGTGTGATCGTGATTGTGTGGTCGGGATTGTGTGATCGTGATTGTGTGATTGTGTTATTGTGACTGTGTGATGGTGATTGTGTGATGGTGATTGTGTGATTGTGATTGTGTGATTGTGATTGTGTGATTGTGATTGTGTGATCGTGATTGTGTGATCGTGATTGTGTGATCGTGATTGTGTGATCGTGATTGTGTGATCGTGATTGTGTGATTGTGTGATTGTGATTCTGTGACTGTGATTGTGTGATCGTGATTGTGTGATCGTGATTGTGTAATCGTGATTGTGTGATCGTGATTGTGTGATCGTGATTGTGTGATTGTGTGATTGTGATTGTGTGACTGTGATTGTGTGATCGTGATTATGTGATCGTGATTGTGTGATCGTGATTGTGTGATCGTGACTGTGTGATCGTGATTGTGTGATCGTGATTGTGGGATTGTGATTGTGTGACTGTGATTGTGATTGTGATTGTGATTATGATTGTGTGACTGTGTGATTGTGATTGTGTGACTGTGATTGTGTGATCGTGACTGTGATTGTGTGATTGTGATTGTGATTGTGACTGTGATTGTGATTGTGTGACTGTGATTGTGTGATCGTGATAGTGTGGTCGTGATTGTGTGATCGTGATTGTGGGATTGTGACTGTGTGATTGTGTGGTTGTGGTTGTGTGATTGTGATTGTGTGACTGTGATTGTGTGATTGTGATTGTGGGATTGTGATTGCGATTGTGTGATTGTGACTGTGTGGTTGTGATTGTGTGATCGTGATTGTGGGATTGTGACTGTGTGATTGTGTGGTTGTGGTTGTATGATCGTGAGTGTGTGATCGTGATTGTGTGATCGTGATTGTGTGATTGTAATTGTGTGATTGTGATTGTGTGATTGTGATTGTGTGATTGTGATTGTGTGATTGTGATTGTGTGATCGTGATTGTGTGACTGTGATTGTGTGATTGTGATTGTGGGATTGTGATTGTGGGATTGTGATAGTGTGATTGTGTGATCGTGATTATGCGATCGTGATTGTGTGATCGTGATTGTGTGTTCGTGATTGTGTGGTCGTGATTGTGTGATCGTGATTGTGTGATCGTGATTGTGTGATCGTGATTGTGTGATCGTGATTGTGTGATCGTGATTGTGTGATCGTGATTGAGTGATCGTGATTATGTGATCGTGATTGTGTGATCGTGATTGTGTGATAGTGTGACTGTGTGATTGTGATTGTGTGACCGTGATTGCGTGATCGTGATTGCGTGATCGTGACTGTGTGATCGGGATTGTGTGATCGTGATTGAGTAATTGTGACTGTGGGATTGTGTGATTGTGATTGTGATTGTGATTGTGATTGTGATTGTGATTGTGATTGTGTGACTGTGTGATTGTGGTTGTGTGATCGTGATTGTGTGAATGTGTTATTGTGATTGTGTGATTGTGATTGTGTGATTGTGATTGTGTGATTGTGATTGTGTGATTGTGATTGTGTGATTGTGATTGTGTGATCGCAACTGTGTGATCGCGACTGTGTGATCGTGTTTGTGTGATCGTGATTGTGCGTTTGTGACTGTGTGATTGTGTGATTGTGATTGTATTTGTGTGACTGTGTGATTGTGATTGTGTGATCGTGATTGTGTGGTCGGGATTGTGTGATCGTGATTGTGTGATTGTGTTATTGTGACTGTGTGATGGTGATTGTGTGACTGTGATTGTGTGATCGTGACTGTGATTGTGTGATTGTGATTGTGATTGTGACTGTGATTGTGATTGTGTGACTGTGATTGTGTGATCGTGATAGTGTGGTCGTGATTGTGTGATCGTGATTGTGGGATTGTGACTGTGTGATTGTGTGGTTGTGGTTGTGTGATTGTGATTGTGTGACTGTGATTGTGTGATTGTGATTGTGGGATTGTGATTGCGATTGTGTGATTGTGACTGTGTGGTCGTGATTGTGTGATCGTGATTGTGGGATTGTGACTGTGTGATTGTGTGGTTGTGGTTGTATGATCGTGATTGTGTGATCGTGATTGTGTGACCGTGATTGTGTGACCGTGATTGTGTGATCGCGATTGTGTGATCGCGATTGTGTGATCGCGATTGTGTGATCGCGATTGTGTGATCGCGATTGTGTGATCGCGATTGTGTGATTGCGATTGTGTGAATGCGATTGTGTGATTGCGATTGTGTGATTGCGTTTGTGTGATTGTGTGGTTGTGGTTGTGTGATTGTGATTGTGTGATCGTGATTGTGTGATTGTGATTGTGTGATCGAAATTGTGTGATCGTGATTGTGTGATCGTGATAGTGTGATCGTGATTGTGTCATCGTGATTGTGTGATCGTAACTGTGTGATCGTGACTGTGGGATCGTGATTGTGGGTTTGTGACTGTGTGATTGTGTGATTGTGATTGTGTGATTGTGGTTGTGTGATTGTGGTTGTGTGATTGTGGTTGTGTGATTGTGGTTGTGTGATTGTGGTTGTGTGATTGTGATTGTGTGATTGCGATTGTGTGATTGCGATTGTGTGATTGCGATTGTGTGATTGCGATTGTATGATTGCGATTGTGTGATTGCGATTGTGTGGTTGCGATTGTGTGATTGCGATTGTGTGATTGCGATTGTGTGATTGCGATTGTGTGATTGCGATTGTGTGATTGCGATTGTGTGATTGCGATTGTGTGATTGCGATTGTGTGATTGCGATTGTGTGATTGCGATTGTGTGATTGCGATTGTGTGATTGCGATTGTGTGATTGCGATTGTGTGATTGCGATTGTGTGATTGCGATTGTGTGATTGCGATTGTGTGATTGCGATTGTGTGATTGCGACTGTGTGGTCGTGATTGTGTGATCGTGATTGTGTGATCGTGATTGTTTGATCGCGATTGTGTGACCGTGATTGTGTGACCGTGATTATGTGATCGTGATTGTGTGATCCTGATTGTGTGATTAGGATTCTGTGATCGTGATTGTGTAATCGTGATTGCGTGATCGTGATTGTGATCGTGATTTTGTGATCGTGATTGTGTGATGGTGATTGTGTGATCGTGATTGTGTGATCGTGATTGTGTGATCGTGATTGTGATTGTGTGATTGTGATTGTGTGGTTGTGATTGTGTGATTGTGGTTGTGTGATTGTGACTGTGTGATGGCGATTGTGTGATCGTGACTGTGTGGTCGTGATTGTGTGATCGTGATTGTGGGATTGTGACTGTGGGATTGTGTGGTTGGGGTTGTGTGATTGTGATTGTGTGAATGTGATTGTGTGATTGTGATTGTGGGATTGTGATTGCGATTGTGTGATTGTGACTGTGTGGTCGTGATTGTGTGATCGTGATTGTGGGATTGTGACTGTGTGATTGTGTGATCGTGATTGTGTGATCGTGATTGTGTGATCGTGATTGTGTGATCGTGATTGTGTGATCGTGATTGTGTGATCGTGATTGGGTGATCGTGATTGGGTGATCGTGATTGGGTGATCGTGATTGTGGGATTGTGACTGTGTGGTCGTGATTGTGTGATCGCGATTGTGGGATTGTGACTGTGTGATTGTGTGGTTGTGGTTGTGTGATTGTGATTGTGTGATCGTGATTGTGTGATTGTGATTGTGTGATCGTGATTGTGTGATCGTGATTGTGTGATCGTGATTGTGTGATCGTGATAGTGTGATCGTGATTGTGTGGTCGTGATTGTGTGGTCGTGATTGTGTGATCGTGATTGTGTGATCGTGATTGTGTGATTGTGATTGTGTGATCGTGATTGTGTGATCGTGATTGTGTGATCGTGATTGTGGGATCGTGACTGTTTGATTGTGTGATTGTGATTGTGTGACTGTGATTGTGTGATCGTGATTGCGTGATCGTGACTGTGTGATCGGGATTGTGTGATCGTGAGTGAGTAATTGTGACTGTGTGATTGTGTGATTGTGATTGTGATTGTGATTGTGATTGTGATTGTGATTGTGTGACTGTGTGATTGTGATTGTGTGATCGTGATTGTGTGAATGTGTTATTGTGATTGTGTGATTGCGATTGTGTGATTGCGATTGTGTGATTGCGATTGTGTGATTGCGATTGTGTGATTGCGATTGTGTGATTGCGATTGTGTGATTGCGATTGTGTGATTGTGACTGTGTGGTCGTGATTGTGTGATCGTGATTGTGGGATTGTGACTGTGTGATTGTGTGATCGTGATTGTGTGATCGTGATTGGGTGATCGTGATTGGGTGATCGTGATTGTGGGATTGTGACTGTGCGATTGTGTGATTGTGATTGTGTGACTGTGATTGTGTGATTGTGATTGTGTGATTGTGATTGTGTGATTGTGATTGTGTGATTGTGATTGTGTGATTGTGATTGTGTGATTGTGATTGTGTGATTGTGATTGTGTGATTGTGATTGTGTGATTGTGATTGTGTGATTGTGATTGTGTTTGTGTGACTGTGTGATTATGTGATTGTGATTGTCTGATAGTGATTGTGTGTGTGTGACTGTGTGATTGTGTATGTGTGATTGCGATTGTGATTGTGATAGTGTGACTGTGTGATTGTGATTGTGCGACCGTGATTGTGTGATCGTGATTGCGTGCTCGTGACTGTGTGATCGGGATTGTGTGATCGTGATTGAGTAATTGTGACTGTGTGATTGTGTGATTGTGATTGTGATTGTGATTGTGATTGTGATTGTGATTGTGTGACTGTGTGATTGTGATTGTGTGATCGTGATTGTGTGAATGTGTTATTGTGATTGTGTGATTGTGATTGTGTTATTGCGATTGTGTGATTGCGATTGTGTGATTGCGATTGTGTGATTGCGATTGTGTGATTGCGATTGTGTGATTGCGATTGTGTGACTGTGATTGTGTGATTGTGATTGTGGGATTGTGATTGTGGGATTGTGATAGTGTGATTGTGTGACCGTGATTATGCGATCGTGATTGTGTGATCGTGATTGTGTGATTGTGATTGTGTGATTGTGATTGTGTTTGTGTGACTGTGTGATTATGTGATTGTGATTGTCTGATAGTGATTGTGTGTGTGTGACTGTGTGATTGTGTATGTGTGATTGTGATTGTGTGATTGCGATTGTGTGATTGCGATTGTGTGATTGCGACTGTGTGGTCGTGATTGTGTGATCGTGATTGTTTGATCGTGATTGTCTGACCGTGATTGTGTGACCGTGATTATGTGATCGTGATTGTGTGATCCTGATTGTGTGATTAGGATTCTGTGATCGTGATTGTGTAATCGTGATTGTGTGATCGTGATTGTGATCGTGATTTTGTGATCGTGATTGTGTGATGATGATTGTGTGATCGTGATTGTGTGATCGTGATTGTGTGATCGTGATTGTGATTGTGTGATTGTGATTGTGTGGTTGTGATTGTGTGATCGTGATTGTGTGATCGTGATTGTGTGATCGTGATTGTGTGATCGTGATTGTGTGATCGTGATTGGGTGATCGTGATTGGGTGATCGTGATTGTGGGATTGTGACTGTGCGATTGTGTGATTGTGATTGTGTGACTGTGATTGTGTGATTGTGATTGCGGGATTGTGATTGTGTGATTGTGATTGTGTGATCGTGACTGTGATTGTATGATTGTGATTGTGATTGTGATTGTGATTGTGATTGTGATTGTGATTGTGATTGTGTGGCTGTGTGATTGTGATCGTGTGACTGTGATTGTGTGATCGTGATACTGTGATCGTGATAGTGTGATCGTGATTGTGTGATCGTGATTGGGTGATCGTGATTGGGTGATCGTGATTGTGGGATTCTGACTGTGTGATTGTGTGGTTGTGGTTGTGTGATTGTGATTGTGTAACTGTGATTGTGTGATTGTGATTGTGGGATTGTGATTGCGATTGTGTGATTGTGACTGTGTGGTCGTGATTGTGTGATCGTGATTGTGGGATTCTGACTGTGTGATTGTGTGGTCGTGATTGTGTGGTCGTGATTGTGTGATCGTGATTGTGTGATCGTGATTGTGTGATCGTGATTGTGTGATTGTGATCGTGTGATTGTGATAGCGCGATTGTGATAGTGCGATTGTGATAGTGCGATTGTGATTGTGCGATTGTGATTGTGCGATTGTGACAGTGCGATTGTGACAGTGCGATTGTGACAGTGCGATTGGGACTGCGCGATTGTGATTGTGCGATTGTGATTGTGCGATTGTGATAGTGCGATTGTGATAGTGCGATTGTGATAGTGCGATTGTGATAGTGCGATTGTGATTGTGCGATTGTGATTGTGGGATTGAGATTGTGTGATTGTGATTGTGTGATCGTGACTGTGATTGTGTCATTGTGATTGTGGGATTGTGATTGCGATTGTGTGATCGTGATTGTGGGATTGTGACTGTGTGATTGTGTGGTTGTGATTGTGTGATCGTGATTGTGCGATCGTGATTGTGCGATCGTGATTGTGCGATCGTGATTGTGCGATCGTGATTGTTTGATTGTGATTGTGTGATTGTGATTGTGATTGTGATAGTGTGACTGTGTGATTGTGATTGTGTGACGGTGATTGTGTGATCGTGATTGCGTGATCGTGACTGTGTGATCGGGATTGTGTGATCGTGATTGAGTAATTGTGACTGTGTGATTGTGTGATTGTGATTGTGATTGTGATTGTGATTGTGATTGTGATTGTGTGACTGTGTGATTGTGATTGTGTGATCGTGATTGTGTGAATGTGTTATTGTGATTGTGTGATTGTGATTGTGTGATTGTGATTGTGTGATTGTGATTGTGTGATTGTGATTGTGTTATTGCGATTGTGTGATTGTGATTGTGTGATTGTGATTGTGTGATCGCAACTGTGTGATCGCGACTGTGTGATCGTGCTTGTGTGATCGTGATTGTGCGATTGTGACTGTGTGATTGTGTGATTGTGATTGTATTTGTGTGACTGTGTGATTGTGATTGTGTGATCGTGATTGTGTGGTCGGGATTGTGTGATCGTGATTGTGTGATTGTGTTATTGTGACTGTGTGATGGTGATTGTGTGATGGTGATTGTGTGATTGTGATTGTGTGATTGTGATTGTGTGATTGTGATTGTGTGATTGTGATTGTGTGATCGTGATTGTGTGATCGTGATTGTGTGATCGTGATTGTGTGATCGTGATTGTGTGATTGTGTGATTGTGATTGTGTGACTGTGATTGTGTGATCGTGATTGTGTGATCGTGATTGTGTGATCGTGATTGTGTGATCGTGATTGTGTGATCGTGATTGTGTGATTGTGTGATTGTGATTGTGTGACTGTGATTGTGTGATCGTGATTATGTGATCGTGATTGTGTGATCGTGACTGTGTGATCGTGATTGTGTGATCGTGATTGTGGGATTGTGACTGTGTGATTGTGATTGTGATTGTGATTATGATTGTGTGACTGTGTGATTGTGATTGTGTGACTGTGATTGTGTAATCGTGACTGTGATTGTGTGATTGTGATTGTGATTGTGACTGTGATTGTGATTGTGTGACTGTGTGATTGTGATTGTGTGACTGTGATTGTGTGATCGTGATAGTGTGGTCGTGATTGTGTG
Source organism: Megachile rotundata (assembly GCF_050947335.1). NCBI lineage: Eukaryota > Metazoa > Arthropoda > Insecta > Hymenoptera > Megachilidae > Megachile > Megachile rotundata. Next base: position 2,191,335 of record NC_134997.1, on the reverse strand, counting down.
ATCGTGATTGTGGGATTGTGACTGTGTGATTGTGTGGTTGTGGTTGTGTGATTGTGATTGTGTGACTGTGATTGTGTGGTTGTGATTGTGGGATTGTGATTGCGATTGTGTGATTGTGACTGTGTGGTTGTGATTGTGTGATCGTGATTGTGGGATTGTGACTGTGTGATTGTGTGGTTGTGGTTGTATGATCGTGATTGTGTGATCGTGATTGTGTGATCGTGATTGTGCGATCGTGATTGTGCGATTGTGATTGTGCGATTGTGATTGTGTCATTGTGATTGACTGATCGTGATTGTGCGATCGTGATTGTGCGATCGTGATTGTGCGATCGTGATTGTGCGATCGTGATTGTGCGATCGTGGTTGTGCGATCGTGTTTGTGCGATCGTGATTGTGCGATCGTGATTGTGCGATTTGATTGTGCGATTGTGATTGTGCGATTGTGATTGTGCGATTGTGATTGTGTGATTGCGATTGTGTGATAGTGATTGTGGGATTGTGACTGTGTTATTGTGTGATTGTGATTGTGATTGTGTGACTGTGAGATCGTGATTGTGTGATCGTGATTGTGTGATCGTGATTGTGCGATCGTGATTGTGTGATCGTGATTGTGTGATAGTGATTGTGTGATAGTGATTGTGTGATCGTGATAGCGTGATCGTGATTGTGTGATCGTGATTGTGTGGTCGTGATTGTGTGACTGTGTTATTGTGACTGTGTGATCGTGATTGTGTGATCGTGATTGTGTGATTGTGATTTTGATTGTGTGACTGTGTTATTGTGATTGTGTGATCGTGACTGTGTGATCGTGTTTGTGTGATCGTGATTGTGGGTTTGTGACTGTGTGATTGTGTGATTGTGATTGTGTGATCGTGATTGTGTGATTGTGATTGTGTGATTGTGATTGTGTGATTGTGATTGTGTGATTGTGATTGTGTGATTGTGATTGTGTGATTGTGATTATGTGATCGTGATTATGTGATCGTGATTGTGTGATCGTGATTGTGTGATCGTGATTGTGTGATCGTGATTGTGTGATCGTGATTGTGTGATCGTGATTGAGTGATCGTGATTGTGTGATCGTGATTGTGTGATCGTGATTGTGTGATTGTGATTGTGTGATTGTGATTGTGGAATTGTGATTGTGTGATTGTGTGATCGTGATTGTGCGATCGTGATTGTGTGATGGTGATTGTGTGATCGTGATTGTGAGATTGTGACTGTGTGATTGTGTGATCGTAACTGTGTGATCGTGACTGTGGGATCGTGATTGTGGGTTTGTGACTGTGTGATTGCGTGATTGTGATAGTGTGACTGTGTGATTGTGATTGTGTGATCGTGATTGTGTGACTGTGATTGTGTGATTGTGATTGTGGGATTGTGATTGTGGGATTGTGATAGTGCGATTGTGTGATCGTGATTATGCGATCGTGATTGTGTGATCGTGATTGTGTGATCGTGATTGTGTGATTGTGATTGTGATTGTGATTGTGTGATCGTGATTCTGTGATCGTGATTGTGTGAGCGTGATTGTGTCGTCGTAATTGTGTGATCGTGATTGTGTGATCGCAATTGTGGGATTGTGACTGTGTGATTGTGTGATTGTGATTGTGTGATTGTGATTGTGTGATTGTGATTGTGTGATTGTGATTGTGTGATTGTGATTGTGTGATTGTGATTGTGTGATTGTGATTGTGTGATTGTGATTGTGTGATTGTGATTGTGTGATTGTGATTGTGTGATTGGGATTGTGTGATTGTTATTGTGTGATTGTGATTGTGTGATCGTAATTGTGATTGTGCTAGTGCGATTGTGATTGCGTGATCGTGATTGTGTGATCGTGATTTTGTGATTGTGTTATTGTGATTCTGTGATTGTGATTGTGTTATTGTGATTGTGTGATTGTGATTGTGTGATTGTTATTGTGTGATTGTGACTGTGTGATTGTGTGATTGTGATTGTGTGATTGTGATTGTGTTTGTGTGACTGTGTGATTGTGTGATTGTGATTGTGTGTGTGTGACTGTGTGATTGTGTATGTGTGATTGTGATTGTGATTGTGATAGTGTGACTGTGTGATTGTGATTGTGTGATCGTGATTGCGTGATCGTGACTGTGTGATCGGGATTGTGTGATCGTGATTGAGTAATTGTGACTGTGGGATTGTGTGATTGTGATTGTGATTGTGATTGTGATTGTGATTGTGATTGTGTGACTGTGTGATTGTGATTGTGTGACTGTGATTGTGATTGTGATTATGATTGTGTGACTGTGTGATTGTGATTGTGTGACTGTGATTGTGTGATCGTGACTGTGATTGTGTGATTGTGATTGTGATTGTGACTGTGATTGTGATTGTGTGACTGTGTGATTGTGATTGTGTGACTGTGATTGTGTGATCGTGATAGTGTGGTCGTGATTGTGTGATCGTGATTGTGGGATTGTGACTGTGTGATTGTGTGGTTGTGGTTGTGTGATTGTGATTGTGTGACTGTGATTGTGTGATTGTGATTGTGGGATTGTGGGATTGTGATTGCGATTGTGTGATTGTGACTGTGTGGTTGTGATTGTGTGATCGTGATTGTGGGATTGTGACTGTGTGATTGTGTGGTTGTGGTTGTATGATCGTGATTGTGTGATCGTGATTGTGTGATCGTGATTGTGTGATCGTGATTGTGTGATCGTGATTGTGTGATCGTGATTGTGTGATTGTGATTGTGTGATTGTGATTGTGATTGTGATTGTGATTGTGATTGTGTGATTGTGATTGTGTGATTGTGATTGTGATTGTGATTGTGATTGTGTGATAGTTATTGTGTGATTGTGATTGTGTGATTGTGATTGTGTCATTGTGATTGTGTCGTTGTGATTGTGTCATTGTGATTGTGTGATCGTGATAGTGTGATCGTCATTGTGATTGTGATTGTGTGATCGTGATTGTGTGATCGTGATTGTGTGATCGTGATTGTGTGATCGTGATTGTGTGATCGTGATTGTGTGATCGTGATTGTGTGATCGTGATTGTGTGATCGTGATTGTGCGATCGTGATTGTGCGATCGTGATTGTGCGATCGTGATTGTGCGATTGTGATTGTGTCATTGTGATTGTGTCATTGTGATTGAGTGATCGTGATTGTGCGATCGTGATTGTGCGATCGTGATTGTGCGATCGTGATTGTGCGATCGTGATTGTGCGATCGTGATTGTGCGATCGTGATTGTGCGATTTGATTGTGCGATTGTGATTGTGCGATTGTGATTGTGCGATTGTGATTGTGCGATTGTGATTGTGTGATTGCGATTGTGTGATAGTGATTGTGGGATTGTGACTGTGTTATTGTGTGATTGTGATTGTGATTGTGTGACTGTGAGATCGTGATTGTGTGTTCGTGATTGTGTGATCGTGATTGTGTGATAGTGATTGTGCGATTGTGTGATCGTGATTGTGTGATCGTGATTGTGTGATCGTGATTGTGTGATCGTGATTGTGTGATCGTGATTGTGTGATAGTGATTGTGTGATATTGATTGTGTGATCGTGATTGCGTGATCGTGATTGTGTGATCGTGATTGTGTGGTCGTGATTGTGTGACTGTGTGATTGTGACTGTGTGATCGTGATTGTGTGATCGTGATTGTGTGATTGTGATTGTGATTTTGATTGTGTGACTGTGTTATTGCGATTGTGTGATCGTGACTGTATGATCGTGTTTGTGTGATCGTGATTGTGGGTTTGTGACTGTGTGATTGTGTGATTGTGATTGTGCGATCGTGATTGTGTGATTGTGATTGTGTGATTGTGATTGTGATTGTGATTGTGATTGTGTGATTGTGATTGTGTGATTGTGATTGTGTGATTGTGATTGTGTGTTTGTGATTGTGTGATTGTGATTATGTGATCGTGATTATGTGATCGTGATTGTGTGATCGTGATTGTGTGATCGTGATTGTGTGATCGTGATTGTGTGATCGTGATTGAGTGATCGTGATTGTGTGATCGTGATTGTGTGATCGTGATTGTGTGATTGTGATTGTGTGATTGTGATTGTGGAATTGTGATTGTGTGATTGTGTGATCGTGATTGTGCGATCGTGATTGTGTGATGGTGATTGTGTGATCGTGATTGTGAGATTGTGACTGTGTGATTGTGTGATCGTAACTGTGTGATCGTGACTGTGGGATCGTGATTGTGGGTTTGTGGCTGTGTGATTGCGTGATTGTGATAGTGTGACTGTGTGATTGTGATTGTGTGATCGTGATTGTGTGACTGTGATTGTGTGATTGTGATTGTGGGATTGTGATTGTGGGATTGTGATAGTGCGATTGTGTGATCGTGATTATGCGATCGTGATTGTGTGATCGTGATTGTGTGATTGTGATTGTGATTGTGATTGTGTGATCGTGATTGTGTGATCGTGATTGTGTGATAGTGATTGTGTGATAGTGATTGTGTGATCGTGATTGTGTGATCGTGATTGTGTGATCGTGATTGTGTGATCGTGATTGTGTGATAGTGATTGTGTGATAGTGATTGTGTGATCGTGATTCTGTGATTGTGATTGTGTGAGCGTGATTGTGTCGTCGTAATTGTGTGATCGTGATTGTGTGATCGCAATTGTGGGATTGTGACTGTGTGATTGTGTGATTGTGATTGTGTGATTGTGATTGTGTGATTGTGATTGTGTGATTGTGATTGTGTGATTGTGATTGTGTGATTGTGATTGTGTGATTGTGATTGTGTGATTGGGATTGTGTGATTGTTATTGTGTGATTGTGATTGTGTGATCGTAATTGTGATTGTGCTAGTGCGATTGTGATTGCGTGATCGTGATTGTGTGATCGTGATTTTGTGATTGTGTTATTGTGATTCTGTGATTGTGATTGTGTTATTGTGATTGTGTGATTGTGATTGTGTGATTGTTATTGTGTGATTGTGACTGTGGGATTGTGTGATTGTGATTGTGTGATTGTGATTGTGTTTGTGTGACTGTGTGATTGTGTGATTGTGATTGTGTGTGTGTGACTGTGTGATTGTGATTGTGATTGTGATAGTGTGACTGTGTGATTGTGATTGTGTGACCGTGATTGCGTCATCGTGATTGCGTGATCGTGACTGTGTGATCGGGATTGTGTGATCGTGATTGAGTAATTGTGACTGTGGGATTGTGTGATTGTGATTGTGATTGTGATTGTGATTGTGATTGTGATTGTGTGACTGTGTGATTGTGATTGTGTGATCGTGATTGTGTGAATGTGTTTTTGTGATTGTGTAATTGTGATTGTGTGATTGTGATTGTGTGATTGTGATTGTGTGATCGCAACTGTGTGATCGCGACTGTGTGATCGTGTTTGTGTGATCGTGATTGTGCGTTTGTGACTGCGTGATTGTGTGATTGTGATTGTATTTGTGTGACTGTGTGATTGTGATTGTGTGATCGTGATTGTGTGGTCGGGATTGTGTGATCGTGATTGTGTGATTGTGTTATTGTGACTGTGTGATGGTGATTGTGTGACTGTGATTGTGTGATCGTGATTATGTGATCGTGATTGTGTGATCGTGACTGTGTGGTCGTGATTGTGTGATCGTGATTGTGGGATTGTGATTGTGTGATTGTGATTGTGTGATCGTGACTGTGATTGTGTGATTGTGATTGTGATTGTGATTATGATTGTGTGACTGTGTGATTGTGATTGTGTGACTGTGATTGCGATTGTGATTGTGATTATGATTGTGTGACTGTGTGATTGTGATTGTGTGACTGTGATTGTGTGATCGTGACTGTGATTGTGTGATTGTGATTGTGATTGTGACTGTGGGATTGTGATTGCGATTGTGTGATTGTGACTGTGTGGTCGTGATTGTGTGATCGTGATTGTGGGATTGTGACTGTGTGATTGTGTGATCGTGATTGTGTGATCGTGATTGTGTGATCGTGATTGTGTGATCGTGATTGGGTGATCGTGATTGGGTGATCGTGATTGTGGGATTGTGACTGTGCGATTGTGTGATTGTGATTGTGTGACTGTGATTGTGTGATTGTGATTGTGTGATTGTGATTGTGTGATTGTGATTGTGTGATTGTGATTGTGTGATTGTGATTGTGTGATTGTGATTGTGTGATTGTGATTGTGTGATTGTGATTGTGTTTGTGTGACTGTGTGATTATGTGATTGTGATTGTCTGATAGTGATTGTGTGTGTGTGACTGTGTGATTGTGTGTGTGTGATTGTGATTGTGTGATTGCGATTGTGTGATTGCGATTGTGTGATTGCGATTGTGTGATTGCGATTGTGTGATTGCGACTGTGTGGTCGTGATTGTGTGATCGTGATTGTTTGATCGTGATTGTGTGACCGTGATTGTGTGACCGTGATTATGTGATCGTGATTGTGTGATCCTGATTGTGTGATTAGGATTCTGTGATCGTGATTGTGTAATCGTGATTGTGTGATCGTGATTGTGATCGTGATTTTGTGATCGTGATTGTGTGATGGTGATTGTGTGATCGTGATTGTGTGATCGTGATTGTGATTGTGTGATTGTGATTGTGTGGTTGTGATTGTGTGATTGTGGTTGTGTGATTGTGATTGTGTGATGGCGATTGTGTGATCGTGACTGTGTGGTCGTGATTGTGTGATCGTGATTGTGGGATTGTGACTGTGGGATTGTGTGGTTGGGGTTGTGTGATTGTGATTGTGTGAATGTGATTGTGTGATTGTGATTGTGGGATTGTGATTGCGATTGTGTGATTGTGACTGTGTGGTCGTGATTGTGTGATCGTGATTGTGGGATTGTGACTGTTTGATTGTGTGATCGTGATTGTGTGATCGTGATTGTGTGATCGTGATTGTGTGATCGTGATTGGGTGATCGTGATTGGGTGATCGTGATTGTGGGATTGTGACTGTGCGATTGTGTGATTGTGATTGTGTGACTGTGATTGTGTGATTGTGATTGTGTGATTGTGATTGTGTGATTGTGATTGTGTGATTGTGATTGTGTGATCGTGATTGTGTGATCGTGATTGTGTGATCGTGATTGTGCGATCGTGATTGTGCGATTGTGATTGTGCGATTGTGATTGTGTCATTGTGATTGAGTGATCGTGATTGTGCGATCGTGATTGTGCGATCGTGATTGTGCGATCGTGATTGTGCGATCGTGATTGTGCGATCGTGATTGTGCGATCGTGATTGTGCGATTTGATTGTGCGATTGTGATTGTGCGATTGTGATTGTGTGATTGTGATTGTGTGATTGCGATTGTGTGATAGTGATTGTGGGATTGTGACTGTGTTATTGTGTGATTGTGATTGTGATTGTGTGACTGTGAGATCGTGATTGTGTGATCGTGATTGTGTGATAGTGATTGTGCGATTGTGTGATCGTGATTGTGTGATCGTGATTGTGTGATCGTGATTGTGTGATCGTGATTGTGTGATCGTGATTGTGTGATAGTGATTGTGTGATATTGATTGTGTGATCGTGATTGCGTGATCGTGATTGTGTGATCGTGATTGTGTGGTCGTGATTGTGTGACTGTGTGATTGTGACTGTGTGATCGTGATTGTGTGATCGTGCTTGTGTGATTGTGATTGTGATTTTGATTGTGTGACTGTGTTATTGTGATTGTGTGATCGTGACTGTGTGATCGTGTTTGTGTGATCGTGATTGTGGGTTTGTGACTGTGTGATTGTGTGATTGTGATTGTGTGATCGTGATTGTGTGATTGTGATTGTGTGATTGTGATTGTGATTGTGATTGTGATTGTGTGATTGTGATTGTGTGATTGTGATTGTGTGATTGTGATTGTGTGTTTGTGATTGTGTGATTGTGATTATGTGATCGTGATTATGTGATCGTGATTGTGTGATCGTGATTGTGTGATCGTGATTGTGTGGTCGTGATTGTGTGATCGTGATTGAGTGATCGTGATTGTGTGATCGTGATTGTGTGATCGTGATTGTGTGATTGTGATTGTGTGATTGTGATTGTGGAATTGTGATTGTGTGATTGTGTGATCGTGATTGTGCGATCGTGATTGTGTGATGGTGATTGTGTGATCGTGATTGTGAGATTGTGACTGTGTGATTGTGTGATCGTAACTGTGTGTTCGTGACTGTGGGATCGTGATTGTGGGTTTGTGGCTGTGTGATTGCGTGATTGTGATAGTGTGATTGTGTGATTGTGATTGTGTGATCGTGATTGTGTGACTGTGATTGTGTGATTGTGATTGTGGGATTGTGATTGTGGGATTGTGATAGTGCGATTGTGTGATCGTGATTATGCGATCGTGATTGTGTGATCGTGATTGTGTGATTGTGATTGTGATTGTGATTGTGTGATCGTGATTGTGTGATCGTGATTGTGTGATAGTGATTGTGTGATAGTGATTGTGTGATCGTGATTGTGTGATCGTGATTGTGTGATCGTGATTGTGTGATCGTGATTGTGTGATAGTGATTGTGTGATAGTGATTGTGTGATCGTGATTCTGTGATCGTGATTGTGTGAGCGTGATTGTGTCGTCGTAATTGTGTGATCGTGATTGTGTGATCGCAATTGTGGGATTGTGACTGTGTGATTGTGTGATTGTGATTGTGTGATTGTGATTGTGTGATTGTGATTGTGTGATTGTGATTGTGTGATTGTGATTGTGTGATTGTGATTGTGTGATTGTGATTGTGTGATTGTGATTGTGTGATTGTGATTGTGTGATTGGGATTGTGTGATTGTTATTGTGTGATTGTGATTGTGTGATCGTAATTGTGATTGTGCTAGTGCGATTGTGATTGCGTGATCGTGATTGTGTGATCGTGATTTTGTGATTGTGTTATTGTGATTCTGTGATTGTGATTGTGTTATTGTGATTGTGTGATTGTGATTGTGTGATTGTTATTGTGTGATTGCGACTGTGGGATTGTGTGATTGTGATTGTGTTTGTGTGACTGTGTGATTGTGTGATTGTGATTGTGTGTGTGTGACTGTGTGATTGTGATTGTGATTGTGATAGTGTGACTGTGTGATTGTGATTGTGTGACTGTGATTGTGTGATCGTGACTGTGATTGTGTGATTGTGATTGTCATTGTGATTGTGATTGTGATTGTGATTGTGTGACTGTGTGATTGTGATTGTGTGATCGTGATTGTGTGAATGTGTTATTGTGATTGTGTGATTGTGATTGTGTGATTGTGATTGTGTGATTGTGATTGTGTTATTGCGATTGTGTGATTGTGATTGTGTGATTGTGATTGTGTGGTCGCAACTGTATGATCGCGACTGTGTGATCGTGCTTGTGTGATCGTGATTGTGCGATTGTGACTGTGTGATTGTGTGATTGTGATTGTATTTGAGTGACTGTGTGATTGTGATTGTGTGATCGTGATTGTGTGATTGTGTTATTGTGGCTGTGTGATGGTGATTGTGTGATGGTGATTGTGTGATTGTGATTGTGTGATTGTGATTGTGTGATTGTGATTGTGTGATCGTGATTGTGTGATCGTGATTGTGTGATTGTGTGATTGTGATTGTGTGACTGTGATTGTGTGATCGTGATTATGTGATCGTGATTGTGTGATCGTGACTGTGTGATCGTGATTGTGTGATCGTGATTGTGGGATTGTGATTGTGTGATTGTGATTGTGTGATCGTGACTGTGATTGTGTGATTGTGATTGTGATTGTGATTGTGATTGTGATTGTGATTATGATTGTGTGACTGTGTGATTGTGATTGTGTGACTGTGATTGTGATTGTGATTGTGATTATGATTGTGTGACTGTGTGATTGTGATTGTGTGACTGTGATTGTGTGATCGTGACTGTGATTGTGTGATTGTGATTGTGATTGTGACTGTGATTGTGATTGTGTGACTGTGTGATTGTGATTGTGTGACTGTGATTGTGTGATCGTGATAGTGTGGTCGTGATTGTGTGATCGTGATTGTGGGATTGTGACTGTGTGATTGTGTGATTGTGATTGTGTGATTGTGATTGTGTGATTGTGATTGTGTGATCGTGATTGTGTGATCGTGATTGTGTGATCGTGATTGTGTGATTGTGTGATTGTGATTGTGTGACTGTGATTGTGTGATCGTGATTATGTGATCGTGATTGTGTGATCGTGACTGTGTGATCGCGACTGTGTGATCGTGCTTGTGTGATCGTGATTGTGCGATTGTGACTGTGTGATTGTGTGATTGTGATTGTATTTGTGTGACTGTGTGATTGTGATTGTGTGATCGTGATTGTGTGGTCGGGATTGTGTGATCGTGATTGTGTGATTGTGTTATTGTGACTGTGTGATGGTGATTGTGTGATGGTGATTGTGTGATTGTGATTGTGTGATTGTGATTGTGTGATTGTGATTGTGTGATCGTGATTGTGTGATCGTGATTGTGTGATCGTGATTGTGTGATTGTGTGATTGTGATTGTGTGACTGTGATTGTGTGATCGTGATTATGTGATCGTGATTGTGTGATCGTGACTGTGTGATCGTGATTGTGTGATCGTGATTGTGGGATTGTGATTGTGTGATTGTGATTGTGTGATCGTGACTGTGATTGTGTGATTGTGATTGTGATTGTGATTATGATTGTGTGACTGTGTGATTGTGATTGTGTGACTGTGATTGCGATTGTGATTGTGATTATGATTGTGTGACTGTGTGATTGTGATTGTGTGACTGTGATTGTGTGATCGTGACTGTGATTGTGTGATTGTGATTGTGATTGTGACTGTGGGATTGTGATTGCGATTGTGTGATTGTGACTGTGTGGTCGTGATTGTGTGATCGTGATTGTGGGATTGTGACTGTGTGATTGTGTGATCGTGATTGTGTGATCGTGATTGTGTGATCGTGATTGTGTGATCGTGATTGGGTGATCGTGATTGGGTGATCGTGATTGTGGGATTGTGACTGTGCGATTGTGTGATTGTGATTGTGTGACTGTGATTGTGTGATTGTGATTGTGTGATTGTGATTGTGTGATTGTGATTGTGTGATTGTGATTGTGTGATTGTGATTGTGTGATTGTGATTGTGTGATTGTGATTGTGTGATTGTGATTGTGTGATTGTGATTGTGTGATTGTGATTGTGTGATTGTGATTGTGTGATTGTGATTGTGTGATTAGGATTCTGTGATCGTGATTGTGTTTGTGTGACTGTGTGATTATGTGATTGTGATTGTCTGATAGTGATTGTGTGTGTGTGACTGTGTGATTGTGTATGTGTGATTGTGATTGTGATTGTGATAGTGTGACTGTGTGATTGTGATTGTGCGACCGTGATTGTGTGATCGTGATTGCGTGCTCGTGACTGTGTGATCGGGATTGTGTGATCGTGATTGAGTAATTGTGACTGTGTGATTGTGTGATTGTGATTGTGATTGTGATTGTGATTGTGATTGTGATTGTGTGACTGTGTGATTGTGATTGTGTGATCGTGATTGTGTGAATGTGTTATTGTGATTGTGTGATTGTGATTGTGTTATTGCGATTGTGGGATTGCGATTGTGTGATTGCGATTGTGTGATTGCGATTGTGTGATTGCGATTGTGTGACTGTGATTGTGTGATTGTGATTGTGGGATTGTGATTGTGGGATTGTGATAGTGTGATTGTGTGACCGTGATTATGCGATCGTGATTGTGTGATCGTGATTGTGTGATTGTGATTGTGTGATTGTGATTGTGTGATTGTGATTGTGTGATTGTGATTGTGTGATTGTGATTGTGTGATTGTGATTGTGTGATTGTGATTGTGTTTGTGTGACTGTGTGATTATGTGATTGTGATTGTCTGATAGTGATTGTGTGTGTGTGACTGTGTGATTGTGACTGTGTGATCGTGATTGTGTGATCGTGCTTGTGTGATTGTGATTGTGATTTTGATTGTGTGACTGTGTTATTGTGATTGTGTGATCGTGACTGTGTGATCGTGTTTGTGTGATCGTGATTGTGGGTTTGTGACTGTGTGATTGTGTGATTGTGATTGTGTGATCGTGATTGTGTGATTGTGATTGTGTGATTGTGATTGTGATTGTGATTGTGATTGTGTGATTGTGATTGTGTGATTGTGATTGTGTGATTGTGATTGTGTGTTTGTGATTGTGTGATTGTGATTATGTGATCGTGATTATGTGATCGTGATTGTGTGATCGTGATTGTGTGATCGTGATTGTGTGATCGTGATTGAGTGATCGTGATTGTGTGATCGTGATTGTGTGATCGTGATTGTGTGATTGTGATTGTGTGATTGTGATTGTGGAATTGTGATTGTGTGATTGTGTGTTCGTGATTGTGCGATCGTGATTGTGTGATGGTGATTGTGTGATCGTGATTGTGAGATTGTGACTGTGTGATTGTGTGATCGTAACTGTGTGTTCGTGACTGTGGGATCGTGATTGTGGGTTTGTGGCTGTGTGATTGCGTGATTGTGATAGTGTGATTGTGTGATTGTGATTGTGTGATCGTGATTGTGTGACTGTGATTGTGTGATTGTGATTGTGGGATTGTGATTGTGGGATTGTGACAGTGCGATTGTGTGATCGTGATTATGCGATCGTGATTGTGTGATCGTGATTGTGTGATTGTGATTGTGATTGTGATTGTGTGATCGTGATTGTGTGATCGTGATTGTGTGATAGTGATTGTGTGATAGTGATTGTGTGATCGTGATTGTGTGATCGTGATTGTGTGATCGTGATTGTGTGATCGTGATTGTGTGATAGTGATTGTGTGATAGTGATTGTGTGATCGTGATTCTGTGATCGTGATTGTGTGAGCGTGATTGTGTCGTCGTAATTGTGTGATCGTGATTGTGTGATCGCAATTGTGGGATTGTGACCGTGTGATTGTGTGATTGTGATTGTGTGATTGTGATTGTGTGATTGTGATTGTGTGATTGTGATTGTGTGATTGTGATTGTGTGATTGTGATTGTGTGATTGTGATTGTGTGATTGTGATTGTGTGATTGTGATTGTGTGATTGTGATTGTGTGATTGGGATTGTGTGATTGTTATTGTGTGATTGTGATTGTGTGATCGTAATTGTGATTGTGCTAGTGCGATTGTGATTGCGTGATCGTGATTGTGTGATCGTGATTTTGTGATTGTGTTATTGTGATTCTGTGATTGTGATTGTGTTATTGTGATTGTGTGATTGTGATTGTGTGATTGTTATTGTGTGATTGCGACTGTGGGATTGTGTGATTGTGATTGTGTTTGTGTGACTGTGTGATTGTGTGATTGTGATTGTGTGTGTGTGACTGTGTGATTGTGATTGTGATTGTGATAGTGTGACTGTGTGATTGTGATTGTGTGACTGTGATTGTGTGATCGTGACTGTGATTGTGTGATTGTGATTGTCATTGTGATTGTGATTGTGATTGTGATTGTGTGACTGTGTGATTGTGATTGTGTGATCGTGATTGTGTGAATGTGTTATTGTGATTGTGTGATTGTGATTGTGTGATTGTGATTGTGTGATTGTGATTGTGTTATTGCGATTGTGTGATTGTGATTGTGTGATTGTGATTGTGTGATCGCAACTGTATGATCGCGACTGTGTGATCGTGCTTGTGTGATCGTGATTGTGCGATTGTGACTGTGTGATTGTGTGATTGTGATTGTATTTGAGTGACTGTGTGATTGTGATTGTGTGATCGTGATTGTGTGATTGTGTTATTGTGGCTGTGTGATGGTGATTGTGTGATGGTGATTGTGTGATTGTGATTGTGTGATTGTGATTGTGTGATTGTGATTGTGTGATCGTGATTGTGTGATCGTGATTGTGTGATTGTGTGATTGTGATTGTGTGACTGTGATTGTGTGATCGTGATTATGTGATCGTGATTGTGTGATCGTGACTGTGTGATCGTGATTGTGTGATCGTGATTGTGGGATTGTGATTGTGTGATTGTGATTGTGTGATCGTGACTGTGATTGTGTGATTGTGATTGTGATTGTGATTGTGATTGTGATTGTGATTGTGATTATGATTGTGTGACTGTGTGATTGTGATTGTGTGACTGTGATTGTGATTGTGATTGTGATTATGATTGTGTGACTGTGTGATTGTGATTGTGTGACTGTGATTGTGTGATCGTGACTGTGATTGTGTGATTGTGATTGTGATTGTGACTGTGATTGTGATTGTGTGACTGTGTGATTGTGATTGTGTGACTGTGATTGTGTGATCGTGATAGTGTGGTCGTGATTGTGTGATCGTGATTGTGGGATTGTGACTGTGTGATTGTGTGATTGTGATTGTGTGATTGTGATTGTGTGATTGTGATTGTGTGATCGTGATTGTGTGATCGTGATTGTGTGATCGTGATTGTGTGATTGTGTGATTGTGATTGTGTGACTGTGATTGTGTGATCGTGATTATGTGATCGTGATTGTGTGATCGTGACTGTGTGATCGCGACTGTGTGATCGTGCTTGTGTGATCGTGATTGTGCGATTGTGACTGTGTGATTGTGTGATTGTGATTGTATTTGTGTGACTGTGTGATTGTGATTGTGTGATCGTGATTGTGTGGTCGGGATTGTGTGATCGTGATTGTGTGATTGTGTTATTGTGACTGTGTGATGGTGATTGTGTGATGGTGATTGTGTGATTGTGATTGTGTGATTGTGATTGTGTGATTGTGATTGTGTGATCGTGATTGTGTGATCGTGATTGTGTGATCGTGATTGTGTGATTGTGTGATTGTGATTGTGTGACTGTGATTGTGTGATCGTGATTATGTGATCGTGATTGTGTGATCGTGACTGTGTGATCGTGATTGTGTGATCGTGATTGTGGGATTGTGATTGTGTGATTGTGATTGTGTGATCGTGACTGTGATTGTGTGATTGTGATTGTGATTGTGATTATGATTGTGTGACTGTGTGATTGTGATTGTGTGACTGTGATTGCGATTGTGATTGTGATTATGATTGTGTGACTGTGTGATTGTGATTGTGTGACTGTGATTGTGTGATCGTGACTGTGATTGTGTGATTGTGATTGTGATTGTGACTGTGGGATTGTGATTGCGATTGTGTGATTGTGACTGTGTGGTCGTGATTGTGTGATCGTGATTGTGGGATTGTGACTGTGTGATTGTGTGATCGTGATTGTGTGATCGTGATTGTGTGATCGTGATTGTGTGATCGTGATTGGGTGATCGTGATTGGGTGATCGTGATTGTGGGATTGTGACTGTGCGATTGTGTGATTGTGATTGTGTGACTGTGATTGTGTGATTGTGATTGTGTGATTGTGATTGTGTGATTGTGATTGTGTGATTGTGATTGTGTGATTGTGATTGTGTGATTGTGATTGTGTGATTGTGATTGTGTGATTGTGATTGTGTGATTGTGATTGTGTGATTGTGATTGTGTGATTGTGATTGTGTGATTGTGATTGTGTGATTAGGATTCTGTGATCGTGATTGTGTTTGTGTGACTGTGTGATTATGTGATTGTGATTGTCTGATAGTGATTGTGTGTGTGTGACTGTGTGATTGTGTATGTGTGATTGTGATTGTGATTGTGATAGTGTGACTGTGTGATTGTGATTGTGCGACCGTGATTGTGTGATCGTGATTGCGTGCTCGTGACTGTGTGATCGGGATTGTGTGATCGTGATTGAGTAATTGTGACTGTGTGATTGTGTGATTGTGATTGTGATTG
The DNA here is from genome assembly GCF_050947335.1 of Megachile rotundata. Lineage (NCBI taxonomy): Eukaryota > Metazoa > Arthropoda > Insecta > Hymenoptera > Megachilidae > Megachile > Megachile rotundata. The sequence goes on along the minus strand of NC_134997.1, from coordinate 2,175,662 downwards.
TGATTGTGATTGTGATTGTGATTGTGTGACTGTGTGATTGTGATTGTGTGATCGTGATTGTGTGAATGTGTTATTGTGATTGTGTGATTGTGATTGTGTTATTGCGATTGTGGGATTGCGATTGTGTGATTGCGATTGTGTGATTGCGATTGTGTGATTGCGATTGTGTGACTGTGATTGTGTGATTGTGATTGTGGGATTGTGATTGTGGGATTGTGATAGTGTGATTGTGTGACCGTGATTATGCGATCGTGATTGTGTGATCGTGATTGTGTGATTGTGATTGTGTGATTGTGATTGTGTGATTGTGATTGTGTGATTGTGATTGTGTGATTGTGATTGTGTGATTGTGATTGTGTGATTGTGATTGTGTTTGTGTGACTGTGTGATTATGTGATTGTGATTGTCTGATAGTGATTGTGTGTGTGTGACTGTGTGATTGTGTATGTGTGATTGTGATTGTGTGATTGCGATTGTGTGATTGCGATTGTGTGATTGCGACTGTGTGGTCGTGATTGTGTGATCGTGATTGTTTGATCGTGATTGTGTGACCGTGATTGTGTGACCGTGATTATGTGATCGTGATTGTGTGATCCTGATTGTGTGATTAGGATTCTGTGATCGTGATTGTGTAATCGTGATTGTGTGATCGTGATTGTGTGATCGTGATTGTGTGATTGTAATTGTGAGGTTGTGATTGTGTGATTGTGAATGTGTGATTGTGATTGTGTGATTGTGATTGTGTGATCGTGATTGTGTGACTGTGATTGTGTGATTGTGATTGTGGGATTGTGATTGTGGGATTGTGATAGTGTGATTGTGTGACCGTGATTATGCGATCGTGATTGTGTGATCGTGATTGTGAGATTGTGATTGTGTGATTGTGATTGTGTGATTGTGATTGTGTGATTGTGATTGTGTGATTGTGATTGTGTGATTGTGATTGTGTTTGTGTGACTGTGTGATTATGTGATTGTGATTGTCTGATAGTGATTGTGTGTGTGTGACTGTGTGATTGTGTATGTGTGATTGTGATTGTGATTGTGATAGTGTGACTGTGTGATTGTGATTGTGCGACCGTGATTGTGTGATCGTGATTGCGTGATCGTGACTGTGTGATCGGGATTGTGTGATCGTGATTGAGTAATTGTGACTGTGTGATTGTGTGATTGTGATTGTGATTGTGATTGTGATTGTGATTGTGATTGTGTGACTGTGTGATTGTGATTGTGTGATCGTGATTGTGTGAATGTGTTATTGTGATTGTGTGATTGTGATTGTGTTATTGCGATTGTGTGATTGCGATTGTGTGATTGCGATTGTGTGATTGCGATTGTGTGATTGCGATTGTGTGATTGCGATTGTGTGATTGCGATTGTGTGATTGCGATTGTGTGATTGCGATTGTGTGATTGCGATTGTGTGATTGCGATTGTGTGATTGCGATTGTGTGATTGCGATTGTGTGATTGCGATTGTGTGATTGCGATTGTGTGATTGCGATTGTGTGATTGCGATTGTGTGATTGCGATTGTGTGATTGCGACTGTGTGGTCGTGATTGTGTGATCGTGATTGTTTGATCGTGATTGTGTGACCGTGATTGTGTGACCGTGATTATGTGATCCTGATTGTGTGATTAGGATTCTGTGATCGTGATTGTGTAATCGTGATTGTGTGATCGTGATTGTGATCGTGATTTTGTGATCGTGATTGTGTGATGGTGATTGTGTGATCGTGATTGTGTGATCGTGATTGTGATTGTGTGATTGTGATTGTGTGGTTGTGATTGTGTGATTGTGGTTGTGTGATTGTGATTGTGTGATGGCGATTGTGTGATCGTGACTGTGTGGTCGTGATTGTGTGATCGTGATTGTGGGATTGTGGCTGTGGGATTGTGTGGTTGGGGTTGTGTGATTGTGATTGTGTGAATGTGATTGTGTGATTGTGATTGTGGGATTGTGATTGCGATTGTGTGATTGTGACTGTATGGTCGTGATTGTGTGATCGTGATTGTGGGATTGTGACTGTTTGATTGTGTGATCGTGATTGTGTGATCGTGATTGTGTGATCGTGATTGTGTGATCGTGATTGGGTGATCGTGATTGGGTGATCGTGATTGTGGGATTGTGACTGTGCGATTGTGTGATTGTGATTGTGTGACTGTGATTGTGTGATTGTGATTGTGTGATTGTGATTGTGTGATTGTGATTGTGTGATTGTGATTGTGTGATCGTGATTGTGCGATTGTGATTGTGCGATTGTGATTGTGTCATTGTGATTGAGTGATCGTGATTGTGCGATCGTGATTGTGCGATCGTGATTGTGCGATCGTGATTGTGCGATCGTGATTGTGCGATCGTGATTGTGCGATCGTGATTGTGCGATCGTGATTGTGCGATTTGATTGTGCGATTGTGATTGTGCGATTGTGATTGTGCGATTGTGATTGTGTGATTGCGATTGTGTGATAGTGATTGTGGGATTGTGACTGTGTTATTGTGTGATTGTGATTGTGATTGTGTGACTGTGAGATCGTGATTGTGTGATCGTGATTGTGTGATCGTGATTGTGTGATAGTGATTGTGCGATTGTGTGATCGTGATTGTGTGATCGTGATTGTGTGATCGTGATTGTGTGATCGTGATTGTGTGATCGTGATTGTGTGATAGTGATTGTGTGATATTGATTGTGTGATCGTGATTGCGTGATCGTGATTGTGTGATCGTGATTGTGTGGTCGTGATTGTGTGACTGTGTGATTGTGACTGTGTGATCGTGATTGTGTGATCGTGATTGTGTGATTGTGATTGTGATTTTGATTGTGTCACTGTGTTATTGTGATTGTGTGATCGTGACTGTGTGATCGTGTTTGTGTGATCGTGATTGTGGGTTTGTGACTGTGTGATTGTGTGATTGTGATTGTGTGATTGTGATTGTGATTGTGATTGTGATTGTGTGATTGTGATTGTGTGATTGTGATTGTGTGATTGTGATTGTGTGTTTGTGATTGTGTGATTGTGATTATGTGATCGTGATTATGTGATCGTGATTGTGTGATCGTGATTGTGTGATCGTGATTGTGTGATCGTGATTGTGTGATCGTGATTGAGTGATCGTGATTGTGTGATCGTGATTGTGTGATCGTGATTGTGTGATTGTGATTGTGTGATTGTGATTGTGGAATTGTGATTGTGTGATTGTGTGATCGTGATTGTGCGATCGTGATTGTGTGATGGTGATTGTGTGATCGTGATTGTGAGATTGTGACTGTGTGATTGTGTGATCGTAACTGTCTGTTCGTGACTGTGGGATCGTGATTGTGGGTTTGTGGCTGTGTGATTGCGTGATTGTGATAGTGTGACTGTGTGATTGTGATTGTGTGATCGTGATTGTGTGACTGTGATTGTGTGATTGTGATTGTGGGATTGTGATTGTGGGATTGTGATAGTGCGATTGTGTGATCGTGGTTATGCGATCGTGATTGTGTGATCGTGATTGTGTGATCGTGATTGTGTGATTGTGATTGTGATTGTGATTGTGTGATCGTGATTGTGTGATCGTGATTGTGTGATAGTGATTGTGTGATAGTGATTGTGTGATCGTGATTGTGTGATCGTGATTGTGTGATCGTGATTGTGTGATCGTGATTGTGTGATAGTGATTGTGTGATAGTGATTGTGTGATCGTGATTCTGTGATCGTGATTGTGTGAGCGTGATTGTGTCGTCGTAATTGTGTGATCGTGATTGTGTGATCGCAATTGTGGGATTGTGACTGTGTGATTGTGTGATTGTGATTGTGTGATTGTGATTGTGTGATTGTGATTGTGTGATTGTGATTGTGTGATTGTGATTGTGTGATTGTGATTGTGTGATTGTGATTGTGTGATTGTGATTGTGTGATTGTGATTGTGTGATTGTGATTGTGTGATTGTGATTGTGTGATTGTGATTGTGTGATTGTGATTGTGTGATTGGGATTGTGTGATTGTTATTGTGTGATTGTGATTGTGTGATCGTAATTGTGATTGTGCTAGTGCGATTGTGATTGCGTGATCGTGATTGTGTGATCGTGATTTTGTGATTGTGTTATTGTGATTCTGTGATTGTGATTGTGTTATTGTGATTGTGTGATTGTGATTGTGTGATTGTTATTGTGTGATTGTGACTGTGGGATTGTGTGATTGTGATTGTGTGATTGTGATTGTGTTTGTGTGACTGTGTGATTGTGTGATTGTGATTGTGTGTGTGTGACTGTGTGATTGTGATTGTGATTGTGATAGTGTGACTGTGTGATTGTGATTGTGTGACCGTGATTGCGTGATCGTGATTGCGTGATCGTGACTGTGTGATCGGGATTGTGTGATCGTGATTGAGTAATTGTGACTGTGGGATTGTGTGATTGTGATTGTGATTGTGATTGTGATTGTGATTGTGATTGTGATTGTGATTGTGTGACTGTGTGATTGTGATTGTGTGATCGTGATTGTGTGAATGTGTTTTTGTGATTGTGTAATTGTGATTGTGTGATTGTGATTGTGTGATTGTGATTGTGTGATCGCAACTGTGTGATCGCGACTGTGTGATCGTGTTTGTGTGATCGTGATTGTGCGTTTGTGACTGTGTGATTGTGTGATTGTGATTGTATTTGTGTGACTGTGTGATTGTGATTGTGTGATCGTGATTGTGTGGTCGGGATTGTGTGATCGTGATTGTGTGATTGTGTTATTGTGACTGTGTGATGGTGATTGTGTGATGGTGATTGTGTGATTGTGATTGTGTGATTGTGATTGTGTGATCGTGATTGTGTGATCGTGATTGTGTGATCGTGATTGTGGGATTGTGATTGTGTGATTGTGATTGTATGATCGTGACTGTGATTGTGTGATTGTGATTGTGATTGTGATTGTGATTGTGATTGTGATTGTGATTGTGTGACTGTGTGATTGTGATTGTGTGACTGTGATTGTGTATTCGTGATAGTGTGGTCGTGATTGTGTGATCGTGATTGTGGGATTGTGACTGTGTGATTGTGTGGTTGTGGTTGTGTGATTGTGATTGTGTGACTGTGATTGTGTGATTGTGATTGTGGGATTGTGATTGCGGTTGTGTGATTGTGACTGTGTGGTCGTGATTGTGTGATCGTGATTGTGGGATTGTGACTGTGTGATTGTGTGGTTGTGGTTGTATGATCGTGATTGTGTGATCGTGATTGTGTGACCGTGATTGTGTGACCGTGATTGTGTGATCGCGATTGTGTGATCGCGATTGTGTGATCGCGATTGTGTGATCGCGATTGTGTGATCGCGATTGTGTGATCGCGATTGTGTGATCGCGATTGTGTGATCGCGATTGTGTGAATGCGATTGTGTGATTGCGATTGTGTGATTGCGATTGTGTGATTGCGATTGTGTGATTGTGTGGTTGTGGTTGTGTGATTGTGATTGTGTGATCGTGATTGTGTGATTGTGATTGTGTGATCGAAATTGTGTGATCGTGATTGTGTGATCGTGATTGTGTGATCGTGATTGTGTCATCGTGATAGTGTGATCGTGATTGTGTGGCCGTGATTGTGTGGTCGTGATTGTGTGATCGTGATTGTGTGATCGTGATTGTGTGATCGTGATTGTGTGATAGTGATTGTGTGATTGTGTGATCGTGATTGTGTGATAGTGATTGTGTGATAGTGATTGTGTGATCGTGATTGCGTGATCGTGATTGTGTGATCGTGATTGTGTGACTGTGTGATCGTGATTGTGTGATCGTGATTGTGTGATCGTGATTGTGTGATCGTGATTGAGTGATCGTGATTGTGTGATCGTGATTGTGTGATCGTGATTGTGTGATCGTGATTGTGTGATCGTGATTGTGTGATTGTGATTGTGTGATTGTGATTGTGGAATTGTGATTGTGTGATTGTGTGATCGTGATTGTGCGATCGTGATTGTGTGATGGTGATTGTGTGATCGTGATTGTGAGATTGTGACTGTGTGATTGTGTGATCGTAACTGTGTGATCGTGACTGTGGGATCGTGATTGTGGGTTCGTGACTGTGTGATTGTGTGATTGTGATTGTGTGATTGTGATTGTGTGATTGTGATTGTGTGATTGTGATTGTGTGATTGTGATTGTGTGATTGTGATTGTGTGATGGTGATTGTGTGATCGTGATTGTGTGATCGTGATTGTGTGATCGTGATTGTGTGATCGTGATTGTGTGATCGTGATTGTGTGATCGTGATTGTGTGATCGTGACTGTGGGATCGTGATTGTGGGTTTGTGACTGTGTGATTGTGTGATTGTGATTGTGTGATTGTGGTTGTGTGATTGTGGTTGTGTGATTGTGGTTGTGTGATTGTGGTTGTGTGATTGTGGTTGTGCGATTGTGATTGTGCGATTGCGATTGTGCGATTGCGATTGTGCGATTGCGATTGTGCGATTGCGATTGTGCGATTGCGATTGTGTGGTTGCGATTGTGTGATTGCGATTGTGTGATTGCGATCGTGTGATTGCGATCGTGTGATTGCGATCGTGTGATTGCGATCGTGTGATTGCGATCGTGTGATTGCGATCGTGTGATTGCGATCGTGTGATTGCGATCGTGTGATTGCGATCGTGTGATTGCGATCGTGTGATTGCGATCGTGTGATTGCGATCGTGTGATTGCGATCGTGTGATTGCGATCGTGTGATTGCGATCGTGTGATTGCGATCGTGTGATTGCGATCGTGTGATTGCGATCGTGTGATTGCGACTGTGTGGTCGTGATTGTGTGATCGTGATTGTTTGATCGCGATTGTGTGACCGTGATTGTGTGACCGTGATTATGTGATCGTGATTGTGTGATCCTGATTGAGTGATTAGGATTCTGTGATCGTGATTGTGTAATCGTGATTGCGTGATCGTGATTGTGATCGTGATTTTGTGATCGTGATTGTGTGATGGTGATTGTGTGATCGTGATTGTGTGATCGTGATTGTGTGATCGTGATTGTGTGATCGTGATTGTGTGATCGTGATTGTGTGATCGTGATTGTGTGATCGTGATTGTGATTGTGTGATTGTGACTGTGTGGTTGTGATTGTGTGATTGTGGTTGTGTGATTGTGACTGTGTGATGGCGATTGTGTGATCGTGACTGTGTGGTCGTGATTGTGTGATCGTGATTGTGGGATTGTGACTGTGGGATTGTGTGGTTGGGGTTGTGTGATTGTGATTGTGTGAATGTGATTGTGTGATTGTGATTGTGGGATTGTAATTGCGATTGTGTGATTGTGACTGTGTGGTCGTGATTGTGTGATCGTGATTGTGTGATTGTGATTGTGGAATTGTGATTGTGTGATTGTGTGATCGTGATTGTGCGATCGTGATTGTGTGATGGTGATTGTGTGATCGTGATTGTGAGATTGTGACTGTGTGATTGTGTGATCGTAACTGTGTGATCGTGACTGTGGGATCGTGATTGTGGGTTCGTGACTGTGTGATTGTGTGATTGTGATTGTGTGATTGTGATTGTGTGATTGTGATTGTGTGATTGTGATTGTGTGATTGTGATTGTGTGATTGTGATTGTGTGATTGTGATTGTGTGATCGTGATTGTGTGATCGTGATTGTGTGATCGTGATTGTGTGATCGTGATTGTGTGATCGTGATTGTGTGATCGTGATCGTGTGATCGCGATCGTGTGATCGCGATCGTGTGATTGCGATTGTGTGATGGCGACTGTGTGGTCGTGATTGTGTGATCGTGATTGTTTGATCGCGATTGTGTGACCGTGATTGTGTGACCGTGATTATGTGATCGTGATTGTGTAATCCTGATTGAGTGATTAGGATTCTGTGATCGTGATTGTGTAATCGTGATTGCGTGATCGTGATTGTGATCGTGATTTTGTGATCGTGATTGTGTGATGGTGATTGTGTGATCGTGATTGTGTGATCGTGATTGTGTGATCGTGATTGTGTGATCGTGATTGTGTGATCGTGATTGTGATTGTGTGATTGTGATTGTGTGGTTGTGATTGTGTGATTGTGGTTGTGTGATTGTGACTGTGTGATGGCGATTGTGTGATCGTGACTGTGTGGTCGTGATTGTGTGATCGTGATTGTGGGATTGTGACTGTGGGATTGTGTGGTTGGGGTTGTGTGATTGTGATTGTGTGAATGTGATTGTGTGATTGTGATTGTGGGATTGTGATTGCGATTGTGTGATTGTGACTGTGTGGTCGTGATTGTGTGATCGTGATTGTGGGATTGTGACTGTGTGATTGTGTGATCGTGATTGTGTGATCGTGATTCTGTGATCGTGATTGTGTGATCGTGATTGGGTGATCGTGATTGGGTGATCGTGATTGTGGGATTGTGACTGTGCGATTGTGTGATTGTGATTGTGTGACTGTGATTGTGTGATTGTGATTGTGGGATTGTGATTGTGTGATTGTGATTGTGTGATCGTGACTGTGATTGTATGATTGCGATTGTGATTGTGATTGTGATTGTGATTGTGATTGTGATTGTGATTGTGATTGTGATTGTGGTTGTGTGACTGTGTGATTGTGATTATGTGACTGTGATTGTGTGATCGTGATACTGTGATCGTGATAGTGTGATCGTGATTGTGTGATCGTGATTGGGTGATCGTGATTGGGTGATCGTGATTGGGTGATCGTGATTGTGGGATTCTGACTGTGTGATTGTGTGGTTGTGGTTGTGTGATTGTGATTGTGTGATCGTGATTGTGTGATTGTGATTGTGTGATCGTGATTGTGTGATCGTGATTGTGTGATCGTGATGGTGTGATCGTGATTGTGTGATCGTGATCGTGTGATCGCGATCGTGTGATCGCGATCGTGTGATCGCGATCGTGTGATCGCGATCGTGTGATCGCGATCGTGTGATTGCGATTGTGTGATGGCGACTGTGTGGTCGTGATTGTGTGATCGTGATTGTTTGATCGCGATTGTGTGACCGTGATTGTGTGACCGTGATTATGTGATCGTGATTGTGTGATCCTGATTGAGTGATTAGGATTCTGTGATCGTGATTGTGTAATCGTGATTGCGTGATCGTGATTGTGATCGTGATTTTGTGATCGTGATTGTGTGATGGTGATTGTGTGATCGTGATTGTGTGATCGTGATTGTGTGATCGTGATTGTGTGATCGTGATTGTGTGATCGTGATTGTGTGATCGTGATTGTGATTGTGTGATTGTGATTGTGTGGTTGTGATTGTGTGATTGTGGTTGTGTGATTGTGACTGTGTGATGGCGATTGTGTGATCGTGACTGTGTGGTCGTGATTGTGTGATCGTGATTGTGGGATTGTGACTGTGGGATTGTGTGGTTGGGGTTGTGTGATTGTGATTGTGTGAATGTGATTGTGTGATTGTGATTGTGGGATTGTGATTGCGATTGTGTGATTGTGACTGTGTGGTCGTGATTGTGTGATCGTGATTGTGGGATTGTGACTGTGTGATTGTGTGATCGTGATTGTGTGATCGTGATTCTGTGATCGTGATTGTGTGATCGTGATTGGGTGATCGTGATTGGGTGATCGTGATTGGGTGATCGTGATTGTGGGATTGTGACTGTGCGATTGTGTGATTGTGATTGTGTGACTGTGATTGTGTGATTGTGATTGTGGGATTGTGATTGTGTGATTGTGATTGTGTGATCGTGACTGTGATTGTATGATTGCGATTGTGATTGTGATTGTGATTGTGATTGTGATTGTGATTGTGATTGTGATTGTGATTGTGATTGTGTGACTGTGTGATTGTGATTATGTGACTGTGATTGTGTGATCGTGATACTGTGATCGTGATAGTGTGATCGTGATTGTGTGATCGTGATTGGGTGATCGTGATTGGGTGATCGTGATTGGGTGATCGTGATTGTGGGATTCTGACTGTGTGATTGTGTGGTTGTGGTTGTGTGATTGTGATTGTGTGACTGTGATTGTGTGATTGTGATTGTGGGATTGTGATTGCGATTGTGTGATTGTGACTGTGTGGTCGTGATTGTGTGATCGCGATTGTGGGATTGTGACTGTGTGATTGTGTGGTTGTGGTTGTGTGGTTGTGATTGTGTGATCGTGATTGTGTGATTGTGATTGTGTGATCGTGATTGTGTGATCGTGATTGTGTGATCGTGATGGTGTCATCGTGATAGTGTGATCGTGATTGTGTGGTCGTGATTGTGTGGTCGTGATTGTGTGATCGTGATTGTGTGATCGTGATTGTGTGATTGTGATTGTGTGATCGTGATTGTGTGATCGTGATTGTGTGATCGTGATTGTGGGATCGTGACTGTTTGATTGTGTGATTGTGATTGTGTGACTGTGATTGTGTGATTGTGATTGTGGGATTGAGATTGTGTGATTGTGATTGTGTGATAGTGACTGTGATTGTGTGATTGTGATTGTGTGACTGTGTGATTGTGATTGTGTGACTGTGATTGTGTGATCGTGATAGTGTGATTGTGATCGTGTGATTGTGGTCGTGTGATTGCGATCGTGTGATTGCGATCGTGTGATTGCGATCGTCTGATTGCGATCGTGTGATTGCGATCGTGTGATTGCGATCGTGTGATTGCGATCGTGTGATTGCGATCGTGTGATTGCGTTTGTGTGATTGCGATTGTGTAATTGCGATTGTGGGATTGCGATTGTGTGATTGTGATTGTGTGATTGTGATTATGTGATCGTGATTGTGTCATCGTGATTGTGTGGTCGTGATTGTGTGATCGTGATTGTGTGATCGTGATTGTGGGATCGTGACTGTGTGATTGTGGGATTGAGATTGTGTGATTGTGATTGTGTGATCGTGACTGTGATTGTGTGATTGTGATTGTGTGACTGTGTGATTGTGATTGTGTGACTGTGATTGTGTGATCGTGATAGTGTGATTGTCATCGTGTGATTGTGATCGTGTGATTGTGATAGTGCGATTGTGATAGTGCGATTGTGATAGTGCGATTGCGATTGTGCGATTGTGATTGTGCGATTGTGACAGTGCGATTGTGACAGTGCGATTGTGACAGTGCGATTGGGACTGCGCGATTGTGATTGTGCGATTGTGATTGTGCGATTGTGATTGTGCGATTGTGATAGTGCGATTGTGATAGTGCGATTGTGATAGTCCGATTGTGATTGTGCGATTGTGATTGTGGGATTGAGATTGTGTGATTGTGATTGTGTGATCGTGACTGTGATTGTGTCATTGTGATTGTGGGATTGTGATTGCGATTGTGTGATCGTGATTGTGGGATTGTGACTGTGTGATTGTGTGGTTGTGATTGTGCGATCGTGATTGTGCGATCGTGATTGTGCCATCGTGATTGTGCGATCGTGATTGTGCGATCGTGATTGTGCGATCGTGATTGTGCGATCGTGATTGTGTGATCGTGATTGTGCGATCGTGATTTTTTGATTGTGATTGTGTGATTGTGATTGTGTGATTGTGATTGTGATTGTGATTGTGATAGTGTGACTGTGTGATTGTGATTGTGTGACGGTGATTGTGTGATCGTGATTGCGTGATCGTGACTGTGTGATCGGGATTGTGTGATCGTGAGTGAGTAATTGTGACTGTGTGATTGTGTGATTGTGATTGTCATTGTGATTGTGATTGTGATTGTGATTGTGTGACTGTGTGATTGTGATTGTGTGATCGTGATTGTGTGAATGTGTTATTGTGATTGTGTGATTGTGATTGTGTGATTGTGATTGTGTGATTGTGATTGTGTGATTGTGATTGTGTTATTGCGATTGTGTGATTGTGATTGTGTGATTGTGATTGTGTGATCGCAACTGTGTGATCGCGACTGTGTGATCGTGCTTGTGTGATCGTGATTGTGCGATTGTGACTGTGTGATTGTGTGATTGTGATTGTATTTGTGTGACTGTGTGATTGTGATTGTGTGATCGTGATTGTGTGATTGTGTTATTGTGGCTGTGTGATGGTGATTGTGTGATGGTGATTGTGTGATTGTGATTGTGTGATTGTGATTGTGTGATTGTGATTGTGTGATCGTGATTGTGTGATCGTGATTGTGTGATCGTGATTGTGTGATTGTGTGATTGTGATTGCGTGACTGTGATTGTGTGATCGTGATTATGTGATCGTGATTGTGTGATCGTGACTGTGTGATCGTGATTGTGTGATCGTGATTGTGGGATTGTGATTGTGTGATTGTGATTGTGTGATCGTGACTGTGATTGTGTGATTGTGATTGTGATTGTGATTGTGATTGTGATTGTGATTGTGATTATGATTGTGTGACTGTGTGATTGTGATTGTGTGACTGTGATTGTGATTGTGATTGTGATTATGATTGTGTGACTGTGTGATTGTGATTGTGTGACTGTGATTGTGTGATCGTGACTGTGATTGTGTGATTGTGATTGTGATTGTGACTGTGATTGTGATTGTGTGACTGTGTGATTGTGATTGTGTGACTGTGATTGTGTGATCGTGATAGTGTGGTCGTGATTGTGTGATCGTGATTGTGGGATTGTGACTGTGTGATTGTGTGGTTGTGGTTGTGTGATTGTGATTGTGTGATCGTGATTGTGTGATCGTGATTGTGTGATCGTGATTGTGTGATCGTGATTGTGTGATTGTGATTGTGTGATTGTGATTGTGTGATTGTGATTGTGTGATTGTGATTGTGTGATCGTGATTGTGTGACTGTGATTGTGTGATTGTGATTGTGGGATTGTGATTGTGATTGTGATAGTGTGACTGTGTGATTGTGATTGTGTGACGGTGATTGTGTGATCGTGATTGCGTGATCGTGACTGTGTGATCGGGATTGTGTGATCGTGAGTGAGTAATTGTGACTGTGTGATTGTGTGATTGTGATTGTCATTGCGATTGTGATTGTGATTGTGATTGTGTGACTGTGTGATTGTGATTGTGTGATCGTGATTGTGTGAATGTGTTATTGTGATTGTGTGATTGTGATTGTGTGATTGTGATTGTGTGATTGTGATTGTGTTATTGCGATTGTGTGATTGTGATTGTGTGATTGTGATTGTGTGATCGCAACTGTGTGATCGCGACTGTGTGATCGTGCTTGTGTGATCGTGATTGTGCGATTGTGACTGTGTGATTGTGTGATTGTGATTGTATTTGTGTGATTGTGTGATTGTGATTGTGTGATTGTGATTGTGTGATCGTGATTGTGTGATCGTGATTGTGTGATCGTGATTGTGTGATTGTGTGATTGTGATTGTGTGACTGTGATTGTGTGATCGTGATTATGTGATCGTGATTGTGTGATCGTGACTGTGTGATCGTGATTGTGTGATCGTGATTGTGGGATTGTGATTGTGTGATTGTGATTGTGTGATCGTGACTGTGATTGTGTGATTGTGATTGTGATTGTGATTGTGATTATGATTGTGTGACTGTGTGATTGTGATTGTGTGACTGTGATTGCGATTGTGATTGTGATTATGATTGTGTGACTGTGTGATTGTGATTGTGTGACTGTGATTGTGTGATCGTGACTGTGATTGTGTGATTGTGATTGTGATTGTGACTGTGGGATTGTGATTGCGATTGTGTGATTGTGACTGTGTGGTCGTGATTGTGTGATCGTGATTGTGGGATTGTGACTGTGTGATTGTGTGATCGTGATTGTGTGATCGTGATTGTGTGATCGTGATTGTGTGATCGTGATTGTGTGACCGTGATTGGGTGATCGTGATTGGGTGATCGTGATTGTGGGATTGTGACTGTGCGATTGTGTGATTGTTATTGTGTGACTGTGATTGTGTGATTGTGATTGTGTGATTGTGATTGTGTGATTGTGATTGTGTGATTGTGATTGTGTGATTGTGATTGTGTGATTGTGATTGTGTGATTGTGATTGTGTGATTGTGATTGTGTGATTGTGATTGTGTGATTGTGATTGTGTGATTGTGATTGTGTGATTGTGATTGTGTGATTGTGATTGTGTGATTGTGATTGTGTGATTGTGATTGTGTGATTGTGATTGTGTGATTGTGATTGTGTGATTGTGATTGTGTGATTAGGATTCTGTGATCGTGATTGTGTTTGTGTGACTGTGTGATTATGTGATTGTGATTGTCTGATAGTGATTGTGTGTGTGTGACTGTGTGATTGTGTATGTGTGATTGTGATTGTGATTGTGATAGTGTGACTGTGTGATTGTGATTGTGCGACCGTGATTGTGTGATCGTGATTGCGTGCTCGTGACTGTGTGATCGGGATTGTGTGATCGTGATTGAGTAATTGTGACTGTGTGATTGTGTGATTGTGATTGTGATTGTGATTGTGATTGTGATTGTGATTGTGATTGTGTGACTGTGTGATTGTGATTGTGTGATCGTGATTGTGTGAATGTGTTATTGTGATTGTGTGATTGTGATTGTGTTATTGCGATTGTCGGATTGCGATTGTGTGATTGCGATTGTGTGATTGCGATTGTGTGATTGCGATTGTGTGACTGTGATTGTGTGATTGTGATTGTGGGATTGTGATTGTGGGATTGTGATAGTGTGATTGTGTGACCGTGATTATGCGATCGTGATTGTGTGATCGTGATTGTGTGATTGTGATTGTGTGATTGCGATTGTGTGATTGTGATTGTGTGATTGTGATTGTGATTGTGTGATTGTGATTGTGTGATTGTGATTGTGTGATTGTGATTGTGTGATTGTGATTGTGTTTGTGTGACTGTGTGATTATGTGATTGTGATTGTCTGATAGTGATTGTGTGTGTGTGACTGTGTGATTGTGTATGTGTGATTGTGATTGTGTGATTGCGATTGTGTGATTGCGATTGTGTGATTGCGACTGTGTGGTCGTGATTGTGTGATCGTGATTGTTTGATCGTGATTGTGTGACCGTGATTGTGTGACCGTGATTATGTGATCGTGATTGTGTGATCCTGATTGTGTGATTAGGATTCTGTGATCGTGATTGTGTAATCGTGATTGTGTGATCGTGATTGTGTGATCGTGATTGTGTGATTGTAATTGTGAGGTTGTGATTGTGTGATTGTGAATGTGTGATTGTGATTGTGTGATCGTGATTGTGTGACTGTGATTGTGTGATTGTGATTGTGGGATTGTGATCGTGTGATTGCGATCGTGTGATTGCGATCGTCTGATTGCGATCGTGTGATTGCGATCGTGTGATTGCGATCGTGTGATTGCGATCGTGTGATTGCGATCGTGTGATTGCGATCGTGTGATTGCGTTTGTGTGATTGCGATTGTATGATTGCGATTGTGGGATTGCGATTGTGTGATTGTGATTGTGTGATTGTGATTGTGTGATCGTGATTGTGTCATCGTGATTGTGTGGTCGTGATTGTGTGATCGTGATTGTGTGATCGTGATTGTGGGATCGTGACTGTGTGATTGTGTGATTGTGATTGTGTGACTGTGATTGTGTGATTGTGATTGTGGGATTGAGATTGTGTGATTGTGATTGTGTGATAGTGACTGTGATTGTGTGATTGTGATTGTGTGACTGTGTGATTGTGATTGTGTGATTGTGATTGTGTGATTGTGATTGTGTGATTGTGATTGTGTGATTGTGATTGTGTGATTGTGATTGTGTGATTGTGATTGTGTGATTGTGATTGTGTGATTGTGATTGTGTGATTGTGATTGTGTGATTGTGATTGTGTGATTGTGATTGTGTGATTGTGATTGTGTGATTGTGATTGTGTGATTGTGATTGTGTGATTGTGATTGTGTGATTGTGATTGTGTGATTGTGATTGTGTGATTGTGATTGTGTGATTGTGATTGTGTGATTGTGATTGTGTGATTGTGATTGTGTGATTGTGATTGTGTGATTGTGATTGTGTGATTGTGATTGTGTGATTGTGATTGTGTTTGTGTGACTGTGTGATTATGTGATTGTGATTGTCTGATAGTGATTGTGTGTGTGTGACTGTGTGATTGTGTATGTGTGATTGTGATTGTGATTGTGATAGTGTGACTGTGTGATTGTGATTGTGCGACCGTGATTGCGTGATCGTGACTGTGTGATCGGGATTGTGTGATCGTGATTGAGTAATTGTGACTGTGTGATTGTGTGATGGTGATTGTGATTGTGATTGTGATTGTGATTGTGTGACTGTGTGATTGTGATTGTGTGATCGTGATTGTGTGAATGTGTTATTGTGATTGTGTGATTGTGATTGTGTTATTGCGATTGTGTGATTGCGATTGTGTGATTGCGATTGTGTGATTGCGATTGTGTGATTGCGATTGTGTGATTGCGATTGTGTGATTGCGATTGTGTGATTGCGATTGTGTGATTGCGATTGTGTGATTGCGATTGTGTGATTGCGATTGTGTGATTGTGACTGTGTGGTCGTGATTGTGTGATCGTGGTTGTGGGATTGTGACTGTGTGATTGTGTGATCGTGATTGTGTGATCGTGATTGTGTGATCGTGATTGGGTGATCGTGATTGGGTGATCGTGATTGGGTGATCGTGATTGGGTGATCGTGATTGTGGGATTGTGGCTGTGCGATTGTGTGACTGTGATTGTGTGATTGTGATTGTGGGATTGTGATTGTGTGATTGTGATTGTGTGATCGTGACTGTGATTGTATGATTGTGATTGTGATTGTGATTGTGATTGTGATTGTGATTGTGATTGTGATTGTGATTGTGATTGTGTGACTGTGATTGTGTGATCGTGATACTGTGATCGTGATAGTGTGATCGTGATTGTGTGATTGTGATTGTGATTGTGATTGTGTGATCGTGATTGTGTGATCGTGATTGTGGGATCGTGACTGTGTGATTGTGTGATTGTGATTGTGTGACTGTGATTGTGTGATTGTGATTGTGGGATTGAGATTGTGTGATTGTGATTGTGTGATAGTGACTGTGATTGTGTGATTGTGATTGTGTGACTGTGTGATTGTGATTGTGTGACTGTGATTGTGTGATCGTGATAGTGTGATTGTGATCGTGTGATTGTGATCGTGTGATTGCGATCGTGTGATTGCGATCGTGTGATTGCGATCGTCTGATTGCGATCGTGTGATTGCGATCGTGTGATTGCGATCGTCTGATTGCGATCGTGTGATTGCGATCGTGTGATTGCGATCGTGTGATTGCGATCGTGTGATTGCGTTTGTGTGATTGCGATTGTGTGATTGCGATTGTATGATTGCGATTGTGGGATTGCGATTGTGTCATCGTGATTGTGTGGTCGTGATTGTGTGATCGTGATTGTGTCATCGTGATTGTGTGGTCGTGATTGTGTGATCGTGATTGTGTGATCGTGATTGTGGGATCGTGACTGTGTGATTGTGTGATTGTGATTGTGTGACTGTGATTGTGTGATTGTGATTGTGGGATTGAGATTGTGTGATTGTGATTGTGTGATCGTGACTGTGATTGTGTGATTGTGATTGTGTGACTGTGTGATTGTGATTGTGTGACTGTGATTGTGTGATCGTGATAGTGTGATTGTCATCGTGTGATTGTGATCGTGTGATTGTGATAGTGCGATTGTGATAGTGCGATTGTGATAGTGCGGTTGTGATTGTGCGATTGTGTTTGTGCGATTGTGACAGTGCGATTGTGACAGTGCGATTGTGACAGTGCGATTGGGACTGCGCGATTGTGATTGTGCGATTGTGATTGTGCGATTGTGATAGTGCGATTGTGATAGTGCGATTGTGATAGTGCGATTGTGATTGTGCGATTGTGATTGTGGGATTGAGATTGTGTGATTGTGATTGTGTGATCGTGACTGTGATTGTGTCATTGTGATTGTGGGATTGTGATTGCGATTGTGTGATCGTGATTGTGGGATTGTGACTGTGTGATTGTGTGGTTGTGATTGTGTGATCGTGATTGTGCGATCGTGATTGTGCGATCGTGATTGTGCGATCGTGATTGTGCGATCGTGATTGTGTGATCGTGATTGTGTAATCGTGATTGTGTGATCGTGATTGTGTGATCGTGATTGTGTGATCGTGATTGTGTGATTGTGTGATTGTGATTGTGTGACTGTGATTGTGTGATCGTGATTATGTGATCGTGATTGTGTGATCGTGACTGTGTGATCGTGATTGTGGGATTGTGATTGTGTGATTGTGATTGTGTGATCGTGACTGTGATTGTGTGATTGTGATTGTGATTGTGATTGTGATTATGATTGTGTGACTGTGTGATTGTGATTGTGTGACTGTGATTGTGATTGTGATTGTGATTATGATTGTGTGACTGTGTGATTGTGATTGTGTGACTGTGATTGTGTGATTGTGACTGTGATTGTGTGATTGTGATTGTGATTGTGACTGTGGTTGTGATTGTGTGACTGTGTGATTGTGATTGTGTGACTGTGATTGTGTGATCGTGATAGTGTGGTCGTGATTGTGTGATCGTGATTGTGGGATTGTGACTGTGTGATTGTGTGGTTGTGGTTGTGTGATTGTGATTGTGTGACTGTGATTGTGTGATTGTGATTGTGGGATTGTGATTGCGATTGTGTAATTGTGACTGTGTGGTTGTGATTGTGTGATCGTGATTGTGGGATTGTGACTGTGTGATTGTGTGGTTGTGGTTGTATGATCGTGATTGTGTGATCGTGATTGTGTGATCGTGATTGTGTGATCGTGATTGTGTGATCGTGATTGTGTGATCGTGATTGTGTGATTGTAATTGTGAGATTGTGATTGTGTGATTGTGAATGTGTGATTGTGATTGTGTGATTGTGATTGTGTGATCGTGATTGTGTGACTGTGATTGTGTGATTGTGATTGTGGGATTGTGATTGTGGGATTGTGATAGTGTGATTGTGTGACCGTGATTATGCGATCGTGATTGTGTGATCGTGATTGTGTGATTGTGATTGTGATTGTGATTGTGTGATCGTGATTGTGTGATCGTGATTGTGTGATAGTGATTGTGTGATAGTGATTGTGTGATCGTGATTGTGTGAGCGTGATTGTGTCGTCGTAATTGTGTGATCGTGATTGTGTGATCGCAATTGTGGGATTGTGACTGTGTGATTGTGTGATTGTGATTGTGATTGTGATTGTGATTGTGATTGTGATTGTGTGACTGTGTGATTGTGATTGTGTGATCGTGATTGTGTGAATGTGTTATTGTGATTGTGTGATTGTGATTGTGTTATTGCGATTGTGTGATTGCGATTGTGTGATTGCGATTGTGTGATTGCGATTGTGTGATTGCGATTGTGTGATTGCGATTGTGTGATTGCGATTGTGTGATTGCGATTGTGTGATTGCGATTGTGTGATTGCGATTGTGTGATTGCGATTGTGTGGCTGCGATTGTGTGATTGCGATTGTGTGATTGCGACTGTGTGGTCGTGATTGTGTGATCGTGATTGTTTGATCGTGATTGTGTGACCGTGATTGTGTGACCGTGATTATGTGATCGTGATTATGTGATCCTGATTGTGTGATTAGGATTCTGTGATCGTGATTGTGTAATCGTGATTGTGTGATCGTGATTGTGATCGTGATTTTGTGATCGTGATTGTGTGCTGGTGATTGTGTGATCGTGATTGTGTGATCGTGATTGTGATTGTGTGATTGTGATTGTGTGGTTGTGATTGTGTGATTGTGGTTGTGTGATTGTGATTGTGTGATGGCGATTGTGTGATCGTGACTGTGTGGTCGTGATTGTGTGATCGTGATTGTGGGATTGTGACTGTGGGATTGTGTGGTTGGGGTTGTGTGATTGTGATTGTGTGAATGTGATTGTGTGATTGTGATTGTGGGATTGTGATTGCGATTGTGTGATTGTGACTGTGTGGTCGTGATTGTGTGATCGTGATTGTGGGATTGTGACTGTGTGATTGTGTGATCGTGATTGTGTGATCGTGATTGTGTGATCGTGATTGTGTGATCGTGATTGTGTGATCGTGATTGGGTGATCGTGATTGGGTGATCGTGATTGTGGGATTGTGACTGTGCGATTGTGTGATTGTGATTGTGTGACTGTGATTGTGTGATTGTGATTGTGTGATTGTGATTGTGTGATTGTGATTGTGTGATTGTGATTGTGTGATCGTGATTGTGCGATTGTGATTGTGCGATTGTGATTGTGTCATTGTGATTGAGTGATCGTGATTGTGCGATCGTGATTGTGCGATCGTGATTGTGCGATCGTGATTGTGCGATCGTGATTGTGCGATCGTGATTGTGCGATCGTGATTGTGCGATCGTGATTGTGCGATTTGATTGTGCGATTGTGATTGTGCGATTGTGATTGTGCGATTGTGATTGTGTGATTGCGATTGTGTGATAGTGATTGTGGGATTGTGACTGTGTTATTGTGTGATTGTGATTGTGATTGTGTGACTGTGAGATCGTGATTGTGTGATCGTGATTGTGTGATCGTGATTGTGTGATAGTGATTGTGCGATTGTGTGATCGTGATTGTGTGATCGTGATTGTGTGATCGTGATTGTGTGATCGTGATTGTGTGATCGTGATTGTGTGATCGTGATTGTGTGATAGTGATTGTGTGATATTGATTGTGTGATCGTGATTGCGTGATCGTGATTGTGTGATCGTGATTGTGTGGTCGTGATTGTGTGACTGTGTGATTGTGACTGTGTGATCGTGATTGTGTGATCGTGATTGTGTGATTGTGATTGTGATTTTGATTGTGTCACTGTGTTATTGTGATTGTGTGATCGTGACTGTGTGATCGTGTTTGTGTGATCGTGATTGTGGGTTTGTGACTGTGTGATTGTGTGATTGTGATTGTGTGATTGTGATTGTGATTGTGATTGTGATTGTGTGATTGTGATTGTGTGATTGTGATTGTGTGATTGTGATTGTGTGTTTGTGATTGTGTGATTGTGATTATGTGATCGTGATTATGTGATCGTGATTGTGTGATCGTGATTGTGTGATCGTGATTGTGTGATCGTGATTGTGTGATCGTGATTGAGTGATCGTGATTGTGTGATCGTGATTGTGTGATCGTGATTGTGTGATTGTGATTGTGTGATTGTGATTGTGGAATTGTGATTGTGTGATTGTGTGATCGTGATTGTGCGATCGTGATTGTGTGATGGTGATTGTGTGATCGTGATTGTGAGATTGTGACTGTGTGATTGTGTGATCGTAACTGTCTGTTCGTGACTGTGGGATCGTGATTGTGGGTTTGTGGCTGTGTGATTGCGTGATTGTGATAGTGTGACTGTGTGATTGTGATTGTGTGATCGTGATTGTGTGACTGTGATTGTGTGATTGTGATTGTGGGATTGTGATTGTGGGATTGTGATAGTGCGATTGTGTGATCGTGATTATGCGATCGTGATTGTGTGATCGTGATTGTGTGATCGTGATTGTGTGATTGTGATTGTGATTGTGATTGTGTGATCGTGATTGTGTGATCGTGATTGTGTGATAGTGATTGTGTGATAGTGATTGTGTGATCGTGATTGTGTGATCGTGATTGTGTGATCGTGATTGTGTGATCGTGATTGTGTGATAGTGATTGTGTGATAGTGATTGTGTGATCGTGATTCTGTGATCGTGATTGTGTGAGCGTGATTGTGTCGTCGTAATTGTGTGATCGTGATTGTGTGATCGCAATTGTGGGATTGTGACTGTGTGATTGTGTGATTGTGATTGTGTGATTGTGATTGTGTGATTGTGATTGTGTGATTGTGATTGTGTGATTGTGATTGTGTGATTGTGATTGTGTGATTGTGATTGTGTGATTGTGATTGTGTGATTGTGATTGTGTGATTGTGATTGTGTGATTGTGATTGTGTGATTGTGATTGTGTGATTGTGATTGTGTGATTGTGATTGTGTGATTGGGATTGTGTGATTGTTATTGTGTGATTGTGATTGTGTGATCGTAATTGTGATTGTGCTAGTGCGATTGTGATTGCGTGATCGTGATTGTGTGATCGTGATTTTGTGATTGTGTTATTGTGATTCTGTGATTGTGATTGTGTTATTGTGATTGTGTGATTGTGATTGTGTGATTGTTATTGTGTGATTGTGACTGTGGGATTGTGTGATTGTGATTGTGTGATTGTGATTGTGTTTGTGTGACTGTGTGATTGTGTGATTGTGATTGTGTGTGTGTGACTGTGTGATTGTGATTGTGATTGTGATAGTGTGACTGTGTGATTGTGATTGTGTGACCGTGATTGCGTGATCGTGATTGCGTGATCGTGACTGTGTGATCGGGATTGTGTGATCGTGATTGAGTAATTGTGACTGTGGGATTGTGTGATTGTGATTGTGATTGTGATTGTGATTGTGATTGTGATTGTGATTGTGATTGTGTGACTGTGTGATTGTGATTGTGTGATCGTGATTGTGTGAATGTGTTTTTGTGATTGTGATTGTGGGATTGTGATTGCGATTGTGTGATTGTGACTGTATGGTCGTGATTGTGTGATCGTGATTGTGGGATTGTGACTGTTTGATTGTGTGATCGTGATTGTGTGATCGTGATTGTGTGATCGTGATTGGGTGATCGTGATTGGGTGATCGTGATTGTGGGATTGTGACTGTGCGATTGTGTGATTGTGATTGTGTGACTGTGATTGTGTGATTGTGATTGTGTGATTGTGATTGTGTGATTGTGATTGTGTGATCGTGATTGTGCGATTGTGATTGTGCGATTGTGATTGTGTCATTGTGATTGAGTGATCGTGATTGTGCGATCGTGATTGTGCGATCGTGATTGTGCGATCGTGATTGTGCGATCGTGATTGTGCGATCGTGATTGTGCGATCGTGATTGTGCGATCGTGATTGTGCGATTTGATTGTGCGATTGTGATTGTGCGATTGTGATTGTGCGATTGTGATTGTGTGATTGCGATTGTGTGATAGTGATTGTGGGATTGTGACTGTGTTATTGTGTGATTGTGATTGTGATTGTGTGACTGTGAGATCGTGATTGTGTGATCGTGATTGTGTGATCGTGATTGTGTGATAGTGATTGTGCGATTGTGTGATCGTGATTGTGTGATCGTGATTGTGTGATCGTGATTGTGTGATCGTGATTGTGTGATCGTGATTGTGTGATCGTGATTGTGTGATAGTGATTGTGTGATATTGATTGTGTGATCGTGATTGCGTGATCGTGATTGTGTGATCGTGATTGTGTGGTCGTGATTGTGTGACTGTGTGATTGTGACTGTGTGATCGTGATTGTGTGATCGTGATTGTGTGATTGTGATTGTGATTTTGATTGTGTCACTGTGTTATTGTGATTGTGTGATCGTGACTGTGTGATCGTGTTTGTGTGATCGTGATTGTGGGTTTGTGACTGTGTGATTGTGTGATTGTGATTGTGTGATTGTGATTGTGATTGTGATTGTGATTGTGTGATTGTGATTGTGTGATTGTGATTGTGTGATTGTGATTGTGTGTTTGTGATTGTGTGATTGTGATTATGTGATCGTGATTATGTGATCGTGATTGTGTGATCGTGATTGTGTGATCGTGATTGTGTGATCGTGATTGTGTGATCGTGATTGAGTGATCGTGATTGTGTGATCGTGATTGTGTGATCGTGATTGTGTGATTGTGATTGTGTGATTGTGATTGTGGAATTGTGATTGTGTGATTGTGTGATCGTGATTGTGCGATCGTGATTGTGTGATGGTGATTGTGTGATCGTGATTGTGAGATTGTGACTGTGTGATTGTGTGATCGTAACTGTCTGTTCGTGACTGTGGGATCGTGATTGTGGGTTTGTGGCTGTGTGATTGCGTGATTGTGATAGTGTGACTGTGTGATTGTGATTGTGTGATCGTGATTGTGTGACTGTGATTGTGTGATTGTGATTGTGGGATTGTGATTGTGGGATTGTGATAGTGCGATTGTGTGATCGTGATTATGCGATCGTGATTGTGTGATCGTGATTGTGTGATCGTGATTGTGTGATTGTGATTGTGATTGTGATTGTGTGATCGTGATTGTGTGATCGTGATTGTGTGATAGTGATTGTGTGATAGTGATTGTGTGATCGTGATTGTGTGATCGTGATTGTGTGATCGTGATTGTGTGATCGTGATTGTGTGATAGTGATTGTGTGATAGTGATTGTGTGATCGTGATTCTGTGATCGTGATTGTGTGAGCGTGATTGTGTCGTCGTAATTGTGTGATCGTGATTGTGTGATCGCAATTGTGGGATTGTGACTGTGTGATTGTGTGATTGTGATTGTGTGATTGTGATTGTGTGATTGTGATTGTGTGATTGTGATTGTGTGATTGTGATTGTGTGATTGTGATTGTGTGATTGTGATTGTGTGATTGTGATTGTGTGATTGTGATTGTGTGATTGTGATTGTGTGATTGTGATTGTGTGATTGTGATTGTGTGATTGTGATTGTGTGATTGGGATTGTGTGATTGTTATTGTGTGATTGTGATTGTGTGATCGTAATTGTGATTGTGCTAGTGCGATTGTGATTGCGTGATCGTGATTGTGTGATCGTGATTTTGTGATTGTGTTATTGTGATTCTGTGATTGTGATTGTGTTATTGTGATTGTGTGATTGTGATTGTGTGATTGTTATTGTGTGATTGTGACTGTGGGATTGTGTGATTGTGATTGTGTGATTGTGATTGTGTTTGTGTGACTGTGTGATTGTGTGATTGTGATTGTGTGTGTGTGACTGTGTGATTGTGATTGTGATTGTGATAGTGTGACTGTGTGATTGTGATTGTGTGACCGTGATTGCGTGATCGTGATTGCGTGATCGTGACTGTGTGATCGGGATTGTGTGATCGTGATTGAGTAATTGTGACTGTGGGATTGTGTGATTGTGATTGTGATTGTGATTGTGATTGTGATTGTGATTGTGTGACTGTGTGATTGTGATTGTGTGATCGTGATTGTGTGAATGTGTTTTTGTGATTGTGTAATTGTGATTGTGTGATTGTGATTGTGTGATTGTGATTGTGTGATCGCAACTGTGTGATCGCGACTGTGTGATCGTGTTTGTGTGATCGTGATTGTGCGTTTGTGACTGTGTGATTGTGTGATTGTGATTGTATTTGTGTGACTGTGTGATTGTGATTGTGTGATCGTGATTGTGTGGTCGGGATTGTGTGATCGTGATTGTGTGATTGTGTTATTGTGACTGTGTGATGGTGATTGTGTGATGGTGATTGTGTGATTGTGATTGTGTGATTGTGATTGTGTGATCGTGATTGTGTGATCGTGATTGTGTGATCGTGATTGTGGGATTGTGATTGTGTGATTGTGATTGTATGATCGTGACTGTGATTGTGTGATTGTGATTGTGATTGTGATTGTGATTGTGATTGTGATTGTGATTGTGTGACTGTGTGATTGTGATTGTGTGACTGTGATTGTGTATTCGTGATAGTGTGGTCGTGATTGTGTGATCGTGATTGTGGGATTGTGACTGTGTGATTGTGTGGTTGTGGTTGTGTGATTGTGATTGTGTGACTGTGATTGTGTGATTGTGATTGTGGGATTGTGATTGCGGTTGTGTGATTGTGACTGTGTGGTCGTGATTGTGTGATCGTGATTGTGGGATTGTGACTGTGTGATTGTGTGGTTGTGGTTGTATGATCGTGATTGTGTGATCGTGATTGTGTGACCGTGATTGTGTGACCGTGATTGTGTGATCGCGATTGTGTGATCGCGATTGTGTGATCGCGATTGTGTGATCGCGATTGTGTGATCGCGATTGTGTGATCGCGATTGTGTGATCGCGATTGTGTGATCGCGATTGTGTGAATGCGATTGTGTGATTGCGATTGTGTGATTGCGATTGTGTGATTGCGATTGTGTGATTGTGTGGTTGTGGTTGTGTGATTGTGATTGTGTGATCGTGATTGTGTGATTGTGATTGTGTGATCGAAATTGTGTGATCGTGATTGTGTGATCGTGATTGTGTGATCGTGATTGTGTCATCGTGATAGTGTGATCGTGATTGTGTGGCCGTGATTGTGTGGTCGTGATTGTGTGATCGTGATTGTGTGATCGTGATTGTGTGATCGTGATTGTGTGATAGTGATTGTGTGATTGTGTGATCGTGATTGTGTGATAGTGATTGTGTGATAGTGATTGTGTGATCGTGATTGCGTGATCGTGATTGTGTGATCGTGATTGTGTGACTGTGTGATCGTGATTGTGTGATCGTGATTGTGTGATCGTGATTGTGTGATCGTGATTGAGTGATCGTGATTGTGTGTTCGTGATTGTGTGATCGTGATTGTGTGATCGTGATTGTGTGATCGTGATTGTGTGATTGTGATTGTGTGATTGTGATTGTGGAATTGTGATTGTGTGATTGTGTGATCGTGATTGTGCGATCGTGATTGTGTGATGGTGATTGTGTGATCGTGATTGTGAGATTGTGACTGTGTGATTGTGTGATCGTAACTGTGTGATCGTGACTGTGGGATCGTGATTGTGGGTTCGTGACTGTGTGATTGTGTGATTGTGATTGTGTGATTGTGATTGTGTGATTGTGATTGTGTGATTGTGATTGTGTGATGGTGATTGTATGATCGTGATTGTGTGATCGTGATTGTGTGATCGTGATTGTGTGATCGTGATTGTGTGATCGTGATTGTGTGATCGTGATTGTGTGATCGTGATTGTGTGATCGTGATTGTGTGATCGTGACTGTGGGATCGTGATTGTGGGTTTGTGACTGTGTGATTGTGTGATTGTGATTGTGTGATTGTGGTTGTGTGATTGTGGTTGTGTGATTGTGGTTGTGTGATTGTGGTTGTGCGATTGTGGTTGTGCGATTGTGATTGTGCGATTGCGATTGTGCGATTGCGATTGTGCGATTGCGATTGTGCGATTGCGATTGTGTGGTTGCGATCGTGTGATTGCGATCGTGTGATTGCGATCGTGTGATTGCGATCGTGTGATTGCGATCGTGTGATTGCGATCGTGTGATTGCGATCGTGTGATTGCGATCGTGTGATTGCGATCGTGTGATTGCGATCGTGTGATTGCGATCGTGTGATTGCGATCGTGTGATTGCGATCGTGTGATTGCGATCGTGTGATTGCGATCGTGTGATTGCGATCGTGTGATTGCGATCGTGTGATTGCGATCGTGTGATTGCGATCGTGTGATTGCGATCGTGTGATTGCGATCGTGTGATTGCGATCGTGTGATTGCGACTGTGTGGTCGTGATTGTGTGATCGTGATTGTTTGATCGCGATTGTGTGACCGTGATTGTGTGACCGTGATTATGTGATCGTGATTGTGTGATCCTGATTGAGTGATTAGGATTCTGTGATCGTGATTGTGTAATCGTGATTGCGTGATCGTGATTGTGATCGTGATTTTGTGATCGTGATTGTGTGATGGTGATTGTGTGATCGTGATTGTGTGATCGTGATTGTGTGATCGTGATTGTGTGATCGTGATTGTGTGATCGTGATTGTGTGATCGTGATTGTGTGATCGTGATTGTGATTGTGTGATTGTGACTGTGTGGTTGTGATTGTGTGATTGTGGTTGTGTGATTGTGACTGTGTGATGGCGATTGTGTGATCGTGACTGTGTGGTCGTGATTGTGTGATCGTGATTGTGGGATTGTGACTGTGGGATTGTGTGGTTGGGGTTGTGTGATTGTGATTGTGTGAATGTGATTGTGTGATTGTGATTGTGGGATTGTGATTGCGATTGTGTGATTGTGACTGTGTGGTCGTGATTGTGTGATCGTGATTGTGTGATTGTGATTGTGTGATCGAAATTGTGTGATCGTGATTGTGTGATCGTGATTGTGTGATCGTGATTGTGTCATCGTGATAGTGTGATCGTGATTGTGTGGCCGTGATTGTGTGGTCGTGATTGTGTGATCGTGATTGTGTGATCGTGATTGTGTGATCGTGATTGTGTGATAGTGATTGTGTGATTGTGTGATCGTGATTGTGTGATAGTGATTGTGTGATAGTGATTGTGTGATCGTGATTGCGTGATCGTGATTGTGTGATCGTGATTGTGTGACTGTGTGATCGTGATTGTGTGATCGTGATTGTGTGATCGTGATTGTGTGATCGTGATTGTGTGATCGTGATTGAGTGATCGTGATTGTGTGATCGTGATTGTGTGATCGTGATTCTGTGATCGTGATTGTGTGATCGTGATTGTGTGATTGTGATTGTGTGATTGTGATTGTGGAATTGTGATTGTGTGATTGTGTGATCGTGATTGTGCGATCGTGATTGTGTGATGGTGATTGTGTGATCGTGATTGTGAGATTGTGACTGTGTGATTGTGTGATCGTAACTGTGTGATCGTGACTGTGGGATCGTGATTGTGGGTTCGTGACTGTGTGATTGTGTGATGGTGATTGTGTGATTGTGATTGTGTGATTGTGATTGTGTTATTGCGATTGTGTGATTGTGATTGTGTGATTGTGATTGTGTGATCGCAACTGTGTGATCGCGACTGTGTGATCGTGCTTGTGTGATCGTGATTGTGCGATTGTGACTGTGTGATTGTGTGATTGTGATTGTATTTGTGTGACTGTGTGATTGTGATTGTGTGATCGTGATTGTGTGATTGTGTTATTGTGGCTGTGTGATGGTGATTGTGTGATGGTGATTGTGTGATTGTGATTGTGTGATTGTGATTGTGTGATTGTGATTGTGTGATCGTGATTGTGTGATCGTGATTGTGTGATCGTGATTGTGTGATTGTGTGATTGTGATTGTGTGACTGTGATTGTGTGATCGTGATTATGTGATCGTGATTGTGTGATCGTGACTGTGTGATCGTGATTGTGTGATCGTGATTGTGGGATTGTGATTGTGTGATTGTGATTGTGTGATCGTGACTGTGATTGTGTGATTGTGATTGTGATTGTGATTGTGATTGTGATTGTGATTGTGATTATGATTGTGTGACTGTGTGATTGTGATTGTGTGACTGTGATTGTGATTGTGATTGTGATTATGATTGTGTGACTGTGTGATTGTGATTGTGTGACTGTGATTGTGTGATCGTGACTGTGATTGTGTGATTGTGATTGTGATTGTGACTGTGATTGTGATTGTGTGACTGTGTGATTGTGATTGTGT
The DNA here is from genome assembly GCF_050947335.1 of Megachile rotundata. NCBI lineage: Eukaryota > Metazoa > Arthropoda > Insecta > Hymenoptera > Megachilidae > Megachile > Megachile rotundata. The sequence goes on along the minus strand of NC_134997.1, from coordinate 2,146,624 downwards.
GACTGTGATTGTGTGATCGTGATAGTGTGGTCGTGATTGTGTGATCGTGATTGTGGGATTGTGACTGTGTGATTGTGTGGTTGTGGTTGTGTGATTGTGATTGTGTGATCGTGATTGTGTGATCGTGATTGTGTGATCGTGATTGTGTGATCGTGATTGTGTGATTGTGATTGTGTGATTGTGATTGTGTGATTGTGATTGTGTGATTGTGATTGTGTGATCGTGATTGTGTGACTGTGATTGTGTGATTGTGATTGTGGGATTGTGATTGTGATTGTGATAGTGTGACTGTGTGATTGTGATTGTGTGACGGTGATTGTGTGATCGTGATTGCGTGATCGTGACTGTGTGATCGGGATTGTGTGATCGTGAGTGAGTAATTGTGACTGTGTGATTGTGTGATTGTGATTGTCATTGCGATTGTGATTGTGATTGTGATTGTGTGACTGTGTGATTGTGATTGTGTGATCGTGATTGTGTGAATGTGTTATTGTGATTGTGTGATTGTGATTGTGTGATTGTGATTGTGTGATTGTGATTGTGTTATTGCGATTGTGTGATTGTGATTGTGTGATTGTGATTGTGTGATCGCAACTGTGTGATCGCGACTGTGTGATCGTGCTTGTGTGATCGTGATTGTGCGATTGTGACTGTGTGATTGTGTGATTGTGATTGTATTTGTGTGATTGTGTGATTGTGATTGTGTGATTGTGATTGTGTGATCGTGATTGTGTGATCGTGATTGTGTGATCGTGATTGTGTGATTGTGTGATTGTGATTGTGTGACTGTGATTGTGTGATCGTGATTATGTGATCGTGATTGTGTGATCGTGACTGTGTGATCGTGATTGTGTGATCGTGATTGTGGGATTGTGATTGTGTGATTGTGATTGTGTGATCGTGACTGTGATTGTGTGATTGTGATTGTGATTGTGATTGTGATTATGATTGTGTGACTGTGTGATTGTGATTGTGTGACTGTGATTGCGATTGTGATTGTGATTATGATTGTGTGACTGTGTGATTGTGATTGTGTGACTGTGATTGTGTGATCGTGACTGTGATTGTGTGATTGTGATTGTGATTGTGACTGTGGGATTGTGATTGCGATTGTGTGATTGTGACTGTGTGGTCGTGATTGTGTGATCGTGATTGTGGGATTGTGACTGTGTGATTGTGTGATCGTGATTGTGTGATCGTGATTGTGTGATCGTGATTGTGTGATCGTGATTGGGTGATCGTGATTGGGTGATCGTGATTGTGGGATTGTGACTGTGCGATTGTGTGATTGTTATTGTGTGACTGTGATTGTGTGATTGTGATTGTGTGATTGTGATTGTGTGATTGTGATTGTGTGATTGTGATTGTGTGATTGTGATTGTGTGATTGTGATTGTGTGATTGTGATTGTGTGATTGTGATTGTGTGATTGTGATTGTGTGATTGTGATTGTGTGATTGTGATTGTGTGATTGTGATTGTGTGATTGTGATTGTGTGATTGTGATTGTGTGATTGTGATTGTGTGATTGTGATTGTGTGATTGTGATTGTGTGATTGTGATTGTGTGATTGTGATTGTGTGATTAGGATTCTGTGATCGTGATTGTGTTTGTGTGACTGTGTGATTATGTGATTGTGATTGTCTGATAGTGATTGTGTGTGTGTGACTGTGTGATTGTGTATGTGTGATTGTGATTGTGATTGTGATAGTGTGACTGTGTGATTGTGATTGTGCGACCGTGATTGTGTGATCGTGATTGCGTGCTCGTGACTGTGTGATCGGGATTGTGTGATCGTGATTGAGTAATTGTGACTGTGTGATTGTGTGATTGTGATTGTGATTGTGATTGTGATTGTGATTGTGATTGTGATTGTGTGACTGTGTGATTGTGATTGTGTGATCGTGATTGTGTGAATGTGTTATTGTGATTGTGTGATTGTGATTGTGTTATTGCGATTGTCGGATTGCGATTGTGTGATTGCGATTGTGTGATTGCGATTGTGTGATTGCGATTGTGTGACTGTGATTGTGTGATTGTGATTGTGGGATTGTGATTGTGGGATTGTGATAGTGTGATTGTGTGACCGTGATTATGCGATCGTGATTGTGTGATCGTGATTGTGTGATTGTGATTGTGTGATTGCGATTGTGTGATTGTGATTGTGTGATTGTGATTGTGATTGTGTGATTGTGATTGTGTGATTGTGATTGTGTGATTGTGATTGTGTGATTGTGATTGTGTTTGTGTGACTGTGTGATTATGTGATTGTGATTGTCTGATAGTGATTGTGTGTGTGTGACTGTGTGATTGTGTATGTGTGATTGTGATTGTGTGATTGCGATTGTGTGATTGCGATTGTGTGATTGCGACTGTGTGGTCGTGATTGTGTGATCGTGATTGTTTGATCGTGATTGTGTGACCGTGATTGTGTGACCGTGATTATGTGATCGTGATTGTGTGATCCTGATTGTGTGATTAGGATTCCGTGATCGTGATTGTGTAATCGTGATTGTGTGATCGTGATTGTGTGATCGTGATTGTGTGATTGTAATTGTGAGGTTGTGATTGTGTGATTGTGAATGTGTGATTGTGATTGTGTGATCGTGATTGTGTGACTGTGATTGTGTGATTGTGATTGTGGGATTGTGATTGTGGGATTGTGATAGTGTGATTGTGTGACCGTGATTATGCGATCGTGATTGTGTGATCGTGATTGTGTGATTGTGATTGTGTGACTGTGTGATTGTGATTGTGTGACTGTGATTGTGTGATCGTGATAGTGTGATTGTGATCGTGTGATTGTGATCGTGTGATTGCGATCGTGTGATTGCGATCGTGTGATTGCGATCGTCTGATTGCGATCGTGTGATTGCGATCGTGTGATTGCGATCGTGTGATTGCGATCGTGTGATTGCGATCGTGTGATTGCGATCGTGTGATTGCGTTTGTGTGATTGCGATTGTATGATTGCGATTGTGGGATTGCGATTGTGTGATTGTGATTGTGTGATTGTGATTGTGTGATCGTGATTGTGTCATCGTGATTGTGTGGTCGTGATTGTGTGATCGTGATTGTGTGATCGTGATTGTGGGATCGTGACTGTGTGATTGTGTGATTGTGATTGTGTGACTGTGATTGTGTGATTGTGATTGTGGGATTGAGATTGTGTGATTGTGATTGTGTGATAGTGACTGTGATTGTGTGATTGTGATTGTGTGACTGTGTGATTGTGATTGTGTGATTGTGATTGTGTGATTGTGATTGTGTGATTGTGATTGTGTGATTGTGATTGTGTGATTGTGATTGTGTGATTGTGATTGTGTGATTGTGATTGTGTGATTGTGATTGTGTGATTGTGATTGTGTGATTGTGATTGTGTGATTGTGATTGTGTGATTGTGATTGTGTGATTGTGATTGTGTGATTGTGATTGTGTGATTGTGATTGTGGGATTGTGATTGTGTGATTGTGATTGTGTGATTGTGATTGTGTGATTGTGATTGTGTGATTGTGATTGTGTGATTGTGATTGTGTGATTGTGATTGTGTGATTGTGATTGTGTTTGTGTGACTGTGTGATTATGTGATTGTGATTGTCTGATAGTGATTGTGTGTGTGTGACTGTGTGATTGTGTATGTGTGATTGTGATTGTGATTGTGATAGTGTGACTGTGTGATTGTGATTGTGCGACCGTGATTGTGTGATCGTGATTGCGTGATCGTGACTGTGTGATCGGGATTGTGTGATCGTGATTGAGTAATTGTGACTGTGTGATTGTGTGATGGTGATTGTGATTGTGATTGTGATTGTGATTGTGTGACTGTGTGATTGTGATTGTGTGATCGTGATTGTGTGAATGTGTTATTGTGATTGTGTGATTGTGATTGTGTTATTGCGATTGTGTGATTGCGATTGTGTGATTGCGTTTGTGTGATTGCGATTGTGTGATTGCGATTGTGTGATTGCGATTGTGTGATTGCGATTGTGTGATTGCGATTGTGTGATTGCGATTGTGTGATTGCGATTGTGTGATTGCGATTGTGTGATTGTGACTGTGTGGTCGTGATTGTGTGATCGTGGTTGTGGGATTGTGACTGTGTGATTGTGTGATCGTGATTGTGTGATCGTGATTGTGTGATCGTGATTGGGTGATCGTGATTGGGTGATCGTGATTGGGTGATCGTGATTGGGTGATCGTGATTGTGGGATTGTGGCTGTGCGATTGTGTGACTGTGATTGTGTGATTGTGATTGTGGGATTGTGATTGTGTGATTGTGATTGTGTGATCGTGACTGTGATTGTATGATTGTGATTGTGATTGTGATTGTGATTGTGATTGTGATTGTGATTGTGATTGTGATTGTGATTGTGTGACTGTGATTGTGTGATCGTGATACTGTGATCGTGATAGTGTGATCGTGATTGTGTGATTGTGATTGTGATTGTGATTGTGTGATCGTGATTGTGTGATCGTGATTGTGGGATCGTGACTGTGTGATTGTGTGATTGTGATTGTGTGACTGTGATTGTGTGATTGTGATTGTGGGATTGAGATTGTGTGATTGTGATTGTGTGATAGTGACTGTGATTGTGTGATTGTGATTGTGTGACTGTGTGATTGTGATTGTGTGACTGTGATTGTGTGATCGTGATAGTGTGATTGTGATCGTGTGATTGTGATCGTGTGATTGCGATCGTGTGATTGCGATCGTGTGATTGCGATCGTCTGATTGCGATCGTGTGATTGCGATCGTGTGATTGCGATCGTCTGATTGCGATCGTGTGATTGCGATCGTGTGATTGCGATCGTGTGATTGCGATCGTGTGATTGCGTTTGTGTGATTGCGATTGTGTGATTGCGATTGTATGATTGCGATTGTGGGATTGCGATTGTGTCATCGTGATTGTGTGGTCGTGATTGTGTGATCGTGATTGTGTCATCGTGATTGTGTGGTCGTGATTGTGTGATCGTGATTGTGTGATCGTGATTGTGGGATCGTGACTGTGTGATTGTGTGATTGTGATTGTGTGACTGTGATTGTGTGATTGTGATTGTGGGATTGAGATTGTGTGATTGTGATTGTGTGATCGTGACTGTGATTGTGTGATTGTGATTGTGTGACTGTGTGATTGTGATTGTGTGACTGTGATTGTGTGATCGTGATAGTGTGATTGTCATCGTGTGATTGTGATCGTGTGATTGTGATAGTGCGATTGTGATAGTGCGATTGTGATAGTGCGGTTGTGATTGTGCGATTGTGTTTGTGCGATTGTGACAGTGCGATTGTGACAGTGCGATTGTGACAGTGCGATTGGGACTGCGCGATTGTGATTGTGCGATTGTGATTGTGCGATTGTGATAGTGCGATTGTGATAGTGCGATTGTGATAGTGCGATTGTGATTGTGCGATTGTGATTGTGGGATTGAGATTGTGTGATTGTGATTGTGTGATCGTGACTGTGATTGTGTCATTGTGATTGTGGGATTGTGATTGCGATTGTGTGATCGTGATTGTGGGATTGTGACTGTGTGATTGTGTGGTTGTGATTGTGTGATCGTGATTGTGCGATCGTGATTGTGCGATCGTGATTGTGCGATCGTGATTGTGCGATCGTGATTGTGTGATCGTGATTGTGTAATCGTGATTGTGTGATCGTGATTGTGTGATCGTGATTGTGTGATCGTGATTGTGTGATTGTGTGATTGTGATTGTGTGACTGTGATTGTGTGATCGTGATTATGTGATCGTGATTGTGTGATCGTGACTGTGTGATCGTGATTGTGGGATTGTGATTGTGTGATTGTGATTGTGTGATCGTGACTGTGATTGTGTGATTGTGATTGTGATTGTGATTGTGATTATGATTGTGTGACTGTGTGATTGTGATTGTGTGACTGTGATTGTGATTGTGATTGTGATTATGATTGTGTGACTGTGTGATTGTGATTGTGTGACTGTGATTGTGTGATTGTGACTGTGATTGTGTGATTGTGATTGTGATTGTGACTGTGGTTGTGATTGTGTGATCGTGATTGTGGGATTGTGACTGTGTGATTGTGTGGTTGTGGTTGTATGATCGTGATTGTGTGATCGTGATTGTGTGATCGTGATTGTGTGATCGTGATTGTGTGATCGTGATTGTGTGATTGTAATTGTGAGATTGTGATTGTGTGATTGTGAATGTGTGATTGTGATTGTGTGATTGTGATTGTGTGATCGTGATTGTGTGACTGTGATTGTGTGATTGTGATTGTGGGATTGTGATTGTGGGATTGTGATAGTGTGATTGTGTGACCGTGATTATGCGATCGTGATTGTGTGATCGTGATTGTGTGATTGTGATTGTGATTGTGATTGTGTGATCGTGATTGTGTGATCGTGATTGTGTGATAGTGATTGTGTGATAGTGATTGTGTGATCGTGATTGTGTGAGCGTGATTGTGTCGTCGTAATTGTGTGATCGTGATTGTGTGATCGCAATTGTGGGATTGTGACTGTGTGATTGTGTGATTGTGATTGTGATTGTGATTGTGATTGTGATTGTGATTGTGTGACTGTGTGATTGTGATTGTGTGATCGTGATTGTGTGAATGTGTTATTGTGATTGTGTGATTGTGATTGTGTTATTGCGATTGTGTGATTGCGATTGTGTGATTGCGATTGTGTGATTGCGATTGTGTGATTGCGATTGTGTGATTGCGATTGTGTGATTGCGATTGTGTGATTGCGATTGTGTGATTGCGATTGTGTGATTGCGATTGTGTGATTGCGATTGTGTGGCTGCGATTGTGTGATTGCGATTGTGTGATTGCGACTGTGTGGTCGTGATTGTGTGATCGTGATTGTTTGATCGTGATTGTGTGACCGTGATTGTGTGACCGTGATTATGTGATCGTGATTATGTGATCCTGATTGTGTGATTAGGATTCTGTGATCGTGATTGTGTAATCGTGATTGTGTGATCGTGATTGTGATCGTGATTTTGTGATCGTGATTGTGTGCTGGTGATTGTGTGATCGTGATTGTGTGATCGTGATTGTGATTGTGTGATTGTGATTGTGTGGTTGTGATTGTGTGATTGTGGTTGTGTGATTGTGATTGTGTGATGGCGATTGTGTGATCGTGACTGTGTGGTCGTGATTGTGTGATCGTGATTGTGGGATTGTGACTGTGGGATTGTGTGGTTGGGGTTGTGTGATTGTGATTGTGTGAATGTGATTGTGTGATTGTGATTGTGGGATTGTGATTGCGATTGTGTGATTGTGACTGTGTGGTCGTGATTGTGTGATCGTGATTGTGGGATTGTGACTGTGTGATTGTGTGATCGTGATTGTGTGATCGTGATTGTGTGATCGTGATTGTGTGATCGTGATTGGGTGATCGTGATTGGGTGATCGTGATTGTGGGATTGTGACTGTACGATTGTGTGATTGTGATTGTGTGACTGTGATTGTGTGATTGTGATTGTGTGATTGTGATTGTGTGATTGTGATTGTGTGTTTGTGATTGTGTGATTGTGATTGTGTTTGTGTGACTGTGTGATTATGTGATTGTGATTGTCTGACAGTGATTGTGTGTGTGTGACTGTGTGATTGTGTATGTGTGATTGTGATTGTGATTGTGATAGTGTAACTGTGTGATTGTGATTGTGCGACCGTGATTGTGTGATCGTGATTGCGTGCTCGTGACTGTGTGATCGGGATTGTGTGATCGTGATTGAGTAATTGTGACTGTGTGATTGTGTGATTGTGATTGTGATTGTGATTGTGATTGTGATTGTGTGACTGTGTGATTGTGATTGTGTGATCGTGATTGTGTGAATGTGTTATAGTGATTGTGTGATTGTGATTGTGTTATTGCGATTGTGTGATTGCGATTGTGTGATTGCGATTGTGTGATTGCGATTGTGTGATTGCGATTGTGTGATTGCGATTGTGTGATTGCGATTGTGTGATTGCGATTGTGTGATTGCGACTGTGTGGTCGTGATTGTGTGATCGTGATTGTTTGATCGTGATTGTGTGACCGTGATTGTGTGACCGTGATTATGTGATCGTGATTGTGTGATCCTGATTGTGTGATTAGGATTCTGTGATCGTGATTGTGTAATCGTGATTGTGTGATCGTGATTGTGTGATCGTGATTGTGTGATTGTAATTGTGAGATTGTGATTGTGTGATTGTGAATGTGTGATTGTGATTGTGTGATTGTGATTGTGTGATCGTGATTGTGTGACTGTGATTGTGTGATTGTGATTGTGGGATTGTGATTGTGGGATTGTGATAGTGTGATTGTGTGACCGTGATTATGCGATCGTGATTGTGTGATCGTGATTGTGTGATTGTGATTGTGTGATTGTGATTGTGTGATTGTGATTGTGTGATTGTGATTGTGTGATTGTGATTGTGTTTGTGTGACTGTGTGATTATGTGATTGTGATTGTCTGATAGTGATTGTGTGTGTGTGACTGTGTGATTGTGTATGTGTGATTGTGATTGTGATTGTGATAGTGTGACTGTGTGATTGTGATTGTGCGACCGTGATTGTGTGATCGTGATTGCGTGATCGTGACTGTGTGATCGGGATTGTGTGATCGTGATTGAGTAATTGTGACTGTGTGATTGTGTGATTGTGATTGTGATTGTGATTGTGATTGTGATTGTGATTGTGTGACTGTGTGATTGTGATTGTGTGATCGTGATTGTGTGAATGTGTTATTGTGATTGTGTGATTGTGATTGTGTTATTGCGATTGTGTGATTGCGATTGTGTGATTGCGATTGTGTGATTGCGATTGTGTGATTGCGATTGTGTGATTGCGATTGTGTGATTGCGATTGTGTGATTGCGATTGTGTGATTGCGATTGTGTGATTGCGATTGTGTGATTGCGATTGTGTGATTGCGACTGTGTGGTCGTGATTGTGTGATCGTGATTGTTTGATCGTGATTGTGTGACCGTGATTGTGTGACCGTGATTATGTGATCGTGATTGTGTGATCCTGATTGTGTGATTAGGATTCTGTGATCGTGATTGTGTAATCGTGATTGTGTGATCGTGATTGTGATCGTGATTTTGTGATCGTGATTGTGTGATGGTCATTGTGTGATCGTGATTGTGTGATCGTGATTGTGTGATCGTGATTGTGATTGTGTGATTGTGATTGTGTGGTTGTGATTGTGTGATTGTGGTTGTGTGATTGTGATTGTGTGATGGCGATTGTGTGATCGTGACTGTGTGGTCGTGATTGTGTGATCGTGATTGTGGGATTGTGACTGTGGGATTGTGTGGTTGGGGTTGTGTGATTGTGATTGTGTGAATGTGATTGTGTGATTGTGATTGTGGGATTGTGATTGCGATTGTGTGATTGTGACTGTGTGGTCGTGATTGTGTGATCGTGATTGTGGGATTGTGACTGTGTGATTGTGTGATCGTGATTGTGTGATCGTGATTGTGTGATCGTGATTGTTTGATCGTGATTGGGTGATCGTGTTTGGGTGACCGTGATTGTGGGATTGTGACTGTGCGATTGTGTGATTGTGATTGTGTGACTGTGATTGTGTGATTGTGATTGTGTGATTGTGATTGTGTGATTGTGATTGTGTGATTGTGATTGTGTGATTGTGATTGTGTGATTGTGATTGTGTGATTGTGATTGTGTGATTGTGATTGTGTGATTGTGATTGTGTGATTGTGATTGTGTGATTGTGATTGTGTGATTGTGATTGTGTGATTGTGATTGTGTTTGTGTGACTGTGATTGTCTGATAGTGATTGTGTGTGTGTGACTGTGTGATTGTGTATGTGTGATTGTGATTGTGATTGTGATAGTGTGACTGTGTGATTGTGATTGTGCGACCGTGATTGTGTGATCGTGATTGCGTGCTCGTGACTGTGTGATCGGGATTGTGTGATCGTGATTGAGTAATTGTGACTGTGTGACTGTGTGATTGTGATTGTGATTGTGATTGTGATTGTGATTGTGATTGTGATTGTGATTGTGTGATCGTGATTGTGTGAATGTGTTATTGTGATTGTGTGATTGTGATTGTGTTATTGCGATTGTGTGATTGCGATTGTGTGATTGCGATTGTGTGATTGCGATTGTGTGATTGCGATTGTGTGATTGCGATTGTGTGATTGCGATTGTGTGATTGCGATTGTGTGATTGCGATTGTGTGATTGCGATTGTGTGATTGCGATTGTGTGATTGCGATTGTGTGATTGCGACTGTGTGGTCGTGATTGTGTGATCGTGATTGTTTGATCGTGATTGTGTGACCGTGATTGTGTGACCGTGATTATGTGATCGTGATTGTGTGATCCTGATTGTGTGATTAGGATTCTGTGATCGTGATTGTGTAATCGTGATTGTGTGATCGTGATTGTGATCGTGATTTTGTGATCGTGATTGTGTGATGGTGATTGTGTGATCGTGATTGTGTGATCGTGATTGTGTGATCGTGATTGTGATTGTGTGATTGTGATTGTGTGGTTGTGATTGTGTGATCGTGATTGTGTGATCGTGATTGTGTGATCGTGATTGTGTGATCGTGATTGGGTGATCGTGATTGGGTGATCGTGATTGTGGGATTGTGACTGTGCGATTGTGTGATTGTGATTGTGTGACTGTGATTGTGTGATTGTGATTGTGGGATTGTGATTGTGTGATTGTGATTGTGTGATCGTGACTGTGATTGTATGATTGTGATTGTGATTGTGATTGTGATTGTGATTGTGATTGTGATTGTGATTGTGATTGTGATTGTGTGACTGTGTGATTGTGATTGTGTGACTGTGATTGTGTGATCGTGATACTGTGATCGTGATAGTGTGATCGTGATTGTGTGATCGTGATTGGGTGATCGTGATTGGGTGATCGTGATTGTGGGATTCTGACTGTGTGATTGTGTGGTTGTGGTTGTGTGATTGTGATTGTGTGACTGTGATTGTGTGATTGTGATTGTGGGATTGTGATTGCGATTGTGTGATTGTGACTGTGTGGTCGTGATTGTGTGATCGTGATTGTGGGATTCTGACTGTGTGATTGTGTGGTCGTGATTGTGTGGTCGTGATTGTGTGATCGTGATTGTGTGATCGTGATTGTGTGATTGTGATTGTGTGATCGTGATTGTGTGATCGTGATTGTGGGATCGTGACTGTGTGATTGTGTGATTGTGATTGTGTGACTGTGATTGTGTGATTGTGATTGTGGGATTGAGATTGTGTGATTGTGATTGTGTGATAGTGACTGTGATTGTGTGATTGTGATTGTGTGACTGTGTGATTGTGATTGTGTGACTGTGATTGTGTGATCGTGATAGTGTGATTGTGATCGTGTGATTGTGATCGTGTGATTGCGATCGTGTGATTGCGATCGTGTGATTGCGATCGTCTGATTGCGATCGTGTGATTGCGATTGTGTGATTGCGATTGTGTGATTGCGATTGTGTGATTGCGATTGTGTGATTGCGATTGTGTGATTGCGATTGTGTGGCTGCGATTGTGTGATTGCGATTGTGTGATTGCGACTGTGTGGTCGTGATTGTGTGATCGTGATTGTTTGATCGTGATTGTGTGACCGTGATTGTGTGACCGTGATTATGTGATCGTGATTATGTGATCCTGATTGTGTGATTAGGATTCTGTGATCGTGATTGTGTAATCGTGATTGTGTGATCGTGATTGTGATCGTGATTTTGTGATCGTGATTGTGTGCTGGTGATTGTGTGATCGTGATTGTGTGATCGTGATTGTGATTGTGTGATTGTGATTGTGTGGTTGTGATTGTGTGATTGTGGTTGTGTGATTGTGATTGTGTGATGGCGATTGTGTGATCGTGACTGTGTGGTCGTGATTGTGTGATCGTGATTGTGGGATTGTGACTGTGGGATTGTGTGGTTGGGGTTGTGTGATTGTGATTGTGTGAATGTGATTGTGTGATTGTGATTGTGGGATTGTGATTGCGATTGTGTGATTGTGACTGTGTGGTCGTGATTGTGTGATCGTGATTGTGGGATTGTGACTGTGTGATTGTGTGATCGTGATTGTGTGATCGTGATTGTGTGATCGTGATTGTGTGATCGTGATTGGGTGATCGTGATTGGGTGATCGTGATTGTGGGATTGTGACTGTGCGATTGTGTGATTGTGATTGTGTGACTGTGATTGTGTGATTGTGATTGTGTGATTGTGATTGTGTGATTGTGATTGTGTGATTGTGATTGTGTGATTGTGATTGTGTTTGTGTGACTGTGTGATTATGTGATTGTGATTGTCTGATAGTGATTGTGTGTGTGTGACTGTGTGATTGTGTATGTGTGATTGTGATTGTGATTGTGATAGTGTGACTGTGTGATTGTGATTGTGCGACCGTGATTGTGTGATCGTGATTGCGTGCTCGTGACTGTGTGATCGGGATTGTGTGATCGTGATTGAGTAATTGTGACTGTGTGATTGTGTGATTGTGATTGTGATTGTGATTGTGATTGTGATTGTGATTGTGATTGTGTGACTGTGTGATTGTGATTGTGTGATCGTGATTGTGTGAATGTGTTATAGTGATTGTGTGATTGTGATTGTGTTATTGCGATTGTGTGATTGCGATTGTGTGATTGCGATTGTGTGATTGCGATTGTGTGATTGCGATTGTGTGATTGCGATTGTGTGATTGCGATTGTGTGATTGCGACTGTGTGGTCGTGATTGTGTGATCGTGATTGTTTGATCGTGATTGTGTGACCGTGATTGTGTGACCGTGATTATGTGATCGTGATTGTGTGATCCTGATTGTGTGATTAGGATTCTGTGATCGTGATTGTGTAATCGTGATTGTGTGATCGTGATTGTGTGATCGTGATTGTGTGATTGTAATTGTGAGATTGTGATTGTGTGATTGTGAATGTGTGATTGTGATTGTGTGATTGTGATTGTGTGATCGTGATTGTGTGACTGTGATTGTGTGATTGTGATTGTGGGATTGTGATTGTGGGATTGTGATAGTGTGATTGTGTGACCGTGATTATGCGATCGTGATTGTGTGATCGTGATTGTGTGATTGTGATTGTGTGATTGTGATTGTGTGATTGTGATTGTGTGATTGTGATTGTGTGATTGTGATTGTGTGATTGTGATTGTGTTTGTGTGACTGTGTGATTATGTGATTGTGATTGTCTGATAGTGATTGTGTGTGTGTGACTGTGTGATTGTGTATGTGTGATTGTGATTGTGATTGTGATAGTGTGACTGTGTGATTGTGATTGTGCGACCGTGATTGTGTGATCGTGATTGCGTGATCGTGACTGTGTGATCGGGATTGTGTGATCGTGATTGAGTAATTGTGACTGTGTGATTGTGTGATTGTGATTGTGATTGTGATTGTGATTGTGATTGTGATTGTGATTGTGTGAGTGTGTGATTGTGATTGTGTGATCGTGATTGTGTGAATGTGTTATTGTGATTGTGTGATTGTGATTGTGTTATTGCGATTGTGTGATTGCGATTGTGTGATTGCGATTGTGTGATTGCGATTGTGTGATTGCGATTGTGTGATTGCGATTGTGTGATTGCGATTGTGTGATTGCGATTGTGTGATTGCGATTGTGTGATTGCGATTGTGTGATTGCGATTGTGTGATTGCGATTGTGTGATTGCGATTGTGTGATTGCGACTGTGTGGTCGTGATTGTGTGATCGTGATTGTTTGATCGTGATTGTGTGACCGTGATTGTGTGACCGTGATTATGTGATCGTGATTGTGTGATCCTGATTGTGTGATTAGGATTCTGTGATCGTGATTGTGTAATCGTGATTGTGTGATCGTGATTGTGATCGTGATTTTGTGATCGTGATTGTGTGATGGTCATTGTGTGATCGTGATTGTGTGATCGTGATTGTGTGATCGTGATGGTGATTGTGTGATTGTGATTGTGTGGTTGTGATTGTGTGATTGTGGTTGTGTGATTGTGATTGTGTGATGGCGATTGTGTGATCGTGACTGTGTGGTCGTGATTGTGTGATCGTGATTGTGGGATTGTGACTGTGGGATTGTGTGGTTGGGGTTGTGTGATTGTGATTGTGTGAATGTGATTGTGTGATTGTGATTGTGGGATTGTGATTGCGATTGTGTGATTGTGACTGTGTGGTCGTGATTGTGTGATCGTGATTGTGGGATTGTGACTGTGTGATTGTGTGATCGTGATTGTGTGATCGTGATTGTGTGATCGTGATTGTTTGATCGTGATTGGGTGATCGTGTTTGGGTGACCGTGATTGTGGGATTGTGACTGTGCGATTGTGTGATTGTGATTGTGTGACTGTGATTGTGTGATTGTGATTGTGTGATTGTGATTGTGTGATTGTGATTGTGTGATTGTGATTGTGTGATTGTGATTGTGTGATTGTGATTGTGTGATTGTGATTGTGTGATTGTGATTGTGTGATTGTGAGTGTGTGATTGTGATTGTGTGATTGTGATTGTGTGATTGTGATTGTGTGATTGTGATTGTGTTTGTGTGACTGTGATTGTCTGATAGTGATTGTGTGTGTGTGACTGTGTGATTGTGTATGTGTGATTGTGATTGTGATTGTGATAGTGTGACTGTGTGATTGTGATTGTGCGACCGTGATTGTGTGATCGTGATTGCGTGCTCGTGACTGTGTGATCGGGATTGTGTGATCGTGATTGAGTAATTGTGACTGTGTGATTGTGTGATTGTGATTGTGATTGTGATTGTGATTGTGATTGTGATTGTGATTGTGATTGTGATTGTGTGATCGTGATTGTGTGAATGTGTTATTGTGATTGTGTGATTGTGATTGTGTTATTGCGATTGTGTGATTGCGATTGTGTGATTGCGATTGTGTGATTGCGATTGTGTGATTGCGATTGTGTGATTGCGATTGTGTGATTGCGATTGTGTGATTGCGATTGTGTGATTGCGATTGTGTGATTGCGATTGTGTGATTGCGATTGTGTGATTGCGATTGTGTGATTGCGATTGTGTGATTGCGACTGTGTGGTCGTGATTGTGTGATCGTGATTGTTTGATCGTGATTGTGTGACCGTGATTGTGTGACCGTGATTATGTGATCGTGATTGTGTGATCCTGATTGTGTGATTAGGATTCTGTGATCGTGATTGTGTAATCGTGATTGTGTGATCGTGATTGTGATCGTGATTTTGTGATCGTGATTGTGTGATGGTGATTGTGTGATCGTGATTGTGTGATCGTGATTGTGTGATTGTGATTGTGTGACTGTGATTGTGTGATTGTGATTGTGGGATTGTGATTGTGTGATTGTGATTGTGTGATCGTGACTGTGATTGTATGATTGTGATTGTGATTGTGATTGTGATTGTGATTGTGATTGTGATTGTGATTGTGATTGTGATTGTGTGACTGTGTGATTGTGATTGTGTGACTGTGATTGTGTGATCGTGATACTGTGATCGTGATAGTGTGATCGTGATTGTGTGATCGTGATTGGGTGATCGTGATTGGGTGATCGTGATTGTGGGATTCTGACTGTGTGATTGTGTGGTTGTGGTTGTGTGATTGTGATTGTGTGACTGTGATTGTGTGATTGTGATTGTGGGATTGTGATTGCGATTGTGTGATTGTGACTGTGTGGTCGTGATTGTGTGATCGTGATTGTGGGATTCTGACTGTGTGATTGTGTGGTCGTGATTGTGTGGTCGTGATTGTGTGATCGTGATTGTGTGATCGTGATTGTGTGATTGTGATTGTGTGATCGTGATTGTGTGATCGTGATTGTGGGATCGTGACTGTGTGATTGTGTGATTGTGATTGTGTGACTGTGATTGTGTGATTGTGATTGTGGGATTGAGATTGTGTGATTGTGATTGTGTGATAGTGACTGTGATTGTGTGATTGTGATTGTGTGACTGTGTGATTGTGATTGTGTGACTGTGATTGTGTGATCGTGATAGTGTGATTGTGATCGTGTGATTGTGATCGTGTGATTGCGATCGTGTGATTGCGATCGTGTGATTGCGATCGTCTGATTGCGATCGTGTGATTGCGATCGTGTGATTGCGATCGTGTGATTGCGATCGTGTGATTGCGATCGTGTGATTGCGTTTGTGTGATTGCGATTGTGTGATTGCGATTGTATGATTGCGATTGTGGGATTGCGATTGTGTGATTGTGATTGTGTGATTGTGATTGTGTGATCGTGATTGTGTCATCGTGATTGTGTGGTCGTGATTGTGTGATCGTGATTGTGTGATCGTGATTGTGGGATCGTGACTGTGTGATTGTGTGATTGTGATTGTGTGACTGTGATTGTGTGATTGTGATTGTGGGATTGAGATTGTGTGATTGTGATTTTGTGATCGTGACTGTGATTGTGTGATTGTGATTGTGTGACTGTGATTGTGTGATCGTGATAGTGTGATTGTCATCGTGTGATTGTGACCGTGTGATTGTGATAGTGCGATTGTGATAGTGCGATTGTGATAGTGCGATTGTGATAGTGCGATTGTGATTGTGCGATTGTGATTGTGCGATTGTGACAGTGCGATTGTGACAGTGCGATTGTGACAGTGCGATTGTGACAGTGCGATTGGGACTGCGCGATTGTGATTGTGCGATTGTGATTGTGCGATTGTGATAGTGCGATTGTGATAGTGCGATTGTGATAGTGCGATTGTGATTGTGCGATTGTGATGGTGGGATTGAGATTGTGTGATTGTGATTGTGTGATCGTGACTGTGATTGTGTCATTGTGATTGTGGGATTGTGATTGCGATTGTGTGATCGTGATTGTGGGATTGTGACTGTGTGATTGTGTGATTGTGATTGTGTGACTGTGATTGTGTGATTGTGATTGTGGGATTGAGATTGTGTGATTGTGATTGTGTGATCGTGACTGTGATTGTGTCATTGTGATTGTGGGATTGTGATTGCGATTGTGTGATCGTGATTGTGGGATTGTGACTGTGTGATTGTGTGGTTGTGATTGTGTGATCGTGATTGTGCGATCGTGATTGTGCGATCGTGATTGTGCGATCGTGATTGTGCGATCGTGATTGTGCGATCGTGATTGTGCGATCGTGATTGTGCGATCGTGATTGTGCGATCGTGATTGTGCGATCGTGATTGTGCGATCGTGATTGTGCGATCGTGATTGTGCGATCGTGATTGTGCGATCGTGATTGTGCGATCGTGATTGTTTGATTGTGATTGTTCGATTGTGATTGTGTGATTGTGATTGTGTTATTGCGATTGTGTGATTGTGATTGTGTGATCGCAACTGTGTGATCGCGACTGTGTGATCGTGCTTGTGTGATCGTGATTGTGCGATTGTGACTGTGTGATTGTGTGATTGTGATTGTATTTGTGTGACTGTGTGATTGTGATTGTGTGATCGTGATTGTGTGGTCGGGATTGTGTGATCGTGATTGTGTGATTGTGTTATTGTGACTGTGTGATGGTGATTGTGTGATGGTGATTGTGTGATTGTGATTGTGTGATTGTGATTGTGTGATCGTGATTGTGTGATCGTGATTGTGTGATCGTGATTGTGTGATTGTGATTGTGTGATCGTGATTGTGTGATCGTGATTGTGGGATCGTGACTGTGTGATTGTGTGATTGTGATTGTGTGACTGTGATGGTGTGATTGTGATTGTGGGATTGAGATTGTGTGATTGTGATTGTGTGATAGTGACTGTGATTGTGTGATTGTGATTGTGTGACTGTGTGATTGTGATTGTGTGACTGTGATTGTGTGATCGTGATAGTGTGATTGTGATCGTGTGATTGTGATCGTGTGATTGCGATCGTGTGATTGCGATCGTGTGATTGCGATCGTCTGATTGCGATCGTGTGATTGCGATCGTGTGATTGCGATCGTGTGATTGCGATCGTGTGATTGCGATCGTGTGATTGCGTTTGTGTGATTGCGATTGTGTGATTGCGATTGTATGATTGCGATTGTGGGATTGCGATTGTGTGATTGTGATTGTGTGATCGTGATTGTGTCATCGTGATTGTGTGGTCGTGATTGTGTGATCGTGATTGTGTGATCGTGATTGTGGGATCGTGACTGTGTGATTGTGTGATTGTGATTGTGTGACTGTGATTGTGTGATTGTGATTGTGGGATTGAGATTGTGTGATTGTGATTTTGTGATCGTGACTGTGATTGTGTGATTGTGATTGTGTGACTGTGATTGTGTGATCGTGATAGTGTGATTGTCATCGTGTGATTGTGACCGTGTGATTGTGATAGTGCGATTGTGATAGTGCGATTGTGATAGTGCGATTGTGATAGTGCGATTGTGATTGTGCGATTGTGATTGTGCGATTGTGACAGTGCGATTGTGACAGTGCGATTGTGACAGTGCGATTGTGACAGTGCGATTGGGACTGCGCGATTGTGATTGTGCGATTGTGATTGTGCGATTGTGATAGTGCGATTGTGATAGTGCGATTGTGATAGTGCGATTGTGATTGTGCGATTGTGATGGTGGGATTGAGATTGTGTGATTGTGATTGTGTGATCGTGACTGTGATTGTGTCATTGTGATTGTGGGATTGTGATTGCGATTGTGTGATCGTGATTGTGGGATTGTGACTGTGTGATTGTGTGATTGTGATTGTGTGACTGTGATTGTGTGATTGTGATTGTGGGATTGAGATTGTGTGATTGTGATTGTGTGATCGTGACTGTGATTGTGTCATTGTGATTGTGGGATTGTGATTGCGATTGTGTGATCGTGATTGTGGGATTGTGACTGTGTGATTGTGTGGTTGTGATTGTGTGATCGTGATTGTGCGATCGTGATTGTGCGATCGTGATTGTGCGATCGTGATTGTGCGATCGTGATTGTGCGATCGTGATTGTGCGATCGTGATTGTGCGATCGTGATTGTGCGATCGTGATTGTGCGATCGTGATTGTGCGATCGTGATTGTGCGATCGTGATTGTGCGATCGTGATTGTGCGATCGTGATTGTTTGATTGTGATTGTTCGATTGTGATTGTGTGATTGTGATTGTGTTATTGCGATTGTGTGATTGTGATTGTGTGATCGCAACTGTGTGATCGCGACTGTGTGATCGTGCTTGTGTGATCGTGATTGTGCGATTGTGACTGTGTGATTGTGTGATTGTGATTGTATTTGTGTGACTGTGTGATTGTGATTGTGTGATCGTGATTGTGTGGTCGGGATTGTGTGATCGTGATTGTGTGATTGTGTTATTGTGACTGTGTGATGGTGATTGTGTGATGGTGATTGTGTGATTGTGATTGTGTGATTGTGATTGTGTGATCGTGATTGTGTGATCGTGATTGTGTGATCGTGATTGTGTGATCGTGATTGTGTGATCGTGATTGTGTGATCGTGATTGTGTGATTGTGTGATTGTGATTGTGTGACTGTGATTGTGTGATCGTGATTGTGTGATCGTGATTGTGTAATCGTGATTGTGTGATCGTGATTGTGTGATCGTGATTGTGTGATCGTGATTGTGTGATTGTGATTGTGTGACTGTGATTGTGTGATCGTGATTATGTGATCGTGATTGTGTGATCGTGACTGTGTGATCGTGATTGTGTGATCGTGATTGTGGGATTGTGATTGTGTGATTGTGATTGTGTGATCGTGACTGTGATTGTGTGATTGTGATTGTGATTGTGATTGTGATTATGATTGTGTGACTGTGTGATTGTGATTGTGTGACTGTGATTGTGATTGTGATTGTGATTATGATTGTGTGACTGTGTGATTGTGATTGTGTGACTGTGATTGTGTGATTGTGATTGTGGGATTGTGATTGCGATTGTGTGATTGTGACTGTGTGGTTGTGATTGTGTGATCGTGATTGTGGGATTGTGACTGTGTGATTGTGTGGTTGTGGTTGTATGATCGTGATTGTGTGATCGTGATTGTGTGATAGTGATTGTGTGATAGTGATTGTGTGATCGTGATTGTGTGAGCGTGATTGTGTCTTCGTAATTGTGTGATCGTGATTGTGTGATCGCAATTGTGGGATTGTGACTGTGTGATTGTGTGATTGTGATTGTGTGACTGTGTGATTGTGATTGTGTGATCGTGATTGTGTGACTGTGATTGTGTGGTTGTGATTTTGGGATTGTGATTGTGTGATTGAGGTTGTGTGATTGTGGTTGTGTGATTGTGATTGTGTGATTGTGATAGTGCGATTGTGATAGTGCGATTGTGATTGTGCGATTGTGATTGTGGGATTGAGATTGTGTGATTGTGATTGTGTGATCGTGACTGTGATTGTGTCATTGTGATTGTGGGATTGTGATTGCGATTGTGTGATCGTGATTGTGGGATTGTGACTGTGTGATTGTGTGGTTGTGATTGTGTGATCGTGATTGTGCGATCGTGATTGTGCGATCGTGATTGTGCGATCGTGATTGTGCGATCGTGATTGTGCGATCGTGATTGTGCGATCGTGATTGTGCGATCGTGATTGTGCGATCGTGATTGTGCGATCGTGATTGTGCGATCGTGATTGTTTGATTGTGATTGTTTGGTTGTGATTGTGATTGTGATTGTGATAGTGTGACTGTGTGATTGTGATTGTGTGACGGTGATTGTGTGATCGTGATTGCGTGATCGTGACTGTGTGATCGGGATTGTGTGATCGTGATTGAGTAATTGTGACTGTGTGATTGTGTGATTGTGATTGTCATTGTGATTGTGATTGTGATTGTGATTGTGATTGTGTGACTGTGTGATTGTGATTGTGTGATCGTGATTGTGTGAATGTGTTATTGTGATTGTGTGATTGTGATTGTGTGACTGTGATTGTGTGATCGTGATACTGTGATCGTGATAGTGTGATCGTGATTGGGTGATCGTGATTGCGTGATCGTGATTGGGTGATCGTGATTGTGGGATTCTGACTGTGTGATTGTGTGGTTGTGGTTGTGTGATTGTGATTGTGTGACTGTGATTGTGTGATTGTGATTGTGGGATTGTGGGATTGTGATTGCGATTGTGTGATTGTGACTGTGTGGTCGTGATTGTGTGATCGTGATTGTGGGATTGTGACTGTTTGATTGTGTGGTTGTGGTTGTGTGATTGTGATTGTGTGATCGTGATTGTGTGATTGTGATTGTGTGATCGTGATTGTGTGATCGTGATTGTGTGATCGTGATTGTGTGATCGTGATTGTGGGATCGTGACTGTGTGATTGTGTGATTGTGATTGTGTGACTGTGATTGTGTGATTGTGATTGTGGGATTGAGATTGTGTGATTGTGATTGTGTGATCGTGACTGTGATTGTGTGATTGTGATTGTGTGACTGTGTGATTGTGATTGTGTGACTGTGATTGTGTGATCGTGATAGTGTGATTGTCATCGTGTGATTGTGATCGTGTGATTGTGATAGTGCGGTTGTGATAGTGCGATTGTGATAGTGCGATTGTGATAGTGCGATTGTGATTGTGCGATTGTGATTGTGGGATTGAGATTGTGTGATTGTGATTGTGTGATCGTGACTGTGATTGTGTCATTGTGATTGTGGGATTGTGATTGCGATTGTGTGATCGTGATTGTGGGATTGTGACTGTGTGATTGTGTGGTTGTGATTGTGTGATCGTGATTGTGCGATCGTGATTGTGCGATCGTGATTGTGCGATCGTGATTGTGCGATCGTGATTGTGCGATCGTGATTGTGCGATCGTGATTGTGCGATCGTGGTTGTGCGATCGTGATTGTGCGATCGTGATTGTGCGATCGTGATTGTGCGATCGTGATTGTTTGATTGTGATTGTTTGGTTGTGATTGTGTGATTGTGATTGTGATTGTGATAGTGTGACTGTGTGATTGTGATTGTGTGACGGTGATTGTGTGATCGTGATTGCGTGATCGTGACTGTGTGATCGGGATTGTGTGATCGTGATTGAGTAATTGTGACTGTGTGATTGTGTGATTGTGATTGTCATTGTGATTGTGATTGTGATTGTGATTGTGTGACTGTGTGATTGTGATTGTGTGATCGTGATTGTGTGAATGTGTTATTGTGATTGTGTGATTGTGATTGTGTTATTGCGATTGTGTTATTGCGATTGTGTGATTGTGATTGTGTGATCGCAACTGTGTGATCGCAACTGTGTGATCGCGACTGTGTGATCGTGCTTGTGTGATCGTGATTGTGCGATTGTGACTGTGTGATTGTGTGATTGTGATTGTATTTGTGTGACTGTGTGATTGTGATTGTGTGATCGTGATTGTGTGGTCGGGATTGTGTGATCGTGATTGTGTGATTGTGTTATTGTGACTGTGTGATGGTGATTGTGTGATGGTGATTGTGTGATTGTGATTGTGTGATTGTGATTGTGTGATTGTGATTGTGTGATCGTGATTGTGTGATCGTGATTGTGTGATCGTGATTGTGTGATCGTGATTGTGTGATCGTGATTGTGTGATTGTGTGATTGTTATTGTGTGACTGTGATTGTGTGATCGTGATTGTGTGATCGTGATTGTGTAATCGTGATTGTGTGATCGTGATTGTGTGATCGTGATTGTGTGATTGTGTGATTGTGATTGTGTGACTGTGATTGTGTGATCGTGATTATGTGATCGTGATTGTGTGATCGTGATTGTGTGATCGTGACTGTGTGATCGTGATTGTGTGATCGTGATTGTGGGATTGTGATTGTGTGATTGTGATTGTGTGATCGTGACTGTGATTGTGTGATTGTGATTGTGATTGTGATTGTGATTATGACTGTGTGACTGTGTGATTGTGATTGTGTGACTGTGATTGTGATTGTGATTGTGATTATGATTGTGTGACTGTGTGATTGTGATTGTGTGACTGTGATTGTGTGATCGTGACTGTGATTGTGTGATTGTGATTGTGATTGTGACTGTGATTGTGATTGTGTGACTGTGATTGTGTGATCGTGATAGTGTGGTCGTGATTGTGTGATCGTGATTGTGGGATTGTGACTGTGTGATTGTGTGGTTGTGGTTGTGTGATTGTGATTGTGTGACTGTGATTGTGTGATTGTGATTGTGGGATTGTGATTGCGATTGTGTGATTGTGACTGTGTGGTTGTGATTGTGTGATCGTGATTGTGGGATTGTGACTGTGTGATTGTGTGGTTGTGGTTGTATGATCGTGAGTGTGTGATCGTGATTGTGTGATCGTGATTGTGTGATTGTAATTGTGTGATTGTGATTGTGTGATTGTGATTGTGTGATTGTGATTGTGTGATTGTGATTGTGTGATTGTGATTGTGTGATCGTGATTGTGTGACTGTGATTGTGTGATTGTGATTGTGGGATTGTGATTGTGGGATTGTGATAGTGTGATTGTGTGATCGTGATTATGCGATCGTGATTGTGTGATCGTGATTGTGTGTTCGTGATTGTGTGGTCGTGATTGTGTGATCGTGATTGTGTGATCGTGATTGTGTGATTGTGATTGTGTGATCGTGATTGTGTGATCGTGATTGTGTGATCGTGATTGTGGGATCGTGACTGTGTGATTGTGTGATTGTGATTGTGTGACTGTGATTGTGTGATTGTGATTGTGGGATTGAGATTGTGTGATTGTGATTGTGTGATAGTGACTGTGATTGTGTGATGGTGATTGTGGGATTGAGATTGTGTGATTGTGATTGTGTGATAGTGACTGTGATTGTGTGATTGTGATTGTGTGACTGTGTGATTGTGATTGTGTGACTGTGATTGTGTGATCGTGATAGTGTGATTGTGATCGTGTGATTGTGATCGTGTGATTGCGATCGTGTGATTGCGATCGTGTGATTGCGATCGTCTGATTGCGATCGTGTGATTGCGATCGTGTGATTGCGATCGTGTGATTGCGATCGTGTGATTGCGTTTGTGTGATTGCGATTGTGTGATTGCGATTGTATGATTGCGATTGTGGGATTGCGATTGTGTGATTGTGATTGTGTGATTGTGATTGTGTGATCGTGATTGTGTCATCGTGATTGTGTGGTCGTGATTGTGTGATCGTGATTGTGGGATCGTGACTGTGTGATTGTGTGATTGTGATTGTGTGACTGTGATTGTGTGATTGTGATTGTGGGATTGAGATTGTGTGATTGTGATTGTGTGATCGTGACTGTGATTGTGTAATTGTGATTGTGTGACTGTGTGATTGTGATTGTGTGACTGTGATTGTGTGATCGTGATAGTGTGATTGTCATCGTGTGATTGTGATCGTGTGATTGTGATAGTGCGGTTGTGATAGTGCGATTGTGATAGTGCGATTGTGATAGTGCGATTGTGATTGTGCGATTGTGATTGTGGGATTGAGATTGTGTGATTGTGATTGTGTGATCGTGACTGTGATTGTGTCATTGTGATTGTGGGATTGTGATTGCGATTGTGTGATCGTGATTGTGGGATTGTGACTGTGTGATTGTGTGGTTGTGATTGTGTGATCGTGATTGTGCGATCGTGATTGTGCGATCGTGATTGTGCGATCGTGATTGTGCGATCGTGATTGTGCGATCGTGATTGTGCGATCGTGATTGTGCGATCGTGATTGTGCGATCGTGATTGTGCGATCGTGATTGTGCGATCGTGATTGTGCGATCGTGATTGTGCGATCGTGATTGTGCGATCGTGATTGTTTGATTGTGATTGTTTGGTTGTGATTGTGTGATTGTGATTGTGTGATTGTGATTGTGATTGTGATAGTGTGACTGTGTGATTGTGATTGTGTGACGGTGATTGTGTGATCGTGATTGCGTGATCGTGACTGTGTGATCGGGATTGTGTGATCGTGATTGAGTAATTGTGACTGTGTGATTGTGTGATTGTGATTGTCATTGTGATTGTGATTGTGATTGTGATTGTGATTGTGTGACTGTGTGATTGTGATTGTGTGATCGTGATTGTGTGAATGTGTTATTGTGATTGTGTGATTGTGATTGTGTGATTGTGATTGTGTTATTGCGGTGGTGTTATTGCGATTGTGTGATTGTGATTGTGTGATTGTGATTGTGTGATCGCAACTGTGTGATCGCGACTGTGTGATCGTGCTTGTGTGATCGTGATTGTGCGATTGTGACTGTGTGATTGTGTGATTGTGATTGTATTTGTGTGACTGTGTGATTGTGATTGTGTGATCGTGATTGTGTGGTCGGGATTGTGTGATCGTGATTGTGTGATTGTGTTATTGTGACTGTGTGATGGTGATTGTGTGATGGTGATTGTGTGATTGTGATTGTGTGATTGTGATTGTGTGATTGTGATTGTGTGATCGTGATTGTGTGATCGTGATTGTGTGATCGTGATTGTGTGATCGTGATTGTGTGATCGTGATTGTGTGATTGTGTGATTGTGATTGTGTGACTGTGATTGTGTGATCGTGATTGTGTGATCGTGATTGTGTAATCGTGATTGTGTGATCGTGATTGTGTGATCGTGATTGTGTGATTGTGTGATTGTGATTGTGTGACTGTGATTGTGTGATCGTGATTATGTGATCGTGATTGTGTGATCGTGATTGTGTGATCGTGACTGTGTGATCGTGATTGTGTGATCGTGATTGTGGGATTGTGATTGTGTGATTGTGATTGTGTGATCGTGACTGTGATTGTGTGATTGTGATTGTGATTGTGATTGTGATTATGACTGTGTGACTGTGTGATTGTGATTGTGTGACTGTGATTGTGATTGTGATTGTGATTATGATTGTGTGACTGTGTGATTGTGATTGTGTGACTGTGATTGTGTGATCGTGACTGTGATTGTGTGATTGTGATTGTGATTGTGATTGTGATTATGACTGTGTGACTGTGTGATTGTGATTGTGTGACTGTGATTGTGATTGTGATTGTGATTATGATTGTGTGACTGTGTGATTGTGATTGTGTGACTGTGATTGTGTGATCGTGACTGTGATTGTGTGATTGTGATTGTGATTGTGACTGTGATTGTGATTGTGTGATCGTGATTGTGTGATCGTGATTGTGTAATCGTGATTGTGTGATCGTGATTGTGTGATCGTGATTGTGTGATTGTGTGATTGTGATTGTGTGACTGTGATTGTGTGATCGTGATTATGTGATCGTGATTGTGTGATCGTGATTGTGTGATCGTGACTGTGTGATCGTGATTGTGTGATCGTGATTGTGGGATTGTGATTGTGTGATTGTGATTGTGTGATCGTGACTGTGATTGTGTGATTGTGATTGTGATTGTGATTGTGATTATGACTGTGTGACTGTGTGATTGTGATTGTGTGACTGTGATTGTGATTGTGATTGTGATTATGATTGTGTGACTGTGTGATTGTGATTGTGTGACTGTGATTGTGTGACTGTGATTGTGTGATCGTGACTGTGATTGTGTGATTGTGATTGTGATTGTGATTGTGATTATGACTGTGTGACTGTGTGATTGTGATTGTGTGACTGTGATTGTGATTGTGATTGTGATTATGATTGTGTGACTGTGTGATTGTGATTGTGTGACTGTGATTGTGTGATCGTGACTGTGATTGTGTGATTGTGATTGTGATTGTGACTGTGATTGTGATTGTGTGACTGTGATTGTGTGATCGTGATAGTGTGGTCGTGATTGTGTGATCGTGATTGTGGGATTGTGACTGTGTGATTGTGTGGTTGTGGTTGTGTGATTGTGATTGTGTGACTGTGATTGTGTGATTGTGATTGTGGGATTGTGATTGCGATTGTGTGATTGTGACTGTGTGGTTGTGATTGTGTGATCGTGATTGTGGGATTGTGACTGTGTGATTGTGTGGTTGCGGTTGTATGATCGTGAGTGTGTGATCGTGATTGTGTGATCGTGATTGTGTGATTGTAATTGTGTGATTGTGATTGTGTGATTGTGATTGTGTGATTGTGATTGTGTGATTGTGATTGTGTGATCGTGATTGTGTCATCGTGATTGTGTGGTCGTGATTGTGTGATCGTGATTGTGTGATCGTGATTGTGGGATCGTGACTGTGTGATTGTGTGATTGTGATTGTGTGACTGTGATTGTGTGATTGTGATTGTGGGATTGAGATTGTGTGATTGTGATTGTGTGATCGTGACTGTGATTGTGTAATTGTGATTGTGTGACTGTGTGATTGTGATTGTGTGACTGTGATTGTGTGATCGTGATAGTGTGATTGTCATCGTGTGATTGTGATCGTGTGATTGTGATAGTGCGATTGTGATAGTGCGATTGTGATTGTGCGATTGTGATTGTGGGATTGAGATTGTGTGATTGTGATTGTGTGATCGTGACTGTGATTGTGTCATTGTGATTGTGGGATTGTGATTGCGATTGTGTGATCGTGATTGTGGGATTGTGACTGTGTGATTGTGTGGTTGTGATTGTGTGATCGTGATTGTGCGATCGTGATTGTGCGATCGTGATTGTGCGATCGTGATTGTGCGATCGTGATTGTGCGATCGTGATTGTGCGATCGTGATTGTGCGATCGTGATTGTGCGATCGTGATTGTGCGATCGTGATTGTGCGATCGTGATTGTGCGATCGTGATTGTTTGATTGTGATTGTTTGGTTGTGATTGTGTGATTGTGATTGTGTGATTGTGATTGTGATTGTGATAGTGTGACTGTGTGATTGTGATTGTGTGACGGTGATTGTGTGATCGTGATTGCGTGATCGTGACTGTGTGATCGGGATTGTGTGATCGTGATTGAGTAATTGTGACTGTGTGATTGTGTGATTGTGATTGTCATTGTGATTGTGATTGTGATTGTGATTGTGTGACTGTGTGATTGTGATTGTGTGATCGTGATTGTGTGAATGTGTTATTGTGATTGTGTGATTGTGATTGTGTGATTGTGATTGTGTGATTGTGATTGTGTTATTGCGATTGTGTTATTGCGATTGTGTGATTGTGATTGTGTGATTGTGATTGTGTGATCGCAACTGTGTGATCGCGACTGTGTGATCGTGCTTGTGTGATCGTGATTGTGCGATTGTGACTGTGTGATTGTGTGATTGTGATTGTATTTGTGTGACTGTGTGATTGTGATTGTGTGATCGTGATTGTGTGGTCGGGATTGTGTGATCGTGATTGTGTGATTGTGTTATTGTGACTGTGTGATGGTGATTGTGTGATGGTGATTGTGTGATTGTGATTGTGTGATTGTGATTGTGTGATTGTGATTGTGTGATCGTGATTGTGTGATCGTGATTGTGTGATCGTGATTGTGTGATCGTGATTGTGTGATCGTGATTGTGTGATCGTGATTGTGTGATTGTGTGATTGTGATTGTGTGACTGTGATTGTGTGATCGTGATTGTGTGATCGTGATTGTGTAATCGTGATTGTGTGATCGTGATTGTGTGATCGTGATTGTGTGATTGTGTGATTGTGATTGTGTGACTGTGATTGTGTGATCGTGATTATGTGATCGTGATTGTGTGATCGTGATTGTGTGATCGTGACTGTGTGATCGTGATTGTGTGATCGTGATTGTGGGATTGTGATTGTGTGATTGTGATTGTGTGATCGTGACTGTGATTGTGTGATTGTGATTGTGATTGTGATTGTGATTATGACTGTGTGACTGTGTGATTGTGATTGTGTGACTGTGATTGTGATTGTGATTGTGATTATGATTGTGTGACTGTGTGATTGTGATTGTGTGACTGTGATTGTGTGATCGTGACTGTGATTGTGTGATTGTGATTGTGATTGTGACTGTGATTGTGATTGTGTGACTGTGTGATTGTGATTGTGTGACTGTGATTGTGTGATCGTGATAGTGGGGTCGTGATTGTGTGATCGTGATTGTGGGATTGTGACTGTGTGATTGTGTGGTTGTGGTTGTGTGATTGTGATTGTGTGACTGCGATTGTGTGATCGTGATTGTGTGATCGTGATTGTGTGATCGTGATTGTGTGATCGTGATTGTGTGATAGTGATTGTGTGATAGTGATTGTGTGATCGTGATTGCGTGATCGTGATTGTGTGATCGTGATTGTGTGGTCGTGATTGTGTGACTGTGTGATTGTGACTGTGTGATCGTGATTGTGTGATCGTGATTGTGTGATTGTGATTGTGATTTTGATTGTGTGACTGTGTTATTGTGATTGTGTGATCGTAACTGTGTGATCGTGACTGTGGGATCGTGATTGTGGGTTTGTGACTGTGTGATTGTGTGATTCTGATTGTGTGATTGTGATTGTGTGATTGTGATTGTGTGATTGTGATTGTGTGATTGTGATTGTGTGATCGTGATTGTGTGATCGTGATTGTGTGATCGTGATTGTGTGATCGTGATTGAGTGATCGTGATTGTGTGATCGTGATTGTGTGATCGTGATTGTGTGATCGTGATTGTGTGATTGTGGTTGTGTGATTGTGATTGTGGAATTGTGATTGTGTGATTGTGTGATCGTGATTGTGCGATCGTGATTGTGTGATGGTGATTGTGTGATCGCGATTGTGAGATTGTGACTGTGTGATTGCGATTGTGTGATTGCGATTGTGTGATTGCGATTGTGTGATTGCGATTGTGTGATTGCGATTGTGTGATTGCGATTGTGTGATTGCGATTGTGTGATTGCGATTGTGTGATTGCGATTGTGTGATTGCGATTGTGTGATTGCGATTGTGTGATTGCGATTGTGTGATTGCGATTGTGTGATTGCGAATGTGTGATTGCGATTGTGTGATTGCGATTGTGTGATTGCGATTGTGTGATTGCGATTGTGTGATTGCGATTGTGTGATTGCGATTGTGTGATTGCGACTGTGTGGTCGTGATTGTGTGATCGTGATTGTTTGATCGTGATTGTGTGACCGTGATTGTGTGACCGTGATTATGTGATCGTGATTGTGTGATCCTGATTGTGTGATTAGGATTCTGTGATCGTGATTGTGTAATCGTGATTGTGTGATCGTGATTGTGATCGTGATTTTGTGATCGTGATTGTGTGATGGTGATTGTGTGGTCGTGATTGTGTGATCGTGATTGTGTGATCGTGATTGTGATTGTGTGATTGTGATTGTGTGGTTGTGATTGTGTGATTGTGGTTGTGTGATTGTGATTGTGTGATGGCGATTGTGTGATCGTGACTGTGTGGTCGTGATTGTGTGATCGTGATTGTGGGATTGTGACTGTGGGATTGTGTGGTTGGGGTTGTGTGATTGTGATTGTGTGAATGTGATTGTGTGATTGTGATTGTGGGATTGTGATTGCGATTGTGTGATTGTGACTGTGTGGTCGTGATTGTGTGATCGTGATTGTGGGATTGTGACTGTGTGATTGTGTGATCGTGATTGGGTGATCGTGATTGGGTGATCGTGATTGTGGGATCGTGACTGTGTGATTGTGTGATTGTGATTGTGTGACTGTGATTGTGTGATTGTGATTGTGTGACTGTGTGATTGTGATTGTGTGATTGTGATTGTGTGATCGTGATTGTGTCATCGTGATTGTGTGGTCGTGATTGTGTGATCGTGATTGTGGGATCGTGACTGTGTGATTGTGTGATTGTGATTGTGTGACTGTGATTGTGTGATTGTGATTGTGGGATTGAGATTGTGTGATTGTGATTGTGTGATCGTGACTGTGATTGTGTGATTGTGATTGTGTGACTGTGTGATTGTGATTGTGTGACTGTGATTGTGTGATCGTGATAGTGTGATTGTCATCGTGTGATTGTGATCGTGTGATTGTGATAGTGCGATTGTGATAGTGCGATCGTGATTGTGCGATCGTGATTGTGCGATCGTGATTGTGCGATCGTGATTGTGCGATCGTGATTGTGCGATCGTGATTGTGCGATCGTGATTGTGCGATCGTGATTGTGCGATTGTGATTGTTTGATTGTGATTGTTTGATTGTGATTGTGTGATTGTGATTGTGATTGTGATAGTGTGACTGTGTGATTGTGATTGTGTGACGGTGATTGTGTGATCGTGATTGCGTGATCGTGACTGTGTGATCGGGATTGTGTGATCGTGATTGAGTAATTGTGACTGTGTGATTGTGTGATTGTGATTGTCATTGTGATTGTGATTGTGATTGTGATTGTGTGACTGTGTAATTGTGATTGTGTGATCGTGACTGTGATTGTGTGATTGTGATTGTGATTGTGACTGTGATTGTGATTGTGTGACTGTGTGATTGTGATTGTGTGACTGTGATTGTGTGATCGTGACAGTGTGGTCGTGATTGTGTGATCGTGATTGTGGGATTGTGACTGTGTGATTGTGTGGTTGTGGTTGTGTGATTGTGATTGTGTGACTGTGATTGTGTGATTGTGATTGTGGGATTGTGATTGCGATTGTGTGATTGTGACTGTGTGGTTGTGATTGTGTGATCGTGATTGTGGGATTGTGACTGTGTGATTGTGTGGTTGTGGTTGTATGATCGTGATTGTGTGATCGTGATTGTGTGATCGTGATTGTGTGATCGTGATTGTGTGATCGTGAATGTGTGATTGTGATTGTGTGATTGTGTGATTATGATTGTGTGACTGTGATTGTGTGATCGTGATTATGTGATCGTGATTGTGTGATCGTGATTGTGTGATCGTGATTGTGTGATCGTGATTGTGGGATTGTGATTGTGTGATTGTGATTGTGTGATCGTGACTGTGATTGTGTGATTGTGATTGTGATTGTGAATGTGATTTTGATTGTGTGACTGTGTGATTGTGATTGTGTGACTGTGATTGTGATTGTGATTGTGATTATGATTGTGTGACTGTGTGATTGTGATTGTGTGACTGTGATTGTGTGATCGTGATTGTGTGACTGTGATTGTGTGATTGTGATTGTGGGATTGTGACTGTGTGATTGTGTGGTTGTGGTTGTGTGATTGTGATTGTGTGACTGCGATTGTGTGATTGTGATTGTGGGATTGTGATTGCGATTGTGTGATTGTGACTGTGTGGTTGTGATTGTGTGATCGTGATTGTGGGATTGTGACTGTGTGATTGTGTGGTTGTGGTTGTATGATCGTGATTGTGTGATCGTGATTGTGTGATCGTGATTGTGTGATCGTGATTGTGTGATCGTGATTGTGTGATCGTGATTGTGTGATCGTGATTGTGTGATCGTGATTGTGTGATTGTGATTGTGTGATTGTGATTGTGTGATTGTGATTGTGTGATCGTGATTGTGTGACTGTGATTGTGTGATTGTGATTGTGGGATTGTGATTGTGGGATTGTGATAGTGTGATGGTGTGATCGTGATTTTGCGATCGTGATTGTGTGATCGTGATTGTGTGATTGTGATTGTGATTGTGATTGTGTGATCGTGATTGTGTGATCGTGATTGTGTGATCGTGATTGTGTGATAGTGATTGTGTGATAGTGATTGTGTGATCGTGATTGTGTGAGCGTGATTGTGTCGTCGTAATTGTGTGATCGTGATTGTGAGATCGCAATTGTGGGATTGTGACTGTGTGATTGTGTGATTGTGATTGTGTGACTGTGTGATTGTGATTGTGTGATCGTGATTGTGTGACTGTGATTGTGTGGTTGTGATTTTGGGATTGTGATTGTGTGATTGAGGTTGTGTGATTGTGGTTGTGTGATTGTGATTGTGTGATTGTGATTGTGTGATTGTGATTGTGTGATTGTGATTGTGTGATTGTGATTGTGTGATTGTGATTGTGTGATTGTGATTGTGTGATTGTGATTGTGTGATTGTGATTGTGTGATTGTGATTGACTGATAGTGATTGTGTGTGTGTGACTGTGTGATTGTGTATGTGTGATTGTGATTGTGATTGTGATAGTGTGACTGTGTGATTGTGATTGTGCGACCGTGATTGTGTGATCGTGATTGCGTGATCGTGACTGTGTGATCGGGATTGTGTGATCGTGATTGAGTAATTGTGACTGTGTGATTGTGTGATTGTGATTGTGATTGTGATTGTGATTGTGTGATCGTGATTGTGTGAATGTGTTATTGTGATTGTGTGATTGTGATTGCGTTATTGCGATTGTGTGATTGCGATTGTGTGATTGCGATTGTGTGATTGCGATTGTGTGATTGCGATTGTGTGATTGCGATTGTGTGATTGCGATTGTGTGATTGCGATTGTGTGATTGCGATTGTGTGATTGCGATTGTGTGATTGCGATTGTGTGATTGCGATTGTGTGATTGCGATTGTGTGATTGCGATTGTGTGATTGCGATTGTGTGATTGCGATTGTGTGATTGCGATTGTGTGATTGCGATTGTGTGATTGCGATTGTGTGATTGTGATTGTGTGATAGTGATTGTGGGATTGTGACTGTGTTATTGTGTGATTGTGATTGTGATTGTGTGACTGTGAGATCGTGATTGTGTGATCGTGATTGTGTGATCGTGATTGTGTGATCGTGATTGTGTGATCGTGATTGTGTGATAGTGATTGTGTGATTGTGTGATCGTGATTGTGTGATCGTGATTGTGTGATCGTGATTGTGTGATCGCGATTGTGTGATCGCGATTGTGTGATCGCGATTGTGTGAATGCGATTGTGTGATTGCGATTGTGTGATTGCGATTGTGTGATTGCGATTGTGTGATTGTGATTGTGTGGTAGTGATTGTGGGATTGTGACTGTGTTATTGTGTGATTGTGATTGTGATTGTGTGACTGTGAGATCGTGATTGTGTGATCGTGATTGTGTGATCGTGATTGTGTGATCGTGATTGTGTGATCGTGATTGTGTGATCGTGATTGTGTGATAGTGATTGTGTGATTGTGTGATCGTGATTGTGTGATAGTGATTGTGTGATAGTGATTGTGTGATCGTGATTGCGTGATCGTGATTGCGTGATCGTGATTGTGTGATCGTGATTGTGTGATAGTGATTGTGTGATTGTGTGATCGTGATTGGGTGATCGTGATTGTGTGATAGTGATTGTGTGATCGTGATTGTGTGATTGTGTGATTGTGATTGTGCGATCGTGATTGTGTGATGGTGATTGTGTGATCGTGATTGTGAGATTGTGACTGTGTGATTGTGTGATCGTAACTGTGTGATCGTGACTGTGGGATCGTGATTGTGGGTTTGTGACTGTGTGATTGTGTGATTGTGATTGTGTGATTGTGATCGTGTGATTGTGATCGTGTGATTGTGATTGTGTGATTGTGATTGTGTGATTGTGATTGTGTGATTGTGATTGTGTGATTGTGATTGTGTGATTGTGGTTGTGTGATTGTGGTTGTGTGATTGTGGTTGTGTGATTGTGGTTGTGTGATTGTGGTTGTGTGATTGTGGTTGTGTGATTGTGGTTGTGTGATTGTGGTTGTGTGATTGTGATTGTGTGATTGTGATTGTGTGATTGTGATTGTGTGATTGTTATTGTGTGATTGTGATTGTGTGATTGTGATTGTGTGATCGTGATTGTGTGACTGTGTGATTGTGACTGTGTGATCGTGATTGTATGATCGTGATTGTGTGATTGTGATTGTGATTGTGATTGTGTGACTGTGTTATTGTGATTGTGTGATCGTGACTGTGTGATCGTGTTTGTGTGATCGTGATTGTGGGTTTGTGACTGTGTGATTGTGTGATTGTGATTGTGTGATCGTGATTGTGTGATTGTGATTGTGTGATTGTGATCGTGATTGTGATTGTGATTGTGATTGTGTGATTGTGATTGTGTGATTGTGATTGTGTGATTGTGATTGTGTGATCGTGATTGTGTGGTCGTGATTGTGTGATCGTGATTGTGTGATCGTGATTGTGTGATCGTGATTGTGTGATCGTGATTGTGTGATCGTGATTGTGTGATGGTGATTGTGTGATGGTGATTGTGTGATCGTGATTGTGTGATCGAGATTGTGTGATCGTGATTGTGTGATCGTGATTGTGTGATAGTGATGGTGTGATTGTGATTGTGTGATTGTGGTTGTGTGATTGTGGTTGTGTGATTGTGATTGTGTGATTGCGATTGTGTGATCGTGACTGTGTGGTCGTGATCGTGTGATCGTGATTGTGGGATTGTGACTGTGTGATTGTGTGATTGTTTGATTGTGTTATTGCGATTGTGTGATTGCGATTGTGTGATTGCGATTGTGTGATTGTGATTGTGGGATTGTGATTGCGATTGTGTGATTGTGACTGTGTGGTCGTGATTGTGTGATCGTGATTGTGGGATTGTGACTGCGTGATTGTGTGATCGTGATTGGGTGATCGTGATTGGGTGATCGTGATTGGGTGATCGTGATTGTGGGATCGTGACTGTGTGATTGTGTGATTGTGATTGTGTGACTGTGATTGTGTGATTGTGATTGTGTGACTGTGTGATTGTGATTGTGTGATTGTGATTGTGTGATCGTGATTGTGTGATCGTGATTGTGGGATTGTGATTGCGATTGTGTGATCGTGATTGTGAGATTGTGACTGTGTGATTGTGTGGTTGTGATTGTGTGATCGTGATTGTGCGATCGTGATTGTGCCATCGTGATTGTGCGATCGTGATTGTGTGATGGTGATTGTGTGATCGTGATTGTGTGATTGTGATTGTGTGATCGTGATTGTGTGATCGTGATTGTGTGGTTGTGGTTGTGTGATTGTGTGGTTGTGGTTGTGTGATTGTGATTGTGTGACTGTGATTGTGTGATTGTGATTGTGGGATTGTGATTGCGATTGTGTGATTGTGACTGTGTGGTTGTGATTGTGTGATCGTGATTGTGGGATTGTGACTGTGTGATTGTGTGGTTGTGGTTGTATGATCGTGATTGTGTGATCGTGATTGTGTGATCGTGATTGTGTGGTCGTGATTGTGTGATCGTGATTGTGTGATCGTGATTGTGTGATTGTGATTGTGTGATTGTGTGATTATGATTGTGTGACTGTGATTGTGTGATCGTGATTATGTGATCGTGATTGTGTGATCGTGATTGTGTGATCGTGATTGTGTGATCGTGATTGTGGGATTGTGATTGTGTGATTGTGATTGTGTGATCGTGACTGTGATTGTGTGATTGTGATTGTGATTGTGAATGTGATTTTGATTGTGTGACTGTGTGATTGTGATTGTGTGACTGTGATTGTGATTGTGATTGTGATTATGATTGTGTGACTGTGTGATTGTGATTGTGTGACTGTGATTGTGTGATCGTGATTGTGTGACTGTGATTGTGTGATTGTGATTGTGGGATTGTGACTGTGTGATTGTGTGGTTGTGGTTGTGTGATTGTGATTGTGTGACTGTGATTGTGTGATTGTGATTGTGGGATTGTGATTGCGATTGTGTGATTGTGACTGTGTGGTTGTGATTGTGTGATCGTGATTGTGGGATTGTGACTGTGTGATTGTGTGGTTGTGGTTGTATGATCGTGATTGTGTGATCGTGATTGTGTGATCGTGATTGTGTGATCGTGATTGTGTGATCGTGATTGTGTGATCGTGATTGTGTGATCGTGATTGTGTGATTGTGATTGTGTGATTGTGATTGTGTGATTGTGATTGTGTGATTGTGATTGTGTGATCGTGATTGTGTGACTGTGATTGTGTGATTGTGATTGTGGGATTGTGATTGTGGGATTGTGATAGTGTGATGGTGTGGTCGTGATTTTGCGATCGTGATTGTGTGATCGTGATTGTGTGATTGTGATTGTGATTGTGATTGTGTGATCGTGATTGTGTGATCGTGATTGTGTGATAGTGATTGTGTGATAGTGATTGTGTGATCGTGATTGTGTGAGCGTGATTGTGTCGTCGTAATTGTGTGATCGTGATTGTGAGATCGCAATTGTGGGATTGTGACTGTGTGATTGTGATTGTGTGATTGTGATTGTGTGATTGTGATTGTGTGATTGTGATTGTGTGATTGTGATTGTGTTTGTGTGACTGTGTGATTGTGTGATTGTGATTGACTGATAGTGATTGTGTGTGTGTGACTGTGTGATTGTGTATGTGTGATTGTGATTGTGATTGTGATAGTGTGACTGTGTGATTGTGATTGTGCGACCGTGATTGTGTGATCGTGATTGCGTGATCGTGACTGTGTGATCGGGATTGTGTGATCGTGATTGAGTAATTGTGACTGTGTGATTGTGTGATTGTGATTGTGATTGTGATTGTGATTGTGATTGTGTGATCGTGATTGTGTGAATGTGTTATTGTGATTGTGTGATTGTGATTGCGTTATTGCGATTGTGTGATTGCGATTGTGTGATTGCGATTGTGTGATTGCGATTGTGTGATTGCGATTGTGTGATTGCGATTGTGTGATTGCGATTGTGTGATTGCGATTGTGTGATTGCGATTGTGTGATTGCGATTGTGTGATTGCGATTGTGTGATTGCGATTGTGTGATTGCGATTGTGTGATTGCGATTGTGTGATTGCGATTGTGTGATTGCGATTGTGTGATTGCGATTGTGTGATTGCGATTGTGTGATTGCGATTGTGTGATTGCGATTGTGTGATTGCGATTGTGTGATTGCGATTGTGTGATTGCGATTGTGTGATTGTGATTGTGTGATAGTGATTGTGGGATTGTGACTGTGTTATTTTGTGATTGTGATTGTGATTGTGTGACTGTGAGATCGTGATTGTGTGATCGTGATTGTGTGATAGTGATTGTGTGATTGTGTGATCGTGATTGTGTGATCGTGATTGTGTGATCGTGATTGTGTGATCGTGATTGTGTGATAGTGATTGTGTGATCGTAATTGTGTGATCGTGATTGTGTGATCGTGATTGTGTGATCGTGATTGTGTGAGCGTGATTGTGTGATAGTGATTGTGTGATAGTGATTGTGTGATAGTGATTGTGTGATCGTGATTGCGTGATCGTGATTGTGTGATCGTGATTGTGTGACTGTGTGATTGCGACTGTGTGATCGTGAGTGTGTGATCGTGATTGTGTGATTGTGATTGTGATTGTGATTGTGTGGCTGTGTTATTGTGATTGTGTGATCGTGACTGTGTGATCGTGTTTGTGTGATCGTGATTGTGGGTTTGTGACTGTGTGATTGTGTGATTGTGATTGTGTGATCGTGATTGTGTGATTGTGATTGTGTGATTGTGATTGTGATTGTGATTGTGATTGTGATTGTGATTGTGATTGTGTGACTGTGTGATTGTGATTGTGTGACTGTGATTGTGTGATCGTGATAGTGTGGTCGTGATTGTGTGATCGTGATTGTGGGATTGTGACTGTGTGATTGTGTGGTTGTGGTTTTGTGATTGTGATTGTGTGACTGTGACTGTGTGATTGTGAATGTGGGATTGTGATTGCGATTGTGTGATTGCGACTGTGTGGTCGTGATAGTGTGATCGTGATTGTGGGATTGTGACTGTGCGATTGTGTGGTTGTGGTTCTATGATCGTGATTGTGTGATCGTGATTGTGTGACCGTGATTGTGTGACCGCGATTGTGTGATCGCGATTGTGTGATCGCGATTGTGTGATCGCGATTGTGTGATCGCGATTGTGTGATCGCGATTGTATGATCGCGATTGTGTGATCGCGATTGTGTGATCGCGATTGTGTGATCGCGATTGTGTGATCGCGATTGTGTGAATGCGATTGTGTGATTGCGATTGTGTGATTGCGATTGTGTGATTGCGATTGTGTGATTGTGATTGTGTGGTAGTGATTGTGGGATTGTGACTGTGTTATTGTGTGATTGTGATTGTGATTGTGTGACTGTGAGATCGTGATTGTGTGATCGTGATTGTGTGATCGTGATTGTGTGATCGTGATTGTGTGATCGTGATTGTGTGATCGTGATTGTGTGATAGTGATTGTGTGATTGTGTGATCGTGATTGTGTGATAGTGATTGTGTGATAGTGATTGTGTGATCGTGATTGCGTGATCGTGATTGTGTGATCGTGATTGTGTGATCGTGATTGTGTGATAGTGATTGTGTGATTGTGTGATCGTGATTGGGTGATCGTGATTGTGTGATAGTGATTGTGTGATCGTGATTGTGTGATTGTGTGATTGTGGTTGTGCGATCGTGATTGTGTGATGGTGATTGTGTGATCGTGATTGTGTGATTGTGATTGTGTGATCGTGATTGTGTGATCGTGATTGTGTGGTTGTGGTTGTGTGATTGTGTGGTTGTGGTTGTGTGATTGTGATTGTGTGACTGTGATTGTGTGATTGTGATTGTGGGATTGTGATTGCGATTGTGTGATTGTGACTGTGTGGTTGTGATTGTGTGATCGTGATTGTGGGATTGTGACTGTGTGATTGTGTGGTTGTGGTTGTATGATCGTGATTGTGTGATCGTGATTGTGTGATCGTGATTGTGTGATCGTGATTGTGTGATTGTGATTGTGTGATTGTGATTGTGTGATTGTGATTGTGTGATTGTGATTGTGTGATTGTGATTGTGTGATTGTGATTGTGTGATCGTGATTGTGTGACTGTGATTGTGTGATTGTGATTGTGGGATTGTGATTGTGGGATTGTGATAGTGTGATTGTGTGATCGTGATTATGCGATCGTGATTGTGTGATCGTGATTGTGTGATTGTGATTGTGATTGTGATTGTGTGATCGTGATTGTGTGATCGTGATTGTGTGATAGTGATTGTGTGATAGTGATTGCGTGATCGTGATTGTGTGAGCGTGATTGTGTCGTCGTAATTGTGTGATCGTGATTGTGTGATCGCAATTGTGGGATTGTGACTGTGTGATTGTGTGATTGTGATTGTGTGACTGTGTGATTGTGATTGTGATTGTGATTGTGATTGTGATTGTGATTGTGATTGTGATTGTGATTGTGATTGTGTGACTGTGTGATTGTGATTGTGTGATCGTGATTGTGTGAATGTGTTATTGTGATTGTGTGATCGTGATTGTGTGACTGTGATTGTGTGGTTGTGATTTTGGGATTGTGATTGTGTGATTGAGGTTGTGTGATTGTGGTTGTGTGATTGTGATTGTGTGATTGTGATTGTGTGATTGTGATTGTGTGATTGTGATTGTGTGATTGTGATTGTGTGATTGTGATTGCGTGATTGTGATTGTGTGATTGTGATTGTGTGATTGTGATTGTGTGATTGTGATTGTGTGATTGTGATTGTGTGATTGTGATTGTGTGATTGTGATTGTGTGATTGTGATTGTGTGATTGTGATTGTGTGATTGTGATTGTGTGATTGTGATTGTGTGATTGTGATTGTGTGATTGTGATTGTGTTTGTGTGACTGTGTGATTGTGTGATTGTGATTGTCTGACAGTGATTGTGTGTGTGTGACTGTGTGATTGTGTATGTGTGATTGTGATTGTGATTGTGATAGTGTGACTGTGTGATTGTGATTGTGCGACCGTGATTGTGTGATCGTGATTGCGTGATCGTGACTGTGTGATCGGGATTGTGTGATCGTGATTGAGTAATTGTGACTGTGTGATTGTGTGATTGTGATTGTGATTGTGATTGTGATTGTGATTGTGATTGTGATTGTGATTGTGATTGTGATTGTGTGACTGTGTGATTGTGATTGTGTGATCGTGATTGTGTGAATGTGTTATTGTGATTGTGTGATTGTGATTGTGTTATTGCGATTGTGTCATTGCGATTGTGTGATTGCGATTGTGTGATTGCGATTGTGTGATTGCGATTGTGTGATTGCGATTGTGTGATTGCGATTGTGTGATTGCGATTGTGTGATTGCGATTGTGTGATTGCGATTGTGTGATTGCGATTGTGTGATTGTGATCGTGTGATTGTGATCGTGTGATTGTGATCGTGTGATTGTGATCGTGTGATTGTGATTGTGTGATTGTGATTGTGTGATTGTGTGACTGTGTGATTGTGATTGTGTGACTGTGATTGTGTGATCGTGATAGTGTGATCGTGATAGTGTGATCGTGATTGTGTGATCGTGACTGTGTGGTCGTGATTGTGTGATCGTGATTGTGGGATTGTGACTGTGTGATTGTGTGTTTGTGGTTGTGTGATTGTGATTGTGTGACTGTGATTGTGCGATTGTGATTGTGGGATTGTGATTGCGATTGTGTGATTGTGACTGTGTGGTCGTGATTGTGTGATCGTGATTGTGGGATTGTGACTGTGTGATTGTGTGGTTGTGATTGTGTGATTGAGGTTGTGTGATTGTGGTTGTCTGATCGTGATTGTGTGATCGTGATTGTGTGATTGTGATTGTGTGATTGTGATTGTGTGGTTGTGATTGTGTGATTGTGGTTGTGTGATTGTGATTGTGTGATGGCGATTGTGTGATCGTGACTGTGTGGTCGTGATTGTGTGATCGTGATTGTGGGATTGTGACTGTGGGATTGTGTGGTTGGGGTTGTGTGATTGTGATTGTGTGAATGTGATTGTGTGATTGTGATTGTGTGATTGTGATTGTGTGATTGTGATCGTGATTGTGATTGTGATTGTGATTGTGTGATTGTGATTGTGTGATTGTGATTGTGTGATTGTGATTGTGTGATTGTGACGGTGTGATCGTGATTGTGTGGTCGTGATTGTGTGATCGTGATTGGGTGATCGTGATTGGGTGATCGTGATTGGGTGATCGTGATTGTGGGATTGTGACTGTGCGATTGTGTGATTGTGATTGTGTGACTGTGATTGTGTGATTGTGATTGTGGAATTGTGATTGTGTGATTGTGATTGTTTGATCGTGACTGTGATTGTATGATTGTGATTGTGATTGTGATTGTGATTGTGATTGTGATTGTGATTGTGATTGTGATTGTGATTGTGATTGTGATTGTGATTGTGATTGTGTGACTGTGTGATTGTGATTGTGTGACTGTGATTGTGTGATCGTGATAGTGTGATCGTGATAGTGTGATCGTGATTGTGTGATCGTGACTGTGTGGTCGTGATTGTGTGATCGTGATTGTGGGATTGTGACTGTGTGATTGTGTGTTTGTGGTTGTGTGATTGTGATTGTGTGACTGTGATTGTGCGATTGTGATTGTGGGATTGTGATTGCGATTGTGTGATTGTGACTGTGTGGTCGTGATTGTGTGATCGTGATTGTGGGATTGTGACTGTGTGATTGTGTGGTTGTGGTTGTGTGATTGTGATTGTGTGATCGTGATTGTGTGATTGTGATTGTGTGATCGTGATTGTGTGATCGTGATTGTGTGGTTGTGGTTGTGTGATTGTGTGGTTGTGGTTGTGTGATTGTGATTGTGTGACTGTGATTGTGTGATTGTGATTGTGGGATTGTGATTGCGATTGTGTGATTGTGACTGTGTGGATGTGATTGTGTGATCGTGATTGTGGGATTGTGACTGTGTGATTGTGTGGTTGTGGTTGTATGATCGTGATTGTGTGATCGTGATTGTGTGATCGTGATTGTGTGATCGTGATTGTGTGATTGTGATTGTGTGATTGTGATTGTGTGATTGTGATTGTGTGATTGTGATTGTGTGATTGTGATTGTGTGATCGTGATTGTGTGACTGTGATTGTGTGATTGTGATTGTGGGATTGTGATTGTGGGATTGTGATAGTGTGATTGTGTGATCGAGATTATGCGATCGTGATTGTGTGATCGTGATTGTGTGATTGTGTGGTTGTGGTTGTGTGATTGTGATTGTGTGACTGTGATTGTGTGATTGTGATTGTGGGATTGTGATTGCGATTGTGTGATTGT
The DNA here is from genome assembly GCF_050947335.1 of Megachile rotundata. NCBI lineage: Eukaryota > Metazoa > Arthropoda > Insecta > Hymenoptera > Megachilidae > Megachile > Megachile rotundata. The sequence continues at coordinate 2,104,106 of NC_134997.1, read as the reverse complement.
GACTGTGTGGATGTGATTGTGTGATCGTGATTGTGGGATTGTGACTGTGAGATTGTGTGGTTGTGGTTGTATGATCGTGATTGTGTGATCGTGATTGTGCGATCGTGATTGTGTGATCGTGATTGTGTGATTGTGATTGTGTGATTGTGATTGTGTGATTGTGATTGTGTGATTGTGATTGTGTGATTGTGATTGTGTGATCGTGATTGTGTGACTGTGATTGTGTGATTGTGATTGTGGGATTGTGATTGTGGGATTGTGATAGTGTGATTGTGTGATCGTGATTATGCGATCGTGATTGTGTGATCGTGATTGTGTGATTGTGATTGTGATTGTGATTGTGTGATCGTGATTGTGTGATCGTGATTGTGTGATAGTGATTGTGTGATAGTGATTGCGTGATCGTGATTGTGTGAGCGTGATTGTGTCGTCGTAATTGTGTGATCGTGATTGTGTGATCGCAATTGTGGGATTGTGACTGTGTGATTGTGTGATTGTGATTGTGTGACTGTGTGATTGTGATTGTGTGATCGTGATTGTGTGACTGTGATTGTGTGGTTGTGATTTTGGGATTGTGATTGTGTGATTGAGGTTGTGTGATTGTGGTTGTGTGATTGTGATTGTGTGATTGTGATTGTGTGATTGTGATTGTGTGATTGTGATTGTGTGATTGTGATTGTGTGATTGTGATTGTGTGATCGTGATTGTGTGACTGTGATTGTGTGATTGTGATTGTGGGATTGTGATTGTGGGATTGTGATTGTGGGATTGTGATAGTGTGATTGTGTGATCGTGATTATGCGATCGTGATTGTGTGATCGTGATTGTGTGATTGTGATTGTGATTGTGATTGTGTGATCGTGATTGTGTGATTGTGATTGTGTGATTGTGATTGTGTGATTGTGATTGTGTGATTGTGATTGTGTGATTGTGATTGTGTGATTGTGATTGTGTTTGTGTGACTGTGTGATTGTGTGATTGTGATTGTCTGACAGTGATTGTGTGTGTGTGACTGTGTGATTGTGTATGTGTGATTGTGATTGTGATTGTGATAGTGTGACTGTGTGATTGTGATTGTGCGACCGTGATTGTGTGAACGTGATTGCGTGATCGTGACTGTGTGATCGGGATTGTGTGATCGTGATTGAGTAATTGTGACTGTGTGATTGTGTGATTGTGATTGTGATTGTGATTGTGATTGTGATTGTGATTGTGTGACTGTGTGATTGTGATTGTGTGATCGTGATTGTGTGAATGTGTTATTGTGATTGTGTGATTGTGATTGTGTTATTGCGATTGTGTCATTGCGATTGTGTGATTGCGATTGTGTGATTGCGATTGTGTGATTGCGATTGTGTGATTGCGATTGTGTGATTGCGATTGTGTGATTGCGATTGTGTGATTGCGATTGTGTGATTGCGGTGGTGTGATTGCGATTGTGTGATTGCGATTGTGTGATTGCGATTGTGTGATTGTGATCGTGTGATTGTGATCGTGTGATTGTGATCGTGTGATTGTGATCGTGTGATTGTGATCGTGTGATTGTGATTGTGTGATTGTGATTGTGTGATTGTGATTGTGTGATTGTGATTGTGTGATTGTGGTTGTGTGATTGTGGTTGTGTGATTGTGGTTGTGTGATTGTGGTTGTGTGATTGTGGTTGTGTGATTGTGGTTGTGTGATTGTGGTTGTGTGATTGTGGTTGTGTGATTGTGGTTGTGTGATTGTGATTGTGTGATTGTGATTGTGTGATTGTTATTGTGTGATTGTGATTGTGTGATTGTGATTGTGTGATCGTGATTGTATGATCGTGATTGTGTGATTGTGATTGTGATTGTGATTGTGTGACTGTGTTATTGTGATTGTGTGATCGTGACTGTGTGATCGTGTTTGTGTGATCGTGATTGTGGGTTTGTGACTGTGTGATTGTGTGATTGTGATTGTGTGATCGTGATTGTGTGATTGTGATTGTGTGATTGTGATCGTGATTGTGATTGTGATTGTGATTGTGATTGTGATTGTGATTGTGATTGTGATTGTGATTGTGATTGTGTGACTGTGTGATTGTGATTGTGTGACTGTGATTGTGTGATCGTGATAGTGTGATCGTGATAGTGTGATCGTGATTGTGTGATCGTGACTGTGTGGTCGTGATTGTGTGATCGTGATTGTGGGATTGTGACTGTGTGATTGTGTGTTTGTGGTTGTGTGATTGTGATTGTGTGACTGTGATTGTGCGATTGTGATTGTGGGATTGTGATTGCGATTGTGTGATTGTGACTGTGTGGTCGTGATTGTGTGATCGTGATTGTGGGATTGTGACTGTGTGATTGTGTGGTTGTGGTTGTGTGATTGTGATTGTGTGATCGTGATTGTGTGATTGTGATTGTGTGATCGTGATTGTGTGATCGTGATTGTGTGGTTGTGGTTGTGTGATTGTGATTGTGTGATCGTGATTGTGTGATCGTGATTGTGTGATCGTGATTGTGTAATCGTGATTGTGTGATCGTGATTGTGTGATCGTGATTGTGTGATTGTGTGATTGTGATTGTGTGACTGTGATTGTGTGATCGTGATTATGTGATCGTGGTTGTGTGATCGTGATTGTGTGATCGTGATTGTGTGATCGTGATTGTGTTATTGTGATTGTGTGATTGTGATTGTGATTGTGATTGTGATTATGATTGTGTGACTGTGTGATTGTGATTGTGTGACTGTGATTGTGATTGTGATTGTGATTATGATTGTGTGACTGTGTGATTGTGATTGTGTGACTGTGATTGTGTGATCGTGACTGTGATTGTGTGATTGTGATTGTGATTGTGACTGTGATTGTGATTGTGTGATTGTGTGATTGTGATTGTGTGACTGTGATTGTGTGATCGTGATAGTGTGGTCGTGATTGTGTGATCGTGATTGTGGGATTGTGACTGTGTGATTGTGTGGTTGTGGTTGTGTGATTGTGGTTGTGTGATTGTGGTTGTGTGATTGTGGTTGTGTGATTGTGATTGTGTGATTGTGATTGTGTGATTGTGATTGTGTGATTGTTATTGTGTGATTGTGATTGTGTGATTGTGATTGTGTGATCGTGATTGTATGATCGTGATTGTGTGATTGTGATTGTGATTGTGATTGTGTGACTGTGTTATTGTGATTGTGTGATCGTGACTGTGTGATCGTGTTTGTGTGATCGTGATTGTGGGTTTGTGACTGTGTGATTGTGTGATTGTGATTGTGTGATCGTGATTGTGTGATTGTGATTGTGTGATTGTGATCGTGATTGTGATTGTGATTGTGATTGTGATTGTGATTGTGATTGTGATTGTGATTGTGATTGTGATTGTGTGACTGTGTGATTGTGATTGTGTGACTGTGATTGTGTGATCGTGATAGTGTGATCGTGATAGTGTGATCGTGATTGTGTGATCGTGACTGTGTAGTCGTGATTGTGTGATCGTGATTGTGGGATTGTGACTGTGTGATTGTGTGTTTGTGGTTGTGTGATTGTGATTGTGTGACTGTGATTGTGCGATTGTGATTGTGGGATTGTGATTGCGATTGTGTGATTGTGACTGTGTGGTCGTGATTGTGTGATCGTGATTGTGGGATTGTGACTGTGTGATTGTGTGGTTGTGGTTGTGTGATTGTGATTGTGTGATCGTGATTGTGTGATTGTGATTGTGTGATCGTGATTGTGTGATCGTGATTGTGTGGTTGTGGTTGTGTGATTGTGATTGTGTGATCGTGATTGTGTGATCGTGATTGTGTGATCGTGATTGTGTAATCGTGATTGTGTGATCGTGATTGTGTGATCGTGATTGTGTGATTGTGTGATTGTGATTGTGTGACTGTGATTGTGTGATCGTGATTATGTGATCGTGGTTGTGTGATCGTGATTGTGTGATCGTGATTGTGTGATCGTGATTGTGTTATTGTGATTGTGTGATTGTGATTGTGATTGTGATTGTGATTATGATTGTGTGACTGTGTGATTGTGATTGTGTGACTGTGATTGTGATTGTGATTGTGATTATGATTGTGTGACTGTGTGATTGTGATTGTGTGACTGTGATTGTGTGATCGTGACTGTGATTGTGTGATTGTGATTGTGATTGTGACTGTGATTGTGATTGTGTGATTGTGTGATTGTGATTGTGTGACTGTGATTGTGTGATCGTGATAGTGTGGTCGTGATTGTGTGATCGTGATTGTGGGATTGTGACTGTGTGATTGTGTGGTTGTGGTTGTGTGATTGTGATTGTGTGACTGTGATTGTGTGATTGTGATTGTGGGATTGTGATTGCGATTGTGTGATTGTGACTGTGTGGTTGTGATTGTGTGATCGTGATTGTGGGATTGTGACTGTGTGATTGTGTGGTTGTGGTTGTATGATCGTGATTGTGTGATCGTGATTGTGTGATCGTGATTGTGTGATCGTGATTGTGTGATTGTGATTGTGTGATTGTGATTGTGTTTGTGTGACTGTGTGATTGTGTGATTGTGATTGTCTGACAGTGATTGTGTGTGTGTGACTGTGTGATTGTGTATGTGTGATTGTGATTGTGATTGTGATAGTGTGACTGTCTGATTGTGATTGTGCGACCGTGATTGTGTGATCGTGATTGCGTGATCGTGACTGTGTGATCGGGATTGTGTGATCGTGATTGAGTAATTGTGACTGTGTGATTGTGTGATTGTGATTGTGATTGTGATTGTGATTGTGATTGTGATTGTGATTGTGTGACTGTGTGATTGTGATTGTGTGATCGTGATTGTGTGAATGTGTTATTGTGATTGTGTGATTGTGATTGTGTTATTGCGATTGTGTCATTGCGATTGTGTGATTGCGATTGTGTGATTGCGATTGTGTGATTGCGATTGTGTGATTGCGATTGTGTGATTGCGATTGTGTGATTGCGATTGTGTGATTGCGATTGTGTGATTGTGATTGTGTGATTGTGGTTGTGTGATTGTGGTTGTGTGATTGTGGTTGTGTGATTGTGGTTGTGTGATTGTGGTTGTGTGATTGTGGTTGTGTGATTGTGGTTGTGTGATTGTGGTTGTGTGATTGTGATTGTGTGATTGTGATTGTGTGATTGTGATTGTGTGATTGTTATTGTGTGATTGTGATTGTATGATCGTGATTGTGTGATTGTGATTGTGATTGTGATTGTGTGACTGTGTTATTGTGATTGTGTGATCGTGACTGTGTGATCGTGTTTGTGTGATCGTGATTGTGGGTTTGTGACTGTGTGATTGTGTGATTGTGATTGTGATTGTGATTGTGATTGTGATTGTGATTGTGATTGTGTGACTGTGTGATTGTGATTGTGTGATCGTGATTGTGTGAATGTGTTATTGTGATTGTGTGATTGTGATTGTGTTATTGCGATTGTGTCATTGCGATTGTGTGATTGCGATTGTGTGATTGTGATTGTGTGGTTGTGATTGTGTGATTGTGGTTGTGTGATTGTGATTGTGTGATGGCGATTGTGTGATCGTGACTGTGTGGTCGTGATTGTGTGATCGTGATTGTGGGATTGTGACTGTGGGATTGTGTGGTTGGGGTTGTGTGATTGTGATTGTGTGAATGTGATTGTGTGATTGTGATTGTGTGATTGTGATCGTGATTGTGATTGTGATTGTGATTGTGATTGTGTGATTGTGATTGTGTGATTGTGATTGTGTGATTGTGATTGTGTGATTGTGACGGTGTGATCGTGATTGTGTGGTCGTGATTGTGTGATCGTGATTGGGTGATCGTGATTGGGTGATCGTGATTGGGTGATCGTGATTGTGGGATTGTGACTGTGCGATTGTGTGATTGTGATTGTGTGACTGTGATTGTGTGATTGTGATTGTGGAATTGTGATTGTGTGATTGTGATTGTTTGATCGTGACTGTGATTGTATGATTGTGATTGTGATTGTGATTGTGATTGTGATTGTGATTGTGATTGTGATTGTGATTGTGATTGTGATTGTGATTGTGATTGTGATTGTGATTGTGTGACTGTGTGATTGTGATTGTGTGACTGTGATTGTGTGATCGTGATAGTGTGATCGTGATAGTGTGATCGTGATTGTGTGATCGTGACTGTGTGGTCGTGATTGTGTGATCGTGATTGTGGGATTGTGACTGTGTGATTGTGTGTTTGTGGTTGTGTGATTGTGATTGTGTGACTGTGATTGTGCGATTGTGATTGTGGGATTGTGATTGCGATTGTGTGATTGTGACTGTGTGGTCGTGATTGTGTGATCGTGATTGTGGGATTGTGACTGTGTGATTGTGTGGTTGTGGTTGTGTGATTGTGATTGTGTGATCGTGATTGTGTGATTGTGATTGTGTGATCGTGATTGTGTGATCGTGATTGTGTGGTTGTGGTTGTGTGATTGTGTGGTTGTGGTTGTGTGATTGTGATTGTGTGACTGTGATTGTGTGATTGTGATTGTGGGATTGTGATTGCGATTGTGTGATTGTGACTGTGTGGATGTGATTGTGTGATCGTGATTGTGGGATTGTGACTGTGTGATTGTGTGGTTGTGGTTGTATGATCGTGATTGTGTGATCGTGATTGTGTGATCGTGATTGTGTGATCGTGATTGTGTGATCGTGATTGTGTGATTGTGATTGTGTGATTGTGATTGTGTGATTGTGATTGTGTGATTGTGATTGTGTGATTGTGATTGTGTGATCGTGATTGTGTGACTGTGATTGTGTGATTGTGATTGTGGGATTGTGATTGTGGGATTGTGATAGTGTGATTGTGTGATCGTGATTATGCGATCGTGATTGTGTGATCGTGATTGTGTGATTGTGTGGTTGTGGTTGTGTGATTGTGATTGTGTGACTGTGATTGTGTGATTGTGATTGTGGGATTGTGATTGCGATTGTGTGATTGTGACTGTGTGGATGTGATTGTGTGATCGTGATTGTGGGATTGTGACTGTGAGATTGTGTGGTTGTGGTTGTATGATTGTGATTGTGTGATCGTGATTGTGTGATCGTGATTGTGTGATCGTGATTGTGTGATTGTGATTGTGTGATTGTGATTGTGTGATTGTGATTGTGTGATTGTGATTGTGTGATTGTGATTGTGTGATCGTGATTGTGTGACTGTGATTGTGTGATTGTGATTGTGGGATTGTGATTGTGGGATTGTGATAGTGTGATTGTGTGATCGTGATTATGCGATCGTGATTGTGTGATCGTGATTGTGTGATTGTGATTGTGATTGTGATTGTGTGATCGTGATTGTGTGATCGTGATTGTGTGATAGTGATTGTGTGATAGTGATTGCGTGATCGTGATTGTGTGAGCGTGATTGTGTCGTCGTAATTGTGTGATCGTGATTGTGTGATCGCAATTGTGGGATTGTGACTGTGTGATTGTGTGATTGTGATTGTGTGACTGTGTGATTGTGATTGTGTGATCGTGATTGTGTGACTGTGATTGTGTGGTTGTGATTTTGGGATTGTGATTGTGTGATTGAGGTTGTGTGATTGTGGTTGTGTGATTGTGATTGTGTGATTGTGATTGTGTGATTGTGATTGTGTGATTGTGATTGTGTGATTGTGATTGTGTGATTGTGATTGTGTGATTGTGATTGTGTGATTGTGATTGTGTGATTGTGATTGTGTGATTGTGATTGTGTGATTGTGATTGTGTGATTGTGATTGTGTGATTGTGATTGTGTGATTGTGATTGTGTGATTGTGATTGTGTGATTGTGATTGTGTGATTGTGATTGTGTGATTGTGATTGTGTGATTGTGATTGTGTGATTGTGATTGTGTGATTGTGATTGTGTTTGTGTGACTGTGTGATTGTGTGATTGTGATTGTCTGACAGTGATTGTGTGTGTGTGACTGTGTGATTGTGTATGTGTGATTGTGATTGTGATTGTGATAGTGTGACTGTGTGATTGTGATTGTGCGACCGTGATTGTGTGATCGTGATTGCGTGATCGTGACTGTGTGATCGGGATTGTGTGATCGTGATTGAGTAATTGTGACTGTGTGATTGTGTGATTGTAATTGTGATTGTGATTGTGATTGTGATTGTGATTGTGTGACTGTGTGATTGTGATTGTGTGATCGTGATTGTGTGAATGTGTTATTGTGATTGTGTGATTGTGATTGTGTTATTGCGATTGTGTCATTGCGATTGTGTGATTGCGATTGTGTGATTGCGATTGTGTGATTGCGATTGTGTGATTGCGATTGTGTGATTGCGATTGTGTGATTGCGGTGGTGTGATTGCGATTGTGTGATTGCGATTGTGTGATTGCGATTGTGTGATTGTGATCGTGTGATTGTGATCGTGTGATTGTGATCGTGTGATTGTGATCGTGTGATTGTGATTGTGTGATTGTGATTGTGTGATTGTGATTGTGTGATTGTGATTGTGTGATTGTGGTTGTGTGATTGTGGTTGTGTGATTGTGGTTGTGTGATTGTGGTTGTGTGATTGTGGTTGTGTGATTGTGGTTGTGTGATTGTGGTTGTGTGATTGTGGTTGTGTGATTGTGATTGTGTGATTGTGATTGTGTGATTGTGATTGTGTGATTGTTATTGTGTGATTGTGATTGTGTGATTGTGATTGTGTGATCGTGATTGTATGATCGTGATTGTGTGATTGTGATTGTGCTTGTGATTGTGTGACTGTGTTATTGTGATTGTGTGATCGTGACTGTGTTATCGTGTTTGTGTGATCGTGATTGTGGGTTTGTGACTGTGTGATTGTGTGATTGTGATTGTGTGATCGTGATTGTGTGATTGTGATTGTGTGATTGTGATCGTGATTGTGATTGTGATTGTGATTGTGATTGTGATTGTGATTGTGATTGTGATTGTGATTGTGTGACTGTGTGATTGTGATTGTGTGACTGTGATTGTGTGATCGTGATAGTGTGATCGTGATAGTGTGATCGTGATTGTGTGATCGTGACTGTGTGGTCGTGATTGTGTGATCGTGATTGTGGGATTGTGACTGTGTGATTGTGTGTTTGTGGTTGTGTGATTGTGATTGTGTGACTGTGATTGTGCGATTGTGATTGTGGGATTGTGATTGCGATTGTGTGATTGTGACTGTGTGGTCGTGATTGTGTGATCGTGATTGTGGGATTGTGACTGTGTGATTGTGTGGTTGTGGTTGTGTGATTGTGATTGTGTGATCGTGATTGTGTGATTGTGATTGTGTGATCGTGATAGTGTGATCGTGATTGTGTGGTTGTGGTTGTGTGATTGTGATTGTGTGATCGTGATTGTGTGATCGTGATTGTGTGATCGTGATTGTGTAATCGTGATTGTGTGATCGTGATTGTGTGATCGTGATTGTGTGATTGTGTGATTGTGATTGTGTGACTGTGATTGTGTGATCGTGATTATGTGATCGTGATTGTGTGATCGTGATTGTGTGATCGTGATTGTGTGATCGTGATTGTGTTATTGTGATTGTGTGATTGTGATTGTGATTGTGATTGTGATTATGATTGTGTGACTGTGTGATTGTGATTGTGTGACTGTGATTGTGATTGTGATTGTGATTGTGATTGTGTGACTGTGTGACTGTGATTGTGTGATTGTGATTGTGATTGTGACTGTGATTGTGATTGTGTGATTGTGTGATTGTGATTGTGTGACTGTGATTGTGTGATCGTGATAGTGTGGTCGTGATTGTGTGATCGTGATTGTGGGATTGTGACTGTGTGATTGTGTGGTTGTGGTTGTGTGATTGTGATTGTGTGACTGTGATTGTGTGATTGTGATTGTGGGATTGTGATTGCGATTGTGTGATTGTGACTGTGTGGTTGTGATTGTGTGATCGTGATTGTGGGATTGTGACTGTGTGATTGTGTGGTTGTGGTTGTATGATCGTGATTGTGTGATCGTGATTGTGTGATCGTGATTGTGTGATCGTGATTGTGTGATCGTGATTGTGTGATTGTGATTGTGTGATTGTGATTGTGTGATTGTGATTGTGTGATTGTGATTGTGTGATTGTGATTGTGTGATCGTGATTGTGTGACTGTGATTGTGTGATTGTGATTGTGGGATTGTGATTGTGGGATTGTGATAGTGTGATTGTGTGATCGTGATTATGCGATCGTGATTGTGTGATCGTGATTGTGTGATTGTGATTGTGATTGTGATTGTGTGATCGTGATTGTGCGATCGTGATTGTGTGATAGTGATTGTGTGATAGTGATTGCGTGATCGTGATTGTGTGAGCGTGATTGTGTCGTCGTAATTGTGTGATCGTGATTGTGTGATCGCAATTGTGGGATTGTGACTGTGTGATTGTGTGATTGTGATTGTGTGACTGTGTGATTGTGATTGTGTGATCGTGATTGTGTGACTGTGATTGTGTGGTTGTGATTTTGGGATTGTGATTGTGTGATTGAGGTTGTGTGATTGTGGTTGTCTGATTGTGATTGTGTGATTGTGATTGTGTGATTGTGATTGTGTGATTGTGATTGTGTGATTGTGATTGTGTGATTGTGATTGTGTGATTGTGATTGTGTGATTGTGATTGTGTGATTGTGATTGTGTGATTGGGATTGTGTGATTGTGATTGTGTGATTGTGATTGTGTGATTGTGATTGTGTGATTGTGATTGTGTGATTGTGATTGTGTGATTGTGATTGTGTGATTGTGATTGTGTCATTGTGATTGTGTGATTGTGATTGTGTTTGTGTGACTGTGTGATTGTGTGATTGTGATTGTCTGACAGTGATTGTGTGTGTGTGACTGTGTGATTGTGTATGTGTGATTGTGATTGTGATTGTGATAGTGTGACTGTGTGATTGTGATTGTGCGACCGTGATTGTGTGATCGTGATTGCGTGATCGTGACTGTGTGATCGGGATTGTGTGATCGTGATTGAGTAATTGTGACTGTGTGATTGTGTGATTGTGATTGTGATTGTGATTGTGATTGTGATTGTGATTGTGTGACTGTGTGATTGTGATTGTGTGATCGTGATTGTGTGAATGTGTTATTGTGATTGTGTGATTCTGATTGTGTTATTGCGATTGTGTCATTGCGATTGTGTGATTGCGATTGTGTGATTGCGATTGTGTGATTGCGATTGTGTGATTGCGATTGTGTGATTGCGATTGTGTGATTGCGATTGTGTGATTGCGATTGTGTGATTGCGATTGTGTGATTGCGATTGTGTGATTGCGATTGTGTGATTGCGATTGTGTGATTGCGATTGTGTGATTGCGATTGTGTGTTTGCGATTGTGTGATTGCGATTGTGTGATTGCGATTGTGTGATTGCGATTGTGTGATTGCGATTGTGTGATTGCGATTGTGTGATTGCGATTGTGTGATTGCGATTGTGTGATTGCGATTGTGTGATTGCGATTGTGTGATAGTGATTGTGGGATTGTGACTGTGTTATTGTGTGATTGTGATTGTGATTGTGTGACTGTGAGATCGTGATTGTGTGATCGTGATTGTGTGATCGTGATTGTGTGATCGTGATTGTGTGATCGTGATTGTGTGATCGTGATTGTGTGATCGTGATTGTGTGAGCGTGATTGTGTGATAGTGATTGTGTGATAGTGATTGTGTGATAGTGATTGTGTGATCGTGACTGCGTGATCGTGATTGTGTGATCGTGATTGTGTGACTGTGTGATTGTGACTGTGTGATCGTGATTGTGTGATCGTGATTGTGTGATTGTGATTGTGATTGTGATTGTGTGACTGTGTTATTGTGATTGTGTGATCGTGACTGTGTGATCGTGTTTGTGTGATCGTGATTGTGGGTTTGTGACTGTGTGATTGTGTGATTGTGATTGTGTGATCGTGATTGTGTGATTGTGTGATTGTGATTGTGATTGTGATTGTGATTGTGATTGTGATTGTGTGACTGTGATTGTGTGATCGTGATAGTGTGGTCGTGATTGTGTGATCGTGATTGTGGGATTGTGACTGTGTGATTGTGTGGTTGTGGTTGTGTGATTGTGATTGTGTGACTGTGATTGTGTGATTGTGATGTGGGATTGTGATTGCGATTGTGTGATTGTGACTGTGTGGTCGTGATAGTGTGATCGTGATTGTGGGATTGTGACTGTGCGATTGTGTGGTTGTGGTTGTATGATCGTGATTGTGTGATCGTGATTGTGTGACCGTGATTGTGTGACCGTGATTGTGTGATCGCGATTGTGTGATCGCGATTGTGTGATCGCGATTGTGTGATCGCGATTGTGTGATCGCGATTGTGTGATCGCGATTGTGTGATCGCGATTGTGTGAATGCGATTGTGTGATTGCGATTGTGTGATTGCGATTGTGTGATTGCGATTGTGTGATTGTGATTGTGTGATAGTGATTGTGGGATTGTGACTGTGTTATTGTGTGATTGTGATTGTGATTGTGTGACTGTGAGATCGTGATTGTGTGATCGTGATTGTGTGATCGTGATTGTGTGATCGTGATTGTGTGATCGTGATTGTGTGATCGTGATTGTGGGTTTGTGACTGTGTGATTGTGTGATCGTGATTGTGTGATTGTGATTGTGTGATTGTGATTGTGATTGTGATTGTGATTGTGATTGTGATTGTGATTGTGATTGTGATTGTGATTGTGATTGTGATTGTGTGACTGTGTGATTGTGATTGTGTGACTGTGATTGTGTGATCGTGATAGTGTGGTCGTGATTGTGTGATCGTGATTGTGGGATTGTGACTGTGTGATTGTGTGGTTGTGGTTGTGTGATTGTGATTGTGTGACTGTGATTGTGTGATTGTGAATGTGGGATTGTGATTGCGATTGTGTGATTGTGACTGTGTGGTCGTGATAGTGTGATCGTGATTGTGGGATTGTGACTGTGCGATTGTGTGGTTGTGGTTGTATGATCGTGATTGTGTGATCGTGATTGTGTGACCGTGATTGTGTGACCGTGATTGTGTGACCGTGATTGTGTGATCGCGATTGTGTGATCGCGATTGTGTGGTCGCGATTGTGTGATCGCGATTGTGTGATCGCGATTGTGTGAACGCGATTGTGTGATCGCGATTGTGTGATTGTGATTGTGATTGTGATTGTGTGACTGTGTTATTGTGATTGTGTGATCGTGACTGTGTGATCGTGTTTGTGTGATCGTGATTGTGGGTTTGTGACTGTGTGATTGTGTGATTGTGATTGTGTGATCGTGATTGTGTGATTGTGATTGTGTGATTGTGATTGTGATTGTGATTGTGATTGTGATTGTGATTGTGATTGTGATTGTGTGACTGTGTGATTGTGATTGTGTGACTGTGATTGTGTGATCGTGATAGTGTGGTCGTGATTGTGTGATCGTGAATGTGGGATTGTGACTGTGTGATTGTGTGGTTGTGGTTGTGTGATTGTGATTGTGTGACTGTGATTGCGTGATTGTGATGTGGGATTGTGATTGCGATTGTGTGATTGTGACTGTGTGGTCGTGATAGTGTGATCGTGATTGTGGGATTGTGACTGTGCGATTGTGTGGTTGTGGTTGTATGATCGTGATTGTGTGATCGTGATTCTGTGACCGTGATTGTGTGACCGTGATTGTGTGATCGCGATTGTGTGATCGCGATTGTGTGATCGTGATTTTGTGATCGTGATTGTGTGACTGTGTGATCGTGATTGTGTGACCGTTATTGTGTGACCGTGATTGTGTGACCGTGATTGTGTGATCGCGATTGTGTGATCGCGATTGTGTGATCGCGATTGTGTGATCGCGATTGTGTGATCGCGATTGTGTGATCGCGATTGTGTGATCGCGATTGTGTGATCGCGATTGTGTGATCGCGATTGTGTGATCGCGATTGTGTGAATGCGATTGTGTGATTGCGATTGTGTGATTGCGATTGTGTGATTGCGATTGTGTGATTGTGATTGTGTGATAGTGATTGTGGGATTGTGACTGTGTTATTGTGTGATTGTGATTGTGATTGTGTGACTGTGAGATCGTGATTGTGTGATCGTGATTGTGTGATCGTGATTGTGTGATCGTGATTGTGTGATCGTGATTGTGTGATCGTGATTGTGTGATCGTGATAGTGTGATAGTGATTGTGTGATTGTGTGATCGTGATTGTGTGATAGTGATTGTGTGATAGTGATTGTGTGATCATGATTGCGTGATCGTGATTGTGTGATCGTGATTGTGTGATCGTGATTGTGTGACTGTGTGATCGTGATTGTGTGATCGTGATTGTGTGATCGTGATTGTGTGATCGTGATTGTGTGATCGTGATTGTGTGATCGTGATTGTGTGATCGTGATTGAGTGATCGTGATTGTGTGATCGTGATTGTGTGATCGTGATTGTGTGATCGTGATTGTGTGATTGTGATTGTGTGATTGTGATTATGGAATTGTGACTGTGTGATTGTGTGATTGTGATTGTCATTGTGATTGTGATTGTGATTGTGATTGTGTGACTGTGTGATTGTGATTGTGTGATCGTGATTGTGTGAATGTGTTATTGTGATTGTGTGATTGTGATTGTGTTATTGCGATTGTGTTATTGCGATTGTGTGATTGTGATTGTGTGATTGTGATTGTGTGATCGCAACTGTGTGATCGCGACTGTGTGATCGTGCTTGTGTGATCGTGATTGTGCGATTGTGACTGTGTGATTGTGTGATTGTGATTGTATTTGTGTGACTGTGTGATTGTGATTGTGTGATCGTGATTGTGTGGTCGGGATTGTGTGATGGTGATTGTGTGATTGTGTTATTGTGACTGTGTGGTGGTGATTGTGTGATGGTGATTGTGTGATTGTGATTGTGTGATTGTGATTGTGTGATTGTGATTGTGTGATCGTGATTGTGTGATCGTGATTGTGTGATCGTGATTGTGTGATCGTGATTGTGTGATCGTGATTGTGTGATCGTGATTGTGTGATTGTGTGATTGTGTTTGTGTGACTGTGATTGTGTGATCGTGATTGTGTGATCGTGATTGTGTAATCGTGATTGTGTGATCGTGATTGTGTGATCGTGAGTGTGTGATTGTGTGATTGTGATTGTGTGACTGTGATTGTGTGATCGTGATTATGTGATCGTGATTGTGTGATCGTGACTGTGTGATCGTGATTGTGTGATCGTGATTGTGAGATTGTGATTGTGTGATTGTGATTGTGTGATCGTGACTGTGATTGTGTGATTGTGATTGTGATTGTGATTGTGATTATGACTGTGTGACTGTGTGATTGTGATTGTGTGACTGTGATTGTGATTGTGATTGTGATTATGATTGTGTGACTGTGTGATTGTGATTGTGTGACTGTGATTGTGTGATCGTGACTGTGATTGTGTGATTGTGATTGTGATTGTGACTGTGATTGTGATTGTGTGACTGTGTGATTGTGATTGTGTG
Organism: Megachile rotundata; assembly: GCF_050947335.1. NCBI lineage: Eukaryota > Metazoa > Arthropoda > Insecta > Hymenoptera > Megachilidae > Megachile > Megachile rotundata. The sequence continues at coordinate 2,088,747 of NC_134997.1, read as the reverse complement.
ACTGTGATTGTGTGATCGTGATAGTGTGGTCGTGATTGTGTGATCGTGATTGTGGGATTGTGACTGTGTGATTGTGTGGTTGTGGTTGTGTGATTGTGATTGTGTGACTGTGATTGTGTGATTGTGATTGTGGGATTGTGATTGCGATTGTGTGATTGTGACTGTGTGGTTGTGATTGTGTGATCGTGATTGTGGGATTGTGACTGTGTGATTGTGTGGTTGTGGTTGTATGATCGTGATTGTGTGATCGTGATTGTGTGATCGTGATTGTGTGATCGTGATTGTGTGATTGTAATTGTGTGATTGTGATTGTGTGATTGTGATTGTGTGATTGTGATTGTGTGATTGTGATTGTGTGATCGTGATTGTGTGACTGTGATTGTGTGATTGTGATTGTGGGATTGTGATTGTGGGATTGTGATAGTGTGATTGTGTGATCGTGATTATGCGATTGTGATTGTGTGATCGTGATTGTGTGATCGTGATTGTGTGATCGTGATTGTGTGATCGTGAGTGTGTGATTGTGTGATTGTGTTTGTGTGACTGTGATTGTGTGATCGTGATTGTGTGATCGTGATTGTGTAATCGTGATTGTGTGATCGTGATTGTGTGATCGTGAGTGTGTGATTGTGTGATTGTGATTGTGATTGTGATTGTGATTGTGATTGTGATTGTGATTGTGATTGTGTGACTGTGTGATTGTGATTGTGTGATCGTGATTGTGTGAATGTGTTATTGTGATTGTGTGATTGTGATTGTGTTATTGCGATTGTGTCATTGCGATTGTGTGATTGCGATTGTGTGATTGCGATTGTGTGATTGCGATTGTGTGATTGCGATTGTGTGATTGCGATTGTGTGATTGCGATTGTGTGATTGCGATTGTGTGATTGCGATTGTGTGATTGCGATTGTGTGATTGCGATTGTGTGATTGCGATTGTGTGATTGCGATTGTGTGATTGCGATTGTGTGATTGCGATTGTGTGATTGCGATTGTGTGATTGCGATTGTGTGATTGCGATTGTGTGATTGTGATTGTGTGATAGTGATTGTGGGATTGTGACTGTGTTATTGTGTGATTGTGATTGTGATTGTGTGACTGTGAGATCGTGATTGTGTGATCGTGATTGTGTGATCGTGATTGTGTGATCGTGATTGTGTGAGCGTGATTGTGTGATAGTGATTGTGTGATAGTGATTGTGTGATAGTGATTGTGTGATCGTGATTGCGTGATCGTGATTGTGTGATCGTGATTGTGTGACTGTGTGATTGTGACTGTGTGATCGTGATTGTGTGATCGTGATTGTGTGATTGTGATTGTGATTGTGATTGTGTGACTGTGTTATTGTGATTGTGTGATCGTGACTGTGTGATCGTGTTTGTGTGATCGTGATTGTGGGTTTGTGACTGTGTGATTGTGTGATTGTGATTGTGTGATCGTGATTGTGTGATTGTGATTGTGTGATTGTGATTGTGATTGTGATTGTGATTGTGATTGTGATTGTGATTGTGATTGTGTGACTGTGTGATTGTGATTGTGTGACTGTGATTGTGTGATCGTGATAGTGTGGTCGTGATTGTGTGATCGTGATTGTGGGATTGTGACTGTGTGATTGTGTGGTTGTGGTTGTGTGATTGTGATTGTGTGACTGTGATTGTGTGATTGTGATGTGGGATTGTGATTGCGATTGTGTGATTGTGACTGTGTGGTCGTGATAGTGTGATCGTGATTGTGGGATTGTGACTGTGCGATTGTGTGGTTGTGGTTGTATGATCGTGATTGTGTGATCGTGATTGTGTGACCGTGATTGTGTGACCGTGATTGTGTGATCGCGATTGTGTGATCGCGATTGTGTGATCGCGATTGTGTGATCGCGATTGTGTGATCGCGATTGTGTGATCGCGATTGTGTGATCGCGATTGTGTGATCGCGATTGTGTGAATGCGATTGTGTGATTGCGATTGTGTGATTGCGATTGTGTGATTGCGATTGTGTGATTGTGATTGTGTGATAGTGATTGTGGGATTTTGACTGTGTTATTGTGTGATTGTGATTGTGATTGTGTGACTGTGAGATCGTGATTGTGTGATCGTGATTGTGTGATCGGGATTGTGTGATCGTGATTGTGTGATCGTGATTGTGTGATCGTGATTGTGGGTTTGTGACTGTGTGATTGTGTGATTGTGATTGTGTGATCGTGATTGTGTGATTGTGATTGTGTGATTGTGATTGTGATTGTGATTGTGATTGTGATTGTGATTGTGATTGTGATTGTGTGACTGTGTGAGTGTGATTGTGTGACTGTGATTGTGTGATCGTGATAGTGTGGTCGTGATTGTGTGATCGTGATTGTGGGATTGTGACTGTGTGATTGTGTGGTTGTGGTTGTGTGATTGTGATTGTGTGACTGTGATTGTGTGATTGTGAATGTGGGATTGTGATTGCGATTGTGTGATTGTGACTGTGTGGTCGTGATAGTGTGATCGTGATTGTGGGATTGTGACTGTGCGATTGTGTGGTTGTGGTTGTATGATCGTGATTGTGTGATCGTGATTGTGTGACCGTGATTGTGTGACCGTGATTGTGTGATCGCGATTGTGTGATCGCGATTGTGTGATCGCGATTGTGTGATCGCGATTGTGTGATCGCGATTGTGTGATCGCGATTGTGTGATCGCGATTGTGTGATCGCGATTGTGTGATCGCGATTGTGTGATCGCGATTGTGTGATCGCGATTGTGTGATCGCGATTGTGTGATCGCGATTGTGTGATCGCGATTGTGTGAATGCGATTGTGTGATTGCGATTGTGTGATTGCGATTGTGTGATTGTGATTGTGTGATAGTGATTGTGGGATTGTGACTGTGTTATTGTGTGATTGTGATTGTGATTGTGTGACTGTGAGATCGTGATTGTGTGATCGTGATTGTGTGATCGTGATTGTGTGATCGTGATTGTGTGATCGCGACTGTGTGATCGTGCTTGTGTGATCGTGATTGTGCGATTGTGACTGTGTGATTGTGTGATTGTGATTGTATTTGTGTGACTGTGTGATTGTGATTGTGTGATCGTGATTGTGTGGTCGGGATTGTGTGATGGTGATTGTGTGATTGTGTTATTGTGACTGTGTGATGGTGATTGTGTGATGGTGATTGTGTGATTGTGATTGTGTGATTGTGACTGTGTGATTGTGATTGTGTGATTGTGATTGTGTGATCGTGATTGTGTGATCGTGATTGTGTGATCGTGATTGTGTGATCGTGATTGTGTGATCGTGATTGTGTGATCGTGATTGTGTGATTGTGTGATTGTGTGATCGCGATTGTGTGATCGCGATTGTGTGAATGCGATTGTGTGATTGCGATTGTGTGATTGCGATTGTGTGATTGCGATTGTGTGATTGTGATTGTGTGATAGTGATTGTGGGATTGTGACTGTGTTATTGTGTGATTGTGATTGTGATTGTGTGACTGTGAGATCGTGATTGTGTGATCGTGATTGTGTGATCGGGATTGTGTGATCGTGATTGTGTGATCGTGATTGTGTGATCGTGATTGTGGGTTTGTGACTGTGTGATTGTGTGATTGTGATTGTGTGATCGTGATTGTGTGATTGTGATTGTGTGATTGTGATTGTGATTGTGATTGTGATTGTGATTGTGATTGTGATTGTGATTGTGATTGTGATTGTGTGACTGTGTGAGTGTGATTGTGTGACTGTGATTGTGTGATCGTGATAGTGTGGTCGTGATTGTGTGATCGTGATTGTGGGATTGTGACTGTGTGATTGTGTGGTTGTGGTTGTGTGATTGTGATTGTGTGACTGTGATTGTGTGATTGTGAATGTGGGATTGTGATTGCGATTGTGTGATTGTGACTGTGTGGTCGTGATAGTGTGATCGTGATTGTGGGATTGTGACTGTGCGATTGTGTGGTTGTGGTTGTATGATCGTGATTGTGTGATCGTGATTGTGTGACCGTGATTGTGTGACCGTGATTGTGTGATCGCGATTGTGTGATCGCGATTGTGTGATCGCGATTGTGTGATCGCGATTGTGTGATCGCGATTGTGTGATCGCGATTGTGTGATCGCGATTGTGTGATCGCGATTGTGTGATCGCGATTGTGTGATCGCGATTGTGTGATCGCGATTGTGTGAATGCGATTGTGTGATTGCGATTGTGTGATTGCGATTGTGTGATTGTGATTGTGTGATAGTGATTGTGGGATTGTGACTGTGTTATTGTGTGATTGTGATTGTGATTGTGTGACTGTGAGATCGTGATTGTGTGATCGTGATTGTGTGATCGTGATTGTGTGATCGTGATTGTGTGATCGTGATTGTGTGATCGTGATTGTGTGATAGTGATTGTGTGATTGTGTGATCGTGATTGTGTGATAGTGATTGTGTGATAGTGATTGTGTGATCATGATTGCGTGATCGTGATTGTGTGATCGTGATTGTGTGATCGTGATTGTATGACTGTGTGATCGTGATTGTGTGATCGTGATTGTGTGATCGTGATTGTGTGATCGTGATTGTGTGATCGTGATTGTGTGATCGTGATTGTGTGATCGTGATTGAGTGATCGTGATTGTGTGATCGTGATTGTGTGATCGTGATTGTGTGATCGTGATTGTGTGATTGTGATTATGGAATTGTGACTGTGTGATTGTGTGATTGTGATTGTCATTGTGATTGTGATTGTGATTGTGATTGTGTGACTGTGTGATTGTGATTGTGTGATCGTGATTGTGTGAATGTGTTATTGTGATTGTGTGATTGTGATTGTGTTATTGCGATTGTGTTATTGCGATTGTGTGATTGTGATTGTGTGATTGTGATTGTGTGATCGCAACTGTGTGATCGCGACTGTGTGATCGTGCTTGTGTGATCGTGATTGTGCGATTGTGACTGTGTGATTGTGTGATTGTGATTGTATTTGTGTGACTGTGTGATTGTGATTGTGTGATCGTGATTGTGTGGTCGGGATTGTGTGATGGTGATTGTGTGATTGTGTTATTGTGACTGTGTGATGGTGATTGTGTGATGGTGATTGTGTGATTGTGATTGTGTGATTGTGATTGTGTGATTGTGATTGTGTGATTGTGATTGTGTGATCGTGATTGTGTGATCGTGATTGTGTGATCGTGATTGTGTGATCGTGATTGTGTGATCGTGATTGTGTGATTGTGTGATTGTGACTGTGTGATCGTGATAGTGTGGTCGTGATTGTGTGATCGTGATTGTGGGATTGTGACTGTGTGATTGTGTGGTTGTGGTTGTGTGATTGTGTGATTGTGATTGTGTGATTGTGATTGTGTGATTGTGATTGTGTGATTGTGATTGTGTGATCGTGATTGTGTGATCGTGATTGTGTGATCGTGATTGTGTGATCGTGATTGTGTGATCGTGATTGTGTGATTGTGTGATTGTGACTGTGTGATCGTGATAGTGTGGTCGTGATTGTGTGATCGTGATTGTGGGATTGTGACTGTGTGATTGTGTGGTTGTGGTTGTGTGATTGTGTGATTGTGATTGTGTGATTGTGATTGTGTGATTGTGATTGTGTGATTGTGATTGTGTGATTGTGATTGTGTGATTGTGATTGTGTGATCGCGATTGTGTGATCGCGATTGTGTGATCGCGATTGTGTGATCGCGATTGTGTGATCGCGATTGTGTGATCGCGATTGTGTGAATGCGATTGTGTGATTGCGATTGTGTGATTGCGATTGTGTGATTGTGATTGTGTGATCGTGATTGTGGGATTGTGACTGTGCGATTGTGTGGTTGTGGTTGTATGATCGTGATTGTGTGATCGTGATTGTGTGACCGTGATTGTGTGACCGTGATTGTGTGATCGCGATTGTGTGATCGCGATTGTGTGATCGCGATTGTGTGATCGCGATTGTGTGATCGCGATTGTGTGATCGCGATTGTGTGATCGCGATTGTGTGATCGCGATTGTGTGATCGCGATTGTGTGATCGCGATTGTGTGATCGCGATTGTGTGATCGCGATTGTGTGATCGCGATTGTGTGAATGCGATTGTGTGATTGCGATTGTGTGATTGCGATTGTGTGATTGTGATTGTGTGATAGTGATTGTGGGATTGTGACTGTGTTATTGTGTGATTGTGATTGTGATTGTGTGACTGTGAGATCGTGATTGTGTGATCGTGATTGTGTGATCGTGATTGTGTGATCGTGATTGTGTGATCGCGACTGTGTGATCGTGCTTGTGTGATCGTGATTGTGCGATTGTGACTGTGTGATTGTGTGATTGTGATTGTATTTGTGTGACTGTGTGATTGTGATTGTGTGATCGTGATTGTGTGGTCGGGATTGTGTGATGGTGATTGTGTGATTGTGTTATTGTGACTGTGTGATGGTGATTGTGTGATGGTGATTGTGTGATTGTGATTGTGTGATTGTGACTGTGTGATTGTGATTGTGTGATTGTGATTGTGTGATCGTGATTGTGTGATCGTGATTGTGTGATCGTGATTGTGTGATCGTGATTGTGTGATCGTGATTGTGTGATTGTGTGATTGTGTGATCGCGATTGTGTGATCGCGATTGTGTGAATGCGATTGTGTGATTGCGATTGTGTGATTGCGATTGTGTGATTGCGATTGTGTGATTGTGATTGTGTGATAGTGATTGTGGGATTGTGACTGTGTTATTGTGTGATTGTGATTGTGATTGTGTGACTGTGAGATCGTGATTGTGTGATCGTGATTGTGTGATCGTGATTGTGTGATTGTGTGATTGTGTGATCGCGATTGTGTGATCGCGATTGTGTGAATGCGATTGTGTGATTGCGATTGTGTGATTGCGATTGTGTGATTGCGATTGTGTGATTGCAATTGTGTGATTGCGATTGTGTGATTGCGATTGTGTGATTGCGATTGTGTGATTGCGATTGTGTGATTGCGATTGTGTGATTGCGATTGTGTGATTGCGATTGTGTGATTGCGATTGTGTGATTGTGATTGTGTGATAGTGATTGTGGGATTGTGACTGTGTTATTGTGTGATTGTGATTGTGATTGTGTGACTGTGAGATCGTGATTGTGTGATCGTGATTGTGTGATCGTGATTGTGTGATCGTGATTGTGTGATCGTGATTGTGTGATCGTGATTGTGTGATCGTGATTGTGTGAGCGTGATTGTGTGATAGTGATTGTGTGATAGTGATTGTGTGATAGTGATTGTGTGATCGTGATTGCGTGATCGTGATTGTGTGATCGTGATTGTGTGACTGTGTGATTGTGACTGTGTGATCGTGATTGTGTGATCGTGATTGTGTGATTGTGATTGTGATTGTGATTGTGTGACTGTGTTATTGTGATTGTGTGATCGTGACTGTGTGATCGTGTTTGTGTGATCGTGATTGTGGGTTTGTGACTGTGTGATTGTGTGATTGTGATTGTGTGATCGTGATTGTGTGATTGTGATTGTGTGATTGTGATTGTGATTGTGATTGTGATTGTGATTGTGATTGTGATTGTGATTGTGTGACTGTGTGATTGTGATTGTGTGACTGTGATTGTGTGATCGTGATAGTGTGGTCGTGATTGTGTGATCGTGATTGTGGGATTGTGACTGTGTGATTGTGTGGTTGTGGTTGTGTGATTGTGATTGTGTGACTGTGATTGTGTGATTGTGATGTGGGATTGTGATTGCGATTGTGTGATTGTGACTGTGTGGTCGTGATAGTGTGATCGTGATTGTGGGATTGTGACTGTGCGATTGTGTGGTTGTGGTTGTATGATCGTGATTGTGTGATCGTGATTGTGTGACCGTGATTGTGTGACCGTGATTGTGTGATCGCGATTGTGTGATCGCGATTGTGTGATCGCGATTGTGTGATCGCGATTGTGTGATCGCGATTGTGTGATCGCGATTGTGTGATCGCGATTGTGTGATCGCGATTGTGTGATCGCGATTGTGTGATCGCGATTGTGTGAATGCGATTGTGTGATTGCGATTGTGTGATTGCGATTGTGTGATTGCGATTGTGTGATTGTGATTGTGTGATAGTGATTGTGGGATTGTGACTGTGTTATTGTGTGATTGTGATTGTGATTGTGTGACTGTGAGATCGTGATTGTGTGATCGTGATTGTGTGATCGGGATTGTGTGATCGTGATTGTGTGATCGTGATTGTGTGATCGTGATTGTGGGTTTGTGACTGTGTGATTGTGTGATTGTGATTGTGTGATCGTGATTGTGTGATTGTGATTGTGTGATTGTGATTGTGTGATCGTGATTGTGTGAATGTGTTATTGTGATTGTGTGATTGTGATTGTGTTATTGCGATTGTGTCATTGCGATTGTGTGATTGCGATTGTGTGATTGCGATTGTGTGATTGCGATTGTGTGATTGCGATTGTGTGATTGCGATTGTGTGATTGCGATTGTGTGATTGCGATTGTGTGATTGCGATTGTGTGATTGCGATTGTGTGATTGCGATTGTGTGATTGCGATTGTGTGATTGCGATTGTGTGATTGCGATTGTGTGATTGCGATTGTGTGATTGCGATTGTGTGATTGCGATTGTGTGATTGCGATTGTGTGATTGCGATTGTGTGATTGCGATTGTGTGATTGTGATTGTGTGATAGTGATTGTGGGATTGTGACTGTGTTATTGTGTGATTGTGATTGTGATTGTGTGACTGTGAGATCGTGATTGTGTGATCGTGATTGTGTGATCGTGATTGTGTGATCGTGATTGTGTGATCGTGATTGTGTGATCGTGATTGTGTGATCGTGATTGTGTGAGCGTGATTGTGTGATAGTGATTGTGTGATAGTGATTGTGTGATAGTGATTGTGTGATCGTGATTGCGTGATCGTGATTGTGTGATCGTGATTGTGTGACTGTGTGATTGTGACTGTGTGATCGTGATTGTGTGATCGTGATTGTGTGATTGTGATTGTGATTGTGATTGTGTGACTGTGTTATTGTGATTGTGTGATCGTGACTGTGTGATCGTGTTTGTGTGATCGTGATTGTGGGTTTGTGACTGTGTGATTGTGTGATTGTGATTGTGTGATCGTGATTGTGTGATTGTGATTGTGTGATTGTGATTGTGATTGTGATTGTGATTGTGATTGTGATTGTGATTGTGTGACTGTGTGATTGTGATTGTGTGACTGTGATTGTGTGATCGTGATAGTGTGGTCGTGATTGTGTGATCGTGATTGTGGGATTGTGACTGTGTGATTGTGTGGTTGTGGTTGTGTGATTGTGATTGTGTGACTGTGATTGTGTGATTGTGAATGTGGGATTGTGATTGCGATTGTGTGATTGTGACTGTGTGGTCGTGATAGTGTGATCGTGATTGTGGGATTGTGACTGTGCGATTGTGTGGTTGTGGTTGTATGATCGTGATTGTGTGATCGTGATTGTGTGACCGTGATTGTGTGACCGTGATTGTGTGATCGCGATTGTGTGATCGCGATTGTGTGATCGCGATTGTGTGATCGCGATTGTGTGATCGCGATTGTGTGATCGCGATTGTGTGATCGCGATTGTGTGATCGCGATTGTGTGATCGCGATTGTGTGATCGCGATTGTGTGAATGCGATTGTGTGATTGCGATTGTGTGATTGCGATTGTGTGATTGTGATTGTGTGATAGTGATTGTGGGATTGTGACTGTGTTATTGTGTGATTGTGATTGTGATTGTGTGACTGTGAGATCGTGATTGTGTGATCGTGATTGTGTGATCGTGATTGTGTGATCGTGATTGTGTGATCGTGATTGTGTGATCGTGATTGTGTGATAGTGATTGTGTGATTGTGTGATCGTGATTGTGTGATAGTGATTGTGTGATAGTGATTGTGTGATCATGATTGCGTGATCGTGATTGTGTGATCGTGATTGTGTGATCGTGATTGTGTGACTGTGTGATCGTGATTGTGTGATCGTGATTGTGTGATCGTGATTGTGTGATCGTGATTGTGTGATCGTGATTGTGTGATCGTGATTGTGTGATCGTGATTGTGGGATTGTGACTGTGTGATTGTGTGGTTGTGGTTGTGTGATTGTGATTGTGTGACTGTGATTGTGTGATTGTGATGTGGGATTGTGATTGCGATTGTGTGATTGTGACTGTGTGGTCGTGATAGTGTGATCGTGATTGTGGGATTGTGACTGTGCGATTGTGTGGTTGTGGTTGTATGATCGTGATTGTGTGATCGTGATTGTGTGACCGTGATTGTGTGACCGTGATTGTGTGATCGCGATTGTGTGATCGCGATTGTGTGATCGCGATTGTGTGATCGCGATTGTGTGATCGCGATTGTGTGATCGCGATTGTGTGATCGCGATTGTGTGATCGCGATTGTGTGATCGCGATTGTGTGATCGCGATTGTGTGAATGCGATTGTGTGATTGCGATTGTGTGATTGCGATTGTGTGATTGCGATTGTGTGATTGTGATTGTGTGATAGTGATTGTGGGATTGTGACTGTGTTATTGTGTGATTGTGATTGTGATTGTGTGACTGTGAGATCGTGATTGTGTGATCGTGATTGTGTGATCGGGATTGTGTGATCGTGATTGTGTGATCGTGATTGTGTGATCGTGATTGTGGGTTTGTGACTGTGTGATTGTGTGATTGTGATTGTGTGATCGTGATTGTGTGATTGTGATTGTGTGATTGTGATTGTGATTGTGATTGTGATTGTGATTGTGATTGTGATTGTGATTGTGTGACTGTGTGATTGTGATTGTGTGACTGTGATTGTGTGATCGTGATAGTGTGGTCGTGATTGTGTGATCGTGATTGTGGGATTGTGACTGTGTGATTGTGTGGTTGTGGTTGTGTGATTGTGATTGTGTGACTGTGATTGTGTGATTGTGAATGTGGGATTGTGATTGCGATTGTGTGATTGTGACTGTGTGGTCGTGATAGTGTGATCGTGATTGTGGGATTGTGACTGTGCGATTGTGTGGTTGTGGTTGTATGATCGTGATTGTGTGATCGTGATTGTGTGACCGTGATTGTGTGACCGTGATTGTGTGATCGCGATTGTGTGATCGCGATTGTGTGATCGCGATTGTGTGATCGCGATTGTGTGATCGCGATTGTGTGATCGCGATTGTGTGATCGCGATTGTGTGATCGCGATTGTGTGATCGCGATTGTGTGATCGCGATTGTGTGATCGCGATTGTGTGATCGCGATTGTGTGATCGCGATTGTGTGAATGCGATTGTGTGATTGCGATTGTGTGATTGCGATTGTGTGATTGTGATTGTGTGATAGTGATTGTGGGATTGTGACTGTGTTATTGTGTGATTGTGATTGTGATTGTGTGACTGTGAGATCGTGATTGTGTGATCGTGATTGTGTGATCGTGATTGTGTGATCGTGATTGTGTGAGCGTGATTGTGTGATAGTGATTGTGTGATAGTGATTGTGTGATAGTGATTGTGTGATCGTGATTGCGTGATCGTGATTGTGTGATCGTGATTGTGTGACTGTGTGATTGTGACTGTGTGATCGTGATTGTGTGATCGTGATTGTGTGATTGTGATTGTGATTGTGATTGTGTGACTGTGTTATTGTGATTGTGTGATCGTGACTGTGTGATCGTGTTTGTGTGATCGTGATTGTGGGTTTGTGACTGTGTGATTGTGTGATTGTGATTGTGTGATCGTGATTGTGTGATTGTGATTGTGTGATTGTGATTGTGATTGTGATTGTGATTGTGATTGTGATTGTGATTGTGTGACTGTGTGATTGTGATTGTGTGACTGTGATTGTGTGATCGTGATAGTGTGGTCGTGATTGTGTGATCGTGATTGTGGGATTGTGACTGTGTGATTGTGTGGTTGTGGTTGTGTGATTGTGATTGTGTGACTGTGATTGTGTGATTGTGATGTGGGATTGTGATTGCGATTGTGTGATTGTGACTGTGTGGTCGTGATAGTGTGATCGTGATTGTGGGATTGTGACTGTGCGATTGTGTGGTTGTGGTTGTATGATCGTGATTGTGTGATCGTGATTGTGTGACCGTGATTGTGTGACCGTGATTGTGTGATCGCGATTGTGTGATCGCGATTGTGTGATCGCGATTGTGTGATCGCGATTGTGTGATCGCGATTGTGTGATCGCGATTGTGTGATCGCGATTGTGTGATCGCGATTGTGTGATCGCGATTGTGTGAATGCGATTGTGTGATTGCGATTGTGTGATTGCGATTGTGTGATTGCGATTGTGTGATTGTGATTGTGTGATAGTGATTGTGGGATTGTGACTGTGTTATTGTGTGATTGTGATTGTGATTGTGTGACTGTGAGATCGTGATTGTGTGATCGTGATTGTGTGATCGGGATTGTGTGATCGTGATTGTGTGATCGTGATTGTGTGATCGTGATTGTGGGTTTGTGACTGTGTGATTGTGTGATTGTGATTGTGTGATCGTGATTGTGTGATTGTGATTGTGTGATTGTGATTGTGATTGTGATTGTGATTGTGATTGTGATTGTGATTGTGATTGTGTGACTGTGTGATTGTGATTGTGTGACTGTGATTGTGTGATCGTGATAGTGTGGTCGTGATTGTGTGATCGTGATTGTGGGATTGTGACTGTGTGATTGTGTGGTTGTGGTTGTGTGATTGTGATTGTGTGACTGTGATTGTGTGATTGTGAATGTGGGATTGTGATTGCGATTGTGTGATTGTGACTGTGTGGTCGTGATAGTGTGATCGTGATTGTGGGATTGTGACTGTGCGATTGTGTGGTTGTGGTTGTATGATCGTGATTGTGTGATCGTGATTGTGTGACCGTGATTGTGTGACCGTGATTGTGTGATCGCGATTGTGTGATCGCGATTGTGTGATCGCGATTGTGTGATCGCGATTGTGTGATCGCGATTGTGTGATCGCGATTGTGTGATCGCGATTGTGTGATCGCGATTGTGTGATCGCGATTGTGTGATCGCGATTGTGTGATCGCGATTGTGTGATCGCGATTGTGTGATCGCGATTGTGTGAATGCGATTGTGTGATTGCGATTGTGTGATTGCGATTGTGTGATTGTGATTGTGTGATAGTGATTGTGGGATTGTGACTGTGTTATTGTGTGATTGTGATTGTGATTGTGTGACTGTGAGATCGTGATTGTGTGATCGTGATTGTGTGATCGTGATTGTGTGATCGTGATTGTGTGATCGTGATTGTGTGATCGTGATTGTGTGATAGTGATTGTGTGATTGTGTGATCGTGATTGTGTGATAGTGATTGTGTGATAGTGATTGTGTGATCATGATTGCGTGATCGTGATTGTGTGATCGTGATTGTGTGATCGTGATTGTGTGACTGTGTGATCGTGATTGTGTGATCGTGATTGTGTGATCGTGATTGTGTGATCGTGATTGTGTGATCGTGATTGTGTGATCGTGATTGTGTGATCGTGATTGAGTGATCGTGATTGTGTGATCGTGATTGTGTGATCGTGATTGTGTGATCGTGATTGTGTGATTGTGATTGTGTGATTGTGATTATGGAATTGTGACTGTGTGATTGTGTGATTGTGATTGTCATTGTGATTGTGATTGTGATTGTGATTGTGTGACTGTGTGATTGTGATTGTGTGATCGTGATTGTGTGAATGTGTTATTGTGATTGTGTGATTGTGATTGTGTTATTGCGATTGTGTTATTGCGATTGTGTGATTGTGATTGTGTGATTGTGATTGTGTGATCGCAACTGTGTGATCGCGACTGTGTGATCGTGCTTGTGTGATCGTGATTGTGCGATTGTGACTGTGTGATTGTGTGATTGTGATTGTATTTGTGTGACTGTGTGATTGTGATTGTGTGATCGTGATTGTGTGGTCGGGATTGTGTGATGGTGATTGTGTGATTGTGTTATTGTGACTGTGTGATGGTGATTGTGTGATGGTGATTGTGTGATTGTGATTGTGTGATTGTGATTGTGTGATTGTGATTGTGTGATCGTGATTGTGTGATTGTGATTGTGATTGTGATTGTGTGATCGTGATTGTGTGATTGTGTGATTGTGATTGTGATTGTGATTGTGATTGTGATTGTGATTGTGATTGTGATTGTGATTGTGATTGTGTGACTGTGTGATTGTGATTGTGTGACTGTGATTGTGTGATCGTGATAGTGTGGTCGTGATTGTGTGATCGTGATTGTGGGATTGTGACTGTGTGATTGTGTGGTTGTGGTTGTGTGATTGTGATTGTGTGACTGTGATTGTGTGATTGTGATGTGGGATTGTGATTGCGATTGTGTGATTGTGACTGTGTGGTCGTGATATTGTGATCGTGATTGTGGGATTGTGACTGTGCGATTGTGTGGTTGTGGTTGTATGATCGTGATTGTGTGATCGTGATTGTGTGACCGTGATTGTGTGACCGTGATTGTGTGATCGCGATTGTGTGATCGCGATTGTGTGATCGCGATTGTGTGATCGCGATTGTGTGATCGCGATTGTGTGATCGCGATTGTGTGATCGCGATTGTGTGATCGCGATTGTGTGATCGCGATTGTGTGAATGCGATTGTGTGATTGCGATTGTGTGATTGCGATTGTGTGATTGCGATTGTGTGATTGTGATTGTGTGATAGTGATTGTGGGATTGTGACTGTGTTATTGTGTGATTGTGATTGTGATTGTGTGACTGTGAGATCGTGATTGTGTGATCGTGATTGGGTGATCGGGATTGTGTGATCGTGATTGTGTGATCGTGATTGTGTGATCGTGATTGTGGGTTTGTGACTGTGTGATTGTGTGATTGTGATTGTGTGATCGTGATTGTGTGATTGTGATTGTGTGATTGTGATTGTGATTGTGATTGTGATTGTGATTGTGATTGTGATTGTGATTGTGTGACTGTGTGAGTGTGATTGTGTGACTGTGATTGTGTGATCGTGATAGTGTGGTCGTGATTGTGTGATCGTGATTGTGGGATTGTGACTGTGTGATTGTGTGGTTGTGGTTGTGTGATTGTGATTGTGTGACTGTGATTGTGTGATTGTGAATGTGGGATTGTGATTGCGATTGTGTGATTGTGACTGTGTGGTCGTGATAGTGTGATCGTGATTGTGGGATTGTGACTGTGCGATTGTGTGGTTGTGGTTGTATGATCGTGATTGTGTGATCGTGATTGTGTGACCGTGATTGTGTGACCGTGATTGTGTGATCGCGATTGTGTGATCGCGATTGTGTGATCGCGATTGTGTGATCGCGATTGTGTGATCGCGATTGTGTGATCGCGATTGTGTGATCGCGATTGTGTGATCGCGATTGTGTGTTCGCGATTGTGTGATCGCGATTGTGTGATCGCGATTGTGTGAATGCGATTGTGTGATTGCGATTGTGTGATTGCGATTGTGTGATTGTGATTGTGTGATAGTGATTGTGGGATTGTGACTGTGTTATTGTGTGATTGTGATTGTGATTGTGTGACTGTGAGATCGTGATTGTGTGATCGTGATTGTGTGATCGTGATTGTGTGATCGTGATTGTGTGATCGTGATTGTGTGATAGTGATTGTGTGATTGTGTGATCGTGATTGTGTGATAGTGATTGTGTGATAGTGATTGTGTGATCATGATTGCGTGATCGTGATTGTGTGATCGTGATTGTGTGATCGTGATTGTATGACAGTGTGATCGTGATTGTGTGATCGTGATTGTGTGATCGTGATTGTGTGATCGTGATTGTGTGATCGTGATTGTGTGATCGTGATTGTGTGATCGTGATTGAGTGATCGTGATTGTGTGATCGTGATTGTGTGATCGTGATTGTGTGATCGTGATTGTGTGATTGTGATTATGGAATTGTGACTGTGTGATTGTGTGATTGTGATTGTCATTGTGATTGTGATTGTGATTGTGATTGTGTGACTGTGTGATTGTGATTGTGTGATCGTGATTGTGTGAATGTGTTATTGTGATTGTGTGATTGTGATTGTGTTATTGCGATTGTGTTATTGCGATTGTGTGATTGTGATTGTGTGATTGTGATTGTGTGATCGCAACTGTGTGATCGCGACTGTGTGATCGTGCTTGTGTGATCGTGATTGTGCGATTGTGACTGTGTGATTGTGTGATTGTGATTGTATTTGTGTGACTGTGTGATTGTGATTGTGTGATCGTGATTGTGTGGTCGGGATTGTGTGATGGTGATTGTGTGATTGTGTTATTGTGACTGTGTGATGGTGATTGTGTGATGGTCATTGTGTGATTGTGATTGTGTGATTGTGATTGTGTGATTGTGATTGTGTGATTGTGATTGTGTGATCGTGATTGTGTGATCGTGATTGTGTGATCGTGATTGTGTGATCGTGATTGTGTGATCGTGATTGTGTGATTGTGTGATTGTGACTGTGTGATCGTGATAGTGTGGTCGTGATTGTGTGATCGTGATTGTGGGATTGTGACTGTGTGATTGTGTGGTTGTGGTTGTGTGATTGTGTGATTGTGATTGTGTGATTGTGATTGTGTGATTGTGATTGTGTGATTGTGATTGTGTGATTGTGATTGTGTGATCGTGATTGTGTGATCGTGATTGTGTGATCGTGATTGTGTGATCGTGATTGTGTGACCGTGATTGTGTGACCGTGATTGTGTGATCGCCATTGTGTGATCGCGATTGTGTGATCGCGATTGTGTGATAGCGATTGTGTGATCGCGATTGTGTGATCGCGATTGTGTGATCGCGATTGTGTGATCGCGATTGTGTGATCGCGATTGTGTGATCGCGATTGTGTGATCGCGATTGTGTGATCGCGATTGTGTGATCGCGATTGTGTGATCGCGATTGTGTGATCGCGATTGTGTGAATGCGATTGTGTGATTGCGATTGTGTGATTGCGATTGTGTGATTGTGATTGTGTGATAGTGATTGTGGGATTGTGACTGTGTTATTGTGTGATTGTGATTGTGATTGTGTGACTGTGAGATCGTGATTGTGTGATCGTGATTGTGTGATCGTGATTGTGTGATCGTGATTGTGTGATCGTGATTGAGTGATCGTGATTGTGTGATCGTGATTGTGTGATCGTGATTGTGTGATCGTGATTGTGTGATTGTGATTGTGTGATTGTGATTATGGAATTGTGACTGTGTGATTGTGTGATTGTGATTGTCATTGTGATTGTGATTGTGATTGTGATTGTGTGACTGTGTGATTGTGATTGTGTGATCGTGATTGTGTGAATGTGTTATTGTGATTGTGTGATTGTGATTGTGTTATTGCGATTGTGTTATTGCGATTGTGTGATTGTGATTGTGTGATTGTGATTGTGTGATCGCAACTGTGTGATCGCGACTGTGTGATCGTGCTTGTGTGATCGTGATTGTGCGATTGTGACTGTGTGATTGTGTGATTGTGATTGTATTTGTGTGACTGTGTGATTGTGATTGTGTGATCGTGATTGTGTGGTCGGGATTGTGTGATGGTGATTGTGTGATTGTGTTATTGTGACTGTGTGATGGTGATTGTGTGATGGTGATTGTGTGATTGTGATTGTGTGATTGTGATTGTGTGATTGTGATTGTGTGATTGTGATTGTGTGATCGTGTTTGTGTGATCGTGACTGTGTGATCGTGATTGTGTGATTGTGATTGTGATTGTGATTGGGTGACTGTGTTATTGTGATTGTGTGATCGTGACTGTGTGATCGTGTTTGTGTGATCGTGATTGTGGGTTTGTGACTGTGTGATTGTGTGATTGTGATTGTGTGATCGTGATTGTGTGATTGTGATTGTGGGATCGTGATTGTGCGATCGTGATTGCGCGATCGCGATTGCGCGATCGCGATTGGGCGATCGCGATTGTGCGATTGCGATTGTGCGATTGCGATTGTGCGATTGCGATTGTGCGATTGCGATTGTGCGATTGCGATTGTGCGATTGCGATTGTGTGATTGTGATGGTGTGATAGTGGTTGTGGGATTGTGACTGTGTTATTGTGTGATTGTGATTGTGATTGTGTGACTGTGATTGTGTGATAGTGATTGTGTGATAGTGATTGTGTGATCGTGATTGCGTGATCGTGATTGTGTGATCGTGATTGTGTGGTCGTGATTGTGTGACTGTGTGATTGTGACTGTGTGATCGTGATTGTGTGATCGTGATTGTGTGATTGTGATTGTGATTTTGATTGTGTGACTGTGTTATTGTGATTGTGTGATCGTAACTGTGTGATCGTGACTGTGGGATCGTGATTGTGGGTTTGTGACTGTGTGATTGTGTGATTGTGATTGTGTGATTGTGATTGTGTGATTGTGATTGTGTGATTGTGATTGTGTGATTGTGATTGTGTGATTGTGATTGTGTGATCGTGATTGTGTGATCGTGATTGTGTGATCGTGATTGTGTGATCGTGATTGTGTGATCGTGATTGTGTGATCGTGATTGTGTGATCGTGATTGTGTGATCGTGATTGTGTGACTGTGATTGTGTGATAGTGATTGTGTGATAGTGATTGTGTGATCGTGATTGCGTGATCGTGATTGTGTGATCGTGATTGTGTGGTCGTGATTGTGTGACTGTGTGATTGTGACTGTGTGATCGTGATTGTGTGATCGTGATTGTGTGATTGTGATTGTGATTTTGATTGTGTGACTGTGTTATTGTGATTGTGTGATCGTAACTGTGTGATCGTGACTGTGGGATCGTGATTGTGGGTTTGTGACTGTGTGATTGTGTGATCGTGATTGTGTGATAGTGATTGTGTGATAGTGATTGTGTGATCATGATTGCGTGATCGTGATTGTGTGATCGTGATTGTGTGATCGTGATTGTGTGACTGTGTGATCGTGATTGTGTGATCGTGATTGTGTGATCGTGATTGTGTGATCGTGATTGTGTGATCGTGATTGTGTGATTGTGATTGTGTGATCGTGATTGTGTGAATGTGTTATTGTGATTGTGTGATTGTGATTGTGTGATTGTGATTGTGTTATTGCGATTGTGTTATTGCGATTGTGTGATTGTGATTGTGTGATTGTGATTGTGTGATCGCAACTGTGTGATCGCGACTGTGTGATCGTGCTTGTGTGATCGTGATTGTGCGATTGTGACTGTGTGATTGTGTGATTGTGATTGTATTTGTGTGACTGTGTGATTGTGATTGTGTGATCGTGATTGTGTGGTCGGGATTGTGTGATGGTGATTGTGTGTATGTGTTATTGTGACTGTGTGATGGTGATTGTGTGATGGTGATTGTGTGATTGTGATTGTGTGATTGTGATTGTGTGATTGTGATTGTGTGATCGTGATTGTGTGACCGTGATTGTGTGATCGTGATTGTGTGATCGTGATTGTGTGATCGTGATTGTGTGATTGTGTGATTGTGTTTGTGTGACTGTGATTGTGTGATCGTGATTGTGTGATCGTGATTGTGTAATCGTGATTGTGTGATCGTGATTGTGTGATTGTGTGATCGTGATTGTGTGATAGTGATTGTGTGATAGTGATTGTGTGATCGTGATTGCGTGATCGTAATTGTGTGATCGTGATTGTGTGATCGCAATTGTGGGATTCTGACTGTGTGATTGTGTGATTGTGATTGTGTGACTGTGTGATTGTGATTGTGTGATCGTGATTGTGTGACTGTGATTGTGTGGTTGTGATTTTGGGATTGTGATTGTGTGATTGAGGTTGTGTGATTGTGGTTGTGTGATTGTGATTGTGTGATAGTGATTGTGGGATTGTGACTGTGTTATTGTGTGATTGTGATTGTCATTGTGTGACTGTGAGATCGTGATTGTGTGATCGTGATTGTGTGATCGTGATTGTGTGATCGTGATTGTGTGATAGTGATTGTGCGATTGTGTGATAGTGATTGTGTGATAGTGATTGTGTGATCGTGATTGCGTGATCGTGATTGTGTGATCGTGATTGTGTGATCGTGATTGTGTGACTGTGTGATTGTGACTGTGTGATCGTGATAGTGTGATCGTGATTGTGTGATAGTGATTGTGTGATCGTGATTGCGTGATCGTGATTGTGTGATCGTGATTGTGTGACTGTGTGAGAGTGACTGTGTGATCGTGATTGTGTGATTGTGATTGTGATTGTGTGACTGTGTTATTGTGATTGTGTGATCGTGACTGTGTGATCGTGTTTGTGTGATCGTGATTGTGGGTTTGTGACTGTGTGATTGTGTGATTGTGATTGTGTGATCGTGATTGTGTGATTGTGATTGTGTGATTGTGATTGTGATTGTGATTGTGCGATTGTGATTGTGTGATTGTGATTGTGTGATTGTGATTGTGTGATCGTGATTGTGTGATCGTGATTGTGTGATCGTGATTGTGTGATCGTGATTGTGTGATCGTGATTGTGTGATCGTGATTGTGATCGTGATTGTGTGATCGTGATTGTGCGATCGTGATTGTGCGATCGTGATTGTGCGATCGTGATTGTGCGATCGTGATTGTGCGATCGTGATTGTGTCATTGTAATTGTGTGATCGTGATTGTGTGATCGTGATTGTGTGATCGTGTTTGTGTGATCGTGATTGTGGGATCGTGATTGTGCGATCGCGATTGTGCGATCGCGATTGTGCGATTGCGATTGTGCGATTGCGATTGTGCGATTGCGATTGTGCGATTGCGATTGTGTGATTGTGATGGTGTGATAGTGATTGTGGGATTGTGACTGTGTTATTGTGTGATTGTGATTGTGATTGTGTGACTGTGAGATCGTGATTGTGTGATCGTGATTGTGTGATCCTGATTGTGTGATCGTGATTGTGTGATAGTGATTGTGCGATTGTGTGATCGTGATTGTGTGATCGTGATTGTGTGATCGTGATTGTGTGATCGTGATTGTGTGATAGTGATTGTGTGATAGTGATTGTGTGATCGTGATTGCGTGATCGTGATTGTGTGATCGTGATTGTGTGGTCGTGATTGTGTGACTGTGTGATTGTGACTGTGTGATCGTGATTGTGTGATCGTGATTGTGTGATTGTGATTGTGATTTTGATTGTGTGACTGTGTTATTGTGATTGTGTGATCGTAACTGTGTGATCGTGACTGTGGGATCGTGATTGTGGGTTTGTGACTGTGTGATTGTGTGATTGTGATTGTGTGATTGTGATTGTGTGATTGTGATTGTGTGATTGTGATTGTGTGATTGTGATTGTGTGATCGTGATTGTGTGATCGTGATTGTGTGATCGTGATTGTGTGATCGTGATTGTGTGATCGTGATTGTGTGATCGTGATTGTGTGATCGTGATTGTGTGATCGTGATTGTGTGATCGTGATTGAGTGATCGTGATTGTGTGATCGTGATTGTGTGATCGTGATTGTGTGATCGTGATTGTGTGATCGTGATTGTGGAATTGTGATTGTGTGATTGTGTGATCGTGATTGTGCGATCGTGATTGTGTGATGGTGATTGTGTGATCGTGATTGTGAGATTGTGACTGTGTGATTGTGTGATCGTGATTGTGGGATTGTGACTGTGGGATTGTGTGGTTGGGGTTGTGTGATTGTGATTGTGTGAATGTGATTGTGTGATTGTGATTGTGGGATTGTGATTGCGATTGTGTGATTGTGACTGTGTGGTCGTGATTGTGTGATCGTGATTGTGGGATTGTGACTGTGTGATTGTGTGATCGTGATTGTGTGATCGTGATTGTGTGATCGTGATTGTGTGATCGTGATTGGGTGATCGTGATTGGGTGATCGTGGTTGGGTGATCGTGATTGTGGGATTGTGACTGTGCGATTGTGTGATTGTGATTGTGTGACTGTGATTGTGTGATTGTGATTGTGGGATTGTGATTGTGTGATTGTGATTGTGTGATCGTGACTGTGATTGTATGATTGTGATTGTGATTGTGATTGTGATTGTGATTGTGATTGTGATTTTGTGACTGTGTGATTGTGATTGTGTGACTGTGATTGTGTGATCGTGATACTGTGATCGTGATAGTGTGATCGTGATTGTGTGATCGTGATTGGGTGATCGTGATTGGGTGATCGTGATTGGGTGATCGTGATTGTGGGATTCTGACTGTGTGATTGTGTGGTTGTGGTTGTGTGATTGTGATTGTGTGACTGTGATTGTGTGATTGTGATTGTGGGATTGTGATTGCGATTGTGTGATTGTGACTGTGTGGTCGTGATTGTGTGATCGTGATTGTGGGATTGTGACTGTGTGATTGTGTGGTTGTGGTTGTGTGATTGTGATTGTGTGATCGTGATTGTGTGATCGTGATTGTGTGATCGTGATTGTGTGATCGTGATTGTGTGATCGTGATTGTGTCATCGTGATAGTGTGATCGTGATTGTGTGGTCGTGATTGTGTGGTCGTGATTGTGTGATCGTGATTGTGTGATCGTGATTGTGTGATCGTGATTGTGTGATCGTGATTGTGTGATCGTGATTGTGTGATCGTGATTGTGGGATCGTGACTGTGTGATTGTGTGATTGTGATTGTGTGACTGTGATTGTGTGATTGTGATTGTGTGACTGTGTGATTGTGATTGTGTGATTGTGATTGTGTGACTGTGATTGTGTGATTGTGATTGTGGGATTGTGATTGTGTGATTGTGATTGTGTGATCGTGACTGTGATTGTATGATTGTGATTGTGATTGTGATTGTGATTGTGATTGTGATTGTGATTTTGTGACTGTGTGATTGTGATTGTGTGACTGTGATTGTGTGATCGTGATACTGTGATCGTGATAGTGTGATCGTGATTGTGTGATCGTGATTGGGTGATCGTGATTGGGTGATCGTGATTGGGTGATCGTGATTGTGGGATTCTGACTGTGTGATTGTGTGGTTGTGGTTGTGTGATTGTGATTGTGTGACTGTGATTGTGTGATTGTGATTGTGGGATTGTGATTGCGATTGTGTGATTGTGACTGTGTGGTCGTGATTGTGTGATCGTGATTGTGGGATTGTGACTGTGTGATTGTGTGGTTGTGGTTGTGTGATTGTGATTGTGTGATCGTGATTGTGTGATCGTGATTGTGTGATCGTGATTGTGTGATCGTGATTGTGTCATCGTGATAGTGTGATCGTGATTGTGTGGTCGTGATTGTGTGGTCGTGATTGTGTGGTCGTGATTGTGTGATCGTGATTGTGTGATCGTGATTGTGTGATCGTGATTGTGTGATCGTGATTGTGTGATCGTGATTGTGTGATCGTGATTGTGGGATCGTGACTGTGTGATTGTGTGATTGTGATTGTGTGACTGTGATTGTGTGATTGTGATTGTGTGACTGTGTGATTGTGATTGTGTGACTGTGATTGTGTGATCGTGATAGTGTGATCGTGATCGTGTGATCGTGATCGTGTGATCGCGATCATGTGATCGCGATCGTGTGATCGCGATCGTGTGATCGCGATCGTGTGATCGCGTTTGTGTGATTGCGATTGTGTGATTGCGATTGTATGATTGCGATTGTGGGATTGCGATTGTGTGATTGTGATTGTGTGATTGTGATTGTGTGATCGTGATTGTGTCATCGTGATTGTGTGGTCGTGACTGTGTGATTGTGATTGTGTGATCGTGATTGTGTGAATGTGTTATTGTGATTGTGTGATTGTGATTGTGTTATTGCGATTGTGTTATTGCGATTGTGTGATTGTGATTGTGTGATTGTGATTGTGTGATCGCAACTGTGTGATCGCGACTGTGTGATCGTGCTTGTGTGATCGTGATTGTGCGATTGTGACTGTGTGATTGTGTGATTGTGATTGTATTTGTGTGACTGTGTGATTGTGATTGTGTGATCGTGATTGTGTGGTCGGGATTGTGTGATGGTGATTGTGTGATTGTGTTATTGTGACTGTGTGATGGTGATTGTGTGATGGTGATTGTGTGATTGTGATTGTGTGATTGTGATTGTGTGATTGTGATTGTGTGATTGTGATTGTGTGATCGTGTTTGTGTGATCGTGACTGTGTGATCGTGATTGTGTGATTGTGATTGTGATTGTGATTGGGTGACTGTGTTATTGTGATTGTGTGATCGTGACTGTGTGATCGTGTTTGTGTGATCGTGATTGTGGGTTTGTGACTGTGTGATTGTGTGATTGTGATTGTGTGATCGTGATTGTGTGATTGTGATTGTGGGATCGTGATTGTGCGATCGTGATTGCGCGATCGCGATTGCGCGATCGCGATTGGGCGATCGCGATTGTGCGATTGCGATTGTGCGATTGCGATTGTGCGATTGCGATTGTGCGATTGCGATTGTGCGATTGCGATTGTGCGATTGCGATTGTGTGATTGTGATGGTGTGATAGTGGTTGTGGGATTGTGACTGTGTTATTGTGTGATTGTGATTGTGATTGTGTGACTGTGATTGTGTGATAGTGATTGTGTGATAGTGATTGTGTGATCGTGATTGCGTGATCGTGATTGTGTGATCGTGATTGTGTGGTCGTGATTGTGTGACTGTGTGATTGTGACTGTGTGATCGTGATTGTGTGATCGTGATTGTGTGATTGTGATTGTGATTTTGATTGTGTGACTGTGTTATTGTGATTGTGTGATCGTAACTGTGTGATCGTGACTGTGGGATCGTGATTGTGGGTTTGTGACTGTGTGATTGTGTGATTGTGATTGTGTGATTGTGATTGTGTGATTGTGATTGTGTGATTGTGATTGTGTGATTGTGATTGTGTGATTGTGATTGTGTGATCGTGATTGTGTGATCGTGATTGTGTGATCGTGATTGTGTGATCGTGATTGTGTGATCGTGATTGTGTGATCGTGATTGTGTGATCGTGATTGTGTGATCGTGATTGTGTGACTGTGATTGTGTGATAGTGATTGTGTGATAGTGATTGTGTGATCGTGATTGCGTGATCGTGATTGTGTGATCGTGATTGTGTGGTCGTGATTGTGTGACTGTGTGATTGTGACTGTGTGATCGTGATTGTGTGATCGTGATTGTGTGATTGTGATTGTGATTTTGATTGTGTGACTGTGTTATTGTGATTGTGTGATCGTAACTGTGTGATCGTGACTGTGGGATCGTGATTGTGGGTTTGTGACTGTGTGATTGTGTGATCGTGATTGTGTGATAGTGATTGTGTGATAGTGATTGTGTGATCATGATTGCGTGATCGTGATTGTGTGATCGTGATTGTGTGATCGTGATTGTGTGACTGTGTGATCGTGATTGTGTGATCGTGATTGTGTGATCGTGATTGTGTGATCGTGATTGTGTGATCGTGATTGTGTGATTGTGATTGTGTGATCGTGATTGTGTGAATGTGTTATTGTGATTGTGTGATTGTGATTGTGTGATTGTGATTGTGTTATTGCGATTGTGTTATTGCGATTGTGTGATTGTGATTGTGTGATTGTGATTGTGTGATCGCAACTGTGTGATCGCGACTGTGTGATCGTGCTTGTGTGATCGTGATTGTGCGATTGTGACTGTGTGATTGTGTGATTGTGATTGTATTTGTGTGACTGTGTGATTGTGATTGTGTGATCGTGATTGTGTGGTCGGGATTGTGTGATGGTGATTGTGTGTATGTGTTATTGTGACTGTGTGATGGTGATTGTGTGATGGTGATTGTGTGATTGTGATTGTGTGATTGTGATTGTGTGATTGTGATTGTGTGATCGTGATTGTGTGACCGTGATTGTGTGATCGTGATTGTGTGATCGTGATTGTGTGATCGTGATTGTGTGATTGTGTGATTGTGTTTGTGTGACTGTGATTGTGTGATCGTGATTGTGTGATCGTGATTGTGTAATCGTGATTGTGTGATCGTGATTGTGTGATTGTGTGATCGTGATTGTGTGATAGTGATTGTGTGATAGTGATTGTGTGATCGTGATTGTGTGAGCGTGATTGTGTCGTCGTAATTGTGTGATCGTGATTGTGTGATCGCAATTGTGGGATTCTGACTGTGTGATTGTGTGATTGTGATTGTGTGACTGTGTGATTGTGATTGTGTGATCGTGATTGTGTGACTGTGATTGTGTGGTTGTGATTTTGGGATTGTGATTGTGTGATTGAGGTTGTGTGATTGTGGTTGTGTGATTGTGATTGTGTGATAGTGATTGTGGGATTGTGACTGTGTTATTGTGTGATTGTGATTGTCATTGTGTGACTGTGAGATCGTGATTGTGTGATCGTGATTGTGTGATCGTGATTGTGTGATCGTGATTGTGTGATAGTGATTGTGCGATTGTGTGATAGTGATTGTGTGATAGTGATTGTGTGATCGTGATTGCGTGATCGTGATTGTGTGATCGTGATTGTGTGATCGTGATTGTGTGACTGTGTGATTGTGACTGTGTGATCGTGATAGTGTGATCGTGATTGTGTGATAGTGATTGTGTGATCGTGATTGCGTGATCGTGATTGTGTGATCGTGATTGTGTGACTGTGTGAGAGTGACTGTGTGATCGTGATTGTGTGATTGTGATTGTGATTGTGTGACTGTGTTATTGTGATTGTGTGATCGTGACTGTGTGATCGTGTTTGTGTGATCGTGATTGTGGGTTTGTGACTGTGTGATTGTGTGATTGTGATTGTGTGATCGTGATTGTGTGATTGTGATTGTGTGATTGTGATTGTGATTGTGATTGTGCGATTGTGATTGTGTGATTGTGATTGTGTGATTGTGATTGTGTGATCGTGATTGTGTGATCGTGATTGTGTGATCGTGATTGTGTGATCGTGATTGTGTGATCGTGATTGTGTGATCGTGATTGTGATCGTGATTGTGTGATCGTGATTGTGCGATCGTGATTGTGCGATCGTGATTGTGCGATCGTGATTGTGCGATCGTGATTGTGCGATCGTGATTGTGTCATTGTAATTGTGTGATCGTGATTGTGTGATCGTGATTGTGTGATCGTGTTTGTGTGATCGTGATTGTGGGATCGTGATTGTGCGATCGCGATTGTGCGATCGCGATTGTGCGATTGCGATTGTGCGATTGCGATTGTGCGATTGCGATTGTGCGATTGCGATTGTGTGATTGTGATGGTGTGATAGTGATTGTGGGATTGTGACTGTGTTATTGTGTGATTGTGATTGTGATTGTGTGACTGTGAGATCGTGATTGTGTGATCGTGATTGTGTGATCCTGATTGTGTGATCGTGATTGTGTGATAGTGATTGTGCGATTGTGTGATCGTGATTGTGTGATCGTGATTGTGTGATCGTGATTGTGTGATCGTGATTGTGTGATAGTGATTGTGTGATAGTGATTGTGTGATCGTGATTGCGTGATCGTGATTGTGTGATCGTGATTGTGTGGTCGTGATTGTGTGACTGTGTGATTGTGACTGTGTGATCGTGATTGTGTGATCGTGATTGTGTGATTGTGATTGTGATTTTGATTGTGTGACTGTGTTATTGTGATTGTGTGATCGTAACTGTGTGATCGTGACTGTGGGATCGTGATTGTGGGTTTGTGACTGTGTGATTGTGTGATTGTGATTGTGTGATTGTGATTGTGTGATTGTGATTGTGTGATTGTGATTGTGTGATTGTGATTGTGTGATCGTGATTGTGTGATCGTGATTGTGTGATCGTGATTGTGTGATCGTGATTGTGTGATCGTGATTGTGTGATCGTGATTGTGTGATCGTGATTGTGTGATCGTGATTGTGTGATCGTGATTGAGTGATCGTGATTGTGTGATCGTGATTGTGTGATCGTGATTGTGTGATCGTGATTGTGTGATCGTGATTGTGGAATTGTGATTGTGTGATTGTGTGATCGTGATTGTGCGATCGTGATTGTGTGATGGTGATTGTGTGATCGTGATTGTGAGATTGTGACTGTGTGATTGTGTGATCGTGATTGTGGGATTGTGACTGTGGGATTGTGTGGTTGGGGTTGTGTGATTGTGATTGTGTGAATGTGATTGTGTGATTGTGATTGTGGGATTGTGATTGCGATTGTGTGATTGTGACTGTGTGGTCGTGATTGTGTGATCGTGATTGTGGGATTGTGACTGTGTGATTGTGTGATCGTGATTGTGTGATCGTGATTGTGTGATCGTGATTGTGTGATCGTGATTGGGTGATCGTGATTGGGTGATCGTGGTTGGGTGATCGTGATTGTGGGATTGTGACTGTGCGATTGTGTGATTGTGATTGTGTGACTGTGATTGTGTGATTGTGATTGTGGGATTGTGATTGTGTGATTGTGATTGTGTGATCGTGACTGTGATTGTATGATTGTGATTGTGATTGTGATTGTGATTGTGATTGTGATTGTGATTTTGTGACTGTGTGATTGTGATTGTGTGACTGTGATTGTGTGATCGTGATACTGTGATCGTGATAGTGTGATCGTGATTGTGTGATCGTGATTGGGTGATCGTGATTGGGTGATCGTGATTGGGTGATCGTGATTGTGGGATTCTGACTGTGTGATTGTGTGGTTGTGGTTGTGTGATTGTGATTGTGTGACTGTGATTGTGTGATTGTGATTGTGGGATTGTGATTGCGATTGTGTGATTGTGACTGTGTGGTCGTGATTGTGTGATCGTGATTGTGGGATTGTGACTGTGTGATTGTGTGGTTGTGGTTGTGTGATTGTGATTGTGTGATCGTGATTGTGTGATCGTGATTGTGTGATCGTGATTGTGTGATCGTGATTGTGTGATCGTGATTGTGTCATCGTGATAGTGTGATCGTGATTGTGTGGTCGTGATTGTGTGGTCGTGATTGTGTGATCGTGATTGTGTGATCGTGATTGTGTGATCGTGATTGTGTGATCGTGATTGTGTGATCGTGATTGTGTGATCGTGATTGTGGGATCGTGACTGTGTGATTGTGTGATTGTGATTGTGTGACTGTGATTGTGTGATTGTGATTGTGTGACTGTGTGATTGTGATTGTGTGATTGTGATTGTGTGACTGTGATTGTGTGATTGTGATTGTGGGATTGTGATTGTGTGATTGTGATTGTGTGATCGTGACTGTGATTGTATGATTGTGATTGTGATTGTGATTGTGATTGTGATTGTGATTGTGATTTTGTGACTGTGTGATTGTGATTGTGTGACTGTGATTGTGTGATCGTGATACTGTGATCGTGATAGTGTGATCGTGATTGTGTGATCGTGATTGGGTGATCGTGATTGGGTGATCGTGATTGGGTGATCGTGATTGTGGGATTCTGACTGTGTGATTGTGTGGTTGTGGTTGTGTGATTGTGATTGTGTGACTGTGATTGTGTGATTGTGATTGTGGGATTGTGATTGCGATTGTGTGATTGTGACTGTGTGGTCGTGATTGTGTGATCGTGATTGTGGGATTGTGACTGTGTGATTGTGTGGTTGTGGTTGTGTGATTGTGATTGTGTGATCGTGATTGTGTGATCGTGATTGTGTGATCGTGATTGTGTGATCGTGATTGTGTCATCGTGATAGTGTGATCGTGATTGTGTGGTCGTGATTGTGTGGTCGTGATTGTGTGGTCGTGATTGTGTGATCGTGATTGTGTGATCGTGATTGTGTGATCGTGATTGTGTGATCGTGATTGTGTGATCGTGATTGTGTGATCGTGATTGTGGGATCGTGACTGTGTGATTGTGTGATTGTGATTGTGTGACTGTGATTGTGTGATTGTGATTGTGTGACTGTGTGATTGTGATTGTGTGACTGTGATTGTGTGATCGTGATAGTGTGATCGTGATCGTGTGATCGTGATCGTGTGATCGCGATCGTGTGATCGCGATCGTGTGATCGCGATCGTGTGATCGCGATCGTGTGATCGCGTTTGTGTGATTGCGATTGTGTGATTGCGATTGTATGATTGCGATTGTGGGATTGCGATTGTGTGATTGTGATTGTGTGATTGTGATTGTGTGATCGTGATTGTGTCATCGTGATTGTGTGGTCGTGATTGTGTGATCGTGATTGTGGGATCGTGACTGTGTGATTGTGTGATTGTGATTGTGTGACTGTGATTGTGTGATTGTGATTGTGGGATTGAGATTGTGTGATTGTGATTGTGTGATCGTGACTGTGATTGTGTGATTGTGATTGTGTGACTGTGTGATTGTGATTGTGTGACTGTGATTGTGTGATCGTGATAGTGTGATTGTCATCGTGTGATTGTGATCGTGTGATTGTGATAGTGCGATTGTGATAGTGCGATTGTGATAGTGCGATTGTGATTGTGCGATTGTGATTGTGGGATTGTGACAGTGCGATTGTGACAGTGCGATTGGGACTGCGCGATTGTGATTGTGTGATTGTGATTGTGCGATTGTGATAGTGCGATTGTGATAGTGCGATTGTGATTGTGCGATTGTGATTGTGGGATTGAGATTGTGTGATTGTGATTGTGTGATCGTGACTGTGATTGTGTCATTGTGATTGTGGGATTGTGATTGCGATTGTGTGATCGTGATTGTGAGATTGTGACTGTGTGATTGTGTGGTTGTGATTGTGTGATCGTGATTGTGCGATCGTGATTGTGCGATCGTGATTGTGCGATCGTGATTGTGCGATTGTGATTGTTTGATTGTGATTGTTTGATTGTGATTGTGTGATTGTGATTGTGTGATTGTGATTGTGATAGTGTGACTGTGTGATTGTGATTGTGTGACGGTGATTGTGTGATCGTGATTGCGTGATCGTGACTGTGTGATCGGGATTGTGTGATCGTGATTGAGTAATTGTGACTGTGTGATTGTGTGATTGTGATTGTCATTGTGATTGTGATTGTGACTGTGACTGTGTGACTGTGTGATTGTGATTGTGTGATCGTGATTGTGTGAATGCGTTATTGTGATTGTGTGATTGTGATTGTGTGATTGTGATTGTGTTATTGCGATTGTGTGATTGTGATTGTGTGATTGTGATTGTGTGATCGCAACTGTGTGATCGCCACTGTGTGATCGTGCTTGTGTGATCGTGATTGTGCGATTGTGACTGTGTGATTGTGTGATTGTGATTGTATTTGTGTGACTGTGTGATTGTGATTGTGTGATCGTGATTGTGTGGTCGGGATTGTGTGATCGTGATTGTGTGATTGTGTTATTGTGACTGTGTGATGGTGATTGTGTGATGGTGATTGTGTGATTGTGATTGTGTGATTGTGATTGTGTGATTGTGATTGTGTGATTGTGATTGTGTGATTGTGATTGTGTGATGGTGATTGTGTGATCGTGATTGTGCGATCGTGATTGTGCGATCGTGATTGTGCGATCGTGATTGTGCGATCGGGATTGTGCGATCGTGATTGTGCGATCGTGATTGTGCGATCGTGATTGTGCGATCGTGATTGTGCGATCGTGATTGTGCGATCGTGATTGTGCGATCGTGATTGTGCGATCGTGATTGTGCGATCGTGATTGTGCGATCGTGATTGTGCGATCGTGATTGTGCGATCGTGATTGTGCGATCGTGATTGTGCGATCGTGATTGTGCGATTGTGATTGTTTGATTGTGATTGTTTGATTGTGATTGTGTGATTGTGATTGTGTGATTGTGATTGTGATAGTGTGACTGTGTGATTGTGATTGTGTGACGGTGATTGTGTGATCGTGATTGCGTGATCGTGACTGTGTGATCGGGATTGTGTGATCGTGATTGAGTAATTGTGACTGTGTGATTGTGTGATTGTGATTGTCATTGTGATTGTGATTGTGATTGTGATTGTGTGACTGTGTGATTGTGATTGTGTGATCGTGATTGTGTGAATGCGTTATTGTGATTGTGTGATTGTGATTGTGTTATTGCGATTGTGTGATTGTGATTGTGTGATTGTGATTGTGTGATCGCAACTGTGTGATCGCGACTGTGTGATCGTGCTTGTGTGATCGTGATTGTGCGATTGTGACTGTGTGATTGTGATTGTATTTGTGTGACTGTGTGATTGTGATTGTGTGATCGTGATTGTGTGGTCGGGATTGTGTGATCGTGATTGTGTGATTGTGTTATTGTGACTGTGTGATGGTGATTGTGTGATGGTGATTGTGTGATTGTGATTGTGTGATTGTGATTGTGTGATTGTGATTGTGTGATTGTGATTGTGTGATCGTGATTGTGTGATCGTGATAGTGTGATCGTGATTGTGTGATCGTGATTGTGTGATCGTGATTGTGTGATTGTGTGATTGTGATTGTGTGACTGTGATTGTGGGATCGTGATTGTGTGATCGTGATTGTGTAATCGTGATTGTGTGATCGTGATTGTGTGATCGTGATTGTGTGATTGTGTGATTATGATTGTGTGACTGTGATTGTGTGATCGTGATTATGTGATCGTGATTGTGTGATCGTGATTGTGTGATCGTGATTGTGGGATTGTGATTGTGTGATTGTGATTGTGTGATCGTGACTGTGATTGTGTGATTGTGATTGTGATTGTGATTGTGATTATGATTGTGTGACTGTGTGATTGTGATTGTGTGACTGTGATTGTGATTGTGATTGTGATTATGATTGTGTGACTGTGTGATTGTGATTGTGTGACTGTGATTGTGTGATCGTGACTGTGATTGTGTGATTGTGATTGTGATTGTGACTGTGATTGTGATTGTGTGACTGTGTGATTGTGATTGTGTGACTGTGATTGTGTGATCGTGATAGTGTGGTCGTGATTGTGTGATCGTGATTGTGGGATTGTGACTGTGTGATTGTGTGGTTGTGGTTGTGTGATTGTGATTGTGTGACTGTGATTGTGTGATTGTGATTGTGGGATTGTGATTGCGATTGTGTGATTGTGACTGTGTGGTTGTGATTGTGTGATCGTGATTGTGGGATTGTGACTGTGTGATTGTGTGGTTGTGGTTGTATGATCGTGATTGTGTGATCGTGATTGTGTGATCGTGATTGTGTGATCGTGATTGTGTGATCGTGATTGTGTGATTGTGATTGTGTGATTGTGTGATTATGATTGTGTGACTGTGATTGTGTGATCGTGATTATGTGATCGTGATTGTGTGATCGTGATTGTGTGATCGTGATTGTGTGATCGTGATTGTGGGATTGTGATTGTGTGATCGTGATTGTGTGAATGTGTTATTGTGATTGTGTGATTGTGATTGTGTGATTGTGATTGTGTTATTGCGATTGTGTGATTGTGATTGTGTGATTGTGATTGTGTGATCGCAACTGTGTGATCGCGACTGTGTGATCGTGCTTGTGTGATCGTGATTGTGCGATTGTGACTGTGTGATTGTGTGATTGTGATTGTATTTGTGTGACTGTGTGATTGGGATTGTGTGATCGTGATTGTGTGGTCGGGATTGTGTGATCGTGATTGTGTGATTGTGTTATTGTGACTGTGTGATGGTGATTGTGTGATGGTGATTGTGTGATTGTGATTGTGTGATTGTGATTGTGTGATTGTGATTGTGTGATTGTGATTGTGTGATCGTGATTGTGTGATCGTGATTGTGTGATCGTGATTGTGTGATCGTGATTGTGTGATCGTGATTGTGTGATTGTGTGATTGTGATTGTGTGACTGTGATTGTGTGATCGTGATTGTGTGATCGTGATTGTGTAATCGTGATTGTGTGATCGTGATTGTGTGATCGTGATTGTGTGATCGTGATTGTGTGATTGTGTGATTATGATTGTGTGACTGTGATTGTGTGATCGTGATTATGTGATCGTGATTGTGTGATCGTGATTGTGTGGTCGTGATTGTGTGATCGTGATTGTGGGATTGTGATTGTGTGATTGTGATTGTGTGATCGTGACTGTGATTGTGTGATTGTGATTGTGATTGTGATTGTGATTATGATTGTGTGACTGTGTGATTGTGATTGTGTGACTGTGATTGTGATTGTGATTGTGATTATGATTGTGTGACTGTGTGATTGTGATTGTGTGACTGTGATTGTGTGATCGTGACTGTGATTGTGTGATTGTGATTGTGATTGTGACTGTGATTGTGATTGTGTGACTGTGTGATTGTGATTGTGTGACTGTGATTGTGTGATCGTGATAGTGTGGTCGTGATTGTGTGATCGTGATTGTGGGATTGTGACTGTGTGATTGTGTGGTTGTGGTTGTGTGATTGTGATTGTGTGACTGTGATTGTGTGATTGTGATTGTGGGATTGTGATTGCGATTGTGTGATTGTGACTGTGTGGTTGTGATTGTGTGATCGTGATTGTGGGATTGTGACTGTGTGATTGTGTGGTTGTGGTTGTATGATCGTGATGGTGTGATCGTGATTGTGTGATCGTGATTGTGTGATCGTGATTGTGTGATCGTGATTGTGTGATCGTGATTGTGTGATTGTGATTGTGTGATTGTGTGATTATGATTGTGTGACTGTGATTGTGCGATCGTGATTGTGTGATCGTGATTGTGTGATTGTGATTGTGATTGTGATTGTGTGATCGTGATTGTGTGATTGTGATTGTGATTGTGATTGTGTGATCGTGATTGTGTGATCGTGATTGTGTGATAGTGATTGTGTGATAGTGATTGTGTGATCGTGATTGTGTGAGCGTGATTGTGTCGTCGTAATTGTGTGATCGTGATTGTGTGATCGCAATTGTGGGATTGTGACTGTGTGATTGTGTGATTGTGATTGTGTGACTGTGTGATTGTGATTGTGTGACTGTGATTGTGATTGTGATTGTGATTATGATTGTGTGACTGTGTGATTGTGATTGTGTGACTGTGATTGTGTGATCGTGACTGTGATTGTGTGATTGTGATTGTGATTGTGACTGTGATTGTGATTGTGTGACTGTGTGATTGTGATTGTGTGACTGTGATTGTGTGATCGTGATAGTGTGGTCGTGATTGTGTGATCGTGATTGTGGGATTGTGACTGTGTGATTGTGTGGTTGTGGTTGTGTGATTGTGATTGTGTGATTGTGATTGTGTGTCTGTGATTGTGTGATCGTGACTGTGATTGTGTGATTGTGATTGTGATTGTGACTGTGATTGTGATTGTGTGACTGTGTGATTGTGATTGTGTGACTGTGATTGTGTGATCGTGATAGTGTGGTCGTGATTGTGTGATCGTGATTGTGGGATTGTGACTATGTGATTGTGTGGTTGTGGTTGTGTGATTGTGATTGTGTGACTGTGATTATGTGATTGTGATTGTGGGATAGTGATTGCGATTGTGTGATTGTGACTGTGTGGTTGTGATTGTGTGATCGTGATTGTGGGATTGTGACTGTGTGATTGTGTGGTTGTGGTTGTATGATCGTGATTGTGTGATCGTGATTGTGTGATCGTGATTGTGTGATCGTGATTGTGTGATCGTGATTGTGTGATAGTGATTGTGTGATTGTGTGATAGTGATTGTGTGATAGTGATTGTGTGATCGTGATTGCGTGATCGTGATTGTGTGATCGTGATTGTGTGATCGTGATTGTGTGACTGTGTGATTGTGACTGTGTGATCGTGATTGTGTGATCGTGATTGTGTGATAGTGATTGTGTGATCGTGATTGCGTGATCGTGATTGTGTGATCGTGATTGTGTGACTGTGTGAGTGTGACTGTGTGATCGTGATTGTGTGATTGTGATTGTGATTGTGTGACTGTGTTATTGTGATTGTGTGATCGTGACTGTGTGATCGTGTTTGTGTGATCGTGATTGTGGGTTTGCGACTGTGTGATTGTGTGATTGTGATTGTGTGATCGTGATTGTGTGATTGTGATTGTGTGATTGTGATTGTGATTGTGATTGTGTGATTGTGATTGTGTGATTGTGATTGTGTGATCGTGATTGTGTGATCGTGATTGTGTGATCGTGATTGTGTGATCGTGATTGTGTGATCTCGATTGTGTGATCGTGATTGTGTGATCGTGATTGTGATCGTGATTGTGCGATCGTGATTGTGCGATCGTGATTGTGCGATCGTGATTGTGCGATCGTGATTGTGCGATCGTGATTGT
Organism: Megachile rotundata; assembly: GCF_050947335.1. Lineage (NCBI taxonomy): Eukaryota > Metazoa > Arthropoda > Insecta > Hymenoptera > Megachilidae > Megachile > Megachile rotundata. The sequence goes on along the minus strand of NC_134997.1, from coordinate 2,052,907 downwards.
GCGATCGTGATTGTGCGATCGTGATTCTGTCATTGTAATTGTGTGATCGTGATTGTGTGATCGTGATTGTGTGATCGTGATTGTGTGATCGTGTTTGTGTGATCGTGATTGTGGGATCGTGATTGTGCGATCGTGATTGCGCGATCGCGATTGCGCGATCGCGATTGGGCGATCGCGATTGTGCGATTGCGATTGTGCGATTGCGATTGTGCGACTGCGATTGTGCGATTGCGATTGTGCGATTGCGATTGTGCGATTGCGATTGTGTGATTGTGATGGTGTGATAGTGGTTGTGGGATTGTGACTGTGTTATTGTGTGATTGTGATTGTGATTGTGTGACTGTGATTGTGTGATAGTGATTGTGTGATAGTGATTGTGTGATCGTGATTGCGTGATCGTGATTGTGTGATCGTGATTGTGTGGTCGTGATTGTGTGACTGTGTGATTGTGACTGTGTGATCGTGATTGTGTGATCGTGATTGTGTGATTGTGATTGTGATTTTGATTGTGTGACTGTGTTATTGTGATTGTGTGATCGTAACTGTGTGATCGTGACTGTGGGATCGTGATTGTGGGTTTGTGACTGTGTGATTGTGTGATCGTGATTGTGTGATAGTGATTGTGTGATAGTGATTGTGTGATCATGATTGCGTGATCGTGATTGTGTGATCGTGATTGTGTGATCGTGATTGTGTGACTGTGTGATCGTGATTGTGTGATCGTGATTGTGTGATCGTGATTGTGTGATCGTGATTGTGTGATCGTGATTGTGTGATCGTGATTGTGTGATCGTGATTGAGTGATCGTGATTGTGTGATCGTGATTGTGTGATCGTGATTGTGTGATCGTGATTGTGTGATTGTGATTGTGTGATTGTGATTATGGAATTGTGACTGTGTGATTGTGTGATTGTGATTGTCATTGTGATTGTGATTGTGATTGTGATTGTGTGACTGTGTGATTGTGATTGTGTGATCGTGATTGTGTGAATGTGTTATTGTGATTGTGTGATTGTGATTGTGTGATTGTGATTGTGTTATTGCGATTGTGTTATTGCGATTGTGTGATTGTGATTGTGTGATTGTGATTGTGTGATCGCAACTGTGTGATCGCGACTGTGTGATCGTGCTTGTGTGATCGTGATTGTGCGATTGTGACTGTGTGATTGTGTGATTGTGATTGTATTTGTGTGACTGTGTGATTGTGATTGTGTGATCGTGATTGTGTGGTCGGGATTGTGTGATGGTGATTGTGTGTATGTGTTATTGTGACTGTGTGATGGTGATTGTGTGATGGTGATTGTGTGATTGTGATTGTGTGATTGTGATTGTGTGATTGTGATTGTGTGATCGTGATTGTGTGATCGTGATTGTGTGATCGTGATTGTGTGATCGTGATTGTGTGATCGTGATTGTGTGATTGTGTGATCGTGATTGTGTGATAGTGATTGTGTGATAGTGATTGTGTGATAGTGATTGTGTGATCGTGATTGTGTGAGCGTGATTGTGTCGTCGTAATTGTGTGATCGTGATTGTGTGATCGCAATTGTGGGATTCTGACTGTGTGATTGTGTGATTGTGATTGTGTGACTGTGTGATTGTAATTGTGTGATCGTGATTGCGTGACTGTGATTGTGTGGTTGTGATTTTGGGATTGTGATTGTGTGATTGAGGTTGTGTGATTGTGGTTGTGTGATTGTGATTGTGTGATAGTGATTGTGGGATTGTGACTGTGTTATTGTGTGATTGTGATTGTGATTGTGTGACTGTGAGATCGTGATTGTGTGATAGTGATTGTGTGATCGTGATTGCGTGATCGTGATTGTGTGATCGTGATTGTGTGACTGTGTGAGTGTGACTGTGTGATCGTGATTGTGTGATTGTGATTGTGATTGTGATTGTGTGACTGTGTTATTGTGATTGTGTGATCGTGACTGTGTGATCGTGTTTGTGTGATCGTGATTGTGGGTTTGTGACTGTGTGATTGTGATTGTGCGATTGTGATTGTGTGATTGTGATTGTGTGATTGTGATTGTGTGATCGTGATTGTGTGATCGTGATTGTGTGATCGTGATTGTGTGATCGTGATTGTGTGATAGTGATTGTGCGATTGTGTGATCGTGATTGTGTGATCGTGATTGTGTGATCGTGATTGTGTGATCGTGATTGTGTGATAGTGATTGTGTGATAGTGATTGTGTGATCGTGATTGCGTGATCGTGATTGTGTGATCGTGATTGTGTGGTCGTGATTGTGTGACTGTGTGATTGTGACTGTGTGATCGTGATTGTGTGATCGTGATTGTGTGATTGTGATTGTGATTTTGATTGTGTGACTGTGTTATTGTGATTGTGTGATCGTAACTGTGGGATCGTGATTGTGGGTTTGTGACTGTGTGATTGTGTGATTGTGATTGTGTGATTGTGATTGTGTGATTGTGATTGTGTGATTGTGATTGTGTGATTGTGATTGTGTGATTGTGATTGTGTGATCGTGATTGTGTGATCGTGATTGTGTGATCGTGATTGTGTGATCGTGATTGTGTGATCGTGATTGTGTGATCGTGATTGAGTGATCGTGATTGTGTGATCGTGATTGTGTGATCGTGATTGTGTGATCGTGATTGTGTGATCGTGATTGTGTGATTGTGATTGTGGAATTGTGATTGTGTGATTGTGTGATCGTGATTGTGCGATCGTGATTGTGTGATGGTGATTGTGTGATCGTGATTGTGAGATTGTGACTGTGATTGTGTGATCGTAACTGTGTGATCGTGACTGTGGGATCGTGATTGTGGGTTTGTGACTGTGTGATTGTGTGATTGTGATTGTGTGATTGTGGTTGTGTGATTGTGATTGTGTGATGGCGATTGTGTGATCGTGACTGTGTGGTCGTGATTGTGTGATCGTGATTGTGGGATTGTGACTGTGGGATTGTGTGGTTGGGGTTGTGTGATTGTGATTGTGTGAATGTGATTGTGTGATTGTGATTGTGGGATTGTGATTGCGATTGTGTGATTGTGACTGTGTGGTCGTGATTGTGTGATCGTGATTGTGTGATCGTGATTGGGTGATCGTGATTGGGTGATCGTGGTTGGGTGATCGTGATTGTGGGATTGTGACTGTGCGATTGTGTGATTGTGATTGTGTGACTGTGATTGTGTGATTGTGATTGTGGGATTGTGATTGTGTGATTGTGATTGTGTGATCGTGATACTGTGATCGTGATAGTGTGATCGTGATTGTGTGATCGTGATTGGGTGATCGTGATTGGGTGATCGTGATTGGGTGATCGTGATTGTGGGATTCTGACTGTGTGATTGTGTGGTTGTGGTTGTGTGATTGTGATTGTGTGATCGTGATTGTGTGAATGTGTTATTGTGATTGTGTGATTGTGATTGTGTGATTGTGATTGTGTTATTGCGATTGTGTTATTGCGATTGTGTGATTGTGATTGTGTGATTGTGATTGTGTGATCGCAACTGTGTGATCGCGACAGTGTGATCGTGCTTGTGTGATCGTGATTGTGCGATTGTGACTGTGTGATTGTGTGATTGTGATTGTATTTGTGTGACTGTGTGATTGTGATTGTGTGATCGTGATTGTGTGGTCGGGATTGTGTGATGGTGATTGTGTGTATGTGTTATTGTGACTGTGTGATGGTGATTGTGTGATGGTGATTGTGTGATTGTGATTGTGTGATTGTGATTGTGTGATTGTGATTGTGTGATCGTGATTGTGTGATCGTGATTGTGTGATCGTGATTGTGTGATCGTGATTGTGTGATCGTGATTGTGTGATTGTGTGATTGTGTTTGTGTGACTGTGATTGTGCGATCGTGATTGTGTGATCGTGATTGTGTGATCGTGATTGTGTGATCGTGATTGTGTGATCGTGATTGTGTGATCGTGATTGTGTGATCGTGATTGTGTGATCGTGATTGTGTGATCGTGATTGAGTGATCGTGATTGTGTGATCGTGATTGTGTGATCGTGATTGTGTGATCGTGATTGTGTGATTGTGATTGTGTGATTGTGATTGTGGAATTGTGACTGTGTGATTGTGTGATTGTGATTGTCATTGTGATTGTGATTGTGATTGTGATTGTGTGACTGTGATTGTGTGGTTGTGATTTTGGGATTGTGATTGTGTGATTGAGGTTGTGTGATTGTGGTTGTGTGATTGTGATTGTGTGATAGTGATTGTGGGATTGTGACTGTGTTATTGTGTGATTGTGATTGTGATTGTGTGACTGTGAGATCGTGATTGTGTGATCGTGATTGTGTGATCGTGATTGTGTGATCGTGATTGTGTGATCGTGATTGTGTGATAGTGATTGTGTGATTGTGTGATAGTGATTGTGTGATAGTGATTGTGTGATCGTGATTGCGTGATCGTGATTGTGTGATCGTGATTGTGTGATCGTGATTGTGTGACTGTGTGATTGTGACTGTGTGATCGTGATTGTGTGATCGTGATTGTGTGATAGTGATTGTGTGATCGTGATTGCGTGATCGTGATTGTGTGATCGTGATTGTGTGACTGTGTGAGTGTGACTGTGTGATCGTGATTGTGTGATTGTGATTGTGATTGTGATTGTGTGACTGTGTTATTGTGATTGTGTGATCGTGACTGTGTGATCGTGTTTGTGTGATCGTGATTGTGGGTTTGTGACTGTGTGATTGTGTGATTGTGATTGTGTGATCGTGATTGTGTGATCGTGATTGTGTGATTGTGATTGTGTGATTGTGATTGTGATTGTGATTGTGCGATTGTGATTGTGTGATTGTGATTGTGTGATTGTGATTGTGTGATCGTGATTGTGTGATCGTGATTGTGTGATCGTGATTGTGTGATCGTGATTGTGTGATCGTGATTGTGATCGTGATTGTGTGATCGTGATTGTGCGATCGTGATTGTGCGATCGTGATTGTGCGATCGTGATTGTGCGATCGTGATTGTGCGATCGTGATTGTGTCATTGTAATTGTGTGATCGTGATTGTGTGATCGTGATTGTGTGATCGTGTTTGTGTGATCGCGATTGTGCGATTGCGATTGTGCGATTGCGATTGTGCGATTGCGATTGTGCGATTGCGATTGTGTGATTGTGATGGTGTGATAGTGATTGTGGGATTGTGACTGTGTTATTGTGTGATTGTGATTGTGATTGTGTGACTGTGAGATCGTGATTGTGTGATCGTGATTGTGTGATCGTGATTGTGTGATAGTGATTGTGCGATTGTGTGATCGTGATTGTGTGATCGTGATTGTGTGATCGTGATTGTGTGATAGTGATTGTGTGATAGTGATTGTGTGATCGTGATTGCGTGATCGTGATTGTGTGATCGTGATTGTGTGGTCGTGATTGTGTGACTGTGTGATTGTGACTGTGTGATCGTGATTGTGTGATCGTGATTGTGTGATTGTGATTGTGATTTTGATTGTGTGACTGTGTTATTGTGATTGTGTGATCGTAACTGTGTGATCGTGACTGTGGGATCGTGATTGTGGGTTTGTGACTGTGTGATTGTGTGATTGTGATTGTGTGATTGTGATTGTGTGATTGTGATTGTGTGATTGTGATTGTGTGATTGTGATTGTGTGATCGTGATTGTGTGATCGTGATTGTGTGATCGTGATTGTGTGATCGTGATTGTGTGATCGTGATTGTGTGATCGTGATTGTGTGATCGTGATTGTGTGATCGTGATTGTGTGATCGTGATTGTGTGATCGTGATTGAGTGATCGTGATTGTGTGATCGTGATTGTGTGATCGTGATTGTGTGATCGTGATTGTGTGATCGTGATTGCGTGATTGTGATTGTGGAATTGTGACTGTGTGATTGTGTGATCGTAACTGTGTGATCGTGACTGTGGGATCGTGACTGTGTGATTGTGTGATTGTGATTGTGTGATTGTGGTTGTGTGATTGTGATTGTGTGATGGCGATTGTGTGATCGTGACTGTGTGGTCGTGATTGTGTGATCGTGATTGTGGGATTGTGACTGTGGGATTGTGTGGTTGGGGTTGTGTGATTGTGATTGTGTGAATGTGATTGTGTGATTGTGATTGTGGGATTGTGATTGCGATTGTGTGATTGTGACTGTGTGGTCGTGATTGTGTGATCGTGATTGTGTGATCGTGATTGGGTGATCGTGATTGGGTGATCGTGGTTGGGTGATCGTGATTGTGGGATTGTGACTGTGCGATTGTGTGATTGTGATTGTGTGACAGTGATTGTGTGATTGTGATTGTGGGATTGTGATTGTGTGATTGTGATTGTGTGATCGTGATACTGTGATCGTGATAGTGTGATCGTGATTGTGTGATCGTGATTGGGTGATCGTGATTGGGTGATCGTGATTGGGTGATCGTGATTGTGGGATTCTGACTGTGTGATTGTGTGGTTGTGGTTGTGTGATTGTGATTGTGTGACTGTGATTGTGTGATTGTGATTGTGGGATTGTGATTGCGATTGTGTGATTGTGACTGTGATTGTATGATTGTGATTGTGATTGTGATTGTGATTGTGATTGTGATTGTGATTTTGTGACTGTGTGATTGTGATTGTGTGACTGTGATTGTGTGATCGTGATACTGTGATCGTGATAGTGTGATCGTGATTGTGTGATCGTGATTGGGTGATCGTGATTGGGTGATCGTGATTGGGTGATCGTGATTGTGGGATTCTGACTGTGTGATTGTGTGGTTGTGGTTGTGTGATTGTGATTGTGTGACTGTGATTGTGTGATTGTGATTGTGGGATTGTGATTGCGATTGTGTGATTGTGACTGTGTGGTCGTGATTGTGTGATCGTGATTGTGGGATTGTGACTGTGTGATTGTGTGGTTGTGGTTGTGTGATTGTGATTGTGTGATCGTGATTGTGTGATCGTGATTGTGTGATCGTGATTGTGTGATCGTGACTGTGTGGTCGTGATTGTGTGATCGTGATTGTGGGATTGTGACTGTGGGATTGTGTGGTTGGGGTTGTGTGATTGTGATTGTGTGAATGTGATTGTGTGATTGTGATTGTGGGATTGTGATTGCGATTGTGTGATTGTGACTGTGTGGTCGTGATTGTGTGATCGTGATTGTGTGATCGTGATTGGGTGATCGTGATTGGGTGATCGTGGTTGGGTGATCGTGATTGTGGGATTGTGACTGTGCGATTGTGTGATTGTGATTGTGTGACTGTGATTGTGTGATTGTGATTGTGGGATTGTGATTGTGTGATTGTGATTTTGTGATCGTGATACTGTGATCGTGATAGTGTGATCGTGATTGTGTGATCGTGATTGGGTGATCGTGATTGGGTGATCGTGATTGGGTGATCGTGATTGTGGGATTCTGACTGTGTGATTGTGTGGTTGTGGTTGTGTGATTGTGATTGTGTGATCGTGATTGTGTGAATGTGTTATTGTGATTGTGTGATTGTGATTGTGTGATTGTGATTGTGTTATTGCGATTGTGTTATTGCGATTGTGTGATTGTGATTGTGTGATTGTGATTGTGTGATCGCAACTGTGTGATCGCGACAGTGTGATCGTGCTTGTGTGATCGTGATTGTGCGATTGTGACTGTGTGATTGTGTGATTGTGATTGTATTTGTGTGACTGTGTGATTGTGATTGTGTGATCGTGATTGTGTGGTCGGGATTGTGTGATGGTGATTGTGTGTATGTGTTATTGTGACTGTGTGATGGTGATTGTGTGATGGTGATTGTGTGATTGTGATTGTGTGATTGTGATTGTGTGATTGTGATTGTGTGATCGTGATTGTGTGATCGTGATTGTGTGATCGTGATTGTGTGATCGTGATTGTGTGATCGTGATTGTGTGATTGTGTGATTGTGTTTGTGTGACTGTGATTGTGCGATCGTGATTGTGTGATCGTGATTGTGTGATCGTGATTGTGTGATCGTGATTGTGTGATCGTGATTGTGTGATCGTGATTGTGTGATCGTGATTGTGTGATCGTGATTGTGTGATCGTGATTGTGTGATCGTGATTGAGTGATCGTGATTGTGTGATCGTGATTGTGTGATCGTGATTGTGTGATCGTGATTGTGTGATTGTGATTGTGTGATTGTGATTATGGAATTGTGACTGTGTGATTGTGTGATTGTGATTGTCATTGTGATTGTGATTGTGATTGTGATTGTGTGACTGTGATTGTGTGGTTGTGATTTTGGGATTGTGATTGTGTGATTGAGGTTGTGTGATTGTGGTTGTGTGATTGTGATTGTGTGATAGTGATTGTGGGATTGTGACTGTGTTATTGTGTGATTGTGATTGTGATTGTGTGACTGTGAGATCGTGATTGTGTGATCGTGATTGTGTGATCGTGATTGTGTGATCGTGATTGTGTGATTGTGATTGTGTGATTGTGATTGTGATTGTGATTGTGCGATTGTGATTGTGTGATTGTGATTGTGTGATTGTGATTGTGTGATCGTGATTGTGTGATCGTGATTGTGTGATCGTGATTGTGTGATCGTGATTGTGTGATCGTGATTGTGATCGTGATTGTGTGATCGTGATTGTGCGATCGTGATTGTGCGATCGTGATTGTGCGATCGTGATTGTGCGATCGTGATTGTGCGATCGTGATTGTGTCATTGTAATTGTGTGATCGTGATTGTGTGATCGTGATTGTGTGATCGTGTTTGTGTGATCGCGATTGTGCGATTGCGATTGTGCGATTGCGATTGTGCGATTGCGATTGTGCGATTGCGATTGTGTGATTGTGATGGTGTGATAGTGATTGTGGGATTGTGACTGTGTTATTGTGTGATTGTGATTGTGATTGTGTGACTGTGAGATCGTGATTGTGTGATCGTGATTGTGTGATCGTGATTGTGTGATAGTGATTGTGCGATTGTGTGATCGTGATTGTGTGATCGTGATTGTGTGATCGTGATTGTGTGATAGTGATTGTGTGATAGTGATTGTGTGATCGTGATTGCGTGATCGTGATTGTGTGATCGTGATTGTGAGGTCGTGATTGTGTGACTGTGTGATTGTGACTGTGTGATCGTGATTGTGTGATCGTGATTGTGTGATTGTGATTGTGATTTTGATTGTGTGACTGTGTTATTGTGATTGTGTGATCGTAACTGTGTGATCGTGACTGTGGGATCGTGATTGTGGGTTTGTGACTGTGTGATTGTGTGATTGTGATTGTGTGATTGTGATTGTGTGATTGTGATTGTGTGATTGTGATTGTGTGATTGTGATTGTGTGATCGTGATTGTGTGATCGTGATTGTGTGATCGTGATTGTGTGATCGTGATTGTGTGATCGTGATTGTGTGATCGTGATTGTGTGATCGTGATTGTGTGATCGTGATTGTGTGATCGTGATTGTGTGATCGTGATTGAGTGATCGTGATTGTGTGATCGTGATTGTGTGATCGTGATTGTGTGATCGTGATTGTGTGATCGTGATTGCGTGATTGTGATTGTGGAATTGTGATTGTGTGATTGTGTGATCGTGATTGTGCGATCGTGATTGTGTGATGGTGATTGTGTGATCGTGATTGTGAGATTGTGACTGTGTGATTGTGTGATCGTAACTGTGTGATCGTGACTGTGGGATCGTGATTGTGGGTTTGTGACTGTGTGATTGTGTGATTGTGATTGTGTGATTGTGGTTGTGTGATTGTGATTGTGTGATGGCGATTGTGTGATCGTGACTGTGTGGTCGTGATTGTGTGATCGTGATTGTGGGATTGTGACTGTGGGATTGTGTGGTTGGGGTTGTGTGATTGTGATTGTGTGAATGTGATTGTGTGATTGTGATTGTGGGATTGTGATTGCGATTGTGTGATTGTGACTGTGTGGTCGTGATTGTGTGATCGTGATTGTGTGATCGTGATTGGGTGATCGTGATTGGGTGATCGTGGTTGGGTGATCGTGATTGTGGGATTGTGACTGTGCGATTGTGTGATTGTGATTGTGTGACAGTGATTGTGTGATTGTGATTGTGGGATTGTGATTGTGTGATTGTGATTGTGTGATCGTGATACTGTGATCGTGATAGTGTGATCGTGATTGTGTGATCGTGATTGGGTGATCGTGATTGGGTGATCGTGATTGGGTGACCGTGATTGTGGGATTCTGACTGTGTGATTGTGTGGTTGTGGTTGTGTGATTGTGATTGTGTGACTGTGATTGTGTGATTGTGATTGTGGGATTGTGATTGCGATTGTGTGATTGTGACTGTGATTGTATGATTGTGATTGTGATTGTGATTGTGATTGTGATTGTGATTGTGATTTTGTGACTGTGTGATTGTGATTGTGTGACTGTGATTGTGTGATCGTGATACTGTGATCGTGATAGTGTGATCGTGATTGTGTGATCGTGATTGGGTGATCGTGATTGGGTGATCGTGATTGGGTGATCGTGATTGTGGGATTCTGACTGTGTGATTGTGTGGTTGTGGTTGTGTGATTGTGATTGTGTGACTGTGATTGTGTGATTGTGATTGTGGGATTGTGATTGCGATTGTGTGATTGTGACTGTGTGGTCGTGATTGTGTGATCGTGTTTGTGGGATTGTGACTGTGTGATTGTGTGGTTGTGGTTGTGTGATTGTGATTGTGTGATCGTGATTGTGTGATCGTGATTGTGTGATCGTGATTGTGTGATCGTGATTGTGTGATCGTGATTGTGTCATCGTGATAGTGTGATCGTGATTGTGTGGTCGTGATTGTGTGATCGTGATTGTGTGATCGTGATTGTGTGATCGTGATTGTGTGATCGTGATTGTGTGATCGTGATTGTGTGATAGTGATTGTGGTTGTGTGATTGTGATTGTGTGATTGTGATTGTGTGATCGTGACTGTGATTGTATGATTGTGATTGTGATTGTGATTGTGATTGTGATTGTGATTTTGTGACTGTGTGATTGTGATTGTGTGACTGTGATTGTGTGATCGTGATACTGTGATCGTGATAGTGTGATCGTGATTGTGTGATCGTGATTGGGTGATCGTGTCTGGGTGATCGTGATTGGGTGATCGTGATTGTGGGATTCTGACTGTGTGATTGTGTGGTTGTGGTTGTGTGATTGTGATTGTGTGACTGTGATTGTGTGATTGTGATTGTGGGATTGTGATTGCGATTGTGTGATTGTGACTGTGTGGTCGTGATTGTGTGATCGTGATTGTGGGATTGTGACTGTGTGATTGTGTGGTTGTGGTTGTGTGATTGTGATTGTGTGATCGTGATTGTGTGATCGTGATTGTGTAATCGTGATTGTGTGATCGTGATTGTGTGATCGTGATTGTGTCATCGTGATAGTGTGATCGTGATTGTGTGGTCGTGATTGTGTGGTCGTGATTGTGTGATCGTGATTGTGTGATCGTGATTGTGTGATCGTGATTGTGTGATCGTGATTGTGTGATCGTGATTGTGTGATCGTGATTGTGGGATCGTGACTGTGTGATTGTGTGATTGTGATTGTGTGACTGTGATTGTGTGATTGTGATTGTGTGACTGTGTGATTGTGATTGTGTGACTGTGATTGTGTGATCGTGATAGTGTGATCGTGATCGTGTGATCGTGATCGTGTGATCGCGATCGTGTGATCGCGATCGTGTGATCGCGATCGTGTGATCGCGATCGTGTGATCGCGATCGTGTGATCGCGATCGTGTGATTGCGTTTGTGTGATTGCGATTGTGTGATTGCGATTGTATGATTGCGATTGTGGGATTGCGATTGTGTGATTGTGATTGTGTGATTGTGATTGTGTGATCGTGATTGTGTCATCGTGATTGTGTGGTCGTGATTGTGTGATCGTGATTGTGGGATCGTGACTGTGTGATTGTGTGATTGTGATTGTGTGACTGTGATTGTGTGATTGTGATTGTGGGATTGAGATTGTGTGATTGTGATTGTGTGATCGTGACTGTGATTGTGTGATTGTGATTGTGTGACTGTGTGATTGTGATTGTGTGACTGTGATTGTGTGATCGTGATAGTGTGATTGTCATCGTGTGATTGTGATCGTGTGATTGTGATAGTGCGATTGTGATAGTGCGATTGTGATAGTGCGATTGTGATTGTGCGATTGTGATTGTGGGATTGTGACAGTGCGATTGTGACAGTGCGATTGTGACAGTGCGATTGGGACTGCGCGATTGTGATTGTGCGATTGTGATTGTGCGATTGTGATAGTGCGATTGTGATAGTGCGATTGTGATAGTGCGATTGTGATTGTGCGATTGTGATTGTGGGATTGAGATTGTGTGATTGTGATTGTGTGATCGTGACTGTGATTGTGTCATTGTGATTGTGGGATTGTGATTGCGATTGTGTGATCGTGATTGTGAGATTGTGACTGTGTGATTGTGTGGTTGTGATTGTGGGATTGTGATTGCGATTGTGTGATTGTGACTGTGATTGTATGATTGTGATTGTGATTGTGATTGTGATTGTGATTGTGATTGTGATTTTGTGACTGTGTGATTGTGATTGTGTGACTGTGATTGTGTGATCGTGATACTGTGATCGTGATAGTGTGATCGTGATTGTGTGATCGTGATTGGGTGATCGTGATTGGGTGATCGTGATTGGGTGATCGTGATTGTGGGATTCTGACTGTGTGATTGTGTGGTTGTGGTTGTGTGATTGTGATTGTGTGACTGTGATTGTGTGATTGTGATTGTGGGATTGTGATTGCGATTGTGTGATTGTGACTGTGTGGTCGTGATTGTGTGATCGTGATTGTGGGATTGTGACTGTGTGATTGTGTGGTTGTGGTTGTGTGATTGTGATTGTGTGATCGTGATTGTGTGATCGTGATTGTATGATCGTGATTGTGTGATCGTGATTGTGTGATCGTGATTGTGTCATCGTGATAGTGTGATCGTGATTGTGTGGTCGTGATTGTGTGGTCGTGATTGTGTGATCGTGATTGTGTGATCGTGATTGTGTGATCGTGATTGTGTGATCGTGATTGTGTGATCGTGATTGTGTGATAGTGATTGTGGTTGTGTGATTGTGATTGTGTGATTGTGATTGTGTGATCGTGATTGTGTGATCGTGATTGTGTGATCGTGATTGTGTGATCGTGATTGTGTGATCGTGATTGGGTGATCGTGATTGGGTGATCGTGGTTGGGTGATCGTGATTGTGGGATTGTGACTGTGCGATTGTGTGATTGTGATTGTGTGACTGTGATTGTGTGATTGTGATTGTGGGATTGTGATTGTGTGATTGTGATTGTGTGATCGTGACTGTGATTGTATGATTGTGATTGTGATTGTGATTGTGATTGTGATTGTGATTGTGATTTTGTGACTGTGTGATTGTGATTGTGTGACTGTGATTGTGTGATCGTGATACTGTGATCGTGATAGTGTGATCGTGATTGTGTGATCGTGATTGGGTGATCGTGATTGGGTGATCGTGATTGGGTGATCGTGATTGTGTGATCGTGATTGTGTGATCGTGATTGTGTGATCGTGATTGTGTCATCGTGATAGTGTGATCGTGATTGTGTGGTCGTGATTGTGTGGTCGTGATTGTGTGATCGTGATTGTGTGATCGTGATTGTGTGATCGTGATTGTGTGATCGTGATTGTGTGATCGTGATTGTGTGATCGTGATTGTGGGATCGTGACTGTGTGATTGTGTGATTGTGATTGTGTGACTGTGATTGTGTGATTGTGATTGTGTGACTGTGTGATTGTGATTGTGTGACTGTGATTGTGTGATCGTGATAGTGTGATCGTGATCGTGTGATCGCGATCGTGTGATCGCGATCGTGTGATCGCGATCGTGTGATCGCGATCGTGTGATTGCGATCGTGTGATTGCGTTTGTGTGATTGCGATTGTGTGATTGCGATTGTATGATTGCGATTGTGGGATTGCGATTGTGTGATTGCGATTGTGTGATTGTGATTGTGTGATCGTGATTGTGTCATCGTGATTGTGTGGTCGTGATTGTGTGATCGTGATTGTGGGATCGTGACTGTGTGATTGTGTGATTGTGATTGTGTGACTGTGATTGTGTGATTGTGATTGTGGGATTGAGATTGTGTGATTGTGATTGTGTGATCGTGACTGTGATTGTGTGATTGTGATTGTGTGACTGTGTGATTGTGATTGTGTGACTGTGATTGTGTGATCGTGATAGTGTGATTGTCATCGTGTGATTGTGATCGTGTGATTGTGATAGTGCGATTGTGATAGTGCGATTGTGATAGTGCGATTGTGATTGTGCGATTGTGATTGTGGGATTGTGACAGTGCGATTGTGACAGTGCGATTGTGACAGTGCGATTGGGACTGCGCGATTGTGATTGTGCGATTGTGATTGTGCGATTGTGATAGTGCGATTGTGATAGTGCGATTGTGATAGTGCGATTGTGATTGTGCGATTGTGATTGTGGGATTGAGATTGTGTGATTGTGATTGTGTGATCGTGACTGTGATTGTGTCATTGTGATTGTGGGATTGTGATTGCGATTGTGTGATCGTGATTGTGAGATTGTGACTGTGTGATTGTGTGGTTGTGATTGTGTGATCGTGATTGTGCGATCGTGATTGTGCGATCGTGATTGTGCGATCGTGATTGTGCGATCGTGATTGTGCGATCGTGATTGTGCGATCGGGATTGTGCGATCGTGATTGTGCGATCGTGATTGTGCGATCGTGATTGTGCGATCGTGATTGTGCGATCGTGATTGTGCGATCGTGATTGTGCGATCGTGATTGTGCGATCGTGATTGTGCGATCGTGATTGTGCGATCGTGATTGTGCGATCGTGATTGTGCGATCGTGATTGTGCGATCGTGATTGTGCGATCGTGATTGTGCGATCGTGATTGTGCGATCGTGATTGTGCGATCGTGATTGTGCGATCGTGATTGTGCGATTGTGATTGTTTGATTGTGATTGTGTGATTGTGATTGTGTGATTGTGATTGTGATTGTGATAGTGTGACTGTGTGATTGTGATTGTGTGACGGTGATTGTGTGATCGTGATTGCGTGATCGTGACTGTGTGATCGGGATTGTGTGATCGTGATTGAGTAATTGTGACTGTGTGATTGTGTGATTGTGATTGTCATTGTGATTGTGATTGTGATTGTGATTGTGTGACTGTGTGATTGTGATTGTGTGATCGTGATTGTGTGAATGCGTTATTGTGATTGTGTGATTGTGATTGTGTGATTGTGATTGTGTGATTGTGATTGTGTGATTGTGATTGTGTTATTGCGATTGTGTGATTGTGATTGTGTGATTGTGATTGTGTGATCGCAGCTGTGTGATCGCCACTGTGTGATCGTGCTTGTGTGATCGTGATTGTGCGATTGTGACTGTGTGATTGTGTGATTGTGATTGTATTTGTGTGACTGTGTGATTGTGATTGTGTGATCGTGATTGTGTGGTCGGGATTGTGTGATCGTGATTGTGTGATTGTGTTATTGTGACTGTGTGATGGTGATTGTGTGATCGTGATAGTGTGATCGTGATTGTGTGATCGTGATTGTGTGATCGTGATTGTGTGATTGTGTGATTGTGATTGTGTGACTGTGATTGTGTGATCGTGATTGTGTGATCGTGATTGTGTGATCGTGATTGTGTGATCGTGATTGTGTGATTGTGTGATTGTGATTGTGTGACTGTGATTGTGTGATCGTGATTGTGTGATCGTGATTGTGTAATCGTGATTGTGTGATCGTGATTGTGTGATCGTGATTGTGTGATTGTGTGATTATGATTGTGTGACTGTGATTGTGTGATAGTGATTATGTGATCGTGATTGTGTGATCGTGATTGTGTGATCGTGATTGTGTGATCGTGATTGTGGGGTTGTGATTGTGTGATTGTGATTGTGTGATCGTGACTGTGATTGTGTGATTGTGATTGTGATTGTGATTGTGATTATGATTGTGTGACTGTGTGATTGTGATTGTGTGACTGTGATTGTGATTGTGATTGTGATTATGATTGTGTGACTGTGTGATTGTGATTGTGTGACTGTGATTGTGTGATCGTGACTGTGATTGTGTGATTGTGATTGTGATTGTGACTGTGATTGTGATTGTGTGACTGTGTGATTGTGATTGTGTGACTGTGATTGTGTGATCGTGATAGTGTGGTCGTGATTGTGTGATCGTGATTGTGGGATTGTGACTGTGTGATTGTGTGGTTGTGGTTGTGTGATTGTGATTGTGTGACTGTGATTGTGTGATTGTGATTGTGGGATTGTGATTGCGATTGTGTGATTGTGACTGTGTGGTTGTGATTGTGTGATCGTGATTGTGGGATTGTGACTGTGTGATTGTGTGGTTGTGGTTGTATGATCGTGATTGTGTGATCGTGATTGTGTGATCGTGATTGTGTGATCGTGATTGTGTGATCGTGATTGTGTGATCGTGATTGTGTGATTGTGATTGTGTGATTGTGTGATTATGATTGTGTGACTGAGATTGTGCGATCGTGATTGTGTGATCGTGATTGTGTGATTGTGATTGTGATTGTGATTGTGTGATTGTGATTGTGATTGTGATTGTGTGATCGTGATTGTGTGATCGTGATTGTGTGATAGTGATTGTGTGATAGTGATTGTGTGATCGTGATTGTGTGAGCGTGATTGTGTCGTCGTAATTGTGTGATCGTGATTGTGTGATCGCAATTGTGGGATTGTGACTGTGTGATTGTGTGATTGTGATTGTGTGACTGTGTGATTGTGATTGTGTGATCGTGATTGTGTGACTGTGATTGTGTGGTTGTGATTTTGGGATTGTGATTGTGTGATTGAGGTTGTGTGATTGTGGTTGTGTGATTGTGATTGTGTGATTGTGATTGTGTGATTGTGATTGTGTGATTGTGATTGTGTGATTGTGATTGTGTGATTGTGATTGTGTGACTGTGATTGTGTGATTGTGATTGTGCTTGTGTGACTGTGTGATTGTGTGATTGTGATTGTCTGATAGTGATTGTGTGTGTGTGACTGTGTGATTGTGTATGTGTGATTGTGATTGTGATTGTGATAGTGTGACTGTGTGATTGTGATTGTGTGATCGTGATTGTGTGATCGTGATTGTGTGATCGTGATTGTGTGATCGTGATTGTGTGATCGTGATTGTGTGATTGTGTGATTGTGATCGTGTGACTGTGATTGTGTGATCGTGATTGTGTGATCGTGATTGTGTAATCGTGATTGTGTGATCGTGATTGTGTGATCGTGATTGTGTGATCGGGATTGTGTGATTGTGTGATTATGATTGTGTGACTGTGATTGTGTGATCGTGATTGTGTGATCGTGATTGTGTGGTCGTGATTGTGTGATCGTGATTGTGGGATTGTGATTGTGTGATTGTGATTGTGTGATCGTGACTGTGATTGTGTGATTGTGATTGTGATTGTGATTGTGATTATGATTGTGTGACTGTGTGATTGTGATTGTGTGACTGTGATTGTGATTGTGATTGTGATTATGATTGTGTGACTGTGTGATTGTGATTGTGTGACTGTGATTGTGTGATCGTGACTGTGATTGTGTGATTGTGATTGTGATTGTGACTGTGATTGTGATTGTGTGACTGTGTGATTGTGATTGTGTGACTGTGATTGTGTGATCGTGATAGTGTGGTCGTGATTGTGTGATCGTGATTGTGCGATCGTGATTGTGCGATCGTGATTGTGCGATCGTGATTGTGCGATCGGGATTGTGCGATCGTGATTGTGCGATCGTGATTGTGCGATCGTGATTGTGCGATCGTGATTGTGCGATCGTGATTGTGCGATCGTGATTGTGCGATCGTGATTGTGCGATCGTGATTGTGCGATCGTGATTGTGCGATTGTGATTGTTTGATTGTGATTGTTTGATTGTGATTGTGTGATTGTGATTGTGTGATTGTGATTGTGATAGTGTGACTGTGTGATTGTGATTGTGTGACGGTGATTGTGTGATCGTGATTGCGTGATCGTGACTGTGTGATCGGGATTGTGTGATCGTGATTGAGTAATTGTGACTGTGTGATTGTGTGATTGTGATTGTCATTGTGATTGTGATTGTGATTGTGATTGTGTGACTGTGTGATTGTGATTGTGTGATCGTGATTGTGTGAATGCGTTATTGTGATTGTGTGATTGTGATTGTGTGATTGTGATTGTGTTATTGCGATTGTGTGATTGTGATTGTGTGATTGTGATTGTGTGATCGCAACTGTGTGATCGCGACTGTGTGATCGTGCTTGTGTGATCGTGATTGTGCGATTGTGACTGTGTGATTGTGTGATTGTGATTGTATTTGTGTGACTGTGTGATTGTGATTGTGTGATCGTGATTGTGTGGTCGGGATTGTGTGATCGTGATTGTGTGATTGTGTTATTGTGACTGTGTGATGGTGATTGTGTGATGGTGATTGTGTGATTGTGATTGTGTGATTGTGATTGTGTGATTGTGATTGTGTGATCGTGATTGTGTGATCGTGATTGTGCGATCGTGATTGTGCGATCGTGATTGTGCGATCGGGATTGTGCGATCGTGATTGTGCGATCGTGATTGTGCGATCGTGATTGTGCGATCGTGATTGTGCGATCGTGATTGTGCGATCGTGATTGTGCGATCGTGATTGTGCGATCGTGATTGTGCGATCGTGATTGTGCGATCGTGATTGTGCGATCGTGATTGTGCGATCGTGATTGTGCGATCGTGATTGTGCGATCGTGATTGTGCGATCGTGATTGTTTGATTGTGATTGTTTGATTGTGATTGTGTGATTGTGATTGTGTGATCGTGACTGTGATTGTATGATTGTGATTGTGATTGTGATTGTGATTGTGATTGTGATTTTGTGACTGTGTGATTGTGATTGTGTGACTGTGATTGTGTGATCGTGATACTGTGATCGTGATAGTGTGATCGTGATTGTGTGATCGTGATTGGGTGATCGTGATTGGGTGATCGTGATTGGGTGATCGTGATTGTGGGATTCTGACTGTGTGATTGTGTGGTTGTGGTTGTGTGATTGTGATTGTGTGACTGTGATTGTGTGATTGTGATTGTGGGATTGTGATTGCGATTGTGTGATTGTGACTGTGTGGTCGTGATTGTGTGATCGTGATTGTGGGATTGTGACTGTGTGATTGTGTGGTTGTGGTTGTGTGATTGTGATTGTGTGATCGTGATTGTGTGATCGTGATTGTGTGATCGTGATTGTGTGATCGTGATTGTGTGATCGTGATTGTGTCATCGTGATAGTGTGATCGTGATTGTGTGGTCGTGATTGTGTGATCGTGATTGTGTGATCGTGATTGTGTGATCGTGATTGTGTGATCGTGATTGTGTGATCGTGATTGTGTGATAGTGATTGTGGTTGTGTGATTGTGATTGTGTGATTGTGATTGTGTGATCGTGATTGTGTGATCGTGATTGTGTGATCGTGATTGTGTGATCGTGATTGTGTGATCGTGATTGGGTGATCGTGATTGGGTGATCGTGGTTGGGTGATCGTGATTGTGGGATTGTGACTGTGCGATTGTGTGATTGTGATTGTGTGACTGTGATTGTGTGATTGTGATTGTGGGATTGTGATTGTGTGATTGTGATTGTGTGATCGTGACTGTGATTGTATGATTGTGATTGTGATTGTGATTGTGATTGTGATTGTGATTTTGTGACTGTGTGATTGTGATTGTGTGACTGTGATTGTGTGATCGTGATACTGTGATCGTGATAGTGTGATCGTGATTGTGTGATCGTGATTGGGTGATCGTGTCTGGGTGATCGTGATTGGGTGATCGTGATTGTGGGATTCTGACTGTGTGATTGTGTGGTTGTGGTTGTGTGATTGTGATTGTGTGACTGTGATTGTGTGATTGTGATTGTGGGATTGTGATTGCGATTGTGTGATTGTGACTGTGTGGTCGTGATTGTGTGATCGTGATTGTGGGATTGTGACTGTGTGATTGTGTGGTTGTGGTTGTGTGATTGTGATTGTGTGATCGTGATTGTGTGATCGTGATTGTGTGATCGTGATTGTGTGATCGTGATTGTGTGATCGTGATTGTGTCATCGTGATAGTGTGATCGTGATTGTGTGGTCGTGATTGTGTGGTCGTGATTGTGTGATCGTGATTGTGTGATCGTGATTGTGTGATCGTGATTGTGTGATCGTGATTGTGTGATCGTGATTGTGTGATCGTGATTGTGGGATCGTGACTGTGTGATTGTGTGATTGTGATTGTGTGACTGTGATTGTGTGATTGTGATTGTGTGACTGTGTGATTGTGATTGTGTGACTGTGATTGTGTGATCGTGATAGTGTGATCGTGATCGTGTGGTCGTGATCGTGTGATCGCGATCGTGTGATCGCGATCGTGTGATCGCGATCGTGTGATCGCGATCGTGTGATCGCGATCGTGTGATTGCGATCGTGTGATTGCGTTTGTGTGATTGCGATTGTGTGATTGCGATTGTATGATTGCGATTGTGGGATTGCGATTGTGTGATTGTGATTGTGTGATTGTGATTGTGTGATCGTGATTGTGTCATCGTGATTGTGTGGTCGTGATTGTGTGATCGTGATTGTGGGATCGTGACTGTGTGATTGTGTGATTGTGATTGTGTGACTGTGATTGTGTGATTGTGATTGTGGGATTGAGATTGTGTGATTGTGATTGTGTGATCGTGACTGTGATTGTGTGATTGTGATTGTGTGACTGTGTGATTGTGATTGTGTGACTGTGATTGTGTGATCGTGATAGTGTGATTGTCATCGTGTGATTGTGATCGTGTGATTGTGATAGTGCGATTGTGATAGTGCGATTGTGATAGTGCGATTGTGATTGTGCGATTGTGATTGTGGGATTGTGACAGTGCGATTGTGACAGTGCGATTGTGACAGTGCGATTGGGACTGCGCGATTGTGATTGTGCGATTGTGATTGTGCGATTGTGATAGTGCGATTGTGATAGTGCGATTGTGATAGTGCGATTGTGATTGTGCGATTGTGATTGTGGGATTGAGATTGTGTGATTGTGATTGTGTGATCGTGACTGTGATTGTGTCATTGTGATTGTGGGATTGTGATTGCGATTGTGTGATCGTGATTGTGAGATTGTGACTGTGTGATTGTGTGGTTGTGATTGTGGGATTGTGATTGCGATTGTGTGATTGTGACTGTGATTGTATGATTGTGATTGTGATTGTGATTGTGATTGTGATTGTGATTGTGATTTTGTGACTGTGTGATTGTGATTGTGTGACTGTGATTGTGTGATCGTGATACTGTGATCGTGATAGTGTGATCGTGATTGTGTGATCGTGATTGGGTGATCGTGATTGGGTGATCGTGATTGGGTGATCGTGATTGTGGGATTCTGACTGTGTGATTGTGTGGTTGTGGTTGTGTGATTGTGATTGTGTGACTGTGATTGTGTGATTGTGATTGTGGGATTGTGATTGCGATTGTGTGATTGTGACTGTGTGGTCGTGATTGTGTGATCGTGATTGTGGGATTGTGACTGTGTGATTGTGTGGTTGTGGTTGTGTGATTGTGATTGTGTGATCGTGATTGTGTGATCGTGATTGTATGATCGTGATTGTGTGATCGTGATTGTGTGATCGTGATTGTGTCATCGTGATAGTGTGATCGTGATTGTGTGGTCGTGATTGTGTGGTCGTGATTGTGTGATCGTGATTGTGTGATCGTGATTGTGTGATCGTGATTGTGTGATCGTGATTGTGTGATCGTGATTGTGTGATAGTGATTGTGGTTGTGTGATTGTGATTGTGTGATTGTGATTGTGTGATCGTGATTGTGTGATCGTGATTGTGTGATCGTGATTGTGTGATCGTGATTGTGTGATCGTGATTGGGTGATCGTGATTGGGTGATCGTGGTTGGGTGATCGTGATTGTGGGATTGTGACTGTGCGATTGTGTGATTGTGATTGTGTGACTGTGATTGTGTGATTGTGATTGTGGGATTGTGATTGTGTGATTGTGATTGTGTGATCGTGACTGTGATTGTATGATTGTGATTGTGATTGTGATTGTGATTGTGATTGTGATTGTGATTTTGTGACTGTGTGATTGTGATTGTGTGACTGTGATTGTGTGATCGTGATACTGTGATCGTGATAGTGTGATCGTGATTGTGTGATCGTGATTGGGTGATCGTGATTGGGTGATCGTGATTGGGTGATCGTGATTGTGGGATTCTGACTGTGTGATTGTGTGGTTGTGGTTGTGTGATTGTGATTGTGTGACTGTGATTGTGTGATTGTGATTGTGGGATTGTGATTGCGATTGTGTGATTGTGACTGTGTGGTCGTGATTGTGTGATCGTGATTGTGGGATTGTGACTGTGTGATTGTGTGGTTGTGGTTGTGTGATTGTGATTGTGTGATCGTGATTGTGTGATCGTGATTGTGGGATCGTGACTGTGTGATTGTGTGATTGTGATTGTGTGACTGTGATTGTGTGATTGTGATTGTGTGACTGTGTGATTGTGATTGTGTGACTGTGATTGTGTGATCGTGATAGTGTGATCGTGATCGTGTGATCGCGATCGTGTGATCGCGATCGTGTGATCGCGATCGTGTGATCGCGATCGTGTGATCGCGATCGTGTGATTGCGTTTGTGTGATTGCGATTGTGTGATTGCGATTGTATGATTGCGATTGTGGGATTGCGATTGTGTGATTGCGATTGTGTGATTGTGATTGTGTGATCGTGATTATGTCATCGTGATTGTGTGGTCGTGATTGTGTGATCGTGATTGTGGGATCGTGACTGTGTGATTGTGTGATTGTGATTGTGTGACTGTGATTGTGTGATTGTGATTGTGGGATTGAGATTGTGTGATTGTGATTGTGTGATCGTGACTGTGATTGTGTGATTGTGATTGTGTGACTGTGTGATTGTGATTGTGTGACTGTGATTGTGTGATCGTGATAGTGTGATTGTCATCGTGTGATTGTGATCGTGTGATTGTGATAGTGCGATTGTGATAGTGCGATTGTGATAGTGCGATTGTGATTGTGCGATTGTGATTGTGGGATTGTGACAGTGCGATTGTGACAGTGCGATTGTGACAGTGCGATTGGGACTGCGCGATTGTGATTGTGCGATTGTGATTGTGCGATTGTGATAGTGCGATTGTGATAGTGCGATTGTGATAGTGCGATTGTGATTGTGCGATTGTGATTGTGGGATTGAGATTGTGTGATTGTGATTGTGTGATCGTGACTGTGATTGTGTCATTGTGATTGTGGGATTGTGATTGCGATTGTGTGATCGTGATTGTGAGATTGTGACTGTGTGATTGTGTGGTTGTGATTGTGTGATCGTGATTGTGCGATCGTGATTGTGCGATCGTGATTGTGCGATCGTGATTGTGCGATCGTGATTGTGCGATCGTGATTGTGCGATCGGGATTGTGCGATCGTGATTGTGCGATCGTGATTGTGCGATCGTGATTGTGCGATCGTGATTGTGCGATCGTGATTGTGCGATCGTGATTGTGCGATCGTGATTGTGCGATCGTGATTGTGCGATCGTGATTGTGCGATCGTGATTGTGCGATCGTGATTGTGCGATCGTGATTGTGCGATCGTGATTGTGCGATCGTGATTGTGCGATCGTGATTGTGCGATCGTGATTGTGCGATCGTGATTGTGCGATCGTGATTGTGCGATCGTGATTGTGCGATCGTGATTGTGCGATTGTGATTGTTTGATTGTGATTGTTTGATTGTGATTGTGTGATTGTGATTGTGTGATTGTGATTGTGATAGTGTGACTGTGTGATTGTGATTGTGTGACGGTGATTGTGTGATCGTGATTGCGTGATCGTGACTGTGTGATCGGGATTGTGTGATCGTGATTGAGTAATTGTGACTGTGTGATTGTGTGATTGTGATTGTCATTGTGATTGTGATTGTGATTGTGATTGTGTGACTGTGTGATTGTGATTGTGTGATCGTGATTGTGTGAATGCGTTATTGTGATTGTGTGATTGTGATTGTGTGATTGTGATTGTGTGATTGTGATTGTGTTATTGCGATTGTGTGATTGTGATTGTGTGATTGTGATTGTGTGATCGCAACTGTGTGATCGCCACTGTGTGATCGTGCTTGTGTGATCGTGATTGTGCGATTGTGACTGTGTGATTGTGTGATTGTGATTGTATTTGTGTGACTGTGTGATTGTGATTGTGTGATCGTGATTGTGTGGTCGGGATTGTGTGATCGTGATTGTGTGATTGTGTTATTGTGACTGTGTGATGGTGATTGTGTGATCGTGATAGTGTGATCGTGATTGTGTGATCGTGATTGTGTGATCGTGATTGTGTGATTGTGTGATTGTGATTGTGTGACTGTGATTGTGTGATCGTGATTGTGTGATCGTGATTGTGTGATCGTGATTGTGTGATCGTGATTGTGTGATTGTGTGATTGTGATTGTGTGACTGTGATTGTGTGATCGTGATTGTGTGATCGTGATTGTGTAATCGTGATTGTGTGATCGTGATTGTGTGATCGTGATTGTGTGATTGTGTGATTATGATTGTGTGACTGTGATTGTGTGATAGTGATTATGTGATCGTGATTGTGTGATCGTGATTGTGTGATCGTGATTGTGTGATCGTGATTGTGGGATTGTGATTGTGTGATTGTGATTGTGTGATCGTGACTGTGATTGTGTGATTGTGATTGTGATTGTGATTGTGATTATGATTGTGTGACTGTGTGATTGTGATTGTGTGACTGTGATTGTGATTGTGATTGTGATTATGATTGTGTGACTGTGTGATTGTGATTGTGTGACTGTGATTGTGTGATCGTGACTGTGATTGTGTGATTGTGATTGTGATTGTGACTGTGATTGTGATTGTGTGACTGTGTGATTGTGATTGTGTGACTGTGATTGTGTGATCGTGATAGTGTGGTCGTGATTGTGTGATCGTGATTGTGGGATTGTGACTGTGTGATTGTGTGGTTGTGGTTGTGTGATTGTGATTGTGTGACTGTGATTGTGTGATTGTGATTGTGGGATTGTGATTGCGATTGTGTGATTGTGACTGTGTGGTTGTGATTGTGTGATCGTGATTGTGGGATTGTGACTGTGTGATTGTGTGGTTGTGGTTGTATGATCGTGATTGTGTGATCGTGATTGTGTGATCGTGATTGTGTGATCGTGATTGTGTGATCGTGATTGTGTGATCGTGATTGTGTGATTGTGATTGTGTGATTGTGTGATTATGATTGTGTGACTGAGATTGTGCGATCGTGATTGTGTGATCGTGATTGTGTGATTGTGATTGTGATTGTGATTGTGTGATTGTGATTGTGATTGTGATTGTGTGATCGTGATTGTGTGATCGTGATTGTGTGATAGTGATTGTGTGATCGTGATTGTGTGACTGTGATTGTGTGGTTGTGATTTTGGGATTGTGATTGTGTGATTGAGGTTGTGTGATTGTGGTTGTGTGATTGTGATTGTGTGATTGTGATTGTGTGATTGTGATTGTGTGATTGTGATTGTGTGATTGTGATTGTGTGATTGTGATTGTGTGACTGTGATTGTGTGATTGTGATTGTGCTTGTGTGACTGTGTGATTGTGTGATTGTGATTGTCTGATAGTGATTGTGTGTGTGTGACTGTGTGATTGTGTATGTGTGATTGTGATTGTGATTGTGATAGTGTGACTGTGTGATTGTGATTGTGTGATCGTGATTGTGTGATCGTGATTGTGTGATCGTGATTGTGTGATCGTGATTGTGTGATCGTGATTGTGTGATCGTGATTGTGTGATTGTGTGATTGTGATTGTGTGACTGTGATTGTGTGATCGTGATTGTGTGATCGTGATTGTGTAATCGTGATTGTGTGATCGTGATTGTGTGATCGTGATTGTGTGATCGTGATTGTGTGATTGTGTGATTATGATTGTGTGACTGTGATTGTGTGATCGTGATTGTGTGATCGTGATTGTGTGGTCGTGATTGTGTGATCGTGATTGTGGGATTGTGATTGTGTGATTGTGATTGTGTGATCGTGACTGTGATTGTGTGATTGTGATTGTGATTGTGATTGTGATTATGATTGTGTGACTGTGTGATTGTGATTGTGTGACTGTGATTGTGATTGTGATTGTGATTATGATTGTGTGACTGTGTGATTGTGATTGTGTGACTGTGATTGTGTGATCGTGACTGTGATTGTGTGATTGTGATTGTGATTGTGACTGTGATTGTGATTGTGTGACTGTGTGATTGTGATTGTGTGACTGTGATTGTGTGATCGTGATAGTGTGGTCGTGATTGTGTGATCGTGATTGTGCGATCGTGATTGTGCGATCGTGATTGTGCGATCGGGATTGTGCGATCGTGATTGTGCGATCGTGATTGTGCGATCGTGATTGTGCGATCGTGATTGTGCGATCGTGATTGTGCGATCGTGATTGTGCGATCGTGATTGTGCGATCGTGATTGTGCGATCGTGATTGTGCGATTGTGATTGTTTGATTGTGATTGTTTGATTGTGATTGTGTGATTGTGATTGTGTGATTGTGATTGTGATAGTGTGACTGTGTGATTGTGATTGTGTGACGGTGATTGTGTGATCGTGATTGCGTGATCGTGACTGTGTGATCGGGATTGTGTGATCGTGATTGAGTAATTGTGACTGTGTGATTGTGTGATTGTGATTGTCATTGTGATTGTGATTGTGATTGTGATTGTGTGACTGTGTGATTGTGATTGTGTGATCGTGATTGTGTGAATGCGTTATTGTGATTGTGTGATTGTGATTGTGTGATTGTGATTGTGTTATTGCGATTGTGTGATTGTGATTGTGTGATTGTGATTGTGTGATCGCAACTGTGTGATCGCGACTGTGTGATCGTGCTTGTGTGATCGTGATTGTGCGATTGTGACTGTGTGATTGTGTGATTGTGATTGTATTTGTGTGACTGTGTGATTGTGATTGTGTGATCGTGATTGTGTGGTCGGGATTGTGTGATCGTGATTGTGTGATTGTGTTATTGTGACTGTGTGATGGTGATTGTGTGATGGTGATTGTGTGATTGTGATTGTGTGATTGTGATTGTGTGATTGTGATTGTGTGATCGTGATTGTGTGATCGTGATTGTGCGATCGTGATTGTGCGATCGTGATTGTGCGATCGGGATTGTGCGATCGTGATTGTGCGATCGTGATTGTGCGATCGTGATTGTGCGATCGTGATTGTGCGATCGTGATTGTGCGATCGTGATTGTGCGATCGTGATTGTGCGATCGTGATTGTGCGATCGTGATTGTGCGATCGTGATTGTGCGATCGTGATTGTGCGATCGTGATTGTGCGATCGTGATTGTGCGATCGTGATTGTGCGATCGTGATTGTTTGATTGTGATTGTTTGATTGTGATTGTGTGATTGTGATTGTGTGATCGTGACTGTGATTGTATGATTGTGATTGTGATTGTGATTGTGATTGTGATTGTGATTTTGTGACTGTGTGATTGTGATTGTGTGACTGTGATTGTGTGATCGTGATACTGTGATCGTGATAGTGTGATCGTGATTGTGTGATCGTGATTGGGTGATCGTGATTGGGTGATCGTGATTGGGTGATCGTGATTGTGGGATTCTGACTGTGTGATTGTGTGGTTGTGGTTGTGTGATTGTGATTGTGTGACTGTGATTGTGTGATTGTGATTGTGGGATTGTGATTGCGATTGTGTGATTGTGACTGTGTGGTCGTGATTGTGTGATCGTGATTGTGGGATTGTGACTGTGTGATTGTGTGGTTGTGGTTGTGTGATTGTGATTGTGTGATCGTGATTGTGTGATCGTGATTGTGTGATCGTGATTGTGTGATCGTGATTGTGTGATCGTGATTGTGTCATCGTGATAGTGTGATCGTGATTGTGTGGTCGTGATTGTGTGATCGTGATTGTGTGATCGTGATTGTGTGATCGTGATTGTGTGATCGTGATTGTGTGATCGTGATTGTGTGATAGTGATTGTGGTTGTGTGATTGTGATTGTGTGATTGTGATTGTGTGATCGTGATTGTGTGATCGTGATTGTGTGATCGTGATTGTGTGATCGTGATTGTGTGATCGTGATTGGGTGATCGTGATTGGGTGATCGTGGTTGGGTGATCGTGATTGTGGGATTGTGACTGTGCGATTGTGTGATTGTGATTGTGTGACTGTGATTGTGTGATTGTGATTGTGGGATTGTGATTGTGTGATTGTGATTGTGTGATCGTGACTGTGATTGTATGATTGTGATTGTGATTGTGATTGTGATTGTGATTGTGATTTTGTGACTGTGTGATTGTGATTGTGTGACTGTGATTGTGTGATCGTGATACTGTGATCGTGATAGTGTGATCGTGATTGTGTGATCGTGATTGGGTGATCGTGTCTGGGTGATCGTGATTGGGTGATCGTGATTGTGGGATTCTGACTGTGTGATTGTGTGGTTGTGGTTGTGTGATTGTGATTGTGTGACTGTGATTGTGTGATTGTGATTGTGGGATTGTGATTGCGATTGTGTGATTGTGACTGTGTGGTCGTGATTGTGTGATCGTGATTGTGGGATTGTGACTGTGTGATTGTGTGGTTGTGGTTGTGTGATTGTGATTGTGTGATCGTGATTGTGTGATCGTGATTGTGTGATCGTGATTGTGTGATCGTGATTGTGTGATCGTGATTGTGTCATCGTGATAGTGTGATCGTGATTGTGTGGTCGTGATTGTGTGGTCGTGATTGTGTGATCGTGATTGTGTGATCGTGATTGTGTGATCGTGATTGTGTGATCGTGATTGTGTGATCGTGATTGTGTGATCGTGATTGTGGGATCGTGACTGTGTGATTGTGTGATTGTGATTGTGTGACTGTGATTGTGTGATTGTGATTGTGTGACTGTGTGATTGTGATTGTGTGACTGTGATTGTGTGATCGTGATAGTGTGATCGTGATCGTGTGGTCGTGATCGTGTGATCGCGATCGTGTGATCGCGATCGTGTGATCGCGATCGTGTGATCGCGATCGTGTGATCGCGATCGTGTGATTGCGATCGTGTGATTGCGTTTGTGTGATTGCGATTGTGTGATTGCGATTGTATGATTGCGATTGTGGGATTGCGATTGTGTGATTGTGATTGTGTGATTGTGATTGTGTGATCGTGATTGTGTCATCGTGATTGTGTGGTCGTGATTGTGTGATCGTGATTGTGGGATCGTGACTGTGTGATTGTGTGATTGTGATTGTGTGACTGTGATTGTGTGATTGTGATTGTGGGATTGAGATTGTGTGATTGTGATTGTGTGATCGTGACTGTGATTGTGTGATTGTGATTGTGTGACTGTGTGATTGTGATTGTGTGACTGTGATTGTGTGATCGTGATAGTGTGATTGTCATCGTGTGATTGTGATCGTGTGATTGTGATAGTGCGATTGTGATAGTGCGATTGTGATAGTGCGATTGTGATTGTGCGATTGTGATTGTGGGATTGTGACAGTGCGATTGTGACAGTGCGATTGTGACAGTGCGATTGGGACTGCGCGATTGTGATTGTGCGATTGTGATTGTGCGATTGTGATAGTGCGATTGTGATAGTGCGATTGTGATAGTGCGATTGTGATTGTGCGATTGTGATTGTGGGATTGAGATTGTGTGATTGTGATTGTGTGATCGTGACTGTGATTGTGTCATTGTGATTGTGGGATTGTGATTGCGATTGTGTGATCGTGATTGTGAGATTGTGACTGTGTGATTGTGTGGTTGTGATTGTGGGATTGTGATTGCGATTGTGTGATTGTGACTGTGATTGTATGATTGTGATTGTGATTGTGATTGTGATTGTGATTGTGATTGTGATTTTGTGACTGTGTGATTGTGATTGTGTGACTGTGATTGTGTGATCGTGATACTGTGATCGTGATAGTGTGATCGTGATTGTGTGATCGTGATTGGGTGATCGTGATTGGGTGATCGTGATTGGGTGATCGTGATTGTGGGATTCTGACTGTGTGATTGTGTGGTTGTGGTTGTGTGATTGTGATTGTGTGACTGTGATTGTGTGATTGTGATTGTGGGATTGTGATTGCGATTGTGTGATTGTGACTGTGTGGTCGTGATTGTGTGATCGTGATTGTGGGATTGTGACTGTGTGATTGTGTGGTTGTGGTTGTGTGATTGTGATTGTGTGATCGTGATTGTGTGATCGTGATTGTATGATCGTGATTGTGTGATCGTGATTGTGTGATCGTGATTGTGTCATCGTGATAGTGTGATCGTGATTGTGTGGTCGTGATTGTGTGGTCGTGATTGTGTGATCGTGATTGTGTGATCGTGATTGTGTGATCGTGATTGTGTGATCGTGATTGTGTGATCGTGATTGTGTGATAGTGATTGTGGTTGTGTGATTGTGATTGTGTGATTGTGATTGTGTGATCGTGATTGTGTGATCGTGATTGTGTGATCGTGATTGTGTGATCGTGATTGTGTGATCGTGATTGGGTGATCGTGATTGGGTGATCGTGGTTGGGTGATCGTGATTGTGGGATTGTGACTGTGCGATTGTGTGATTGTGATTGTGTGACTGTGATTGTGTGATTGTGATTGTGGGATTGTGATTGTGTGATTGTGATTGTGTGATCGTGACTGTGATTGTATGATTGTGATTGTGATTGTGATTGTGATTGTGATTGTGATTGTGATTTTGTGACTGTGTGATTGTGATTGTGTGACTGTGATTGTGTGATCGTGATACTGTGATCGTGATAGTGTGATCGTGATTGTGTGATCGTGATTGGGTGATCGTGATTGGGTGATCGTGATTGGGTGATCGTGATTGTGGGATTCTGACTGTGTGATTGTGTGGTTGTGGTTGTGTGATTGTGATTGTGTGACTGTGATTGTGTGATTGTGATTGTGGGATTGTGATTGCGATTGTGTGATTGTGACTGTGTGGTCGTGATTGTGTGATCGTGATTGTGGGATTGTGACTGTGTGATTGTGTGGTTGTGGTTGTGTGATTGTGATTGTGTGATCGTGATTGTGTGATCGTGATTGTGGGATCGTGACTGTGTGATTGTGTGATTGTGATTGTGTGACTGTGATTGTGTGATTGTGATTGTGTGACTGTGTGATTGTGATTGTGTGACTGTGATTGTGTGATCGTGATAGTGTGATCGTGATCGTGTGATCGCGATCGTGTGATCGCGATCGTGTGATCGCGATCGTGTGATCGCGATCGTGTGATCGCGATCGTGTGATTGCGTTTGTGTGATTGCGATTGTGTGATTGCGATTGTATGATTGCGATTGTGGGATTGCGATTGTGTGATTGCGATTGTGTGATTGTGATTGTGTGATCGTGATTATGTCATCGTGATTGTGTGGTCGTGATTGTGTGATC
Organism: Megachile rotundata; assembly: GCF_050947335.1. Taxonomy (NCBI): domain Eukaryota; kingdom Metazoa; phylum Arthropoda; class Insecta; order Hymenoptera; family Megachilidae; genus Megachile; species Megachile rotundata. Next base: position 2,021,503 of record NC_134997.1, on the reverse strand, counting down.
GTGATTGTGGGATCGTGACTGTGTGATTGTGTGATTGTGATTGTGTGACTGTGATTGTGTGATTGTGATTGTGGGATTGAGATTGTGTGATTGTGATTGTGTGATCGTGACTGTGATTGTGTGATTGTGATTGTGTGACTGTGTGATTGTGATTGTGTGACTGTGATTGTGTGATCGTGATAGTGTGATTGTCATCGTGTGATTGTGATCGTGTGATTGTGATAGTGCGATTGTGATAGTGCGATTGTGATAGTGCGATTGTGATTGTGCGATTGTGATTGTGGGATTGTGACAGTGCGATTGTGACAGTGCGATTGTGACAGTGCGATTGGGACTGCGCGATTGTGATTGTGCGATTGTGATTGTGCGATTGTGATAGTGCGATTGTGATAGTGCGATTGTGATAGTGCGATTGTGATTGTGCGATTGTGATTGTGGGATTGAGATTGTGTGATTGTGATTGTGTGATCGTGACTGTGATTGTGTCATTGTGATTGTGGGATTGTGATTGCGATTGTGTGATCGTGATTGTGAGATTGTGACTGTGTGATTGTGTGGTTGTGATTGTGTGATCGTGATTGTGCGATCGTGATTGTGCGATCGTGATTGTGCGATCGTGATTGTGCGATCGTGATTGTGCGATCGTGATTGTGCGATCGGGATTGTGCGATCGTGATTGTGCGATCGTGATTGTGCGATCGTGATTGTGCGATCGTGATTGTGCGATCGTGATTGTGCGATCGTGATTGTGCGATCGTGATTGTGCGATCGTGATTGTGCGATCGTGATTGTGCGATCGTGATTGTGCGATCGTGATTGTGCGATCGTGATTGTGCGATCGTGATTGTGCGATCGTGATTGTGCGATCGTGATTGTGCGATCGTGATTGTGCGATCGTGATTGTGCGATCGTGATTGTGCGATCGTGATTGTGCGATCGTGATTGTGCGATTGTGATTGTTTGATTGTGATTGTTTGATTGTGATTGTGTGATTGTGATTGTGTGATTGTGATTGTGATAGTGTGACTGTGTGATTGTGATTGTGTGACGGTGATTGTGTGATCGTGATTGCGTGATCGTGACTGTGTGATCGGGATTGTGTGATCGTGATTGAGTAATTGTGACTGTGTGATTGTGTGATTGTGATTGTCATTGTGATTGTGATTGTGATTGTGATTGTGTGACTGTGTGATTGTGATTGTGTGATCGTGATTGTGTGAATGCGTTATTGTGATTGTGTGATTGTGATTGTGTGATTGTGATTGTGTGATTGTGATTGTGTTATTGCGATTGTGTGATTGTGATTGTGTGATTGTGATTGTGTGATCGCAACTGTGTGATCGCCACTGTGTGATCGTGCTTGTGTGATCGTGATTGTGCGATTGTGACTGTGTGATTGTGTGATTGTGATTGTATTTGTGTGACTGTGTGATTGTGATTGTGTGATCGTGATTGTGTGGTCGGGATTGTGTGATCGTGATTGTGTGATTGTGTTATTGTGACTGTGTGATGGTGATTGTGTGATCGTGATAGTGTGATCGTGATTGTGTGATCGTGATTGTGTGATCGTGATTGTGTGATTGTGTGATTGTGATTGTGTGACTGTGATTGTGTGATCGTGATTGTGTGATCGTGATTGTGTGATCGTGATTGTGTGATCGTGATTGTGTGATTGTGTGATTGTGATTGTGTGACTGTGATTGTGTGATCGTGATTGTGTGATCGTGATTGTGTAATCGTGATTGTGTGATCGTGATTGTGTGATCGTGATTGTGTGATTGTGTGATTATGATTGTGTGACTGTGATTGTGTGATAGTGATTATGTGATCGTGATTGTGTGATCGTGATTGTGTGATCGTGATTGTGTGATCGTGATTGTGGGATTGTGATTGTGTGATTGTGATTGTGTGATCGTGACTGTGATTGTGTGATTGTGATTGTGATTGTGATTGTGATTATGATTGTGTGACTGTGTGATTGTGATTGTGTGACTGTGATTGTGATTGTGATTGTGATTATGATTGTGTGACTGTGTGATTGTGATTGTGTGACTGTGATTGTGTGATCGTGACTGTGATTGTGTGATTGTGATTGTGATTGTGACTGTGATTGTGATTGTGTGACTGTGTGATTGTGATTGTGTGACTGTGATTGTGTGATCGTGATAGTGTGGTCGTGATTGTGTGATCGTGATTGTGGGATTGTGACTGTGTGATTGTGTGGTTGTGGTTGTGTGATTGTGATTGTGTGACTGTGATTGTGTGATTGTGATTGTGGGATTGTGATTGCGATTGTGTGATTGTGACTGTGTGGTTGTGATTGTGTGATCGTGATTGTGGGATTGTGACTGTGTGATTGTGTGGTTGTGGTTGTATGATCGTGATTGTGTGATCGTGATTGTGTGATCGTGATTGTGTGATCGTGATTGTGTGATCGTGATTGTGTGATCGTGATTGTGTGATTGTGATTGTGTGATTGTGTGATTATGATTGTGTGACTGAGATTGTGCGATCGTGATTGTGTGATCGTGATTGTGTGATTGTGATTGTGATTGTGATTGTGTGATTGTGATTGTGATTGTGATTGTGTGATCGTGATTGTGTGATCGTGATTGTGTGATAGTGATTGTGTGATAGTGATTGTGTGATCGTGATTGTGTGAGCGTGATTGTGTCGTCGTAATTGTGTGATCGTGATTGTGTGATCGCAATTGTGGGATTGTGACTGTGTGATTGTGTGATTGTGATTGTGTGACTGTGTGATTGTGATTGTGTGATCGTGATTGTGTGACTGTGATTGTGTGGTTGTGATTTTGGGATTGTGATTGTGTGATTGAGGTTGTGTGATTGTGGTTGTGTGATTGTGATTGTGTGATTGTGATTGTGTGATTGTGATTGTGTGATTGTGATTGTGTGATTGTGATTGTGTGATTGTGATTGTGTGACTGTGATTGTGTGATTGTGATTGTGCTTGTGTGACTGTGTGATTGTGTGATTGTGATTGTCTGATAGTGATTGTGTGTGTGTGACTGTGTGATTGTGTATGTGTGATTGTGATTGTGATTGTGATAGTGTGACTGTGTGATTGTGATTGTGTGATCGTGATTGTGTGATCGTGATTGTGTGATCGTGATTGTGTGATCGTGATTGTGTGATCGTGATTGTGTGATCGTGATTGTGTGATTGTGTGATTGTGATTGTGTGACTGTGATTGTGTGATCGTGATTGTGTGATCGTGATTGTGTAATCGTGATTGTGTGATCGTGATTGTGTGATCGTGATTGTGTGATCGTGATTGTGTGATTGTGTGATTATGATTGTGTGACTGTGATTGTGTGATCGTGATTGTGTGATCGTGATTGTGTGGTCGTGATTGTGTGATCGTGATTGTGGGATTGTGATTGTGTGATTGTGATTGTGTGATCGTGACTGTGATTGTGTGATTGTGATTGTGATTGTGATTGTGATTATGATTGTGTGACTGTGTGATTGTGATTGTGTGACTGTGATTGTGATTGTGATTGTGATTATGATTGTGTGACTGTGTGATTGTGATTGTGTGACTGTGATTGTGTGATCGTGACTGTGATTGTGTGATTGTGATTGTGATTGTGACTGTGATTGTGATTGTGTGACTGTGTGATTGTGATTGTGTGACTGTGATTGTGTGATCGTGATAGTGTGGTCGTGATTGTGTGATCGTGATTGTGCGATCGTGATTGTGCGATCGTGATTGTGCGATCGGGATTGTGCGATCGTGATTGTGCGATCGTGATTGTGCGATCGTGATTGTGCGATCGTGATTGTGCGATCGTGATTGTGCGATCGTGATTGTGCGATCGTGATTGTGCGATCGTGATTGTGCGATCGTGATTGTGCGATTGTGATTGTTTGATTGTGATTGTTTGATTGTGATTGTGTGATTGTGATTGTGTGATTGTGATTGTGATAGTGTGACTGTGTGATTGTGATTGTGTGACGGTGATTGTGTGATCGTGATTGCGTGATCGTGACTGTGTGATCGGGATTGCGTGATCGTGATTGAGTAATTGTGACTGTGTGATTGTGTGATTGTGATTGTCATTGTGATTGTGATTGTGATTGTGATTGTGTGACTGTGTGATTGTGATTGTGTGATCGTGATTGTGTGAATGCGTTATTGTGATTGTGTGATTGTGATTGTGTGATTGTGATTGTGTTATTGCGATTGTGTGATTGTGATTGTGTGATTGTGATTGTGTGATCGCAACTGTGTGATCGCGACTGTGTGATCGTGCTTGTGTGATCGTGATTGTGCGATTGTGACTGTGTGATTGTGTGATTGTGATTGTATTTGTGTGACTGTGTGATTGTGATTGTGTGATCGTGATTGTGTGGTCGGGATTGTGTGATCGTGATTGTGTGATTGTGTTATTGTGACTGTGTGATGGTGATTGTGTGATGGTGATTGTGTGATTGTGATTGTGTGATTGTGATTGTGTGATTGTGATTGTGTGATCGTGATTGTGTGATCGTGATTGTGCGATCGTGATTGTGCGATCGTGATTGTGCGATCGGGATTGTGCGATCGTGATTGTGCGATCGTGATTGTGCGATCGTGATTGTGCGATCGTGATTGTGCGATCGTGATTGTGCGATCGTGATTGTGCGATCGTGATTGTGCGATCGTGATTGTGCGATCGTGATTGTGCGATCGTGATTGTGCGATCGTGATTGTGCGATCGTGATTGTGCGATCGTGATTGTGCGATCGTGATTGTGCGATCGTGATTGTTTGATTGTGATTGTTTGATTGTGATTGTGTGATTGTGATTGTGTGATTGTGATTGTGATAGTGTGACTGTGTGATTGTGATTGTGTGACGGTGATTGTGTGATCGTGATTGCGTGATCGTGACTGTGTGATCGGGATTGTGTGATCGTGATTGAGTAATTGTGACTGTGTGATTGTGTGATTGTGATTGTCATTGTGATTGTGATTGTGATTGTGATTGTGTGACTGTGTGATTGTGATTGTGTGATCGTGATTGTGTGAATGCGTTATTGTGATTGTGTGATTGTGATTGTGTGATTGTGATTGTGTTATTGCGATTGTGTGATTGTGATTGTGTGATTGTGATTGTGTGATCGCAACTGTGTGATCGCGACTGTGTGATCGTGCTTGTGTGATCGTGATTGTGCGATTGTGTGATTGTGATTGTATTTGTGTGACTGTGTGATTGTGATTGTGTGATCGTGATTGTGTGGTCGGGATTGTGTGATCGTGATTGTGTGATTGTGTTATTGTGACTGTGTGATGGTGATTGTGTGATGGTGATTGTGTGATTGTGATTGTGTGATTGTGATTGTGTGATTGTGATTGTGTGATTGTGATTGTGTGATCGTGATTGTGTGATCGTGATAGTGTGATCGTGATTGTGTGATCGTGATTGTGTGATCGTGATTGTGTGATTGTGTGATTGTGATTGTGTGACTGTGATTGTGTGATCGTGATTGTGTGATCGTGATTGTGTAATCGTGATTGTGTGATCGTGATTGTGTGATCGTGATTGTGGGATTGTGATTGTGTGATTGTGATTGTGTGATCGTGACTGTGATTGTGTGATTGTGATTGTGATTGTGATTGTGATTATGATTGTGTGACTGTGTGATTGTGATTGTGTGACTGTGATTGGGATTGTGATTGTGATTATGATTGTGTGACTGTGTGATTGTGATTGTGTGACTGTGATTGTGTGATCGTGACTGTGATTGTGTGATTGTGATTGTGATTGTGACTGTGATTGTGATTGTGTGACTGTGTGATTGTGATTGTGTGACTGTGATTGTGTGATCGTGATAGTGTGGTCGTGATTGTGTGATCGTGATTGTGGGATTGTGACTGTGTGATTGTGTGGTTGTGGTTGTGTGATTGTGATTGTGTGACTGTGATTGTGTGATTGTGATTGTGGGATTGTGATTGCGATTGTGTGATTGTGACTGTGTGGTTGTGATTGTGTGATCGTGATTGTGGGATTGTGACTGTGTGATTGTGTGGTTGTGGTTGTATGATCGTGATTGTGTGATCGTGATTGTGTGATCGTGATTGTGTGATCGTGATTGTGTGATCGTGATTGTGTGATTGTGATTGTGTGATTGTGTGATTATGATTGTGTGACTGTGATTGTGTGATCGTGATTATGTGATCGTGATTGTGTGATCGTGATTGTGTGATCGTGATTGTGTGATCGTGATTGTGGGATTGTGATTGTGTGATCGTGATTGTGTGAATGTGTTATTGTGATTGTGTGATTGTGATTGTGTGATTGTGATTGTGTTATTGCGATTGTGTGATTGTGATTGTGTGATTGTGATTGTGTGATCGCAACTGTGTGATCGCGACTGTGTGATCGTGCTTGTGTGATCGTGATTGTGCGATTGTGACTGTGTGATTGTGTGATTGTGATTGTATTTGTGTGACTGTGTGATTGGGATTGTGTGATCGTGATTGTGTGGTCGGGATTGTGTGATCGTGATTGTGTGATTGTGTTATTGTGACTGTGTGATGGTGATTGTGTGATGGTGATTGTGTGATTGTGATTGTGTGATTGTGATTGTGTGATTGTGATTGTGTGATCGTGATTGTGTGATCGTGATTGTGCGATCGTGATTGTGCGATCGTGATTGTGCGATCGTGATTGTGCGACCGTGATTGTGCGATCGTGATTGTGCGATCGTGATTGTGCGATCGTGATTGTGCGATCGTGATTGTGCGATCGTGATTGTGCGATCGTGATTGTGCGATCGTGATTGTGCGATTGTGATTGTTTGATTGTGATTGTTTGATTGTGATTGTGTGATTGTGATTGTGTGATTGTGATTGTGATAGTGTGACTGTGTGATTGTGATTGTGTGACGGTGATTGTGTGATCGTGATTGCGTGATCGTGACTGTGTGATCGGGATTGTGTGATCGTGATTGAGTAATTGTGACTGTGTGATTGTGTGATTGTGATTGTCATTGTGATTGTGATTGTGATTGTGATTGTGTGACTGTGTGATTGTGATTGTGTGATCGTGATTGTGTGAATGCGTTATTGTGATTGTGTGATTGTGATTGTGTGATTGTGATTGTGTTATTGCGATTGTGTGATTGTGATTGTGTGATTGTGATTGTGTGATCGCAACTGTGTGATCGCGACTGTGTGATCGTGCTTGTGTGATCGTGATTGTGCGATTGTGACTGTGTGATTGTGTGATTGTGATTGTATTTGTGTGACTGTGTGATTGTGATTGTGTGATCGTGATTGTGTGGTCGGGATTGTGTGATCGTGATTGTGTGATTGTGTTATTGTGACTGTGTGATGGTGATTGTGTGATGGTGATTGTGTGATTGTGATTGTGTGATTGTGATTGTGTGATTGTGATTGTGTGATCGTGATTGTGTGATCGTGATTGTGCGATCGTGATTGTGCGATCGTGATTGTGCGATCGGGATTGTGCGATCGTGATTGTGCGATCGTGATTGTGCGATCGTGATTGTGCGATCGTGATTGTGCGATCGTGATTGTGCGATCGTGATTGTGCGATCGTGATTGTGCGATCGTGATTGTGCGATCGTGATTGTGCGATCGTGATTGTGCGATCGTGATTGTGCGATCGTGATTGTGCGATCGTGATTGTGCGATCGTGATTGTGCGATCGTGATTGTGCGATCGTGATTGTGCGATCGTGATTGTTTGATTGTGATTGTTTGATTGTGATTGTGATAGTGTGACTGTGTGATTGTGATTGTGTGACGGTGATTGTGTGATCGCGATTGCGTGATCGTGACTGTGTGATCGGGATTGTGTGATCGTGATTGAGTAATTGTGACTGTGTGATTGTGTGATTGTGATTGTCATTGTGATTGTGATTGTGATTGTGATTGTGTGACTGTGTGATTGTGATTGTGTGATCGTGATTGTGTGAATGCGTTATTGTGATTGTGTGATTGTGATTGTGTGATTGTGATTGTGTTATTGCGATTGTGTGATTGTGATTGTGTGATTGTGATTGTGTGATCGCAACTGTGTGATCGCGACTGTGTGATCGTGCTTGTGTGATCGTGATTGTGCGATTGTGACTGTGTGATTGTGTGATTGTGATTGTATTTGTGTGACTGTGTGATTGTGATTGTGTGATCGTGATTGTGTGGTCGGGATTGTGTGATCGTGATTGTGTGATTGTGTTATTGTGACTGTGTGATGGTGATTGTGTGATGGTGATTGTGTGATTGTGATTGTGTGACTGTGATTGTGTGATTGTGATTGTGGGATTGTGATTGCGATTGTGTGATTGTGACTGTGTGGTTGTGATTGTGTGATCGTGATTGTGGGATTGTGACTGTGTGATTGTGTGGTTGTGGTTGTATGATCGTGATTGTGTGATCGTGATTGTGTGATCGTGATTGTGTGATCGTGATTGTGTGATCGTGATTGTGTGATTGTGATTGTGTGATTGTGTGATTATGATTGTGTGACTGTGATTGTGTGATCGTGATTATGTGATCGTGATTGTGTGATCGTGATTGTGTGATCGTGATTGTGTGATCGTGATTGTGGGATTGTGATTGTGTGATCGTGATTGTGTGAATGTGTTATTGTGATTGTGTGATTGTGATTGTGTGATTGTGATTGTGTTATTGCGATTGTGTGATTGTGATTGTGTGATTGTGATTGTGTGATTGTGATTGTGTGATCGCAACTGTGTGATCGCGACTGTGTGATCGTGCTTGTGTGATCGTGATTGTGCGATTGTGACTGTGTGATTGTGTGATTGTGATTGTATTTGTGTGACTGGGTGATTGGGATTGTGTGATCGTGATTGTGTGGTCGGGATTGTGTGATCGTGATTGTGTGATTGTGTTATTGTGACTGTGTGATGGTGATTGTGTGATGGTGATTGTGTGATTGTGATTGTGTGATTGTGATTGTGTGATTGTGATTGTGTGATTGTGATTGTGTGATCGTGATTGTGTGATCGTGATTGTGTGATTGTGTTATTGTGACTGTGTGATGGTGATTGTGTGATGGTGATTGTGTGATTGTGATTGTGTGATTGTGATTGTGTGATTGTGATTGTGTGATTGTGATTGTGTGATCGTGATTGTGTGATCGTGATTGTGCGATCGTGATTGTGCGATCGTGATTGTGCGATCGTGATTGTGCGATCGTGATTGTGCGATCGTGATTGTGCGATCGTGATTGTGCGATCGTGATTGTGCGATCGTGATTGTGCGATCGTGATTGTGCGATCGTGATTGTGCGATCGTGATTGTGCGATCGTGATTGTGCGATCGTGATTGTTTGATTGTGATTGTTTGATTGTGATTGTGTGATTGTGATTGTGTAATTGTGATTGTGATAGTGTGACTGTGTGATTGTGATTGTGTGACGGTGATTGTGTGATCGTGATTGCGTGATCGTGATTGTGTGATCGTGATTGTGTGATCGTGATTGTGTGATTGTGTGATTGTGATTGTGTGATCGTGATTGTGTGATCGTGATTGTGTGATCGTGATTGTGTGATCGTGATTGTGTGATCGTGATTGTGTGGTCGGGATTGTGTGATCGTGATTGTGTGATTGTGTTATTGTGACTGTGTGATGGTGATTGTGTGATGGTGATTGTGTGATTGTGATTGTGTGATTGTGATTGTGTGATTGTGATTGTGTGATTGTGATTGTGTGATTGTGATTGTGTGATCGTGATTGTGTGATCGTGATTGTGTGATCGTGATTGTGTGATCGTGATTGTGTGATCGTGATTGTGTGATTGTGTGATTGTGATTGTGTGACTGTGATTGTGTGATCGTGATTGTGTGATCGTGATTGTGTAATCGTGATTGTGTGATCGTGATTGTGTGATCGTGATTGTGTGATTGTGTGATTATGATTGTGTGACTGTGATTGTGTGATCGTGATTATGTGATCGTGATTGTGTGATCGTGATTGTGTGGTCGTGATTGTGTGATCGTGATTGTGGGATTGTGATTGTGTGATTGTGATTGTGTGATCGTGACTGTGATTGTGTGATTGTGATTGTGATTGTGATTGTGATTATGATTGTGTGACTGTGTTATTGTGATTGTGTGACTGTGATTGTGATTGTGATTGTGATTATGTTTGTGTGACTGTGTGATTGTGATTGTGTGACTGTGATTGTGTGATCGTGACTGTGATTGTGTGATTGTGATTGTGATTGTGACTGTGATTGTGATTGTGTGACTGTGTGATTGTGATTGTGTGACTGTGATTGTGTGATCGTGATAGTGTGGTCGTGATTGTGTGATCGTGATTGTGGGATTGTGACTGTGTGATTGTGTGGTTGTGGTTGTGTGATTGTGATTGTGTGACTGTGATTGTGTGATTGTGATTGTGGGATTGTGATTGCGATTGTGTGATTGTGACTGTGTGGTTGTGATTGTGTGATCGTGATTGTGGGATTGTGACTGTGTGATTGTGTGGTTGTGGTTGTATGATCGTGATTGTGTGATCGTGATTGTGTGATCGTGATTGTGTGATAGTGATTGTGTGATCGTGATTGTGTGATCGTGATTGTGTGATTGTGATTGTGTGATTGTGTGATTATGATTGTGTGACTGTGATTGTGCGATCGTGATTGTGTGATCGTGATTGTGTGATTGTGATTGTGATTGTGATTGTGTGATCGTGATTGTGTGATTGTGATTGTGATTGTGATTGTGTGATCGTGATTGTGTGATCGTGATTGTGTGATAGTGATTGTGTGATAGTGATTGTGTGATCGTGATTGTGTGAGCGTGATTGTGTCGTCGTAATTGTGTGATCGTGATTGTGTGATCGCAATTGTGGGATTGTGACTGTGTGATTGTGTGATTGTGATTGTGTGACTGTGTGATTGTGATTGTGTGATCGTGATTGTGTGACTGTGATTGTGTGGTTGTGATTTTGGGATTGTGATTGTGTGATTGAGGTTGTGTGATTGTGGTTGTGTGATTGTGATTGTGTGATTGTGATTGTGTGATTGTGATTGTGTGATTGTGATTGTGTGATTGTGATTGTGTGATTGTGATTGTGTGACTGTGATTGTGTGATTGTGATTGTGCTTGTGTGACTGTGTGATTGTGTGATTGTGATTGTCTGATAGTGATTGTGTGTGTGTGACTGTGTGATTGTGTATGTGTGATTGTGATTGTGATTGTGATAGTGTGACTGTGTGATTGTGATTGTGTGATCGTGATTGTGTGATCGTGATTGTGTGATCGTGATTGTGTGATCGTGATTGTGTGATCGTGATTGTGTGATTGTGTGATTGTGATTGTGTGACTGTGATTGTGTGATCGTGATTGTGGGATCGTGATTGTGTAATCGTGATTGTGTGATCGTGATTGTGTGATCGTGATTGTGTGATCGTGATTGTGTGATCGTGATTGTGTGATTGTGATTGTGTGATTGTGTGATTATGATTGTGTGACTGTGATTGTGTGATCGTGATTATGTGATCGTGATTGTGTGATCGTGATTGTGTGATCGTGATTGTGTGATGGTGATTGTGGGATTGTGATTGTGTGATTGTGATTGTGTGATCGTGACTGTGATTGTGTGATTGTGATTGTGATTGTGATTGTGATTATGATTGTGTGACTGTGTGATTGTGATTGTGTGACTGTGATTGTGATTGTGATTGTGATTATGATTGTGTGACTGTGTGATTGTGATTGTGTGACTGTGATTGTGTGATCGTGACTGTGATTGTGTGATTGTGATTGTGATTGTGACTGTGATTGTGATTGTGTGACTGTGTGATTGTGATTGTGTGACTGTGATTGTGTGATCGTGATAGTGTGGTCGTGATTGTGTGATCGTGATTGTGCGATCGTGATTGTGCGATCGTGATTGTGCGATCGGGATTGTGCGATCGTGATTGTGCGATCGTGATTGTGCGATCGTGATTGTGCGATCGTGATTGTGCGATCGTGATTGTGCGATCGTGATTGTGCGATCGTGATTGTGCGATCGTGATTGTGCGATCGTGATTGTGCGATTGTGATTGTTTGATTGTGATTGTTTGATTGTGATTGTGTGATTGTGATTGTGTGATTGTGATTGTGATAGTGTGACTGTGTGATTGTGATTGTGTGACGGTGATTGTGTGATCGTGATTGCGTGATCGTGACTGTGTGATCGGGATTGTGTGATCGTGATTGAGTAATTGTGACTGTGTGATTGTGTGATTGTGATTGTCATTGTGATTGTGATTGTGATTGTGATTGTGTGACTGTGTGATTGTGATTGTGTGATCGTGATTGTGTGAATGCGTTATTGTGATTGTGTGATTGTGATTGTGTGATTGTGATTGTGTTATTGCGATTGTGTGATTGTGATTGTGTGATTGTGATTGTGTGATCGCAACTGTGTGATCGCGACTGTGTGATCGTGCTTGTGTGATCGTGATTGTGCGATTGTGACTGTGTGATTGTGTGATTGTGATTGTATTTGTGTGACTGTGTGATTGTGATTGTGTGATCGTGATTGTGTGGTCGGGATTGTGTGATCGTGATTGTGTGATTGTGTTATTGTGACTGTGTGATGGTGATTGTGTGATGGTGATTGTGTGATTGTGATTGTGTGATTGTGATTGTGTGATTGTGATTGTGTGATCGTGATTGTGTGATCGTGATTGTGCGATCGTGATTGTGCGATCGTGATTGTGCGATCGGGATTGTGCGATCGTGATTGTGCGATCGTGATTGTGCGATCGTGATTGTGCGATCGTGATTGTGCGATCGTGATTGTGCGATCGTGATTGTGCGATCGTGATTGTGCGATCGTGATTGTGCGATCGTGATTGTGCGATCGTGATTGTGCGATCGTGATTGTGCGATCGTGATTGTGCGATCGTGATTGTGCGATCGTGATTGTGCGATTGTGATTGTTTGATTGTGATTGTTTGATTGTGATTGTGTGATTGTGATTGTGTGATTGTGATTGTGATAGTGTGACTGTGTGATTGTGATTGTGTGACGGTGATTGTGTGATCGTGATTGCGTGATCGTGACTGTGTGATCGGGATTGTGTGATCGTGATTGAGTAATTGTGACTGTGTGATTGTGTGATTGTGATTGTCATTGTGATTGTGATTGTGATTGTGATTGTGTGACTGTGTGATTGTGATTGTGTGATCGTGATTGTGTGAATGCGTTATTGTGATTGTGTGATTGTGATTGTGTGATTGTGATTGTGTTATTGCGATTGTGTGATTGTGATTGTGTGATTGTGATTGTGTGATCGCAACTGTGTGATCGCGACTGTGTGATCGTGCTTGTGTGATCGTGATTGTGCGATTGTGTGATTGTGATTGTATTTGTGTGACTGTGTGATTGTGATTGTGTGATCGTGATTGTGTGGTCGGGATTGTGTGATCGTGATTGTGTGATTGTGTTATTGTGACTGTGTGATGGTGATTGTGTGATGGTGATTGTGTGATTGTGATTGTGTGATTGTGATTGTGTGATTGTGATTGTGTGATTGTGATTGTGTGATCGTGATTGTGTGATCGTGATAGTGTGATCGTGATTGTGTGATCGTGATTGTGTGATCGTGATTGTGTGATTGTGTGATTGTGATTGTGTGACTGTGATTGTGTGATCGTGATTGTGTGATCGTGATTGTGTAATCGTGATTGTGTGATCGTGATTGTGTGATCGTGATTGTGGGATTGTGATTGTGTGATTGTGATTGTGTGATCGTGACTGTGATTGTGTGATTGTGATTGTGATTGTGATTGTGATTATGATTGTGTGACTGTGTGATTGTGATTGTGTGACTGTGATTGGGATTGTGATTGTGATTATGATTGTGTGACTGTGTGATTGTGATTGTGTGACTGTGATTGTGTGATCGTGACTGTGATTGTGTGATTGTGATTGTGATTGTGACTGTGATTGTGATTGTGTGACTGTGTGATTGTGATTGTGTGACTGTGATTGTGTGATCGTGATAGTGTGGTCGTGATTGTGTGATCGTGATTGTGGGATTGTGACTGTGTGATTGTGTGGTTGTGGTTGTGTGATTGTGATTGTGTGACTGTGATTGTGTGATTGTGATTGTGGGATTGTGATTGCGATTGTGTGATTGTGACTGTGTGGTTGTGATTGTGTGATCGTGATTGTGGGATTGTGACTGTGTGATTGTGTGGTTGTGGTTGTATGATCGTGATTGTGTGATCGTGATTGTGTGATCGTGATTGTGTGATCGTGATTGTGTGATCGTGATTGTGTGATTGTGATTGTGTGATTGTGTGATTATGATTGTGTGACTGTGATTGTGTGATCGTGATTATGTGATCGTGATTGTGTGATCGTGATTGTGTGATCGTGATTGTGTGATCGTGATTGTGGGATTGTGATTGTGTGATCGTGATTGTGTGAATGTGTTATTGTGATTGTGTGATTGTGATTGGGTGATTGTGATTGTGTTATTGCGATTGTGTGATTGTGATTGTGTGATTGTGATTGTGTGATCGCAACTGTGTGATCGCGACTGTGTGATCGTGCTTGTGTGATCGTGATTGTGCGATTGTGACTGTGTGATTGTGTGATTGTGATTGTATTTGTGTGACTGTGTGATTGGGATTGTGTGATCGTGATTGTGTGGTCGGGATTGTGTGATCGTGATTGTGTGATTGTGTTATTGTGACTGTGTGATGGTGATTGTGTGATGGTGATTGTGTGATTGTGATTGTGTGATTGTGATTGTGTGATTGTGATTGTGTGATTGTGATTGTGTGATCGTGATTGTGTGATCGTGATTGTGTGATTGTGTTATTGTGACTGTGTGATGGTGATTGTGTGATGGTGATTGTGTGATTGTGATTGTGTGATTGTGATTGTGTGATTGTGATTGTGTGATCGTGATTGTGTGATCGTGATTGTGCGATCGTGATTGTGCGATCGTGATTGTGCGATCGTGATTGTGCGACCGTGATTGTGCGATCGTGATTGTGCGATCGTGATTGTGCGATCGTGATTGTGCGATCGTGATTGTGCGATCGTGATTGTGCGATCGTGATTGTGCGATCGTGATTGTGCGATTGTGATTGTTTGATTGTGATTGTTTGATTGTGATTGTGTGATTGTGATTGTGTGATTGTGATTGTGATAGTGTGACTGTGTGATTGTGATTGTGTGACGGTGATTGTGTGATCGTGATTGCGTGATCGTGACTGTGTGATCGGGATTGTGTGATCGTGATTGAGTAATTGTGACTGTGTGATTGTGTGATTGTGATTGTCATTGTGATTGTGATTGTGATTGTGATTGTGTGACTGTGTGATTGTGATTGTGTGATCGTGATTGTGTGAATGCGTTATTGTGATTGTGTGATTGTGATTGTGTGATTGTGATTGTGTTATTGCGATTGTGTGATTGTGATTGTGTGATTGTGATTGTGTGATCGCAACTGTGTGATCGCGACTGTGTGATCGTGCTTGTGTGATCGTGATTGTGCGATTGTGACTGTGTGATTGTGTGATTGTGATTGTATTTGTGTGACTGTGTGATTGTGATTGTGTGATCGTGATTGTGTGGTCGGGATTGTGTGATCGTGATTGTGTGATTGTGTTATTGTGACTGTGTGATGGTGATTGTGTGATGGTGATTGTGTGATTGTGATTGTGTGATTGTGATTGTGTGATTGTGATTGTGTGATCGTGATTGTGTGATCGTGATTGTGCGATCGTGATTGTGCGATCGTGATTGTGCGATCGGGATTGTGCGATCGTGATTGTGCGATCGTGATTGTGCGATCGTGATTGTGCGATCGTGATTGTGCGATCGTGATTGTGCGATCGTGATTGTGCGATCGTGATTGTGCGATCGTGATTGTGCGATCGTGATTGTGCGATCGTGATTGTGCGATCGTGATTGTGCGATCGTGATTGTGCGATCGTGATTGTGCGATCGTGATTGTGCGATCGTGATTGTGCGATCGTGATTGTGCGATCGTGATTGTGCGATCGTGATTGTTTGATTGTGATTGTTTGATTGTGATTGTGATAGTGTGACTGTGTGATTGTGATTGTGTGACGGTGATTGTGTGATCGCGATTGCGTGATCGTGACTGTGTGATCGGGATTGTGTGATCGTGATTGAGTAATTGTGACTGTGTGATTGTGTGATTGTGATTGTCATTGTGATTGTGATTGTGATTGTGATTGTGTGACTGTGTGATTGTGATTGTGTGATCGTGATTGTGTGAATGCGTTATTGTGATTGTGTGATTGTGATTGTGTGATTGTGATTGTGTTATTGCGATTGTGTGATTGTGATTGTGTGATTGTGATTGTGTGATCGCAACTGTGTGATCGCGACTGTGTGATCGTGCTTGTGTGATCGTGATTGTGCGATTGTGACTGTGTGATTGTGTGATTGTGATTGTATTTGTGTGACTGTGTGATTGTGATTGTGTGATCGTGATTGTGTGGTCGGGATTGTGTGATCGTGATTGTGTGATTGTGTTATTGTGACTGTGTGATGGTGATTGTGTGATGGTGATTGTGTGATTGTGATTGTGTGATTGTGATTGTGTGATTGTGATTGTGTGATTGTGATTGTGTGATCGTGATTGTGTGATCGTGATAGTGTGATCGTGATTGTGTGATCGTGATTGTGTGATCGTGATTGTGTGATTGTGTGACTGTGATTGTGTGATCGTGATTGTGTGATCGTGATTGTGTAATCGTGATTGTGTGATCGTGATTGTGTGATCGTGATTGTGTGATCGTGATTGTGGGATTGTGATTGTGTGATTGTGATTGTGTGATCGTGACTGTGATTGTGTGATTGTGATTGTGATTGTGATTGTGATTATGATTGTGTGACTGTGTGATTGTGATTGTGTGACTGTGATTGTGATTGTGATTGTGATTATGATTGTGTGACTGTGTGATTGTGATTGTGTGACTGTGATTGTGTGATCGTGACTGTGATTGTGTGATTGTGATTGTGATTGTGACTGTGATTGTGATTGTGTGACTGTGTGATTGTGATTGTGTGACTGTGATTGTGTGATCGTGATAGTGTGGTCGTGATTGTGTGATCGTGATTGTGGGATTGTGACTGTGTGATTGTGTGGTTGTGGTTGTGTGATTGTGATTGTGTGACTGTGATTGTGTGATTGTGATTGTGGGATTGTGATTGCGATTGTGTGATTGTGACTGTGTGGTTGTGATTGTGTGATCGTGATTGTGGGATTGTGACTGTGTGATTGTGTGGTTGTGGTTGTATGATCGTGATTGTGTGATCGTGATTGTGTGATCGTGATTGTGTGATCGTGATTGTGTGATCGTGATTGTGTGATTGTGATTGTGTGATTGTGTGATTATGATTGTGTGACTGTGATTGTGTGATCGTGATTATGTGATCGTGATTGTGTGATCGTGATTGTGTGATCGTGATTGTGTGATCGTGATTGTGGGATTGTGATTGTGTGATCGTGATTGTGTGAATGTGTTATTGTGATTGTGTGATTGTGATTGTGTGATTGTGATTGTGTTATTGCGATTGTGTGATTGTGATTGTGTGATTGTGATTGTGTGATTGTGATTGTGTGATCGCAACTGTGTGATCGCGACTGTGTGATCGTGCTTGTGTGATCGTGATTGTGCGATTGTGACTGTGTGATTGTGTGATTGTGATTGTATTTGTGTGACTGTGTGATTGGGATTGTGTGATCGTGATTGTGTGGTCGGGATTGTGTGATCGTGATTGTGTGATTGTGTTATTGTGACTGTGTGATGGTGATTGTGTGATGGTGATTGTGTGATTGTGATTGTGTGATTGTGATTGTGTGATTGTGATTGTGTGATTGTGATTGTGTGATCGTGATTGTGTGATCGTGATTGTGTGATTGTGTTATTGTGACTGTGTGATGGTGATTGTGTGATGGTGATTGTGTGATTGTGATTGTGTGATTGTGATTGTGTGATTGTGATTGTGTGATTGTGATTGTGTGATCGTGATTGTGTGATCGTGATTGTGCGATCGTGATTGTGCGATCGTGATTGTGCGATCGTGATTGTGCGATCGTGATTGTGCGATCGTGATTGTGCGATCGTGATTGTGCGATCGTGATTGTGCGATCGTGATTGTGCGATCGTGATTGTGCGATCGTGATTGTGCGATCGTGATTGTGCGATCGTGATTGTGCGATCGTGATTGTTTGATTGTGATTGTTTGATTGTGATTGTGTGATTGTGATTGTGTAATTGTGATTGTGATAGTGTGACTGTGTGATTGTGATTGTGTGACGGTGATTGTGTGATCGTGATTGCGTGATCGTGATTGTGTGATCGTGATTGTGTGATCGTGATTGTGTGATTGTGTGATTGTGATTGTGTGATCGTGATTGTGTGATCGTGATTGTGTGATCGTGATTGTGTGATCGTGATTGTGTGATCGTGATTGTGTGGTCGGGATTGTGTGATCGTGATTGTGTGATTGTGTTATTGTGACTGTGTGATGGTGATTGTGTGATGGTGATTGTGTGATTGTGATTGTGTGATTGTGATTGTGTGATTGTGATTGTGTGATTGTGATTGTGTGATTGTGATTGTGTGATCGTGATTGTGTGATCGTGATTGTGTGATCGTGATTGTGTGATCGTGATTGTGTGATCGTGATTGTGTGATTGTGTGATTGTGATTGTGTGACTGTGATTGTGTGATCGTGATTGTGTGATCGTGATTGTGTAATCGTGATTGTGTGATCGTGATTGTGTGATCGTGATTGTGTGATTGTGTGATTATGATTGTGTGACTGTGATTGTGTGATCGTGATTATGTGATCGTGATTGTGTGATCGTGATTGTGTGGTCGTGATTGTGTGATCGTGATTGTGGGATTGTGATTGTGTGATTGTGATTGTGTGATCGTGACTGTGATTGTGTGATTGTGATTGTGATTGTGATTGTGATTATGATTGTGTGACTGTGTTATTGTGATTGTGTGACTGTGATTGTGATTGTGATTGTGATTGTGATTATGTTTGTGTGACTGTGTGATTGTGATTGTGTGACTGTGATTGTGTGATCGTGACTGTGATTGTGTGATTGTGATTGTGATTGTGACTGTGATTGTGATTGTGTGACTGTGTGATTGTGATTGTGTGACTGTGATTGTGTGATCGTGATAGTGTGGTCGTGATTGTGTGATCGTGATTGTGGGATTGTGACTGTGTGATTGTGTGGTTGTGGTTGTGTGATTGTGATTGTGTGACTGTGATTGTGTGATTGTGATTGTGGGATTGTGATTGCGATTGTGTGATTGTGACTGTGTGGTTGTGATTGTGTGATCGTGATTGTGGGATTGTGACTGTGTGATTGTGTGGTTGTGGTTGTATGATCGTGATTGTGTGATCGTGATTGTGTGATCGTGATTGTGTGATAGTGATTGTGTGATCGTGATTGTGTGATCGTGATTGTGTGATTGTGATTGTGTGATTGTGTGATTATGATTGTGTGACTGTGATTGTGCGATCGTGATTGTGTGATCGTGATTGTGTGATTGTGATTGTGATTGTGATTGTGTGATCGTGATTGTGTGATTGTGATTGTGATTGTGATTGTGTGATCGTGATTGTGTGATCGTGATTGTGTGATAGTGATTGTGTGATAGTGATTGTGTGATCGTGATTGTGTGAGCGTGATTGTGTCGTCGTAATTGTGTGATCGTGATTGTGTGATCGCAATTGTGGGATTGTGACTGTGTGATTGTGTGATTGTGATTGTGTGACTGTGTGATTGTGATTGTGTGATCGTGATTGTGTGACTGTGATTGTGTGGTTGTGATTTTGGGATTGTGATTGTGTGATTGAGGTTGTGTGATTGTGGTTGTGTGATTGTGATTGTGTGATTGTGATTGTGTGATTGTGATTGTGTGATTGTGATTGTGTGATTGTGATTGTGTGATTGTGATTGTGTGACTGTGATTGTGTGATTGTGATTGTGCTTGTGTGACTGTGTGATTGTGTGATTGTGATTGTCTGATAGTGATTGTGTGTGTGTGACTGTGTGATTGTGTATGTGTGATTGTGATTGTGATTGTGATAGTGTGACTGTGTGATTGTGATTGTGTGATCGTGATTGTGTGATCGTGATTGTGTGATCGTGATTGTGTGATCGTGATTGTGTGATCGTGATTGTGTGATTGTGTGATTGTGATTGTGTGACTGTGATTGTGTGATCGTGATTGTGGGATCGTGATTGTGTAATCGTGATTGTGTGATCGTGATTGTGTGATCGTGATTGTGTGATCGTGATTGTGTGATCGTGATTGTGTGATCGTGATTGTGTGATTGTGATTGTGTGATTGTGTGATTATGATTGTGTGACTGTGATTGTGTGATCGTGATTATGTGATCGTGATTGTGTGATCGTGATTGTGTGATCGTGATTGTGTGATGGTGATTGTGGGATTGTGATTGTGTGATTGTGATTGTGTGATCGTGACTGTGATTGTGTGATTGTGATTGTGATTGTGATTGTGATTATGATTGTGTGACTGTGTGATTGTGATTGTGTGACTGTGATTGTGATTGTGATTGTGATTATGATTGTGTGACTGTGTGATTGTGATTGTGTGACTGTGATTGTGTGATCGTGACTGTGATTGTGTGATTGTGATTGTGATTGTGACTGTGATTGTGATTGTGTGACTGTGTGATTGTGATTGTGTGACTGTGATTGTGTGATCGTGATAGTGTGGTCGTGATTGTGTGATCGTGATTGTGGGATTGTGACTGTGTGATTGTGTGGTTGTGGTTGTGTGATTGTGATTGTGTGACTGTGATTGTGTGATTGTGATTGTGGGATTGTGATTGCGATTGTGTGATTGTGACTGTGTGGTTGTGATTGTGTGATCGTGATTGTGGGATTGTGACTGTGTGATTGTGTGGTTGTGGTTGTATGATCGTGATTGTGTGATCGTGATTGTGTGATCGTGATTGTGTGATCGTGATTGTGTGATCGTGATTGTGTGATCGTGATTGTGTGATCGTGATTGTGTGATCGTGATTGTGTGATTGTGATTGTGTGATTGTGATTGTGTGATTGTGATTGTGTGATTGTGATTGTGTGATCCTGATTGTGTGACTGTGATTGTGTGATTGTGATTGTGGGATTGTGATTGTGGGATTGTGATAGTGTGATGGTGTGATCGTGATTTTGCGATCGTGATTGTGTGATCGTGATTGTGTGATTGTGATTGTGATTGTGATTGTGTGATCGTGATTGTGTGATCGTGATTGTGTGATAGTGATTGTGTGATAGTGATTGTGTGATCGTGATTGTGTGAGCGTGATTGTGTCGTCGTAATTGTGTGATCGTGATTGTGTGATCGCAATTGTGGGATTGTGACTGTGTGATTGTGTGATTGTGATTGTGTGACTGTGTGATTGTGATTGTGTGATCGTGATTGTGTGACTGTGATTGTGTGGTTGTGATTTTGGGATTGTGATTGTGTGATTGAGGTTGTGTGATTGTGGTTGTGTGATTGTGATTGTGTGATTGTGATTGTGTGATTGTGATTGTGTGATTGTGATTGTGTGATTGTGATTGTGTGATTGTGATTGTGTGACTGTGATTGTGTGATTGTGATTGTGCTTGTGTGACTGTGTGATTGTGTGATTGTGATTGTCTGATAGTGATTGTGTGTGTGTGACTGTGTGATTGTGTATGTGTGATTGTGATTGTGATTGTGATAGTGTGACTGTGTGATTGTGATTGTGCGACCGTGATTGTGTGATCGTGATTGCGTGATCGTGACTGTGTGATCGGGATTGTGTGATCGTGATTGAGTAATTGTGACTGTGTGATTGTGTGATTGTGATTGTGATTGTGATTGTGATTGTGTGACTGTGTGATTGTGATTGTGTGATCGTGATTGTGTGAATGTGTTATTGTGATTGTGTGATTGTGATTGTGTTATTGCGATTGTGTGATTGCGATTGTGTGATTGCGATTGTGTGATTGCGATTGTGTGATTGCGATTGTGTGATTGCGATTGTGTGATTGCGATTGTGTGATTGCGATTGTGTGATTGCGATTGTGTGATTGCGATTGTGTGATTGCGATTGTGTGATTGCGATTGTGTGATTGCGATTGTGTGATTGCGATTGTGTGATTGCGATTGTGTGATTGCGATTGTGTGATTGCGATTGTGTGATTGCGATTGTGTGATTGCGATTGTGTGATTGCGATTGTGTGATTGCGATTGTGTGATTGCGATTGTGTGATTGCGATTGTGTGATTGCGATTGTGTGATTGCGATTGTGTGATCGTGATTGTGTGATATTGATTGTGTGACTGTGTGATTGTGATTGTGTGATTGTGATTGTGTGATCGTGATTGTGTGATCGTGATTGTGTGATCGTGATTGTGTGATCGTGATTGTGTGAGCGTGATTGTGTGATAGTGATTGTGTGATAGTGATTGTGTGATAGTGATTGTGTGATCGTGATTGCGTGATCGTGATTGTGTGATCGTGATTGTGTGATCGTGATTGTGTGACTGTGTGATCGTGATTGTGTGATCGTGATTGTGTGATCGTGATTGTGTGATCGTGATTGTGTGATCGTGATTGTGTGATCGTGATTGTGTGATAGTGATTGTGTGATTGTGATTGTGTGATAGTGATTGTGTGATCGTGATTGCGTGATCGTGATTGTGTGATCGTGATTGTGTGATCGTGATTGTGTGACTGTGTGATCGTGATTGTGTGATCGTGATTGTGTGATCGTGATTGTGTGATCGTGATTGTGTGATCGTGATTGTGTGATCGTGATTGTGTGATCGTGATTGAGTGATCGTGATTGTGTGATCGTGATTGTGTGATCGTGATTGTGTGATTGTGATTGTGTGATTGTGATTATGGAATTGTGATTGTGTGATTGTGTGATCGTGATTGTGCGATCGTGGTTGTGTGATGGTGATTGTGTGATCGTGATTGTGAGATTCTGACTGTGTGATTGTGTGATCGTAACTGTGTGATCGTGACTGTGGGATCGTGATTGTGGGTTTGTGACTGTGTGATTGTGTGATTGTGATTGTGTGATTGTGGTTGTGTGATTGTGGTTGTGTGATTGTGGTTGTGTGATTGTGGTTGTGTGATTGTGGTTGTGTGATTGTGGTTGTGTGATTGCGATTGTGTGGTTGCGATTGTGTGATTGCGATTGTGTGATTGCGATTGTGTGATTGCGATTGTGTGATTGCGATTGTGTGATTGCGATTGTGTGATTGCGATTGTGTGATTGCGATTGTGTGATTGCGATTGTGTGATTGCGATTGTGTGATTGCGATTGTGTGATTGCGATTGTGTGATTGCGATTGTGTGATTGCGATTGTGTGATTGCGATTGTGTGATTGAGATTGTGTGATTGCGATTGTGTGATTGCGATAGTGTGATTGCGATTGTGTGATTGCGATTGTGTGATTGCGATTGTGTGATTGCGATTGTGTGATTGCGATTGTGTGATTGCGATTGTGTGATTGCGATTGTGTGATTGCGATTGTGTGATTGCGATTGTGTGATTGCGATTGTGTGATTGCGATTGTGTGATTCCGATTGTGTGATTGCGATTGTGTGATTGCGATTGTGTGATTGCGATTGTGTGATTGTGATTGTGTGATAGTGATTGTGGGATTGTGACTGTGTTATTGTGTGATTGTGATTGTGATTGTGTGACTGTGAGATCGTGATTGTGTGATCGTGATTGTGTGATCGTGATTGTGTGATCGTGATTGTGTGATAGTGATTGTGTGATTGTGTGATCGTGATTGGGTGATCGTGATTGTGTGATAGTGATTGTGTGATCGTGATTGTGTGATTGTGTGATTGTGATTGTGCGATCGTGATTGTGTGATGGTGATTGTGTGATCGTGATTGTGAGATTCTGACTGTGTGATTGTGTGATCGTAACTGTGTGATCGTGACTGTGGGATCGTGATTGTGGGTTTGTGACTGTGTGATTGTGTGATTGTGATTGTGTGATTGTGATCGTGTGATTGTGATCGTGTGATTGTGATTGTGTGATTGTGATTGTGTGATTGTGATTGTGTGATTGTGATTGTGTGATTGTGATTGTGTGATTGTGGTTGTGTGATTGTGGTTGTGTGATTGTGGTTGTGTGATTGTGGTTGTGTGATTGTGGTTGTGTGATTGTGGTTGTGTGATTGTGGTTGTGTGATTGTGATTGTGTGATTGTGATTGTGTGATTGTTATTGTGTGATTGTGATTGTGTGATTGTGATTGTGTGATCGTGATTGTGCGACTGTGTGATTGTGACTGTGTGATCGTGATTGTATGATCGTGATTGTGTGATTGTGATTGTGATTGTGATTGTGTGACTGTGTTATTGTGATTGTGTGATCGTGACTGTGTGATCGTGTTTGTGTGATCGTGATTGTGGGTTTGTGACTGTGTGATTGTGTGATTGTGATTGTGTGATTGTGATTGTGTGATCGTGATTGTGTGATTGTGATTGTGTGATTGTGATCGTGATTGTGATTGTGATTGTGATTGTGTGATTGTGATTGTGTGATTGTGATTGTGTGATTGTGATTGTGTGATTGTGATTGTGTGATCGTGATTGTGTGGTCGTGATTGTGTGATCGTGATTGTGTGATCGTGATTGTGTGATCGTGATTGTGTGATCGTGATTGTGTGATCGTGATTGTGTGATGGTGATTGTGTGATGGTGATTGTGTGATCGTGATTGTGTGATCGAGATTGTGTGATCGTGATTGTGTGATCGTGATTGTGTGATAGTGATGGTGTGATTGCGATTGTGTGATTGCGATTGTGTGATTGCGATTGTGTGATTGCGATTGTGTGATTGTGATTGTGTGATAGTGATTGTGGGATTGTGACTGTGTTATTGTGTGACTGTGATTGTGATTGTGTGACTGTGAGATCGTGATTGTGTGATCGTGATTGTGTGATCGTGATTGTGTGATCGTGATTGTGTGATCGTGATTGTGTGATAGTGATTGTGTGATTGTGTGATCGTGATTGTGTGGTCGTGATTGTGTGATCGTGATTGTGGGATTGTGATTGTGTGATTGTGATTGTGTGATCGTGACTGTGATTGTGTGATTGTGATTGTGATTGTGATTGTGATTATGATTGTGTGACTGTGTGATTGTGATTGTGTGACTGTGATTGAGATTGTGATTGTGATTATGATTGTGTGACTGTGTGATTGTGATTGTGTGACTGTGATTGTGTGATCGTGACTGTGATTGTGTGATTGTGATTGTGATTGTGACTGTGATTGTGATTGTGTGACTGTGTGATTGTGATTGTGTGACTGTGATTGTGTGATCGTGATAGTGTGGTCGTGATTGTGTGATCGTGATTGTGGGATTGTGACTGTGTGATTGTGTGGTTGTGGTTGTGTGATTGTGATTGTGTGACTGTGATTGTGTGATTGTGATTGTGAGATTGTGATTGCGATTGTGTGATTGTGACTGTGTGGTTGTGATTGTGTGATCGTGATTGTGGGATTGTGACTGTGTGATTGTGTGGTTGTGGTTGTATGATCGTGATTGTGTGATCGTGATTGTGTGATCGTGATTGTGTGATCGTGATTGTGTGATCGTGATTGTGTGATCGTGATTGTGTGATCGTGATTGTGTGATTGTGATTGTCTGATTGTGTGATTATGATTGTGTGACTGTGATTGTGCGATCGTGATTGTGTGATCGTGATTGTGTGATTGTGATTGTGATTGTGATTGTGTGATCGTGATTGTGTGATTGTGATTGTGATTGTGATTGTGTGATCGTGATTGTGTGATCGTGATTGTGTGATAGTGATTGTGTGATAGTGATTGTGTGATCGTGATTGTGTGAGCGTGATTGTGTCGTCGTAATTGTGTGATCGTGATTGTGTGATCGCAATTGTGGGATTGTGACTGTGTGATTGTGTGATTGTGATTGTGTGACTGTGTGATTGTGATTGTGTGATCGTGATTGTGTGACTGTGATTGTGTGGTTGTGATTTTGGGATTGTGATTGTGTGATTGAGGTTGTGTGATTGTGGTTGTGTGATTGTGATTGTGTGATTGTGATTGTGTGATTGTGATTGTGTGGTTGTGATTGTGTGATTGTGATTGTGTGATTGTGATTGTGTGACTGTGATTGTGTGATTGTGATTGTGCTTGTGTGACTGTGTGATTGTGTGATTGTGATTGTCTGATAGTGATTGTGTGTGTGTGACTGTGTGATTGTGTATGTGTGATTGTGATTGTGTGATCGTGATTGTGTGGTCGTGATTGTGTGATCGTGATTGTGTGATCGTGATTGTGTGATCGTGATTGTGTGATCGTGATTGTGTGATCGTGATTGTGTGATCGTGATTGTGTGATGGTGATTGTGTGATGGTGATTGTGTGATCGTGATTGTGTGATCGAGATTGTGTGATCGTGATTGTGTGATCGTGATTGTGTGATAGTGATGGTGTGATTGCGATTGTGTGATTGCGATTGTGTGATTGCGATTGTGTGATTGCGATTGTGTGATTGTGATTGTGTGATAGTGATTGTGGGATTGTGACTGTGTTATTGTGTGACTGTGATTGTGATTGTGTGACTGTGAGATCGTGATTGTGTGATCGTGATTGTGTGATCGTGATTGTGTGATCGTGATTGTGTGATCGTGATTGTGTGATCGTGATTGTGTGATAGTGATTGTGTGATTGTGTGATCGTGATTGTGTGGTCGTGATTGTGTGATCGTGATTGTGGGATTGTGATTGTGTGATTGTGATTGTGTGATCGTGACTGTGATTGTGTGATTGTGATTGTGATTGTGATTGTGATTATGATTGTGTGACTGTGTGATTGTGATTGTGTGACTGTGATTGTGATTGTGATTGTGATTATGATTGTGTGACTGTGTGATTGTGATTGTGTGACTGTGATTGTGTGATCGTGACTGTGATTGTGTGATTGTGATTGTGATTGTGACTGTGATTGTGATTGTGTGACTGTGTGATTGTGATTGTGTGACTGTGATTGTGTGATCGTGATAGTGTGGTCGTGATTGTGTGATCGTGATTGTGGGATTGTGACTGTGTGATTGTGTGGTTGTGGTTGTGTGATTGTGATTGTGTGACTGTGATTGTGTGATTGTGATTGTGAGATTGTGATTGCGATTGTGTGATTGTGACTGTGTGGTTGTGATTGTGTGATCGTGATTGTGGGATTGTGACTGTGTGATTGTGTGGTTGTGGTTGTATGATCGTGATTGTGTGATCGTGATTGTGTGATCGTGATTGTGTGATCGTGATTGTGTGATCGTGATTGTGTGATCGTGATTGTGTGATTGTGATTGTCTGATTGTGTGATTATGATTGTGTGACTGTGATTGTGCGATCGTGATTGTGTGATCGTGATTGTGTGATTGTGATTGTGATTGTGATTGTGTGATCGTGATTGTGTGATTGTGATTGTGATTGTGATTGTGTGATCGTGATTGTGTGATCGTGATTGTGTGATAGTGATTGTGTGATAGTGATTGTGTGATCGTGATTGTGTGAGCGTGATTGTGTCGTCGTAATTGTGTGATCGTGATTGTGTGATCGCAATTGTGGGATTGTGACGGTGTGATTGTGTGATTGTGATTGTGTGACTGTGTGATTGTGATTGTGTGATCGTGATTGTGTGACTGTGATTGTGTGGTTGTGATTTTGGGATTGTGATTGTGTGATTGAGGTTGTGTGATTGTGGTTGTGTGATTGTGATTGTGTGATTGTGATTGTGTGATTGTGATTGTGTGGTTGTGATTGTGTGATTGTGATTGTGTGATTGTGATTGTGTGACTGTGATTGTGTGATTGTGATTGTGCTTGTGTGACTGTGTGATTGTGTGATTGTGATTGTCTGATAGTGATTGTGTGTGTGTGACTGTGTGATTGTGTATGTGTGATTGTGATTGTGATTGTGATAGTGTGACTGTGTGATTGTGATTGTGTGATCGTGATTGTGTGATCGTGATTGTGTGATCGTGATTGTGTGATCGTGATTGTGTGATCGTGATTGTGTGATTGTGTGATTGTGATTGTGTGATCGTGATTGTGTGATCGTGATTGTGTAATCGTGATTGTGTGATCGTGATTGTGTGATCGTGATTGTGTGATCGTGATTGTGTGATTGTGTGATTATGATTGTGTGACTGTGATTGTGTGATCGTGATTGTGTGATCGTGATTGTGTGGTCGTGATTGTGTGATCGTGATTGTGGGATTGTGATTGTGTGATTGTGATTGTGTGATCGTGACTGTGATTGTGTGATTGTGATTGTGATTGTGATTGTGATTATGATTGTGTGACTGTGTGATTGTGATTGTGTGACTGTGATTGTGATTGTGATTGTGATTATGATTGTGTGACTGTGTGATTGTGATTGTGTGACTGTGATTGTGTGATCGTGACTGTGATTGTGTGATTGTGATTGTGATTGTGATTGTGACTGTGATTGTGATTGTGTGACTGTGTGATTGTGATTGTGTGACTGTGATTGTGTGATCGTGATAGTGTGGTCGTGATTGTGTGATCGTGATTGTGGGATTGTGACTGTGTGATTGTGTGGTTGTGGTTGTGTGATTGTGATTGTGTGACTGTGATTGTGTGATTGTGATTGTGGGATTGTGATTGCGATTGTGTGATTGTGACTGTGTGGTTGTGATTGTGTGATCGTGATTGTGGGATTGTGACTGTGTGATTGTGTGGTTGTGGTTGTATGATCGTGATTGTGTGATCGTGATTGTGTGATCCTGATTGTGTGATCGTGATTGTGTGATCGTGATTGTGTGATCGTGATTGTGTGATTGTGATTGTGTGATTGTGTGATTATGATTGTGTGACTGTGATTGTGTGATCGTGATTATGTGATCGTGATTGTGTGATCGTGATTGTGTGATCGTGATTGTGTGATGGTGATTGTGGGATTGTGATTGTGTGATTGTGATTGTGTGATCGTGACTGTGATTGTGTGATTGTGATTGTGATTGTGATTGTGATTATGATTGTGTGACTGTGTGATTGTGATTGTGTGACTGTGATTGTGATTGTGATTGTGATTATGATTGTGTGACTGTGTGATTGTGATTGTGTGACTGTGATTGTGTGATCGTGACTGTGATTGTGTGATTGTGATTGTGATTGTGACTGTGATTGTGATTGTGTGACTGTGTGATTGTGATTGTGTGACTGTGATTGTGTGATCGTGATAGTGTGGTCGTGATTGTGTGATCGTGATTGTGGGATTGTGACTGTGTGATTGTGTGGTTGTGGTTGTGTGATTGTGATTGTGTGACTGTGATTGTGTGATTGTGATTGTGGGATTGTGATTGCGATTGTGTGATTGTGACTGTGTGGTTGTGATTGTGTGATCGTGATTGTGGGATTGTGACTGTGTGATTGTGTGGTTGTGGTTGTATGATCGTGATTGTGTGATCGTGATTGTGTGATCGTGATTGTGTGATCGTGATTGTGTGATCGTGATTGTGTGATCGTGATTGTGTGATTGTGATTGTGTGATTGTGATTGTGTGATTGTGATTGTGTGATTGTGATTGTGTGATTGTGATTGTGTGATTGTGATTGTGTGATCCTGATTGTGTGACTGTGATTGTGTGATTGTGATTGTGGGATTGTGATTGTGGGATTGTGATAGTGTGATGGTGTGATCGTGATTTTGCGATCGTGATTGTGTGATCGTGATTGTGTGATTGTGATTGTGATTGTGATTGTGTGATCGTGATTGTGTGATCGTGATTGTGTGATAGTGATTGTGTGATAGTGATTGTGTGATCGTGATTGTGTGAGCGTGATTGTGTCGTCGTAATTGTGTGATCGTGATTGTGTGATCGCAATTGTGGGATTGTGACTGTGTGATTGTGTGATTGTGATTGTGTGACTGTGTGATTGTGATTATGTGATCGTGATTGTGTGACTGTGATTGTGTGGTTGTGATTTTGGGATTGTGATTGTGTGATTGAGGTTGTGTGATTGTGGTTGTGTGATTGTGATTGTGTGATTGTGATTGTGTGATTGTGATTGTGTGATTGTGATTGTGTGATTGTGATTGTGTGATTGTGATTGTGTGACTGTGATTGTGTGATTGTGATTGTGCTTGTGTGACTGTGTGATTGTGTGATTGTGATTGTCTGATAGTGATTGTGTGTGTGTGACTGTGTGATTGTGTATGTGTGATTGTGATTGTGATTGTGATAGTGTGACTGTGTGATTGTGATTGTGCGACCGTGATTGTGTGATCGTGATTGCGTGATCGTGACTGTGTGATCGGGATTGTGTGATCGTGATTGAGTAATTGTGACTGTGTGATTGTGTGATTGTGATTGTGATTGTGATTGTGATTGTGTGACTGTGTGATTGTGATTGTGTGATCGTGATTGTGTGAATGTGTTATTGTGATTGTGTGATTGTGATTGTGTTATTGCGATTGTGTGATTGCGATTGTGTGATTGCGATTGTGTGATTGCGATTGTGTGATTGCGATTGTGTGATTGCGATTGTGTGATTGCGATTGTGTGATTGCGATTGTGTGATTGCGATTGTGTGATTGCGATTGTGTGATTGCGATTGTGTGATTGCGATTGTGTGATTGCGATTGTGTGATTGCGATTGTGTGATTGCGATTGTGTGATTGCGATTGTGTGATTACGATTGTGTGATTGCGATTGTGTGATTGCGATTGTGTGATTGCGATTGTGTGATTGCGATTGTGTGATTGCGATTGTGTGATTGCGATTGTGTGATTGCGATTGTGTGATTGCGATTGTGTGATTGCGATTGTGTGATTGCGATTGTGTGATTGCGATTGTGTGATTGTGATTGTTTGATAGTGATTGTGGGATTGTGACTGTGTTATTGTGTGATTGTGATTGTGATTGTGTGACTGTGAGATCGTGATTGTGTGATCGTGATTGTGTGATCGTGATTGTGTGATCGTGATTGTGTGATAGTGATTGTGTGATTGTGTGATCGTGATTGTGTGATCGTGATTGTGTGATCGTGATTGTGTGATAGTGATTGTGTGATAGTGATTGTGTGATCGTGATTGCGTGATCGTGATTGTGTGATCGTGATTGTGTGATATTGATTGTGTGACTGTGTGATTGTGATTGTGTGATTGTGATTGTGTGATCGTGATTGTGTGATCGTGATTGTGTGATCGTGATTGTGTGATCGTGATTGTGTGAGCGTGATTGTGTGATAGTGATTGTGTGATAGTGATTGTGTGATAGTGATTGTGTGATCGTGATTGCGTGATCGTGTTTGTGTGATCGTGATTGTGGGTTTGTGACTGTGTGATTGTGTGATTGTGATTGTGTGATCGTGATTGTGTGATCGTGATTGTGTGATTGTGATTGTGTGATTGTGATTGTTATTGTGATTGTGATTGTGATTGTGATTGTGATTGTGTGACTGTGTGATTGTGATTGTGTGACTGTGATTGTGTGATCGTGATAGTGTGGTCGTGATTGTGTGATCGTGATTGTGGGATTGTGACTGTGTGATTGTGTGGTTGTGGTTGTGTGATTGTGATTGTGTGACTGTGATTGTGCGATTGTGAATGTGGGATTGTGATTGCGATTGTGTGATTGTGACTGTGTGGTCGTGATAGTGTGATCGTGATTGTGGGATTGTGACTGTGCGATTGTGTGGTTGTGGTTGTATGATCATGATTGTGTGATCGTGATAGTGTGACCGTGATTGTGTGACCGTGATTGTGTGATCGCGATTGTGTGATCGCGATTGTGTGATCGCGATTGTGTGATCGCGATTGTGTGATCGCGATTGTATGATCGCGATTGTGTGATCGCGATTGTGTGATCGCGATTGTGTGAATGCGATTGTGTGATTGCGATTGTGTGATTGCGATTGTGTGATTGCGATTGTGTGATTGTGATTGTGTGATAGTGATTGTGGGATTGTGACTGTGTTATTGTGTGATTGTGATTGTGATTGTGTGACTGTGAGATCGTGATTGTGTGATCGTGATTGTGTGATCGTGATTGTGTGATCGTGATTGTGTGATAGTGATTGTGTGATTGTGATTGTGTGATAGTGATTGTGTGATCGTGATTGCGTGATCGTGATTGTGTGATCGTGATTGTGTGGTCGTGATTGTGTGACTGTGTGATCGTGATTGTGTGATCGTGATTGTGTGATCGTGATTGTGTGATCGTGATTGTGTGATCGTGATTGTGTGATCGTGATTGTGTGATCGTGATTGAGTGATCGTGATTGTGTGATCGTGATTGTGTGATCGTGATTGTGTGATTGTGATTGTGTGATTGTGATTATGGAATTGTGATTGTGTGATTGTGTGATCGTGATTGTGCGATCGTGTTTGTGTGATGGTGATTGTGTGATCGTGATTGTGAGATTCTGACTGTGTGATTGTGTGATCGTAACTGTGTGATCGTGACTGTGGGATCGTGATTGTGGGTTTGTGACTGTGTGATTGTGTGATTGTGATTGTGTGATTGTGGTTGTGTGATTGTGGTTGTGTGATTGTGGTTGTGTGATTGTGGTTGTGTGATTGTGGTTGTGTGATTGTGGTTGTGTGATTGTGATTGTGTGATTGCGATTGTGTGATTGCGATTGTGTGATTGCGATTGTGTGATTGCGATTGTGTGATTGCGATTGTGTGATTGCGATTGTGTGATTGCGATTGTGTGATTGCGATTGTGTGATTGCGATTGTGTGATTGCGATTGTGTGATTGCGATTGTGTGATTGCGATTGTGTGATTGCGATTGTGTGATTGCGATTGTGTGATTGCGATTGTGTGATTGCGATTGTGTGATTGAGATTGTGTGATTGCGATTGTGTGATTGCGATAGTGTGATTGCGATTGTGTGATTGCGATTGTGTGATTGCGATTGTGTGATTGCGATTGTGTGATTGCGATTGTGTGATTGCGATTGTGTGATTGCGATTGTGTGATTGCGATTGTGTGATTGCGATTGTGTGATTGCGATTGTGTGATTCCGATTGTGTGATTGCGATTGTGTGATTGCGATTGTGTGATTGCGATTGTGTGATTGCGATTGTGTGATTGTGATTGTGTGATAGTGATTGTGGGATTGTGACTGTGTTATTGTGTGATTGTGATTGTGATTGTGTGACTGTGAGATCGTGATTGTGTGATCGTGATTGTGTGATCGTGATTGTGTGATTGTGATTGTGTGATTGTGATTGTGTGATCGTGATTGTGTGATTGTGATTGTGTGATTGTGATCGTGATTGTGATTGTGATTGTGATTGTGTGATTGTTATTGTGTGATTGTGATTGTGTGATTGTGATTGTGTGATTGTGATTGTGTGATCGTGATTGTGTGGTCGTGATTGTGTGATCGTGATTGTGTGATCGTGATTGTGTGATCGTGATTGTGTGATCGTGATTGTGTGATCGTGATTGTGTGATGGTGATTGTGTGATGGTGATTGTGTGATCGTGATTGTGTGATCGAGATTGTGTGATCGTGATTGTGTGATCGTGATTGTGTGATAGTGATGGTGTGATTGCGATTGTGTGATTGCGATTGTGTGATTGCGATTGTGTGATTGCGATTGTGTGATTGTGATTGTGTGATAGTGATTGTGGGATTGTGACTGTGTTATTGTGTGACTGTGATTGTGATTGTGTGACTGTGAGATCGTGATTGTGTGATCGTGATTGTGTGATAGTGATTGTCTGATAGTGATTGTGTGATCGTGATTGCGTGATCGTGATTGTGTGATCGTGATTGTGTGATATTGATTGTGTGACTGTGTGATTGTGATTGTGTGATTGTGATTGTGTGATCGTGATTGTGTGATCGTGATTGTGTGATCGTGATTGTGTGATCGTGATTGTGTGAGCGTGATTGTGTGATAGTGATTGTGTGATAGTGATTGTGTGATAGTGATTGTGTGATCGTGATTGCGTGATCGTGATTGTGTGATCGTGATTGTGTGACTGTGTGATTGTGACTGTGTGATCGTGATTGTGTGATCGTGATTGTGTGATTGTGATTGTGATTGTGATTGTGTGACTGTGTTATTGTGATTGTGTGATCGTGACTGTGTGATCGTGTTTGTGTGATCGTGATTGTGGGTTTGTGACTGTGTGATTGTGTGATTGTGATTGTGTGATCGTGATTGTGTGATTGTGATTGTGTGATTGTGATTGTGATTGTGATTGTGATTGTGATTGTGATTGTGATTGTGATTGTGATTGTGTGACTGTGTGATTGTGATTGTGTGACTGTGATTGTGTGATCGTGATAGTGTGGTCGTGATTGTGTGATCGTGATTGTGGGATTGTGACTGTGTGATTGTGTGGTTGTGGTTGTGTGATCGTGATTGCGTGATCGTGATTGTGTGAGCGTGATTGTGTGATAGTGATTGTGTGATAGTGATTGTGTGATAGTGATTGTGTGATAGTGATTGTGTGATCGTGATTGCGTGATCGTGATTGTGTGATCGTGATTGTGTGACTGTGTGATTGTGACTGTGTGATCGTGATTGTGTGATCGTGATTGTGTGATTGTGATTGTGATTGTGATTGTGTGACTGTGTTATTGTGATTGTGTGATTGTGATTGTGGGATTGTGATTGTGGGATTGTGATAGTGTGATGGTGTGATCGTGATTTTGCGATCGTGATTGTGTGATCGTGATTGTGTGATTGTGATTGTGATTGTGATTGTGTGATCGTGATTGTGTGATCGTGATTGTGTGATAGTGATTGTGTGATAGTGATTGTGTGATCGTGATTGTGTGAGCGTGATTGTGTCGTCGTAATTGTGTGATCGTGATTGTGTGATCGCAATTGTGGGATTGTGACTGTGTGATTGTGTGATTGTGATTGTGTGACTGTGTGATTGTGATTGTGTGATCGTGATTGTGTGACTGTGATTGTGTGGTTGTGATTTTGGGATTGTGATTGTGTGATTGAGGTTGTGTGATTGTGGTTGTGTGATTGTGATTGTGTGATTGTGATTGTGTGATTGTGATTGTGTGATTGTGACTGTGTGATTGTGATTGTGTGATTGTGATTGTGTGACTGTGATTGAGTGATTGTGATTGTGCTTGTGTGACTGTGTGATTGTGTGATTGTGATTGTCTGATAGTGATTGTGTGTGTGTGACTGTGTGATTGTGTATGTGTGATTGTGATTGTGATTGTGGTAGTGTGACTGTGTGATTGTGATTGTGTGATCGTGATTGTGTGATCGTGATTGTGTGATCGTGATTGTGTGATCGTGATTGTGTGATCGTGATTGTGTGATTGTGATTGTGTGACTGTGATTGTGTGATCGTGATTGTGTGATCGTGATTGTGTAATCGTGATTGTGTGATCGTGATTGTGTGATCGTGATTGTGTGATTGTGTGATTATGATTGTGTGACTGTGATTGTGTGATCGTGATTATGTGATCGTGATTGTGTGATCGTGATTGTGTGGTCGTGATTGTGTGATCGTGATTGTGGGATTGTGATTGTGTGATTGTGATTGTGTGATCGTGACTGTGATTGTGTGATTGTGATTGTGATTGTGATTGTGATTATGATTGTGTGACTGTGTGATTGTGATTGTGTGACTGTGATTGTGATTGTGATTGTGATTATGATTGTGTGACTGTGTGATTGTGATTGTGTGACTGTGATTGTGTGATCGTGACTGTGATTGTGTGATTGTGATTGTGATTGTGACTGTGATTGTGATTGTGTGACTGTGTGATTGTGATTGTGTGACTGTGATTGTGTGATCGTGATAGTGTGGTCGTGATTGTGTGATCGTGATTGTGGGATTGTGACTGTGTGATTGTGTGGTTGTGGTTGTGTGATTGTGATTGTGTGACTGTGATTGTGTGATTGTGATTGTGGGATTGTGATTGCGATTGTGTGATTGTGACTGTGTGGTTGTGATTGTGTGATCGTGATTGTGGGATTGTGACTGTGTGATTGTGTGGTTGTGGTTGTATGATCGTGATTGTGTGATCGTGATTGTGTGATCGTGATTGTGTGATCGTGATTGTGTGATCGTGATTGTGTGATTGTGATTGTGTGATTGTGTGATTATGATTGTGTGACTGTGATTGTGTGATCGTGATTATGTGATCGTGATTGTGTGATCGTGATTGTGTGATCGTGATTGTGTGATCGTGACTGTGTGATCGTGATTGTGTGATTGTGATTGTGTGATTGTGATTGTGTGATTGTGATTGTGTGATTGTGATTGTGTGATTGTGATTGTGTGATTGTGATTGTGTGATTGTGATTGTGTGATCCTGATTGTGTGATTGCGATTGTGTGATTGCGATTGTGTGATTGCGATTGTGTGATTGCGATTGTGTGATTGCGATTGTGTGATTGCGATTGTGTGATTGCGATTGTGTGATTGCGATTGTGTGATTGCGATTGTGTGATTGCGATTGTGTGATTGCGATTGTGTGATTGCGATTGTGTGATTGCGATTGTGTGATTGCGATTGTGTGATTGCGATTGTGTGATTGCGATTGTGTGATTGTGATTGTTTGATAGTGATTGTGGGATTGTGACTGTGTTATTCTGTGATTGTGATTGTGATTGTGTGACTGTGAGATCGTGATTGTGTGATCGTGATTGTGTGATCGTGATTGTGTGATCGTGATTGTGTGATCGTGATTGTGTGATAGTGATTGTGTGATTGTGTGATCGTGATTGTGTGATCGTGATTGTGTGATCGTGATTGTGTGATAGTGATTGTGTGATAGTGATTGTGTGATCGTGATTGCGTGATCGTGATTGTGTGATCGTGATTGTGTGATATTGATTGTGTGACTGTGTGATTGTGATTGTGTGATTGTGATTGTGTGATCGTGATTGTGTGATCGTGATTGTGTGATCGTGATTGTGTGAGCGTGATTGTGTGATAGTGATTGTGTGATAGTGATTGTGTGATAGTGATTGTGTGATCGTGATTGCGTGATCGTGATTGTGTGATCGTGATTGTGGGACTGTGTGATTGCGACTGTGTGATCGTGATTGTGTGATCGTGATTGTGTGATTGTGATTGTGATTGTGATTGTGTGACTGTGTTATTGTGATTGTGTGATCGTGGCTGTGTGATCGTGTTTGTGTGATCGTGATTGTGGGTTTGTGACTGTGTGATTGTGTGATTGTGATTGTGTAATCGTGATTGTGTGATTGTGATTGTGTGATTGTGATTGTGATTGTGATTGTGATTGTGATTGTGATTGTGTGACTGTGTGATTGTGATTGTGTGACTGTGATTGTGTGATCGTGATAGTGTGGTCGTGATTGTGTGATCGTGATTGTGGGATTGTGACTGTGTGATTGTGTGGTTGTGGTTGTGTGATTGTGATTGTGTGACTGTGATTGTGTGATTGTGAATGTGGGATTGTGATTGCGATTGTGTGATTGTGACTGTGTGGTCGTGATAGTGTGATCGTGATTGTGGGATTGTGACTGTGCGATTGTGTGGTTGTGGTTGTATGATCGTGATTGTGTGATCGTGATAGTGTGACCGTGATTGTGTGACCGTGATTGTATGATCGCGATTGTGTGATCGCGATTGTGTGATCGCGATTGTGTGAATGCGATTGTGTGATTGCGATTGTGTGATTGCGATTGTGTGATTGCGATTGTGTGATTGTGATTGTGTGATAGTGATTGTGGGATTGTGACTGTGTTATTGTGTGATTGTGATTGTGATTGTGTGACTGTGAGATCGTGATTGTGTGATCGTGATTGTGTGATCGTGATTGTGTGATCGTGATTGTGTGATAGTGATTGTGTGATTGTGATTGTGTGATAGTGATTGTGTGATCGTGATTGCGTGATCGTGATTGTGTGATCGTGATTGCGTGATCGTGATTGTGTGACTGTGTGATCGTGATTGTGTGATCGTGATTGTGTGATCGTGATTGTGTGATCGTGATTGTGTGATCGTGATTGTGTGATCGTGATTGAGTGATCGTGATTGTGTGATCGTGATTGTGTGATCGTGATTGTGTGATTGTGATTGTGTGATTGTGATTATGGAATTGTGATTGTGTGATTGTGTGATCGTGATTGTGCGATCGTGATTGTGTGATGGTGATTGTGTGATCGTGATTGTGAGATTCTGACTGTGTGATTGTGTGATCGTAACTGTGTGATCGTGACTGTGGGATCGTGATTGTGGGTTTGTGACTGTGTGATTGTGTGATTGTGATTGTGTGATTGTGGTTGTGTGATTGTGGTTGTGTGATTGTGGTTGTGTGATTGTGGTTGTGTGATTGTGGTTGTGTGATTGTGATTGTGTGATTGCGATTGTGTGATTGCGATTGTGTGATTGCGATTGTGTGATTGCGATTGTGTGATTGCGATTGTGTGATTGCGATTGTGTGATTGCGATTGTGTGATTGCGATTGTGTGATTGCGATTGTGTGATTGCGATTGTGTGATTGCGATTGTGTGATTGCGATTGTGTGATTGCGATTGTGTGATTGCGATTGTGTGATTGCGATTGTGTGATTGAGATTGTGTGATTGCGATTGTGTGATTGCGATAGTGTGATTGCGATTGTGTGATTGCGATTGTGTGATTGCGATTGTGTGATTGCGATTGTGTGATTGCGATTGTGTGATTGCGATTGTGTGATTGCGATTGTGTGATTGCGATTGTGTGATTGCGATTGTGTGATTGCGATTGTGTGATTGCGATTGTGTGATTGCGATTGTGTGATTGCGATTGTGTGATTCCGATTGTGTGATTGCGATTGTGTGATTGCGATTGTGTGATTGCGATTGTGTGATTGCGATTGTGTGATTGTGAATTTGTGATAGTGATTGTGGGATTGTGACTGTGTTATTGTGTGATTGTGATTGTGATTGTGTGACTGTGAGATCGTGATTGTGTGATCGTGATTGTGTGATCGTGATTGTGTGATCGTGATTGTGTGATAGTGATTGTGTGATTGTGTGATCGTGATTGGGTGATCGTGATTGTGTGATAGTGATTGTGTGATCGTGATTGTGTGATTGTGTGATTGTGATTGCGCGATCGTGATTGTGTGATGGTGATTGTGTGATCGTGATTGTGAGATTGTGACTGTGTGATTGTGTGATCGTAACTGTGTGATCGTGACTGTGGGATCGTGATTGTGGGTTTGTGACTGTGTGATTGTGTGATTGTGATTGTGTGATTGTGATCGTGTGATTGTGATCGTGTGATTGTGATTGTGTGATTGTGATTGTGTGATTGTGATTGTGTGATTGTGATTGTGTGATTGTGATTGTGTGATTGTGGTTGTGTGATTGTGGTTGTGTGATTGTGGTTGTGTGATTGTGGTTGTGTGATTGTGGTTGTGTGATTGTGGTTGTGTGATTGTGGTTGTGTGATTGTGATTGTGTGATTGTGATTGTGTGATTGTTATTGTGTGATTGTGATTGTGTGATTGTGATTGTGTGATCGTGATTGTGCGACTGTGTGATTGTGACTGTGTGATCGTGATTGTATGATCGTGATTGTGTGATTGTGATTGTGATTGTGATTGTGTGACTGTGTTATTGTGATTGTGTGATCGTGACTGTGTGATCGTGTTTGTGTGATCGTGATTGTGGGTTTGTGACTGTGTGATTGTGTGATTGTGATTGTGTGATTGTGATTGTGTGATCGTGATTGTGTGATTGTGATTGTGTGATTGTGATCATGATTGTGATTGTGATTGTGATTGTGTGATTGTGATTGTGTGATTGTGATTGTGTGATTGTGATTGTGTGATTGTGATTGTGTGATTGTGATTGTGTGATCGTGATTGTGTGGTCGTGATTGTGTGATCGTGATTGTGTGATCGTGATTGTGTGATCGTGATTGTGTGATCGTGATTGTGTGATCGTGATTGTGTGATGGTGATTGTGTGATGGTGATTGTGTGATCGTGATTGTGTGATCGAGATTGTGTGATCGTGATTGTGTGATCGTGATTGTGTGATAGTGATGGTGTGATTGCGATTGTGTGATTGCGATTGTGCGATTGCGATTGTGTGATTGCGATTGTGTGATTGTGATTGTGTGATAGTGATTGTGGGATTGTGACTGTGTTATTGTGTGACTGTGATTGTGATTGTGTGACTGTGAGATCGTGATTGTGTGATCGTGATTGTGTGATCGTGATTGTGTGATCGTGATTGTGTGATCGTGATTGTGTGATAGTGATTGTGTGATTGTGTGATCGTGATTGTGTGATCGTGATTGTGTGATCGTGATTGTGTGATAGTGATTGTGTGATAGTGATTGTGTGATCGTGATTGCGTGATCGTGATTGTGTGATCGTGATTGTATGATATTGATTGTGTGACTGTGTGATTGTGATTGTGTGATTGTGATTGTGTGATCGTGATTGTGTGATCGTGATTGTGTGATCGTGATTGTGTGATCGTGATTGTGTGAGCGTGATTGTGAGATAGTGATTGTGTGATAGTGATTGTGTGATAGTGATTGTGTGATCGTGATTGCGTGATCGTGATTGTGTGATCGTGATTGTGTGACTGTGTGATTGTGACTGTGTGATCGTGATTGTGTGATCGTGATTGTGTGATTGTGATTGTGATTGTGATTGTGTGACTGTGTTATTGTGATTGTGTGATCGTGACTGTGTGATCGTGTTTGTGTGATCGTGATTGTGGGTTTGTGACTGTGTGATTGTGTGATTGTGATTGTGTGATCGTGATTGTGTGATTGTGATTGTGTGATTGTGATTGTGATTGTGATTGTGATTGTGATTGTGATTGTGTGACTGTGTGATTGTGATTGTGTGACTGTGATTGTGTGATCGTGATAGTGTGGTCGTGATTGTGTGATCGTGATTGTGGGATTGTGACTGTGTGATTGTGTGGTTGTGGTTGTGTGATCGTGATTGCGTGATCGTGATTGTGTGAGCGTGATTGTGTGATAGTGATTTTGTGATAGTGATTGTGTGATAGTGATTGTGTGATCGTGATTGCGTGATCGTGATTGTGTGATCGTGATTGTGTGACTGTGTGATTGTGACTGTGTGATCGTGATTGTGTGATCGTGATTGTGTGATTGTGATTGTGATTGTGATTGTGTGACTGTGTTATTGTGATTGTGTGATTGTGATTGTGGGATTGTGATTGTGGGATTGTGATAGTGTGATGGTGTGATCGTGATTTTGCGATCGTGATTGTGTGATCGTGATTGTGTGATTGTGATTGTGATTGTGTGATCGTGATTGTGTGATCGTGATTGTGTGATAGTGATTGTGTGATAGTGATTGTGTGATCGTGATTGTGTGAGCGTGATTGTGTCGTCGTAATTGTGTGATCGTGATTGTGTGATCGCAATTGTGGGATTGTGACTGTGTGATTGTGTGATTGTGATTGTGTGACTGTGTGATTGTGATTGTGTGATCGTGATTGTGTGACTGTGATTGTGTGGTTGTGATTTTGGGATTGTGATTGTGTGATTGAGGTTGTGTGATTGTGGTTGTGTGATTGTGATTGTGTGATTGTGATTGTGTGATTGTGATTGTGTGATTGTGATTGTGTGATTGTGATTGTGTGATTGTGATTGTGTGATTGTGATTGTGTGACTGTGATTGTGTGATTGTGATTGTGCTTGTGTGACTGTGTGATTGTGTGATTGTGATTGTCTGATAGAGATTGTGTGTGTGTGACTGTGTGATTGTGTATGTGTGATTGTGATTGTGATTGTGATAGTGTGACTGTGTGATTGTGATTGTGTGATCGTGATTGTGTGATCGTGATTGTGTGATCGTGATTGTGTGATCGTGATTGTGTGATCGTGATTGTGTGATTGTGTGATTGTGATTGTGCGACTGTGATTGTGTGATCGTGATTGTGTGATCGTGATTGTGTAATCGTGATTGTGTGATCGTGATTGTGTGATCGTGATTGTGTGATTGTGTGATTATGATTGTGTGACTGTGATTGTGTGATCGTGATTATGTGATCGTGATTGTGTGATCGTGATTGTGTGGTCGTGATTGTGTGATCGTGATTGTGGGATTGTGATTGTGTGATTGTGATTGTGTGATCGTGACTGTGATTGTGTGATTGTGATTGTGATTGTGATTGTGATTATGATTGTGTGACTGTGTGATTGTGATTGTGTGACTGTGATTGTGATTGTGATTGTGATTATGATTGTGTGACTGTGTGATTGTGATTGTGTGACTGTGATTGTGTGATCGTGATAGTGTGGTCGTGATTGTGTGATCGTGATTGTGGGATTGTGACTGTGTGATTGTGTGGTTGTGGTTGTGTGATTGTGATTGTGTGACTGTGATTGAGTGATTGTGATTGTGGGATTGTGATTGCGATTGTGTGATTGTGACTGTGTGGTTGTGATTGTGTGATCGTGATTGTGGGATTGTGACTGTGTGATTGTGTGGTTGTGGTTGTATGATCGTGATTGTGTGATCGTGATTGTGTGATCGTGATTGTGTGATCGTGATTGTGTGATCGTGATTGTGTGATTGTGATTGTGTGATTGTGTGATTATGATTGTGTGACTGTGATTGTGTGATCGTGATTATGTGATCGTGATTGTGTGATCGTGATTGTGTGGTCGTGATTGTGTGATCGTGACTGTGTGATTGTGATTGTGTGATCGTGATTGTGTGATCGTGATTGTGTGATCGTGATTGTGTGATCGTGATTGTGTGATTGTGTGATTGTGATTGTGTGACTGTGATTGTGTGATCGTGATTGTGTGATCGTGATTGTGTAATCGTGATTGTGTGATCGTGATTGTGTGATCGTGATTGTGTGATTGTGTGATTATGATTGTGTGACTGTGATTGTGTGATCGTGATTATGTGATCGTGATTGTGTGATCGTGATTGTGTGGTCGTGATTGTGTGATCGTGATTGTGGGATTGTGATTGTGTGATTGTGATTGTGTGATCGTGACTGTGATTGTGTGATTGTGATTGTGATTGTGATTGTGATTATGATTGTGTGACTGTGTGATTGTGATTGTGTGACTGTGATTGTGATTGTGATTGTGATTATGATTGTGTGACTGTGTGATTGTGATTGTGTGACTGTGATTGTGTGATCGTGACTGTGATTGTGTGATTGTGATTGTGATTGTGACTGTGATTGTGATTGTGTGACTGTGTGATTGTGATTGTGTGACTGTGATTGTGTGATCGTGATAGTGTGGTCGTGATTGTGTGATCGTGATTGTGGGATTGTGACTGTGTGATTGTGTGGTTGTGGTTGTGTGATTGTGATTGTGTGACTGTGATTGTGTGATTGTGATTGTGGGATTGTGATTGCGATTGTGTGATTGTGACTGTGTGGTTGTGATTGTGTGATCGTGATTGTGGGATTGTGACTGTGTGATTGTCTGGTTGTGGTTGTATGATCGTGATTGTGTGATCGTGATTGTGTGATCGTGATTGTGTGATCGTGATTGTGTGATCGTGATTGTGTGATCGTGATTGTGTGATTGTGATTGTGTGATTGTGTGATTATGATTGTGTGACTGTGATTGTGTGATCGTGATTATGTGATCGTGATTGTGTGATCGTGATTGTGTGATCGTGATTGTGTGATGGTGATTGTGGGATTGTGATTGTGTGATTGTGATTGTGTGATCGTGACTGTGATTGTGTGATTGTGATTGTGATTGTGATTGCGATTATGATTGTGTGACTGTGTGATTGTGATTGTGTGACTGTGATTGTGATTGTGATTGTGATTATGATTGTGTGACTGTGTGATTGTGATTGTGTGACTGTGATTGTGTGATCGTGACTGTGATTGTGTGATTGTGATTGTGATTGTGACTGTGATTGTGATTGTGTGACTGTGTGATTGTGATTGTGTGACTGTGATTGCGTGATCGTGATAGTGTGGTCGTGATTGTGTGATCGTGATTGTGGGATTGTGACTGTGTGATTGTGTGGTTGTGGTTGTGTGATTGTGATTGTGTGACTGTGATTGTGTGATTGTGATTGTGGGATTGTGATTGCGATTGTGTGATTGTGACTGTGTGGTTGTGATTGTGTGATCGTGATTGTGGGATTGTGACTGTGTGATTGTGTGGTTGTGGTTGTATGATCGTGATTGTGTGATCGTGATTGTGTGATCGTGATTGTGTGATCGTGATTGTGTGATCGTGATTGTGTGATCGTGACTGTGTGATCGTGATTGTGTGATTGTGATTGTGTGATTGTGATTGTGTGATTGTGATTGTGTGATTGTGATTGTGTGATTGTGATTGTGTGATTGTGATTGTGTGATCCTGATTGTGTGACTGTGATTGTGTGATTGTGATTGTGGGATTGTGATTGTGGGATTGTGATAGTGTGATGGTGTGATCGTGATTTTGCGATCGTGATTGTGTGATCGTGATTGTGTGATTGTGATTGTGATTGTGATTGTGTGATCGTGATTGTGTGATCGTGATTGTGTGATAGTGATTGTGTGATAGTGATTGTGTGATCGTGATTGTGTGAGCGTGATTGTGTCGTCGTAATTGTGTGATCGTGATTGTGTGATCGCAATTGTGGGATTGTGACTGTGTGATTGTGTGATTGTGATTGTGTGACTGTGTGATTGTGATTGTGTGATCGTGATTGTGTGACTGTGATTGTGTGGTTG
Organism: Megachile rotundata; assembly: GCF_050947335.1. Taxonomy (NCBI): domain Eukaryota; kingdom Metazoa; phylum Arthropoda; class Insecta; order Hymenoptera; family Megachilidae; genus Megachile; species Megachile rotundata. The sequence goes on along the minus strand of NC_134997.1, from coordinate 1,976,800 downwards.
TGATTTTGGGATTGTGATTGTGTGATTGAGGTTGTGTGATTGTGGTTGTGTGATTGTGATTGTGTGATTGTGATTGTGTGATTGTGATTGTGTGATTGTGATTGTGTGATTGTGATTGTGTGATTGTGATTGTGTGACTGTGATTGTGTGATTGTGATTGTGCTTGTGTGACTGTGTGATTGTGTGATTGTGGTTGTATGATCGTGATTGTGTGATCGTGATAGTGTGACCGTGATTGTGTGACCGTGAGTGTGTGATCGCGATTGTGTGATCGCGATTGTGTGATCGCGATTGTGTGATCGCGATTGTGTGATCGCGATTGTGTGATCGCGATTGTATGATCGCGATTGTGTGATCGCGATTGTGTGATCGCGATTGTGTGAATGCGATTGTGTGATTGCGATTGTGTGATTGCGATTGTGTGATTGCGATTGTGTGATTGTGATTGTGTGATAGTGATTGTGGGATTGTGACTGTGTTATTGTGTGATTGTGATTGTGATTGTGTGACTGTGAGATCGTGATTGTGTGATCGTGATTGTGTGATCGTGATTGTGTGATCGTGATTGTGTGATCGTGATTGTGTGATAGTGATTGTGTGATTGTGATTGTGTGATAGTGATTGTGTGATCGTGATTGCGTGATCGTGATTGTGTGATCGTGATTGTGTGATCGTGATTGTGTGACTGTGTGATCGTGATTGTGTGATCGTGATTGTGTGATCGTGATTGTGTGATCGTGATTGTGTGATCGTGATTGTGTGATCGTGATTGAGTGATCGTGATTGTGTGATCGTGATTGTGTGATCGTGATTGTGTGATTGTGATTTTGTGATTGTGATTATGGAATTGTGATTGTGTGATTGTGTGATCGTGATTGTGCGATCGTGATTGTGTGATGGTGATTGTGTGATCGTGATTGTGAGATTCTGACTGTGTGATTGTGTGATCGTAACTGTGTGATCGTGACTGTGGGATCGTGATTGTGGGTTTGTGACTGTGTGATTGTGTGATTGTGATTGTGTGATTGTGGTTGTGTGATTGTGGTTGTGTGATTGTGGTTGTGTGATTGTGGTTGTGTGATTGTGATTGTGTGATTGCGATTGTGTGATTGCGATTGTGTGATCGCGATTGTGTGATCGCGATTGTGTGATCGCGATTGTATGATCGCGATTGTGTGATCGCGATTGTGTGATCGCGATTGTGTGAATGCGATTGTGTGATTCCGATTGTGTGATTGCGATTGTGTGATTGCGATTGTGTGATTGTGATTGTGTGATAGTGATTGTGGGATTGTGACTGTGTTATTGTGTGATTGTGATTGTGATTGTGTGACTGTGAGATCGTGATTGTGTGATCGTGATTGTGTGATCGTGATTGTGTGATCGTGATTGTGTGATAGTGATTGTGTGATTGTGATTGTGTGATAGTGATTGTGTGATCGTGATTGCGTGATCGTGATTGTGTGATCGTGATTGTGTGATCGTGATTGTGTGACTGTGTGATCGTGATTGTGTGATCGTGATTGTGTGATCGTGATTGTGTGATCGTGATTGTGTGATCGTGATTGTGTGATCGTGATTGAGTGATCGTGATTGTGTGATCGTGATTGTGTGATCGTGATTGTGTGATTGTGATTGTGTGATTGTGATTATGGAATTGTGATTGTGTGATTGTGTGATCGTGATTGTGCGATCGTGATTGTGTGATGGTGATTGTGTGATCGTGATTGTGAGATTCTGACTGTGTGATTGTGTGATCGTAACTGTGTGATCGTGACTGTGGGATCGTGATTGTGGATTTGTGACTGTGTGATTGTGTGATTGTGATTGTGTGATTGTGGTTGTGTGATTGTGGTTGTGTGATTGTGGTTGTGTGATTGTGGTTGTGTGATTGTGATTGTGTGATTGCGATTGTGTGATTGCGATTGTGTGATTGCGATTGTGTGATTGCGATTGTGTGATTGCGATTGTGTGATTGCGATTGTGTGATTGTGATCGTGTGATTGTGATTGTGTGATTGTGATTGTGTGATTGTGATTGTGTGATTGTGATTGTGTGATTGTGATTGTGTGATTGTGGTTGTGTGATTGTGGTTGTGTGATTGTGGTTGTGTGGTTGTGGTTGTGTGATCGTGATTGCGTGATCGTGATTGTGTGAGCGTGATTGTGTGATAGTGATTGTGTGATAGTGATTGTGTGATAGTGATTGTGTGATCGTGATTGCGTGATCGTGATTGTGTGATCGTGATTGTGTGACTGTGTGATTGTGACTGTGTGATCGTGATTGTGTGATCGTGATTGTGTGATTGTGATTGTGATTGTGATTGTGTGACTGTGTTATTGTGATTGTGTGATTGTGATTGTGGGATTGTGATTGTGGGATTGTGATAGTGTGATGGTGTGATCGTGATTTTGCGATCGTGATTGTGTGATCGTGATTGTGTGATTGTGATTGTGATTGTGATTGTGTGATCGTGATTGTGTGATCGTGATTGTGTGATAGTGATTGTGTGATAGTGATTGTGTGATCGTGATTGTGTGAGCGTGATTGTGTCGTCGTAATTGTGTGATCGTGATTGTGTGATCGCAATTGTGGGATTGTGACTGTGTGATTGTGTGATTGTGATTGTGTGACTGTGTGATTGTGATTGTGTGATCGTGATTGTGTGACTGTGATTGTGTGGTTGTGATTTTGGGATTGTGATTGTGTGATTGAGGTTGTGTGATTGGGGTTGTGTGATTGTGATTGTGTGATTGTGATTGTGTGATTGTGATTGTGTGATTGTGATTGTGTGATTGTGATTGTGTGATTGTGATTGTGTGATTGTGATTGTGTGACTGTGATTGTGTGATTGTGATTGTGCTTGTGTGACTGTGTGATTGTGTGATTGTGATTGTCTGATAGTGATTGTGTGTGTGTGACAGTGTGATTGTGTATGTGTGATTGTGATTGTGATTGTGATAGTGTGACTGTGTGATTGTGATTGTGTGATCGTGATTGTGTGATCGTGATTGTGTGATCGTGATTGTGTGATCGTGATTGTGTGATCGTGATTGTGTGATTGTGTGATTGTGATTGTGCGACTGTGATTGTGTGATCGTGATTGTGTGATCGTGATTGTGTAATCGTGATTGTGTGATCGTGATTGTGTGATCGTGATTGTGTGATTGTGTGATTATGATTGTGTGACTGTGATTGTGTGATCGTGATTATGTGATCGTGATTGTGTGATCGTGATTGTGTGGTCGTGATTGTGTGATCGTGATTGTGGGATTGTGATTGTGTGATTGTGATTGTGTGATCGTGACTGTGATTGTGTGATTGTGATTGTGATTGTGATTGTGATTATGATTGTGTGACTGTGTGATTGTGATTGTGTGACTGTGATTGTGATTGTGATTGTGATTATGATTGTGTGACTGTGTGATTGTGATTGTGTGACTGTGATTGTGTGATCGTGATAGTGTGGTCGTGATTGTGTGATCGTGATTGTGGGATTGTGACTGTGTGATTGTGTGGTTGTGGTTGTGTGATTGTGATTGTGTGACTGTGATTGTGTGATTGTGATTGTGGGATTGTGATTGCGATTGTGTGATTGTGACTGTGTGGTTGTGATTGTGTGATCGTGATTGTGGGATTGTGACTGTGTGATTGTGTGGTTGTGGTTGTATGATCGTGATTGTGTGATCGTGATTGTGTGATCGTGATTGTGTGATCGTGATTGTGTGATCGTGATTGTGTGATTGTGATTGTGTGATTGTGTGATTATGATTGTGTGACTGTGATTGTGTGATCGTGATTATGTGATCGTGATTGTGTGATCGTGATTGTGTGGTCGTGATTGTGTGATCGTGACTGTGTGATTGTGATTGTGTGATCGTGATTGTGTGATCGTGATTGTGTGATCGTGATTGTGTGATCGTGATTGTGTGATTGTGTGATTGTGATTGTGTGACTGTGATTGTGTGATCGTGATTGTGTGATCGTGATTGTGTAATCGTGATTGTGTGATCGTGATTGTGTGATCGTGATTGTGTGATTGTGTGATTATGATTGTGTGACTGTGATTGTGTGATCGTGATTATGTGATCGTGATTGTGTGATCGTGATTGTGTGGTCGTGATTGTGTGATCGTGATTGTGGGATTGTGATTGTGTGATTGTGATTGTGTGATCGTGACTGTGATTGTGTGATTGTGATTGTGATTGTGATTGTGATTATGATTGTGTGACTGTGTGATTGTGATTGTGTGACTGTGATTGTGATTGTGATTGTGATTATGATTGTGTGACTGTGTGATTGTGATTGTGTGACTGTGATTGTGTGATCGTGACTGTGATTGTGTGATTGTGATTGTGATTGTGACTGTGATTGTGATTGTGTGACTGTGTGATTGTGATTGTGTGACTGTGATTGTGTGATCGTGATAGTGTGGTCGTGATTGTGTGATCGTGATTGTGGGATTGTGACTGTGTGATTGTGTGGTTGTGGTTGTGTGATTGTGATTGTGTGACTGTGATTGTGTGATTGTGATTGTGGGATTGTGATTGCGATTGTGTGATTGTGACTGTGTGGTTGTGATTGTGTGATCGTGATTGTGGGATTGTGACTGTGTGATTGTCTGGTTGTGGTTGTATGATCGTGATTGTGTGATCGTGATTGTGTGATCGTGATTGTGTGATCGTGATTGTGTGATCGTGATTGTGTGATCGTGATTGTGTGATTGTGATTGTGTGATTGTGTGATTATGATTGTGTGACTGTGATTGTGTGATCGTGATTATGTGATCGTGATTGTGTGATCGTGATTGTGTGATCGTGATTGTGTGATGGTGATTGTGGGATTGTGATTGTGTGATTGTGATTGTGTGATCGTGACTGTGATTGTGTGATTGTGATTGTGATTGTGATTGCGATTATGATTGTGTGACTGTGTGATTGTGATTGTGTGACTGTGATTGTGATTGTGATTGTGATTATGATTGTGTGACTGTGTGATTGTGATTGTGTGACTGTGATTGTGTGATCGTGACTGTGATTGTGTGATTGTGATTGTGATTGTGACTGTGATTGTGATTGTGTGACTGTGTGATTGTGATTGTGTGACTGTGATTGCGTGATCGTGATAGTGTGGTCGTGATTGTGTGATCGTGATTGTGGGATTGTGACTGTGTGATTGTGTGGTTGTGGTTGTGTGATTGTGATTGTGTGACTGTGATTGTGTGATTGTGATTGTGGGATTGTGATTGCGATTGTGTGATTGTGACTGTGTGGTTGTGATTGTGTGATCGTGATTGTGGGATTGTGACTGTGTGATTGTGTGGTTGTGGTTGTATGATCGTGATTGTGTGATCGTGATTGTGTGATCGTGATTGTGTGATCGTGATTGTGTGATCGTGATTGTGTGATCGTGACTGTGTGATCGTGATTGTGTGATTGTGATTGTGTGATTGTGATTGTGTGATTGTGATTGTGTGATTGTGATTGTGTGATTGTGATTGTGTGATTGTGATTGTGTGATCCTGATTGTGTGACTGTGATTGTGTGATTGTGATTGTGGGATTGTGATTGTGGGATTGTGATAGTGTGATGGTGTGATCGTGATTTTGCGATCGTGATTGTGTGATCGTGATTGTGTGATTGTGATTGTGATTGTGATTGTGTGATCGTGATTGTGATTGTGCTTGTGTGACTGTGTGATTGTGTGATTGTGGTTGTATGATCGTGATTGTGTGATCGTGATAGTGTGACCGTGATTGTGTGACCGTGAGTGTGTGATCGCGATTGTGTGATCGCGATTGTGTGATCGCGATTGTGTGATCGCGATTGTGTGATCGCGATTGTGTGATCGCGATTGTATGATCGCGATTGTGTGATCGCGATTGTGTGATCGCGATTGTGTGAATGCGATTGTGTGATTGCGATTGTGTGATTGCGATTGTGTGATTGCGATTGTGTGATTGTGATTGTGTGATAGTGATTGTGGGATTGTGACTGTGTTATTGTGTGATTGTGATTGTGATTGTGTGACTGTGAGATCGTGATTGTGTGATCGTGATTGTGTGATCGTGATTGTGTGATCGTGATTGTGTGATAGTGATTGTGTGATTGTGATTGTGTGATAGTGATTGTGTGATCGTGATTGCGTGATCGTGATTGTGTGATCGTGATTGTGTGATCGTGATTGTGTGACTGTGTGATCGTGATTGTGTGATCGTGATTGTGTGATCGTGATTGTGTGATCGTGATTGTGTGATCGTGATTGTGTGATCGTGATTGAGTGATCGTGATTGTGTGATCGTGATTGTGTGATCGTGATTGTGTGATTGTGATTGTGTGATTGTGATTATGGAATTGTGATTGTGTGATTGTGTGATCGTGATTGTGCGATCGTGATTGTGTGATGGTGATTGTGTGATCGTGATTGTGAGATTCTGACTGTGTGATTGTGTGATCGTAACTGTGTGATCGTGACTGTGGGATCGTGATTGTGGGTTTGTGACTGTGTGATTGTGTGATTGTGATTGTGTGATTGTGGTTGTGTGATTGTGGTTGTGTGATTGTGGTTGTGTGATTGTGGTTGTGTGATTGTGATTGTGTGATTGCGATTGTGTGATTGCGATTGTGTGATTGCGATTGTGTGATTGCGATTGTGTGATTGCGATTGTGTGATTGCGATTGTGTGATTGCGATTGTGTGATTGCGATTGTGTGATTGCGATTGTGTGATTGCGATTGTGTGATTGCGATTGTGTGATTGCGATTGTGTGATTGCGATTGTGTGATTGCGATTGTGTGATTGCGATTGTGTGATTGCGATTGTGTGATTGCGATTGTGTGATTGAGATTGTGCGATTGCGATTGTGTGATTGCAATAGTGTGATTGCGATTGTGTTGTTGCGATTGTGTGATTGCGATTGTGTGATTGCGATTGTGTGATTGCGATTGTGTGATTGCGATTGTGTGATTGCGATTGTGTGATTGCGATTGTGTGATTGCGATTGTGTGATTGCGATTGTGTGATTCCGATTGTGTGATTGCGATTGTGTGATTGCGATTGTGTGATTGCGATTGTGTGATTGCGATTGTGTGATTGTGATTGTGTGATAGTGATTGTGGGATTGTGACTGTGTTATTGTGTGATTCTGATTGTGATTGTGTGACTGTGAGATCGTGATTGTGTGATCGTGATTGTGTGATCGTGATTGTGTGATCGTGATTGTGTGATCGTGATTGTGTGATAGTGATTGTGTGATTGTGTGATCGTGATTGGGTGATCGTGATTGTGTGATTGTGTGATTGTGATTGTGCGATCGTGATTGTGTGATGGTGATTGTGTGATCGTGATTGTGAGATTGTGACTGTGTGATTGTGTGATCGTAACTGTGTGATCGTGACTGTGGGATCGTGATTGTGGGTTTGTGACTGTGTGATTGTGTGATTGTGATTGTGTGATTGTGATCGTGTGATTGTGATCGTGTGATTGTGATTGTGTGATTGTGATTGTGTGATTGTGATTGTGTGATTGTGATTGTGTGATTGTGATTGTGTGATTGTGGTTGTGTGATTGTGGTTGTGTGATTGTGGTTGTGTGATTGTGGTTGTGTGATTGTGGTTGTGTGATTGTGGTTGTGTGATTGTGGTTGTGTGATTGTGATTGTGTGATTGTGATTGTGTGATTGTTATTGTGTGATTGTGATTGTGTGATTGTGATTGTGTGATCATGATTGTGCGACTGTGTGATTGTGACTGTGTGATCGTGATTGTATGATCGTGATTGTGTGATTGTGATTGTGATTGTGATTGTGTGACTGTGTTATTGTGATTGTGTGATCGTGACTGTGTGATCGTGTTTGTGTGATCGTGATTGTGGGTTTGTGACTGTCTGATTGTGTGATTGTGATTGTGTGATTGTGATTGTGTGATCGTGATTGTGTGATTGTGATTGTGTGATTGTGATCGTGATTGTGATTGTGATTGTGATTGTGATTGTGTGATTGTGATTGTGTGATTGTGATTGTGTGATTGTGATTGTGTGATTGTGATTGTGTGATCGTGATTGTGTGGTCGTGATTGTGTGATCGTGATTGTGTGATCGTGATTGTGTGATCGTGATTGTGTGATCGTGATTGTGTGATCGTGATTGTGTGATGGTGATTGTGTGATGGTGATTGTGTGATCGTGATTGTGTGATCGAGATTGTGTGATCGTGATTGTGTGATCGTGATTGTGTGATAGTGATGGTGTGATTGCGATTGTGTGATTGCGATTGTGTGATTGCGATTGTGTGATTGTGATTGTGTGATAGTGATTGTGGGATTGTGACTGTGTTATTGTGTGACTGTGATTGTGATTGTGTGACTGTGAGATCGTGATTGTGTGATCGTGATTGTGTGATCGTGATTGTGTGATCGTGATTGTGTGATCGTGATTGTGTGATAGTGATTGTGTGATTGTGTGATCGTGATTGTGTGATCGTGATTGTGTGATCGTGATTGTGTGATAGTGATTGTGTGATAGTGATTGTGTGATCGTGATTGCGTGATCGTGATTGTGTGATCGTGATTGTGTGATATTGATTGTGTGACTGTGTGATTGTGATTGTGTGATTGTGATTGTGTGATCGTGATTGTGTGATCGTGATTGTGTGATCGTGATTGTGTGATCGTGATTGTGTGAGCGTGATTGTGTGATAGTGATTGTGTGATAGTGATTGTGTGATAGTGATTGTGTGATCGTGATTGCGTGATCGTGATTGTGTGATCGTGATTGTGTGACTGTGTGATTGTGACTGTGTGATCGTGATTGTGTGATCGTGATTGTGTGATTGTGATTGTGATTGTGATTGTGTGACTGTGTTATTGTGATTGTGTGATCGTGACTGTGTGATCGTGTTTGTGTGATCGTGATTGTGGGTTTGTGACTGTGTGATTGTGTGATTGTGATTGTGTGATCGTGATTGTGCGATTGTGATTGTGTGATTGTGATTGTGATTGTGATTGTGATTGTGATTGTGATTGCGTGACTGTGTGATTGTGATTGTGTGACTGTGATTGTGTGATCGTGATAGTGTGGTCGTGATTGTGTGATCGTGATTGTGGGATTGTGACTGTGTGATTGTGTGGTTGTGGTTGTGTGATCGTGATTGCGTGATCGTGATTGTGTGAGCGTGATTGTGTGATAGTGATTGTGTGATAGTGATTGTGTGATCGTGATTGTGTGATTGTGATTGTGATTGTGATTGTGTGACGGTGTTATTGTGATTGTGTGATTGTGATTGTGGGATTGTGATTGTGGGATTGTGATAGTGTGATGGTGTGATCGTGATTTTGCGATCGTGATTGTGTGATCGTGATTGTGTGATTGTGATTGTGATTGTGATTGTGTGATCGTGATTGTGTGATCGTGATTGTGTGATAGTGATTGTGTGATAGTGATTGTGTGATCGTGATTGTGTGAGCGTGATTGTGTCGTCGTAATTGTGTGATCGTGATTGTGTGATCGCAATTGTGGGATTGTGACTGTGTGATTGTGTGATTGTGATTGTGTGACTGTGTGATTGTGATTGTGTGATCGTGATTGTGTGACTGTGATTGTGTGGTTGTGATTTTGGGATTGTGATTGTGTGATTGAGGTTGTGTGATTGTGGTTGTGTGATTGTGATTGTGTGATTGTGATTGTGTGATTGTGATTGTGTGATTGTGATTGTGTGATTGTGATTGTGTGATTGTGATTGTGTGATTGTGATTGTGTGACTGTGATTGTGTGATTGTGATTGTGCTTGTGTGACTGTGTGATTGTGTGATTGTGATTGTCTGATAGTGATTGTGTGTGTGTGACTGTGTGATTGTGTATGTGTGATTGTGATTGTGATTGTGATAGTGTGACTGTGTGATTGTGATTGTGCGACCGTGATTGTGTGATCGTGATTGCGTGATCGTGACTGTGTGATCGGGATTGTGTGATCGTGATTGAGTAATTGTGACTGTGTGATTGTGTGATTGTGATTGTGATTGTGATTGTGATTGTGTGACTGTGTGATTGTGATTGTGTGATCGTGATTGTGTGACTGTGTGATCGCGATTGTGTGATCGTGACTGTGTGATCGTGTTTGTGTGATCGTGATTGTGGGTTTGTGACTGTGTGATTGTGTGATTGTGATTGTGTGATTGTGATTGTGTGATCGTGATTGTGTGATTGTGATTGTGTGATTGTGATCGTGATTGTGATTGTGATTGTGATTGTGTGATTGTGATTGTGTGATTGTGATTGTGTGATTGTGATTGTGTGATTGTGATTGTGTGATTGTGATTGTGTGATCGTGATTGTGTGGTCGTGATTGTGTGATCGTGATTGTGTGATCGTGATTGTGTGATCGTGATTGTGTGATCGTGATTGTGTGATCGTGATTGTGTGATGGTGATTGTGTGATGGTGATTGTGTGATCGTGATTGTGTGATCGTGATTGTGTGATAGTGATGGTGTGATTGCGATTGTGTGATTGCGATTGTGTGATTGCGATTGTGTGATTGCGATTGTGTGATTGTGATTGTGTGATAGTGATTGTGGGATTGTGACTGTGTTATTGTGTGACTGTGATTGTGATTGTGTGACTGTGAGATCGTGATTGTGTGATCGTGATTGTGTGATCGTGATTGTGTGATCGTGATTGTGTGATAGTGATTGTGTGATTGTGTGATCGTGATTGTGTGATCGTGATTGTGTGATCGTGATTGTGTGATAGTGATTGTGTGATAGTGATTGTGTGATCGTGATTGCGTGATCGTGATTGTGTGATCGTGATTGTGTGATATTGATTGTGTGACTGTGTGATTGTGATTGTGTGATTGTGATTGTGTGATAGTGATTGTGTGATAGTGATTGTGTGATCGTGATTGTGTGAGCGTGATTGTGTCGTCGTAATTGTGTGATCGTGATTGTGTGATCGCAATTGTGGGATTGTGACTGTGTGATTGTGTGATTGTGATTGTGTGACTGTGTGATTGTGATTGTGTGATCGTGATTGTGTGACTGTGATTGTGTGGTTGTGATTTTGGGATTGTGATTGTGTGATTGAGGTTGTGTGATTGTGGTTGTGTGATTGTGATTGTGTGATTGTGATTGTGTGATTGTGATTGTGTGATTGTGATTGTGTGATTGTGATTGTGTGATTGTGATTGTGTGATTGTGATTGTGTGACTGTGATTGTGTGATTGTGATTGTGCTTGTGTGACTGTGTGATTGTGTGATTGTGATTGTCTGATAGTGATTGTGTGTGTGTGACTGTGTGATTGTGTATGTGTGATTGTGATTGTGATTGTGATAGTGTGACTGTGTGATTGTGATTGTGCGACCGTGATTGTGTGATCGTGATTGCGTGATCGTGACTGTGTGATCGGGATTGTGTGATCGTGATTGAGTAATTGTGACTGTGTGATTGTGTGATTGTGATTGTGATTGTGATTGTGATTGTGTGACTGTGTGATTGTGATTGTGTGATCGTGATTGTGTGACTGTGTGATCGCGATTGTGTGATCGTGACTGTGTGATCGTGTTTGTGTGATCGTGATTGTGGGTTTGTGACTGTGTGATTGTGTGATTGTGATTGTGTGATTGTGATTGTGTGATTGTGATTGTGTGATCGTGATTGTGTGATTGTGATTGTGTGATTGTGATCGTGATTGTGATTGTGATTGTGATTGTGTGATTGTGATTGTGTGATTGTGATTGTGTGATTGTGATTGTGTGATTGTGATTGTGTGATTGTGATTGTGTGATTGTGATTGTGTGATCGTGATTGTGTGGTCGTGATTGTGTGATCGTGATTGTGTGATCGTGATTGTGTGATCGTGATTGTGTGATCGTGATTGTGTGATCGTGATTGTGTGATGGTGATTGTGTGATGGTGATTGTGTGATCGTGATTGTGTGATCGTGATTGTGTGATAGTGATGGTGTGATTGCGATTGTGTGATTGCGATTGTGTGATTGCGATTGTGTGATTGCGATTGTGTGATTGTGATTGTGTGATAGTGATTGTGGGATTGTGACTGTGTTATTGTGTGACTGTGATTGTGATTGTGTGACTGTGAGATCGTGATTGTGTGATCGTGATTGTGTGATCGTGATTGTGTGATCGTGATTGTGTGATAGTGATTGTGTGATTGTGTGATCGTGATTGTGTGATCGTGATTGTGTGATCGTGATTGTGTGATAGTGATTGTGTGATAGTGATTGTGTGATCGTGATTGCGTGATCGTGATTGTGTGATCGTGATTGTGTGATATTGATTGTGTGACTGTGTGATTGTGATTGTGTGATTGTGATTGTGTGATCGTGATTGTGTGATCGTGATTGTGTGATCGTGATTGTGTGATCGTGATTGTGTGAGCGTGATTGTGTGATAGTGATTGTGTGATAGTGATTGTGTGATAGTGATTGTGTGATCGTGATTGCGTGATCGTGATTGTGTGATCGTGATTGTGTGATATTGATTGTGTGACTGTGTGATTGTGATTGTGTGATTGTGATTGTGTGATTGTGATTGTGTGGTCGTGATTGTGTGATCGTGATTGTGTGATCGTGATTGTGTGAGCGTGATTGTGTGATAGTGATTGTGTGATAGTGATTGTGTGATAGTGATTGGGTGATCGTGATTGCGTGATCGTGATTGTGTGATCGTGATTGTGGGACTGTGTGATTGCGACTGTGTGATCGTGATTGTGTGATCGTGATTGTGTGATTGTGATTGTGATTGTGATTGTGTGACTGTGTTATTGTGATTGTGTGATCGTGACTGTGTGATCGTGTTTGTGTGATCGTGATTGTGGGTTTGTGACTGTGTGATTGTGTGATTGTGATTGTGTGATCGTGATTGTGTGATTGTGATTGTGTGATTGTGATTGTGATTGTGATTGTGATTGTGATTGTGATTGTGTGACTGTGTGATTGTGATTGTGTGACTGTGATTGTGTGATCGTGATAGTGTGGTCGTGATTGTGTGATCGTGATTGTGGGATTGTGACTGTGTGATTGTGTGGTTGTGGTTGTGTGATTGTGATTGTGTGACTGTGATTGTGTGATTGTGAATGTGGGATTGTGATTGCGATTGTGTGATTGTGACTGTGTGGTCGTGATAGTGTGATCGTGATTGTGGGATTGTGACTGTGCGATTGTGTGGTTGTGGTTGTATGATCGTGATTGTGTGATCGTGATAGTGTGACCGTGATTGTGTGACCGTGATTGTGTGATCGCGATTGTGTGATCGCGATTGTGTGATCGCGATTGTGTGATCGCGATTGTGTGATCGCGACTGTGTGATCGCGATTGTATGATCGCGATTGTGTGATCGCGATTGTGTGATCGCGATTGTGTGAATGCGATTGTGTGATTACGATTGTGTGATTGCGATTGTGTGATTGCGATTGTGTGATTGTGATTGTGTGATAGTGATTGTGGGATTGTGACTGTGTTATTGTGTGATTGTGATTGTGATTGTGTGACTGTGAGATCGTGATTGAGTGATCGTGATTGTGTGATCGTGATTGTGTGATCGTGATTGTGTGATTGTGATTGTGTGATTGTGATTATGGAATTGTGATTGTGTGATTGTGTGATCGTGATTGTGCGATCGTGATTGTGTGATGGTGATTGTGTGATCGTGATTGTGAGATTCTGACTGTGTGATTGTGTGATCGTAACTGTGTGATCGTGACTGTGGGATCGTGATTGTGGGTTTGTGACTGTGTGATTGTGTGATTGTGATTGTGTGATTGTGGTTGTGTGATTGTGGTTGTGTGATTGTGGTTGTGTGATTGTGGTTGTGTGATTGGGATTGTGTGATTGCGATTGTGTGATTGCGATTGTGTGATTGCGATTGTGTGATTGCGATTGTGTGATTGCGATTGTGTGATTGCGATTGTGTGATTGCGATTGTGTGATTGCGATTGTGTGATTGCGATTGTGTGATTGCGATTGTGTGATTGCGATTGTGTGATTGCGATTGTGTGATTGCGATTGTGTGATTGCGATTGTGTGATTGCGATTGTGTGATTGCGATTGTGTGATTGAGATTGTGTGATTGCGATTGTGTGATTGCGATAGTGTGATTGCGATTGTGTGATTGCGATTGTGTGATTGCGATTGTGTGATTGCGATTGTGTGATTGCGATTGTGTGATTGCGATTGTGTGATTGCGATTGTGTGATTGCGATTGTGTGATTGCGATTGTGTGATTGCGATTGTGTGATTGCGATTGTGTGATTCCGATTGTGTGATTGCGATTGTGTGATTGCGATTGTGTGATTGCGATTGTGTGATTGCGATTGTGTGATTGTGATTGTGTGATAGTGATTGTGGGATTGTGACTGTGTTATTGTGTGATTGTGATTGTGATTGTGTGACTGTGAGATCGTGATTGTGTGATCGTGATTGTGTGATCGTGATTGTGTGATCGTGATTGTGTGATAGTGATTGTGTGATTGTGTGATCGTGATTGGGTGATCGTGATTGTGTGATAGTGATTGTGTGATCGTGATTGTGTGATTGTGTGATTGTGATTGTGCGATCGTGATTGTGTGATGGTGATTGTGTGATCGTGATTTTGAGATTGTGACTGTGTGATTGTGTGATCGTAACTGTGTGATCGTGACTGTGGGATCGTGATTGTGGGTTTGTGACTGTGTGATTGTGTGATTGTGATTGTGTGATTGTGATCGTGTGATTGTGATCGTGTGATTGTGATTGTGTGATTGTGATTGTGTGATTGTGATTGTGTGATTGGGATTGTGTGATTGTGATTGTGTGATTGTGGTTGTGTGATTGTGGTTGTGTGATTGTGGTTGTGTGATTGTGGTTGTGTGATTGTGGTTGTGTGATTGTGGTTGTGTGATTGTGGTTGTGTGATTGTGATTGTGTGATTGTGATTGTGTGATTGTTATTGTGTGATTGTGATTGTGTGATTGTGATTGTGTGATCGTGATTGTGCGACTGTGTGATTGTGACTGTGTGATCGTGATTGTATGATCGTGATTGTGTGATTGTGATTGTGATTGTGATTGTGTGACTGTGTTATTGTGATTGTGTGATCGTGACTGTGTGATCGTGTTTGTGTGATCGTGATTGTGGGTTTGTGACTGTGTGATTGTGTGATTGTGATTGTGTGATTGTGATTGTGTGATCGTGATTGTGTGATTGTGATTGTGTGATTGTGATCGTGATTGTGATTGTGATTGTGATTGTGTGATTGTGATTGTGTGATTGTGATTGTGTGATTGTGATTGTGTGATTGTGATTGTGTGATCGTGATTGTGTGGTCGTGATTGTGTGATCGTGATTGTGTGATCGTGATTGTGTGATCGTGATTGTGTGATCGTGATTGTGTGATCGTGATTGTGTGATGGTGATTGTGTGATGGTGATTGTGTGATCGTGATTGTGTGATCGTGATTGTGTGATAGTGATGGTGTGATTGCGATTGTGTGATTGCGATTGTGTGATTGCGATTGTGTGATTGCGATTGTGTGATTGTGATTGTGTGATAGTGATTGTGGGATTGTGACTGTGTTATTGTGTGACTGTGATTGTGATTGTGTGACTGTGAGATCGTGATTGTGTGATCGTGATTGTGTGATCGTGATTGTGTGATCGTGATTGTGTGATCGTGATTGTGTGATAGTGATTGTGTGATTGTGTGATCGTGATTGTGTGATCGTGATTGTGTGATCGTGATTGTGTGATAGTGATTGTGTGATAGTGATTGTGTGATCGTGATTGCGTGATCGTGATTGTGTGATCGTGATTGTGTGATATTGATTGTGTGACTGTGTGATTGTGATTGTGTGATTGTGATTGTGTGATCGTGATTGTGTGATCGTGATTGTGTGATCGTGATTGTGTGATCGTGATTGTGTGAGCGTGATTGTGTGATAGTGATTGTGTGATAGTGATTGTGTGATAGTGATTGTGTGATCGTGATTGCGTGATCGTGATTGTGTGATCGTGATTGTGTGACTGTGTGATTGTGACTGTGTGATCGTGATTGTGTGATCGTGATTGTGTGATTGTGATTGTGATTGTGATTGTGTGACTGTGTTATTGTGATTGTGTGATCGTGACTGTGTGATCGTGTTTGTGTGATCGTGATTGTGGGTTTGTGACTGTGTGATTGTGTGATTGTGATTGTGTGATCGTGATTGTGTGATTGTGATTGTGTGATTGTGATTGTGATTGTGATTGTGATTGTGATTGTGATTGTGTGACTGTGTGATTGTGATTGTGTGACTGTGATTGTGTGATCGTGATAGTGTGGTCGTGATTGTGTGATCGTGATTGTGGGATTGTGACTGTGTGATTGTGTGGTTGTGGTTGTGTGATCGTGATTGCGTGATCGTGATTGTGTGAGCGTGATTGTGTGATAGTGATTGTGTGATAGTGATTGTGTGATAGTGATTGTGTGATCGTGATTGCGTGATCGTGATTGTGTGATCGTGATTGTGTGACTGTGTGATTGTGACTGTGTGATCGTGATTGTGTGATCGTGATTGTGTGATTGTGATTGTGATTGTGATTGTGTGACTGTGTTATTGTGATTGTGTGATTGTGATTGTGGGATTGTGATTGTGGGATTGTGATAGTGTGATGGTGTGATCGTGATTTTGCGATCGTGATTGTGTGATCGTGATTGTGTGATTGTGATTGTGATTGTGATTGTGTGATCGTGATTGTGTGATCGTGATTGTGTGATAGTGATTGTGTGATAGTGATTGTGTGATCGTGATTGTGTGAGCGTGATTGTGTCGTCGTAATTGTGTGATCGTGATTGTGTGATCGCAATTGTGGGATTGTGACTGTGTGATTGTGTGATTGTGATTGTGTGACTGTGTGATTGTGATTGTGTGATCCTGATTGTGTGACTGTGATTGTGTGGTTGTGATTTTGGGATTGTGATTGTGTGATTGAGGTTGTGTGATTGTGGTTGTGTGATTGTGATTGTGTGATTGTGATTGTGTGATTGTGATTGTGTGATTGTGATTGTGTGATTGTGATTGTGTGATTGTGATTGTGTGATTGTGATTGTGTGACTGTGATTGTGTGATTGTGATTGTGCTTGTGTGACTGTGTGATTGTGTGATTGTGATTGTCTGATAGTGATTGTGTGTGTGTGACTGTGTGATTGTGTATGTGTGATTGTGATTGTGATTGTGATAGTGTGACTGTGTGATTGTGATTGTGTGATCGTGATTGTGTGATCGTGATTGTGTGATCGTGATTGTGTGATCGTGATTGTGTGATCGTGATTGTGTGATTGTGTGATTGTGATTGTGCGACTGTGATTGTGTGATCGTGATTGTGTGATCGTGATTGTGTAATCGTGATTGTGTGATCGTGATTGTGTGATCGTGATTGTGTGATTGTGTGATTATGATTGTGTGACTGTGATTGTGTGATCGTGATTATGTGATCGTGATTGTGTGATCGTGATTGTGTGGTCGTGATTGTGTGATCGTGATTGTGGGATTGTGATTGTGTAATTGTGATTGTGTGATCGTGACTGTGATTGTGTGATTGTGATTGTGATTGTGATTGTGATTATGATTGTGTGACTGTGTGATTGTGATTGTGTGACTGTGATTGTGATTGTGATTGTGATTATGATTGTGTGACTTTGTGATTGTGATTGTGTGACTGTGATTGTGTGATCGTGACTGTGATTGTGTGATTGTGATTGTGATTGTGACTGTGATTGTGATTGTGTGACTGTGTGATTGTGATTGTGTGACTGTGATTGTGTGATAGTGATAGTGTGGTCGTGATTGTGTGATCGTGATTGTGGGATTGTGACTGTGTGATTGTGTGGTTGTGGTTGTGTGATTGTGATTGTGTGACTGTGATTGTGTGATTGTGATTGTGGGATTGTGATTGCGATTGTGTGATTGTGACTGTGTGGTTGTGATTGTGTGATCGTGATTGTGGGATTGTGACTGTGTGATTGTGTGGTTGTGGTTGTATGATCGTGATTGTGTGATCGTGATTGTGTGATCGTGATTGTGTGATCGTGATTGTGTGATCGTGATTGTGTGATCGTGATTGTGTGATTGTGATTGTGTGATTGTGTGATTATGATTGTGTGACTGTGATTGTGTGATCGTGATTATGTGATCGTGATTGTGTGATCGTGATTGTGTGATCGTGATTGTGTGATGGTGATTGTGGGATTGTGATTGTGTGATTGTGATTGTGTGATCGTGACTGTGATTGTGTGATTGTGATTGTGATTGTGATTATGATTGTGTGACTGTGTGATTGTGATTGTGTGACTGTGATTGTGATTGTGATTGTGATTATGATTGTGTGACTGTGTGATTGTGATTGTGTGACTGTGATTGTGTGATCGTGACTGTGATTGTGTGATTGTGATTGTGATTGTGACTGTGATTGTGATTGTGTGACTGTGTGATTGTGATTGTGTGACTGTGATTGTGTGATCGTGATAGTGTGGTCGTGATTGTGTGATCGTGATTGTGGGATTGTGACTGTGTGATAGTGTGGTTGTGGTTGTGTGATTGTGATTGTGTGACTGTGGTTGTGTGATTGTGATTGTGGGATTGTGATTGCGATTGTGTGATTGTGACTGTGTGGTTGTGATTGTGTGATCGTGATTGTGGGATTGTGACTGTGTGATTGTGTGGTTGTGGTTGTATGATCGTGGTTGTGTGATCGTGATTGTGTGATCGTGATTGTGTGATCGTGATTGTGTGATCGTGATTGTGTGATCGTGACTGTGTGATCGTGATTGTGTGATCGTGATTGTGTGATTGTGATTGTGTGATTGTGATTGTGTGATTGTGATTGTGTGATTGTGATTGTGTGATTGTGATTGTGTGATCCTGATTGTGTGACTGTGATTGTGTGATTGTGATTGTGGGATTGTGATTGTGGGATTGTGATAGTGTGATGGTGTGATCGTGATTTTGCGATCGTGATTGTGTGATCGTGATTGTGTGATTGTGATTGTGATTGTGATTGTGTGATCGTGATTGTGTGATCGTGATTGTGTGATAGTGATTGTGTGATAGTGATTGTGTGATCGTGATTGTGTGAGCGTGATTGTGTCGTCGTAATTGTGTGATCGTGATTGTGTGATCGCAATTGTGGGATTGTGACTGTGTGGTTGTGTGATTGTGATTGTGTGACTGTGTGATTGTGATTGTGTGATCGTGATTGTGTGACTGTGATTGTGTGGTTGTGATTTTGGGATTGTGATTGTGTGATTGAGGTTGTGTGATTGTGGTTGTGTGATTGTGATTGTGTGATTGTGATTGTGTGATTGTGATTGTGTGATTGTGATTGTGTGATTGTGATTGTGTGATTGTGATTGTGTGACTGTGATTGTGTGATTGTGATTGTGCTTGTGTGACTGTGTGATTGTGTGATTGTGATTGTCTGATAGTGATTGTGTGTGTGTGACTGTGTGATTGTGTATGTGTGATTGTGATTGTGATTGTGATAGTGTGACTGTGTGATTGTGATTGTGCGACCGTGATTGTGTGATCGTGATTGCGTGATCGTGACTGTGTGATCGGGATTGTGTGATCGTGATTGAGTAATTGTGACTGTGTGATTGTGTGATTGTGATTGTGATTGTGATTGTGATTGTGTGACTGTGTGATTGTGATTGTGTGATCGTGATTGTGTGAATGTGTTATTGTGATTGTGTGATTGTGATTGTGTGATTGCGATTGTGTGATTGCGATTGTGTGATTGCGATTGTGTGATTGCGATTGTGTGATTGCGATTGTGTGATTGCGATTGTGTGATTGCGATTGTGTGATTGCGATTGTGTGATTGCGATTGTGTGATTGCGATTGTGTGATTGCGATTGTGTGATTGCGATTGTGTGATTGCGATTGTGTGATTGCGATTGTGTGATTGCGATTGTGTGATTGCGATTGTGTGATTGCGATTGTGTGATTACGATTGTGTGATTGCGATTGTGTGATTGCGATTGTGTGATTGCGATTGTGTGATTGCGATTGTGTGATTGCGATTGTGTGATTGCGATTGTGTGATTGCGATTGTGTGATTGCGATTGTGTGATTGCGATTGTGTGATTGCGATTGTGTGATTGTGATTGTTTGATAGTGATTGTGGGATTGTGACTGTGTTATTGTGTGATTGTGATTGTGATTGTGTGACTGTGAGATCGTGATTGTGTGATCGTGATTGTGTGATCGTGATTGTGTGATCGTGATTGCGTGATCGTGATTGTGTGATCGTGATTGTGTGATATTGATTGTGTGACTGTGTGATTGTGATTGTGTGATTGTGATTGTGTGATCGTGATTGTGTGATCGTGATTGTGTGATCGTGATTGTGTGATCGTGATTGTGTGAGCGTGATTGTGTGATAGTGATTGTGTGATAGTGATTGTGTGATAGTGATTGTGTGATCGTGATTGCGTGATCGTGATTGTGTGATCGTGATTGTGGGACTGTGTGATTGCGACTGTGTGATCGTGATTGTGTGATCGTGATTGTGTGATTGTGATTGTGATTGGGATTGTGTGACTGTGTTATTGTGATTGTGTGATCGTGACTGTGTGATCGTGTTTGTGTGATCGTGATTGTGGGTTTGTGACTGTGTGATTGTGTGATTGTGATTGTGTGATCGTGATTGTGTGATTGTGATTGTGTGATTGTGATTGTGATTGTGATTGTGATTGTGATTGTGATTGTGTGACTGTGTGATTGTGATTGTGTGACTGTGATTGTGTGATCGTGATAGTGTGGTCGTGATTGTGTGATCGTGATTGTGGGATTGTGACTGTGTGATTGTGTGGTTGTGGTTGTGTGATTGTGATTGTGTGACTGTGATTGTGTGATTGTGAATGTGGGATTGTGATTGCGATTGTGTGATTGTGACTGTGTGGTCGTGATAGTGTGATCGTGATTGTGGGATTGTGACTGTGCGATTGTGTGGTTGTGGTTGTATGATCGTGATTGTGTGATCGTGATAGTGTGACCGTGATTGTGTGACCGTGATTGCGTGATCGCGATTGTGTGATCGCGATTGTGTGATCGCGATTGTGTGATCGCGATTGTGTGATCGCGATTGTATGATCGCGATTGTGTGATCGCGATTGTGTGATCGCGATTGTGTGAATGCGATTGTGTGATTGCGATTGTGTGATTGCGATTGTGTGATTGCGATTGTGTGATTGTGATTGTGTGATAGTGATTGTGGGATTGTGACTGTGTTATTGTGTGATTGTGATTGTGATTGTGCGACTGTGAGATCGTGATTGTGTGATCGTGATTGTGTGATCGTGATTGTGTGATAGTGATTGTGTGATTGTGATTGTGTGATAGTGATTGTGTGATCGTGATTGCGTGATCGTGATTGTGTGATCGTGATTGTGTGATCGTGATTTTGTGACTGTGTGATCGTGATTGTGTGATCGTGATTGTGTGATCGTGATTGTGTGATCGTGATTGTGTGATCGTGATTGTGTGATCGTGATTGAGTGATCGTGATTGTGTGATCGTGATTGTGTGATCGTGATTGTGTGATTGTGATTGTGTGATTGTGATTATGGAATTGTGATTGTGTGATTGTGTGATCGTGATTGTGCGATCGTGATTGTGTGATGGTGATTGTGTGATCGTGATTGTGAGATTCTGACTGTGTGATTGTGTGATCGTAACTGTGTGATCGTGACTGTGGGATCGTGATTGTGGGTTTGTGACTGTGTGATTGTGTGATTGTGATTGTGTGATTGTGGTTGTGTGATTGTGGTTGTGTGATTGTGGTTGTGTGATTGTGGTTGTGTGATTGTGGTTGTGTGATTGTGATTGTGTGATTGCGATTGTGTGATTGCGATTGTGTGATTGCGATTGTGTGATTGCGATTGTGTGATTGCGATTGTGTGATTGCGATTGTGTGATTGCGATTGTGTGATTGCGATTGTGTGATTGCGATTGTGTGATTGCGATTGTGTGATTGCGATTGTGTGATTGCGATTGTGTGATTGCGATTGTGTGATTGCGATTGTGTGATTGCGATTGTGTGATTGCGATTGTGTGATTGAGATTGTGTGATTGCGATTGAGTGATTGCGATAGTGTGATTGCGATTGTGTTGTTGCGATTGTGTGATTGCGATTGTGTGATTGCGATTGTGTGATTGCGATTGTGTGATTGCGATTGTGTGATTGCGATTGTGTTATTGCGATTGTGTGATTGCGATTGTGTGATTGCGATTGTGTGATTGCGATTGTGTGATTCCGATTGTGTGATTGCGATTGTGTGATTGCGATTGTGTGATTGCGATTGTGTGATTGAGATTGTGTGATTGCGATTGAGTGATTGCGATAGTGTGATTGCGATTGTGTTGTTGCGATTGTGTGATTGCGATTGTGTGATTGCGATTGTGTGATTGCGATTGTGTGATTGCGATTGTGTGATTGCGATTGTGTGATTGCGATTGTGTGATTGCGATTGTGTGATTGCGATAGTGTGATTGCGATTGTGTTGTTGCGATTGTGTGATTGCGATTGTGTGATTGCGATTGTGTGATTGCGATTGTGTGATTGCGATTGTGTGATTGCGATTGTGTGATTGCGATTGTGTGATTGTGATTGTGTGATAGTGATTGTGGGATTGTGACTGTGTCATTGTGTGATTGTGATTGTGATTGTGTGACTGTGAGATCGTGATTGTGTGATCGTGATTGTGTGATCGTGATTGTGTGATCGTGATTGTGTGATCGTGATTGTGTGATAGTGATTGTGTGATTGTGTGATCGTGATTGGGTGATCGTGATTGTGTGATTGTGTGATTGTGATTGTGCGATCGTGATTGTGTGATGGTGATTGTGTGATCGTGATTGTGAGATTGTGACTGTGTGATTGTGTGATCGTAACTGTGTGATCGTGACTGTGGGATCGTGATTGTGGGTTTGTGACTGTGTGATTGTGTGATTGTGATTGTGTGATTGTGATCGTGTGATTGTGATCGTGTGATTGTGATTGTGTGATTGTGATTGTGTGATTGTGATTGTGTGATTGTGATTGTGTGATTGTGATTGTGTGATTGTGGTTGTGTGATTGTGGTTGTGTGATTGTGGTTGTGTGATTGTGGTTGTGTGATTGTGGTTGTGTGATTGTGGTTGTGTGATTGTGGTTGTGTGATTGTGATTGTGTGATTGTGATTGTGTGATTGTTATTGTGTGATTGTGATTGTGTGATTGTGATTGTGTGATCGTGATTGTGCGACTGTGTGATTGTGACTGTGTGATCGAGATTGTATGATCGTGATTGTGTGATTGTGATTGTGATTGTGATTGTGTGACTGTGTTATTGTGATTGTGTGATCGTGACTGTGTGATCGTGTTTTTGTGATCGTGATTGTGGGTTTGTGACTGTGTGATTGTGTGATTGTGATTGTGTGATTGTGATTGTGTGATCGTGATTGTGTGATTGTGATTGTGTGATTGTGATCGTGATTGTGATTGTGATTGTGATTGTGATTGTGTGATTGTGATTGTGTGATTGTGATTGTGTGATTGTGATTGTGTGATTGTGATTGTGTGATTGTGATTGTGTGATCGTGATTGTGTGGTCGTGATTGTGTCATCGTGATTGTGTGATCGTGATTGTGTGATCGTGATTGTGTGATCGTGATTGTGTGATCGTGATTGTGTGATCGTGATTGTGTGATCGTGATTGTGTGATAGTGATTGTGTGATTGTGTGATCGTGATTGTGTGATCGTGATTGTGTGATCGTGATTGTGTGATAGTGATTGTGTGATAGTGATTGTGTGATCGTGATTGCGTGATCGTGATTGTGTGATCGTGATTGTGTGATATTGATTGTGTGACTGTGTGATTGTGATTGTGTGATTGTGATTGTGTGATCGTGATTGTGTGATCGTGATTGTGTGATCGTGATTGTGTGATCGTGATTGTGTGAGCGTGATTGTGTGATAGTGATTGTGTGATAGTGATTGTGTGATAGTGATTGTGTGATCGTGATTGCGTGATCGTGATTGTGTGATCGTGATTGTGGGACTGTGTGATTGCGACTGTGTGATCGTGATTGTGTGATCGTGATTGTGTGATTGTGATTGTGATTGTGATTGTGTGACTGTGTTATTGTGATTGTGTGATCGTGACTGTGTGATCGTGTTTGTGTGATCGTGATTGTGGGTTTGTGACTGTGTGATTGTGTGATCGTGATTGTGTGATTGTGATTGTGTGATTGTGATTGTGATTGTGATTGTGATTGTGATTGTGATTGTGTGACTGTGTGATTGTGATTGTGTGACTGTGATTGTGTGATCGTGATAGTGTGGTCGTGATTGTGTGATCGTGATTGTGGGATTGTGACTGTGTGATTGTGTGGTTGTGGTTGTGTGATTGTGATTGTGTGACTGTGATTGTGTGATTGTGAATGTGGGATTGTGATTGCGATTGTGTGATTGTGACTGTGTGGTCGTGATAGTGTGATCGTGATTGTGGGATTGTGACTGTGCGATTGTGTGGTTGTGGTTGTATGATCGTGATTGTGTGATCGTGATAGTGTGACCGTGATTGTGTGACCGTGATTGTGTGATCGCGATTGTGTGATCGCGATTGTGTGATCGCGATTGTGTGATCGCGATTGTGTGATCGCGATTGTGTGATCGCGATTGTATGATCGCGATTGTGTGATCGCGATTGTGTGATCGCGGTTGTGTGAATGCGATTGTGTGATTGCGATTGTGTGATTGCGATTGTGTGATTGCGATTGTGTGATTGTGATTGTGTGATAGTGATTGTGTGATCGTGATTGCGTGATCGTGATTGTGTGATCGTGATTGTGTGATCGTGATTTTGTGACTGTGTGATCGTGATTGTGTGATCGTGATTGTGTGATCGTGATTGTGTGATCGTGATTGTGTGATCGTGATTGATTGATCGTGATTGTGTGATCGTGATTGTGTGATCGTGATTGTGTGATTGTGATTGTGTGATTGTGATTATGGAATTGTGATTGTGTGATTGTGTGATCGTGATTGTGCGATCGTGATTGTGTGATGGTGATTGTGTGATCGTGATTGTGAGATTCTGACTGTGTGATTGTGTGATCGTAACTGTGTGATCGTGACTGTGGGATCGTGATTGTGGGTTTGTGACTGTGTGATTGTGTGATTGTGATTGTGTGATTGTGGTTGTGTGATTGTGGTTGTGTGATTGTGGTTGTGTGATTGTGGTTGTGTGATTGTGGTTGTGTGATTGTGATTGTGTGATTGCGATTGTGTGATTGCGATTGTGTGATTGCGATTGTGTGATTGCGATTGTGTGATTGCGATTGTGTGATTGCGATTGTGTGATTGCGATTGTGTGATTGCGATTGTGTGATTGCGATTGTGTGATTGCGATTGTGTGATTGCGATTGTGTGATTGCGATTGTGTGATTGCGATTGTGTGATTGCGATTGTGTGATTGCGATTGTGTGATTGCGATTGTGTGATTGCGATTGTGTGATTGAGATTGTGTGATTGCGATTGTGTGATTGCGATAGTGTGATTGCGATTGTGTTGTTGCGATTGTGTGATTGCGATTGTGTGATTGCGATTGTGTGATTGCGATTGTGTGATTGCGATTGTGTGATTCCGATTGTGTGATTGCGATTGTGTGATTGCGATTGTGTGATTGCGATTGTGTGATTGCGATTGTGTGATTGTGATTGTGTGATAGTGATTGTGGGATTGTGACTGTGTTATTGTGTAATTGTGATTGTGATTGTGTGACTGTGAGATCGTGATTGTGTGATCGTGATTGTGTGATCGTGATTGTGTGATCGTGATTGTGTGATCGTGATTGTGTGATAGTGATTGTGTGATTGTGTGATCGTGATTGGGTGATCGTGATTGTGTGATTGTGTGATTGTGATTGTGCGATCGTGATTGTGTGATGGTGATTGTGTGATCGTGATTGTGAGATTGTGACTGTGTGATTGTGTGATCGTAACTGTGTGATCGTGACTGTGGGATCGTGATTGTGGGTTTGTGACTGTGTGATTGTGTGATTGTGATTGTGTGATTGTGATCGTGTGATTGTGATCGTGTGATTGTGATTGTGTGATTGTGATTGTGTGATTGTGATTGTGTGATTGTGATTGTGTGATTGTGATTGTGTGATTGTGGTTGTGTGATTGTGGTTGTGTGATTGTGGTTGTGTGATTGTGGTTGTGTGATTGTGGTTGTGTGATTGTGGTTGTGTGATTGTGGTTGTGTGATTGTGGTTGTGTGATTGTGGTTGTGTGATTGTGATTGTGTGATTGTGATTGTGTGATTGTTATTGTGTGATTGTGATTGTGTGATTGTGATTGTGTGATCGTGATTGTGCGACTGTGTGATTGTGACTGTGTGATCGTGATTGTATGATCGTGATTGTGTGATTGTGATTGTGATTGTGATTGTGTGACTGTGTTATTGTGATTGTGTGATCGTGACTGTGTGATCGTGTTTGTGTGATCGTGATTGTGGGTTTGTGACTGTGTGATTGTGTGATTGTGATTGTGTGATTGTGATTGTGTGATCGTGATTGTGTGATTGTGATTGTGTGATTGTGATCGTGATTGTGATTGTGATTGTGATTGTGATTGTGTGATTGTGATTGTGTGATTGTGATTGTGTGATTGTGATTGTGTGATTGTGATTGTGTGATCGTGATTGTGTGGTCGTGATTGTGTCATCGTGATTGTGTGATCGTGATTGTGTGATCGTGATTGTGTGATCGTGATTGTGTGATCGTGATTGTGTGATAGTGATTGTGTGATTGTATGATCGTGATTGTGTGATCGTGATTGTGTGATCGTGATTGTGTGATGGTGATTGTGTGATGGTGATTGTGTGATCGTGATTGTGTGATCGAGATTGTGTGATCGTGATTGTGTGATCGTGATTGTGTGATAGTGATGGTGTGATTGCGATTGTGTGATTGCGATTGTGTGATTGCGATTGTGTGATTGCGATTGTGTGATTGTGATTGTGTGATAGTGATTGTGGGATTGTGACTGTGTTATTGTGTGACTGTGATTGTGATTGTGTGACTGTGAGATCGTGATTGTGTGATCGTGATTGTGTGATCGTGATTGTGTGATCGTGATTGTGTGATCGTGATTGTGTGATCGTGATTGTGTGATAGTGATTGTGTGATTGTATGATCGTGATTGTGTGATCGTGATTGTGTGATCGTGATTGTGTGATAGTGATTGTGTGATAGTGATTGTGTGATCGTGATTGCGTGATCGTGATTGTGTGATCGTGATTGTGTGATATTGATTGTGTGACTGTGTGATTGTGATTGTGTGATTGTGATTGTGTGATCGTGATCGTGATTGTGTGATCGTGATTGTGTGATCGTGATTGTGTGATCGTGATTGTGTGAGCGTGATTGTGTGATAGTGATTGTGTGATAGTGATTGTGTGATAGTGATTGTGTGATCGTGATTGCGTGATCGTGATTGTGTGATCGTGATTGTGTGACTGTGTGATTGTGACTGTGTGATCGTGATTGTGTGATCGTGATTGTGTGATTGTGATTGTGATTGTGATTGTGTGACTGTGTTATTGTGATTGTGTGATCGTGACTGTGTGATCGTGTTTGTGTGATCGTGATTGTGGGTTTGTGACTGTGTGATTGTGTGATTGTGATTGTGTGATCGTGATTGTGTGATTGTGATTGTGTGATTGTGATTGTGATTGTGATTGTGATTGTGATTGTGATTGTGATTGTGTGACTGTGTGATTGTGATTGTGTGACTGTGATTGTGTGATCGTGATAGTGTGGTCGTGATTGTGTGATCGTGATTGTGGGATTGTGACTGTGTGATTGTGTGGTTGTGGTTGTGTGATCGTGATTGCGTGATCGTGATTGTGTGAGCGTGATTGTGTGATAGTGATTGTGTGATAGTGATTGTGTGATAGTGATTGTGTGATCGTGATTGCGTGGTCGTGATTGTGTGATCGTGATTGTGTGACTGTGTGATTGTGACTGTGTGATCGTGATTGTGTGATCGTGATTGTGTGATTGTGATTGTGATTGTGATTGTGTGACTGTGTTATTGTGATTGTGTGATTGTGATTGTGGGATTGTGATTGTGGGATTGTGATAGTGTGATGGTGTGATCGTGATTTTGCGATCGTGATTGTGTGATCGTGATTGTGTGATTGTGATTGTGATTGTGATTGTGATTGTGTGATCGTGATTGTGTGATCGTGATTGTGTGATAGTGATTGTGTGATAGTGATTGTGTGATCGTGATTGTGTGAGCGTGATTGTGTCGTCGTAATTGTGTGATCGTGATTGTGTGATCGCAATTGTGGGATTGTGACTGTGTGATTGTGTGATTGTGATTGTGTGACTGTGTGATTGTGATTGTGTGATCGTGATTGTGTGACTGTGATTGTGTGGTTGTGATTTTGGGATTGTGATTGTGTGATTGAGGTTGTGTGATTGTGGTTGTGTGATTGTGATTGTGTGATTGTGATTGTGTGATTGTGATTGTGTGATTGTGATTGTGTGATTGTGATTGTGTGATTGTGATTGTGTGATTGTGATTGTGTGACTGTGATTGTGTGATTGTGATTGTGCTTGTGTG
Source organism: Megachile rotundata (assembly GCF_050947335.1). Classification (NCBI taxonomy): domain Eukaryota; kingdom Metazoa; phylum Arthropoda; class Insecta; order Hymenoptera; family Megachilidae; genus Megachile; species Megachile rotundata. The sequence goes on along the minus strand of NC_134997.1, from coordinate 1,948,158 downwards.
ACTGTGTGATTGTGTGATTGTGATTGTCTGATAGTGATTGTGTGTGTGTGACTGTGTGATTGTGTATGTGTGATTGTGATTGTGATTGTGATAGTGTGACTGTGTGATTGTGATTGTGTGATCGTGATTGTGTGATCGTGATTGTGTGATCGTGATTGTGTGATCGTGATTGTGTGATCGTGATTGTGTGATTGTGTGATTGTGATTGTGTGACTGTGATTGTGTGATCGTGATTGTGTGATCGTGATTGTGTAATCGTGATTGTGTGATCGTGATTGTGTGATCGTGATTGTGTGATTGTGTGATTATGATTGTGTGACTGTGATTGTGTGATCGTGATTATGTGATCGTGATTGTGTGATCGTGATTGTGTGGTCGTGATTGTGTGATCGTGATTGTGGGATTGTGATTGTGTGATTGTGATTGTGTGATCGTGACTGTGATTGTGTGATTGTGATTGTGATTGTGATTGTGATTATGATTGTGTGACTGTGTGATTGTGATTGTGTGACTGTGATTGTGATTGTGATTGTGATTATGATTGTGTGACTGTGTGATTGTGATTGTGTGACTGTGATTGTGTGATCGTGACTGTGATTGTGTGATTGTGATTGTGATTGTGACTGTGATTGTGATTGTGTGACTGTGTGATTGTGCTTGTGTGACTGTGATTGTGTGATCGTGATAGTGTGGTCGTGATTGTGTGATCGTGATTGTGGGATTGTGACTGTGTGATTGTGTGGTTGTGGTTGTGTGATTGTGATTGTGTGACTGTGATTGTGTGATTGTGATTGTGGGATTGTGATTGCGATTGTGTGATTGTGACTGTGTGGTTGTGATTGTGTGATCGTGATTGTGGGATTGTGACTGTGTGATTGTGTGGTTGTGGTTGTATGATCGTGATTGTGTGATCGTGATTGTGTGATCGTGATTGTGTGATCGTGATTGTGTGATCGTGATTGTGTGATCGTGATTGTGTGATTGTGATTGTGTGATTGTGTGATTATGATTGTGTGACTGTGATTGTGTGATCGTGATTATGTGATCGTGATTGTGTGATCGTGATTGTGTGATCGTGATTGTGTGATGGTGATTGTGGGATTGTGATTGTGTGATTGTGATTGTGTGATCGTGACTGTGATTGTGTGATTGTGATTGTGATTGTGATTGTGATTATGATTGTGTGACTGTGTGATTGTGATTGTGTGACTGTGATTGTGATTGTGATTGTGATTATGATTGTGTGACTGTGTGATTGTGATTGTGTGACTGTGATTGTGTGATCGTGACTGTGATTGTGTGATTGTGATTGTGATTGTGACTGTGATTGTGATTGTGTGACTGTGTGATTGTGATTGTGTGACTGTGATTGTGTGATCGTGATAGTGTGGTCGTGATTGTGTGATCGTGATTGTGGGATTGTGACTGTGTGATTGTGTGGTTGTGGTTGTGTGATTGTGATTGTGTGACTGTGATTGTGTGATTGTGATTGTGGGATTGTGATTGCGATTGTGTGATTGTGACTGTGTGGTCGTGATTGTGTGATCGTGATTGTGTGATTGTGATTGTGTGATTGTGATTGTGTGATTGTGATTGTGTGATTGTGATTGTGTGATTGTGATTGTGTGATTGTGATTGTGTGATTGTGATTGTGTGATTGTGATTGTGTGATCCTGATTGTGTGACTGTGATTGTGTGATTGTGATTGTGGGATTGTGATTGTGGGATTGTGATAGTGTGATGGTGTGATCGTGATTTTGCGATCGTGATTGTGTGATCGTGATTGTGTGATTGTGATTGTGATTGTGATTGTGTGATCGTGATTGTGTGATCGTGATTGTGTGATAGTGATTGTGTGATAGTGATTGTGTGATCGTGATTGTGTGAGCGTGATTGTGTCGTCGTAATTGTGTGATCGTGATTGTGTGATCGCAATTGTGGGATTGTGACTGTGTGATTGTGTGATTGTGATTGTGTGACTGTGTGATTGTGATTGTGTGATCGTGATTGTGTGACTGTGATTGTGTGGTTGTGATTTTGGGATTGTGATTGTGTGATTGAGGTTGTGTGATTGTGGTTGTGTGATTGTGATTGTGTGATTGTGATTGTGTGATTGTGATTGTGTGATTGTGATTGTGTGATTGTGATTGTGTGATAGTGATTGTGTGATCGTGATTGCGTGATCGTGATTGTGTGATCGTGATTGTGTGATCGTGATTGTGTGACTGTGTGATCGTGATTGTGTGATCGTGATTGTGTGATCGTGATTGTGTGATCGTGATTGTGTGATCGTGATTGTGTGATCGTGATTGTGTGATCGTGATTGAGTGATCGTGATTGTGTGATCGTGATTGTGTGATCGTGATTGTGTGATTGTGATTGTGTGATTGTGATTATGGAATTGTGATTGTGTGATTGTGTGATCGTGATTGTGCGATCGTGATTGTGTGATCGTGATTGTGTGATTGTGATTGTGTGATTGTCATTATGGAATTGTGATTGTGTGATTGTGTGATCGTGATTGTGCGATCGTGATTGTGTGATGGTGATTGTGTGATCGTGATTGTGAGATTCTGACTGTGTGATTGTGTGATCGTAACTGTGTGATCGTGACTGTGGGATCGTGATTGTGGGTTTGTGACTGTGTGATTGTGTGATTGTGATTGTGTGATTGTGGTTGTGTGATTGTGGTTGTGTGATTGTGGTTGTGTGATTGTGGTTGTGTGATTGTGGTTGTGTGATTGCGATTGTGTGATTGCGATTGTGTGATTGCGATTGTGTGATTGCGATTGTGTGATTGCGATTGTGTGATTGCGATTGTGTGATTGCGATTGTGTGATTGCGATTGTGTGATTGCGATTGTGTGATTGCGATTGTGTGATTGCGATTGTGTGATTGCGATTGTGTGATTGCGATTGTGTGATTGCGATTGTGTGATTGCGATTGTGTGATTGCGATTGTGTGATTGCGATTGTGTGATTGCGATTGTGTGATTGAGATTGTGTGATTGCGATTGTGTGATTGCGATAGTGTGATTGCGATTGTGTTGTTGCGATTGTGTGATTGCGATTGTGTGATTGCGATTGTGTGATTGCGATTGTGTGATTGCGATTGTGTGATTGCGATTGTGGGATTGCGATTGTGTGATTGCGATTGTGTGATTGCGATTGTGTGATTGCGATTGTGTGATTGCGATTGTGTGATTCCGATTGTGTGATTGCGATTGTGTGATTGCGATTGTGTGATTGCGATTGTGTGATTGCGATTGTGTGATTGTGATTGTGTGATAGTGATTGTGGGATTGTGACTGTGTTATTGTGTGATTGTGATTGTGATTGTGTGACTGTGAGATCGTGATTGTGTGATCGTGATTGTGTGATCGTGATTGTGTGATCGTGATTGTGTGATAGTGATTGTGTGATTGTGTGATCGTGATTGGGTGATCGTGATTGTGTGATTGTGTGATTGTGATTGTGCGATCGTGATTGTGTGATGGTGATTGTGTGATCGTGATTGTGAGATTGTGACTGTGTGATTGTGTGATCGTAACTGTGTGATCGTGACTGTGGGATCGTGATTGTGGGTTTGTGACTGTGTGATTGTGTGATTGTGATTGTGTGATTGTGATCGTGTGATTGTGATCGTGTGATTGTGATTGTGTGATTGTGATTGTGTGATTGTGATTGTGTGATTGTGATTGTGTGATTGTGATTGTGTGATTGTGGTTGTGTGATTGTGGTTGTGTGATTGTGGTTGTGTGATTGTGGTTGTGTGATTGTGGTTGTGTGATTGTGGTTGTGTGATTGTGGTTGTGTGATTGTGATTGTGTGATTGTGATTGTGTGATTGTTATTGTGTGATTGTGATTGTGTGATTGTGATTGTGTGATCGTGATTGTGCGACTGTGTGATTGTGACTGTGTGATCGTGATTGTATGATCGTGATTGTGTGATTGTGATTGTGATTGTGATTGTGTGACTGTGTTATTGTGATTGTGTGATCGTGACTGTGTGATCGTGGTTGTGTGATCGTGATTGTGGGTTTGTGACTGTGTGATTGTGTGATTGTGATTGTGTGATTGTGATTGTGTGATCGTGATTGTGTGATTGTGATTGTGTGATTGTGATCGTGATTGTGATTGTGATTGTGATTGTGATTGTGTGATTGTGATTGTGTGATTGTGATTGTGTGATTGTGATTGTGTGATTGTGATTGTGTGATCGTGATTGTGTGGTCGTGATTGTGTCATCGTGATTGTGTGATCGTGATTGTGTGATCGTGATTGTGTGATCGTGATTGTGTGATCGTGATTGTGTGATGGTGATTGTGTGATGGTGATTGTGTGATCGTGATTGTGTGATCGAGATTGTGTGATCGTGATTGTGTGATCGTGAGTGTGTGATAGTGATGGTGTGATTGCGATTGTGTGATTGCGATTGTGTGATTGCGATTGTGTGATTGCGATTGTGTGATTGTGATTGTGTGATAGTGATTGTGGGATTGTGACTGTGTTATTGTGTGACTGTGATTGTGATTGTGTGACTGTGAGATCGTGATTGTGTGATCGTGATTGTGTGATCGTGATTGTGTGATCGTGATTGTGTGATCGTGATTGTGTGATAGTGATTGTGTGATTGTGTGATCGTGATTGTGTGATCGTGATTGTGTGATCGTGATTGTGTGATAGTGATTGTGTGATAGTGATTGTGTGATCGTGATTGCGTGATCGTGATTGTGTGATCGTGATTGTGTGATATTGATTGTGTGACTGTGTGATTGTGATTGTGTGATTGTGATTGTGTGATCGTGATTGTGTGATCGTGATTGTGTGATCGTGATTGTGTGATCGTGATTGTGTGAGCGTGATTGTGTGATAGTGATTGTGTGATAGTGATTGTGTGATAGTGATTGTGTGATCGTGATTGCGTGATCGTGATTGTGTGATCGTGATTGTGTGACTGTGTGATTGTGACTGTGTGATCGTGATTGTGTGATCGTGATTGTGTGATTGTGATTGTGATTGTGATTGTGTGACTGTGTTATTGTGATTGTGTGATCGTGACTGTGTGATCGTGTTTGTGTGATCGTGATTGTGGGTTTGTGACTGTGTGATTGTGTGATTGTGATTGTGTGATCGTGATTGTGTGATTGTGATTGTGTGATTGTGATTGTGATTGTGATTGTGATTGTGATTGTGATTGTGATTGTGATTGTGATTGTGTGACTGTGTGATTGTGATTGTGTGACTGTGATTGTGTGATCGTGATAGTGTGGTCGTGATTGTGTGATCGTGATTGTGGGATTGTGACTGTGTGATTGTGTGGTTGTGGTTGTGTGATCGTGATTGCGTGATCGTGATTGTGTGAGCGTGATTGTGTGATAGTGATTGTGTGATAGTGATTGTGTGATAGTGATTGTGTGATCGTGATTGCGTGATCGTGATTGTGTGATCGTGATTGTGTGACTGTGTGATTGTGACTGTGTGATCGTGATTGTGTGATCGTGATTGTGTGATTGTGATTGTGATTGTGATTGTGTGACTGTGTTATTGTGATTGTGTGATTGTGATTGTGGGATTGTGATTGTGGGATTGTGATAGTGTGATGGTGTGATCGTGATTTTGCGATCGTGATTGTGTGATCGTGATTGTGTGATTGTGATTGTGATTGTGATTGTGTGATCGTGATTGTGTGATCGTGATTGTGTGATAGTGATTGTGTGATAGTGATTGTGTGATCGTGATTGTGTGAGCGTGATTGTGTCGTCGTAATTGTGTGATCGTGATTGTGTGATCGCAATTGTGGGATTGTGACTGTGTGATTGTGTGATTGTGATTGTGTGACTGTGTGATTGTGATTGTGTGATCGTGATTGTGTGACTGTGATTGTGTGGTTGTGATTTTGGGATTGTGATTGTGTGATTGATGTTGTGTGATTGTGGTTGTGTGATTGTGATTGTGTGATTGTGATTGTGTGATTGTGATTGTGTGATTGTGATTGTGTGATTGTGATTGTGTGATTGTGATTGTGTGATTGTGATTGTGTGATTGTGATTGTGTGACTGTGATTGTGTGATTGTGATTGTGCTTGTGTGACTGTGTGATTGTGTGATTGTGATTGTCTGATAGTGATTGTGTGTGTGTGACTGTGTGATTGTGTATGTGTGATTGTGATTGTGATTGTGATAGTGTGACTGTGTGATTGTGATTGTGTGATCGTGATTGTGTGATCGTGATTGTGTGATCGTGATTGTGTGATCGTGATTGTGTGATCGTGATTGTGTGATTGTGTGATTGTGATTGTGTGACTGTGATTGTGTGATCGTGATTGTGTGATCGTGATTGTGTAATCGTGATTGTGTGATCGTGATTGTGTGATCGTGATTGTGTGATTGTGTGATTATGATTGTGTGACTGTGATTGTGTGATCGTGATTATGTGATCGTGATTGTGTGATCGTGATTGTGTGGTCGTGATTGTGTGATCGTGATTGTGGGATTGTGATTGTGTGATTGTGATTGTGTGATCGTGACTGTGATTGTGTGATTGTGATTGTGATTGTGATTGTGATTATGATTGTGTGACTGTGTGATTGTGATTGTGTGACTGTGATTGTGATTGTGATTGTGATTATGATTGTGTGACTGTGTGATTGTGATTGTGTGACTGTGATTGTGTGATCGTGACTGTGATTGTGTGATTGTGATTGTGATTGTGACTGTGATTGTGATTGTGTGACTGTGTGATTGTGATTGTGTGACTGTGATTGTGTGATCGTGATAGTGTGGTCGTGATTGTGTGATCGTGATTGTGGGATTGTGACTGTGTGATTGTGTGGTTGTGGTTGTGTGATTGTGATTGTGTGACTGTGATTGTGTGATTGTGATTGTGGGATTGTGATTGCGATTGTGTGATTGTGACTGTGTGGTTGTGATTGTGTGATCGTGATTGTGGGATTGTGACTGTGTGATTGTGTGGTTGTGGTTGTATGATCGTGATTGTGTGATCGTGATTGTGTGATCGTGATTGTGTGATCGTGATTGTGTGATCGTGATTGTGTGATTGTGATTGTGTGATTGTGTGATTATGATTGTGTGACTGTGATTGTGTGATCGTGATTATGTGATCGTGATTGTGTGATCGTGATTGTGTGATCGTGATTGTGTGATGGTGATTGTGGGATTGTGATTGTGTGATTGTGATTGTGTGATCGTGACTGTGATTGTGTGATTGTGATTGTGATTGTGATTGTGATTATGATTGTGTGACTGTGTGATTGTGATTGTGTGACTGTGATTGTGATTGTGATTGTGATTATGATTGTGTGACTGTGTGATTGTGATTGTGTGACTGTGATTGTGTGATCGTGACTGTGATTGTGTGATTGTGATTGTGATTGTGACTGTGATTGTGATTGTGTGACTGTGTGATTGTGATTGTGTGACTGTGATTGTGTGATCGTGATAGTGTGGTCGTGATTGTGTGATCGTGATTGTGGGATTGTGACTGTGTGATTGTGTGGTTGTGGTTGTGTGATTGTGATTGTGTGACTGTGATTGTGTGATTGTGATTGTGGGATTGTGATTGCGATTGTGTGATTGTGACTGTGTGGTCGTGATTGTGTGATCGTGATTGTGTGATTGTGATTGTGTGATTGTGATTGTGTGATTGTGATTGTGTGATTGTGATTGTGTGATTGTGATTGTGTGATTGTGATTGTGTGATTGTGATTGTGTGATCCTGATTGTGTGACTGTGGTTGTGTGATTGTGATTGTGGGATTGTGATTGTGGGATTGTGATAGTGTGATGGTGTGATCGTGATTTTGCGATCGTGATTGTGTGATCGTGATTGTGTGATTGTGATTGTGATTGTGATTGTGTGATCGTGATTGTGTGATCGTGATTGAGTGATAGTGATTGTGTGATAGTGATTGTGTGATCGTGATTGTGTGAGCGTGATTGTGTCGTCGTAATTGTGTGATCGTGATTGTGTGATCGCAATTGTGGGATTGTGACTGTGTGATTGTGTGATTGTGATTGTGTGACTGTGTGATTGTGATTGTGTGATCGTGATTGTGTGACTGTGATTGTGTGGTTGTGATTTTGGGATTGTGATTGTGTGATTGAGGTTGTGTGATTGTGGTTGTGTGATTGTGATTGTGTGATTGTGATTGTGTGATTGTGATTGTGTGATTGTGATTGTGTGATTGTGATTGTGTGATTGTGATTGTGTGACTGTGATTGTGTGATTGTGATTGTGCTTGTGTGACTGTGTGATTGTGTGATTGTGATTGTCTGATAGTGATTGTGTGTGTGTGACTGTGTGATTGTGTATGTGTGATTGTGATTGTGATTGTGATAGTGTGACTGTGTGATTGTGATTGTGCGACCGTGATTGTGTGATCGTGATTGCGTGATCGTGACTGTGTGATCGGGATTGTGTGATCGTGATTGAGTAATTGTGACTGTGTGATTGTGTGATTGTGATTGTGATTGTGATTGTGATTGTGTGACTGTGTGATTGTGATTGTGTGATCGTGATTGTGTGAATGTGTTATTGTGATTGTGTGATTGTGATTGTGTGATTGCGATTGTGTGATTGCGATTGTGTGATTGCGATTGTGTGATTGCGATTGTGTGATTGCGATTGTGTGATTGCGATTGTGTGATTGCGATTGTGTGATTGCGATTGTGTGATTGCGATTGTGTGATTGCGATTGTGTGATTGCGATTGTGTGATTGCGATTGTGTGATTGCGATTGTGTGATTGCGATTGTGTGATTGCGATTGCGTGATTGCGATTGCGTGATTGCGATTGCGTGATTGCGATTGCGTGATTGCGATTGCGTGATTGCGATTGCGTGATTGCGATTGCGTGATTGCGATTGCGTGATTGCGATTGTGTGATTGCGATTGTGTGATTGCGATTGTGTGATTGCGATTGTGTGATTGCGATTGTGTGATTGCGATTGTGTGATTGTGATTGTTTGATAGTGATTGTGGGATTGTGACTGTGTTATTGTGTGATTGTGATTGTGATTGTGTGACTGTGAGATCGTGATTGTGTGATCGTGATTGTGTGATCGTGATTGTGTGATCGTGATTGTGTGATCGTGATTGTGTGATAGTGATTGTGTGATTGTGTGATCGTGATTGTGTGATCGTGATTGTGTGATCGTGATTGTGTGATAGTGATTGTGTGATAGTGATTGTGTGATCGTGATTGCGTGATCGTGATTGTGTGATCGTGATTGTGTGATATTGATTGTGTGACTGTGTGATTGTGATTGTGTGATTGTGATTGTGTGATCGTGATTGTGTGATCGTGATTGTGTGATCGTGATTGTGTGATCGTGATTGTGTGAGCGTGATTGTGTGATAGTGATTGTGTGATAGTGATTGTGTGATAGTGATTGTGTGATCGTGATTGCGTGATCGTGATTGTGTGATCGTGATTGTGGGACTGTGTGATTGCGACTGTGTGATCGTGATTGTGTGATCGTGATTGTGTGATTGTGATTGTGATTGTGATTGCGTGACTGTGTTATTGTGATTGTGTGATCGTGACTGTGTGATCGTGTTTGTGTGATCGTGATTGTGGGTTTGTGACTGTGTGATTGTGTGATTGTGATTGTGTGATTGTGAATGTGATTGTGATTGTGATTGTGATTGTGATTGTGTGACTGTGTGATTGTGATTGTGTGACTGTGATTGTGTGATCGTGATAGTGTGGTCGTGATTGTGTGATCGTGATTGTGGGATTGTGACTGTGTGATTGTGTGGTTGTGGTTGTGTGATTGTGATTGTGTGACTGTGATTGTGTGATTGTGAATGTGGGATTGTGATTGCGATTGTGTGATTGTGACTGTGTGGTCGTGATAGTGTGATCGTGATTGTGGGATTGTGACTGTGCGATTGTGTGGTTGTGGTTGTATGATCGTGATTGTGTGATCGTGATAGTGTGACCGTGATTGTGTGACCGTGATTGTGTGATCGCGATTGTGTGATCGCGATTGTGTGATCGCGATTGTGTGATCGCGATTGTATGATCGCGATTGTGTGATCGCGATTGTGTGATCGCGATTGTGTGAATGCGATTGTGTGATTGCGATTGTGTGATTGCGATTGTGTGATTGCGATTGTGTGATTGTGATTGTGTGATAGTGATTGTGGGATTGTGACCGTGTTATTGTGTGATTGTGATTGTGATTGTGTGACTGTGAGATCGTGATTGTGTGATCGTGATTGTGTGATCGTGATTGTGTGATCGTGATTGTGTGATAGTGATTGTGTGATTGTGATTGTGTGATAGTGATTGTGTGATCGTGATTGCGTGATCGTGATTGTGTGATCGTGATTGTGTGATCGTGATTGTGTGACTGTGTGATCGTGATTGTGTGATCGTGATTGTGTGATCGTGATTGTGTGATCGTGATTGTGTGATCGTGATTGTGTGATCGTGATTGAGTGATCGTGATTGTGTGATCGTGATTGTGTGATCGTGATTGTGTGATTGTGATTGTGTGATTGTGATTATGGAATTGTGATTGTGTGATTGTGTGATCGTGATTGTGCGATCGTGATTGTGTGATGGTGATTGTGTGATCGTGATTGTGAGATTCTGACTGTGTGATTGTGTGATCGTAACTGTGTGATCGTGACTGTGGGATCGTGATTGTGGGTTTGTGACTGTGTGATTGTGTGATTGTGATTGTGTGATTGTGGTTGTGTGATTGTGGTTGTGTGATTGTGGTTGTGTGATTGTGGTTGTGTGATTGTGGTTGTGTGATTGTGATTGTGTGATTGCGATTGTGTGATTGCGATTGTGTGATTGCGATTGTGTGATTGCGATTGTGTGATTGCGATTGTGTGATTGCGATTGTGTGATTGCGATTGTGTGATTGCGATTGTGTGATTGCGATTGTGTGATTGCGATTGTGTGATTGCGGTTGTGTGATTGCGATTGTGTGATTGCGATTGTGTGATTGCGATTGTGTGATTGCGATTGTGTGATTGCGATTGTGTGATTGCGATTGTGTGATTGCGATTGTGTGATTGCGATTGTGTGATTTCGATTGTGTGATTGCGATTGTGTGATTGAGATTGTGTGATTGCGATTGTGTGATTGCGATAGTGTGATTGCGATTGTGTGATTGCGATTGTGTGATTGCGATTGTGTGATTGCGATTGTGTGATTGCGATTGTGTGATTGTGATTGTGTGATAGTGATTGTGGGATTGTGACTGTGTTATTGTGTGACTGTGATTGTGATTGTGTGACTGTGAGATCGTGATTGTGTGATCGTGATTGTGTGATCGTGATTGTGTGATCGTGATTGTGTGATCGTGATTGTGTGATAGTGATTGTGTGATTGTGTGATCGTGATTGTGTGATCGTGATTGTGTGATCGTGATTGTGTGATAGTGATTGTGTGATAGTGATTGTGTGATCGTGATTGCGTGATCGTGATTGTGTGATCGTGATTGTGTGATATTGATTGTGTGACTGTGTGATTGTGATTGTGTGATTGTGATTGTGTGATCGTGATTGTGTGATCGTGATTGTGTGATCGTGATTGTGTGATCGTGATTGTGTGAGCGTGATTGTGTGATAGTGATTGTGTGATAGTGATTGTGTGATAGTGATTGTGTGATCGTGATTGCGTGATCGTGATTGTGTGATCGTGATTGTGTGACTGTGTGATTGTGACTGTGTGATCGTGATTGTGTGATCGTGATTGTGTGATTGTGATTGTGATTGTGATTGTGTGACTGTGTTATTGTGATTGTGTGATCGTGACTGTGTGATCGTGTTTGTGTGATCGTGATTGTGGGTTTGTGACTGTGTGATTGTGTGATTGTGATTGTGTGATCGTGATTGTGTGATTGTGATTGTGTGATTGTGATTGTGATTGTGATTGTGATTGTGATTGTGATTGTGATTGTGATTGTGTGACTGTGTGATTGTGATTGTGTGACTGTGATTGTGTGATCGTGATAGTGTGGTCGTGATTGTGTGATCGTGATTGTGGGATTGTGACTGTGTGATTGTGTGGTTGTGGTTGTGTGATCGTGATTGCGTGATCGTGATTGTGTGAGCGTGATTGTGTGATAGTGATTGTGTGATAGTGATTGTGTGATAGTGATTGTGTGATCGTGATTGCGTGATCGTGATTGTGTGATCGTGATTGTGTGACTGTGTGATTGTGACTGTGTGATCGTGATTGTGTGATCGTGATTGTGTGATTGTGATTGTGATTGTGATTGTGTGACTGTGTTATTGTGATTGTGTGATTGTGATTGTGGGATTGTGATTGTGGGATTGTGATAGTGTGATGGTGTGATCGTGATTTTGCGATCGTGATTGTGTGATCGTGATTGTGTGATTGTGATTGTGATTGTGATTGTGTGATCGTGATTGTGTGATCGTGATTGTGTGATAGTGATTGTGTGATAGTGATTGTGTGATCGTGATTGTGTGAGCGTGATTGTGTCGTCGTAATTGTGTGATCGTGATTGTGTGATCGCAATTGTGGGATTGTGACTGTGTGATTGTGTGATTGTGATTGTGTGACTGTGTGATTGTGATTGTGTGATCGTGATTGTGTGACTGTGATTGTGTGGTTGTGATTTTGGGATTGTGATTGTGTGATTGAGGTTGTGTGATTGTGGTTGTGTGATTGTGATTGTGTGATTGTGATTGTGTGATTGTGATTGTGTGATTGTGATTGTGTGATTGTGATTGTGTGATTGTGATTGTGTGATTGTGATTGTGTGATTGTGATTGTGTGACTGTGATTGTGTGATTGTGATTGTGCTTGTGTGACTGTGTGATTGTGTGATTGTGATTGTCTGATAGTGATTGTGTGTGTGTGACTGTGTGATTGTGTATGTGTGATTGTGATTGTGATTGTGATAGTGTGACTGTGTGATTGTGATTGTGTGATCGTGATTGTGTGATCGTGATTGTGTGATCGTGATTGTGTGATCGTGATTGTGTGATCGTGATTGTGTGATTGTGTGATTGTGATTGTGTGACTGTGATTGTGTGATCGTGATTGTGTGATCGTGATTGTGTAATCGTGATTGTGTGATCGTGATTGTGTGATCGTGATTGTGTGATTGTGTGATTATGATTGTGTGACTGTGATTGTGTGATCGTGATTATGTGATCGTGATTGTGTGATCGTGATTGTGTGGTCGTGATTGTGTGATCGTGATTGTGGGATTGTGATTGTGTGATTGTGATTGTGTGATCGTGACTGTGATTGTGTGATTGTGATTGTGATTGTGATTGTGATTATGATTGTGTGACTGTGTGATTGTGATTGTGTGACTGTGATTGTGATTGTGATTGTGATTATGATTGTGTGACTGTGTGATTGTGATTGTGTGACTGTGATTGTGTGATCGTGACTGTGATTGTGTGATTGTGATTGTGATTGTGACTGTGATTGTGATTGTGTGACTGTGTGATTGTGATTGTGTGACTGTGATTGTGTGATCGTGATAGTGTGGTCGTGATTGTGTGATCGTGATTGTGGGATTGTGACTGTGTGATTGTGTGGTTGTGGTTGTGTGATTGTGATTGTGTGACTGTGATTGTGTGATTGTGATTGTGGGATTGTGATTGCGATTGTGTGATTGTGACTGTGTGGTTGTGATTGTGTGATCGTGATTGTGGGATTGTGACTGTGTGATTGTGTGGTTGTGGTTGTATGATCGTGATTGTGTGATCGTGATTGTGTGATCGTGATTGTGTGATCGTGATTGTGTGATCGTGATTGTGTGATCGTGATTGTGTGATTGTGATTGTGTGATTGTGTGATTATGATTGTGTGACTGTGATTGTGTGATCGTGATTATGTGATCGTGATTGTGTGATCGTGATTGTGTGATCGTGATTGTGTGATGGTGATTGTGGGATTGTGATTGTGTGATTGTGATTGTGTGATCGTGACTGTGATTGTGTGATTGTGATTGTGATTGTGATTGTGATTATGATTGTGTGACTGTGTGATTGTGATTGTGTGACTGTGATTGTGATTGTGATTGTGATTATGATTGTGTGACTGTGTGATTGTGATTGTGTGACTGTGATTGTGTGATCGTGACTGTGATTGTGTGATTGTGATTGTGCTTGTGACTGTGATTGTGATTGTGTGACTGTGTGATTGTGATTGTGTGACTGTGATTGTGTGATCGTGATAGTGTGGTCGTGATTGTGTGATCGTGATTGTGGGATTGTGACTGTGTGATTGTGTGGTTGTGGTTGTGTGATTGTGATTGTGTGACTGTGATTGTGTGATTGTGATTGTGGGATTGTGATTGCGATTGTGTGATTGTGACTGTGTGGTCGTGATTGTGTGATCGTGATTGTGTGATTGTGATTGTGTGATTGTGATTGTGTGATTGTGATTGTGTGATTGTGATTGTGTGATTGTGATTGTGTGATTGTGATTGTGTGATTGTGATTGTGTGATCCTGATTGTGTGACTGTGGTTGTGTGATTGTGATTGTGGGATTGTGATTGTGGGATTGTGATAGTGTGATGGTGTGATCGTGATTTTGCGATCGTGATTGTGTGATCGTGATTGTGTGATTGTGATTGTGATTGTGATTGTGATTGTGTGATCGTGATTGTGTGATCGTGATTGTGTGATAGTGATTGTGTGATAGTGATTGTGTGATCGTGATTGTGTGACTGTGATTGTGTGGTTGTGATTTTGGGATTGTGATTGTGTGATTGAGGTTGTGTGATTGTGGTTGTGTGATTGTGATTGTGTGATTGTGATTGTGTGATTGTGATTGTGTGATTGTGATTGTGTGATTGTGATTGTGTGATTGTGATTGTGTGACTGTGATTGTGTGATTGTGATTGTGCTTGTGTGACTGTGTGATTGTGTGATTGTGATTGTCTGATAGTGATTGTGTGTGTGTGACTGTGTGATTGTGTATGTGTGATTGTGATTGTGATTGTGATAGTGTGACTGTGTGATTGTGATTGTGCGACCGTGATTGTGTGATCGTGATTGCGTGATCGTGACTGTGTGATCGGGATTGTGTGATCGTGATTGAGTAATTGTGACTGTGTGATTGTGTGATTGTGATTGTGATTGTGATTGTGATTGTGTGACTGTGTGATTGTGATTGTGTGATCGTGATTGTGTGAATGTGTTATTGTGATTGTGTGATTGTGATTGTGTGATTGCGATTGTGTGATTGCGATTGTGTGATTGCGATTGTGTGATTGCGATTGTGTGATTGCGATTGTGTGATTGCGATTGTGTGATTGCGATTGTGTGATTGCGATTGTGTGATTGCGATTGTGTGATTGCGATTGTGTGATTGCGATTGTGTGATTGCGATTGTGTGATTGCGATTGTGTGATTGCGATTGCGTGATTGCGATTGCGTGATTGCGATTGCGTGATTGCGATTGCGTGATTGCGATTGCGTGATTGCGATTGCGTGATTGCGATTGCGTGATTGCGATTGCGTGATTGCGATTGCGTGATTGCGATTGTGTGATTGCGATTGTGTGATTGCGATTGTGTGATTGCGATTGTGTGATTGCGATTGTGTGATTGCGATTGTGTGATTGTGATTGTTTGATAGTGATTGTGGGATTGTGACTGTGTTATTGTGTGATTGTGATTGTGATTGTGTGACTGTGAGATCGTGATTGTGTGATCGTGATTGTGTGATCGTGATTGTGTGATCGTGATTGTGTGATCGTGATTGTGTGATAGTGATTGTGTGATTGTGTGATCGTGATTGTGTGATCGTGATTGTGTGATCGTGATTGTGTGATAGTGATTGTGTGATAGTGATTGTGTGATCGTGATTGCGTGATCGTGATTGTGTGATCGTGATTGTGTGATATTGATTGTGTGACTGTGTGATTGTGATTGTGTGATTGTGATTGTGTGATCGTGATTGTGTGATCGTGATTGTGTGATCGTGATTGTGTGATCGTGATTGTGTGAGCGTGATTGTGTGATAGTGATTGTGTGATAGTGATTGTGTGATAGTGATTGTGTGATCGTGATTGCGTGATCGTGATTGTGTGATCGTGATTGTGGGACTGTGTGATTGCGACTGTGTGATCGTGATTGTGTGATCGTGATTGTGTGATTGTGATTGTGATTGTGATTGCGTGACTGTGTTATTGTGATTGTGTGATCGTGACTGTGTGATCGTGTTTGTGTGATCGTGATTGTGGGTTTGTGACTGTGTGATTGTGTGATTGTGATTGTGTGATTGTGAATGTGATTGTGATTGTGATTGTGATTGTGATTGTGTGACTGTGTGATTGTGATTGTGTGACTGTGATTGTGTGATCGTGATAGTGTGGTCGTGATTGTGTGATCGTGATTGTGGGATTGTGACTGTGTGATTGTGTGGTTGTGGTTGTGTGATTGTGATTGTGTGACTGTGATTGTGTGATTGTGAATGTGGGATTGTGATTGCGATTGTGTGATTGTGACTGTGTGGTCGTGATAGTGTGATCGTGATTGTGGGATTGTGACTGTGCGATTGTGTGGTTGTGGTTGTATGATCGTGATTGTGTGATCGTGATAGTGTGACCGTGATTGTGTGACCGTGATTGTGTGATCGCGATTGTGTGATCGCGATTGTGTGATCGCGATTGTGTGATCGCGATTGTATGATCGCGATTGTGTGATCGCGATTGTGTGATCGCGATTGTGTGAATGCGATTGTGTGATTGCGATTGTGTGATTGCGATTGTGTGATTGCGATTGTGTGATTGTGATTGTGTGATAGTGATTGTGGGATTGTGACCGTGTTATTGTGTGATTGTGATTGTGATTGTGTGACTGTGAGATCGTGATTGTGTGATCGTGATTGTGTGATCGTGATTGTGTGATCGTGATTGTGTGATAGTGATTGTGTGATTGTGATTGTGTGATAGTGATTGTGTGATCGTGATTGCGTGATCGTGATTGTGTGATCGTGATTGTGTGATCGTGATTGTGTGACTGTGTGATCGTGATTGTGTGATCGTGATTGTGTGATCGTGATTGTGTGATCGTGATTGTGTGATCGTGATTGAGTGATCGTGATTGTGTGATCGTGATTGTGTGATCGTGATTGTGTGATTGTGATTGTGTGATTGTGATTATGGAATTGTGATTGTGTGATTGTGTGATCGTGATTGTGCGATCGTGATTGTGTGATGGTGATTGTGTGATCGTGATTGTGAGATTCTGACTGTGTGATTGTGTGATCGTAACTGTGTGATCGTGACTGTGGGATCGTGATTGTGGGTTTGTGACTGTGTGATTGTGTGATTGTGATTGTGTGATTGTGGTTGTGTGATTGTGGTTGTGTGATTGTGGTTGTGTGATTGTGGTTGTGTGATTGTGGTTGTGTGATTGTGATTGTGTGATTGCGATTGTGTGATTGCGATTGTGTGATTGCGATTGTGTGATTGCGATTGTGTGATTGCGATTGTGTGATTGCGATTGTGTGATTGCGATTGTGTGATTGCGATTGTGTGATTGCGATTGTGTGATTGTGATTGTGTGATTGCGGTTGTGTGATTGCGATTGTGTGATTGCGATTGTGTGATTGCGATTGTGTGATTGCGATTGTGTGATTGCGATTGTGTGATTGCGATTGTGTGATTGCGATTGTGTGATTGCGATTGTGTGATTTCGATTGTGTGATTGCGATTGTGTGATTGAGATTGTGTGATTGCGATTGTGTGATTGCGATAGTGTGATTGCGATTGTGTGATTGCGATTGTGTGATTGCGATTGTGTGATTGCGATTGTGTGATTGCGATTGTGTGATTGCGATTGTGTGATTGCGATTGTGTGATTGCGATTGTGTGATTGCGATTGTGTGATTGCGATTGTGTGATTGCGATTGTGTGATTGCGATTGTGTGATTGCGATTGTGTGATTGCGATTGTGTGATTGTGATTGTGTGATAGTGATTGTGGGATTGTGACTGTGTTATTGTGTGATTGTGATTGTGATTGTGTGACTGTGAGATCGTGATTGTGTGATCGTGATTGTGTGATCGTGATTGTGTGATCGTGATTGTGTGATCGTGATTGGGTGATCGTGATTGTGTGATAGTGATTGTGTGATAGTGATTGTGTGATCGTGATTGTGTGAGCGTGATTGTGTCGTCGTAATTGTGTGATCGTGATTGTGTGATCGCAATTGTGGGATTGTGACTGTGTGATTGTGTGATTGTGATTGTGTGACTGTGTGATTGTGATTGTGTGATCGTGATTGTGTGACTGTGATTGTGTGGTTGTGATTTTGGGATTGTGATTGTGTGATTGAGGTTGTGTGATTGTGGTTGTGTGATTGTGATTGTGTGATTGTGATTGTGTGATTGTGATTGTGTGATTGTGATTGTGTGATTGTGATTGTGTGATTGTGATTGTGTGACTGTGATTGTGTGATTGTGATTGTGCTTGTGTGACTGTGTGATTGTGTGATTGTGATTGTCTGATAGTGATTGTGTGTGTGTGACTGTGTGATTGTGTATGTGTGATTGTGATTGTGATTGTGATAGTGTGACTGTGTGATTGTGATTGTGCGACCGTGATTGTGTGATCGTGATTGCGTGATCGTGACTGTGTGATCGGGATTGTGTGATCGTGATTGAGTAATTGTGACTGTGTGATTGTGTGATTGTGATTGTGATTGTGATTGTGATTGTGTGACTGTGTGATTGTGATTGTGTGATCGTGATTGTGTGAATGTGTTATTGTGATTGTGTGATTGTGATTGTGTGATTGCGATTGTGTGATTGCGATTGTGTGATTGCGATTGTGTGATTGCGATTGTGTGATTGCGATTGTGTGATTGCGATTGTGTGATTGCGATTGTGTGATTGCGATTGTGTGATTGCGATTGTGTGATTGCGATTGTGTGATTGCGATTGTGTGATTGCGATTGTGTGATTGCGATTGTGTGATTGCGATTGTGTGATTACGATTGTGTGATTGCGATTGCGTGATTGCGATTGCGTGATTGCGATTGCGTGATTGCGATTGCGTGATTGCGATTGCGTGATTGCGATTGCGTGATTGCGATTGCGTGATTGCGATTGCGTGATTGCGATTGCGTGATTGCGATTGTGTGATTGCGATTGTGTGATTGCGATTGTGTGATTGCGATTGTGTGATTGTGATTGTTTGATAGTGATTGTGGGATTGTGACTGTGTTATTGTGTGATTGTGATTGTGATAGTGTGACTGTGAGATCGTGATTGTGTGATCGTGATTGTGTGATCGTGATTGTGTGATCGTGATTGTGTGATCGTGATTGTGTGATAGTGATTGTGTGATTGTGTGATCGTGATTGTGTGATCGTGATTGTGTGATCGTGATTGTGTGATAGTGATTGTGTGATAGTGATTGTGTGATCGTGATTGCGTGATCGTGATTGTGTGATCGTGATTGTGTGATATTGATTGTGTGACTGTGTGATTGTGATTGTGTGATTGTGATTGTGTGATCGTGATTGTGTGATCGTGATTGTGTGATCGTGATTGTGTGATCGTGATTGTGTGAGCGTGATTGTGTGATAGTGATTGTGTGATAGTGATTGTGTGATAGTGATTGTGTGATCGTGATTGCGTGATCGTGATTGTGTGATCGTGATTGTGGGACTGTGTGATTGCGACTGTGTGATCGTGATTGTGTGATCGTGATTGTGTGATTGTGATTGTGATTGTGATTGCGTGACTGTGTTATTGTGATTGTGTGATCGTGACTGTGTGATCGTGTTTGTGTGATCGTGATTGTGGGTTTGTGACTGTGTGATTGTGTGATTGTGATTGTGTGATCGTGATTGTGTGATTGTGATTGTGTGATTGTGAATGTGATTGTGATTGTGATTGTGATTGTGATTGTGTGACTGTGTGATTGTGATTGTGTGACTGTGATTGTGTGATCGTGATAGTGTGGTCGTGATTGTGTGATCGTGATTGTGGGATTGTGACTGTGTGATTGTGTGGTTGTGGTTGTGTGATTGTGATTGTGTGACTGTGATTGTGTGATTGTGAATGTGGGATTGTGATTGCGATTGTGGGATTGTGACTGTGTGGTCGTGATAGTGTGATCGTGATTGTGGGATTGTGACTGTGCGATTGTGTGGTTGTGGTTGTATGATCGTGATTGTGTGATCGTGATAGTGTGACCGTGATTGTGTGACCGTGATTGTGTGATCGCGATTGTGTGATCGCGATTGTGTGATCGCGATTGTGTGATCGCGATTGTGTGATCGCGATTGTGTGATCGCGATTGTGTGATCGCGATTGTGTGAATGCGATTGTGTGATTGCGATTGTGTGATTGCGATTGTGTGATTGCGATTGTGTGATTGTGATTGTGTGATAGTGATTGTGGGATTGTGACTGTGTTATTGTGTGATTGTGATTGTGATTGTGTGACTGTGAGATCGTGATTGTGTGATCGTGATTGTGTGATCGTGATTGTGTGATCGTGATTGTGTGATAGTGATTGTGTGATTGTGATTGTGTGATAGTGATTGTGTGATCGTGATTGCGTGATCGTGATTGTGTGATCGTGATTGTGTGATCGTGATTGTGTGACTGTGTGATCGTGATTGTGTGATCGTGATTGTGTGATCGTGATTGTGTGATCGTGATTGTGTGATCGTGATTGTGTGATCGTGATTGAGTGATCGTGATTGTGTGATCGTGATTGTGTGATCGTGATTGTGTGATTGTGATTGTGTGATTGTGATTATGGAATTGTGATTGTGTGATTGTGTGATCGTGATTGTGCGATCGTGATTGTGTGATGGTGATTGTGTGATCGTGATTGTGAGATTCTGACTGTGTGATTGTGTGATCGTAACTGTGTGATCGTGACTGTGGGATCGTGATTGTGGGTTTGTGACTGTGTGATTGTGTGATTGTGATTGTGTGATTGTGGTTGTGTGATTGTGGTTGTGTGATTGTGGTTGTGTGATTGTGGTTGTGTGATTGTGGTTGTGTGATTGTGATTGTGTGATTGCGATTGTGTGATTGCGATTGTGTGATTGCGATTGTGTGATTGCGATTGTGTGATTGCGATTGTGTGATTGCGATTGTGTGATTGCGATTGTGTGATTGCGATTGTGTGATTGCGATTGTGTGATTGCGATTGTGTGATTGCGATTGTGTGATTGCGATTGTGTGATTGCGATTGTGTGATTGCGATTGTGTGATTGCGATTGTGTGATTGCGATTGTGTGATTGCGATTGTGTGATTGCGATTGTGTGATTGCGATTGTGTGATTGCGATTGTGTGATTGCGATTGTGTGATTGAGATTGTGTGATTGCGATTGTGTGATTGCGATAGTGTGATTGCGATTGTGTGATTGCGATTGTGTGATTGCGATTGTGTGATTGCGATTGTGTGATTGCGATTGTGTGATTGCGATTGTGTGATTGCGATTGTGTGATTGCGATTGTGTGATTGCGATTGTGTGATTGCGATTGTGTGATTGCGATTGTGTGATTGCGATTGTGTGATTGCGATTGTGTGATTGTGATTGTGTGATAGTGATTGTGGGATTGTGACTGTGTTATTGTGTGATTGTGATTGTGATTGTGTGACTGTGAGATCGTGATTGTGTGATCGTGATTGTGTGATCGTGATTGTGTGATCGTGATTGTGTGATCGTGATTGGGTGATCGTGATTGTGTGATAGTGATTGTGTGATCGTGATTGTGTGATTGTGTGATTGTGATTGTGCGATCGTGATTGTGTGATGGTGATTGTGTGATCGTGATTGTGAGATTGTGACTGTGTGATTGTGTGATCGTAACTGTGTGATCGTGACTGTGGGATCGTGATTGTGGGTTTGTGACTGTGTGATTGTGTGATTGTGATTGTGTGTTTGTGATCGTGTGATTGTGATCGTGTGATTGTGATTGTGTGATTGTGATTGTGGGATTGTGACTGTGTTATTGTGTGATTGTGATTGTGATTGTGTGACTGTGAGATCGTGATTGTGTGATCGTGATTGTGTGATCGTGATTGTGTGATCGTGATTGTGTGATAGTGATTGTGTGATTGTGTGATCGTGATTGGGTGATCGTGATTGTGTGATAGTGATTGTGTGATCGTGATTGTGTGATTGTGTGATTGTGATTGTGCGATCGTGATTGTGTGATGGTGATTGTGTGATCGTGATTGTGAGATTGTGACTGTGTGATTGTGTGATCGTAACTGTGTGATCGTGACTGTGGGATCGTAATTGTGGGTTTGTGACTGTGTGATTGTGTGATTGTGATTGTGTGATTGTGATCGTGTGATTGTGATCGTGTGATTGTGATTGTGTGATTGTGATTGTGTGATTGTGATTGTGTGATTGTGATTGTGTGATTGTGATTGTGTGATTGTGGTTGTGTGATTGTGGTTGTGTGATTGTGGTTGTGTGATTGTGGTTGTGTGATTGTGGTTGTGTGATTGTGGTTGTGTGATTGTGGTTGTGTGATTGTGGTTGTGTGATTGTGATTGTGTGATTGTTATTGTGTGATTGTGATTGTGTGATTGTGATTGTGTGATCGTGATTGTGCGACTGTGTGATTGTGACTGTGTGATCGTGATTGTATGATCGTGATTGTGTGATTGTGATTGTGATTGTGATTGTGTGACTGTGTTATTGTGATTGTGTGATCGTGACTGTGTGATCGTGTTTGTGTGATCGTGATTGTGGGTTTGTGACTGTGTGATTGTGTGATTGTGATTGTGTGATTGTGATTGTGTGATCGTGATTGTGTGATTGTGATTGTGTGATTGTGATCGTGATTGTGATTGTGATTGTGATTGTGTGATTGTGATTGTGTGATTGTGATTGTGTGATTGTGATTGTGTGATTGTGATTGTGTGATTGTGATTGTGTGATCGTGATTGTGTGGTCGTGATTGTGTGATCGTGATTGTGTGATCGTGATTGTGTGATCGTGATTGTGTGATCGTGATTGTGTGATCGTGATTGTGTGATGGTGATTGTGTGATGGTGATTGTGTGATCGTGATTGTGTGATCGAGATTGTGTGATCGTGATTGTGTGATCGTGATTGTGTGATAGTGATGGTGTGATTGCGATTGTGTGATTGCGATTGTGTGATTGCGATTGTGTGATTGCGATTGTGTGATTGTGATTGTGTGATAGTGATTGTGGGATTGTGACTGTGTTATTGTGTGACTGTGATTGTGATTGTGTGACTGTGAGATCGTGATTGTGTGATCGTGATTGTGTGATCGTGATTGTGTGATCGTGATTGTGTGATCGTGATTGTGTGATAGTGATTGTGTGATTGTGTGATCGTGATTGTGTGATCGTGATTGTGTGATCGTGATTGTGTGATAGTGATTGTGTGATAGTGATTGTGTGATCGTGATTGCGTGATCGTGATTGTGTGATCGTGATTGTGTGATATTGATTGTGTGACTGTGTGATTGTGATTGTGTGATTGTGATTGTGTGATCGTGATTGTGTGATCGTGATTGTGTGATCGTGATTGTGTGATCGTGATTGTGTGAGCGTGATTGTGTGATAGTGATTGTGTGATAGTGATTGTGTGATAGTGATTGTGTGATCGTGATTGCGTGATCGTGATTGTGTGATCGTGATTGTGTGACTGTGTGATTGTGACTGTGTGATCGTGATTGTGTGATCGTGATTGTGTGATTGTGATTGTGATTGTGATTGTGTGACTGTGTTATTGTGATTGTGTGATCGTGACTGTGTGATCGTGTTTGTGTGATCGTGATTGTGGGTTTGTGACTGTGTGATTGTGTGATTGTGATTGTGTGATCGTGATTGTGTGATTGTGATTGTGTGATTGTGATTGTGATTGTGATTGTGATTGTGATTGTGATTGTGATTGTGTGACTGTGTGATTGTGATTGTGTGACTGTGATTGTGTGATCGTGATAGTGTGGTCGTGATTGTGTGATCGTGATTGTGGGATTGTGACTGTGTGATTGTGTGGTTGTGGTTGTGTGATCGTGATTGCGTGATCGTGATTGTGTGAGCGTGATTGTGTGATAGTGATTGTGTGATAGTGATTGTGTGATAGTGATTGTGTGATCGTGATTGCGTGATCGTGATTGTGTGATCGTGATTGTGTGACTGTGTGATTGTGACTGTGTGATCGTGATTGTGTGATCGTGATTGTGTGATTGTGATTGTGATTGTGATTGTGTGACTGTGTTATTGTGATTGTGTGATTGTGATTGTGGGATTGTGATTGTGGGATTGTGATTGTGGGATTGTGATAGTGTGATGGTGTGATCGTGATTTTGCGATCGTGATTGTGTGATCGTGATTGTGTGATTGTGATTGTGATTGTGATTGTGTGATCGTGATTGTGTGATCGTGATTGTGTGATAGTGATTGTGTGATAGTGATTGTGTGATCATGATTGTGTGAGCGTGATTGTGTCGTCGTAATTGTGTGATCGTGATTGTGTGATCGCAATTGTGGGATTGTGACTGTGTGATTGTGTGATTGTGATTGTGTGACTGTGTGATTGTGATTGTGTGATCGTGATTGTGTGACTGTGATTGTGTGGTTGTGATTTTGGGATTGTGATTGTGTGATTGAGGTTGTGTGATTGTGGTTGTGTGATTGTGATTGTGTGATTGTGATTGTGTGATTGTGATTGTGTGATTGTGATTGTGTGATTGTGATTGTGTGACTGTGATTGTGTGATTGTGATTGTGGGATTGTGATTGCGATTGTGTGATTGTGACTGTGTGGTTGTGATTGTGTGATCGTGATTGTGGGATTGTGACTGTGTGATTGTGTGGTTGTGGTTGTATGATCGTGATTGTGTGATCGTGATTGTGTGATCGTGATTGTGTGATCGTGATTGTGTGATCGTGATTGTGTGATCGTGATTGTGTGATTGTGATTGTGTGATTGTGTGATTATGATTGTGTGACTGTGATTGTGTGATCGTGATTATGTGATCGTGATTGTGTGATCGTGATTGTGTGATCGTGATTGTGTGATGGTGATTGTGGGATTGTGATTGTGTGATTGTGATTGTGTGATCGTGACTGTGATTGTGTGATTGTGATTGTGATTGTGATTGTGATTATGATTGTGTGACTGTGTGATTGTGATTGTGTGACTGTGATTGTGATTCTGATTGTGATTATGATTGTGTGACTGTGTGATTGTGATTGTGTGACTGTGATTGTGTGATCGTGACTGTGATTGTGTGATTGTGATTGTGATTGTGACTGTGATTGTGATTGTGTGACTGTGTGATTGTGATTGTGTGACTGTGATTGTGTGATCGTGATAGTGTGGTCGTGATTGTGTGATCGTGATTGTGGGATTGTGACTGTGTGATTGTGTGGTTGTGGTTGTGTGATTGTGATTGTGTGACTGTGATTGTGTGATTGTGATTGTGGGATTGTGATTGCGATTGTGTGATTGTGACTGTGTGGTTGTGATTGTGTGATCGTGATTGTGGGATTGTGACTGTGTGATTGTGTGGTTGTGGTTGTATGATCGTGATTGTGTGATCGTGATTGTGTGATCGTGATTGTGTGATTGTGATTGTGTGATTGTGATCGTGTGATTGTGATCGTGTGATTGTGATTGTGTGATTGTGATTGTGTGATTGTGATTGTGTGATTGTGATTGTGTGATTGTGATTGTGTGATTGTGGTTGTGTGATTGTGGTTGTGTGATTGTGGTTGTGTGATTGTGGTTGTGTGATTGTGGTTGTGTGATTGTGGTTGTGTGATTGTGGTTGTGTGATTGTGGTTGTGTGATTGTGATTGTGTGATTGTTATTGTGTGATTGTGATTGTGTGATTGTGATTGTGTGATCGTGATTGTGCGACTGTGTGATTGTGACTGTGTGATCGTGATTGTATGATCGTGATTGTGTGATTGTGATTGTGATTGTGATTGTGTGACTGTGTTATTGTGATTGTGTGATCGTGACTGTGTGATCGTGTTTGTGTGATCGTGATTGTGGGTTTGTGACTGTGTGATTGTGTGATTGTGATTGTGTGATTGTGATTGTGTGATCGTGATTGTGTGATTGTGATTGTGTGATTGTGATCGTGATTGTGATTGTGATTGTGATTGTGTGATTGTGATTGTGTGATTGTGATTGTGTGATTGTGATTGTGTGATTGTGATTGTGTGATTGTGATTGTGTGATCGTGATTGTGTGGTCGTGATTGTGTGATCGTGATTGTGTGATCGTGATTGTGTGATCGTGATTGTGTGATCGTGATTGTGTGATCGTGATTGTGTGATGGTGATTGTGTGATGGTGATTGTGTGATCGTGATTGTGTGATCGAGATTGTGTGATCGTGATTGTGTGATCGTGATTGTGTGATAGTGATGGTGTGATTGCGATTGTGTGATTGCGATTGTGTGATTGCGATTGTGTGATTGCGATTGTGTGATTGTGATTGTGTGATAGTGATTGTGGGATTGTGACTGTGTTATTGTGTGACTGTGATTGTGATTGTGTGACTGTGAGATCGTGATTGTGTGATCGTGATTGTGTGATCGTGATTGTGTGATCGTGATTGTGTGATCGTGATTGTGTGATAGTGATTGTGTGATTGTGTGATCGTGATTGTGTGATCGTGATTGTGTGATCGTGATTGTGTGATAGTGATTGTGTGATAGTGATTGTGTGATCGTGATTGCGTGATCGTGATTGTGTGATCGTGATTGTGTGATATTGATTGTGTGACTGTGTGATTGTGATTGTGTGATTGTGATTGTGTGATCGTGATTGTGTGATCGTGATTGTGTGATCGTGATTGTGTGATCGTGATTGTGTGAGCGTGATTGTGTGATAGTGATTGTGTGATAGTGATTGTGTGATAGTGATTGTGTGATCGTGATTGCGTGATCGTGATTGTGTGATCGTGATTGTGTGACTGTGTGATTGTGACTGTGTGATCGTGATTGTGTGATCGTGATTGTGTGATTGTGATTGTGATTGTGATTGTGTGACTGTGTTATTGTGATTGTGTGATCGTGACTGTGTGATCGTGTTTGTGTGATCGTGATTGTGGGTTTGTGACTGTGTGATTGTGTGATTGTGATTGTGTGATCGTGATTGTGTGATTGTGATTGTGTGATTGTGATTGTGATTGTGATTGTGATTGTGATTGTGATTGTGATTGTGTGACTGTGTGATTGTGATTGTGTGACTGTGATTGTGTGATCGTGATAGTGTGGTCGTGATTGTGTGATCGTGATTGTGGGATTGTGACTGTGTGATTGTGTGGTTGTGGTTGTGTGATCGTGATTGCGTGATCGTGATTGTGTGAGCGTGATTGTGTGATAGTGATTGTGTGATAGTGATTGTGTGATAGTGATTGTGTGATCGTGATTGCGTGATCGTGATTGTGTGATCGTGATTGTGTG
Source organism: Megachile rotundata (assembly GCF_050947335.1). NCBI lineage: Eukaryota > Metazoa > Arthropoda > Insecta > Hymenoptera > Megachilidae > Megachile > Megachile rotundata. The sequence continues at coordinate 1,920,736 of NC_134997.1, read as the reverse complement.
ACTGTGTGATTGTGACTGTGTGATCGTGATTGTGTGATCGTGATTGTGTGATTGTGATTGTGATTGTGATTGTGTGACTGTGTTATTGTGATTGTGTGATTGTGATTGTGGGATTGTGATTGTGGGATTGTGATTGTGGGATTGTGATAGTGTGATGGTGTGATCGTGATTTTGCGATCGTGATTGTGTGATCGTGATTGTGTGATTGTGATTGTGATTGTGATTGTGTGATCGTGATTGTGTGATCGTGATTGTGTGATAGTGATTGTGTGATAGTGATTGTGTGATCGTGATTGTGTGAGCGTGATTGTGTCGTCGTAATTGTGTGATCGTGATTGTGTGATCGCAATTGTGGGATTGTGACTGTGTGATTGTGTGATTGTGATTGTGTGACTGTGTGATTGTGATTGTGTGATCGTGATTGTGTGACTGTGATTGTGTGGTTGTGATTTTGGGATTGTGATTGTGTGATTGAGGTTGTGTGATTGTGGTTGTGTGATTGTGATTGTGTGATTGTGATTGTGTGATTGTGATTGTGTGATTGTGATTGTGTGATTGTGATTGTGTGATTGTGATTGTGTGACTGTGATTGTGTGATTGTGATTGTGCTTGTGTGACTGTGTGATTGTGTGATTGTGATTGTCTGATAGTGATTGTGTGTGTGTGACTGTGTGATTGTGTATGTGTGATTGTGATTGTGATTGTGATAGTGTGACTGTGTGATTGTGATTGTGTGATCGTGATTGTGTGATCGTGATTGTGTGATCGTGATTGTGTGATCGTGATTGTGTGATTGTGTGATTGTGATTGTGTGACTGTGATTGTGTGATCGTGATTGTGTGATCGTGATTGTGTAATCGTGATTGTGTGATCGTGATTGTGTGATCGTGATTGTGTGATTGTGTGATTATGATTGTGTGACTGTGATTGTGTGATCGTGATTATGTGATCGTGATTGTGTGATCGTGATTGTGTGGTCGTGATTGTGTGATCGTGATTGTGGGATTTTGATTGTGTGATTGTGATTGTGTGATCGTGACTGTGATTGTGTGATTGTGATTGTGATTGTGATTGTGATTATGATTGTGTGACTGTGTGATTGTGATTGTGTGACTGTGATTGTGATTGTGATTGTGATTATGATTGTGTGACTGTGTGATTGTGATTGTGTGACTGTGATTGTGTGATCGTGACTGTGATTGTGTGATTGTGATTGTGATTGTGACTGTGATTGTGATTGTGTGACTGTGTGATTGTGATTGTGTGACTGTGATTGTGTGATCGTGATAGTGTGGTCGTGATTGTGTGATCGTGATTGTGGGATTGTGACTGTGTGATTGTGTGGTTGTGGTTGTGTGATTGTGATTGTGTGACTGTGATTGTGTGATTGTGATTGTGGGATTGTGATTGCGATTGTGTGATTGTGACTGTGTGGTTGTGATTGTGTGATCGTGATTGTGGGATTGTGACTGTGTGATTGTGTGGTTGTGGTTGTATGATCGTGATTGTGTGATCGTGATTGTGTGATCGTGATTGTGTGATCGTGATTGTGTGATCGTGATTGTGTGATCGTGATTGTGTGATCGTGATTGTGTGATTGTGATTGTGTGATTGTGTGATTATGATTGTGTGACTGTGATTGTGTGATCGTGATTATGTGATCGTGATTGTGTGATCGTGATTGTGTGATCGTGATTGTGTGATGGTGATTGTGGGATTGTGATTGTGTGATTGTGATTGTGTGATCGTGACTGTGATTGTGTGACTGTGTGATTGTGATTGTGTGACTGTGATTGTGTGATCGTGATAGTGTGGTCGTGATTGTGTGATCGTGATTGTGGGATTGTGACTGTGTGATTGTGTGGTTGTGGTTGTGTGATTGTGATTGTGTGACTGTGATTGTGTGATTGTGATTGTGGGATTGTGATTGCGATTGTGTGATTGTGACTGTGTGGTTGTGATTGTGTGATCGTGATTGTGGGATTGTGACTGTGTGATTGTGTGGTTGTGGTTGTATGATCGTGATTGTGTGATCGTGATTGTGTGATCGTGATTGTGTGATCGTGATTGTGTGATCGTGATTGTGTGATCGTGATTGTGTGATCGTGATTGTGTGATTGTGATTGTGTGATTGTGTGATTATGATTGTGTGACTGAGATTGTGCGATCGTGATTGTGTTATCGTGATTGTGTGATTGTGATTGTGATTGTGATTGTGTGATTGTGATTGTGATTGTGATTGTGTGATCGTGATTGTGTGATCGTGATTGTGTGATAGTGATTGTGTGATAGTGATTGTGTGATCGTGATTGTGTGAGCGTGATTGTGTCGTCGTAATTGTGTGATCGTGATTGTGTGATCGCAATTGTGGGATTGTGACTGTGTGATTGTGTGATTGTGATTGTGTGACTGTGTGATTGTGATTGTGTGATCGTGATTGTGTGACTGTGATTGTGTGGTTGTGATTTTGGGATTGTGATTGTGTGATTGAGGTTGTGTGATTGTGGTTGTGTGATTGTGATTGTGTGATTGTGATTGTGTGATTGTGATTGTGTGATTGTGATTGTGTGTTTGTGATTGTGTGATTGTGATTGTGTGACTGTGATTGTGTGATTGTGATTGTGCTTGTGTGACTGTGTGATTGTGTGATTGTGATTGTCTGATAGTGATTGTGTGTGTGTGACTGTGTGATTGTGTATGTGTGATTGTGATTGTGATTGTGATAGTGTGACTGTGTGATTGTGATTGTGTGATCGTGATTGTGTGATCGTGATTGTGTGATCGTGATTGTGTGATCGTGATTGTGTGATCGTGATTGTGTGATTGTGTGATTGTGATTGTGTGACTGTGATTGTGTGATCGTGATTGTGTGATCGTGATTGTGTAATCGTGATTGTGTGATCGTGATTGTGTGATCGTGATTGTGTGATCGTGATTGTGTGATTGTGTGATTATGATTGTGTGACTGTGATTGTGTGATCGTGATTGTGTGATCGTGATTGTGTGGTCGTGATTGTGTGATCGTGATTGTGGGATTGTGATTGTGTGATTGTGATTGTGTGATCGTGACTGTGATTGTGTGATTGTGATTGTGATTGTGATTGTGATTATGATTGTGTGACTGTGTGATTGTGATTGTGTGACTGTGATTGTGATTGTGATTGTGATTATGATTGTGTGACTGTGAGATCGTGATTGTGTGACTGTGATTGTGTGATCGTGACTGTGATTGTGTGATTGTGATTGTGATTGTGACTGTGATTGTGATTGTGTGACTGTGTGATTGTGATTGTGTGACTGTGATTGTGTGATCGTGATAGTGTGGTCGTGATTGTGTGATTGTGATTGTGTTATTGCGATTGTGTGATTGTGATTGTGTGATTGTGATTGTGTGATCGCAACTGTGTGATCGCGACTGTGTGATCGTGCTTGTGTGATCGTGATTGTGCGATTGTGACTGTGTGATTGTGTGATTGTGATTGTATTTGTGTGACTGTGTGATTGTGATTGTGTGATCGTGATTGTGTGGTCGGGATTGTGTGATCGTGATTGTGTGATTGTGTTATTGTGACTGTGTGATGGTGATTGTGTGATGGTGATTGTGTGATTGTGATTGTGTGATTGTGATTGTGTGATTGTGATTGTGTGATCGTGATTGTGTGATCGTGATTGTGCGATCGTGATTGTGCGATCGTGATTGTGCGATCGGGATTGTGCGATCGTGATTGTGCGATCGTGATTGTGCGATCGTGATTGTGCGATCGTGATTGTGCGATCGTGATTGTGCGATCGTGATTGTGCGATCGTGATTGTGCGATCGTGATTGTGCGATCGTGATTGTGCGATCGTGATTGTGCGATCGTGATTGTGCGATCGTGATTGTGCGATCGTGATTGTGCGATCGTGATTGTTTGATTGTGATTGTTTGATTGTGATTGTGTGATTGTGATTGTGTGATTGTGATTGTGATAGTGTGACTGTGTGATTGTGATTGTGTGACGGTGATTGTGTGATCGTGATTGCGTGATCGTGACTGTGTGATCGGGATTGTGTGATCGTGATTGAGTAATTGTGACTGTGTGATTGTGTGATTGTGATTGTCATTGTGATTGTGATTGTGATTGTGATTGTGTGACTGTGTGATTGTGATTGTGTGATCGTGATTGTGTGAATGCGTTATTGTGATTGTGTGATTGTGATTGTGTGATTGTGATTGTGTTATTGCGATTGTGTGATTGTGATTGTGTGATTGTGATTGTGTGATCGCAACTGTGTGATCGCGACTGTGTGATCGTGCTTGTGTGATCGTGATTGTGCGATTGTGACTGTGTGATTGTGTGATTGTGATTGTATTTGTGTGACTGTGTGATTGTGATTGTGTGATCGTGATTGTGTGGTCGGGATTGTGTGATCGTGATTGTGTGATTGTGTTATTGTGACTGTGTGATGGTGATTGTGTGATGGTGATTGTGTGATTGTGATTGTGTGATTGTGATTGTGTGATTGTGATTGTGTGATTGTGATTGTGTGATCGTGATTGTGTGATCGTGATAGTGTGATCGTGATTGTGTGATCGTGATTGTGTGATCGTGATTGTGTGATTGTGTGATTGTGATTGTGTGACTGTGATTGTGTGATCGTGATTGTGTGATCGTGATTGTGTAATCGTGATTGTGTGATCGTGATTGTGTGATCGTGATTGTGGGATTGTGATTGTGTGATTGTGATTGTGTGATCGTGACTGTGATTGTGTGATTGTGATTGTGATTGTGATTGTGATTATGATTGTGTGACTGTGTGATTGTGATTGTGTGACTGTGATTGTGATTGTGATTGTGATTATGATTGTGTCACTGTGTGATTGTGATTGTGTGACTGTGATTGTGTGATCGTGACTGTGATTGTGTGATTGTGATTGTGATTGTGACTGTGATTGTGATTGTGTGACTGTGTGATTGTGATTGTGTGACTGTGATTGTGTGATCGTGATAGTGTGGTCGTGATTGTGTGATCGTGATTGTGGGATTGTGACTGTGTGATTGTGTGGTTGTGGTTGTGTGATTGTGATTGTGTGACTGTGATTGTGTGATTGTGATTGTGGGATTGTGATTGCGATTGTGTGATTGTGACTGTGTGGTTGTGATTGTGTGATCGTGATTGTGGGATTGTGACTGTGTGATTGTGTGGTTGTGGTTGTATGATCGTGATTGTGTGATCGTGATTGTGTGATCGTGATTGTGTGATCGTGATTGTGTGATCGTGATTGTGTGATTGTGATTGTGTGATTGTGTGATTATGATTGTGTGACTGTGATTGTGTGATCGTGATTATGTGATCGTGATTGTGTGATCGTGATTGTGTGATCGTGATTGTGTGATCGTGATTGTGTGATCGTGATTGTGGGATTGTGATTGTGTGATCGTGATTGTGTGAATGTGTTATTGTGATTGTGTGATTGTGATTGTGTGATTGTGATTGTGTTATTGCGATTGTGTGATTGTGATTGTGTGATTGTGATTGTGTGATCGCAACTGTGTGATCGCGACTGTGTGATCGTGCTTGTGTGATCGTGATTGTGCGATTGTGACTGTGTGATTGTGTGATTGTGATTGTATTTGTGTGACTGTGTGATTGGGATTGTGTGATCGTGATTGTGTGGTCGGGATTGTGTGATCGTGATTGTGTGATTGTGTTATTGTGACTGTGTGATGGTGATTGTGTGATGGTGATTGTGTGATTGTGATTGTGTGATTGTGATTGTGTGATTGTGATTGTGTGATTGTGATTGTGTGATTGTGATTGTGTGATCGTGATTGTGTGATCGTGATTGTGTGATTGTGTTATTGTGACTGTGTGATGGTGATTGTGTGATGGTGATTGTGTGATTGTGATTGTGTGATTGTGATTGTGTGATTGTGATTGTGTGATCGTGATTGTGTGATCGTGATTGTGCGATCGTGATTGTGCGATCGTGATTGTGCGATCGTGATTGTGCGACCGTGATTGTGCGATCGTGATTGTGCGATCGTGATTGTGCGATCGTGATTGTGCGATCGTGATTGTGCGATCGTGATTGTGCGATCGTGATTGTGCGATCGTGATTGTGCGATTGTGATTGTTTGATTGTGATTGTTTGATTGTGATTGTGTGATTGTGATTGTGTGATTGTGATTGTGATAGTGTGACTGTGTGATTGTGATTGTGTGACGGTGATTGTGTGATCGTGATTGCGTGATCGTGACTGTGTGATCGGGATTGTGTGATCGTGATTGAGTAATTGTGACTGTGTGATTGTGTGATTGTGATTGTCATTGTGATTGTGATTGTGATTGTGATTGTGTGACTGTGTGATTGTGATTGTGTGATCGTGATTGTGTGAATGCGTTATTGTGATTGTGTGATTGTGATTGTGTGATTGTGATTGTGTTATTGCGATTGTGTGATTGTGATTGTGTGATTGTGATTGTGTGATCGCAACTGTGTGATCGCGACTGTGTGATCGTGCTTGTGTGATCGTGATTGTGCGATTGTGACTGTGTGATTGTGTGATTGTGATTGTATTTGTGTGACTGTGTGATTGTGATTGTGTGATCGTGATTGTGTGGTCGGGATTGTGTGATCGTGATTGTGTGATTGTGTTATTGTGACTGTGTGATGGTGATTGTGTGATGGTGATTGTGTGATTGTGATTGTGTGATTGTGATTGTGTGATTGTGATTGTGTGATCGTGATTGTGTGATCGTGATTGTGCGATCGTGATTGTGCGATCGTGATTGTGCGATCGGGATTGTGCGATCGTGATTGTGCGATCGTGATTGTGCGATCGTGATTGTGCGATCGTGATTGTGCGATCGTGATTGTGCGATCGTGATTGTGCGATCGTGATTGTGCGATCGTGATTGTGCGATCGTGATTGTGCGATCGTGATTGTGCGATCGTGATTGTGCGATCGTGATTGTGCGATCGTGATTGTGCGATCGTGATTGTGCGATCGTGATTGTTTGATTGTGATTGTTTGATTGTGATTGTGTGATTGTGATTGTGTGATTGTGATTGTGATAGTGTGACTGTGTGATTGTGATAGTGTGACGGTGATTGTGTGATCGTGATTGCGTGATCGTGACTGTGTGATCGGGATTGTGTGATCGTGATTGAGTAATTGTGACTGTGTGATTGTGTGATTGTGTGATTGTGATTGTCATTGTGATTGTGATTGTGATTGTGATTGTGTGACTGTGTGATTGTGATTGTGTGATCGTGATTGTGTGAATGCGTTATTGTGATTGTGTGATTGTGATTGTGTGATTGTGATTGTGTTATTGCGATTGTGTGATTGTGATTGTGTGATTGTGATTGTGTGATCGCAACTGTGTGATCGCGACTGTGTGATCGTGCTTGTGTGATCGTGATTGTGCGATTGTGACTGTGTGATTGTGTGATTGTGATTGTATTTGTGTGACTGTGTGATTGTGATTGTGTGATCGTGATTGTGTGGTCGGGATTGTGTGATCGTGATTGTGTGATTGTGTTATTGTGACTGTGTGATGGTGATTGTGTGATGGTGATTGTGTGATTGTGATTGTGTGATTGTGATTGTGTGATTGTGATTGTGTGATCGTGATTGTGTGATCGTGATTGTGCGATCGTGATTGTGCGATCGTGATTGTGCGATCGGGATTGTGCGATCGTGATTGTGCGATCGTGATTGTGCGATCGTGATTGTGCGATCGTGATTGTGCGATCGTGATTGTGCGATCGTGATTGTGCGATCGTGATTGTGCGATCGTGATTGTGCGATCGTGATTGTGCGATCGTGATTGTGCGATCGTGATTGTGCGATCGTGATTGTGCGATCGTGATTGTGCGATCGTGATTGTGCGATCGTGATTGTGCGATCGTGATTGTTTGATTGTGATTGTTTGATTGTGATTGTGTGATTGTGATTGTGTGATTGTGATTGTGATAGTGTGACTGTGTGATTGTGATTGTGTGACGGTGATTGTGTGATCGTGATTGCGTGATCGTGACTGTGTGATCGGGATTGTGTGATCGTGATTGAGTAATTGTGACTGTGTGATTGTGTGATTGTGATTGTCATTGTGATTGTGATTGTGATTGTGATTGTGTGACTGTGTGATTGTGATTGTGTGATTGTGATTGTGTGATCGCAACTGTGTGATCGCGACTGTGTGATCGTGCTTGTGTGATCGTGATTGTGCGATTGTGACTGTGTGATTGTGTGATTGTGATTGTATTTGTGTGACTGTGTGATTGGGATTGTGTGATCGTGATTGTGTGGTCGGGATTGTGTGATCGTGATTGTGTGATTGTGTTATTGTGACTGTGTGATGGTGATTGTGTGATGGTGATTGTGTGATTGTGATTGTGTGATTGTGATTGTGTGATTGTGATTGTGTGATTGTGATTGTGTGATCGTGATTGTGTGATCGTGATTGTGTGATTGTGTTATTGTGACTGTGTGATGGTGATTGTGTGATGGTGATTGTGTGATTGTGATTGTGTGATTGTGATTGTGTGATTGTGATTGTGTGATCGTGATTGTGTGATCGTGATTGTGTGATCGTGATTGTGCGATCGTGATTGTGCGATCGTGATTGTGCGATCGTGATTGTGCGATCGTGATTGTGCGATCGTGATTGTGCGATCGTGATTGTGCGATCGTGATTGTGCGATCGTGATTGTGCGATCGTGATTGTGCGATCGTGATTGTGCGATCGTGATTGTGCGATCGTGATTGTGCGATCGTGATTGTTTGATTGTGATTGTTTGATTGTGATTGTGTGATTGTGATTGTGTAATTGTGATTGTGATAGTGTGACTGTGTGATTGTGATTGTGTGACGGTGATTGTGTGATCGTGATTGCGTGATCGTGACTGTGTGAGCGGGATTGTGTGATCGTGATTGAGTAATTGTGACTGTGTGATTGTGTGATTGTGATTGTCATTGTGATTGTGATTGTGATTGTGATTGTGTGACTGTGTGATTGTGATTGTGTGATCGTGATTGTGTGAATGCGTTATTGTGATTGTGTGATTGTGATTGTGTGATTGTGATTGTGTTATTGCGATTGTGTGATTGTGATTGTGTGATTGTGATTGTGTGATCGCAACTGTGTGATCGCGACTGTGTGATCGTGCTTGTGTGATCGTGATTGTGCGATTGTGACTGTGTGATTGTGTGATTGTGATTGTATTTGTGTGACTGTGTGATTGTGATTGTGTGATCGTCATTGTGTGGTCGGGATTGTGTGATCGTGATTGTGTGATTGTGTTATTGTGACTGTGTGATGGTGATTGTGTGATGGTGATTGTGTGATTGTGATTGTGTGATTGTGATTGTGTGATTGTGATTGTGTGATTGTGATTGTGTGATCGTGATTGTGTGATCGTGATAGTGTGATCGTGATTGTGTGATCGTGATTGTGTGATCGTGATTGTGTGATTGTGTGATTGTGATTGTGTGACTGTGATTGTGTGATCGTGATTGTGTGATCGTGATTGTGTAATCGTGACTGTGTGATCGTGATTGTGTGATCGTGATTGTGTGATTGTGTGATTATGATTGTGTGACTGTGATTGTGTGATCGTGATTATGTGATCGTGATTGTGTGATCGTGATTGTGTGATCGTGATTGTGTGATCGTGATTGTGGGATTGTGATTGTGTGATTGTGATTGTGTGATCGTGACTGTGATTGTGTGATTGTGATTGTGATTGTGATTGTGATTATGATTGTGTGACTGTGTGATTGTGATTGTGTGACTGTGATTGTGATTGTGATTGTGATTATGATTGTGTGACTGTGTGATTGTGATTGTGTGACTGTGATTGTGTGATTGTGATTGTGATTGTGATTGTGACTGTGATTGTGATTGTGTGACTGTGTGATTGTGATTGTGTGACTGTGATTGTGTGATCGTGATAGTGTGGTCGTGATTGTGTGATCGTGATTGTGGGATTGTGATTGTGTGATTGTGTGGTTGTGGTTGTGTGATTGTGATTGTGTGACTGTGATTGTGTGATTGTGATTGTGGGATTGTGATTGCGATTGTGTGATTGTGACTGTGTGGTTGTGATTGTGTGATCGTGATTGTGGGATTGTGACTGTGTGATTGTGTGGTTGTGGTTGTATGATCGTGATTGTGTGATCGTGATTGTGTGATCGTGATTGTGTGATCGTGATTGTGTGATCGTGATTGTGTGATTGTGATTGTGTGATTGTGTGATTATGATTGTGTGACTGTGATTGTGTGATCGTGATTATGTGATCGTGATTGTGTGATCGTGATTGTGTGATCGTGATTGTGTGATCGTGATTGTGGGATTGTGATTGTGTGATCGTGATTGTGTGAATGTGTTATTGTGATTGTGTGATTGTGATTGTGTGATTGTGATTGTGTTATTGCGATTGTGTGATTGTGATTGTGTGATTGTGATTGTGTGATCGCAACTGTGTGATCGCGACTGTGTGATCGTGCTTGTGTGATCGTGATTGTGCGATTGTGACTGTGTGATTGTGTGATTGTGATTGTATTTGTGTGACTGTGTGATTGGGATTGTGTGATCGTGATTGTGTGGTCGGGATTGTGTGATCGTGATTGTGTGATTGTGTTATTGTGACTGTGTGATGGTGATTGTGTGATGGTGATTGTGTGATTGTGATTGTGTGATTGTGATTGTGTGATTGTGATTGTGTGATTGTGATTGTGTGATCGTGATTGTGTGATCGTGATTGTGTGATCGTGATTGTGTGATCGTGATTGTGTGATCGTGATTGTGTGATTGTGTGATTGTGATTGTGTGACTGTGATTGTGTGATCGTGATTGTGTGATCGTGATTGTGTAATCGTGATTGTGTGATCGTGATTGTGTGATCGTGATTGTGTGATTGTGTGATTATGATTGTGTGACTGTGATTGTGTGATCGTGATTATGTGATCGTGATTGTGTGATCGTGATTGTGTGGTCGTGATTGTGTGATCGTGATTGTGGGATTGTGATTGTGTGATTGTGATTGTGTGATCGTGACTGTGATTGTGTGATTGTGATTGTGATTGTGATTGTGATTATGATTGTGTGACTGTGTGATTGTGATTGTGTGACTGTGATTGTGATTGTGATTGTGATTATGTTTGTGTGACTGTGTGATTGTGATTGTGTGACTGTGATTGTGTGATCGTGACTGTGATTGTGTGATTGTGATTGTGATTGTGACTGTGATTGTGATTGTGTGACTGTGTGATTGTGATTGTGTGACTGTGATTGTGTGATCGTGATAGTGTGGTCGTGATTGTGTGATCGTGATTGTGGGATTGTGACTGTGTGATTGTGTGGTTGTGGTTGTGTGATTGTGATTGTGTGACTGTGATTGTGTGATTGTGATTGTGGGATTGTGATTGCGATTGTGTGATTGTGACTGTGTGGTTGTGATTGTGTGATCGTGATTGTGGGATTGTGACTGTGTGATTGTGTGGTTGTGGTTGTATGATCGTGATTGTGTGATCGTGATTGTGTGATCGTGATTGTGTGATCGTGATTGTGTGATCGTGATTGTGTGATCGTGATTGTGTGATCGTGATTGTGTGATTGTGATTGTGTGATTGTGTGATTATGATTGTGTGACTGTGATTGTGCGATCGTGATTGTGTGATCGTGATTGTGTGATTGTGATTGTGATTGTGATTGTGTGATCGTGATTGTGTGATTGTGATTGTGATTGTGATTGTGTGATCGTGATTGTGTGATCGTGATTGTGTGATCGTGATTGTGTGATAGTGATTGTGTGATAGTGATTGTGTGATCGTGATTGTGTGAGCGTGATTGTGTCGTCGTAATTGTGTGATCGTGATTGTGTGATCGCAATTGTGGGATTGTGACTGTGTGATTGTGTGATTGTGATTGTGTGACTGTGCGATCGTGATTGTGTGATCGTGATTGTGTGATTGTGATTGTGATTGTGATTGTGTGATCGTGATTGTGTGATTGTGATTGTGATTGTGATTGTGTGATCGTGATTGTGTGATCGTGATTGTGTGATCGTGATTGTGTGATCGTGATTGTGTGATCGTGATTGTGTGATTGTGATTGTGTGATTGTGTGATTATGATTGTGTGACTGTGATTGTGTGATCGTGATTATGTGATCGTGATTGTGTGATCGTGATTGTGTGATCGTGATTGTGTGATGGTGATTGTGGGATTGTGATTGTGTGATTGTGATTGTGTGATCGTGACTGTGATTGTGTGATTGTGATTGTGATTGTGATTGTGATTATGATTGTGTGACTGTGTGATTGTGATTGTGTGACTGTGATTGTGATTGTGATTGTGATTATGATTGTGTGACTGTGTGATTGTGATTGTGTGACTGTGATTGTGTGATCGTGACTGTGATTGTGTGATTGTGATTGTGATTGTGACTGTGATTGTGATTGTGTGACTGTGTGATTGTGATTGTGTGACTGTGATTGTGTGATCGTGATAGTGTGGTCGTGATTGTGTGATCGTGATTGTGGGATTGTGACTGTGTGATTGTGTGGTTGTGGTTGTGTGATTGTGATTGTGTGACTGTGATTGTGTGATTGTGATTGTGGGATTGTGATTGCGATTGTGTGATTGTGACTGTGTGGTTGTGATTGTGTGATCGTGATTGTGGGATTGTGACTGTGTGATTGTGTGGTTGTGGTTGTATGATCGTGATTGTGTGATCGTGATTGTGTGATCGTGATTGTGTGATCGTGATTGTGTGATCGTGATTGTGTGATCGTGATTGTGTGATCGTGATTGTGTGATCGTGATTGTGTGATTGTGATTGTGTGATTGTGATTGTGTGATTGTGATTGTGTGATTGTGATTGTGTGATCCTGATTGTGTGACTGTGATTGTGTGATTGTGATTGTGGGATTGTGATTGTGGGATTGTGATAGTGTGATGGTGTGATCGTGATTTTGCGATCGTGATTGTGTGATCGTGATTGTGTGATTGTGATTGTGATTGTGATTGTGTGATCGTGATTGTGTGATCGTGATTGTGTGATAGTGATTGTGTGATAGTGATTGTGTGATCGTGATTGTGTGAGCGTGATTGTGTCGTCGTAATTGTGTGATCGTGATTGTGTGATCCCAATTGTGGGATTGTGACTGTGTGATTGTGTGATTGTGATTGTGTGACTGTGTGATTGTGATTGTGTGATCGTGATTGTGTGACTGTGATTGTGTGGTTGTGATTTTGGGATTGTGATTGTGTGATTGAGGTTGTGTGATTGTGGTTGTGTGATTGTGATTGTGTGATTGTGATTGTGTGATTGTGATTGTGTGATTGTGATTGTGTGATTGTGATTGTGTGATTGTGATTGTGTGACTGTGATTGTGTGATTGTGATTGTGCTTGTGTGACTGTGTGATTGTGTGATTGTGATTGTCTGATAGTGATTGTGTGTGTGTGACTGTGTGATTGTGTATGTGTGATTGTGATTGTGATTGTGATAGTGTGACTGTGTGATTGTGATTGTGCGACCGTGATTGTGTGATCGTGATTGCGTGATCGTGACTGTGTGATCGGGATTGTGTGATCGTGATTGAGTAATTGTGACTGTGTGATTGTGTGATTGTGATTGTGATTGTGATTGTGATTGTGTGACTGTGTGATTGTGATTGTGTGATCGTGATTGTGTGAATGTGTTATTGTGATTGTGTGATTGTGATTGTGTTATTGCGATTGTGTGATTGCGATTGTGTGATTGCGATTGTGTGATTGCGATTGTGTGATTGCGATTGTGTGATTGCGATTGTGTGATTGCGATTGTGTGATTGCGATTGTGTGATTGCGATTGTGTGATTGCGATTGTGTGATTGCGATTGTGTGATTGCGATTGTGTGATTGCGATTGTGTGATTGCGATTGTGTGATTGCGATTGTGTGATTGCGATTGTGTGATTGCGATTGTGTGATTGCGATTGTGTGATTGCGATTGTGTGATTGCGATTGTGTGATTGCGATTGTGTGATTGCGATTGTGTGATTGCGATTGTGTGATTGCGATTGTGTGATTGCGATTGTGTGATTGCGATTGTGTGATTGCGATTGTGTGATTGCGATTGTGTGATTGCGATTGTGTGATTGCGATTGTGTGATTGCGATTGTGTGATTGCGATTGTGTGATCGTGATTGTGTGATATTGATTGTGTGACTGTGTGATTGTGATTGTGTGATTGTGATTGTGTGATCGTGATTGTGTGATCGTGATTGTGTGATCGTGATTGTGTGATCGTGATTGTGTGAGCGTGATTGTGTGATAGTGATTGTGTGATAGTGATTGTGTGATAGTGATTGTGTGATCGTGATTGCGTGATCGTGATTGTGTGATCGTGATTGTGTGATCGTGATTGTGTGACTGTGTGATCGTGATTGTGTGATCGTGATTGTGTGATCGTGATTGTGTGATCGTGATTGTGTGATCGTGATTGTGTGATCGTGATTGTGTGATAGTGATTGTGTGATTGTGATTGTGTGATAGTGATTGTGTGATCGTGATTGCGTGATCGTGATTGTGTGATCGTGATTGTGTGATCGTGATTGTGTGACTGTGTGATCGTGATTGTGTGATCGTGATTGTGTGATCGTGATTGTGTGATCGTGATTGTGTGATCGTGATTGTGTGATCGTGATTGTGTGATCGTGATTGAGTGATCGTGATTGTGTGATCGTGATTGTGTGATCGTGATTGTGTGATTGTGATTGTGTGATTGTGATTATGGAATTGTGATTGTGTGATTGTGTGATCGTGATTGTGCGATCGTGGTTGTGTGATGGTGATTGTGTGATCGTGATTGTGAGATTCTGACTGTGTGATTGTGTGATCGTAACTCTGTGATCGTGACTGTGGGATCGTGATTGTGGGTTTGTGACTGTGTGATTGTGTGATTGTGATTGTGTGATTGTGGTTGTGTGATTGTGGTTGTGTGATTGTGGTTGTGTGATTGTGGTTGTGTGATTGTGGTTGTGTGATTGCGATTGTGTGGTTGCGATTGTGTGATTGCGATTGTGTGATTGCGATTGTGTGATTGCGATTGTGTGATTGCGATTGTGTGATTGCGATTGTGTGATTGCGATTGTGTGATTGCGATTGTGTGATTGCGATTGTGTGATTGCGATTGTGTGATTGCGATTGTGTGATTGCGATTGTGTGATTGCGATTGTGTGATTGCGATTGTGTGATTGCGATTGTGTGATTGCGATTGTGTGATTGAGATTGTGTGATTGCGATTGTGTGATTGCGATAGTGTGATTGCGATTGTGTGATTGCGATTGTGTGATTGCGATTGTGTGATTGCGATTGTGTGATTGCGATTGTGTGATTGCGATTGTGTGATTGCGATTGTGTGATTGCGATTGTGTGATTGCGATTGTGTGATTGCGATTGTGTGATTGCGATTGTGTGATTCCGATTGTGTGATTGCGATTGTGTGATTGCGATTGTGTGATTGCGATTGTGTGATTGTGATTGTGTGATAGTGATTGTGGGATTGTGACTGTGTTATTGTGTGATTGTGATTGTGATTGTGTGACTGTGAGATCGTGATTGTGTGATCGTGATTGTGTGATCGTGATTGTGTGATCGTGATTGTGTGATAGTGATTGTGTGATTGTGTGATCGTGATTGGGTGATCGTGATTGTGTGATAGTGATTGTGTGATCGTGATTGTGTGATTGTGTGATTGTGATTGTGCGATCGTGATTGTGTGATGGTGATTGTGTGATCGTGATTGTGAGATTCTGACTGTGTGATTGTGTGATCGTAACTGTGTGATCGTGACTGTGGGATCGTGATTGTGGGTTTGTGACTGTGTGATTGTGTGATTGTGATTGTGTGATTGTGATCGTGTGATTGTGATCGTGTGATTGTGATTGTGTGATTGTGATTGTGTGATTGTGATTGTGTGATTGTGATTGTGTGATTGTGATTGTGTGATTGTGGTTGTGTGATTGTGGTTGTGTGATTGTGGTTGTGTGATTGTGGTTGTGTGATTGTGGTTGTGTGATTGTGGTTGTGTGATTGTGGTTGTGTGATTGTGATTGTGTGATTGTGATTGTGTGATTGTTATTGTGTGATTGTGATTGTGTGATTGTGATTGTGTGATCGTGATTGTGCGACTGTGTGATTGTGACTGTGTGATCGTGATTGTATGATCGTGATTGTGTGATTGTGATTGTGATTGTGATTGTGTGACTGTGTTATTGTGATTGTGTGATCGTGACTGTGTGATCGTGTTTGTGTGATCGTGATTGTGGGTTTGTGACTGTGTGATTGTGTGATTGTGATTGTGTGATTGTGATTGTGTGATCGTGATTGTGTGATTGTGATTGTGTGATTGTGATCGTGATTGTGATTGTGATTGTGATTGTGTGATTGTGATTGTGTGATTGTGATTGTGTGATTGTGATTGTGTGATTGTGATTGTGTGATCGTGATTGTGTGGTCGTGATTGTGTGATCGTGATTGTGTGATCGTGATTGTGTGATCGTGATTGTGTGATCGTGATTGTGTGATCGTGATTGTGTGATGGTGATTGTGTGATGGTGATTGTGTGATCGTGATTGTGTGATCGAGATTGTGTGATCGTGATTGTGTGATCGTGATTGTGTGATAGTGATGGTGTGATTGCGATTGTGTGATTGCGATTGTGTGATTGCGATTGTGTGATTGCGATTGTGTGATTGTGATTGTGTGATAGTGATTGTGGGATTGTGACTGTGTTATTGTGTGACTGTGATTGTGATTGTGTGACTGTGAGATCGTGATTGTGTGATCGTGATTGTGTGATCGTGATTGTGTGATCGTGATTGTGTGATAGTGATTGTGTGATTGTGTGATCGTGATTGTGTGGTCGTGATTGTGTGATCGTGATTGTGGGATTGTGATTGTGTGATTGTGATTGTGTGATCGTGACTGTGATTGTGTGATTGTGATTGTGATTGTGATTGTGATTATGATTGTGTGACTGTGTGATTGTGATTGTGTGACTGTGATTGTGATTGTGATTGTGATTATGATTGTGTGACTGTGTGATTGTGATTGTGTGACTGTGATTGTGTGATCGTGACTGTGATTGTGTGATTGTGATTGTGATTGTGACTGTGATTGTGATTGTGTGACTGTGTGATTGTGATTGTGTGACTGTGATTGTGTGATCGTGATAGTGTGGTCGTGATTGTGTGATCGTGATTGTGGGATTGTGACTGTGTGATTGTGTGGTTGTGGTTGTGTGATTGTGATTGTGTGACTGTGATTGTGTGATTGTGATTGTGAGATTGTGATTGCGATTGTGTGATTGTGACTGTGTGGTTGTGATTGTGTGATCGTGATTGTGGGATTGTGACTGTGTGATTGTGTGGTTGTGGTTGTATGATCGTGATTGTGTGATCGTGATTGTGTGATCGTGATTGTGTGATCGTGATTGTGTGATCGTGATTGTGTGATCGTGATTGTGTGATTGTGATTGTGTGATTGTGTGATTATGATTGTGTGACTGTGATTGTGCGATCGTGATTGTGTGATCGTGATTGTGTGATTGTGATTGTGATTGTGATTGTGTGATCGTGATTGTGTGATTGTGATTGTGATTGTGATTGTGTGATCGTGATTGTGTGATCGCGATTGTGTGATAGTGATTGTGTGATAGTGATTGTGTGATCGTGATTGTGTGAGCGTGATTGTGTCGTCGTAATTGTGTGATCGTGATTGTGTGACCGCAATTGTGGGATTGTGACTGTGTGATTGTGTGATTGTGATTGTGTGACTGTGTGATTGTGATTGTGTGATCGTGATTGTGTGACTGTGATTGTGTGGTTGTGATTTTGGGATTGTGATTGTGTGATTGAGGTTGTGTGATTGTGGTTGTGTGATTGTGATTGTGTGATTGTGATTGTGTGATTGTGTGATTGTGATTGTGTGATTGTGATTGTGTGATTGTGATTGTGTGATTGTGATTGTGTGACTGTGATTGTGTGATTGTGATTGTGCTTGTGTGACTGTGTGATTGTGTGATTGTGATTGTCTGATAGTGATTGTGTGTGTGTGACTGTGTGATTGTGTATGTGTGATTGTGATTGTGATTGTGATAGTGTGACTGTGTGATTGTGATTGTGTGATCGTGATTGTGTGATCGTGATTGTGTGATCGTGATTGTGTGATCGTGATTGTGTGATCGTGATTGTGTGATTGTGTGATTGTGATTGTGTGACTGTGATTGTGTGATCGTGATTGTGTGATCGTGATTGTGTAATCGTGATTGTGTGATCGTGATTGTGTGATCGTGATTGTGTGATCGTGATTGTGTGATTGTGTGATTATGATTGTGTGACTGTGATTGTGTGATCGTGATTGTGTGATCGTGATTGTGTGGTCGTGATTGTGTGATCGTGATTGTGGGATTGTGATTGTGTGATTGTGATTGTGTGATCGTGACTGTGATTGTGTGATTGTGATTGTGATTGTGATTGTGATTATGATTGTGTGACTGTGTGATTGTGATTGTGTGACTGTGATTGTGATTGTGATTGTGATTATGATTGTGTGACTGTGTGATTGTGATTGTGTGACTGTGATTGTGTGATCGTGACTGTGATTGTGTGATTGTGATTGTGATTGTGACTGTGATTGTGATTGTGTGACTGTGTGATTGTGATTGTGTGACTGTGATTGTGTGATCGTGATAGTGTGGTCGTGATTGTGTGATCGTGATTGTGGGATTGTGACTGTGTGATTGTGTGGTTGTGGTTGTGTGATTGTGATTGTGTGACTGTGATTGTGTGATTGTGATTGTGGGATTGTGATTGCGATTGTGTGATTGTGACTGTGTGGTTGTGATTGTGTGATCGTGATTGTGGGATTGTGACTGTGTGATTGTGTGGTTGTGGTTGTATGATCGTGATTGTGTGATCGTGATTGTGTGATCGTGATTGTGTGATCGTGATTGTGTGATTGTGATTGTGTGATTGTGTGATTATGATTGTGTGACTGTGATTGTGTGATCGTGATTATGTGATCGTGATTGTGTGATCGTGATTGTGTGATCGTGATTGTGTGATGGTGATTGTGGGATTGTGATTGTGTGATTGTGATTGTGTGATCGTGACTGTGATTGTGTGATTGTGATTGTGATTGTGATTGTGATTATGATTGTGTGACTGTGTGATTGTGATTGTGTGACTGTGATTGTGATTGTGATTGTGATTATGATTGTGTGACTGTGTGATTGTGATTGTGTGACTGTGATTGTGTGATCGTGACTGTGATTGTGTGATTGTGATTGTGATTGTGACTGTGATTGTGATTGTGTGACTGTGTGATTGTGATTGTGTGACTGTGATTGTGTGGTCGTGATTGTGTGATCGTGATTGTGGGATTGTGACTGTGTGATTGTGTGGTTGTGGTTGTGTGATTGTGATTGTGTGACTGTGATTGTGTGATTGTGATTGTGGGATTGTGATTGCGATTGTGTGATTGTGACTGTGTGGTTGTGATTGTGTGATCGTGATTGTGGGATTGTGACTGTGTGATTGTGTGGTTGTGGTTGTATAATCGTGATTGTGTGATCGTGATTGTGTGATCGTGATTGTGTGATCGTGATTGTGTGATCGTGATTGTGTGATCGTGATTGTGTGATTGTGATTGTGTGATTGTGATTGTGTGATTGTGATTGTGTGATTGTGATTGTGTGATTGTGATTGTGTGATTGTGATTGTGTGATCCTGATTGTGTGACTGTGATTGTGTGATTGTGATTGTGGGATTGTGATTGTGGGATTGTGATAGTGTGATGGTGTGATCGTGATTTTGCGATCGTGATTGTGTGATCGTGATTGTGTGATTGTGATTGTGATTGTGATTGTGTGATCGTGATTGTGTGATCGTGATTGTGTGATAGTGATTGTGTGATAGTGATTGTGTGATCGTGATTGTGTGAGCGTGATTGTGTCGTCGTAATTGTGTGATCGTGATTGTGTGATCGCAATTGTGGGATTGTGACTGTGTGATTGTGTGATTGTGATTGTGTGACTGTGTGATTGTGATTGTGTGATCGTGATTGTGTGACTGTGATTGTGTGGTTGTGATTTTGGGATTGTGATTGTGTGATTGAGGTTGTGTGATTGTGGTTGTGTGATTGTGATTGTGTGATTGTGATTGTGTGATTGTGATTGTGTGATTGTGATTGTGTGATTGTGATTGTGTGATTGTGATTGTGTGACTGTGATTGTGTGATTGTGATTGTGCTTGTGTGACTGTGTGATTGTGTGATTGTGATTGTCTGATAGTGATTGTGTGTGTGTGACTGTGTGATTGTGTATGTGTGATTGTGATTGTGATTGTGATAGTGTGACTGTGTGATTGTGATTGTGCGACCGTGATTGTGTGATCGTGATTGCGTGATCGTGACTGTGTGATCGGGATTGTGTGATCGTGATTGAGTAATTGTGACTGTGTGATTGTGTGATTGTGATTGTGATTGTGATTGTGATTGTGATTGTGATTGTGTGACTGTGTGATTGTGATTGTGTGATCGTGATTGTGTGAATGTGTTATTGTGATTGTGTGATTGCGATTGTGTGATTGCGATTGTGTGATTGCGATTGTGTGATTGCGATTGTGTGATTGCGATTGTGTGATTGCGATTGTGTGATTGCGATTGTGTGATTGCGATTGTGTGATTGCGATTGTGTGATTGCGATTGTGTGATTGCGATTGTGTGATTGCGATTGTGTGATTACGATTGTGTGATTGCGATTGTGTGATTGCGATTGTGTGATTGCGATTGTGTGATTGCGATTGTGTGATTGCGATTGTGTGATTGCGATTGTGTGATTGCGATTGTGTGATTGCGATTGTGTGATTGCGATTGTGTGATTGCGATTGTGTGATTGCGATTGTGTGATTGTGATTGTTTGATAGTGATTGTGGGATTGTGACTGTGTTATTGTGTGATTGTGATTGTGATTGTGTGACTGTGAGATCGTGATTGTGTGATCGTGATTGTGTGATCGTGATTGTGTGATCGTGATTGTGTGATAGTGATTGTGTGATTGTGTGATCGTGATTGTGTGATCGTGATTGTGTGATCGTGATTGTGTGATAGTGATTGTGTGATAGTGATTGTGTGATCGTGATTGCGTGATCGTGATTGTGTGATCGTGATTGTGTGATATTGATTGTGTGACTGTGTGATTGTGATTGTGTGATTGTGATTGTGTGATCGTGATTGTGTGATCGTGATTGTGTGATCGTGATTGTGTGATCGTGATTGTGTGAGCGTGATTGTGTGATAGTGATTGTGTGATAGTGATTGTGTGATAGTGATTGTGTGATAGTGATTGTGTGATCGTGATTGCGTGATCGTGTTTGTGTGATCGTGATTGTGGGTTTGTGACTGTGTGATTGTGTGATTGTGATTGTGTGATCGTGATTGTGTGATCGTGATTGTGTGATTGTGATTGTGTGATTGTGATTGTTATTGTGATTGTGATTGTGATTGTGATTGTGATTGTGTGACTGTGTGATTGTGATTGTGTGACTGTGATTGTGTGATCGTGATAGTGTGGTCGTGATTGTGTGATCGTGATTGTGGGATTGTGACTGTGTGATTGTGTGGTTGTGGTTGTGTGATTGTGATTGTGTGACTGTGATTGTGCGATTGTGAATGTGGGATTGTGATTGCGATTGTGTGATTGTGACTGTGTGGTCGTGATAGTGTGATCGTGATTGTGGGATTGTGACTGTGCGATTGTGTGGTTGTGGTTGTATGATCGTGATTGTGTGATCGTGATAGTGTGACCGTGATTGTGTGACCGTGATTGTGTGATCGCGATTGTGTGATCGCGATTGTGTGATCGCGATTGTGTGATCGCGATTGTATGATCGCGATTGTGTGATCGCGATTGTGTGATCGCGATTGTGTGAATGCGATTGTGTGATTGCGATTGTGTGATTGCGATTGTGTGATTGCGATTGTGTGATTGTGATTGTGTGATAGTGATTGTGGGATTGTGACTGTGTTATTGTGTGATTGTGATTGTGATTGTGTGACTGTGAGATCGTGATTGTGTGATCGTGATTGTGTGATCGTGATTGTGTGATCGTGATTGTGTGATAGTGATTGTGTGATTGTGATTGTGTGATAGTGATTGTGTGATCGTGATTGCGTGATCGTGATTGTGTGATCGTGATTGTGTGGTCGTGATTGTGTGACTGTGTGATCGTGATTGTGTGATCGTGATTGTGTGATCGTGATTGTGTGATCGTGATTGTGTGATCGTGATTGTGTGATCGTGATTGTGTGATCGTGATTGAGTGATCGTGATTGTGTGATCGTGATTGTGTGATC
The DNA here is from genome assembly GCF_050947335.1 of Megachile rotundata. Lineage (NCBI taxonomy): Eukaryota > Metazoa > Arthropoda > Insecta > Hymenoptera > Megachilidae > Megachile > Megachile rotundata. Next base: position 1,898,341 of record NC_134997.1, on the reverse strand, counting down.
GTGATTGTGTGATTGTGATTGTGTGATTGTGATTATGGAATTGTGATTGTGTGATTGTGTGATCGTGATTGTGCGATCGTGTTTGTGTGATGGTGATTGTGTGATCGTGATTGTGAGATTCTGACTGTGTGATTGTGTGATCGTAACTGTGTGATCGTGACTGTGGGATCGTGATTGTGGGTTTGTGACTGTGTGATTGTGTGATTGTGATTGTGTGATTGTGGTTGTGTGATTGTGGTTGTGTGATTGTGGTTGTGTGATTGTGGTTGTGTGATTGTGGTTGTGTGATTGTGATTGTGTGATTGCGATTGTGTGATTGCGATTGTGTGATTGCGATTGTGTGATTGCGATTGTGTGATTGCGATTGTGTGATTGCGATTGTGTGATTGCGATTGTGTGATTGTGATTGTGTGATTGCGATTGTGTGATTGCGATTGTGTGATTGCGATTGTGTGATTGCGATTGTGTGATTGCGATTGTGTGATTGCGATTGTGTGATTGCGATTGTGTGATTGCGATTGTGTGATTGCGATTGTGTGATTGAGATTGTGTGATTGCGATTGTGTGATTGCGATAGTGTGATTGCGATTGTGTGATTGCGATTGTGTGATTGCGATTGTGTGATTGCGATTGTGTGATTGCGATTGTGTGATTGCGATTGTGTGATTGCGATTGTGTGATTGCGATTGTGTGATTGCGATTGTGTGATTGCGATTGTGTGATTGCGATTGTGTGATTGCGATTGTGTGATTGCGATTGTGTGATTGCGATTGTGTGATTGCGATTGTGTGATTGTGATTGTGTGATAGTGATTGTGGGATTGTGACTGTGTTATTGTGTGATTGTGATTGTGATTGTGTGACTGTGAGATCGTGATTGTGTGATCGTGATTGTGTGATCGTGATTGTGTGATCGTGATTGTGTGATCGTGATTGTGTGATAGTGATTGTGTGATTGTGTGATCGTGATTGGGTGATCGTGATTGTGTGATAGTGATTGTGTGATCGTGATTGTGTGATTGTGTGATTGTGATTGTGCGATCGTGATTGTGTGATGGTGATTGTGTGATCGTGATTGTGAGATTGTGACTGTGTGATTGTGTGATCGTAACTGTGTGATCGTGACTGTGGGATCGTGATTGTGGGTTTGTGACTGTGTGATTGTGTGATTGTGATTGTGTGATTGTGATCGTGTGATTGTGATCGTGTGATTGTGATTGTGTGATTGTGATTGTGTGATTGTGATCGTGTGATTGTGATTGTGTGATTGTTATTGTGTGATTGTGATTGTGTGATTGTGATTGTGTGATCGTGATTGTGCGACTGTGTGATTGTGACTGTGTGATCGGGATTGTATGATCGTGATTGTGTGATTGTGATTGTGATTGTGATTGTGTGACTGTGTTATTGTGATTGTGTGATCGTGACTGTGTGATCGTGTTTGTGTGATCGTGATTGTGGGTTTGTGACTGTGTGATTGTGTGATTGTGATTGTGTGATTGTGATTGCGTGATCGTGATTGTGTGATTGTGATTGTGTGATTGTGATCGTGATTGTGATTGTGATTGTGATTGTGTGATTGTTATTGTGTGATTGTGATTGTGTGATTGTGATTGTGTGATTGTGATTGTGTGATCGTGATTGTGTGGTCGTGATTGTGTGATCGTGATTGTGTGATCGTGATTGTGTGATCGTGATTGTGTGATCGTGATTGTGTGATCGTGATTGTGTGATGGTGATTGTGTGATGGTGATTGTGTGATCGTGATTGTGTGATCGAGATTGTGTGATCGTGATTGTGTGATCGTGATTGTGTGATAGTGATGGTGTGATTGCGATTGTGTGATTGCGATTGTGTGATTGCGATTGTGTGATTGCGATTGTGTGATTGTGATTGTGTGATAGTGATTGTGGGATTGTGACTGTGTTATTGTGTGACTGTGATTGTGATTGTGTGACTGTGAGATCGTGATTGTGTGATCGTGATTGTGTGATAGTGATTGTCTGATAGTGATTGTGTGATCGTGATTGCGTGATCGTGATTGTGTGATCGTGATTGTGTGATATTGATTGTGTGACTGTGTGATTGTGATTGTGTGATTGTGATTGTGTGATCGTGATTGTGTGATCGTGATTGTGTGATCGTGATTGTGTGATCGTGATTGTGTGAGCGTGATTGTGTGATAGTGATTGTGTGATAGTGATTGTGTGATAGTGATTGTGTGATCGTGATTGCGTGATCGTGATTGTGTGATCGTGATTGTGTGACTGTGTGATTGTGACTGTGTGATCGTGATTGTGTGATCGTGATTGTGTGATTGTGATTGTGATTGTGATTGTGTGACTGTGTTATTGTGATTGTGTGATCGTGACTGTGTGATCGTGTTTGTGTGATCGTGATTGTGGGTTTGTGACTGTGTGATTGTGTGATTGTGATTGTGTGATCGTGATTGTGTGATTGTGATTGTGTGATTGTGATTGTGATTGTGATTGTGATTGTGATTGTGATTGTGATTGTGATTGTGATTGTGTGACTGTGTGATTGTGATTGTGTGACTGTGATTGTGTGATCGTGATAGTGTGGTCGTGATTGTGTGATCGTGATTGTGGGATTGTGACTGTGTGATTGTGTGGTTGTGGTTGTGTGATCGTGATTGCGTGATCGTGATTGTGTGAGCGTGATTGTGTGATAGTGATTGTGTGATAGTGATTGTGTGATAGTGATTGTGTGATAGTGATTGTGTGATCGTGATTGCGTGATCGTGATTGTGTGATCGTGATTGTGTGACTGTGTGATTGTGACTGTGTGATCGTGATTGTGTGATCGTGATTGTGTGATTGTGATTGTGATTGTGATTGTGTGACTGTGTTATTGTGATTGTGTGATTGTGATTGTGGGATTGTGATTGTGGGATTGTGATAGTGTGATGGTGTGATCGTGATTTTGCGATCGTGATTGTGTGATCGTGATTGTGTGATTGTGATTGTGATTGTGATTGTGTGATCGTGATTGTGTGATCGTGATTGTGTGATAGTGATTGTGTGATAGTGATTGTGTGATCGTGATTGTGTGAGCGTGATTGTGTCGTCGTAATTGTGTGATCGTGATTGTGTGATCGCAATTGTGGGATTGTGACTGTGTGATTGTGTGATTGTGATTGTGTGACTGTGTGATTGTGATTGTGTGATCGTGATTGTGTGACTGTGATTGTGTGGTTGTGATTTTGGGATTGTGATTGTGTGATTGAGGTTGTGTGATTGTGGTTGTGTGATTGTGATTGTGTGATTGTGATTGTGTGATTGTGATTGTGTGATTGTGACTGTGTGATTGTGATTGTGTGATTGTGATTGTGTGACTGTGATTGTGTGATTGTGATTGTGCTTGTGTGACTGTGTGATTGTGTGATTGTGATTGTCTGATAGTGATTGTGTGTGTGTGACTGTGTGATTGTGTATGTGTGATTGTGATTGTGATTGTGGTAGTGTGACTGTGTGATTGTGATTGTGTGATCGTGATTGTGTGATCGTGATTGTGTGATCGTGATTGTGTGATCGTGATTGTGTGATCGTGATTGTGTGATTGTGATTGTGTGACTGTGATTGTGTGATCGTGATTGTGTGATCGTGATTGTGTAATCGTGATTGTGTGATCGTGATTGTGTGATCGTGATTGTGTGATTGTGTGATTATGATTGTGTGACTGTGATTGTGTGATCGTGATTATGTGATCGTGATTGTGTGATCGTGATTGTGTGGTCGTGATTGTGTGATCGTGATTGTGGGATTGTGATTGTGTGATTGTGATTGTGTGATCGTGACTGTGATTGTGTGATTGTGATTGTGATTGTGATTGTGATTATGATTGTGTGACTGTGTGATTGTGATTGTGTGACTGTGATTGTGATTGTGATTGTGTGACTGTGATTGTGTGATCGTGACTGTGATTGTGTGATTGTGATTGTGATTGTGACTGTGATTGTGATTGTGTGACTGTGTGATTGTGATTGTGTGACTGTGATTGTGTGATCGTGATAGTGTGGTCGTGATTGTGTGATCGTGATTGTGGGATTGTGACTGTGTGATTGTGTGGTTGTGGTTGTGTGATTGTGATTGTGTGACTGTGATTGTGTGATTGTGATTGTGGGATTGTGATTGCGATTGTGTGATTGTGACTGTGTGGTTGTGATTGTGTGATCGTGATTGTGGGATTGTGACTGTGTGATTGTGTGGTTGTGGTTGTATGATCGTGATTGTGTGATCGTGATTGTGTGATCGTGATTGTGTGATCGTGATTGTGTGATCGTGATTGTGTGATCGTGATTGTGTGATAGTGATTGTGTGATAGTGATTGTGTGATCGTGATTGCGTGATCGTGATTGTGTGATCGTGATTGTGTGATATTGATTGTGTGACTGTGTGATTGTGATTGTGTGATTGTGATTGTGTGATCGTGATTGTGTGATCGTGATTGTGTGATCGTGATTGTGTGATCGTGATTGTGTGAGCGTGATTGTGTGATAGTGATTGTGTGATAGTGATTGTGTGATAGTGATTGTGTGATAGTGATTGTGTGATCGTGATTGCGTGATCGTGTTTGTGTGATCGTGATTGTGGGTTTGTGACTGTGTGATTGTGTGATTGTGATTGTGTGATCGTGATTGTGTGATCGTGATTGTGTGATTGTGATTGTGTGATTGTGATTGTTATTGTGATTGTGATTGTGATTGTGATTGTGATTGTGTGACTGTGTGATTGTGATTGTGTGACTGTGATTGTGTGATCGTGATAGTGTGGTCGTGATTGTGTGATCGTGATTGTGGGATTGTGACTGTGTGATTGTGTGGTTGTGGTTGTGTGATTGTGATTGTGTGACTGTGATTGTGCGATTGTGAATGTGGGATTGTGATTGCGATTGTGTGATTGTGACTGTGTGGTCGTGATAGTGTGATCGTGATTGTGGGATTGTGACTGTGCGATTGTGTGGTTGTGGTTGTATGATCGTGATTGTGTGATCGTGATAGTGTGACCGTGATTGTGTGACCGTGATTGTGTGATCGCGATTGTGTGATCGCGATTGTGTGATCGCGATTGTGTGATCGCGATTGTATGATCGCGATTGTGTGATCGCGATTGTGTGATCGCGATTGTGTGAATGCGATTGTGTGATTGCGATTGTGTGATTGCGATTGTGTGATTGCGATTGTGTGATTGTGATTGTGTGATAGTGATTGTGGGATTGTGACTGTGTTATTGTGTGATTGTGATTGTGATTGTGTGACTGTGAGATCGTGATTGTGTGATCGTGATTGTGTGACCGTGATTGTGTGATCGTGATTGTGTGATAGTGATTGTGTGATTGTGATTGTGTGATAGTGATTGTGTGATCGTGATTGCGTGATCGTGATTGTGTGATCGTGATTGTGTGGTCGTGATTGTGTGACTGTGTGATCGTGATTGTGTGATCGTGATTGTGTGATCGTGATTGTGTGATCGTGATTGTGTGATCGTGATTGTGTGATCGTGATTGTGTGATCGTGATTGAGTGATCGTGATTGTGTGATCGTGATTGTGTGATCGTGATTGTGTGATTGTGATTGTGTGATTGTGATTATGGAATTGTGATTGTGTGATTGTGTGATCGTGATTGTGCGATCGTGTTTGTGTGATGGTGATTGTGTGATCGTGATTGTGAGATTCTGACTGTGTGATTGTGTGATCGTAACTGTGTGATCGTGACTGTGGGATCGTGATTGTGGGTTTGTGACTGTGTGATTGTGTGATTGTGATTGTGTGATTGTGGTTGTGTGATTGTGGTTGTGTGATTGTGGTTGTGTGATTGTGGTTGTGTGATTGTGGTTGTGTGATTGTGATTGTGTGATTGCGATTGTGTGATTGCGATTGTGTGATTGCGATTGTGTGATTGCGATTGTGTGATTGCGATTGTGTGATTGCGATTGTGTGATTGCGATTGTGTGATTGTGATTGTGTGATTGCGATTGTGTGATTGCGATTGTGTGATTGCGATTGTGTGATTGCGATTGTGTGATTGCGATTGTGTGATTGCGATTGTGTGATTGCGATTGTGTGATTGCGATTGTGTGATTGCGATTGTGTGATTGAGATTGTGTGATTGCGATTGTGTGATTGCGATAGTGTGATTGCGATTGTGTGATTGCGATTGTGTGATTGCGATTGTGTGATTGCGATTGTGTGATTGCGATTGTGTGATTGCGATTGTGTGATTGCGATTGTGTGATTGCGATTGTGTGATTGCGATTGTGTGATTGCGATTGTGTGATTGCGATTGTGTGATTGCGATTGTGTGATTGCGATTGTGTGATTGCGATTGTGTGATTGTGATTGTGTGATAGTGATTGTGGGATTGTGACTGTGTTATTGTGTGATTGTGATTGTGATTGTGTGACTGTGAGATCGTGATTGTGTGATCGTGATTGTGTGATCGTGATTGTGTGATCGTGATTGTGTGATCGTGATTGTGTGATAGTGATTGTGTGATTGTGTGATCGTGATTGGGTGATCGTGATTGTGTGATAGTGATTGTGTGATCGTGATTGTGTGATTGTGTGATTGTGATTGTGCGATCGTGATTGTGTGATGGTGATTGTGTGATCGTGATTGTGAGATTGTGACTGTGTGATTGTGTGATCGTAACTGTGTGATCGTGACTGTGGGATCGTGATTGTGGGTTTGTGACTGTGTGATTGTGTGATTGTGATTGTGTGATTGTGATCGTGTGATTGTGATCGTGTGATTGTGATTGTGTGATTGTGATTGTGTGATTGTGATCGTGTGATTGTGATTGTGTGATTGTTATTGTGTGATTGTGATTGTGTGATTGTGATTGTGTGATCGTGATTGTGCGACTGTGTGATTGTGACTGTGTGATCGGGATTGTATGATCGTGATTGTGTGATTGTGATTGTGATTGTGATTGTGTGACTGTGTTATTGTGATTGTGTGATCGTGACTGTGTGATCGTGTTTGTGTGATCGTGATTGTGGGTTTGTGACTGTGTGATTGTGTGATTGTGATTGTGTGATTGTGATTGTGTGATCGTGATTGTGTGATTGTGATTGTGTGATTGTGATCGTGATTGTGATTGTGATTGTGATTGTGTGATTGTTATTGTGTGATTGTGATTGTGTGATTGTGATTGTGTGATTGTGATTGTGTGATCGTGATTGTGTGGTCGTGATTGTGTGATCGTGATTGTGTGATCGTGATTGTGTGATCGTGATTGTGTGATCGTGATTGTGTGATCGTGATTGTGTGATGGTGATTGTGTGATGGTGATTGTGTGATCGTGATTGTGTGATCGAGATTGTGTGATCGTGATTGTGTGATCGTGATTGTGTGATAGTGATGGTGTGATTGCGATTGTGTGATTGCGATTGTGTGATTGCGATTGTGTGATTGCGATTGTGTGATTGTGATTGTGTGATAGTGATTGTGGGATTGTGACTGTGTTATTGTGTGACTGTGATTGTGATTGTGTGACTGTGAGATCGTGATTGTGTGATCGTGATTGTGTGATAGTGATTGTCTGATAGTGATTGTGTGATCGTGATTGCGTGATCGTGATTGTGTGATCGTGATTGTGTGATATTGATTGTGTGACTGTGTGATTGTGATTGTGTGATTGTGATTGTGTGATCGTGATTGTGTGATCGTGATTGTGTGATCGTGATTGTGTGATCGTGATTGTGTGAGCGTGATTGTGTGATAGTGATTGTGTGATAGTGATTGTGTGATAGTGATTGTGTGATCGTGATTGCGTGATCGTGATTGTGTGATCGTGATTGTGTGACTGTGTGATTGTGACTGTGTGATCGTGATTGTGTGATCGTGATTGTGTGATTGTGATTGTGATTGTGATTGTGTGACTGTGTTATTGTGATTGTGTGATCGTGACTGTGTGATCGTGTTTGTGTGATCGTGATTGTGGGTTTGTGACTGTGTGATTGTGTGATTGTGATTGTGTGATCGTGATTGTGTGATTGTGATTGTGTGATTGTGATTGTGATTGTGATTGTGATTGTGATTGTGATTGTGATTGTGATTGTGATTGTGTGACTGTGTGATTGTGATTGTGTGACTGTGATTGTGTGATCGTGATAGTGTGGTCGTGATTGTGTGATCGTGATTGTGGGATTGTGACTGTGTGATTGTGTGGTTGTGGTTGTGTGATCGTGATTGCGTGATCGTGATTGTGTGAGCGTGATTGTGTGATAGTGATTGTGTGATAGTGATTGTGTGATAGTGATTGTGTGATAGTGATTGTGTGATCGTGATTGCGTGATCGTGATTGTGTGATCGTGATTGTGTGACTGTGTGATTGTGACTGTGTGATCGTGATTGTGTGATCGTGATTGTGTGATTGTGATTGTGATTGTGATTGTGTGACTGTGTTATTGTGATTGTGTGATTGTGATTGTGGGATTGTGATTGTGGGATTGTGATAGTGTGATGGTGTGATCGTGATTTTGCGATCGTGATTGTGTGATCGTGATTGTGTGATTGTGATTGTGATTGTGATTGTGTGATCGTGATTGTGTGATCGTGATTGTGTGATAGTGATTGTGTGATAGTGATTGTGTGATCGTGATTGTGTGAGCGTGATTGTGTCGTCGTAATTGTGTGATCGTGATTGTGTGATCGCAATTGTGGGATTGTGACTGTGTGATTGTGTGATTGTGATTGTGTGACTGTGTGATTGTGATTGTGTGATCGTGATTGTGTGACTGTGATTGTGTGGTTGTGATTTTGGGATTGTGATTGTGTGATTGAGGTTGTGTGATTGTGGTTGTGTGATTGTGATTGTGTGATTGTGATTGTGTGATTGTGATTGTGTGATTGTGACTGTGTGATTGTGATTGTGTGATTGTGATTGTGTGACTGTGATTGTGTGATTGTGATTGTGCTTGTGTGACTGTGTGATTGTGTGATTGTGATTGTCTGATAGTGATTGTGTGTGTGTGACTGTGTGATTGTGTATGTGTGATTGTGATTGTGATTGTGGTAGTGTGACTGTGTGATTGTGATTGTGTGATCGTGATTGTGTGATCGTGATTGTGTGATCGTGATTGTGTGATCGTGATTGTGTGATCGTGATTGTGTGATTGTGATTGTGTGACTGTGATTGTGTGATCGTGATTGTGTGATCGTGATTGTGTAATCGTGATTGTGTGATCGTGATTGTGTGATCGTGATTGTGTGATTGTGTGATTATGATTGTGTGACTGTGATTGTGTGATCGTGATTATGTGATCGTGATTGTGTGATCGTGATTGTGTGGTCGTGATTGTGTGATCGTGATTGTGGGATTGTGATTGTGTGATTGTGATTGTGTGATCGTGACTGTGATTGTGTGATTGTGATTGTGATTGTGATTGTGATTATGATTGTGTGACTGTGTGATTGTGATTGTGTGACTGTGATTGTGATTGTGATTGTGATTGTGTGACTGTGATTGTGTGATCGTGACTGTGATTGTGTGATTGTGATTGTGATTGTGACTGTGATTGTGATTGTGTGACTGTGTGATTGTGATTGTGTGACTGTGATTGTGTGATCGTGATAGTGTGGTCGTGATTGTGTGATCGTGATTGTGGGATTGTGACTGTGTGATTGTGTGGTTGTGGTTGTGTGATAGTGATTGTGTGACTGTGATTGTGTGATTGTGATTGTGGGATTGTGATTGCGATTGTGTGATTGTGACTGTGTGGTTGTGATTGTGTGATCGTGATTGTGGGATTGTGACTGTGTGATTGTGTGGTTGTGGTTGTATGATCGTGATTGTGTGATCGTGATTGTGTGATCGTGATTGTGTGATCGTGATTGTGTGATCGTGATTGTGTGATCGTGATTGTGTGTTTGTGATTGTGTGATTGTGTGATTATGATTGTGTGACTGTGATTGTGTGATCGTGATTATGTGATCGTGATTGTGTGATCGTGATTGTGTGATCGTGATTGTGTGATCGTGACTGTGTGATCGTGATTGTGTGATTGTGATTGTGTGATTGTGATTGTGTGATTGTGATTGTGTGATTGTGATTGTGTGATTGTGATTGTGTGATTGTGATTGTGTGATTGTGATTGTGTGATCCTGATTGTGTGACTGTGATTGTGTGATTGTGATTGTGGGATTGTGATTGTGGGATTGTGATAGTGTGATGGTGTGATCGTGATTTTGCGATCGTGATTGTGTGATCGTGATTGTGTGATTGTGATTGTGATTGTGATTGTGTGATCGTGATTGTGTGATCGTGATTGTGTGATAGTGATTGTGTGATAGTGATTGTGTGATCGTGATTGTGTGAGCGTGATTGTGTCGTCGTAATTGTGTGATCGTGATTGTGTGATCGCAATTGTGGGATTGTGACTGTGTGATTGTGTGATTGTGATTGTGTGACTGTGTGATTGTGATTGTGTGATCGTGATTGTGTGACTGTGATTGTGTGGTTGTGATTTTGGGATTGTGATTGTGTGATTGAGGTTGTGTGATTGTGGTTGTGTGATTGTGATTGTGTGATTGTGATTGTGTGATTGTGATTGTGTGATTGTGATTGTGTGATTGTGATTGTGTGATTGTGATTGTGTGACTGTGATTGTGTGATTGTGATTGTGCTTGTGTGACTGTGTGATTGTGTGATTGTGATTGTCTGATAGTGATTGTGTGTGTGTGACTGTGTGATTGTGTATGTGTGATTGTGATTGTGATTGTGATAGTGTGACTGTGTGATTGTGATTGTGCGACCGTGATTGTGTGATCGTGATTGCGTGATCGTGACTGTGTGATCGGGATTGTGTGATCGTGATTGAGTAATTGTGACTGTGTGATTGTGTGATTGTGATTGTGATTGTGATTGTGATTGTGTGACTGTGTGATTGTGATTGTGTGATCGTGATTGTGTGAATGTGTTATTGTGATTGTGTGATTGTGATTGTGTGATTGCGATTGTGTGATTGCGATTGTGTGATTGCGATTGTGTGATTGCGATTGTGTGATTGCGATTGTGTGATTGCGATTGTGTGATTGCGATTGTGTGATTGCGATTGTGTGATTGCGATTGTGTGATTGCGATTGTGTGATTGCGATTGTGTGATTGCGATTGTGTGATTGCGATTGTGTGATTGCGATTGTGTGATTGCGATTGTGTGATTGCGATTGTGTGATTGCGATTGTGTGATTACGATTGTGTGATTGCGATTGTGTGATTGCGATTGTGTGATTGCGATTGTGTGATTGCGATTGTGTGATTGCGATTGTGTGATTGCGATTGTGTGATTGCGATTGTGTGATTGCGATTGTGTGATTGCGATTGTGTGATTGCGATTGTGTGATTGTGATTGTTTGATAGTGATTGTGGGATTGTGACTGTGTTATTGTGTGATTGTGATTGTGATTGTGTGACTGTGAGATCGTGATTGTGTGATCGTGATTGTGTGATCGTGATTGTGTGATCGTGATTGTGTGATCGTGATTGTGTGATAGTGATTGTGTGATTGTGTGATCGTGATTGTGTGATCGTGATTGTGTGATCGTGATTGTGTGATAGTGATTGTGTGATAGTGATTGTGTGATCGTGATTGCGTGATCGTGATTGTGTGATCGTGATTGTGTGAGCGTGATTGTGTGATAGTGATTGTGTGATAGTGATTGTGTGATAGTGATTGTGTGATCGTGATTGCGTGATCGTGATTGTGTGATCGTGATTGTGGGACTGTGTGATTGCGACTGTGTGATCGTGATTGTGTGATCGTGATTGTGTGATTGTGATTGTGATTGTGATTGTGTGACTGTGTTATTGTGATTGTGTGATCGTGACTGTGTGATCGTGTTTGTGTGATCGTGATTGTGGGTTTGTGACTGTGTGATTGTGTGATTGTGATTGTGTGATCGTGATTGTGTGATTGTGATTGTGTGATTGTGATTGTGATTGTGATTGTGATTGTGATTGTGATTGTGTGACTGTGTGATTGTGATTGTGTGACTGTGATTGTGTGATCGTGATAGTGTGGTCGTGATTGTGTGATCGTGATTGTGGGATTGTGACTGTGTGATTGTGTGGTTGTGGTTGTGTGATTGTGATTGTGTGACTGTGATTGTGTGATTGTGAATGTGGGATTGTGATTGCGATTGTGTGATTGTGACTGTGTGGTCGTGATAGTGTGATCGTGATTGTGGGATTGTGACTGTGCGATTGTGTGGTTGTGGTTGTATGATCGTGATTGTGTGATCGTGATAGTGTGACCGTGATTGTGTGACCGTGATTGTATGATCGCGATTGTGTGATCGCGATTGTGTGATCGCGATTGTGTGAATGCGATTGTGTGATTGCGATTGTGTGATTGCGATTGTGTGATTGCGATTGTGTGATTGTGATTGTGTGATAGTGATTGTGGGATTGTGACTGTGTTATTGTGTGATTGTGATTGTGATTGTGTGACTGTGAGATCGTGATTGTGTGATCGTGATTGTGTGATCGTGATTGTGTGATCGTGATTGTGTGATAGTGATTGTGTGATTGTGATTGTGTGATAGTGATTGTGTGATCGTGATTGCGTGATCGTGATTGTGTGATCGTGATTGCGTGATCGTGATTGTGTGACTGTGTGATCGTGATTGTGTGATCGTGATTGTGTGATCGTGATTGTGTGATCGTGATTGTGTGATCGTGATTGTGTGATCGTGATTGAGTGATCGTGATTGTGTGATCGTGATTGTGCGATCGTGATTGTGTGATTGTGATTGTGTGATTGTGATTATGGAATTGTGATTGTGTGATTGTGTGATCGCGATTGTGCGATCGTGATTGTGTGATGGTGATTGTGTGATCGTGATTGTGAGATTCTGACTGTGTGATTGTGTGATCGTAACTGTGTGATCGTGACTGTGGGATCGTGATTGTGGGTTTGTGACTGTGTGATTGTGTGATTGTGATTGTGTGATTGTGGTTGTGTGATTGTGGTTGTGTGATTGTGGTTGTGTGATTGTGGTTGTGTGATTGTGGTTGTGTGATTGTGATTGTGTGATTGCGATTGTGTGATTGCGATTGTGTGATTGCGATTGTGTGATTGCGATTGTGTGATTGCGATTGTGTGATTGCGATTGTGTGATTGCGATTGTGTGATTGCGATTGTGTGATTGCGATTGTGTGATTGCGATTGTGTGATTGCGATTGTGTGATTGCGATTGTGTGATTGCGATTGTGTGATTGCGATTGTGTGATTGCGATTGTGTGATTGAGATTGTGTGATTGCGATTGTGTGATTGCGATAGTGTGATTGCGATTGTGTGATTGCGATTGTGTGATTGCGATTGTGTGATTGCGATTGTGTGATTGCGATTGTGTGATTGCGATTGTGTGATTGCGATTGTGTGATTGCGATTGTGTGATTGCGATTGTGTGATTGCGATTGTGTGATTGCGATTGTGTGATTCCGATTGTGTGATTGCGATTGTGTGATTGCGATTGTGTGATTGCGATTGTGTGATTGCGATTGTGTGATTGCGATTGTGTGATTGTGAATGTGTGATAGTGATTGTGGGATTGTGACTGTGTTATTGTGTGATTGTGATTGTGATTGTGTGACTGTGAGATCGTGATTGTGTGATCGTGATTGTGTGATCGTGATTGTGTGATAGTGATTGTGTGATTGTGTGATCGTGATTGGGTGATCGTGATTGTGTGATAGTGATTGTGTGATCGTGATTGTGTGATTGTGTGATTGTGATTGTGCGATCGTGATTGTGTGATGGTGATTGTGTGATCGTGATTGTGAGATTGTGACTGTGTGATTGTGTGATCGTAACTGTGTGATCGTGACTGTGGGATCGTGATTGTGGGTTTGTGACTGTGTGATTGTGTGATTGTGATTGTGTGATTGTGATCGTGTGATTGTGATCGTGTGATTGTGATTGTGTGATTGTGATTGTGTGATTGTGATTGTGTGATTGTGATTGTGTGATTGTGGTTGTGTGATTGTGGTTGTGTGATTGTGGTTGTGTGATTGTGGTTGTGTGATTGTGGTTGTGTGATTGTGGTTGTGTGATTGTGGTTGTGTGATTGTGATTGTGTGATTGTGATTGTGTGATTGTTATTGTGTGATTGTGATTGTGTGATTGTGATTGTGTGATCGTGATTGTGCGACTGTGTGATTGTGACTGTGTGATCGTGATTGTATGATCGTGATTGTGTGATTGTGATTGTGATTGTGATTGTGTGACTGTGTTATTGTGATTGTGTGATCGTGACTGTGTGATCGTGTTTGTGTGATCGTGATTGTGGGTTTGTGACTGTGTGATTGTGTGATTGTGATTGTGTGATTGTGATTGTGTGATCGTGATTGTGTGATTGTGATTGTGTGATTGTGATCGTGATTGTGATTGTGATTGTGATTGTGTGATTGTGATTGTGTGATTGTGATTGTGTGATTGTGATTGTGTGATCGTGATTGTGTGGTCGTGATTGTGTGATCGTGATTGTGTGATCGTGATTGTGTGATCGTGATTGTGTGATCGTGATTGTGTGATCGTGATTGTGTGATGGTGATTGTGTGATCGTGATTGTGTGATTGTGTGATTATGATTGTGTGACTGTGATTGTGTGATCGTGATTATGTGATCGTGATTGTGTGATCGTGATTGTGTGGTCGTGATTGTGTGATCGTGATTGTGTGATCGTGATTGTGTGATTGTGTGATTGTGATTGTGCGACTGTGATTGTGTGATCGTGATTGTGTGATCGTGATTGTGTAATCGTGATTGTGTGATCGTGATTGTGTGATCGTGATTGTGTGATTGTGTGATTATGATTGTGTGACTGTGATTGTGTGATCGTGATTATGTGATCGTGATTGTGTGATCGTGATTGTGTGGTCGTGATTGTGTGATCGTGATTGTGGGATTGTGATTGTGTGATTGTGATTGTGTGATTGTGTGATCGTGACTGTGATTGTGTGATTGTGATTGTGGGATTGTGACTGTGTGATTGTGTGGTTGTGGTTGTATGATCGTGATTGTGTGATCGTGATTGTGTGATCGTGATTGTGTGATCGTGATTGTGTGATCGTGATTGTGTGATCGTGATTGTGTGATAGTGATTGTGTGATAGTGATTGTGTGATCGTGATTGCGTGATCGTGATTGTGTGATCGTGATTGTGTGATATTGATTGTGTGACTGTGTGATTGTGATTGTGTGATTGTGATTGTGTGATCGTGATTGTGTGATCGTGATTGTGTGATCGTGATTGTGTGATCGTGATTGTGTGAGCGTGATTGTGTGATAGTGATTGTGTGATAGTGATTGTGTGATAGTGATTGTGTGATAGTGATTGTGTGATCGTGATTGCGTGATCGTGTTTGTGTGATCGTGATTGTGGGTTTGTGACTGTGTGATTGTGTGATTGTGATTGTGTGATCGTGATTGTGTGATCGTGATTGTGTGATTGTGATTGTGTGATTGTGATTGTTATTGTGATTGTGATTGTGATTGTGATTGTGATTGTGTGACTGTGTGATTGTGATTGTGTGACTGTGATTGTGTGATCGTGATAGTGTGGTCGTGATTGTGTGATCGTGATTGTGGGATTGTGACTGTGTGATTGTGTGGTTGTGGTTGTGTGATTGTGATTGTGTGACTGTGATTGTGCGATTGTGAATGTGGGATTGTGATTGCGATTGTGTGATTGTGACTGTGTGGTCGTGATAGTGTGATCGTGATTGTGGGATTGTGACTGTGCGATTGTGTGGTTGTGGTTGTATGATCGTGATTGTGTGATCGTGATAGTGTGACCGTGATTGTGTGACCGTGATTGTGTGATCGCGATTGTGTGATCGCGATTGTGTGATCGCGATTGTGTGATCGCGATTGTATGATCGCGATTGTGTGATCGCGATTGTGTGATCGCGATTGTGTGAATGCGATTGTGTGATTGCGATTGTGTGATTGCGATTGTGTGATTGCGATTGTGTGATTGTGATTGTGTGATAGTGATTGTGGGATTGTGACTGTGTTATTGTGTGATTGTGATTGTGATTGTGTGACTGTGAGATCGTGATTGTGTGATCGTGATTGTGTGACCGTGATTGTGTGATCGTGATTGTGTGATAGTGATTGTGTGATTGTGATTGTGTGATAGTGATTGTGTGATCGTGATTGCGTGATCGTGATTGTGTGATCGTGATTGTGTGGTCGTGATTGTGTGACTGTGTGATCGTGATTGTGTGATCGTGATTGTGTGATCGTGATTGTGTGATCGTGATTGTGTGATCGTGATTGTGTGATCGTGATTGTGTGATCGTGATTGAGTGATCGTGATTGTGTGATCGTGATTGTGTGATCGTGATTGTGTGATTGTGATTGTGTGATTGTGATTATGGAATTGTGATTGTGTGATTGTGTGATCGTGATTGTGCGATCGTGTTTGTGTGATGGTGATTGTGTGATCGTGATTGTGAGATTCTGACTGTGTGATTGTGTGATCGTAACTGTGTGATCGTGACTGTGGGATCGTGATTGTGGGTTTGTGACTGTGTGATTGTGTGATTGTGATTGTGTGATTGTGGTTGTGTGATTGTGGTTGTGTGATTGTGGTTGTGTGATTGTGGTTGTGTGATTGTGGTTGTGTGATTGTGATTGTGTGATTGCGATTGTGTGATTGCGATTGTGTGATTGCGATTGTGTGATTGCGATTGTGTGATTGCGATTGTGTGATTGCGATTGTGTGATTGCGATTGTGTGATTGTGATTGTGTGATTGCGATTGTGTGATTGCGATTGTGTGATTGCGATTGTGTGATTGCGATTGTGTGATTGCGATTGTGTGATTGCGATTGTGTGATTGCGATTGTGTGATTGCGATTGTGTGATTGCGATTGTGTGATTGAGATTGTGTGATTGCGATTGTGTGATTGCGATAGTGTGATTGCGATTGTGTGATTGCGATTGTGTGATTGCGATTGTGTGATTGCGATTGTGTGATTGCGATTGTGTGATTGCGATTGTGTGATTGCGATTGTGTGATTGCGATTGTGTGATTGCGATTGTGTGATTGCGATTGTGTGATTGCGATTGTGTGATTGCGATTGTGTGATTGCGATTGTGTGATTGCGATTGTGTGATTGTGATTGTGTGATAGTGATTGTGGGATTGTGACTGTGTTATTGTGTGATTGTGATTGTGATTGTGTGACTGTGAGATCGTGATTGTGTGATCGTGATTGTGTGATCGTGATTGTGTGATCGTGATTGTGTGATCGTGATTGTGTGATAGTGATTGTGTGATTGTGTGATCGTGATTGGGTGATCGTGATTGTGTGATAGTGATTGTGTGATCGTGATTGTGTGATTGTGTGATTGTGATTGTGCGATCGTGATTGTGTGATGGTGATTGTGTGATCGTGATTGTGAGATTGTGACTGTGTGATTGTGTGATCGTAACTGTGTGATCGTGACTGTGGGATCGTGATTGTGGGTTTGTGACTGTGTGATTGTGTGATTGTGATTGTGTGATTGTGATCGTGTGATTGTGATCGTGTGATTGTGATTGTGTGATTGTGATTGTGTGATTGTGATCGTGTGATTGTGATTGTGTGATTGTTATTGTGTGATTGTGATTGTGTGATTGTGATTGTGTGATCGTGATTGTGCGACTGTGTGATTGTGACTGTGTGATCGGGATTGTATGATCGTGATTGTGTGATTGTGATTGTGATTGTGATTGTGTGACTGTGTTATTGTGATTGTGTGATCGTGACTGTGTGATCGTGTTTGTGTGATCGTGATTGTGGGTTTGTGACTGTGTGATTGTGTGATTGTGATTGTGTGATTGTGATTGTGTGATCGTGATTGTGTGATTGTGATTGTGTGATTGTGATCGTGATTGTGATTGTGATTGTGATTGTGTGATTGTTATTGTGTGATTGTGATTGTGTGATTGTGATTGTGTGATTGTGATTGTGTGATCGTGATTGTGTGGTCGTGATTGTGTGATCGTGATTGTGTGATCGTGATTGTGTGATCGTGATTGTGTGATCGTGATTGTGTGATCGTGATTGTGTGATGGTGATTGTGTGATGGTGATTGTGTGATCGTGATTGTGTGATCGAGATTGTGTGATCGTGATTGTGTGATCGTGATTGTGTGATAGTGATGGTGTGATTGCGATTGTGTGATTGCGATTGTGTGATTGCGATTGTGTGATTGCGATTGTGTGATTGTGATTGTGTGATAGTGATTGTGGGATTGTGACTGTGTTATTGTGTGACTGTGATTGTGATTGTGTGACTGTGAGATCGTGATTGTGTGATCGTGATTGTGTGATAGTGATTGTCTGATAGTGATTGTGTGATCGTGATTGCGTGATCGTGATTGTGTGATCGTGATTGTGTGATATTGATTGTGTGACTGTGTGATTGTGATTGTGTGATTGTGATTGTGTGATCGTGATTGTGTGATCGTGATTGTGTGATCGTGATTGTGTGATCGTGATTGTGTGAGCGTGATTGTGTGATAGTGATTGTGTGATAGTGATTGTGTGATAGTGATTGTGTGATCGTGATTGCGTGATCGTGATTGTGTGATCGTGATTGTGTGACTGTGTGATTGTGACTGTGTGATCGTGATTGTGTGATCGTGATTGTGTGATTGTGATTGTGATTGTGATTGTGTGACTGTGTTATTGTGATTGTGTGATCGTGACTGTGTGATCGTGTTTGTGTGATCGTGATTGTGGGTTTGTGACTGTGTGATTGTGTGATTGTGATTGTGTGATCGTGATTGTGTGATTGTGATTGTGTGATTGTGATTGTGATTGTGATTGTGATTGTGATTGTGATTGTGATTGTGATTGTGATTGTGTGACTGTGTGATTGTGATTGTGTGACTGTGATTGTGTGATCGTGATAGTGTGGTCGTGATTGTGTGATCGTGATTGTGGGATTGTGACTGTGTGATTGTGTGGTTGTGGTTGTGTGATCGTGATTGCGTGATCGTGATTGTGTGAGCGTGATTGTGTGATAGTGATTGTGTGATAGTGATTGTGTGATAGTGATTGTGTGATAGTGATTGTGTGATCGTGATTGCGTGATCGTGATTGTGTGATCGTGATTGTGTGACTGTGTGATTGTGACTGTGTGATCGTGATTGTGTGATCGTGATTGTGTGATTGTGATTGTGATTGTGATTGTGTGACTGTGTTATTGTGATTGTGTGATTGTGATTGTGGGATTGTGATTGTGGGATTGTGATAGTGTGATGGTGTGATCGTGATTTTGCGATCGTGATTGTGTGATCGTGATTGTGTGATTGTGATTGTGATTGTGATTGTGTGATCGTGATTGTGTGATCGTGATTGTGTGATAGTGATTGTGTGATAGTGATTGTGTGATCGTGATTGTGTGAGCGTGATTGTGTCGTCGTAATTGTGTGATCGTGATTGTGTGATCGCAATTGTGGGATTGTGACTGTGTGATTGTGTGATTGTGATTGTGTGACTGTGTGATTGTGATTGTGTGATCGTGATTGTGTGACTGTGATTGTGTGGTTGTGATTTTGGGATTGTGATTGTGTGATTGAGGTTGTGTGATTGTGGTTGTGTGATTGTGATTGTGTGATTGTGATTGTGTGATTGTGATTGTGTGATTGTGACTGTGTGATTGTGATTGTGTGATTGTGATTGTGTGACTGTGATTGTGTGATTGTGATTGTGCTTGTGTGACTGTGTGATTGTGTGATTGTGATTGTCTGATAGTGATTGTGTGTGTGTGACTGTGTGATTGTGTATGTGTGATTGTGATTGTGATTGTGGTAGTGTGACTGTGTGATTGTGATTGTGTGATCGTGATTGTGTGATCGTGATTGTGTGATCGTGATTGTGTGATCGTGATTGTGTGATCGTGATTGTGTGATTGTGATTGTGTGACTGTGATTGTGTGATCGTGATTGTGTGATCGTGATTGTGTAATCGTGATTGTGTGATCGTGATTGTGTGATCGTGATTGTGTGATTGTGTGATTATGATTGTGTGACTGTGATTGTGTGATCGTGATTATGTGATCGTGATTGTGTGATCGTGATTGTGTGGTCGTGATTGTGTGATCGTGATTGTGGGATTGTGATTGTGTGATTGTGATTGTGTGATCGTGACTGTGATTGTGTGATTGTGATTGTGATTGTGATTGTGATTATGATTGTGTGACTGTGTGATTGTGATTGTGTGACTGTGATTGTGATTGTGATTGTGTGACTGTGATTGTGTGATCGTGACTGTGATTGTGTGATTGTGATTGTGATTGTGACTGTGATTGTGATTGTGTGACTGTGTGATTGTGATTGTGTGACTGTGATTGTGTGATCGTGATAGTGTGGTCGTGATTGTGTGATCGTGATTGTGGGATTGTGACTGTGTGATTGTGTGGTTGTGGTTGTGTGATAGTGATTGTGTGACTGTGATTGTGTGATTGTGATTGTGGGATTGTGATTGCGATTGTGTGATTGTGACTGTGTGGTTGTGATTGTGTGATCGTGATTGTGGGATTGTGACTGTGTGATTGTGTGGTTGTGGTTGTATGATCGTGATTGTGTGATCGTGATTGTGTGATCGTGATTGTGTGATCGTGATTGTGTGATCGTGATTGTGTGATCGTGATTGTGTGTTTGTGATTGTGTGATTGTGTGATTATGATTGTGTGACTGTGATTGTGTGATCGTGATTATGTGATCGTGATTGTGTGATCGTGATTGTGTGATCGTGATTGTGTGATCGTGACTGTGTGATCGTGATTGTGTGATTGTGATTGTGTGATTGTGATTGTGTGATTGTGATTGTGTGATTGTGATTGTGTGATTGTGATTGTGTGATTGTGATTGTGTGATTGTGATTGTGTGATCCTGATTGTGTGACTGTGATTGTGTGATTGTGATTGTGGGATTGTGATTGTGGGATTGTGATAGTGTGATGGTGTGATCGTGATTTTGCGATCGTGATTGTGTGATCGTGATTGTGTGATTGTGATTGTGATTGTGATTGTGTGATCGTGATTGTGTGATCGTGATTGTGTGATAGTGATTGTGTGATAGTGATTGTGTGATCGTGATTGTGTGAGCGTGATTGTGTCGTCGTAATTGTGTGATCGTGATTGTGTGATCGCAATTGTGGGATTGTGACTGTGTGATTGTGTGATTGTGATTGTGTGACTGTGTGATTGTGATTGTGTGATCGTGATTGTGTGACTGTGATTGTGTGGTTGTGATTTTGGGATTGTGATTGTGTGATTGAGGTTGTGTGATTGTGGTTGTGTGATTGTGATTGTGTGATTGTGATTGTGTGATTGTGATTGTGTGATTGTGATTGTGTGATTGTGATTGTGTGATTGTGATTGTGTGACTGTGATTGTGTGATTGTGATTGTGCTTGTGTGACTGTGTGATTGTGTGATTGTGATTGTCTGATAGTGATTGTGTGTGTGTGACTGTGTGATTGTGTATGTGTGATTGTGATTGTGATTGTGATAGTGTGACTGTGTGATTGTGATTGTGCGACCGTGATTGTGTGATCGTGATTGCGTGATCGTGACTGTGTGATCGGGATTGTGTGATCGTGATTGAGTAATTGTGACTGTGTGATTGTGTGATTGTGATTGTGATTGTGATTGTGATTGTGTGACTGTGTGATTGTGATTGTGTGATCGTGATTGTGTGAATGTGTTATTGTGATTGTGTGATTGTGATTGTGTGATTGCGATTGTGTGATTGCGATTGTGTGATTGCGATTGTGTGATTGCGATTGTGTGATTGCGATTGTGTGATTGCGATTGTGTGATTGCGATTGTGTGATTGCGATTGTGTGATTGCGATTGTGTGATTGCGATTGTGTGATTGCGATTGTGTGATTGCGATTGTGTGATTGCGATTGTGTGATTGCGATTGTGTGATTGCGATTGTGTGATTGCGATTGTGTGATTGCGATTGTGTGATTACGATTGTGTGATTGCGATTGTGTGATTGCGATTGTGTGATTGCGATTGTGTGATTGCGATTGTGTGATTGCGATTGTGTGATTGCGATTGTGTGATTGCGATTGTGTGATTGCGATTGTGTGATTGCGATTGTGTGATTGCGATTGTGTGATTGTGATTGTTTGATAGTGATTGTGGGATTGTGACTGTGTTATTGTGTGATTGTGATTGTGATTGTGTGACTGTGAGATCGTGATTGTGTGATCGTGATTGTGTGATCGTGATTGTGTGATCGTGATTGTGTGATCGTGATTGTGTGATAGTGATTGTGTGATTGTGTGATCGTGATTGTGTGATCGTGATTGTGTGATCGTGATTGTGTGATAGTGATTGTGTGATAGTGATTGTGTGATCGTGATTGCGTGATCGTGATTGTGTGATCGTGATTGTGTGAGCGTGATTGTGTGATAGTGATTGTGTGATAGTGATTGTGTGATAGTGATTGTGTGATCGTGATTGCGTGATCGTGATTGTGTGATCGTGATTGTGGGACTGTGTGATTGCGACTGTGTGATCGTGATTGTGTGATCGTGATTGTGTGATTGTGATTGTGATTGTGATTGTGTGACTGTGTTATTGTGATTGTGTGATCGTGACTGTGTGATCGTGTTTGTGTGATCGTGATTGTGGGTTTGTGACTGTGTGATTGTGTGATTGTGATTGTGTGATCGTGATTGTGTGATTGTGATTGTGTGATTGTGATTGTGATTGTGATTGTGATTGTGATTGTGATTGTGTGACTGTGTGATTGTGATTGTGTGACTGTGATTGTGTGATCGTGATAGTGTGGTCGTGATTGTGTGATCGTGATTGTGGGATTGTGACTGTGTGATTGTGTGGTTGTGGTTGTGTGATTGTGATTGTGTGACTGTGATTGTGTGATTGTGAATGTGGGATTGTGATTGCGATTGTGTGATTGTGACTGTGTGGTCGTGATAGTGTGATCGTGATTGTGGGATTGTGACTGTGCGATTGTGTGGTTGTGGTTGTATGATCGTGATTGTGTGATCGTGATAGTGTGACCGTGATTGTGTGACCGTGATTGTATGATCGCGATTGTGTGATCGCGATTGTGTGATCGCGATTGTGTGAATGCGATTGTGTGATTGCGATTGTGTGATTGCGATTGTGTGATTGCGATTGTGTGATTGTGATTGTGTGATAGTGATTGTGGGATTGTGACTGTGTTATTGTGTGATTGTGATTGTGATTGTGTGACTGTGAGATCGTGATTGTGTGATCGTGATTGTGTGATCGTGATTGTGTGATCGTGATTGTGTGATAGTGATTGTGTGATTGTGATTGTGTGATAGTGATTGTGTGATCGTGATTGCGTGATCGTGATTGTGTGATCGTGATTGCGTGATCGTGATTGTGTGACTGTGTGATCGTGATTGTGTGATCGTGATTGTGTGATCGTGATTGTGTGATCGTGATTGTGTGATCGTGATTGTGTGATCGTGATTGAGTGATCGTGATTGTGTGATCGTGATTGTGCGATCGTGATTGTGTGATTGTGATTGTGTGATTGTGATTATGGAATTGTGATTGTGTGATTGTGTGATCGCGATTGTGCGATCGTGATTGTGTGATGGTGATTGTGTGATCGTGATTGTGAGATTCTGACTGTGTGATTGTGTGATCGTAACTGTGTGATCGTGACTGTGGGATCGTGATTGTGGGTTTGTGACTGTGTGATTGTGTGATTGTGATTGTGTGATTGTGGTTGTGTGATTGTGGTTGTGTGATTGTGGTTGTGTGATTGTGGTTGTGTGATTGTGGTTGTGTGATTGTGATTGTGTGATTGCGATTGTGTGATTGCGATTGTGTGATTGCGATTGTGTGATTGCGATTGTGTGATTGCGATTGTGTGATTGCGATTGTGTGATTGCGATTGTGTGATTGCGATTGTGTGATTGCGATTGTGTGATTGCGATTGTGTGATTGCGATTGTGTGATTGCGATTGTGTGATTGCGATTGTGTGATTGCGATTGTGTGATTGCGATTGTGTGATTGAGATTGTGTGATTGCGATTGTGTGATTGCGATAGTGTGATTGCGATTGTGTGATTGCGATTGTGTGATTGCGATTGTGTGATTGCGATTGTGTGATTGCGATTGTGTGATTGCGATTGTGTGATTGCGATTGTGTGATTGCGATTGTGTGATTGCGATTGTGTGATTGCGATTGTGTGATTGCGATTGTGTGATTCCGATTGTGTGATTGCGATTGTGTGATTGCGATTGTGTGATTGCGATTGTGTGATTGCGATTGTGTGATTGCGATTGTGTGATTGTGAATGTGTGATAGTGATTGTGGGATTGTGACTGTGTTATTGTGTGATTGTGATTGTGATTGTGTGACTGTGAGATCGTGATTGTGTGATCGTGATTGTGTGATCGTGATTGTGTGATAGTGATTGTGTGATTGTGTGATCGTGATTGGGTGATCGTGATTGTGTGATAGTGATTGTGTGATCGTGATTGTGTGATTGTGTGATTGTGATTGTGCGATCGTGATTGTGTGATGGTGATTGTGTGATCGTGATTGTGAGATTGTGACTGTGTGATTGTGTGATCGTAACTGTGTGATCGTGACTGTGGGATCGTGATTGTGGGTTTGTGACTGTGTGATTGTGTGATTGTGATTGTGTGATTGTGATCGTGTGATTGTGATCGTGTGATTGTGATTGTGTGATTGTGATTGTGTGATTGTGATTGTGTGATTGTGATTGTGTGATTGTGATTGTGTGATTGTGGTTGTGTGATTGTGGTTGTGTGATTGTGGTTGTGTGATTGTGGTTGTGTGATTGTGGTTGTGTGATTGTGGTTGTGTGATTGTGGTTGTGTGATTGTGATTGTGTGATTGTGATTGTGTGATTGTTATTGTGTGATTGTGATTGTGTGATTGTGATTGTGTGATCGTGATTGTGCGACTGTGTGATTGTGACTGTGTGATCGTGATTGTATGATCGTGATTGTGTGATTGTGATTGTGATTGTGATTGTGTGACTGTGTTATTGTGATTGTGTGATCGTGACTGTGTGATCGTGTTTGTGTGATCGTGATTGTGGGTTTGTGACTGTGTGATTGTGTGATTGTGATTGTGTGATTGTGATTGTGTGATCGTGATTGTGTGATTGTGATTGTGTGATTGTGATCGTGATTGTGATTGTGATTGTGATTGTGTGATTGTGATTGTGTGATTGTGATTGTGTGATTGTGATTGTGTGATCGTGATTGTGTGGTCGTGATTGTGTGATCGTGATTGTGTGATCGTGATTGTGTGATCGTGATTGTGTGATCGTGATTGTGTGATCGTGATTGTGTGATGGTGATTGTGTGATCGTGATTGTGTGATTGTGTGATTATGATTGTGTGACTGTGATTGTGTGATCGTGATTATGTGATCGTGATTGTGTGATCGTGATTGTGTGGTCGTGATTGTGTGATCGTGATTGTGTGATCGTGATTGTGTGATTGTGTGATTGTGATTGTGCGACTGTGATTGTGTGATCGTGATTGTGTGATCGTGATTGTGTAATCGTGATTGTGTGATCGTGATTGTGTGATCGTGATTGTGTGATTGTGTGATTATGATTGTGTGACTGTGATTGTGTGATCGTGATTATGTGATCGTGATTGTGTGATCGTGATTGTGTGGTCGTGATTGTGTGATCGTGATTGTGGGATTGTGATTGTGTGATTGTGATTGTGTGATTGTGTGATCGTGACTGTGATTGTGTGATTGTGATTGTGATTGTGATTGTGATTATGATTGTGTGACTGTGTGATTGTGATTGTGTGACTGTGATTGTGATTGTGATTGTGATTATGATTGTGTGACTGTGTGATTGTGATTGTGTGACTGTGATTGTGTGATCGTGATAGTGTGGTCGTGATTGTGTGATCGTGATTGTGGGATTGTGACTGTGTGATTGTGTGGTTGTGGTTGTGTGATTGTGATTGTGTGACTGTGATTGTGTGATTGTGATTGTGGGATTGTGATTGCGATTGTGTGATTGTGACTGTGTGGTTGTGATTGTGTGATCGTGATTGTGGGATTGTGACTGTGTGATTGTGTGGTTGTGGTTGTATGATCGTGATTGTGTGATCGTGATTGTGTGATCGTGATTGTGTGATCGTGATTGTGTGATCGTGATTGTGTGATTGTGATTGTGTGATTGTGTGATTATGATTGTGTGACTGTGATTGTGTGATCGTGATTATGTGATCGTGATTGTGTGATCGTGATTGTGTGGTCGTGATTGTGTGATCGTGACTGTGTGATTGTGATTGTGTGATCGTGATTGTGTGATCGTGATTGTGTGATCGTGATTGTGTGATCGTGATTGTGTGATTGTGTGATTGTGATTGTGTGACTGTGATTGTGTGATCGTGATTGTGTGATCGTGATTGTGTAATCGTGATTGTGTGATCGTGATTGTGTGATCGTGATTGTGTGATTGTGTGATTATGATTGTGTGACTGTGATTGTGTGATCGTGATTATGTGATCGTGATTGTGTGATCGTGATTGTGTGGTCGTGATTGTGTGATCGTGATTGTGGGATTGTGATTGTGTGATTGTGATTGTGTGATCGTGACTGTGATTGTGTGATTGTGATTGTGATTGTGATTGTGATTATGATTGTGTGACTGTGTGATTGTGATTGTGTGACTGTGATTGTGATTGTGATTGTGATTATGATTGTGTGACTGTGTGATTGTGATTGTGTGACTGTGATTGTGTGATCGTGACTGTGATTGTGTGATTGTGATTGTGATTGTGACTGTGATTGTGATTGTGTGACTGTGTGATTGTGATTGTGTGACTGTGATTGTGTGATCGTGATAGTGTGGTCGTGATTGTGTGATCGTGATTGTGGGATTGTGACTGTGTGATTGTGTGGTTGTGGTTGTGTGATTGTGATTGTGTGACTGTGATTGTGTGATTGTGATTGTGGGATTGTGATTGCGATTGTGTGATTGTGACTGTGTGGTTGTGATTGTGTGATCGTGATTGTGGGATTGTGACTGTGTGATTGTCTGGTTGTGGTTGTATGATCGTGATTGTGTGATCGTGATTGTGTGATCGTGATTGTGTGATCGTGATTGTGTGATCGTGATTGTGTGATTGTGATTGTGTGATTGTGTGATTATGATTGTGTGACTGTGATTGTGTGATCGTGATTATGTGATCGTGATTGTGTGATCGTGATTGTGTGATCGTGATTGTGTGATGGTGATTGTGGGATTGTGATTGTGTGATTGTGATTGTGTGATCGTGACTGTGATTGTGTGATTGTGATTGTGATTGTGATTGCGATTATGATTGTGTGACTGTGTGATTGTGATTGTGTGACTGTGATTGTGATTGTGATAGTGATTATGATTGTGTGACTGTGTGATTGTGATTGTGTGACTGTGATTGTGTGATCGTGACTGTGATTGTGTGATTGTGATTGTGATTGTGACTGTGATTGTGATTGTGTGACTGTGTGATTGTGATTGTGTGACTGTGATTGCGTGATCGTGATAGTGTGGTCGTGATTGTGTGATCGTGATTGTGGGATTGTGACTGTGTGATTGTGTGGTTGTGGTTGTGTGATTGTGATTGTGTGACTGTGATTGTGTGATTGTGATTGTGGGATTGTGATTGCGATTGTGTGATTGTGACTGTGTGGTTGTGATTGTGTGATCGTGATTGTGGGATTGTGACTGTGTGATTGTGTGGTTGTGGTTGTATGATCGTGATTGTGTGATCGTGATTGTGTGATCGTGATTGTGTGATCGTGATTGTGTGATCGTGACTGTGTGATCGTGATTGTGTGATTGTGATTGTGTGATTGTGATTGTGTGATTGTGATTGTGTGATTGTGATTGTGTGATTGTGATTGTGTGATCCTGATTGTGTGACTGTGATTGTGTGATTGTGATTGTGGGATTGTGATTGTGGGATTGTGATAGTGTGATGGTGTGATCGTGATTTTGCGATCGTGATTGTGTGATCGTGATTGTGTGATTGTGATTGTGATTGTGATTGTGTGATCGTGATTGTGTGATCGTGATTGTGTGATAGTGATTGTGTGATAGTGATTGTGTGATCGTGATTGTGTGAGCGTGATTGTGTCGTCGTAATTGTGTGATCGTGATTGTGTGATCGCAATTGTGGGATTGTGACTGTGTGATTGTGTGATTGTGATTGTGTGACTGTGTGATTGTGATTGTGTGATCGTGATTGTGTGACTGTGATTGTGTGGTTGTGATTTTGGGATTGTGATTGTGTGATTGAGGTTGTGTGATTGTGGTTGTGTGATTGTGATTGTGTGATTGTGATTGTGTGATTGTGATTGTGTGATTGTGATTGTGTGATTGTGATTGTGTGATTGTGATTGTGTGACTGTGATTGTGTGATTGTGATTGTGCTTGTGTGACTGTGTGATTGTGTGATTGTGGTTGTATGATCGTGATTGTGTGATCGTGATAGTGTGACCGTGATTGTGTGACCGTGAGTGTGTGATCGCGATTGTGTGATCGCGATTGTGTGATCGCGATTGTGTGATCGCGATTGTGTGATCGCGATTGTGTGATCGCGATTGTATGATCGCGATTGTGTGATCGCGATTGTGTGATCGCGATTGTGTGAATGCGATTGTGTGATTGCGATTGTGTGATTGCGATTGTGTGATTGCGATTGTGTGATTGTGATTGTGTGATAGCGATTGTGGGATTGTGACTGTGTTATTGTGTGATTGTGATTGTGATTGTGTGACTGTGAGATCGTGATTGTGTGATCGTGATTGTGTGATCGTGATTGTGTGATCGTGATTGTGTGATAGTGATTGTGTGATTGTGATTGTGTGATAGTGATTGTGTGATCGTGATTGCGTGATCGTGATTGTGTGATCGTGATTGTGTGATCGTGATTGTGTGACTGTGTGATCGTGATTGTGTGATCGTGATTGTGTGATCGTGATTGTGTGATCGTGATTGTGTGATCGTGATTGTGTGATCGTGATTGAGTGATCGTGATTGTGTGATCGTGATTGTGTGATCGTGATTGTGTGATTGTGATTGTGTGATTGTGATTATGGAATTGTGATTGTGTGATTGTGTGATCGTGATTGTGCGATCGTGATTGTGTGATGGTGATTGTGTGATCGTGATTGTGAGATTCTGACTGTGTGATTGTGTGATCGTAACTGTGTGATCGTGACTGTGGGATCGTGATTGTGGGTTTGTGACTGTGCGATTGTGTGATTGTGATTGTGTGATTGTGGTTGTGTGATTGTGGTTGTGTGATTGTGGTTGTGTGATTGTGGTTGTGTGATTGTGATTGTGTGATTGCGATTGTGTGATTGCGATTGTGTGATTGCGATTGTGTGATTGCGATTATGTGATTGCGATTGTGTGATTGCGATTGTGTGATTGCGATTGTGTGATTGCGATTGTGTGATTGCGATTGTGTGATTGCGATTGTGTGATTGCGATTGTGTGATTGCGATTGTGTGATTGCGATTGTGTGATTGCGATTGTGTGATTGTGATTGTGTGATAGTGATTGTGGGATTGTGACTGTGTTATTGTGTGATTGTGATTGTGATTGTGTGACTGTGAGATCGTGATTGTGTGATCGTGATTGTGTGATCGTGATTGTGTGATCGTGATTGTGTGATAGTGATTGTGTGATTGTGTGATCGTGATTGGGTGATCGTGATTGTGTGATTGTGTGATTGTGATTGTGCGATCGTGATTGTGTGATGGTGATTGTGTGATCGTGATTGTGAGATTGTGACTGTGTGATTGTGTGATCGTAACTGTGTGATCGTGACTGTGGGATCGTGATTGTGGGTTTGTGACTGTGTGATTGTGTGATTGTGATTGTGTGATTGTGATCGTGTGATTGTGATCGTGTGATTGTGATTGTGTGATTGTGATTGTGTGATTGTGATTGTGTGATTGTGATTGTGTGATTGTGATTGTGTGATTGTGGTTGTGTGATTGTGGTTGTGTGATTGTGGTTGTGTGGTTGTGGTTGTGTGATCGTGATTGCGTGATCGTGATTGTGTGAGCGTGATTGTGTGATAGTGATTGTGTGATAGTGATTGTGTGATAGTGATTGTGTGATCGTGATTGCGTGATCGTGATTGTGTGATCGTGATTGTGTGACTGTGTGATTGTGACTGTGTGATCGTGATTGTGTGATCGTGATTGTGTGATTGTGATTGTGATTGTGATTGTGTGACTGTGTTATTGTGATTGTGTGATTGTGATTGTGGGATTGTGATTGTGGGATTGTGATAGTGTGATGGTGTGATCGTGATTTTGCGATCGTGATTGTGTGATCGTGATTGTGTGATTGTGATTGTGATTGTGATTGTGTGATCGTGATTGTGTGATCGTGATTGTGTGATAGTGATTGTGTGATAGTGATTGTGTGATCGTGATTGTGTGAGCGTGATTGTGTCGTCGTAATTGTGTGATCGTGATTGTGTGATCGCAATTGTGGGATTGTGACTGTGTGATTGTGTGATTGTGATTGTGTGACTGTGTGATTGTGATTGTGTGATCGTGATTGTGTGACTGTGATTGTGTGGTTGTGATTTTGGGATTGTGATTGTGTGATTGAGGTTGTGTGATTGTGGTTGTGTGATTGTGATTGTGTGATTGTGATTGTGTGATTGTGATTGTGTGATTGTGATTGTGTGATTGTGATTGTGTGATTGTGATTGTGTGATTGTGATTGTGTGACTGTGATTGTGTGATTGTGATTGTGCTTGTGTGACTGTGTGATTGTGTGATTGTGATTGTCTGATAGTGATTGTGTGTGTGTGACTGTGTGATTGTGTATGTGTGATTGTGATTGTGATTGTGATAGTGTGACTGTGTGATTGTGATTGTGTGATCGTGATTGTGTGATCGTGATTGTGTGATCGTGATTGTGTGATCGTGATTGTGTGATCGTGATTGTGTGATTGTGTGATTGTGATTGTGCGACTGTGATTGTGTGATCGTGATTGTGTGATCGTGATTGTGTAATCGTGATTGTGTGATCGTGATTGTGTGATCGTGATTGTGTGATTGTGTGATTATGATTGTGTGACTGTGATTGGGTGATCGTGATTATGTGATCGTGATTGTGTGATCGTGATTGTGTGGTCGTGATTGTGTGATCGTGATTGTGGGATTGTGATTGTGTGATTGTGATTGTGTGATCGTGACTGTGATTGTGTGATTGTGATTGTGATTGTGATTGTGATTATGATTGTGTGACTGTGTGATTGTGATTGTGTGACTGTGATTGTGATTGTGATTGTGATTATGATTGTGTGACTGTGTGATTGTGATTGTGTGACTGTGATTGTGTGATCGTGATAGTGTGGTCGTGATTGTGTGATCGTGATTGTGGGATTGTGACTGTGTGATTGTGTGGTTGTGGTTGTGTGATTGTGATTGTGTGACTGTGATTGTGTGATTGTGAATGTGGGATTGTGATTGCGATTGTGTGATTGTGACTGTGTGGTTGTGATTGTGTGATCGTGATTGTGGGATTGTGACTGTGTGATTGTGTGGTTGTGGTTGTATGATCGTGATTGTGTGATCGTGATTGTGTGATCGTGATTGTGTGATCGTGATTGTGTGATTGTGATTGTGTGATTGTGTGATTATGATTGTGTGACTGTGATTGTGTGATCGTGATTATGTGATCGTGATTGTGTGATCGTGATTGTGTGGTCGTGATTGTGTGATCGTGACTGTGTGATTGTGATTGTGTGATCGTGATTGTGTGATCGTGATTGTGTGATCGTGATTGTGTGATCGTGATTGTGTGATTGTGTGATTGTGATTGTGTGACTGTGATTGTGTGATCGTGATTGTGTGATCGTGATTGTGTAATCGTGATTGTGTGATCGTGATTGTGTGATCGTGATTGTGTGATTGTGTGATTATGATTGTGTGACTGTGATTGTGTGATCGTGATTATGTGATCGTGATTGTGTGATCGTGATTGTGTGGTCGTGATTGTGTGATCGTGATTGTGGGATTGTGATTGTGTGATTGTGATTGTGTGATCGTGACTGTGATTGTGTGATTGTGATTGTGATTGTGATTGTGATTATGATTGTGTGACTGTGTGATTGTGATTGTGTGACTGTGATTGTGATTGTGATTGTGATTATGATTGTGTGACTGTGTGATTGTGATTGTGTGACTGTGATTGTGTGATCGTGACTGTGATTGTGTGATTGTGATTGTGATTGTGACTGTGATTGTGATTGTGTGACTGTGTGATTGTGATTGTGTGACTGTGATTGTGTGATCGTGATAGTGTGGTCGTGATTGTGTGATCGTGATTGTGGGATTGTGACTGTGTGATTGTGTGGTTGTGGTTGTGTGATTGTGATTGTGTGACTGTGATTGTGTGATTGTGATTGTGGGATTGTGATTGCGATTGTGTGATTGTGACTGTGTGGTTGTGATTGTGTGATCGTGATTGTGGGATTGTGACTGTGTGATTGTCTGGTTGTGGTTGTATGATCGTGATTGTGTGATCGTGATTGTGTGATCGTGATTGTGTGATCGTGATTGTGTGATCGTGATTGTGTGATCGTGATTGTGTGATTGTGATTGTGTGATTGTGTGATTATGATTGTGTGACTGTGATTGTGTGATCGTGATTATGTGATCGTGATTGTGTGATCGTGATTGTGTGATCGTGATTGTGTGATGGTGATTGTGGGATTGTGATTGTGTGATTGTGATTGTGTGATCGTGACTGTGATTGTGTGATTGTGATTGTGATTGTGATTGCGATTATGATTGTGTGACTGTGTGATTGTGATTGTGTGACTGTGATTGTGATTGTGATTGTGATTATGATTGTGTGACTGTGTGATTGTGATTGTGTGACTGTGATTGTGTGATCGTGACTGTGATTGTGTGATTGTGATTGTGATTGTGACTGTGATTGTGATTGTGTGACTGTGTGATTGTGATTGTGTGACTGTGATTGCGTGATCGTGATAGTGTGGTCGGGATTGTGTGATCGTGATTGTGGGATTGTGACTGTGTGATTGTGTGGTTGTGGTTGTGTGATTGTGATTGTGTGACTGTGATTGTGTGATTGTGATTGTGGGATTGTGATTGCGATTGTGTGATTGTGACTGTGTGGTTGTGATTGTGTGATCGTGATTGTGGGATTGTGACTGTGTGATTGTGTGGTTGTGGTTGTATGATCGTGATTGTGTGATCGTGATTGTGTGATCGTGATTGTGTGATCGTGATTGTGTGATCGTGACTGTGTGATCGTGATTGTGTGATTGTGATTGTGTGATTGTGATTGTGTGATTGTGATTGTGTGATTGTGATTGTGTGATTGTGATTGTGTGATTGTGATTGTGTGATCCTGATTGTGTGACTGTGATTGTGTGATTGTGATTGTGGGATTGTGATTGTGGGATTGTGATAGTGTGATGGTGTGATCGTGATTTTGCGATCGTGATTGTGTGATCGTGATTGTGTGATTGTGATTGTGATTGTGATTGTGTGATCGTGATTGTGTGATCGTGATTGTGTGATAGTGATTGTGTGATAGTGATTGTGTGATCGTGATTGTGTGAGCGTGATTGTGTCGTCGATAATTGTGTGATCGTGATTGTGTGATCGCAATTGTGGGATTGTGACTGTGTGATTGTGTGATTGTGATTGTGTGACTGTGTGATTGTGATTGTGTGATCGTGATTGTGTGACTGTGATTGTGTGGTTGTGATTTTGGGATTGTGATTGTGTGATTGAGGTTGCGTGATCGTGATTGTGTGATGGTGATTGTGTGATCGTGATTGTGAGATTCTGACTGTGTGATTGTGTGATCGTAACTGTGTGATCGTGACTGTGGGATCGTGATTGTGGGTTTGTGACTGTGCGATTGTGTGATTGTGATTGTGTGATTGTGGTTGTGTGATTGTGGTTGTGTGATTGTGGTTGTGTGATTGTGGTTGTGTGATTGTGATTGTGTGATTGCGATTGTGTGATTGCGATTGTGTGATTGCGATTGTGTGATTGCGATTATGTGATTGCGATTGTGTGATTGCGATTGTGTGATTGCGATTGTGTGATTGCGATTGTGTGATTGCGATTGTGTGATTGCGATTGTGTGATTGCGATTGTGTGATTGCGATTGTGTGATTGCGATTGTGTGATTGCGATTGTGTGATTGTGATTGTGTGATAGTGATTGTGGGATTGTGACTGTGTTATTGTGTGATTGTGATTGTGATTGTGTGACTGTGAGATCGTGATTGTGTGATCGTGATTGTGTGATCGTGATTGTGTGATCGTGATTGTGTGATAGTGATTGTGTGATTGTGTGATCGTGATTGGGTGATCGTGATTGTGTGATTGTGTGATTGTGATTGTGCGATCGTGATTGTGTGATGGTGATTGTGTGATCGTGATTGTGAGATTGTGACTGTGTGATTGTGTGATCGTAACTGTGTGATCGTGACTGTGGGATCGTGATTGTGGGTTTGTGACTGTGTGATTGTGTGATTGTGATTGTGTGATTGTGATCGTGTGATTGTGATCGTGTGATTGTGATTGTGTGATTGTGATTGTGTGATTGTGATTGTGTGATTGTGATTGTGTGATTGTGATTGTGTGATTGTGGTTGTGTGATTGTGGTTGTGTGATTGTGGTTGTGTGGTTGTGGTTGTGTGATCGTGATTGCGTGATCGTGATTGTGTGAGCGTGATTGTGTGATAGTGATTGTGTGATAGTGATTGTGTGATAGTGATTGTGTGATCGTGATTGCGTGATCGTGATTGTGTGATCGTGATTGTGTGACTGTGTGATTGTGACTGTGTGATCGTGATTGTGTGATCGTGATTGTGTGATTGTGATTGTGATTGTGATTGTGTGACTGTGTTATTGTGATTGTGTGATTGTGATTGTGGGATTGTGATTGTGGGATTGTGATAGTGTGATGGTGTGATCGTGATTTTGCGATCGTGATTGTGTGATCGTGATTGTGTGATTGTGATTGTGATTGTGATTGTGTGATCGTGATTGTGTGATCGTGATTGTGTGATAGTGATTGTGTGATAGTGATTGTGTGATCGTGATTGTGTGAGCGTGATTGTGTCGTCGTAATTGTGTGATCGTGATTGTGTGATCGCAATTGTGGGATTGTGACTGTGTGATTGTGTGATTGTGATTGTGTGACTGTGTGATTGTGATTGTGTGATCGTGATTGTGTGACTGTGATTGTGTGGTTGTGATTTTGGGATTGTGATTGTGTGATTGAGGTTGTGTGATTGTGGTTGTGTGATTGTGATTGTGTGATTGTGATTGTGTGATTGTGATTGTGTGATTGTGATTGTGTGATTGTGATTGTGTGATTGTGATTGTGTGATTGTGATTGTGTGACTGTGATTGTGTGATTGTGATTGTGCTTGTGTGACTGTGTGATTGTGTGATTGTGATTGTCTGATAGTGATTGTGTGTGTGTGACTGTGTGATTGTGTATGTGTGATTGTGATTGTGATTGTGATAGTGTGACTGTGTGATTGTGATTGTGTGATCGTGATTGTGTGATCGTGATTGTGTGATCGTGATTGTGTGATCGTGATTGTGTGATCGTGATTGTGTGATTGTGTGATTGTGATTGTGCGACTGTGATTGTGTGATCGTGATTGTGTGATCGTGATTGTGTAATCGTGATTGTGTGATCGTGATTGTGTGATCGTGATTGTGTGATTGTGTGATTATGATTGTGTGACTGTGATTGTGTGATCGTGATTATGTGATCGTGATTGTGTGATCGTGATTGTGTGGTCGTGATTGTGTGATCGTGATTGTGGGATTGTGATTGTGTGATTGTGATTGTGTGATCGTGACTGTGATTGTGTGATTGTGATTGTGATTGTGATTGTGATTATGATTGTGTGACTGTGTGATTGTGATTGTGTGACTGTGATTGTGATTGTGATTGTGATTATGATTGTGTGACTGTGTGATTGTGATTGTGTGACTGTGATTGTGTGATCGTGATAGTGTGGTCGTGATTGTGTGATCGTGATTGTGGGATTGTGACTGTGTGATTGTGTGGTTGTGGTTGTGTGATTGTGATTGTGTGACTGTGATTGTGTGATTGTGATTGTGGGATTGTGATTGCGA
This sequence comes from Megachile rotundata, assembly GCF_050947335.1. Lineage (NCBI taxonomy): Eukaryota > Metazoa > Arthropoda > Insecta > Hymenoptera > Megachilidae > Megachile > Megachile rotundata. The sequence continues at coordinate 1,862,126 of NC_134997.1, read as the reverse complement.
TTGTGTGATTGTGACTGTGTGGTTGTGATTGTGTGATCGTGATTGTGGGATTGTGACTGTGTGATTGTGTGGTTGTGGTTGTATGATCGTGATTGTGTGATCGTGATTGTGTGATCGTGATTGTGTGATCGTGATTGTGTGATCGTGATTGTGTGATTGTGATTGTGTGATTGTGTGATTATGATTGTGTGACTGTGATTGTGTGATCGTGATTATGTGATCGTGATTGTGTGATCGTGATTGTGTGGTCGTGATTGTGTGATCGTGACTGTGTGATTGTGATTGTGTGATCGTGATTGTGTGATCGTGATTGTGTGATCGTGATTGTGTGATCGTGATTGTGTGATTGTGTGATTGTGATTGTGTGACTGTGATTGTGTGATCGTGATTGTGTGATCGTGATTGTGTAATCGTGATTGTGTGATCGTGATTGTGTGATCGTGATTGTGTGATTGTGTGATTATGATTGTGTGACTGTGATTGTGTGATCGTGATTATGTGATCGTGATTGTGTGATCGTGATTGTGTGGTCGTGATTGTGTGATCGTGATTGTGGGATTGTGATTGTGTGATTGTGATTGTGTGATCGTGACTGTGATTGTGTGATTGTGATTGTGATTGTGATTGTGATTATGATTGTGTGACTGTGTGATTGTGATTGTGTGACTGTGATTGTGATTGTGATTGTGATTATGATTGTGTGACTGTGTGATTGTGATTGTGTGACTGTGATTGTGTGATCGTGACTGTGATTGTGTGATTGTGATTGTGATTGTGACTGTGATTGTGATTGTGTGACTGTGTGATTGTGATTGTGTGACTGTGATTGTGTGATCGTGATAGTGTGGTCGTGATTGTGTGATCGTGATTGTGGGATTGTGACTGTGTGATTGTGTGGTTGTGGTTGTGTGATTGTGATTGTGTGACTGTGATTGTGTGATTGTGATTGTGGGATTGTGAATGCGATTGTGTGATTGTGACTGTGTGGTTGTGATTGTGTGATCGTGATTGTGGGATTGTGACTGTGTGATTGTCTGGTTGTGGTTGTATGATCGTGATTGTGTGATCGTGATTGTGTGATCGTGATTGTGTGATCGTGATTGTGTGATCGTGATTGTGTGATCGTGATTGTGTGATTGTGATTGTGTGATTGTGTGATTATGATTGTGTGACTGTGATTGTGTGATCGTGATTATGTGATCGTGATTGTGTGATCGTGATTGTGTGATCGTGATTGTGTGATGGTGATTGTGGGATTGTGATTGTGTGATTGTGATTGTGTGATCGTGACTGTGATTGTGTGATTGTGATTGTGATTGTGATTGCGATTATGATTGTGTGACTGTGTGATTGTGATTGTGTGACTGTGATTGTGATTGTGATTGTGATTATGATTGTGTGACTGTGTGATTGTGATTGTGTGACTGTGATTGTGTGATCGTGACTGTGATTGTGTGATTGTGATTGTGATTGTGACTGTGATTGTGATTGTGTGACTGTGTGATTGTGATTGTGTGACTGTGATTGCGTGATCGTGATAGTGTGGTCGGGATTGTGTGATCGTGATTGTGGGATTGTGACTGTGTGATTGTGTGGTTGTGGTTGTGTGATTGTGATTGTGTGACTGTGATTGTGTGATTGTGATTGTGGGATTGTGATTGCGATTGTGTGATTGTGACTGTGTGGTTGTGATTGTGTGATCGTGATTGTGGGATTGTGACTGTGTGATTGTGTGGTTGTGGTTGTATGATCGTGATTGTGTGATCGTGATTGTGTGATCGTGATTGTGTGATCGTGATTGTGTGATCGTGACTGTGTGATCGTGATTGTGTGATTGTGATTGTGTGATTGTGATTGTGTGATTGTGATTGTGTGATTGTGATTGTGTGATTGTGATTGTGTGATTGTGATTGTGTGATCCTGATTGTGTGACTGTGATTGTGTGATTGTGATTGTGGGATTGTGATTGTGGGATTGTGATAGTGTGATGGTGTGATCGTGATTTTGCGATCGTGATTGTGTGATCGTGATTGTGTGATTGTGATTGTGATTGTGATTGTGTGATCGTGATTGTGTGATCGTGATTGTGTGATAGTGATTGTGTGATAGTGATTGTGTGATCGTGATTGTGTGAGCGTGATTGTGTCGTCGTAATTGTGTGATCGTGATTGTGTGATCGCAATTGTGGGATTGTGACTGTGTGATTGTGTGATTGTGATTGTGTGACTGTGTGATTGTGATTGTGTGATCGTGATTGTGTGACTGTGATTGTGTGGTTGTGATTTTGGGATTGTGATTGTGTGATTGAGGTTGTGTGATTGTGGTTGTGTGATTGTGATTGTGTGATTGTGATTGTGTGATTGTGATTGTGTGATTGTGATTGTGTGATTGTGATTGTGTGATTGTGATTGTGTGACTGTGATTGTGTGATTGTGATTGTGCTTGTGTGACTGTGTGATTGTGTGATTGTGGTTGTATGATCGTGATTGTGTGACCGTGATTGTGTGACCGTGAGTGTGTGATTGCGATTGTGTGATTGCGATTGTGTGATTGCGATTGTGTGATTGCGATTGTGTGATTGCGATTGTGTGATTGAGATTGTGTGATTGCGATTGTGTGATTGCGATAGTGTGATTGCGATTGTGTGATTGCGATTGTGTGATTGCGATTGTGTGATTGCGATTGTGTGATTGCGATTGTGTGATTGCGATTGTGTGATTGCGATTGTGTGATTGCGATTGTGTGATTGCGATTGTGTGATTGCGATTGTGTGATTGCGATTGTGTGATTCCGATTGTGTGATTGCGATTGTGTGATTGCGATTGTGTGATTGCGATTGTGTGATTGCGATTGTGTGATTGTGATTGTGTGATAGTGATTGTGGGATTGTGACTGTGTTATTGTGTGATTGTGATTGTGATTGTGTGACTGTGAGATCGTGATTGTGTGATCGTGATTGTGTGATCGTGATTGTGTGATCGTGATTGTGTGATAGTGATTGTGTGATTGTGTGATCGTGATTGGGTGATCGTGATTGTGTGATAGTGATTGTGTGATCGTGATTGTGTGATTGTGTGATTGTGATTGTGCGATCCTGATTGTGTGATGGTGATTGTGTGATCGTGATTGTGAGATTGTGACTGTGTGATTGTGTGATCGTAACTGTGTGATCGTGACTGTGGGATCGTGATTGTGGGTTTGTGACTGTGTGATTGTGTGATTGTGATTGTGTGATTGTGATCGTGTGATTGTGATCGTGTGATTGTGATTGTGTGATTGTGATTGTGTGATTGTGATTGTGTGATTGTGATTGTGTGATTGTGATTGTGTGATTGTGGTTGTGTGATTGTGGTTGTGTGATTGTGGTTGTGTGATTGTGGTTGTGTGATTGTGGTTGTGTGATTGTGGTTGTGTGATTGTGGTTGTGTGATTGTGATTGTGTGATTGTGATTGTGTGATTGTTATTGTGTGATTGTGATTGTGTGATTGTGATTGTGTGATCGTGATTGTGCGACTGTGTGATTGTGACTGTGTGATCGTGATTGTATGATCGTGATTGTGTGATTGTGATTGTGATTGTGATTGTGTGACTGTGTTATTGTGATTGTGTGATCGTGACTGTGTGATCGTGTTTGTGTGATCGTGATTGTGGGTTTGTGACTGTGTGATTGTGTGATTGTGATTGTGTGATTGTGATTGTGTGATCGTGATTGTGTGATTGTGATTGTGTGATTGTGATCGTGATTGTGATTGTGATTGTGATTGTGTGATTGTGATTGTGTGATTGTGATTGCGTGATTGTGATTGTGTGATCGTGATTGTGTGGTCGTGATTGTGTGATCGTGATTGTGTGATCGTGATTGTGTGATCGTGATTGTGTGATCGTGATTGTGTGATCGTGATTGTGTGATGGTGATTGTGTGATGGTGATTGTGTGATCGTGATTGTGTGATCGTGATTGTGTGATAGTGATGGTGTGATTGCGATTGTGTGATTGCGATTGTGTGATTGCGATTGTGTGATTGCGATTGTGTGATTGTGATTGTGTGATAGTGATTGTGGGATTGTGACTGTGTTATTGTGTGACTGTGATTGTGATTGTGTGACTGTGAGATCGTGATTGTGTGATCGTGATTGTGTGATCGTGATTGTGTGATCGTGATTGTGTGATCGTGATTGTGTGATAGTGATTGTGTGATTGTGTGATCGTGATTGTGTGATCGTGATTGTGTGATCGTGATTGTGTGATAGTGATTGTGTGATAGTGATTGTGTGATCGTGATTGCGTGATCGTGATTGTGTGATCGTGATTGTGTGATATTGATTGTGTGACTGTGTGATTGTGATTGTGTGATTGTGATTGTGTGATCGTGATTGTGTGATCGTGATTGTGTGATCGTGATTGTGTGATCGTGATTGTGTGAGCGTGATTGTGTGATAGTGATTGTGTGATAGTGATTGTGTGATAGTGATTGTGTGATCGTGATTGCGTGATCGTGATTGTGTGATCGTGATTGTGTGATATTGATTGTGTGACTGTGTGATTGTGATTGTGTGATTGTGATTGTGTGGTCGTGATTGTGTGATCGTGATTGTGTGATCGTGATTGTGTGAGCGTGATTGTGTGATAGTGATTGTGTGATAGTGATTGTGTGATAGTGATTGGGTGATCGTGATTGCGTGATCGTGATTGTGTGATCGTGATTGTGGGACTGTGTGATTGCGACTGTGTGATCGTGATTGTGTGATCGTGATTGTGTGATTGTGATTGTGATTGTGATTGTGTGACTGTGTTATTGTGATTGTGTGATCGTGACTGTGTGATCGTGTTTGTGTGATCGTGATTGTGGGTTTCTGACTGTGTGATTGTGTGATTGTGATTGTGTGATCGTGATTGTGTGATTGTGATTGTGTGATTGTGATTGTGATTGTGATTGTGATTGTGATTGTGATTGTGTGACTGTGTGATTGTGATTGTGTGACTGTGATTGTGTGATCGTGATAGTGTGGTCGTGATTGTGTGATCGTGATTGTGGGATTGTGACTGTGTGATTGTGTGGTTGTGGTTGTGTGATTGTGATTGTGTGACTGTGATTGTGTGATTGTGAATGTGGGATTGTGATTGCGATTGTGTGATTGTGACTGTGTGGTCGTGATAGTGTGATCGTGATTGTGGGATTGTGACTGTGCGATTGTGTGGTTGTGGTTGTATGATCGTGATTGTGTGATCGTGATAGTGTGACCGTGATTGTGTGACCGTGATTGTGTGATCGCGATTGTGTGATCGCGATTGTGTGATCGCGATTGTGTGATCGCGATTGTGTGATCGCGACTGTGTGATCGCGATTGTATGATCGCGATTGTGTGATCGCGATTGTGTGATCGCGATTGTGTGAATGCGATTGTGTGATTACGATTGTGTGATTGCGATTGTGTGATTGCGATTGTGTGATTGTGATTGTGTGATAGTGATTGTGGGATTGTGACTGTGTTATTGTGTGATTGTGATTGTGATTGTGTGACTGTGAGATCATGATTGAGTGATCGTGATTGTGTGATCGTGATTGTGTGATCGTGATTGTGTGATTGTGATTGTGTGATTGTGATTATGGAATTGTGGTTGTGTGATTGTGTGATCGTGATTGTGCGATCGTGATTGTGTGATGGTGATTGTGTGATCGTGATTGTGAGATTCTGACTGTGTGATTGTGTGATCGTAACTGTGTGATCGTGACTGTGGGATCGTGATTGTGGGTTTGTGACTGTGTGATTGTGTGATTGTGATTGTGTGATTGTGGTTGTGTGATTGTGGTTGTGTGATTGTGGTTGTGTGATTGTGGTTGTGTGATTGTGATTGTGTGATTGCGATTGTGTGATTGCGATTGTGTGATTGCGATTGTGTGATTGCGATTGTGTGATTGCGATTGTGTGATTGCGATTGTGTGATTGCGATTGTGTGATTGCGATTGTGTGATTGCGATTGTGTGATTGCGATTGTGTGATTGCGATTGTGTGATTGCGATTGTGTGATTGCGATTGTGTGATTGCGATTGTGTGATTGCGATTGTGTGATTGCGATTGTGTGATTGAGATTGTGTGATTGCGATTGTGTGATTGCGATAGTGTGATTGCGATTGTGTGATTGCGATTGTGTGATTGCGATTGTGTGATTGCGATTGTGTGATTGCGATTGTGTGATTGCGATTGTGTGATTGCGATTGTGTGATTGCGATTGTGTGATTGCGATTGTGTGATTGCGATTGTGTGATTGCGATTGTGTGATTCCGATTGTGTGATTGCGATTGTGTGATTGCGATTGTGTGATTGCGATTGTGTGATTGCGATTGTGTGATTGTGATTGTGTGATAGTGATTGTGGGATTGTGACTGTGTTATTGTGTGATTGTGATTGTGATTGTGTGACTGTGAGATCGTGATTGTGTGATCGTGATTGTGTGATCGTGATTGTGTGATCGTGATTGTGTGATAGTGATTGTGTGATTGTGTGATCGTGATTGGGTGATCGTGATTGTGTGATAGTGATTGTGTGATCGTGATTGTGTGATTGTGTGATTGTGATTGTGCGATCGTGATTGTGTGATGGTGATTGTGTGATCGTGATTGTGAGATTGTGACTGTGTGATTGTGTGATCGTAACTGTGTGATCGTGACTGTGGGATCGTGATTGTGGGTTTGTGACTGTGTGATTGTGTGATTGTGATTGTGTGATTGTGATCGTGTGATTGTGATCGTGTGATTGCGATTGTGTGATTGTGATTGTGTGATTGTGATTGTGTGATTGTGGTTGTGTGATTGTGGTTGTGTGATTGTGGTTGTGTGATTGTGGTTGTGTGATTGTGGTTGTGTGATTGTGGTTGTGTGATTGTGGTTGTGTGATTGTGATTGTGTGATTGTGATTGTGTGATTGTTATTGTGTGATTGTGATTGTGTGATTGTGATTGTGTGATCGTGATTGTGCGACTGTGTGATTGTGACTGTGTGATCGTGATTGTATGATCGTGATTGTGTGATTGTGATTGTGATTGTGATTGTGTGACTGTGTTATTGTGATTGTGTGATCGTGACTGTGTGATCGTGTTTGTGTGATCGTGATTGTGGGTTTGTGACTGTGTGATTGTGTGATTGTGATTGTGTGATTGTGATTGTGTGATCGTGATTGTGTGATTGTGATTGTGTGATTGTGATCGTGATTGTGATTGTGATTGTGATTGTGTGATTGTGATTGTGTGATTGTGATTGTGTGATTGTGATTGTGTGATTGTGATTGTGTGATTGTGATTGTGTGATCGTGATTGTGTGGTCGTGATTGTGTGATCGTGATTGTGTGATCGTGATTGTGTGATCGTGATTGTGTGATCGTGATTGTGTGATCGTGATTGTGTGATGGTGATTGTGTGATGGTGATTGTGTGATCGTGATTGTGTGATCGTGATTGTGTGATAGTGATGGTGTGATTGCGATTGTGTGATTGCGATTGTGTGATTGCGATTGTGTGATTGCGATTGTGTGATTGTGATTGTGTGATAGTGATTGTGGGATTGTGACTGTGTTATTGTGTGACTGTGATTGTGATTGTGTGACTGTGAGATCGTGATTGTGTGATCGTGATTGTGTGATCGTGATTGTGTGATCGTGATTGTGTGATCGTGATTGTGTGATCGTGATTGTGTGATCGTGATTGTGTGATAGTGATTGTGTGATTGTGTGATCGTGATTGTGTGATCGTGATTGTGTGATCGTGATTGTGTGATAGTGATTGTGTGATAGTGATTGTGTGATCGTGATTGCGTGATCGTGATTGTGTGATCGTGATTGTGTGATATTGATTGTGTGACTGTGTGATTGTGATTGTGTGATCGTGATTGTGTGATCGTGATTGTGTGATCGTGATTGTGTGATCGTGATTGTGTGATCGTGATTGTGTGAGCGTGATTGTGTGATAGTGATTGTGTGATAGTGATTGTGTGATAGTGATTGTGTGATCGTGATTGCGTGATCGTGATTGTGTGATCGTGATTGTGTGACTGTGTGATTGTGACTGTGTGATCGTGATTGTGTGATCGTGATTGTGTGATTGTGATTGTGATTGTGATTGTGTGACTGTGTTATTGTGATTGTGTGATCGTGACTGTGTGATCGTGTTTGTGTGATCGTGATTGTGGGTTTGTGACTGTGTGATTGTGTGATTGTGATTGTGTGATCGTGATTGTGTGATTGTGATTGTGTGATTGTGATTGTGATTGTGATTGTGATTGTGATTGTGATTGTGATTGTGTGACTGTGTGATTGTGATTGTGTGACTGTGATTGTGTGATCGTGATAGTGTGGTCGTGATTGTGTGATCGTGATTGTGGGATTGTGACTGTGTGATTGTGTGGTTGTGGTTGTGTGATCGTGATTGCGTGATCGTGATTGTGTGAGCGTGATTGTGTGATAGTGATTGTGTGATAGTGATTGTGTGATAGTGATTGTGTGATCGTGATTGCGTGATCGTGATTGTGTGATCGTGATTGTGTGACTGTGTGATTGTGACTGTGTGATCGTGATTGTGTGATCGTGATTGTGTGATTGTGATTGTGATTGTGATTGTGTGACTGTGTTATTGTGATTGTGTGATTGTGATTGTGGGATTGTGATTGTGGGATTGTGATAGTGTGATGGTGTGATCGTGATTTTGCGATCGTGATTGTGTGATCGTGATTGTGTGATTGTGATTGTGATTGTGATTGTGTGATCGTGATTGTGTGATCGTGATTGTGTGATAGTGATTGTGTGATAGTGATTGTGTGATCGTGATTGTGTGAGCGTGATTGTGTCGTCGTAATTGTGTGATCGTGATTGTGTGATCGCAATTGTGGGATTGTGACTGTGTGATTGTGTGATTGTGATTGTGTGACTGTGTGATTGTGATTGTGTGATCGTGATTGTGTGACTGTGATTGTGTGGTTGTGATTTTGGGATTGTGATTGTGTGATTGAGGTTGTGTGATTGTGGTTGTGTGATTGTGATTGTGTGATTGTGATTGTGTGATTGTGATTGTGTGACTGTGATTGTGTGATTGTGATTGTGCTTGTGTGACTGTGTGATTGTGTGATTGTGATTGTCTGATAGTGATTGTGTGTGTGTGACTGTGTAATTGTGTATGTGTGATTGTGATTGTGATTGTGATAGTGTGACTGTGTGATTGTGATTGTGTGATCGTGATTGTGTGATCGTGATTGTGTGATCGTGATTGTGTGATCGTGATTGTGTGATCGTGATTGTGTGATTGTGTGATTGTGATTGTGTGACTGTGATTGTGTGATCGTGATTGTGTGATCGTGATTGTGTAATCGTGATTGTGTGATCGTGATTGTGTGATCGTGATTGTGTGATTGTGTGATTATGATTGTGTGACTGTGATTGTGTGATCGTGATTATGTGATCGTGATTGTGTGATCGTGATTGTGTGGTCGTGATTGTGTGATCGTGGTTGTGGGATTGTGATTGTGTGATTGTGATTGTGTGATCGTGACTGTGATTGTGTGATTGTGATTGTGATTGTGATTGTGATTATGATTGTGTGACTGTGTGATTGTGATTGTGTGACTGTGATTGTGATTGTGATTGTGATTATGATTGTGTGACTGTGTGATTGTGATTGTGTGACTGTGATTGTGTGATCGTGACTGTGATTGTGTGATTGTGATTGTGATTGTGACTGTGATTGTGATTGTGTGACTGTGTGATTGTGATTGTGTGACTGTGATTGTGTGATCGTGATAGTGTGGTCGTGATTGTGTGATCGTGATTGTGGGATTGTGACTGTGTGATTGTGTGGTTGTGGTTGTGTGATTGTGATTGTGTGACTGTGATTGTGTGATTGTGATTGTGGGATTGTGATTGCGATTGTGTGATTGTGACTGTGTGGTTGTGATTGTGTGATCGTGATTGTGGGATTGTGACTGTGTGATTGTGTGGTTGTGGTTGTATGATCGTGATTGTGTGATCGTGATTGTGTGATCGTGATTGTGTGATCGTGATTGTGTGATCGTGATTGTGTGATCGTGATTGTGTGATTGTGATTGTGTGATTGTGTGATTATGATTGTGTGACTGTGATTGTGTGATCGTGATTATGTGATCGTGATTGTGTGATCGTGATTGTGTGATGGTGATTGTGGGATTGTGATTGTGTGATTGTGATTGTGTGATCGTGACTGTGATTGTGTGATTGTGATTGTGATTGTGATTGTGATTATGATTGTGTGACTGTGTGATTGTGATTGTGTGACTGTGATTGTGATTGTGATTGTGATTATGATTGTGTGACTGTGTGATTGTGATTGTGTGACTGTGATTGTGTGATCGTGACTGTGATTGTGTGATTGTGATTGTGATTGTGACTGTGATTGTGATTGTGTGACTGTGTGATTGTGATTGTGTGACTGTGATTGTGTGGTCGTGATAGTGTGGTCGTGATTGTGTGATCGTGATTGTGGGATTGTGACTGTGTGATTGTGTGGTTGTGGTTGTGTGATTGTGATTGTGTGACTGTGATTGTGTGATTGTGATTGTGGGATTGTGATTGCGATTGTGTGATTGTGACTGTGTGGTCGTGATTGTGTGATCGTGATTGTGTGATTGTGATTGTGTGATTGTGATTGTGTGATTGTGATTGTGTGATTGTGATTGTGTGATTGTGATTGTGTGATTGTGATTGTGTGATTGTGATTGTGTGATTGTGATTGTGTGATTGTGATTGTGTGATCCTGATTGTGTGACTGTGATTGTGTGATTGTGATTGTGGGATTGTGATTGTGGGATTGTGATAGTGTGATGGTGTGATCGTGATTTTGCGATCGTGATTGTGTGATCGTGATTGTGTGATTGTGATTGTGATTGTGATTGTGTGATCGTGATTGTGTGATCGTGATTGTGTGATAGTGATTGTGTGATAGTGATTGTGTGATCGTGATTGTGTGAGCGTGATTGTGTCGTCGTAATTGTGTGATCGTGATTGTGTGATCGCAATTGTGGGATTGTGACTGTGTGATTGTGTGATTGTGATTGTGTGACTGTGTGATTGTGATTGTGTGATCGTGATTGTGTGACTGTGATTGTGTGGTTGTGATTTTGGGATTGTGATTGTGTGATTGAGGTTGTGTGATTGTGGTTGTGTGATTGTGATTGTGTGATTGTGATTGTGTGATTGTGATTGTGTGATTGTGATTGTGTGATTGTGATTGTGTGATAGTGATTGTGTGATCGTGATTGCGTGATCGTGATTGTGTGATCGTGATTGTGTGATCGTGATTGTGTGACTGTGTGATCGTGATTGTGTGATCGTGATTGTGTGATCGTGATTGTGTGATCGTGATTGTGTGATCGTGATTGTGTGATCGTGATTGAGTGATCGTGATTGTGTGATCGTGATTGTGTGATCGTGATTGTGTGATTGTGATTGTGTGATTGTGATTATGGAATTGTGATTGTGTGATTGTGTGATCGTGATTGTGCGATCGTGATTGTGTGATCGTGATTGTGTGATTGTGATTGTGTGATTGTGATTATGGAATTGTGATTGTGTGATTGTGTGATCGTGATTGTGCGATCGTGATTGTGTGATGGTGATTGTGTGATCGTGATTGTGAGATTCTGACTGTGTGATTGTGTGATCGTAACTGTGTGATCGTGACTGTGGGATCGTGATTGTGGGTTTGTGACTGTGTGATTGTGTGATTGTGATTGTGTGATTGTGGTTGTGTGATTGTGGTTGTGTGATTGTGGTTGTGTGATTGTGGTTGTGTGATTGTGGTTGTGTGATTGTGGTTGTGTGATTGTGATTGTGTGATTGCGATTGTGTGATTGCGATTGTGTGATTGCGATTGTGTGATTGCGATTGTGTGATTGCGATTGTGTGATTGCGATTGTGTGATTGCGATTGTGTGATTGCGATTGTGTGATTGCGATTGTGTGATTGCGATTGTGTGATTGCCATTGTGTGATTGCGATTGTGTGATTGCGATTGTGTGATTGCGATTGTGTGATTGCGATTGTGTGATTGCGATTGTGTGATTGCGATTGTGTGATTGCGATTGTGTGATTGAGATTGTGTGATTGCGATTGTGTGATTGCGATAGTGTGATTGCGATTGTGTTGTTGCGATTGTGTGATTGCGATTGTGTGATTGCGATTGTGTGATTGCGATTGTGTGATTGCGATTGTGTGATTGCGATTGTGTGATTGCGATTGTGTGATTGCGATTGTGTGATTGCGATTGTGTGATTGCGATTGTGTGATTCCGATTGTGTGATTGCGATTGTGTGATTGCGATTGTGTGATTGCGATTGTGTGATTGCGATTGTGTGATTGTGATTGTGTGATAGTGATTGTGGGATTGTGACTGTGTTATTGTGTGATTGTGATCGTGATTGTGTGACTGTGAGATCGTGATTGTGTGATCGTGATTGTGTGATCGTGATTGTGTGATCGTGATTGTGTGATAGTGATTGTGTGATTGTGTGATCGTGATTGGGTGATCGTGATTGTGTGATTGTGTGATTGTGCGATCGTGATTGTGTGATGGTGATTGTGTGATCGTGATTGTGAGATTGTGACTGTGTGATTGTGTGATCGTAACTGTGTGATCGTGACTGTGGGATCGTGATTGTGGGTTTGTGACTGTGTGATTGTGTGATTGTGATTGTGTGATTGTGATCGTGTGATTGTGATCGTGTGATTGTGATTGTGTGATTGTGATTGTGTGATTGTGATTGTGTGATTGTGATTGTGTGATTGTGATTGTGTGATTGTGGTTGTGTGATTGTGGTTGTGTGATTGTGGTTGTGTGATTGTGGTTGTGTGATTGTGGTTGTGTGATTGTGGTTGTGTGATTGTGGTTGTGTGATTGTGATTGTGTGATTGTGATTGTGTGATTGTTATTGTGTGATTGTGATTGTGTGATTGTGATTGTGTGATCGTGATTGTGCGACTGTGTGATTGTGACTGTGTGATCGTGATTGTATGATCGTGATTGTGTGATTGTGATTGTGATTGTGATTGTGTGACTGTGTTATTGTGATTGTGTGATCGTGACTGTGTGATCGTGTTTGTGTGATCGTGATTGTGGGTTTGTGACTGTGTGATTGTGTGATTGTGATTGTGTGATTGTGATTGTGTGATCGTGATTGTGTGATTGTGATTGTGTGATTGTGATCGTGATTGTGATTGTGATTGTGATTGTGATTGTGTGATTGTGATTGTGTGATTGTGATTGTGTGATTGTGATTGTGTGATTGTGATTGTGTGATTGTGATTGTGTGATCGTGATTGTGTGGTCGTGATTGTGTCATCGTGATTGTGTGATCGTGATTGTGTGATCGTGATTGTGTGATCGTGATTGTGTGATCGTGATTGTGTGATGGTGATTGTGTGATGGTGATTGTGTGATCGTGATTGTGTGATCGAGATTGTGTGATCGTGATTGTGTGATCGTGAGTGTGTGATAGTGATGGTGTGATTGCGATTGTGTGATTGCGATTGTGTGATTGCGATTGTGTGATTGCGATTGTGTGATTGTGATTGTGTGATAGTGATTGTGGGATTGTGACTGTGTTATTGTGTGACTGTGATTGTGATTGTGTGACTGTGAGATCGTGATTGTGTGATCGTGATTGTGTGATCGTGATTGTGTGATCGTGATTGTGTGATCGTGATTGTGTGATAGTGATTGTGTGATTGTGTGATCGTGATTGTGTGATCGTGATTGTGTGATCGTGATTGTGTGATAGTGATTGTGTGATAGTGATTGTGTGATCGTGATTGCGTGATCGTGATTGTGTGATCGTGATTGTGTGATATTGATTGTGTGACTGTGTGATTGTGATTGTGTGATTGTGATTGTGTGATCGTGATTGTGTGATCGTGATTGTGTGATCGTGATTGTGTGATCGTGATTGTGTGAGCGTGATTGTGTGATAGTGATTGTGTGATAGTGATTGTGTGATAGTGATTGTGTGATCGTGATTGCGTGATCGTGATTGTGTGATCGTGATTGTGTGACTGTGTGATTGTGACTGTGTGATCGTGATTGTGTGATCGTGATTGTGTGATTGTGATTGTGATTGTGATTGTGTGACTGTGTTATTGTGATTGTGTGATCGTGACTGTGTGATCGTGTTTGTGTGATCGTGATTGTGGGTTTGTGACTGTGTGATTGTGTGATTGTGATTGTGTGATCGTGATTGTGTGATTGTGATTGTGTGATTGTGATTGTGATTGTGATTGTGATTGTGATTGTGATTGTGATTGTGTGACTGTGTGATTGTGATTGTGTGACTGTGATTGTGTGATCGTGATAGTGTGGTCGTGATTGTGTGATCGTGATTGTGTGATCGTGATTGTGTGATTGTGTGATTGTGATTGTGTGACTGTGATTGCGTGATCGTGATTGTGTGAGCGTGATTGTGTGATAGTGATTGTGTGATAGTGATTGTGTGATAGTGATTGTGTGATCGTGATTGCGTGATCGTGATTGTGTGATCGTGATTGTGTGACTGTGTGATTGTGACTGTGTGATCGTGATTGTGTGATCGTGATTGTGTGATTGTGATTGTGATTGTGATTGTGTGACTGTGTTATTGTGATTGTGTGATTGTGATTGTGGGATTGTGATTGTGGGATTGTGATAGTGTGATGGTGTGATCGTGATTTTGCGATCGTGATTGTGTGATCGTGATTGTGTGATTGTGATTGTGATTGTGATTGTGTGATCGTGATTGTGTGATCGTGATTGTGTGATAGTGATTGTGTGATAGTGATTGTGTGATCGTGATTGTGTGAGCGTGATTGTGTCGTCGTAATTGTGTGATCGTGATTGTGTGATCGCAATTGTGGGATTGTGACTGTGTGATTGTGTGATTGTGATTGTGTGACTGTGTGATTGTGATTGTGTGATCGTGATTGTGTGACTGTGATTGTGTGGTTGTGATTTTGGGATTGTGATTGTGTGATTGAGGTTGTGTGATTGTGGTTGTGTGATTGTGATTGTGTGATTGTGATTGTGTGATTGTGATTGTGTGATTGTGATTGTGTGATTGTGATTGTGTGATTGTGATTGTGTGATTGTGATTGTGTGACTGTGATTGTGTGATTGTGATTGTGCTTGTGTGACTGTGTGATTGTGTGATTGTGATTGTCTGATAGTGATTGTGTGTGTGTGACTGTGTGATTGTGTATGTGTGATTGTGATTGTGATTGTGATAGTGTGACTGTGTGATTGTGATTGTGTGATCGTGATTGTGTGATCGTGATTGTGTGATCGTGATTGTGTGATCGTGATTGTGTGATCGTGATTGTGTGATTGTGTGATTGTGATTGTGTGACTGTGATGGTGTGATCGTGATTGTGTGATCGTGATTGTGTAATCGTGATTGTGCGATCGTGATTGTGTGATCGTGATTGTGTGATTGTGTGATTATGATTGTGTGACTGTGATTGTGTGATCGTGATTATGTGATCGTGATTGTGTGATCGTGATTGTGTGGTCGTGATTGTGTGATCGTGATTGTGGGATTGTGATTGTGTGATTGTGATTGTGTGATCGTGACTGTGATTGTGTGATTGTGATTGTGATTGTGATTGTGATTATGATTGTGTGACTGTGTGATTGTGATTGTGTGACTGTGATTGTGATTGTGATTGTGATTATGATTGTGTGACTGTGTGATTGTGATTGTGTGACTGTGATTGTGTGATCGTGACTGTGATTGTGTGATTGTGATTGTGATTGTGACTGTGATTGTGATTGTGTGACTGTGTGATTGTGATTGTGTGACTGTGATTGTGTGATCGTGATAGTGTGGTCGTGATTGTGTGATCGTGATTGTGGGATTGTGACTGTGTGATTGTGTGGTTGTGGTTGTGTGATTGTGATTGTGTGACTGTGATTGTGTGATTGTGATTGTGGGATTGTGATTGCGATTGTGTGATTGTGACTGTGTGGTTGTGATTGTGTGATCGTGATTGTGGGATTGTGACTGTGTGATTGTGTGGTTGTGGTTGTATGATCGTGATTGTGTGATCGTGATTGTGTGATCGTGATTGTGTGATCGTGATTGTGTGATCGTGATTGTGTGATTGTGATTGTGTGATTGTGTGATTATGATTGTGTGACTGTGATTGTGTGATCGTGATTATGTGATCGTGATTGTGTGATCGTGATTGTGTGATCGTGATTGTGTGATGGTGATTGTGGGATTGTGATTGTGTGATTGTGATTGTGTGATCGTGACTGTGATTGTGTGATTGTGATTGTGATTGTGATTGTGATTATGATTGTGTGACTGTGTGATTGTGATTGTGTGACTGTGATTGTGATTGTGATTGTGATTATGATTGTGTGACTGTGTGATTGTGATTGTGTGACTGTGATTGTGTGATCGTGACTGTGATTGTGTGATTGTGATTGTGATTGTGACTGTGATTGTGATTGTGTGACTGTGTGATTGTGATTGTGTGACTGTGATTGTGTGATCGTGATAGTGTGGTCGTGATTGTGTGATCGTGATTGTGGGATTGTGACTGTGTGATTGTGTGGTTGTGGTTGTGTGATTGTGATTGTGTGACTGTGATTGTGTGATTGTGATTGTGGGATTGTGATTGCGATTGTGTGATTGTGACTGTGTGGTCGTGATTGTGTGATCGTGATTGTGTGATTGTGATTGTGTGATTGTGATTGTGTGATTGTGATTGTGTGATTGTGATTGTGTGATTGTGATTGTGTGATTGTGATTGTGGGATCCTGATTGTGTGACTGTGATTGTGTGATTGTGATTGTGGGATTGTGATTGTGGGATTGTGATAGTGTGATGGTGTGATCGTGATTTTGCGATCGTGATTGTGTGATCGTGATTGTGTGATTGTGATTGTGATTGTGATTGTGATTGTGTGATCGTGATTGTGTGATCGTGATTGTGTGATAGTGATTGTGTGATAGTGATTGTGTGATCGTGATTGTGTGAGCGTGATTGTGTCGTCGTAATTGTGTGATCGTGATTGTGTGATCGCAATTGTGGGATTGTGACTGTGTGATTGTGTGATTGTGATTGTGTGACTGTGTGATTGTGATTGTGTGATCGTGATTGTGTGACTGTGATTGTGTGGTTGTGATTTTGGGATTGTGATTGTGTGATTGAGGTTGTGTGATTGTGGTTGTGTGATTGTGATTGTGTGATTGTGATTGTGTGATTGTGATTGTGTGATTGTGATTGTGTGATTGTGATTGTGTGATTGTGATTGTGTGACTGTGATTGTGTGATTGTGATTGTGCTTGTGTGACTGTGTGATTGTGTGATTGTGATTGTCTGATAGTGATTGTGTGTGTGTGACTGTGTGATTGTGTATGTGTGATTGTGATTGTGATTGTGATAGTGTGACTGTGTGATTGTGATTGTGCGACCGTGATTGTGTGATCGTGATTGCGTGATCGTGACTGTGTGATCGGGATTGTGTGATCGTGATTGAGTAATTGTGACTGTGTGATTGTGTGATTGTGATTGTGATTGTGATTGTGATTGTGTGACTGTGTGATTGTGATTGTGTGATCGTGATTGTGTGAATGTGTTATTGTGATTGTGTGATTGTGATTGTGTGATTGCGATTGTGTGATTGCGATTGTGTGATTGCGATTGTGTGATTGCGATTGTGTGATTGCGATTGTGTGATTGCGATTGTGTGATTGCGATTGTGTGATTGCGATTGTGTGATTGCGATTGTGTGATTGCGATTGTGTGATTGCGATTGTGTGATTGCGATTGTGTGATTGCGATTGTGTGATTGCGATTGTGTGATTGCGATTGTGTGATTGCGATTGTGTGATTGCGATTGTGTGATTGCGATTGTGTGATTGCGATTGCGTGATTGCGATTGCGTGATTGCGATTGCGTGATTGCGATTGCGTGATTGCGATTGCGTGATTGCGATTGCGTGATTGCGATTGCGTGATTGCGATTGTGTGATTGCGATTGTGTGATTGCGATTGTGTGATTGCGATTGTGTGATTGCGATTGTGTGATTGTGATTGTTTGATAGTGATTGTGGGATTGTGACTGTGTTATTGTGTGATTGTGATTGTGATTGTGTGACTGTGAGATCGTGATTGTGTGATCGTGATTGTGTGATCGTGATTGTGTGATCGTGATTGTGTGATTGTGTGATCGTGATTGTGTGATCGTGATTGTGTGATCGTGATTGTGTGATAGTGATTGTGTGATAGTGATTGTGTGATCGTGATTGCGTGATCGTGATTGTGTGATCGTGATTGTGTGATATTGATTGTGTGACTGTGTGATTGTGATTGTGTGATTGTGATTGTGTGATCGTGATTGTGTGATCGTGATTGTGTGATCGTGATTGTGTGATCGTGATTGTGTGAGCGTGATTGTGTGATAGTGATTGTGTGATAGTGATTGTGTGATAGTGATTGTGTGATCGTGATTGTGTGAGCGTGATTGTGTCGTCGTAATTGTGTGATCGTGATTGTGTGATCGCAATTGTGGGATTGTGACTGTGTGATTGTGTGATTGTGATTGTGTGACTGTGTGATTGTGATTGTGTGATCGTGATTGTGTGACTGTGATTGTGTGGTTGTGATTTTGGGATTGTGATTGTGTGATTGAGGTTGTGTGATTGTGGTTGTGTGATTGTGATTGTGTGATTGTGATTGTGTGATTGTGATTGTGTGATTGTGATTGTGTGATTGTGATTGTGTGATTGTGATTGTGTGATTGTGATTGTGTGACTGTGATTGTGTGATTGTGATTGTGCTTGTGTGACTGTGTGACTGTGTGATTGTGTGATTGTGATTGTCTGATAGTGATTGTGTGTGTGTGACTGTGTGATTGTGTATGTGTGATTGTGATTGTGATTGTGATAGTGTGACTGTGTGATTGTGATTGTGTGATCGTGATTGTGTGATCGTGATTGTGTGATCGTGATTGTGTGATCGTGATTGTGTGATCGTGATTGTGTGATTGTGTGATTGTGATTGTGTGACTGTGATTGTGTGATCGTGATTGTGTGATCGTGATTGTGTAATCGTGATTGTGTGATCGTGATTGTGTGATCGTGATTGTGTGATTGTGTGATTATGATTGTGTGACTGTGATTGTGTGATCGTGATTATGTGATCGTGATTGTGTGATCGTGATTGTGTGGTCGTGATTGTGTGATCGTGATTGTGGGATTGTGATTGTGTGATTGTGATTGTGTGATCGTGACTGTGATTGTGTGATTGTGATTGTGATTGTGATTGTGATTATGATTGTGTGACTGTGTGATTGTGATTGTGTGACTGTGATTGTGATTGTGATTGTGATTATGATTGTGTGACTGTGTGATTGTGATTGTGTGACTGTGATTGTGTGATCGTGACTGTGATTGTGTGATTGTGATTGTGATTGTGACTGTGATTGTGATTGTGTGACTGTGTGATTGTGATTGTGTGACTGTGATTGTGTGATCGTGATAGTGTGGTCGTGATTGTGTGATCGTGATTGTGGGATTGTGACTGTGTGATTGTGTGGTTGTGGTTGTGTGATTGTGATTGTGTGACTGTGATTGTGTGATTGTGATTGTGGGATTGTGATTGCGATTGTGTGATTGTGACTGTGTGGTTGTGATTGTGTGATCGTGATTGTGGGATTGTGACTGTGTGATTGTGTGGTTGTGGTTGTATGATCGTGATTGTGTGATCGTGATTGTGTGATCGTGATTGTGTGATCGTGATTGTGTGATCGTGATTGTGTGATCGTGATTGTGTGATCGTGATTGTGTGATTGTGATTGTGTGATTGTGTGATTATGATTGTGTGACTGTGATTGTGTGATCGTGATTATGTGATCGTGATTGTGTGATCGTGATTGTGTGATCGTGATTGTGTGATGGTGATTGTGGGATTGTGATTGTGTGATTGTGATTGTGTGATCGTGACTGTGATTGTGTGATTGTGATTGTGATTGTGATTGTGATTATGATTGTGTGACTGTGTGATTGTGATTGTGTGACTGTGATTGTGATTGTGATTGTGATTATGATTGTGTGACTGTGTGATTGTGATTGTGTGACTGTGATTGTGTGATCGTGACTGTGATTGTGTGATTGTGATTGTGATTGTGACTGTGATTGTGATTGTGTGACTGTGTGATTGTGATTGTGTGACTGTGATTGTGTGATCGTGATAGTGTGGTCGTGATTGTGTGATCGTGATTGTGGGATTGTGACTGTGTGATTGTGTGGTTGTGGTTGTGTGATTGTGATTGTGTGACTGTGATTGTGTGATTGTGATTGTGGGATTGTGATTGCGATTGTGTGATTGTGACTGTGTGGTCGTGATTGTGTGATCGTGATTGTGTGATTGTGATTGTGTGATTGTGATTGTGTGATTGTGATTGTGTGATTGTGATTGTGTGATTGTGATTGTGTGATTGTGATTGTGTGATCCTGATTGTGTGACTGTGATTGTGTGATTGTGATTGTGGGATTGTGATTGTGGGATTGTGATAGTGTGATGGTGTGATCGTGATTTTGCGATCGTGATTGTGTGATCGTGATTGTGTGATTGTGATTGTGATTGTGATTGTGATTGTGTGATCGTGATTGTGTGATCGTGATTGTGTGATAGTGATTGTGTGATAGTGATTGTGTGATCGTGATTGTGTGAGCGTGATTGTGTCGTCGTAATTGTGTGATCGTGATTGTGTGATCGCAATTGTGGGATTGTGACTGTGTGATTGTGTGATTGTGATTGTGTGACTGTGTGATTGTGATTGTGTGATCGTGATTGTGTGACTGTGATTGTGTGGTTGTGATTTTGGGATTGTGATTGTGTGATTGAGGTTGTGTGATTGTGGTTGTGTGATTGTGATTGTGTGATTGTGATTGCGTGATTGTGATTGTGTGATTGTGATTGTGTGATTGTGATTGTGTGATTGTGATTGTGTGACTGTGATTGTGTGATTGTGATTGTGCTTGTGTGACTGTGTGATTGTGTGATTGTGATTGTCTGATAGTGATTGTGTGTGTGTGACTGTGTGATTGTGTATGTGTGATTGTGATTGTGATTGTGATAGTGTGACTGTGTGATTGTGATTGTGCGACCGTGATTGTGTGATCGTGATTGCGTGATCGTGACTGTGTGATCGGGATTGTGTGATCGTGATTGAGTAATTGTGACTGTGTGATTGTGTGATTGTGATTGTGATTGTGATTGTGATTGTGTGACTGTGTGATTGTGATTGTGTGATCGTGATTGTGTGAATGTGTTATTGTGATTGTGTGATTGTGATTGTGTGATTGCGATTGTGTGATTGCGATTGTGTGATTGCGATTGTGTGATTGCGATTGTGTGATTGCGATTGTGTGATTGCGATTGTGTGATTGCGATTGTGTGATTGCGATTGTGTGATTGCGATTGTGTGATTGCGATTGTGTGATTGCGATTGTGTGATTGCGATTGTGTGATTGCGATTGTGTGATTGCGATTGTGTGATTGCGATTGTGTGATTGCGATTGTGTGATTGCGATTGTGTGATTGCGATTGTGTGATTGCGATTGCGTGATTGCGATTGCGTGATTGCGATTGCGTGATTGCGATTGCGTGATTGCGATTGCGTGATTGCGATTGCGTGATTGCGATTGCGTGATTGCGATTGCGTGATTGCGATTGTGTGATTGCGATTGTGTGATTGCGATTGTGTGATTGCGATTGTGTGATTGCGATTGTGTGATTGTGATTGTTTGATAGTGATTGTGGGATTGTGACTGTGTTATTGTGTGATTGTGATTGTGATTGTGTGACTGTGAGATCGTGATTGTGTGATCGTGATTGTGTGATCGTGATTGTGTGATCGTGATTGTGTGATTGTGTGATCGTGATTGTGTGATCGTGATTGTGTGATCGTGATTGTGTGATAGTGATTGTGTGATAGTGATTGTGTGATCGTGATTGCGTGATCGTGATTGTGTGATCGTGATTGTGTGATATTGATTGTGTGACTGTGTGATTGTGATTGTGTGATTGTGATTGTGTGATCGTGATTGTGTGATCGTGATTGTGTGATCGTGATTGTGTGATCGTGATTGTGTGAGCGTGATTGTGTGATAGTGATTGTGTGATAGTGATTGTGTGATAGTGATTGTGTGATCGTGATTGCGTGATCGTGATTGTGTGATCGTGATTGTGGGACTGTGTGATTGCGACTGTGTGATCGTGATTGTGTGATCGTGATTGTGTGATTGTGATTGTGATTGTGATTGCGTGACTGTGTTATTGTGATTGTGTGATCGTGACTGTGTGATCGTGTTTGTGTGATCGTGATTGTGGGTTTGTGACTGTGTGATTGTGTGATTGTGATTGTGTGATTGTGAATGTGATTGTGATTGTGATTGTAATTGTGATTGTGTGACTGTGTGATTGTGATTGTGTGACTGTGATTGTGTGATCGTGATAGTGTGGTCGTGATTGTGTGATCGTGATTGTGGGATTGTGACTGTGTGATTGTGTGGTTGTGGTTGTGTGATTGTGATTGTGTGACTGTGATTGTGTGATTGTGAATGTGGGATTGTGATTGCGATTGTGTGATTGTGACTGTGTGGTCGTGGTAGTGTGATCGTGATTGTGGGATTGTGACTGTGCGATTGTGTGGTTGTGGTTGTATGATCGTGATTGTGTGATCGTGATAGTGTGACCGTGATTGTGTGACCGTGATTGTGTGATCGCGATTGTGTGATCGCGATTGTGTGATCGCGATTGTGTGATCGCGATTGTGTGATCGCGATTGTGTGATCGCGATTGTATGATCGCGATTGTGTGATCGCGATTGTGTGATCGCGATTGTGTGAATGCGATTGTCTGATTGCGATTGTGTGATTGCGATTGTGTGATTGCGATTGTGTGATTGTGATTGTGTGATAGTGATTGTGGGATTGTGACCGTGTTATTGTGTGATTGTGATTGTGATTGTGTGACTGTGAGATCGTGATTGTGTGATCGTGATTGTGTGATCGTGATTGTGTGATCGTGATTGTGTGATAGTGATTGTGTGATTGTGATTGTGTGATAGTGATTGTGTGATCGTGATTGCGTGATCGTGATTGTGTGATCGTGATTGTGTGATCGTGATTGTGTGACTGTGTGATCGTGATTGTGTGATCGTGATTGTGTGATCGTGATTGTGTGATCGTGATTGTGTGATCGTGATTGTGTGATCGTGATTGAGTGATCGTGATTGTGTGATCGTGATTGTGTGATCGTGATTGTGTGATTGTGATTGTGTGATTGTGATTATGGAATTGTGATTGTGTGATTGTGTGATCGTGATTGTGCGATCGTGATTGTGTGATGGTGATTGTGTGATCGTGATTGTGAGATTCTGACTGTGTGATTGTGTGATCGTAACTGTGTGATCGTGACTGTGGGATCGTGATTGTGGGTTTGTGACTGTGTGATTGTGTGATTGTGATTGTGTGATTGTGGTTGTGTGATTGTGGTTGTGTGATTGTGGTTGTGTGATTGTGGTTGTGTGATTGTGGTTGTGTGATTGTGATTGTGTGATTGCGATTGTGTGATTGCGATTGTGTGATTGCGATTGTGTGATTGCGATTGTGTGATTGCGATTGTGTGATTGCGATTGTGTGATTGCGATTGTGTGATTGCGATTGTGTGATTGCGATTGTGTGATTGCGATTGTGTGATTGCGATTGTGTGATTGCGATTGTGTGATTGCGATTGTGTGATTGCGATTGTGTGATTGCGATTGTGTGATTGCGATTGTGTGATTGCGATTGTGTGATTGTGATTGTGTGATAGTGATTGTGGGATTGTGACTGTGTTATTGTGTGATTGTGATTGTGATTGTGTGACTGTGAGATCGTGATTGTGTGATCGTGATTGTGTGATCGTGATTGTGTGATCGTGATTGTGTGATCGTGATTGGGTGATCGTGATTGTGTGATAGTGATTGTGTGATAGTGATTGTGTGATCGTGATTGTGTGAGCGTGATTGTGTCGTCGTAATTGTGTGATCGTGATTGTGTGATCGCAATTGTGGGATTGTGACTGTGTGATTGTGTGATTGTGATTGTGTGACTGTGTGATTGTGATTGTGTGATCGTGATTGTGTGACTGTGATTGTGTGGTTGTGATTTTGGGATTGTGATTGTGTGATTGAGGTTGTGTGATTGTGGTTGTGTGATTGTGATTGTGTGATTGTGATTGTGTGATTGTGATTGTGTGATTGTGATTGTGTGATTGTGATTGTGTGATTGTGATTGTGTGACTGTGATTGTGTGATTGTGATTGTGCTTGTGTGACTGTGTGATTGTGTGATTGTGATTGTCTGATAGTGATTGTGTGTGTGTGACTGTGTGATTGTGTATGTGTGATTGTGATTGTGATTGTGATAGTGTGACTGTGTGATTGTGATTGTGCGACCGTGACTGTGTGATCGGGATTGTGTGATCGTGATTGAGTAATTGTGACTGTGTGATTGTGTGATTGTGATTGTGATTGTGATTGTGATTGTGTGACTGTGTGATTGTGATTGTGTGATCGTGATTGTGTGAATGTGTTATTGTGATTGTGTGATTGTGATTGTGTGTTTGCGATTGTGTGATTGCGATTGTGTGATTGCGATTGTGTGATTGCGATTGTGTGATTGCGATTGTGTGATTGCGATTGTGTGATTGCGATTGTGTGATTGCGATTGTGTGATTGCGATTGTGTGATTGCGATTGTGTGATTGCGATTGTGTGATTGCGATTGGGTGATTGCGATTGTGTGATTGCGATTGTGTGATTGCGATTGTGTGATTGCGATTGTGTGATTGCGATTGTGTGATTGCGATTGCGTGATTGCGATTGCGTGATTGCGATTGCGTGATTGCGATTGCGTGATTGCGATTGCGTGATTGCGATTGCGTGATTGCGATTGTGTGATTGCGATTGTGTGATTGCGATTGTGTGATTGCGATTGTGTGATTGCGATTGTGTGATTGCGATTGTGTGATTGTGATTGTTTGATAGTGATTGTGGGATTGTGACTGTGTTATTGTGTGATTGTGATTGTGATTGTGTGACTGTGAGATCGTGATTGTGTGATCGTGATTGTGTGATCGTGATTGTGTGATCGTGATTGTGTGATTGTGTGATCGTGATTGTGTGATCGTGATTGTGTGATCGTGATTGTGTGATAGTGATTGTGTGATAGTGATTGTGTGATCGTGATTGCGTGATCGTGATTGTGTGATCGTGATTGTGTGATATTGATTGTGTGACTGTGTGATTGTGATTGTGTGATTGTGATTGTGTGATCGTGATTGTGTGATCGTGATTGTGTGATCGTGATTGTGTGAGCGTGATTGCGTGATAGTGATTGTGTGATAGTGATTGTGTGATAGTGATTGTGTGATCGTGATTGTGTGAGCGTGATTGTGTCGTCGTAATTGTGTGATCGTGATTGTGTGATCGCAATTGTGGGATTGTGACTGTGTGATTGTGTGATTGTGATTGTGTGACTGTGTGATTGTGATTGTGTGATCGTGATTGTGTGACTGTGATTGTGTGGTTGTGATTTTGGGATTGTGATTGTGTGATTGAGGTTGTGTGATTGTGGTTGTGTGATTGTGATTGTGTGATTGTGATTGTGTGATTGTGATTGTGTGATTGTGATTGTGTGATTGTGATTGTGTGATTGTGATTGTGTGATTGTGATTGTGTGACTGTGATTGTGTGATTGTGATTGTGCTTGTGTGACTGTGTGATTGTGTGATTGTGATTGTCTGATAGTGATTGTGTGTGTGTGACTGTGTGATTGTGTATGTGTGATTGTGATTGTGATTGTGATAGTGTGACTGTGTGATTGTGATTGTGTGATCGTGATTGTGTGATCGTGATTGTGTGATCGTGATTGTGTGATCGTGATTGTGTGATCGTGATTGTGTGATTGTGTGATTGTGATTGTGTGACTGTGATTGTGTGATCGTGATTGTGTGATCGTGATTGTGTAATCGTGATTGTGTGATCGTGATTGTGTGATCGTGATTGTGTGATTGTGTGATTATGATTGTGTGACTGTGATTGTGTGATCGTGATTATGTGATCGTGATTGTGTGATCGTGATTGTGTGGTCGTGATTGTGTGATCGTGATTGTGGGATTGTGATTGTGTGATTGTGATTGTGTGATCGTGACTGTGATTGTGTGATTGTGATTGTGATTGTGATTGTGATTATGATTGTGTGACTGTGTGATTGTGATTGTGTGACTGTGATTGTGATTGTGATTGTGATTATGATTGTGTGACTGTGTGATTGTGATTGTGTGACTGTGATTGTGTGATCGTGACTGTGATTGTGTGATTGTGATTGTGATTGTGACTGTGATTGTGATTGTGTGACTGTGTGATTGTGATTGTGTGACTGTGATTGTGTGATCGTGATAGTGTGGTCGTGATTGTGTGATCGTGATTGTGGGATTGTGACTGTGTGATTGTGTGGTTGTGGTTGTGTGATTGTGATTGTGTGACTGTGATTGTGTGATTGTGATTGTGGGATTGTGATTGCGATTGTGTGATTGTGACTGTGTGGTTGTGATTGTGTGATCGTGATTGTGGGATTGTGACTGTGTGATTGTGTGGTTGTGGTTGTATGATCGTGATTGTGTGATCGTGATTGTGTGATCGTGATTGTGTGATAGTGATTGTGTGATCGTGATTGTGTGATCGTGATTGTGTGATTGTGATTGTGTGATTGTGTGATTATGATTGTGTGACTGTGATTGTGTGATCGTGATTATGTGATCGTGATTGTGTGATCGTGATTGTGTGATCGTGATTGTGTGATGGTGATTGTGGGATTGTGATTGTGTGATTGTGATTGTGTGATCGTGACTGTGATTGTGTGATTGTGATTGTGATTGTGATTGTGATTATGATTGTGTGACTGTGTGATTGTGATTGTGTGACTGTGATTGTGATTGTGATTGTGATTATGATTGTGTGACTGTGTGATTGTGATTGTGTGACTGTGATTGTGTGATCGTGACTGTGATTGTGTGATTGTGATTGTGATTGTGACTGTGATTGTGATTGTGTGACTGTGTGATTGTGATTGTGTGACTGTGATTGTGTGATCGTGATAGTGTGGTCGTGATTGTGTGATCGTGATTGTGGGATTGTGACTGTGTGATTGTGTGGTTGTGGTTGTGTGATTGTGATTGTGTGACTGTGATTGTGTGATTGTGATTGTGGGATTGTGATTGCGATTGTGTGATTGTGACTGTGTGGTCGTGATTGTGTGATCGTGATTGTGTGATTGTGATTGTGTGATTGTGATTGTGTGATTGTGATTGTGTGATTGTGATTGTGTGATTGTGATTGTGTGATTGTGATTGTGTGATCCTGATTGTGTGACTGTGATTGTGTGATTGTGATTGTGGGATTGTGATTGTGGGATTGTGATAGTGTGATGGTGTGATCGTGATTTTGCGATCGTGATTGTGTGATCGTGATTGTGTGATTGTGATTGTGATTGTGATTGTGATTGTGATTGTGTGATCGTGATTGTGTGATCGTGATTGTGTGATAGTGATTGTGTGATAGTGATTGTGTGATCGTGATTGTGTGAGCGTGATTGTGTCGTCGTAATTGTGTGATCGTGATTGTGTGATCGCAATTGTGGGATTGTGACTGTGTGATTGTGTGATTGTGATTGTGTGACTGTGTGATTGTGATTGTGTGATCGTGATTGTGTGACTGTGATTGTGTGGTTGTGATTTTGGGATTGTGATTGTGTGATTGAGGTTGTGTGATTGTGGTTGTGTGATTGTGATTGTGTGATTGTGATTGTGTGATTGTGATTGTGTGATTGTGATTGTGTGATTGTGATTGTGTGATTGTGATTGTGTGACTGTGATTGTGTGATTGTGATTGTGCTTGTGTGACTGTGTGATTGTGTGATTGTGATTGTCTGATAGTGATTGTGTGTGTGTGACTGTGTGATTGTGTATGTGTGATTGTGATTGTGATTGTGATAGTGTGACTGTGTGATTGTGATTGTGCGACCGTGATTGTGTGATCGTGATTGCGTGATCGTGACTGTGTGATCGGGATTGTGTGATCGTGATTGAGTAATTGTGACTGTGTGATTGTGTGATTGTGATTGTGATTGTGATTGTGATTGTGTGACTGTGTGATTGTGATTGTGTGATCGTGATTGTGAGAATGTGTTATTGTGATTGTGTGATTGTGATTGTGTGATTGCGATTGTGTGATTGCGATTGTGTGATTGCGATTGTGTGATTGCGATTGTGTGATTGCGATTGTGTGATTGCGATTGTGTGATTGCGATTGTGTGATTGCGATTGTGTGATTGCGATTGTGTGATTGCGATTGTGTGATTGCGATTGTGTGATTGCGATTGTGTGATTGCGATTGTGTGATTGCGATTGTGTGATTGCGATTGTGTGATTGCGATTGTGTGATTGCGATTGTGTGATTGCGATTGTGTGATTGCGATTGTGTGATTGCGATTGTGTGATTGCGATTGCGTGATTGCGATTGCGTGATTGCGATTGCGTGATTGCGATTGCGTGATTGCGATTGCGTGATTGCGATTGCGTGATTGCGATTGTGTGATTGCGATTGTGTGATTGCGATTGTGTGATTGCGATTGTGTGATTGCGATTGTGTGATTGCGATTGTGTGATTGTGATTGTTTGATAGTGATTGTGGGATTGTGACTGTGTTATTGTGTGATTGTGATTGTGATTGTGTGACTGTGAGATCGTGATTGTGTGATCGTGATTGTGTGATCGTGATTGTGTGATCGTGATTGTGTGATTGTGTGATCGTGATTGTGTGATCGTGATTGTGTGATCGTGATTGTGTGATAGTGATTGTGTGATAGTGATTGTGTGATCGTGATTGCGTGATCGTGATTGTGTGATCGTGATTGTGTGATATTGATTGTGTGACTGTGTGATTGTGATTGTGTGATTGTGATTGTGTGATCGTGATTGTGTGATCGTGATTGTGTGATCGTGATTGTGTGAGCGTGATTGTGTGATAGTGATTGTGTGATAGTGATTGTGTGATAGTGATTGTGTGATCGTGATTGCGTGATCGTGATTGTGTGATCGTGATTGTGGGACTGTGTGATTGCGACTGTGTGATCGTGATTGTGTGATCGTGATTGTGTGATTGTGATTGTGATTGTGATTGCGTGACTGTGTTATTGTGATTGTGTGATCGTGACTGTGTGATCGTGTTTGTGTGATCGTGATTGTGGGTTTGTGACTGTGTGATTGTGTGATTGTGATTGTGTGATTGTGAATGTGATTGTGATTGTGATTGTGATTGTGATTGTGTGACTGTGTGATTGTGATTGTGTGACTGTGATTGTGTGATCGTGATAGTGTGGTCGTGATTGTGTGATCGTGATTGTGGGATTGTGACTGTGTGATTGTGTGGTTGTGGTTGTGTGATTGTGATTGTGTGACTGTGATTGTGTGATTGTGAATGTGGGATTGTGATTGCGATTGTGTGATTGTGACTGTGTGGTCGTGATAGTGTGATCGTGATTGTGGGATTGTGACTGTGCGATTGTGTGGTTGTGGTTGTATGATCGTGATTGTGTGATCGTGATAGTGTGACCGTGATTGTGTGACCGTGATTGTGTGATCGCGATTGTGTGATCGCGATTGTGTGATCGCGATTGTGTGATAGCGATTGTGTGATCGCGATTGTGTGATCGCGATTGTATGATCGCGATTGTGTGATCGCGATTGTGTGATCGCGATTGTGTGAATGCGATTGTGTGATTGCGATTGTGTGATTGCGATTGTGTGATTGCGATTGTGTGATTGTGATTGTGTGATAGTGATTGTGGGATTGTGACTGTGTTATTGTGTGATTGTGATTGTGATTGTGTGACTGTGAGATCGTGATTGTGTGATCGTGATTGTGTGATCGTGATTGTGTGATCGTGATTGTGTGATAGTGATTGTGTGATTGTGATTGTGTGATAGTGATTGTGTGATCGTGATTGCGTGATCGTGATTGTGTGATCGTGATTGTGTGATCGTGATTGTGTGACTGTGTGATCGTGATTGTGTGATCGTGATTGTGTGATCGTGATTGTGTGATCGTGATTGTGTGATCGTGATTGTGTGATCGTGATTGAGTGATCGTGATTGTGTGATCGTGATTGTGTGATCGTGATTGTGTGATTGTGATTGTGTGATTGTGATTATGGAATTGTGATTGTGTGATTGTGTGATCGTGATTGTGCGATCGTGATTGTGTGATGGTGATTGTGTGATCGTGATTGTGAGATTCTGACTGTGTGATTGTGTGATCGTAACTGTGTGATCGTGACTGTGGGATCGTGATTGTGGGTTTGTGACTGTGTGATTGTGTGATTGTGATTGTGTGATTGTGGTTGTGTGATTGTGGTTGTGTGATTGTGGTTGTGTGATTGTGGTTGTGTGATTGTGGTTGTGTGATTGTGATTGTGTGATTGCGATTGTGTGATTGCGATTGTGTGATTGCGATTGTGTGATTGCGATTGTGTGATTGCGATTGTGTGATTGCGATTGTGTGATTGCGATTGTGTGATTGCGATTGTGTGATTGCGATTGTGTGATTGCGATTGTGTGATTGCGATTGTGTGATTGCGATTGTGTGATTGCGATTGTGTGATTGCGATTGTGTGATTGCGATTGTGTGATTGCGATCGTGTGATTGTGATCGTGTGATTGTGATTGTGTGATTGTGATTGTGGGATTGTGACTGTGTTATTGTGTGATTGTGATTGT
Source organism: Megachile rotundata (assembly GCF_050947335.1). NCBI lineage: Eukaryota > Metazoa > Arthropoda > Insecta > Hymenoptera > Megachilidae > Megachile > Megachile rotundata. The sequence goes on along the minus strand of NC_134997.1, from coordinate 1,831,256 downwards.
GATTGTGTGACTGTGAGATCGTGATTGTGTGATCGTGATTGTGTGATCGTGATTGTGTGATCGTGATTGTGTGATAGTGATTGTGTGATTGTGTGATCGTGATTGGGTGATCGTGATTGTGTGATAGTGATTGTGTGATCGTGATTGTGTGATTGTGTGATTGTGATTGTGCGATCGTGATTGTGTGATGGTGATTGTGTGATCGTGATTGTGAGATTGTGACTGTGTGATTGTGTGATCGTAACTGTGTGATCGTGACTGTGGGATCGTAATTGTGGGTTTGTGACTGTGTGATTGTGTGATTGTGATTGTGTGATTGTGATCGTGTGATTGTGATCGTGTGATTGTGATTGTGTGATTGTGATTGTGTGATTGTGATTGTGTGATTGTGATTGTGTGATTGTGATTGTGTGATTGTGGTTGTGTGATTGTGGTTGTGTGATTGTGGTTGTGTGATTGTGGTTGTGTGATTGTGGTTGTGTGATTGTGGTTGTGTGATTGTGGTTGTGTGATTGTGGTTGTGTGATTGTGATTGTGTGATTGTTATTGTGTGATTGTGATTGTGTGATTGTGATTGTGTGATCGTGATTGTGTGACTGTGTGATTGTGACTGTGTGATCGTGATTGTATGATCGTGATTGTGTGATTGTGATTGTGATTGTGATTGTGTGACTGTGTTATTGTGATTGTGTGATCGTGACTGTGTGATCGTGTTTGTGTGATCGTGATTGTGGGTTTGTGACTGTGTGATTGTGTGATTGTGATTGTGTGATTGTGATTGTGTGATCGTGATTGTGTGATTGTGATTGTGTGATTGTGATCGTGATTGTGATTGTGATTGTGATTGTGTGATTGTGATTGTGTGATTGTGATTGTGTGATTGTGATTGTGTGATTGTGATTGTGTGATTGTGATTGTGTGATTGTGATTGTGTGATCGTGATTGTGTGGTCGTGATTGTGTGATCGTGCTTGTGTGATCGTGATTGTGTGATCGTGATTGTGTGATCGTGATTGTGTGATCGTGATTGTGTGATGGTGATTGTGTGATGGCGATTGTGTGATCGTGATTGTGTGATCGAGATTGTGTGATCGTGATTGTGTGATCGTGCTTGTGTGATAGTGATGGTGTGATTGCGATTGTGTGATTGCGATTGTGTGATTGCGATTGTGTGATTGCGATTGTGTGATTGTGATTGTGTGATAGTGATTGTGGGATTGTGACTGTGTTATTGTGTGACTGTGATTGTGATTGTGTGACTGTGAGATCGTGATTGTGTGATCGTGATTGTGTGATCGTGATTGTGTGATCGTGATTGTGTGATCGTGATTGTGTGATAGTGATTGTGTGATTGTGTGATCGTGATTGTGTGATCGTGATTGTGTGATCGTGATTGTGTGATAGTGATTGTGTGATAGTGATTGTGTGATCGTGATTGCGTGATCGTGATTGTGTGATCGTGATTGTGTGATATTGATTGTGTGACTGTGTGATTGTGATTGTGTGATTGTGATTGTGTGATCGTGATTGTGTGATCGTGATTGTGTGATCGTGATTGTGTGATCGTGATTGTGTGAGCGTGATTGTGTGATAGTGATTGTGTGATAGTGATTGTGTGATAGTGATTGTGTGATCGTGATTGCGTGATCGTGATTGTGTGATCGTGATTGTGTGACTGTGTGATTGTGACTGTGTGATCGTGATTGTGTGATCGTGATTGTGTGATTGTGATTGTGATTGTGATTGTGTGACTGTGTTATTGTGATTGTGTGATCGTGACTGTGTGATCGTGTTTGTGTGATCGTGATTGTGGGTTTGTGACTGTGTGATTGTGTGATTGTGATTGTGTGATCGTGATTGTGTGATTGTGATTGTGTGATTGTGATTGTGATTGTGATTGTGATTGTGATTGTGATTGTGATTGTGATTGTGTGACTGTGTGATTGTGATTGTGTGACTGTGATTGTGTGATCGTGATAGTGTGGTCGTGATTGTGTGATCGTGATTGTGGGATTGTGACTGTGTGATTGTGTGGTTGTGGTTGTGTGATCGTGATTGCGTGATCGTGATTGTGTGAGCGTGATTGTGTGATAGTGATTGTGTGATAGTGATTGTGTGATAGTGATTGTGTGATCGTGATAGCGTGATCGTGATTGTGTGATCGTGATTGTGTGACTGTGTGATTGTGACTGTGTGATCGTGATTGTGTGATCGTGATTGTGTGATTGTGATTGTGATTGTGATTGTGTGACTGTGTTATTGTGATTGTGTGATTGTGATTGTGGGATTGTGATTGTGGGATTGTGATTGTGGGATTGTGATAGTGTGATGGTGTGATCGTGATTTTGCGATCGTGATTGTGTGATCGTGATTGTGTGATTGTGATTGTGATTGTGATTGTGTGATCGTGATTGTGTGATCGTGATTGTGTGATAGTGATTGTGTGATAGTGATTGTGTGATCGTGATTGTGTGAGCGTGATTGTGTCGTCGTAATTGTGTGATCGTGATTGTGTGATCGCAATTGTGGGATTGTGACTGTGTGATTGTGTGATTGTGATTGTGTGACTGTGTGATTGTGATTGTGTGATCGTGATTGTGTGACTGTGATTGTGTGGTTGTGATTTTGGGATTGTGATTGTGTGATTGAGGTTGTGTGATTGTGGTTGTGTGATTGTGATTGTGTGATTGTGATTGTGTGATTGTGATTGTGTGATTGTGATTGTGTGATTGTGATTGTGTGATTGTGATTGTGTGACTGTGATTGTGTGATTGTGATTGTGCTTGTGTGACTGTGTGATTGTGTGATTGTGATTGTCTGATAGTGATTGTGTGTGTGTGACTGTGTGATTGTGTATGTGTGATTGTGATTGTGATTGTGATAGTGTGACTGTGTGATTGTGATTGTGTGATCGTGATTGTGTGATCGTGATTGTGTGATTGTGTGATTGTGATTGTGTGACTGTGATTGTGTGATCGTGATTGTGTGATCGTGATTGTGTAATCGTGATTGTGTGATCGTGATTGTGTGATCGTGATTGTGTGATTGTGTGATTATGATTGTGTGACTGTGATTGTGTGATCGTGATTATGTGATCGTGATTGTGTGATCGTGATTGTGTGGTCGTGATTGTGTGATCGTGATTGTGGGATTTTGATTGTGTGATTGTGATTGTGTGATCGTGACTGTGATTGTGTGATTGTGATTGTGATTGTGATTGTGATTATGATTGTGTGACTGTGTGATTGTGATTGTGTGACTGTGATTGTGATTGTGATTGTGATTATGATTGTGTGACTGCGTGATTGTGATTGTGTGACTGTGATTGTGTGATCGTGACTGTGATTGTGTGATTGTGATTGTGATTGTGACTGTGATTGTGATTGTGTGACTGTGTGATTGTGATTGTGTGACTGTGATTGTGTGATCGTGATAGTGTGGTCGTGATTGTGTGATCGTGATTGTGGGATTGTGACTGTGTGATTGTGTGGTTGTGGTTGTGTGATTGTGATTGTGTGACTGTGATTGTGTGATTGTGATTGTGGGATTGTGATTGCGATTGTGTGATTGTGACTCTGTGCTTGTGATTGTGTGATCGTGATTGTGGGATTGTGACTGTGTGATTGTGTGGTTGTGGTTGTATGATCGTGATTGTGTGATCGTGATTGTGTGATCGTGATTGTGTGATCGTGATTGTGTGATCGTGATTGTGTGATCGTGATTGTGTGGTTGTGATTGTGTGATTGTGTGATTATGATTGTGTGACTGTGATTGTGTGATCGTGATTATGTGATCGTGATTGTGTGATCGTGATTGTGTGATCGTGATTGTGTGATGGTGATTGTGGGATTGTGATTGTGTGATTGTGATTGTGTGATCGTGACTGTGATTGTGTGATTGTGATTGTGATTGTGATTGTGATTATGATTGTGTGACTGTGTGATTGTGATTGTGTGACTGTGATTGTGATTCTGATTGTGATTATGATTGTGTGACTGTGTGATTGTGATTGTGTGACTGTGATTGTGTGATCGTGACTGTGATTGTGTGATTGTGATTGTGATTGTGACTGTGATTGTGATTGTGTGACTGTGTGATTGTGATTGTGTGACTGTGATTGTGTGATCGTGATAGTGTGGTCGTGATTGTGTGATCGTGATTGTGGGATTGTGACTGTGTGATTGTGTGGTTGTGGTTGTGTGATTGTGATTGTGTGACTGTGATTGTGTGATTGTGATTGTGGGATTGTGATTGCGATTGTGTGATTGTGACTGTGTGGTTGTGATTGTGTGATCGTGATTGTGGGATTGTGACTGTGTGATTGTGTGGTTGTGGTTGTATGATCGTGATTGTGTGATCGTGATTGTGTGATCGTGATTGTGTGATCGTGATTGTGTGATCGTGATTGTGTGATCGTGATTGTGTGATCGTGATTGTGTGATTGTGATTGTGTGATTGTGATTGTGTGATTGTGATTGTGTGATTGTGATTGTGCGATTGTGATTGTGTGATCCTGATTGTGTGACTGTGATTGTGTGATTGTGATTGTGGGATTGTGATTGTGGGATTGTGATTGTGGGATTGTGATTGTGGGATTGTGATAGTGTGATGGTGTGATCGTGATTTTGCGATCGTGATTGTGTGATCGTGATTGTGTGATTGTGATTGTGATTGTGATTGTGTGATCGTGATTGTGTGATCGTGATTGTGTGATAGTGATTGTGTAATAGTGATTGTGTGATCGTGATTGTGTGAGCGTGATTGTGTCGTCGTAATTGTGTGATTGTGATTGTGTGACTGTGTGATTGTGATTGTGTGATCGTGATTGTGTGACTGTGATTGTGTGGTTGTGATTTTGGGATTGTGATTGTGTGATTGAGGTTGTGTGATTGTGGTTGTGTGATTGTGATTGTGTGATTGTGATTGTGTGATTGTGATTGTGTGATTGTGATTGTGTGATTGTGATTGTGTGATTGTGATTGTGTGATTGTGATTGTGTGACTGTGATTGTGTGATTGTGATTGTGCTTGTGTGACTGTGTGATTGTGTGATTGTGATTGTCTGATAGTGATTGTGTGTGTGTGACTGTGTGATTGTGTATGTGTGATTGTGATTGTGATTGTGATAGTGTGACTGTGTGATTGTGATTGTGCGACCGTGATTGTGTGATCGTGATTGCGTGATCGTGACTGTGTGATCGGGATTGTGTGATCGTGATTGAGTAATTGTGACTGTGTGATTGTGTGATTGTGATTGTGATTGTGATTGTGATTGTGTGACTGTGTGATTGTGATTGTGTGATCGTGATTGTGTGAATGTGTTATTGTGATTGTGTGATTGTGATTGTGTTATTGCGATTGTGTGATTGCGATTGTGTGATTGCGATTGTGTGATTGCGATTGTGTGATTGCGATTGTGTGATTGCGATTGTGTGATTGCGATTGTGTGATTGCGATTGTGTGATTGCGATTGTGTGATTGCGATTGTGTGATTGCGATTGTGTGATTGCGATTGTGTGATTGTGATTGTGTGATTGTGATTGCGATTGTGTGATTGTGACTGTGTGGTCGTGATTGTGTGATCGTGATTGTGGGATTGTGTGATCGTGATTGTGTGATCGTGATTGTGTGATCGTGATTGTGTGATCGTGATAGTGTGATCGTGATAGTGTGATCGTGATTGTGTGATCGTGACTGTGTGGTCGTGATTGTGTGATCGTGTTTGTGGGATGGTGACTGTGTGATTGTGTGGTTGTGGTTGTGCGACTGTGATTGTGTGATTGTGATTGTGAGATTGCGATTGTGTGATTGCGATTGTGTGATTGCGATTGTTTGATTACGATTGTTTGATTGTGTGATTGTGATTGTGTGATTGTGATTGTGTGATTGTGATTGCGATTGTGTGATTGTGACTGTGTGATAGTGATTGTGTGATCGTGATTGTGTGATTGTGTGATTGTGATTGTGCGATCGTGATTGTGTGATGGTGATTGTGTGATCGTGATTGTGAGATTGTGACTGTGTGATTGTGTGATCGTAACTGTGTGATCGTGACTGTGGGATCGTGATTGTGGGTTTGTGACTGTGTGATTGTGTGATTGTGATTGTGTGATTGTGATCGTGTGATTGTGATTGTGTGATTGTGATTGTGTGATTGTGATTGTGTGATTGTGATTGTGTGATTGTGGTTGTGTGATTGTGGTTGTGTGATTGTGGTTGTGTGATTGTGGTTGTGTGATTGTGGTTGTGTGATTGTGGTTGTGTGATTGTGGTTGTGTGATTGTGGTTGTGTGATTGTGAATGTGTGATTGTGATTGTGTGATTGTTATTGTGTGATTGTGATTGTGTGATTGTTATTGTGTGATCGCGATTGTGTGACTGTGTGATTGTGACTGTGTGATCGTGATAGTATGATCGTGATTGTGTGATTGTGATTGTGATTGTGATTGTGTGACTGTGTTATTGTGATTGTGTGATCGTGACTGTGTGATCGTGTTTGTGTGATCGTGATTGTGGGTTTGTGACTGTGTGATTGTGTGATTGTGATTGTGTGATCGTGATTGTGTGATTGTGATTGTGTGATTGTGATCGTGATTGTGATTGTGATTGTGATTGTGTGATTGTGATTGTGTGATTGTGATTGTGTGATTGTGATTGTGTGATCGTGATTGTGTGGTCGTGATTGTGTGATCGTGATTGTGTGTTCGTGATTGTGTCATCGTGATTGTGTGATCGTGATTGTGTGATGGTGATTGTGTGATGGTGATTGTGTGATCGTGATTGTGTGATCGAGATTGTGTGATCGTGATTGTGTGATCGTGATTGTGTGATAGTGATGGTGTGATTGTGATTGTGTGATTGTGGTTGTGTGATTGTGGTTGTGTGATTGTGATTGTGTGATTGCGATTGTGTGATCGTGACTGTGTGGTCGTGATTGTGTGATCGTGATTGTGGGATTGTGACTGTGTGATTGTGTGATTGTTTGATTGTGTTATTGCGATTGTGTGATTGCGATTGTGTGATTGCGATTGTGTGATTGCGATTGTGTGATTGCGATTGTGTGATTGCGTTTGTGTGATTGCGATTGTGTGATTGCGATTGTGTGATTGCGATTGTGTGATTGCGATTGTTTGATTGCGATTGTTTGATTGTGTGATTGTGATTGTGTGATTGTGATTGTGTGATTGTGATTGTGTGATTGTGATTGCGATTGTGTGATTGTGACTGTGTGGTCGTGATTGTGTGATCGTGATTGTGGGATTGTGTGATCGTGATTGTGTGATCGTGATTGTGTGATCGTGATTGTGTGATCGTGATAGTGTGATCGTGATAGTGTGATCGTGATTGTGTGATCGTGACTGTGTGGTCGTGATTGTGTGATCGTGTTTGTGGGATGGTGACTGTGCGATTGTGTGGTTGTGGTTGTGTGACTGTGATTGTGTGATTGTGATTGTGAGATTGCGATTGTGTGATTGCGATTGTGTGATTGCGATTGTGTGATTGCGATTGTGTGATTGGGATTGTGTGATTGCGATTGTGTGATTGCGATTGTGTGATTGCGACTGTGTGGTCGTGATTGTGTGATCGTGATTGTGTGATCGTGATTGTGTGACCGTAATTGCGTGACCGTGATTATGTGATCGTGATTGTGTGATCCTGATTGTGTGATTAGGATTCTGTGATCGTGATTGTGTAATCGTGATTGTGTGATCGTGATTGTGATCGTGATTTTGTGATCGTGATTGTGTGATGGTGATTGTGTAATCGTGATTGTGTGATCGTGATTGTGTGATCGTGATTGTGTGATTGTGATTGTGTGATTGTGATTGTGTGGTTGTGATTGTGTGATTGTGGTTTTGTGATTGTGATTGTGTGATGGCGATTGTGTGATCGTGACTGTGTGGTCGTGATTGTGTGATCGTGATTGTCTGATTGTGACTGTGGGATTGTGTGGTTGGGGTTGTGTGATTGTGATTTTGTGAATGTGATTGTGTGATTGTGATTGTGGGATTGTGATTGCGATTGTGTGATTGTGACTGTGTGGTCGTGATTGTGTGATCGTGATTGTGGGATTGTGACTGTGTGATTGTGTGATCGTGATTGTGTGATCGTGATTGTGTGATCGTGATTGTGTGATCGTGATTGGGTGATCGTGATTGGGTGATCGTGATTGGGTGATCGTGATTGTGTGATCGTGATTGTGTGATCGTGATTGTGTGATCGTGATTGTGTGATCGTGATTGGGTGATCGTGATTGGGTGATCGTGATTGGGTGATCGTGATTGTGGGATTGTGACTGTGCGATTGTGTGATTGTGATTGTGTGACTGTGATTGTGTGATTGTGATTGTGGGATTGTGATTGTGTGATTGTGATTGTTTGATCGTGACTGTGATTGTATGATTGTGATTGTGATTGTGATTGTGATTGTGATTGTGATTGTGATTGTGATTGTGATTGTGATTGTGATTGTGATTGTGTGACTGTGTGATTGTGATTGTGTGACTGTGATTGTGTGATCGTGATAGTGTGATCGTGATAGTGTGATCGTGATAGTGTGATCGTGATTGTGTGATCGTGACTGTGTGGTCGTGATTGTGTGATCGTGATTGTGGGATTGTGACTGTGTGATTGTGTGGTTGTGGTTGTGTGATTGTGATTGTGTGACTGTGCTTGTGCGATTGTGATTGTGGGATTGTGATTGCGATTGTGTGATTGTGACTGTGTGGTCGTGATTGTGTGATCGTGATTGTGGGATTGTGACTGTGTGATTGTGTGGTTGTGGTTGTGTGATTGTGATTGTGTGATTGTGATTGTGTGATCGTGATTGTGTGGTTGTGGTTGTGTGATAGTGATGGTGTGATTGTGATTGTGTGATTGTGGTTGTGTGATTGTGGTTGTGTGATTGTGATTGTGTGATTGCGATTGTGTGATCGTGACTGTGTGGTCGTGATTGTGTGATAGTGATTGTGGGATTGTGACTGTGTGATTGTGTGATTGTTTGATTGTGTTATTGCGATTGTGTGATTGCGATTGTGTGATTGCGATTGTGTGATTGCGATTGTGTGATTGCGTTTGTGTGATTGCGATTGTGTGATTGCGATTGTGTGATTGCGATTGTTTGATTGCGATTGTTTGATTGTGTGATTGTGATTGTGTGATTGTGATTGTGTGATTGTGATTGCGATTGTGTGATTGTGACTGTGTGGTCGTGATTGTGTGATCGTGATTGTGGGATTGTGTGATCGTGATTGTGTGATCGTGATTGTGTGATCGTGATAGTGTGATCGTGATAGTGTGATCGTGATTGTGTGATCGTGACTGTGTGGTCGTGATTGTGTGATCGTGTTTGTGGGATGGTGACTGTGTGATTGTGTGGTTGTGGTTGTGTGACTGTGATTGTGTGATTGTGATTGTGAGATTGCGATTGTGTGATTGCGATTGTGTGATTGCGATTGTGTGATTGCGATTGTGTGATCGTGATTGTGTGACCGTGATTGTGTGACCGTGATTATGTGATCGTGATTGTGTGATCCTGATTGTGTGATTAGGATTCTGTGATCGTGATTGTGTAATCGTGATTGTGTGATCGTGATTGTGATCGTGATTTTGTGATCGTGATTGTGTGATGGTGATTGTGTGATCGTGATTGTGTGATCGTGATTGTGTGATCGTGATTGTGTGATTGTGATTGTGTGATTGTGATTGTGTGGTTGTGATTGTGTGATTGTGGTTGTGTGATTGTGATTGTGTGATGGCGATTGTGTGATCGTGACTGTGTGGTCGTGATTGTGTGATCGTGATTGTGGGATTGTGACTGTGGGTTTGTGTGGTTGGGGTTGTGTGATTGTGATTGTGTGAATGTGATTGTGTGAATGTGATTGTGTGAATGTGATTGTGTGATTGTGATTGTGGGATTGTGATTGCGATTGTGTGATTGTGACTGTGTGGTCGTGATTGTGTGATCGTGATTGTGGGATTGTGACTGTGTGATTGTGTGATCGTGATTGTGTGATCGTGATTGGGTGATCGTGATTGGGTGATCGTGATTGGGTGATCGTGATTGTGGGATTGTGACTGTGCGATTGTGTGATTGTGATTGTGTGACTGTGATTGTGTGATTGTGATTGTGGGATTGTGATTGTGTGATTGTGATTGTGTGATCGTGACTGTGATTGTATGATTGTGATTGTGATTGTGATTGTGTTTGTGATTGTGATTGTGATTGTGATTGTGATTGTGTGACTGTGTGATTGTGATTGTGTGACTGTGATTGTGTGATCGTGATAGTGTGATCGTGATAGTGTGATCGTGATTGTGTGATCGTGACTGTGTGGTCGTGATTGTGTGATCGTGATTGTGGGATTGTGACTGTGTGATTGTGTGGTTGTGGTTGTGTGATTGTGATTGTGTGACTGTGATTGTGCGATTGTGATTGTGGGATTGTGATTGCGATTGTGTGATCGTGATTGTGTGATCGTGATTGTGTGATCGTGATTGTGTGATCGTGATTGTGTGATCGTGATTGTGTAATCGTGATTGTGTGATCGTGATTGTGTGATCGTGATTGTGTGATTGTGTGATTGTGATTGTGTGACTGTGATTGTGTGATCGTGATTATGTGATCGTGATTGTGTGATCGTGATTGTGTGATCGTGATTGTGTGATCGTGATTGTGGGATTGTGATTGTGTGATTGTGATTGTGTGATCGTGACTGTGATTGTGTGATTGTGATTGTGATTGTGATTGTGATTATGATTGTGTGACTGTGTGATTGTGATTGTGTGACTGTGATTGTGCGATTGTGATTGTGGGATTGTGATTGCGATTGTGTGATCGTGATTGTGTGATCGTGATTGTGTGATCGTGATTGTGTGATCGTGATTGTGTGATCGTGATTGTGTAATCGTGATTGTGTGATCGTGATTGTGTGATCGTGATTGTGTGATTGTGTGATTGTGATTGTGTGACTGTGATTGTGTGATCGTGATTATGTGATCGTGATTGTGTGATCGTGATTGTGTGATCGTGATTGTGTGATCGTGATTGTGGGATTGTGATTGTGTGATTGTGATTGTGTGATCGTGACTGTGATTGTGTGATTGTGATTGTGATTGTGATTGTGATTATGATTGTGTGACTGTGTGATTGTGATTGTGTGACTGTGATTGTGATTGTGATTGTGATTATGATTGTGTGACTGTGTGATTGTGATTGTGTGACTGTGATTGTGTGATCGTGACTGTGATTGTGTGATTGTGATTGTGATTGTGACTGTGATTGTGATTGTGTGACTGTGTGATTGTGATTGTGTGACTGTGATTGTGTGATCGTGATAGTGTGGTCGTGATTGTGTGATCGTGATTGTGGGATTGTGACTGTGTGATTGTGTGGTTGTGGTTGTGTGATTGTAATTGTGTGACTGTGATTGTGTGATTGTGATTGTGGGATTGTGATTGCGATTGTGTGATTGTGACTGTGTGGTTGTGATTGTGTGATCGTGATTGTGGGATTGTGACTGTGTGATTGTGTGGTTGTGGTTGTATGATCGTGATTGTGTGATCGTGATTGTGTGATCGTGATTGTGTGATCGTGATTGTGTGATTGTGATTGTGTGATTGTGATTGTGTGATTGTGATTGTGTGATTGTGATTGTGTGATTGTGATTGTGTGATTGTGATTGTGTGATTGTGATTGTGTGATTGTGATTGTGTGATTGTGATTGTGTGATTGTGATTGTGTGATCGTGATTGTGTGATCGTGATTGTGTGATTGTGATTGTGTGATTGTGATTGTGTGATTGTGATTGTGTGATTGTGATTGTGTGATTGTGATTGTGTGATTGTGATTGTGTGATCGTGATTGTGTGACTGTGATTGTGTGATTGTGATTGTGGGATTGTGGGATTGTGATAGTGTGATTGTGTGATCGTGATTATGCGATCGTGATTGTGTGATCGTGATTGTGTGATTGTGATTGTGATTGTGATTGTGTGATCGTGATTGTGTGATCGTGATTGTGTGATAGTGATTGTGTGATAGTGATTGTGTGATCGTGATTGTGTGAGCGTGATTGTGTCGTCGTAATTGTGTGATCGTGATTGTGTGATCGCAATTGTGGGATTGTGACTGTGTGATTGTGTGATTGTGATTGTGTGACTGTGTGATTGTCATTGTGTGATCGTGATTGTGTGACTGTGATTGTGTGGTTGTGATTTTGGGATTGTGATTGTGTGATTGAGGTTGTGTGATTGTGGTTGTGTGATTGTGATTGTGTGATTGTGATTGTGTGATTGTGATTGTGTGATTGTGATTGTGTGATTGTGATTGTGTGATTGTGATTGTGTGATTGTGATTGTGTGATTGTGATTGTGTGATTGTGATTGTGTGATTGTGATTGTGTGATTGTGATTGTGTGATTGTGATTGTGTGATTGTGATTGTGTGATTGTGATTGTGTGATTGTGATTGTGTGATTGTGATTGTGTGATTGTGATTGTGTGATTGTGATTGTGTGATTGTGATTGTGTGATTGTGATTGTGTGATTGTGATTGTGTGATTGTGATTGTGTGATTGTGATTGTGTGATTGTGATTGTGTGATTGTGATTGTGTGATTGTGATTGTGTGATTGTGATTGTGTGATTGTGATTGTGTGATTGTGATTGTGTTTGTGTGACTGTGTGATTGTGTGATTGTGATTGTCTGATAGTGATTGTGTGTGTGTGACTGTGTGATTGTGTATGTGTGATTGTGATTGTGATTGTGATAGTGTGACTGTGTGATTGTGATTGTGCGACCGTGATTGTGTGATCGTGATTGCGTGATCGTGACTGTGTGATCGGGATTGTGTGATCGTGATTGAGTAATTGTGACTGTGTGATTGTGTGATTGTGATTGTGATTGTGATTGTGATTGTGATTGTGATTGTGATTGTGATTGTGTGACTGTGTGATTGTGATTGTGTGATCGTGATTGTGTGAATGTGTTATTGTGATTGTGTGATTGTGATTGTGTTATTGCGATTGTGTGATTGCGATTGTGTGATTGCGATTGTGTGATTGCGATTGTGTGATTGCGATTGTGTGATTGCGATTGTGTGATTGCGATTGTGTGATTGCGATTGTGCGATTGCGATTGTGCGATTGCGATTGTGTGATTGCGATTGTGTGATTGCGATTGTGTGATTGCGATTGTGTGATTGCGATTGAGTGATTGCGATTGTGTGATTGCGATTGTGTGATTGCGATTGTGTGATTGCGATTGTGTGATTGCGATTGTGTGATTGCGATTGTGTGATTGCGATTGTGTGATTGCGATTGTGTGATTGCGATTGTGTGATTGCGATTGTGTGATTGCGATTGTGTGATTGCGATTGTGTGATTGTGATTGTGTGATAGTGATTGTGGGATTGTGACTGCGTTATTGTGTGATTGTGATTGTGATTGTGTGACTGTGAGATCGTGATTGTGTGATCGTGATTGTGTGATCGTGATTGTGTGATCGTGATTGTGTGATCGTGATTGTGTGATAGTGATTGTGTGATTGTGTGATCGTGATTGTGTGATCGTGATTGTGTGATCGTGATTGTGTGATAGTGATTGTGTGATAGTGATTGTGTGATCGTGATTGCGTGATCGTGATTGTGTGATCGTGATTGTGTGATATTGATTGTGTGACTGTGTGATTGTGATTGTGTGATTGTGATTGTGTGATTGTGATTGTGTGATCGTGATTGTGTGATCGTGATTGTGTGATCGTGATTGTGTGATCGTGATTGTGTGAGCGTGATTGTGTGACTGTGTGATTGTGACTGTGTGATCGTGATTGTGTGATCGTGATTGTGTGATTGTGATTGTGATTGTGATTGTGTGACTGTGTTATTGTGATTGTGTGATCGTGACTGTGTGATCGAGTTTGTGTGATCGTGATTGTGGGTTTGTGACTGTGTGATTGTGTGATTGTGATTGTGTGATCGTGATTGTGTGATTGTGATTGTGTGATTGTGATTGTGATTGTGATTGTGATTGTGATTGTGATTGTGATTGTGATTGTGTGACTGTGATTGTGTGATCGTGATAGTGTGGTCGTGATTGTGTGATCGTGATTGTGGGATTGTGACTGTGTGATTGTGTGGTTGTGGTTGTGTGATTGTGATTGTGTGACTGTGATTGTGTGATTGTGAATGTGGGATTGTGATTGCGATTGTGTGATTGTGACTGTGTGGTCGTGATAGTGTGATCGTGATTGTGGGATTGTGACTGTGCGATTGTGTGATTGTGGTTGTATGATCGTGATTGTGTGATCGTGATTGTGTGACCGTGATTGTGTGACCGTGATTGTGTGATCGCGATTGTGTGATCGCGATTGTGTGATCGCGATTGTGTGATCGCGATTGTATGATCGCGATTGTGTGATCGCGATTGTGTGATCGCGATTGTGTGATCGCGATTGTGTGATCGCGATTGTGTGAATGCGATTGTGTGACTGCGATTGTGTGATTGCGATTGTGTGATTGCGATTGTGTGATTGTGATTGTGTGATAGTGATTGTGGGATTGTGACTGTGTTATTGTGTGATTGTGATTGTGATTGTGTGACTGTGAGATCGTGCTTGTGTGATCGTGATTGTGTGATCGTGATTGTGTGATCGTGATTGTGTGATCGTGATTGTGTGATAGTGATTGTGTGATTGTGTGATCGTGATTGTGTGATAGTGATTGTGTGATAGTGATTGTGTGATCATGATTGCGTGATCGTGATTGTGTGATCGTGATTGTGTGATCGTGATTGTGTGATCGTGATTGTGTGACTGTGTGATCGTGATTGTGTGATCGTGATTGTGTGATCGTGATTGTGTGATCGTGATTGTGTGATCGTGATTGTGTGATCGTGATTGTGTGATCGTGATTGAGTGATCGTGATTGTGTGATCGTGATTGTGTAATCGTGATTGTGTGATCGTGATTGTGTGATCGTGATTGTGTGATTGTGATTGTGTGATTGTGATTATGGAATTGTGATTGTGTGATTGTGTGATCGAGATTGTGCGATCGTGATTGTGTGATGGTGATTGTGTGATCGTGATTGTGAGATTCTGACTGTGTGATTGTGTGATCGTAACTGTGTGATCGTGACTGTGGGATCGTGATTGTGGGTTTGTGACTGTGTGATTGTGTGATTGTGATTGTGTGATTGTGGTTGTGTGATTGTGGTTGTGTGATTGTGGTTGTGTGATTGTGGTTGTGTGATTGTGATTGTGTGATTGCGATTGTGTGATTGCGATTGTGTGATTGCGATTGTGTGATTGCGATTGTGTGATTGCGATTGTGTGATTGCGATTGTGTGATTGCGATTGTGTGATTGCGATTGTGTGATTGCGATTGTGTGATTGTGATTGTGTGATAGTGATTGTGGGATTGTGACTGTGTTATTGTGTGATTGTGATTGTGATTGTGTGACTGTGAGATCGTGATTGTGTGATCGTGATTGTGTGATCGTGATTGTGTGATCCTGATTGTGTGATCGTGATTGTGTGATCGTGATTGTGTGATAGTGATTGTGTGATTGTGTGATCGTGATTGTGTGATCGTGATTGTGTGATCGTGATTGTGTGATAGTGATTGTGTGATAGTGATTGTGTGATCGTGATTGTGTGATCGTGATTGTGTGATCGTGATTGTGTGACTGTGTGATCGTGATTGTGTGATCGTGATTGTGTGATCGTGATTGTGTGATCGTGATTGTGTGATCGTGATTGTGTGATCGTGATTGAGTGATCGTGATTGTGTGATCGTGATTGTGTGATCGTGATTGTGTGATCGTGATTGTGGGATTGTGACTGTGTGATTGTGTGGTTGTGGTTGTGTGATTGTGATTGTGTGATCGTGATTGTGTGATTGTGATTGTGTGATCGTGATTGTGTGATCGTGATTGTGTGATCGTGATTGTGTGATCGTGATTGTGTCATCGTGATAGTGTGATCGTGATTGTGTGGTCGTGATTGTGTTGTCGTGATTGTGTGATCGTGATTGTGTGATCGTGATTGTGTGATTGTGATTGTGTGATCGTGATTGTGTGGTCGTGATTGTGTGATCGTGATTGTGGGATCGTGACTGTGTGATTGTGTGATTGTGATTGTGTGACTGTGATTGTGTGATTGTGATTGTGGGATTGAGATTGTGTGATTGTGATTGTGTGATCGTGACTGTGATTGTGTGATTGTGATTGTGTGACTGTGTGATTGTGATTGTGTGACTGTGATTGTGTGATCGTGATAGTGTGATCGTGATCGTGTGATCGCGATCGTGTGATTGCGATCGTGTGATTGCGATCGTGTGATTGTGATCGTGTGATTGCGTTTGTGTGATTGCGATTGTGTGATTGCGATTGTATGATTGCGATTGTGGGATTGCGATTGTGTGATTGTGATTGTGTGATTGTGATTGTGTGATTGTGATTGTGTGATCGTGATTGTGTCATCGTGATTGTGTGGTCGTGATTGTGTGATCGTGATTGTGGGATCGTGACTGTGTGATTGTGTGATTGTGATTGTGTGACTGTGATTGTGTGATTGTGATTGTGGGATTGAGATTGTGTGATTGTGATTGTGTGATCGTGACTGTGATTGTGTGATTGTGATTGTGTGACTGTGTGATTGTGATTGTGTGACTGTGGTTGTGTGATCGTGATCGTGTGATTGTGATCGCGTGATTGTGATCGTGTGATTGTGATAGAGCGATTGTGATAGTGCGATTGTGATTGTGCGATTGTGATTGTGCGATTGTGACAGTGCGATTGTGACAGTGCGATTGTGACAGTGCGATTGGTACTGCGCGATTGTGATTGTGCGATTGTGATTGTGCGATTGTGATAGTGCGATTGTGATAGTGCGATTGTGATAGTGCGATTGTGATTGTGCGATTGTGATTGTGGGATTGGGATTGTGTGATTGTGATTGTGTGATCGTGACTGTGTGATGGTGATTGTGTGATCGTGATTGTGTGATCGAGATTGTGTGATCGTGATTGTGTGATCGTGATTGTGTGATAGTGATGGTGTGATTGTGATTGTGTGATTGTGGTTGTGTGATTGTGATTGTGTGATTGCGATTGTGTGATCGTGACTGTGTTTTCGTGATTGTGTGATCGTGATTGTGGGATTGTGACTGTGTGATTGTGTGGTTGTGGTTGTGCGTTTGTGATTGTGTGACTGTGATTGTGTGATTGTGATTGTGGGACTGTGATTGCGATTGTGTGATTGTGACTGTGTGGTCGTGATTGTGTGATCGTGATTGTGGGATGGTGACTGTGTGATTGTGTGATTGTTTGATTGTGTTATTGCGATTGTGTGATTGCGATTGTGTGATTGCGATTGTGTGATTGCGATTGTGTGATTGCGATTGTGTGATTGCGACTGTGTGGTCGTGATTGTGTGATCGTGATTGTGTGATCGTGATTGTGTGACCGTGATTGTGTGACCGTGATTATGTGATCGTGATTGTGTGATCCTGATTGTGTGATTAGGATTCTGTGATCGTGATTGTGTAATCGTGATTGTGTGATCGTGATTGTGATCGTGATTTTGTGATCGTGATTGTGTGATGGTGATTGTGTGATCGTGATTGTGTGATCGTGATTGTGTGATCGTGATTGTGTGATTGTGATTGTGTGATTGTGATTGTGTGGTTGTGATTGTGTGATTGTGGTTGTGTGATTGTGATTGTGTGATGGCGATTGTGTGATCGTGACTGTGTGGTCGTGATTGTGTGATCGTGATTGTGGGATTGTGACTGTGGGATTGTGTGGTTGGGGTTGTGTGATTGTGATTGTGTGAATGTGATTTTGTGATTGTGATTGTGGGATTGTGATTGCGATTGTGTGATTGTGACTGTGTGGTCGTGATTGTGTGATCGTGATTGTGAGATTCTGACTGTGTGATTGTGTGATCGTAACTGTGTGATCGTGACTGTGGGATCGTGATTGTGGGTTTGTGACTGTGTGATTGTGTGATTGTGATTGTGTGATTGTGGTTGTGTGATTGTGGTTGTGTGATTGTGGTTGTGTGATTGTGGTTGTGTGATTGTGGTTGTGTGATTGTGATTGTGTGATTGCGATTGTGTGATTGCGATTGTGTGATTGCGATTGTGTGATTGCGATTGTGTGATTGCGATTGTGTGATTGCGATTGTGTGATTGCGATTGTGTGATTGCGATTGTGTGATTGCGATTGTGTGATTGCGATAGTGTGATTGCGATTGTGTGATTGCGATTGTGTGATTGCGATTGTGTGATTGCGATTGTGTGATTGCGATTGTGTGATTGCGATTGTGTGATTGCGATTGTGTGATTGCGATTGTGTGATTGCGATTGTGTGATTGCGATTGTGTGATTGCGATTGTGTGATTGCGATTGTGTGATTGCGATTGTGTGATTGCGATTGTGTGATTGCGATTGTGTGATTGCGATTGTGTGATTGCGATAGTGTGATTGCGATTGTGTGATTGCGATTGTGTGATTGCGATTGTGTGATTGCGATTGTGTGATTGCGATTGTGTGATTGTGATTGTGTGATTGCGATTGTGTGATTGCGATTGTGTGGTTGTGATTGTGTGATTGTGGTTGTGTGATTGTGATTGCGTGATGGCGATTGTGTGATCATGACTGTGTGGTCGTGATTGTGTGATCGTGATTGTGGGGTTGTGACTGTGGGATTGTGTGGTTGGGGTCGTGTGATTGTGATTGTGTGAATGTGATTGTGTGATTGTGATTGTGGGATTGTGATTGCGATTGTGTGATTGTGACTGTGTGGTCGTGATTGTGTGATCGTGATTGTGGGATTGTCACTGTGTGATTGTGTGATCGTGATTGTGTGATCGTGATTGTGTGATCGTGATTGTGTGATCGTGATTGGGTGATCGTGATTGGGTGATCGTGATTGGGTGATCGTGATTGTGGGATTGTGACTGTGCGATTGTGTGATTGTGATTGTGTGACTGTGATTGTGTGATTGTGATTGTGGGATTGTGATTGTGTGATTGTGATTGTGTGATCGTGACTGTGATTGTATGATTGTGATTGTGATTGTGATTGTGATTGTGATTGTGATTGTGATTGTGATTGTGATTGTGATTGTGATTGTGATTGTGATTGTGATTGTGATTGTGTGACTGTGTGATTGTGATTGTGTGACTGTGATTGTGTGATCGTGATAGTGTGATCGTGATAGTGTGATCGTGATAGTGTGATCGTGATTGTGTGATCGTGACTGTGTGGTCGTGATTGTGTGATCGTGATTGTGGGATTGTGACTGTGTGATTGTGTGGTTGTGGTTGTGTGATTGTGGTTGTGTGACTGTGATTGTGCGATTGTGATTGTGGGATTGTGATTGCGATTGTGTGATTGTGACTGTGTGGTCGTGATTGTGTGATCGTGATTGTGGGATTGTGACTGTGTGATTGTGTGGTTGTGGTTGTGTGATTGTGATTGTGTGATCGTGATTGTGTGATTGTGATTGTGTGATCGTGATTGTGTGATCGTGATTGTGTGATCGTGATTGTGTCATCGTGATAGTGTGATCGTGATTGTGTGGTCGTGATTGTGTTGTCGTGATTGTGTGATCGTGATTGTGTGATCGTGATTGTGTGATTGTGATTGTGTGATCGTGATTGTGTGGTCGTGATTGTGTGATCGTGATTGTGGGATCGTGACTGTGTGATTGTGTGATTGTGATTGTGTGACTGTGATTGTGTGATTGTGATTGTGGGATTGAGATTGTGTGATTGTGATTGTGTGATCGTGACTGTGATTGTGTGATTGTGATTGTGTGACTGTGTGATTGTGATTGTGTGACTGTGATTGTGTGATCGTGATAGTGTGATCGTGATCGTGTGATCGCGATCGTGTGATTGCGATCGTGTGATTGCGATCGTGTGATTGCGATCGTGTGATTGCGATCGTGTGATTGCGTTTGTGTGATTGCGATTGTGTGATTGCGATTGTATGATTGCGATTGTGGGATTGCGATTGTGTGATTGTGATTGTGTGATTGTGATTGTGTGATTGTGATTGTGTGATCGTGATTGTGTCATCGTGATTGTGTGGTCGTGATTGTGTGATCGTGATTGTGGGATCGTGACTGTGTGATTGTGTGATTGTGATTGTGTGACTGTGATTGTGTGATTGTGATTGTGGGATTGAGATTGTGTGATTGTGATTGTGTGATCGTGACTGTGATTGTGTGATTGTGATTGTGTGACTGTGTGATTGTGATTGTGTGACTGTGGTTGTGTGATCGTGATAGTGTGATTGTGATCGTGTGATTGTGATCGTGTGATTGTGATAGAGCGATTGTGATAGTGCGATTGTGATAGTGCGATTGTGATTGTGCGATTGTGATTGTGCGATTGTGACAGTGCGATTGTGACAGTGCGATTGTGACAGTGCGATTGGTACTGCGCGATTGTGATTGTGCGATTGTGATTGTGCGATTGTGATAGTGCGATTGTGATAGTGCGATTGTGATAGTGCGATTGTGATTGTGCGATTGTGATTGTGGGATTGGGATTGTGTGATTGTGATTGTGTGATCGTGACTGTGATTGTGTCATTGTGATTGTGGGATTGTGATTGCGATTGTGTGATCGTGATTGTGGGATTGTGACTGTGTGATTGTGTGGTTGTGATTGTGTGATCGTGATTGTGCGATCGTGATTGTGCGATCGTGATTGTGCGATCGTGATTGTGCGATCGTGATTGTGCGATCGTGATTGTGCGATCGTGATTGTGCGATCGTGATTGTGCGATCGTGATTGTGCGATCGTGATTGAGTGATCGTGATTGTGTGATCGTGATTGTGTGATCGTGATTGTGTGATCGTGATTGTGTGATTGTGATTGTGTGATTGTGATTATGGAATTGTGTTTGTGTGATTGTGTGATCGTGATTGTGCGATCGTGATTGTGTGATGGTGATTGTGTGATCGTGATTGTGAGATTCTGACTGTGTGATTGTGTGATCGTAACTGTGTGATCGTGACTGTGGGATCGTGATTGTGGGTTTGTGACTGTGTTATTGTGTGATTGTGATTGTGATTGTGTGACTGTGAGATCGTGATTGTGTGATCGTGATTGTGTGATCGTGATTGTGTGATCGTGATTGTGTGATCGTGATTGTGTGATCGTGATTGTGTGATAGTGATTGTGTGATTGTGTGATCGTGATCGGGTGATCGTGATTGTGTGATAGTGATTGTGTGATCGTGATTGTGTGATTGTGTGATTGTGATTGTGCGATCGTGATTGTGTGATGGTGATTGTGTGATCGTGATTGTGAGATTGTGACTGTGTGATTGTGTGATCGTAACTGTGTGATCGTGACTGTGGGATCGTGATTGTGGGTTTGTGACTGTGTGATTGTGTGATTGTGATTGTGTGATTGTGATCGTGTGATTGTGATCGTGTGATTGTGATCGTGTGATTGTGATTGTGTGATTGTGATTGTGTGATTGTGATTGTGTGATTGTGATTGTGTGATTGTGATTGTGTGATTGTGGTTGTGTGATTGTGGTTGTGTGATTGTGGTTGTGTGATTGTGGTTGTGTGATGGTGGTTGTGTGATCGTGATTGTGTGATCGTGATTGTGTGATCGTGATTGTGTGATCGTGATTGTGTGATCGTGATTGTGTGATGGTGATTGTGTGATGGTGATTGTGTGATCGTGATTGTGTGATCGAGATTGTGTGATCGTGATTGTGTGATCGTGATTGTGTGATAGTGATGGTGTGATTGTGTTTGTGTGATTGTGGTTGTGTGATTGTGATTGTGTGATTGCGATTGTGTGATCGTGACTGTGTTTTCGTGATTGTGTGATCGTGATTGTGGGATTGTGACTGTGTGATTGTGTGGTTGTGGTTGTGCGTTTGTGATTGTGTGACTGTGATTGTGTGATTGTGATTGTGGGACTGTGATTGCGATTGTGTGATTGTGACTGTGTGGTCGTGATTGTGTGATCGTGATTGTGGGATGGTGACTGTGTGATTGTGTGATTGTTTGATTGTGTTATTGCGATTGTGTGATTGCGATTGTGTGATTGCGATTGTGTGATTGCGATTGTGTGATTGCGTTTGTGTGATTGCGATTGTGTGATTGTGATTGTGTGATTGTGATTGTGTGATTGTGATTGCGATTGTGTGATTGTGACTGTGTGGTCGTGATTGTGTGATCGTGATTGTGGGATTGTGTGATCGTGATTGTGTGATCGTGATTGTGTGATCGTGATAGTGTGATCGTGATAGTGTGATCGTGATTGTGTGATCGTGACTGTGTGGTCGTGATTGTGTGATCGTGTTTGTGGGATGGTGACTGTGTGATTGTGTGGTTGTGGTTGTGTGACTGTGATTGTGTGATTGTGATTGTGAGATTGCGATTGTGTGATTGCGATTGTGTGATTGCGATTGTGTGATTGCGATTGTGTGATTGCGATTGTGTGATTGCGATTGTGTGATTGCGACTGTGTGGTCGTGATTGTGTGATCGTGATTGTGTGATCGTGATTGTGTGACCGTGATTGTGTGACCGTGATTATGTGATCGTGATTGTGTGATCCTGATTGTGTGATTAGGATTCTGTGATCGTGATTGTGTAATCGTAACTGTGTGATCGTGACTGTGGGATCGTGATTGTGGGTTTGTGACTGTGTGATTGTGTGATTGTGATTGTGTGATTGTGGTTGTGTGATTGTGGTTGTGTGATTGTGGTTGTGTGATTGTGATTGTGTGATTGTGGTTGTGTGATTGTGGTTGTGTGATTGTGGTTGTGTGATTGTGGTTGTGTGATTGTGGTTGTGTGATTGTGGTTGTGTGATTGTGGTTGTGTGATTGTGATTGTGTGATTGTTATTGTGTGATTGTGATTGTGTGATTGTGATTGTGTGATCGTGATTGTGTGACTGTGTGATTGTGACTGTGTGATCGTGATTGTATGATCGTGATTGTGTGATTGTGATTGTGATTGTGATTGTGTGACTGTGTTATTGTGATTGTGTGATCGTGACTGTGTGATCGTGTTTGTGTGATCGTGATTGTGGGTTTGTGACTGTGTGATTGTGTGATTGTGATTGTGTGATTGTGATTGTGTGATCGTGATTGTGTGATTGTGATTGTGTGATTCTGATCGTGATTGTGATTGTGATTGTGATTGTGTGATTGTGATTGTGTGATTGTGATTGTGTGATTGTGATTGTGTGATTGTGATTGTGTGATCGTGATTGTGTGGTCGTGATTGTGTGATCGTGATTGTGTGATCGTGATTGTGTGATCGTGATTGTGTGATCGTGATTGTGTGATCGTGATTGTGTGATCGTGATTGTGTGATCGTGATTGTGTGATGGTGATTGTGTGATGGTGATTGTGTGATCGTGATTGTGTGATCGAGATTGTGTGATCGTGATTGTGTGATCGTGATTGTGTGATAGTGATGGTGTGATTGCGATTGTGTGATTGCGATTGTGTGATTGCGATTGTGTGATTGCGATTGTGTGATTGTGATTGTGTGATAGTGATTGTGGGATTGTGACTGTGTTATTGTGTGACTGTGATTGTGATTGTGTGACTGTGAGATCGTGATTGTGTGATCGTGATTGTGTGATCGTGATTGTGTGATCGTGATTGTGTGATCGTGATTGTGTGATAGTGATTGTGTGATTGTGTGATCGTGATTGTGTGATCGTGATTGTGTGATCGTGATTGTGTGATAGTGATTGTGTGATAGTGATTGTGTGATCGTGATTGCGTGATCGTGATTGTGTGATCGTGATTGTGTGATATTGATTGTGTGACTGTGTGATTGTGATTGTGTGATTGTGATTGTGTGATCGTGATTGTGTGATCGTGATTGTGTGATCGTGATTGTGTGATCGTGATTGTGTGAGCGTGATTGTGTGATAGTGATTGTGTGATAGTGATTGTGTGATAGTGATTGTGTGATCGTGATTGCGTGATCGTGATTGTGTGATCGTGATTGTGTGACTGTGTGATTGTGACTGTGTGATCGTGATTGTGTGATCGTGATTGTGTGATTGTGATTGTGATTGTGATTGTGTGACTGTGTTATTGTGATTGTGTGATCGTGACTGTGTGATCGTGTTTGTGTGATCGTGATTGTGGGTTTGTGACTGTGTGATTGTGTGATTGTGATTGTGTGATCGTGATTGCGTGATCGTGATTGTGTGATCGTGATTGTGTGATATTGATTGTGTGACTGTGTGATTGTGATTGTGTGATTGTGATTGTGTGATCGTGACTGTGTGATTGTGATTGTGTGACTGTGATTGTGTGATCGTGATAGTGTGGTCGTGATTGTGTGATCGTGATTGTGGGATTGTGACTGTGTGATTGTGTGGTTGTGGTTGTGTGATCGTGATTGCGTGATCGTGATTGTGTGAGCGTGATTGTGTGATAGTGATTGTGTGATAGTGATTGTGTGATAGTGATTGTGTGATCGTGATTGCGTGATCGTGATTGTGTGATCGTGATTGTGTGACTGTGTGATTGTGACTGTGTGATCGTGATTGTGTGATCGTGATTGTGTGATTGTGATTGTGATTGTGATTGTGTGACTGTGTTATTGTGATTGTGTGATTGTGATTGTGGGATTGTGATTGTGGGATTGTGATTGTGGGATTGTGATAGTGTGATGGTGTGATCGTGATTTTGCGATCGTGATTGTGTGATCGTGATTGTGTGATTGTGATTGTGATTGTGATTGTGTGATCGTGATTGTGTGATCGTGATTGTGTGATAGTGATTGTGTGATAGTGATTGTGTGATCGTGATTGTGTGAGCGTGATTGTGTCGTCGTAATTGTGTGATCGTGATTGTGTGATCGCAATTGTGGGATTGTGACTGTGTGATTGTGTGATTGTGATTGTGTGACTGTGTGATTGTGATTGTGTGATCGTGATTGTGTGACTGTGATTGTGTGGTTGTGATTTTGGGATTGTGATTGTGTGATTGAGGTTGTGTGATTGTGGTTGTGTGATTGTGATTGTGTGATTGTGATTGTGTGATTGTGATTGTGTGATTGTGATTGTGTGATTGTGATTGTGTGATTGTGATTGTGTGACTGTGATTGTGTGATTGTGATTGTGCTTGTGTGACTGTGTGATTGTGTGATTGTGATTGTCTGATAGTGATTGTGTGTGTGTGACTGTGTGATTGTGTATGTGTGATTGTGATTGTGATTGTGATAGTGTGACTGTGTGATTGTGATTGTGTGATCGTGATTGTGTGATCGTGATTGTGTGATCGTGATTGTGTGATTGTGTGATTGTGATTGTGTGACTGTGATTGTGTGATCGTGATTGTGTGATCGTGATTGTGTAATCGTGATTGTGTGATCGTGATTGTGTGATCGTGATTGTGTGATTGTGTGATTATGATTGTGTGACTGTGATTGTGTGATCGTGATTATGTGATCGTGATTGTGTGATCGTGATTGTGTGGTCGTGATTGTGTGATCGTGATTGTGGGATTTTGATTGTGTGATTGTGATTGTGTGATCGTGACTGTGATTGTGTGATTGTGATTGTGATTGTGATTGTGATTATGATTGTGTGACTGTGTGATTGTGATTGTGTGACTGTGATTGTGATTGTGATTGTGATTATGATTGTGTGACTGTGTGATTGTGATTGTGTGACTGTGATTGTGTGATCGTGACTGTGATTGTGTGATTGTGATTGTGATTGTGACTGTGATTGTGATTGTGTGACTGTGTGATTGTGATTGTGTGACTGTGATTGTGTGATCGTGATAGTGTGGTCGTGATTGTGTGATCGTGATTGTGGGATTGTGACTGTGTGATTGTGTGGTTGTGGTTGTGTGATTGTGATTGTGTGACTGTGATTGTGTGATTGTGATTGTGGGATTGTGATTGCGATTGTGTGATTGTGACTGTGTGGTTGTGATTGTGTGATCGTTATTGTGGGATTGTGACTGTGTGATTGTGTGGTTGTGGTTGTATGATCGTGATTGTGTGATCGTGATTGTGTGATCGTGATTGTGTGATCGTGATTGTGTGATCGTGATTGCGTGATCGTGATTGTGTGATTGTGATTGTGTGATTGTGTGATTATGATTGTGTGACTGTGATTGTGTGATCGTGATTATGTGATCGTGATTGTGTGATCGTGATTGTGTGATCGTGATTGTGTGATGGTGATTGTGGGATTGTGATTGTGTGATTGTGATTGTGTGATCGTGACTGTGATTGTGTGATTGTGATTGTGATTGTGATTGTGATTATGATTGTGTGACTGTGTGATTGTGATTGTGTGACTGTGATTGTGATTCTGATTGTGATTATGATTGTGTGACTGTGTGATTGTGATTGTGTGACTGTGATTGTGTGATCGTGACTGTGATTGTGTGATTGTGATTGTGACTGTGATTGTGATTGTGTGACTGTGTGATTGTGATTGTGTGACTGTGATTGTGTGATCGTGATAGTGTGGTCGTGATTGTGTGATCGTGATTGTGGGATTGTGACTGTGTGATTGTGTGGTTGTGGTTGTGTGATTGTGATTGTGTGACTGTGATTGTGTGATTGTGATTGTGGGATTGTGATTGCGATTGTGTGATTGTGACTGTGTGGTTGTGATTGTGTGATCGTGATTGTGGGATTGTGACTGTGTGATTGTGTGGTTGTGGTTGTATGATCGTGATTGTGTGATCGTGATTGTGTGATCGTGATTGTGTGATCGTGATTGTGTGATCGTGATTGTGTGATCGTGATTGTGTGATTGTGATTGTGTGATTGTGATTGTGTGATTGTGATTGTGTGATTGTGATTGTGTGATTGTGATTGTGCGATTGTGATTGTGTGATCCTGATTGTGTGACTGTGATTGTGTGATTGTGATTGTGGGATTGTGATTGTGGGATTGTGATAGTGTGATGGTGTGATCGTGATTTTGCGATCGTGATTGTGTGATCGTGATTGTGTGATTGTGATTGTGATTGTGATTGTGTGATCGTGATTGTGTGATCGTGATTGTGTGATAGTGATTGTGTGATAGTGATTGTGTGATCGTGATTGTGTGAGCGTGATTGTGTCGTCGTAATTGTGTGATTGTGATTGTGTGACTGTGTGATTGTGATTGTGTGATCGTGATTGTGTGACTGTGATTGTGTGGTTGTGATTTTGGGATTGTGATTGTGTGATTGAGGTTGTGTGATTGTGGTTGTGTGATTGTGATTGTGTGATTGTGATTGTGTGATTGTGATTGTGTGATTGTGATTGTGTGATTGTGATTGTGTGATTGTGATTGTGTGACTGTGATTGTGTGATTGTGATTGTGCTTGTGTGACTGTGTGATTGTGTGATTGTGATTGTCTGATAGTGATTGTGTGTGTGTGACTGTGTGATTGTGTATGTGTGATTGTGATTGTGATTGTGATAGTGTGACTGTGTGATTGTGATTGTGCGACCGTGATTGTGTGATCGTGATTGCGTGATCGTGACTGTGTGATCGGGATTGTGTGATCGTGATTGAGTAATTGTGACTGTGTGATTGTGTGATTGTGATTGTGATTGTGATTGTGATTGTGTGACTGTGTGATTGTGATTGTGTGATCGTGATTGTGTGAATGTGTTATTGTGATTGTGTGATTGTGATTGTGTTATTGCGATTGTGTGATTGCGATTGTGTGATTGCGATTGTGTGATTGCGATTGTGTGATTGCGATTGTGTGATTGCGATTGTGTGATTGCGATTGTGTGATTGCGATTGTGTGATTGCGATTGTGTGATTGCGATTGTGTGATTGCGATTGTGTGATTGCGATTGTGTGATTGCGATTGTGTGATTGCTATTGTGTGATTGCGATTGTGTGATTGCGATTGTGTGATTGAGATTGTGTGATTGCGATTGTGTGATTGCGATAGTGTGATTGCGATTGTGTGATTGCGATTGTGTGATTGCGATTGTGTGATTGCGATTGTGTGATTGCGATTGTGTGATTGCGATTGTGTGATTGCGATTGTGTGATTGGGATTGTGTGATTGCGATTGTGTGATTCCGATTGTGTGATTGCGATTGTGTGATTGCGATTGTGTGATTGCGATTGTGTGATTGCGATTGTGTGATTGCGATTGTTTGATTGCGATTGTTTGATTGTGTGATTGTGATTGTGTGATTGTGATTGCGATTGTGTGATTGTGACTGTGTGGTCGTGATTGTGTGATCGTGATTGTGGGATTGTGTGATCGTGATTGTGTGATCGTGATTGTGTGATCGTGATTGTGTGATCGTGATAGTGTGATCGTGATAGTGTGATCGTGATTGTGTGATCGTGACTGTGTGGTCGTGATTGTGTGATCGTGTTTGTGGGATGGTGACTGTGCGATTGTGTGGTTGTGGTTGTGTGACTGTGATTGTGTGATTGTGATTGTGAGATTGCGATTGTGTGATTGCGATTGTGTGATTGCGATTGTGTGATTGCGATTGTGTGATTGCGATTGTGTGATTGCGATTGTGTGATTGCGATTGTGTGATTGCGATTGTGTGATTGCGACTGTGTGGTCGTGATTGTGTGATCGTGATTGTGTGATCGTGATTGTGTGACCGTAATTGTGTGACCGTGATTATGTGATCGTGATTGTGTGATCCTGATTGTGTGATTAGGATTCTGTGATCGTGATTGTGTAATCGTGATTGTGTGATCGTGATTGTGATCGTGATTTTGTGATCGTGATTGTGTGATGGTGATTGTGTGATCGTGATTGTGTGATCGTGATTGTGTGATCGTGATTGTGTGATTGTGATTGTGTGATTGTGATTGTGTGGTTGTGATTGTGTGATTGTGGTTTTGTGATTGTGATTGTGTGATGGCGATTGTGTGATCGTGACTGTGTGGTCGTGATTGTGTGATCGTGATTGTCTGATTGTGACTGTGGGATTGTGTGGTTGGGGTTGTGTGATTGTGATTTTGTGAATGTGATTGTGTGATTGTGATTGTGGGATTGTGATTGCGATTGTGTGATTGTGACTGTGTGGTCGTGATTGTGTGATCGTGATTGTGGGATTGTGACTGTGTGATTGTGTGATCGTGATTGTGTGATCGTGATTGTGTGATCGTGATTGTGTGATCGTGATTGTGTGATCGTGATTGGGTGATCGTGATTGGGTGATCGTGATTGGGTGATCGTGATTGTGTGATCGTGATTGTGTGATCGTGATTGTGTGATCGTGATTGTGTGATCGTGATTGGGTGATCGTGATTGGGTGATCGTGATTGGGTGATCGTGATTGTGGGATTGTGACTGTGCGATTGTGTGATTGTGATTGTGTGACTGTGATTGTGTGATTGTGATTGTGGGATTGTGATTGTGTGATTGTGATTGTGTGATCGTGACTGTGATTGTATGATTGTGATTGTGATTGTGATTGTGATTGTGATTGTGATTGTGATTGTGATTGTGATTGTGATTGTGATTGTGATTGTGTGACTGTGTGATTGCGATTGTGTGACTGTGATTGTGTGATCGTGATAGTGTGATCGTGATAGTGTGATCGTGATAGTGTGATCGTGATTGTGTGATCGTGACTGTGTGGTCGTGATTGTGTGATCGTGATTGTGGGATTGTGACTGTGTGATTGTGTGGTTGTGGTTGTGTGATTGTGATTGTGTGACTGTGATTGTGCGATTGTGATTGTGGGATTGTGATTGCGATTGTGTGATTGTGACTGTGTGGTCGTGATTGTGTGATCGTGATTGTGGGATTGTGACTGTGTGATTGTGTGGTTGTGGTTGTGTGATTGTGATTGTGTGATTGTGATTGTGTGATCGTGATTGTGTGGTTGTGGTTGTGTGATTGTGATTGTGTGATCGTGATTGTGTGATCGTGATTGTGTGATCGTGATTGTGTAATCGTGATTGTGTGATCGTGATTGTGTGATCGTGATTGTGTGATCGTGATTGTGTGATGGTGATTGTGTGATGGTGATTGTGTGATCGTGATTGTGTGATCGAGATTGTGTGATCGTGATTGTGTGATCGTGATTGTGTGATAGTGATGGTGTGATTGTGATTGTGTGATTGTGGTTGTGTGATTGTGGTTGTGTGATTGTGATTGTGTGATTGCGATTGTGTAATCGTGACTGTGTGGTCGTGATTGTGTGATAGTGATTGTGGGATTGTGACTGTGTGATTGTGTGATTGTTTGATTGTGTTATTGCGATTGTGTGATTGCGATTGTGTGATTGCGATTGTGTGATTGCGATTGTGTGATTGCGTTTGTGTGATTGCGATTGTGTGATTGCGATTGTGTGATTGCGATTGTTTGATTGCGATTGTTTGATTGTGTGATTGTGATTGTGTGATTGTGATTGTGTGATTGTGATTGTGTGATTGTGATTGCGATTGTGTGATTGTGACTGTGTGGTCGTGAATGTGTGATCGTGATTGTGGGATTGTGTGATCGTGATTGTGTGATCGTGATTGTGTGATCGTGATAGTGTGATCGTGATAGTGTGATCGTGATTGTGTGATCGTGACTGTGTGGTCGTGATTGTGTGATCGTGTTTGTGGGATGGTGACTGTGTGATTGTGTGGTTGTGGTTGTGTGACTGTGATTGTGTGATTGTGATTGTGAGATTGCGATTGTGTGATTGCGATTGTGTGATTGCGATTGTGTGATTGCGATTGTGTGATCGTGATTGTGTGACCGTGATTGTGTGACCGTGATTATGTGATCGTGATTGTGTGATCCTGATTGTGTGATTAGGATTCTGTGATCGTGATTGTGTAATCGTGATTGTGTGATCGTGATTGTGATCGTGATTTTGTGATCGTGATTGTGTGATGGTGATTGTGTGATCGTGATTGTGTGATCGTGATTGTGTGATCGTGATTGTGTGATTGTGATTGTGTGATTGTGATTGTGTGGTTGTGATTGTGTGATTGTGGTTGTGTGATTGTGATTGTGTGATGGCGATTGTGTGATCGTGACTGTGTGGTCGTGATTGTGTGATCGTGATTGTGGGATTGTGACTGTGGGATTGTGTGGTTGGGGTTGTGTGATTGTGATTGTGTGAATGTGATTGTGTGATTGTGATTGTGGGATTGTGATTGCGATTGTGTGATTGTGACTGTGTGGTCGTGATTGTGTGATCGTGATTGTGGGATTGTGACTGTGTGATTGTGTGATCGTGATTGTGTGATCGTGATTGTGTGATCGTGATTGGGTGATCGTGATTGGGTGATCGTGATTGGGTGATCGTGATTGTGGGATTGTGACTGTGCGATTGTGTGATTGTGATTGTGTGACTGTGATTGTGTGATTGTGATTGTGGGATTGTGATTGTGTGATTGTGATTGTGTGATCGTGACTGTGATTGTATGATTGTGATTGTGATTGTGATTGTGATTGTGATTGTGATTGTGATTGTGATTGTGATTGTGATTGTGTGACTGTGTGATTGTGATTGTGTGACTGTGATTGTGTGATCGTGATAGTGTGATCGTGATAGTGTGATCGTGATTGTGTGATCGTGACTGTGTGGTCGTGATTGTGTGATCGTGATTGTGGGATTGTGACTGTGTGATTGTGTGGTTGTGGTTGTGTGATTGTGATTGTGTGACTGTGATTGTGCGATTGTGATTGTGGGATTGTGATTGCGATTGTGTGATCGTGATTGTGTGATCGTGATTGTGTGATCGTGATTGTGTGATCGTGATTGTGTAATCGTGATTGTGTGATCGTGATTGTGTGATCGTGATTGTGTGATTGTGTGATTGTGATTGTGTGACTGTGATTGTGTGATCGTGATTATGTGATCGTGATTGTGTGATCGTGATTGTGTGATCGTGATTGTGTGATCGTGATTGTGGGATTGTGATTGTGTGATTGTGATTGTGTGATCGTGACTGTGATTGTGTGATTGTGATTGTGATTGTGATTGTGATTATGATTGTGTGACTGTGTGATTGTGATTGTGTGACTGTGATTGTGATTGTGATTGTGATTATGATTGTGTGACTGTGTGATTGTGATTGTGTGACTGTGATTGTGTGATCGTGACTGTGATTGTGTGATTGTGATTGTGATTGTGACTGTGATTGTGATTGTGTGACTGTGTGATTGTGATTGTGTGACTGTGATTGTGTGATCGTGATAGTGTGGTCGTGATTGTGTGATCGTGATTGTGGGATTGTGACTGTGTGATTGTGTGGTTGTGGTTGTGTGATTGTGATTGTGTGACTGTGATTGTGTGATTGTGATTGTGGGATTGTGATTGCGATTGTGTGATTGTGACTGTGTGGTTGTGATTGTGTGATCGTGATTGTGGGATTGTGACTGTGTGATTGTGTGGTTGTGGTTGTATGATCGTGATTGTGTGATCGTGATTGTGTGATCGTGATTGTGTGATCGTGATTGTGTGATCGTGATTGTGTGATCGTGATTGTGTGATCGTGATTGTGTGATCGTGATTGTGTGATCGTGATTGTGTGATTGTGATTGTGTGATTGTGATTGTGTGATTGTGATTGTGTGATTGTGATTGTGTGATTGTGATTGTGTGATCGTGATTGTGTGACTGTGATTGTGTGATTGTGATTGTGGGATTGTGATTGTGGGATTGTGATAGTGTGATTGTGTGATCGTGATTATGCGATCGTGATTGTGTGATCGTGATTGTGTGATTGTGATTGTGATTGTGATTGTGTGATCGTGATTGTGTGATCGTGATTGTGTGATAGTGATTGTGTGATAGTGATTGTGTGATCGTGATTGTGTGAGCGTGATTGTGTCGTCGTAATTGTGTGATCGTGATTGTGTGATCGCAATTGTGGGATTGTGACTGTGTGATTGTGTGATTGTGATTGTGTGACTGTGTGATTGTCATTGTGTGATCGTGATTGTGTGACTGTGATTGTGTGGTTGTGATTTTGGGATTGTGATTGTGTGATTGAGGTTGTGTGATTGTGGTTGTGTGATTGTGATTGTGTGATTGTGATTGTGTGATTGTGATTGTGTGATTGTGATTGTGTGATTGTGATTGTGTGATTGTGATTGTGTGATTGTGATTGTGTGATTGTGATTGTGTGATTGTGATTGTGTGATTGTGATTGTGTGATTGTGATTGTGTGATTGTGATTGTGTGATTGTGATTGTGTGATTGTGATTGTGTGATTGTGATTGTGTGATTGTGATTGTGTGATTGTGATTGTGTGATTGTGATTGTGTGATTGTGATTGTGTGATTGTGATTGTGTGATTGTGATTGTGTGATTGTGATTGTGTGATTGTGATTGTGTGATTGTGATTGTGTGATTGTGATTGTGTGATTGTGATTGTGTGATTGTGATTGTGTGATTGTGATTGTGTGATTGTGATTGTGTGATTGTGATTGTGTGATTGTGATTGTGTGATTGTGATTGTGTGATTGTGATTGTGTGATTGTGATTGTGTTTGTGTGACTGTGTGATTGTGTGATTGTGATTGTCTGATAGTGATTGTGTGTGTGTGACTGTGTGATTGTGTATGTGTGATTGTGATTGTGATTGTGATAGTGTGACTGTGTGATTGTGATTGTGCGACCGTGATTGTGTGATCGTGATTGCGTGATCGTGACTGTGTGATCGGGATTGTGTGATCGTGATTGAGTAATTGTGACTGTGTGATTGTGTGATTGTGATTGTGATTGTGATTGTGATTGTGATTGTGATTGTGATTGTGATTGTGTGACTGTGTGATTGTGATTGTGTGATCGTGATTGTGTGAATGTGTTATTGTGATTGTGTGATTGTGATTGTGTTATTGCGATTGTGTGATTGCGATTGTGTGATTGCGATTGTGTGATTGCGATTGTGTGATTGCGATTGTGTGATTGCGATTGTGTGATTGCGATTGTGTGATTGCGATTGTGTGATTGCGATTGTGTGATTGCGATTGTGTGATTGCGATTGTGTGATTGCGATTGTGTGATTGCGATTGTGTGATTGCGATTGTGTGATTGCGATTGAGTGATTGCGATTGTGTGATTGCGATTGTGTGATTGCGATTGTGTGATTGCGATTGTGTGATTGCGATTGTGTGATTGCGATTGTGTGATTGCGATTGTGTGATTGCGATTGTGTGATTGCGATTGTGTGATTGCGATTGTGTGATAGCGATTGTGTGATTGCGATTGTGTGATTGCGATTGTGTGATTGTGATTGTGTGATAGTGATTGTGGGATTGTGACTGCGTTATTGTGTGATTGTGATTGTGATTGTGTGACTGTGAGATCGGGATTGTGTGATCGTGATTGTGTGATCGTGATTGTGTGATCGTGATTGTGTGATCGTGATTGTGTGATAGTGATTGTGTGATTGTGTGATCGTGATTGTGTGATCGTGATTGTGTGATCGTGATTGTGTGATAGTGATTGTGTGATAGTGATTGTGTGATCGTGATTGCGTGATCGTGATTGTGTGATCGTGATTGTGTGATATTGATTGTGTGACTGTGTGATTGTGATTGTGTGATTGTGATTGTGTGATTGTGATTGTGTGATCGTGATTGTGTGATCGCGATTGTGTGATCGTGATTGTGTGATCGTGATTGTGTGAGCGTGATTGTGTGACTGTGTGATTGTGACTGTGTGATCGTGATTGTGTGATCGTGATTGTGTGATTGTGATTGTGATTGTGATTGTGTGACTGTGTTATTGTGATTGTGTGATCGTGACTGTGTGATCGTGTTTGTGTGATCGTGATTGTGGGTTTGTGACTGTGTGATTGTGTGATTGTGATTGTGTGATCGTGATTGTGTGATTGTGATTGTGTGATTGTGATTGTGATTGTGATTGTGATTGTGATTGTGATTGTGATTGTGATTGTGATTGTGTGACTGTGATTGTGTGATCGTGATAGTGTGGTCGTGATTGTGTGATCGTGATTGTGGGATTGTGACTGTGTGATTGTGTGGTTGTGGTTGTGTGATTGTGATTGTGTGACTGTGATTGTGTGATTGTGAATGTGGGATTGTGATTGCGATTGTGTGATTGTGACTGTGTGGTCGTGATAGTGTGATCGTGATTGTGGGATTGTGACTGTGCGATTGTGTGGTTGTGGTTGTATGATCGTGATTGTGTGATCGTGATTGTGTGACCGTGATTGTGTGACCGTGATTGTGTGATCGCGATTGTGTGATCGCGATTGTGTGATCGCGATTGTGTGATCGCGATTGTATGATCGCGATTGTGTGATCGCGATTGTGTGATCGCGATTGTGTGATCGCGATTGTGTGATCGCGATTGTGTGATCGCGATTGTGTGAATGCGATTGTGTGACTGCGATTGTGTGATTGCGATTGTGTGATTGCGATTGTGTGATTGTGATTGTGTGATAGTGATTGTGGGATTGTGACTGTGTTATTGTGTGATTGTGATTGTGATTGTGTGACTGTGAGATCGTGCTTGTGTGATCGTGATTGTGTGATCGTGATTGTGTGATCGTGATTGTGTGATAGTGATTGTGTGATTGTGTGATCGTGATTGTGTGATAGTGATTGTGTGATAGTGATTGTGTGATCATGATTGCGTGATCGTGATTGTGTGATCGTGATTGTGTGATCGTGATTGTGTGACTGTGTGATCATGATTGTGTGATCGTGATTGTGTGATCGTGATTGTGTGATCGTGATTGTGTGATCGTGATTGTGTGATCGTGATTGTGTGATCGTGATTGAGTGATCGTGATTGTGTGATCGTGATTGTGTGATCGTGATTGTGTGATCGTGATTGTGTGATCGTGATTGTGTGATTGTGATTGTGTGATTGTGATTATGGAATTGTGATTGTGTGATTGTGTGATCGAGATTGTGCGATCGTGATTGTGTGATGGTGATTGTGTGATCGTGATTGTGAGATTCTGACTGTGTGATTGTGTGATCGTAACTGTGTGATCGTGACTGTGGGATCGTGATTGTGGGTTTGTGACTGTGTGATTGTGTGATTGTGATTGTGTGACTGTGATTGTGTGATTGTGATTGTGGGATTGAGATTGTGTGATTGTGATTGTGTGATCGTGACTGTGATTGTGTGATTGTGATTGTGTGACTGTGTGATTGTGATTGTGTGACTGTGGTTGTGTGATCGTGATCGTGTGATTGTGATCGTGTGATTGTGATCGTGTGATTGTGATAGAGCGATTGTGATAGTGCGATTGTGATAGTGCGATTGTGATTGTGCGATTGTGATTGTGCGATTGTGACAGTGCGATTGTGACAGTGCGATTGTGACAGTGCGATTGGTACTGCGCGATTGTGATTGTGCGATTGTGATTGTGCGATTGTGATAGTGCGATTGTGATAGTGCGATTGTGATAGTGCGATTGTGATTGTGCGATTGTGATTGTGGGATTGGGATTGTGTGATTGTGATTGTGTGATCGTGACTGTGATTGTGTCATTGTGATTGTGGGATTGTGATTGCGATTGTGTGATCGTGATTGTGGGATTGTGACTGTGTGATTGTGTGGTTGTGATTGTGTGATCGTGATTGTGCGATTGTGATTGTGCGATCGTGATTGTGCGATCGTGATTGTGCGATCGTGATTGTGCGATCGTGATTGTGCGATCGTGATTGTGCGATCGTGATTGTGGGATCGTGATTGTGCGATCGTGATTGTGCGATCGTGATTGAGTGATCGTGATTGTGTGATGGTGATTGTGTGATCGTGATTGTGTGATCGGGATTGTGTGATCGTGATTGTGTGATCGTGATTGTGTGATAGTGATGGTGTGATTGTGATTGTGTGATTGTGGTTGTGTGATTGTGATTGTGTGATTGCGATTGTGTGATCGTGACTGTGTTTTCGTGATTGTGTGATCGTGATTGTGGGATTGTGACTGTGTGATTGTGTGGTTGTGGTTGTGCGTTTGTGATTGTGTGACTGTGATTGTGTGATTGTGATTGTGGGACTGTGATTGCGATTGTGTGATTGTGACTGTGTGGTCGTGATTGTGTGATCGTGATTGTGGGATGGTGACTGTGTGATTGTGTGATTGTTTGATTGTGTTATTGCGATTGTGTGATTGCGATTGTGTGATTGCGATTGTGTGATTGCGATTGTGTGATTGCGTTTGTGTGATTGCGATTGTGTGATTGCGATTGTGTGATTGCGATTGTGTGATTGCGATTGTTTGATTGCGATTGTTTGATTGTGTGATTGTGATTGTGTGATTGTGATTGTGTGATTGTGATTGTGTGATTGTGATTGTGTGATTGTGATTGTGTGATTGTGATTGCGATTGTGTGATTGTGACTGTGTGGTCGTGATTGTGTGATCGTGATTGTGGGATTGTGTGATCGTGATTGTGTGATCGTGATTGTGTGATCGTGATTGTGTGATCGTGATAGTGTGATCGTGATAGTGTGATCGTGATTGTGTGATCGTGACTGTGTGGTCGTGATTGTGTGATCGTGTTTGTGGGATGGTGACTGTGTGATTGTGTGGTTGTGGTTGTGTGACTGTGATTGTGTGATTGTGATTGTGAGATTGCGATTGTGTGACTGCGATTGTGTGATTGCGATTGTGTGATTGCGATTGTGTGATTGCGATTGTGTGATTGCGATTGTGTGATTGCGATTGTGTGATTGCGACTGTGTGGTCGTGATTGTGTGATCGTGATTGTGTGATCGTGATTGTGTGACCGTGATTGTGTGACCGTGATTATGTGATCGTGATTGTGTGATCCTGATTGTGTGATTAGGATTCTGTGATCGTGATTGTGTAATCGTGATTGTGTGATCGTGATTGTGATCGTGATTTTGTGATCGTGATTGTGTGATGGTGATTGTGTGATCGTGATTGTGTGATCGTGATTGTGTGATCGTGATTGTGTGATTGTGATTGTGTGATTGTGATTGTGTGGTTGTGATTGTGTGATTGTGGTTGTGTGATTGTGATTGTGTGATGGCGATTGTGTGATCGTGACTGTGTGGTCGTGATTGTGTGATCGTGATTGTGGGATTGTGACTGTGGGATTGTGTGGTTGGGGTTGTGTGATTGTGATTGTGTGAATGTGATTTTGTGATTGTGATTGTGGGATTGTGATTGCGATTGTGTGATTGTGACTGTGTGGTCGTGATTGTGTGATCGTGATTGTGAGATTCTGACTGTGTGATTGTGTGATCGTAACTGTGTGATCGTGACTGTGGGATCGTGATTGTGGGTTTGTGACTGTGTGATTGTGTGATTGTGATTGTGTGATTGTGGTTGTGTGATTGTGGTTGTGTGATTGTGGTTGTGTGATTGTGGTTGTGTGATTGTGGTTGTGTGATTGTGGTTGTGTGATTGTGATTGTGTGATTGCGATTGTGTGATTGCGATTGTGTGATTGCGATTGTGTGATTGCGATTGTGTGATTGCGATTGTGTGATTGCGATTGTGTGATTGCGATTGTGTGATTGCGATTGTGTGATTGCGATTGTGTGATTGCGATAGTGTGATTGCGATTGTGTGATTGCGTTTGTGTGATTGCGATTGTGTGATTGCGATTGTGTGATTGCGATTGTGTGATTGCGATTGTGTGATTGCGATTGTGTGATTGTGATTGTGTGATTGCGATTGTGTGATTGCGATTGTGTGATTGCGATTGTGTGATTGCGATTGTGTGATTGCGATTGTGTGATTGCGATTGTGTGATTGCGATTGTGTGATTGCGATTGTGTGATTGCGATTGTGTGATTGCGATAGTGTGATTGCGATTGTGTGATTGCGATTGTGTGATTGCGATTGTGTGATTGCGATTGTGTGATTGCGATTGTGTGATTGCGATT
Organism: Megachile rotundata; assembly: GCF_050947335.1. Lineage (NCBI taxonomy): Eukaryota > Metazoa > Arthropoda > Insecta > Hymenoptera > Megachilidae > Megachile > Megachile rotundata. Next base: position 1,792,446 of record NC_134997.1, on the reverse strand, counting down.
GTGTGATTGCGATTGTGTGATTGCGATTGTGTGATTGCGATTGTGTGGTTGTGATTGTGTGATTGTGGTTGTGTGATTGTGATTGCGTGATGGCGATTGTGTGATCATGACTGTGTGGTCGTGATTGTGTGATCGTGATTGTGGGGTTGTGACTGTGGGATTGTGTGGTTGGGGTTGTGTGATTGTGATTGTGTGAATGTGATTGTGTGATTGTGATTGTGGGATTGTGATTGCGATTGTGTGATTGTGACTGTGTGGTCGTGATTGTGTGATCGTGATTGTGGGATTGTCACTGTGTGATTGTGTGATCGTGATTGTGTGATCGTGATTGTGTGATCGTGATTGTGTGATCGTGATTGGGTGATCGTGATTGGGTGATCGTGATTGGGTGATCGTGATTGTGGGATTGTGACTGTGCGATTGTGTGATTGTGATTGTGTGACTGTGATTGTGTGATTGTGATTGTGGGATTGTGATTGTGTGATTGTGATTGTGTGATCGTGACTGTGATTGTATGATTGTGATTGTGATTTTGATTGTGATTGTGATTGTGATTGTGATTGTGATTGTGATTGTGATTGTGATTGTGATTGTGATTGTGATTGTGATTGTGATTGTGATTGTGATTGTGATTGTGTGACTGTGTGATTGTGATTGTGTGACTGTGATTGTGTGATCGTGATAGTGTGATCGTGATAGTGTGATCGTGATTGTGTGATCGTGACTGTGTGGTCGTGATTGTGTGATCGTGATTGTGGGATTGTGACTGTGTGATTGTGTGGTTGTGGTTGTGTGATTGTGGTTGTGTGACTGTGATTGTGCGATTGTGATTGTGGGATTGTGATTGCGATTGTGTGATTGTGACTGTGTGGTCGTGATTGTGTGATCGTGATTGTGGGATTGTGACTGTGTGATTGTGTGGTTGTGGTTGTGTGATTGTGATTGTGTGATCGTGATTGTGTGATTGTGATTGTGTGATCGTGATTGTGTGATCGTGATTGTGTGATCGTGATTGTGTCATCGTGATAGTGTGATCGTGATTGTGTGGTCGTGATTGTGTTGTCGTGATTGTGTGATCGTGATTGTGTGATCGTGATTGTGTGATTGTGATTGTGTGATCGTGATTGTGTGGTCGTGATTGTGTGATCGTGATTGTGGGATCGTGACTGTGTGATTGTGTGATTGTGATTGTGTGACTGTGATTGTGTGATTGTGATTGTGGGATTGAGATTGTGTGATTGTGATTGTGTGATCGTGACTGTGATTGTGTGATTGTGATTGTGTGACTGTGTGATTGTGATTGTGTGACTGTGATTGTGTGATCGTGATAGTGCGATCGTGATCGTGTGATCGCGATCGTGTGATTGCGATCGTGTGATTGCGATCGTGTGATTGCGATCGTGTGATTGCGATCGTGTGATTGCGTTTGTGTGATTGCGATTGTGTGATTGCGATTGTATGATTGCGATTGTGGGATTGCGATTGTGTGATTGTGATTGTGTGATTGTGATTGTGTGATTGTGATTGTGTGATCGTGATTGTGTCATCGTGATTGTGTGGTCGTGATTGTGTGATCGTGATTGTGGGATCGTGACTGTGTGATTGTGTGATTGTGATTGTGTGACTGTGATTGTGTGATTGTGATTGTGGGATTGAGATTGTGTGATTGTGATTGTGTGATCGTGACTGTGATTTTGTGATTGTGATTGTGTGACTGTGTGATTGTGATTGTGTGACTGTGGTTGAGTGATCGTGATAGTGTGATTGTGATCGTGTGATTGTGATCGTGTGATTGTGATAGAGCGATTGTGATAGTGCGATTGTGATAGTGCGATTGTGATTGTGCGATTGTGATTGTGCGATTGTGACAGTGCGATTGTGACAGTGCGATTGTGACAGTGCGATTGGTACTGCGCGATTGTGATTGTGCGATTGTGATTGTGCGATTGTGATAGTGCGATTGTGATAGTGCGATTGTGATAGTGCGATTGTGATTGTGCGATTGTGATTGTGGGATTGGGATTGTGTGATTGTGATTGTGTGATCGTGACTGTGATTGTGTCATTGTGATTGTGGGATTGTGATTGCGATTGTGTGATCGTGATTGTGGGATTGTGACTGTGTGATTGTGTGGTTGTGATTGTGTGATCGTGATTGTGCGATCGTGATTGTGCGATCGTGATTGTGCGATCGTGATTGTGCGATCGTGATTGTGCGATCGTGATTGTGCGATCGTGATTGTGCGATCGTGATTGTGCGATCGTGATTGTGCGATCGTGATTGTGCGATCGTGATTGTGCGATCGTGATTGTGCGATCGTGATTGTGCGATCGTGATTGAGTGATCGTGATTGTGTGATCGTGATTGTGTGATCGTGATTGTGTGATCGTGATTGTGTGATTGTGATTGTGTGATTGTGATTATGGAATTGTGTTTGTGTGATTGTGTGATCGTGATTGTGCGATCGTGATTGTGTGATGGTGATTGTGTGATCGTGATTGTGAGATTCTGACTGTGTGATTGTGTGATCGTAACTGTGTGATCGTGACTGTGGGATCGTGATTGTGGGTTTGTGACTGTGTTATTGTGTGATTGTGATTGTGATTGTGTGACCGTGAGATCGTGATTGTGTGATCGTGATTGTGTGATCGTGATTGTGTGATCGTGATTGTGTGATCGTGATTGTGTGATCGTGATTGTGTGATAGTGATTGTGTGATTGTGTGATCGTGATTGGGTGATCGTGATTGTGTGATAGTGATTGTGTGATCGTGATTGTGTGATTGTGTGATTGTGATTGTGCGATCGTGATTGTGTGATGGTGATTGTGTGATCGTGATTGTGAGATTGTGACTGTGTGATTGTGTGATCGTAACTGTGTGATCGTGACTGTGGGATCGTGATTGTGGGTTTGTGACTGTGTGATTGTGTGATTGTGATTGTGTGATTGTGATCGTGTGATTGTGATCGTGTGATTGTGATCGTGTGATTGTGATTGTGTGATTGTGATTGTGTGATTGTGATTGTGTGATTGTGATTGTGTGATTGTGATTGTGTGATTGTGGTTGTGTGATTGTGGTTGTGTGATTGTGGTTGTGTGATTGTGGTTGTGTGATGGTGGTTGTGTGATCGTGATTGTGTGATCGTGATTGTGTGATCGTGATTGTGTGATCGTGATTGTGTGATCGTGATTGTGTGATCGTGATTGTGTGATCGTGATAGTGTGATCGTGATAGTGTGATCGTGATTGTGTGATCGTGACTGTGTGGTCGTGATTGTGTGATCGTGTTTGTGGGATGGTGACTGTGTGATTGTGTGGTTGTGGTTGTGTGACTGTGATTGTGTGATTGTGATTGTGAGATTGCGATTGTGTGATTGCGATTGTGTGATTGCGATTGTGTGATTGCGATTGTGTGATTGCGATTGTGTGATTGCGATTGTGTGATTGCGATTGTGTGATTGCGACTGTGTGGTCGTGATTGTGTGATCGTGATTGTGTGATCGTGATTGTGTGACCGTGATTGTGTGACCGTGATTATGTGATCGTGATTGTGTGATCCTGATTGTGTGATTAGGATTCTGTGATCGTGATTGTGTAATCGTGATTGTGTGATCGTGATTGTGATCGTGATTTTGTGATCGTGATTGTGTGATGGTGATTGTGTGATCGTGATTGTGTGATCGTGATTGTGTGATCGTGATTGTGTGATTGTGATTGTGTGATTGTGATTGTGTGGTTGTGATTGTGTGATTGTGGTTGTGTGATTGTGATTGTGTGATGCCGATTGTGTGATCGTGACTGTGTGGTCGTGATTGTGTCATCGTGATTGTGGGATTGTGACTGTGGGATTGTGTGGTTGGGGTTGTGTGATTGTGATTGTGTGAATGTGATTTTGTGATTGTGATTGTGGGATTGTGATTGCGATTGTGTGATTGTGACTGTGTGGTCGTGATTGTGTGATCGTGATTGTGAGATTCTGACTGTGTGATTGTGTGATCGTAACTGTGTGATCGTGACTGTGGGATCGTGATTGTGGGTTTGTGACTGTGTGATTGTGTGATTGTGGTTGTGTGATTGTGGTTGTGTGATTGTGGTTGTGTGATTGTGATTGTGTGATTGCGATTGTGTGATTGCGATTGTGTGATTGCGATTGTGTGATTGCGATTGTGTGATTGCGATTGTGTGATTGCGATTGTGTGATTGCGATTGTGTGATTGCGATTGTGTGATTGCGATTGTGTGATTGCGATAGTGTGATCGTGATTGTGTGACTGTGTGATTGTGACTGTGTGATCGTGATTGTATGATCGTGATTGTGTGATTGTGATTGTGATTGTGATTGTGTGACTGTGTTATTGTGATTGTGTGATCGTGACTGTGTGATCGTGTTTGTGTGATCGTGATTGTGGGTTTGTGACTGTGTGATTGTGTGATTGTGATTGTGTGATCGTGATTGTGTGATTGTGATTGTGTGATTGTGATTGTGTGATTGTGATCGTGATTGTGATTGTGATTGTGATTGTGTGATTGTGATTGTGTGATTGTGATTGTGTGATTGTGATTGTGTGATTGTGATTGTGTGATCGTGATTGTGTGGTCGTGATTGTGTGATCGTGATTGTGTGATCGTGATTGTGTGATCGTGATTGTGTGATCGTGATTGTGTGATCGTGATTGTGTGATGGTGATTGTGTGATGGTGATTGTGTGATCGTGATTGTGTGATCGAGATTGTGTGATCGTGATTGTGTGATCGTGATTATGTGATAGTGATGGTGTGATTGTGATTGTGTGATTGTGGTTGTGTGATTGTGGTTGTGTGATTGTGATTGTGTGATTGCGATTGTGTGATCGTGACTGTGTGGTCGTGATTGTGTGATCGTGATTGTGGGATTGTGACTGTGTGATTGTGTGGTTGTGGTTGCGCGTTTGTGATTGTGTGACTGTGATTGTGTGATTGTGATTGTGGGACTGTGATTGCGATTGTGTGATTGTGACTGTGTGGTCGTGATTGTGTGATCGTGATTGTGGGATTGTGACTGTGTGATTGTGTGATTGTTTGATTGTGTTATTGCGATTGTGTGATTGCGATTGTGTGATTGCGATTGTGTGATTGCGATTGTGTGATTGAGATTGTGTGATTGCGTTTGTGTGATTGCGATTGTGTGATTGCGATTGTGTGATTGCGATTGTGTGATTGCGATTGTTTGATTGCGATTGTTTGATTGTGTGATTGTGATTGTGTGATTGTGATTGTGTGATTGTGATTGTGTGATTGTGATTGTGTGATTGTGATTGTGTGATTGTGATTGTGTGATTGTGATTGTGTGATTGTGATTGCGATTGTGTGATTGTGACTGTGTGGTCGTGATTGTGTGATCGTGATTGTGGGATTGTGTGATCGTGATTGTGTGATCGTGATTGTGTGATCGTGATTGTGTGATCGTGATAGTGTGATCGTGATAGTGTGATCGTGATTGTGTGATCGTGACTGTGTGGTCGTGATTGTGTGATCGTGTTTGTGGGATGGTGACTGTGTGATTGTGTGGTTGTGGTTGTGTGACTGTGATTGTGTGATTGTGATTGTGAGATTGCGATTGTGTGATTGCGATTGTGTGATTGCGATTGTGTGATTGCGATTGTGTGATTGCGATTGTGTGATTGCGACTGTGTGGTCGTGATTGTGTGATAGTGATTGTGTGATCGTGATTGTGTGATCGTGATTGTGTGATCGTGATTGTGTGATTGTGATTGTGTGATTGTGATTGTGTGGTTGTGATTGTGTGATTGTGGTTGTGTGATTGTGGTTGTGTGATTGTGGTTGTGTGATTGTGATTGTGTGATCGTGATTGTGTGATCGAGATTGTGTGATCGTGATTGTGTGATCGTGATTGTGTGATAGTGATGGTGTGATTGTGATTGTGTGATTGTGGTTGTGTGATTGTGATTGTGTGATTGCGATTGTGTGATCGTGACTGTGTTTTCGTGATTGTGTGATCGTGATTGTGGGATTGTGACTGTGTGATTGTGTGGTTGTGGTTGTGCGTTTGTGATTGTGTGACTGTGATTGTGTGATTGTGATTGTGGGACTGTGATTGCGATTGTGTGATTGTGACTGTGTGGTCGTGATTGTGTGATCGTGATTGTGGGATGGTGACTGTGTGATTGTGTGATTGTTTGATTGTGTTATTGCGATTGTGTGATTGCGATTGTGTGATTGCGATTGTGTGATTGCGATTGTGTGATTGCGTTTGTGTGATTGCGATTGTGTGATTGTGATTGTGTGATTGTGATTGTGTGATTGTGATTGCGATTGTGTGATTGTGACTGTGTGGTCGTGATTGTGTGATCGTGATTGTGGGATTGTGTGATCGTGATTGTGTGATCGTGATTGTGTGATCGTGATTGTGTGATCGTGATAGTGTGATCGTGATAGTGTGATCGTGATTGTGTGATCGTGACTGTGTGGTCGTGATTGTGTGATCGTGTTTGTGGGATGGTGACTGTGTGATTGTGTGGTTGTGGTTGTGTGACTGTGATTGTGTGATTGTGATTGTGAGATTGCGATTGTGTGATTGCGATTGTGTGATTGCGATTGTGTGATTGCGATTGTGTGATTGCGATTGTGTGATTGCGATTGTGTGATTGCGATTGTGTGATTGCGACTGTGTGGTCGTGATTGTGTGATCGTGATTGTGTGATCGTGATTGTGTGACCGTGATTGTGTGACCGTGATTATGTGATCGTGATTGTGTGATCCTGATTGTGTGATTAGGATTCTGTGATCGTGATTGTGTAATCGTGATTGTGTGATCGTGATTGTGATCGTGATTTTGTGATCGTGATTGTGTGATGGTGATTGTGTGATCGTGATTGTGTGATCGTGATTGTGTGATCGTGATTGTGTGATTGTGATTGTGTGATTGTGATTGTGTGGTTGTGATTGTGTGATTGTGGTTGTGTGATTGTGATTGTGTGATGGCGATTGTGTGATCGTGACTGTGTGGTCGTGATTGTGTGATCGTGATTGTGGGATTGTGACTGTGGGATTGTGTGGTTGGGGTTGTGTGATTGTGATTGTGTGAATGTGATTTTGTGATTGTGATTGTGGGATTGTGATTGCGATTGTGTGATTGTGACTGTGTGGTCGTGATTGTGTGATCGTGATTGTGAGATTCTGACTGTGTGATTGTGTGATCGTAACTGTGTGATCGTGACTGTGGGATCGTGATTGTGGGTTTGTGACTGTGTGATTGTGTGATTGTGGTTGTGTGATTGTGGTTGTGTGATTGTGGTTGTGTGATTGTGGTTGTGTGATTGTGATTGTGTGATTGCGATTGTGTGATTGCGATTGTGTGATTGCGATTGTGTGATTGCGATTGTGTGATTGCGATTGTGTGATTGCGATTGTGTGATTGCGATTGTGTGATTGCGATTGTGTGATTGCGATTGTGTGATTGCGATAGTGTGATCGTGATTGTGTGACTGTGTGATTGTGACTGTGTGATCGTGATTGTATGATCGTGATTGTGTGATTGTGATTGTGATTGTGATTGTGTGACTGTGTTATTGTGATTGTGTGATCGTGACTGTGTGATCGTGTTTGTGTGATCGTGATTGTGGGTTTGTGACTGTGTGATTGTGTGATTGTGATTGTGTGATCGTGATTGTGTGATTGTGATTGTGTGATTGTGATCGTGATTGTGATTGTGATTGTGATTGTGTGATTGTGATTGTGTGATTGTGATTGTGTGATTGTGATTGTGTGATTGTGATTGTGTGATCGTGATTGTGTGGTCGTGATTGTGTGATCGTGATTGTGTGATCGTGATTGTGTGATCGTGATTGTGTGATCGTGATTGTGTGATCGTGATTGTGTGATGGTGATTGTGTGATGGTGATTGTGTGATCGTGATTGTGTGATCGAGATTGTGTGATCGTGATTGTGTGATCGTGATTGTGTGATAGTGATGGTGTGATTGTGATTGTGTGATTGTGGTTGTGTGATTGTGGTTGTGTGATTGTGATTGTGAGATTGCGATTGTGTGATCGTGACTGTGTGGTCGTGATTGTGTGATCGTGATTGTGGGATTGTGACTGTGTGATTGTGTGGTTGTGGTTGCGCGTTTGTGATTGTGTGACTGTGATTGTGTGATTGTGATTGTGGGACTGTGATTGCGATTGTGTGATTGTGACTGTGTGGTCGTGATTGTGTGATCGTGATTGTGGGATTGTGACTGTGTGATTGTGTGATTGTTTGATTGTGTTATTGCGATTGTGTGATTGCGATTGTGTGATTGCGATTGTGTGATTGCGACTGTGTGGTCGTGATTGTGTGATAGTGATTGTGTGATCGTGATTGTGTGACCGTGATTGTGTGACCGTGATTATGTGATCGTGATTGTGTGATCCTGATTGTGTGATTAGGATTCTGTGATCGTGATTGTGTAATCGTGATTGTGTGATCTTGATTGTGATCGTGATTTTGTGATAGTGATTGTGTGATGGTGATTGTGTGATCGTGATTGTGTGATCATGATTGTGTGATCGTGATTGTGTGATTGTGATTGTGTGATTGTGATTGTGTGGTTGTGATTGTGTGATTGTGGTTGTGTGATTGTGATTGTGTGATGGCGATTGTGTGATCGTGACTGTGTGGTCGTGATTGTGTGATCGTGATTGTGGGATTGTGACTGTGGGATTGTGTGGTTGGGGTTGTGTGATTGTGATTGTGTGAATGTGATTGTGTGATTGTGATTGTGGGATTGTGATTGCGATTGTGTGATTGTGACTGTGTGGTCGTGATTGTGTGATCGTGATTGTGTGATCGTGATTGTGTGATCGTGATTGTGTGATCGTGATTGGGTGATCGTGATTGGGTGATCGTGATTGGGTGATCGTGATTGTGGGATTGTGACTGTGCGATTGTGTGATTGTGATTGTGTGACTGTGATTGTGTGATTGTGATTGTGGGATTGTGATTGTGTGATTGTGATTGTGTGATCGTGACTGTGATTGTATGATTGTGATTGTGATTGTGATTGTGATTGTGATTGTGATTGTGATACTGATTGTGATTGTGATTGTGATTGTGTGACTGTGTGATTGTGATTGTGTGACTGTGATTGTGTAATCGTGATAGTGTGATCGTAATAGTGTGATCGTGATTGTGTGATCGTGACTGTGTGGTCGTGATTGTGTGATCGTGATTGTGGGATTGTGACTGTGTGATTGTGTGGTTGTGGTTGTGTGATTGTGATTGTGTGACTGTGATTGTGCGATTGTGATTGTGGGATTGTGATTGCGATTGTGTGATTGTGACTGTGTGGTCGTGATTGTGTGATCGTGATTGTGGGATTGTGACTGTGTGATTGTGTGGTTGTTGTTGTGTGATTGTGATTGTGTGATCGTGATTGCGTGATTGTGATTGTGTGATCGTGATTGTGTGATCGTGATTGTGTGATCGTGATTGTGTGATCGTGATTGTGTCATCGTGATAGTGTGATCGTGATTGTGTGGTCGTGATTGTGTTGTCGTGATTGTGTGATCGTGATTGTGGGATCGTGACTGTGTGATTGTGTGATTGTGATTGTGTGACTGTGATTGTGTGATTGTGATTGTGGGATTGAGATTGTGTGATTGTGATTGTGTGATCGTGACTGTGATTGTGTGATTGTGATTGTGTGACTGTGTGATTGTGATTGTCTGACTGTGATTGTGTGATCGTGATAGTGTGATCGTGATCGTGTGATCGCGATCGTGTGATTGCGATCGTGTGATTGCGATCGTGTGATTGCGATCGTGTGATTGTGATCGTGTGATAGCATTTGTGTGATTGCGATTGTGTGATTGCGATTGTATGATTGCGATTGTGGGATTGCGATTGTGTGATTGTGATTGTGTGATTGTGATTATGGAATTGTGATTGTGTGATTGTGTTATCGTGATTGTGCGATCGTGATTGTGTGATGGTGATTGTGTGATCGTGATTGTGAGATTCTGACTGTGTGATTGTGTGATCGTAACTGTGTGATCGTGACTGTGGGATCGTGATTGTGGGTTTGTGACTGTGTGATTGTGTGATTGTGATTGTGTGATTGTGGTTGTGCGATTGTGGTTGTGTGATTGTGGTTGTGTGATTGTGGTTGTGTGATTGTGGTTGTGTGATTGTAATTGTGTGATTGCGATTGTGTGATTGCGGTTGTGTGATTGCGATTGTGTGATTGCGATTGTGTGATTGCGATTGTGTGATTGCGATTGTGTGATTGCGATTGTGTGATTGCGATTGTGTGATTGCGATTGTGTGATTGCGATTGTGTGATTGCGATTGTGTGATTGCGATTGTGTGATTGCGATTGTGTGATTGCGATTGTGTGATTGCGATTGTGTGATTGTGATTGTGTGATAGTGATTGTGGGATTGTGACTGTGTTATTGTGTGATTGTGATTGTGATTGTGTGACTGTGAGATCGTGATTGTGTGATCGTGATTGTGTGATCGTGATTGTGTGATCGTGATTGTGTGATCGTGATTGTGTGATCGTGATTGTGTGATCGTGATTGTGTGATAGTGATTGTGTGATTGTGTGATCGTGATTGGGTGATCGTGATTGTGTGATAGTGATTGTGTGATCGTGATTGTGTGATTGTGTGATTGTGATTGTGCGATCGTGATTGTGTGATGGTGATTGTGTGATCGTGGTTGTGAGATTGTGACTGTGTGATTGTGTGATCGTAACTGTGTGATCGTGACTGTGGGATCGTGATTGTGGGTTTGTGACTGTGTGATTGTGTGATTGTGATTGTGTGATTGTGATCGTGTGATTGTGATCGTGTGATTGTGATTGTGTGATTGTGATTGTGTGATTGTGATTGTGTGATTGTGATTGTGTGATTGTGATTGTGTGATTGTGATTGTGTGATTGTGGTTGTGTGATTGTGGTTGTGTGATTGTGGTTGTGTGATTGTGGTTGTGTGATTGTGGTTGTGTGATTGTGGTTGTGTGATTGTGGTTGTGTGATTGTGATTGTGTGATTGTTATTGTGTGATTGTGATTGTGTGATTGTGATTGTGTGATCGTGATTGTGTGACTGTGTGATTGTGACTGTGTGATCGTGATTGTATGAACGTGATTGTGTGATTGTGATTGTGATTGTGATTGTGTGACTGTGTTATTGTGATTGTGTGATCGTGACTGTGTGATCGTGTTTGTGTGATCGTGATTGTGGGTTTGTGACTGTGTGATTGTGTGATTGTGATTGTGTGATCGTGATTGTGTGATTGTGATTGTGTGATTGTGATCGTGATTGTGATTGTGATTGTGATTGTGTGATTGTGATTGTGTGATTGTGATTGTGTGATTGTGATTGTGTGATTGTGATTGTGTGATTGTGATTGTGTGATCGTGATTGTGTGGTCGTGATTGTGTGATCGTGATTGTGTGATCGTGATTGTGTGATCGTGATTGTGTGATCGTGATTGTGTGATCGTGATTGTGTGATGGTGATTGTGTGATGGTGATTGTGTGATCGTGATTGTGTGATCGAGATTGTGTGATCGTGATTGTGTGATCGTGATTGTGTGATAGTGATGGTGTGATTGTGATTGTGTGATTGTGGTTGTGTGATTGTGGTTGTGTGATTGTGATTGTGTGATTGCGATTGTGTGATCGTGACTGTGTGGTCGTGATTGTGTGATCGTGATTGTGGGATTGTGACTGTGTGATTGTGTGGTTGTGGTTGTGCGTTTGTGATTGTGTGACTGTGATTGTGTGATTGTGATTGTGGGACTGTGATTGCGATTGTGTGATTGTGACTGTGTGGTCGTGATTCTGTGATCGTGATTGTGGGATGGTGACTGTGTGATTGTGTGATTGTTTGATTGTGTTATTGCGATTGTGTGATTGCGATTGTGTGATTGCGATTGTGTGATTGCGATTGTGTGATTGCGTTTGTGTGATTGCGATTGTGTGATTGCGATTGTGTGATTGCGATTGTGTGATTGCGATTGTTTGATTGCGATTGTTTGATTGTGTGATTGTCATTGTGTGATTGTGATTGTGTAATTGCGATTGTGTGATTGTGATTGTGTGATTGTGATTGTGTGATTGTGATTGTGTGATTGTGATTGTGTGATTGTGATTGTGTGATTGTGATTGTGTGATTGTGATTGTGTGATTGTGATTGTGTGATTGTGATTGTGTGATTGTGATTGCGATTGTGTGATTGTGACTGTGTGGTCGTGATTGTGTGATCGTGATTGTGGGATTGTGTGATCGTGATTGTGTGATCGTGATTGTGTGATCGTGATTGTGTGATCGTGATAGTGTGATCGTGATAGTGTGATCGTGATTGTGTGATCGTGACTGTGTGGTCGTGATTGTGTGATCGTGTTTGTGGGATGGTGACTGTGTGATTGTGTGGTTGTGGTTGTGTGACTGTGATTGTGTGATTGTGATTGTGAGATTGCGATTGTGTGATTGCGATTGTGTGATTGCGATTGTGTGATTGCGATTGTGTGATTGCGATTGTGTGATTGCGATTGTGTGATTGCGATTGTGTGATTGCGATTGTGTGATTGCGACTGTGTGGTCGTGATTGTGTGATCGTGATTGTGTGATCGTGATTGTGTGACCGTGATTGTGTGACCGTGATTATGTGATCGTGATTGTGTGATCCTGATTGTGTGATTAGGATTCTGTGATCGTGATTGTGTAATCGTGATTGTGTGACCGTGATTGTGATCGTGATTTTGTGATCGTGATTGTGTGATGGTGATTGTGTGATCGTGATTGTGTGATCGTGATTGTGTGATCGTGATTGTGTGATTGTGATTGTGTGATTGTGATTGTGTGGTTGTGATTGTGTGATTGTGGTTGTGTGATTGTGATTGTGTGATGGCGATTGTGTGATCGTGACTGTGTGGTCGTGATTGTGTGATCGTGATTGTGGGATTGTGACTGTGGGATTGTGTGGTTGGGGTTGTGTGATTGTAATTGTGTGAATGTGATTTTGTGATTGTGATTGTGGGATTGTGATTGCGATTGTGTGATTGTGACTGTGTGGTCGTGATTGTGTGATCGTGATTGTGGGATTGTCACTGTGTGATTGTGTGATCGTGATTGTGTGATCGTGATTGTGTGATCGTGATTGGGTGATCGTGATTGGGTGATCGTGATTGGGTGATCGTGATTGTGGGATTGTGACTGTGCGATTGTGTGATTGTGATTGTGTGACTGTGATTGTGTGATTGTGATTGTGGGATTGTGATTGTGTGATTGTGATTGTGTGATCGTGACTGTGATTGTATGATTGTGATTGTGATTGTGATTGTGATTGTGATTGTGATTGTGATTGTGATTGTGATTGTGATTGTGATTGTGATTGTGTGACTGTGTGATTGTGATTGTGTGACTGTGATTGTGTGATCGTGATAGTGTGATCGTGATAGTGTGATCGTGATTGTGTGATCGTGACTGTGTGGTCGTGATTGTGTGATCGTGATTGTGGGATTGTGACTGTGTGATTGTGTGGTTGTGGTTGTGTGATTGTGATTGTGTGACTGTGATTGTGCGATTGTGATTGTGGGATTGTGATTGCGATTGTGTGATTGTGACTGTGTGGTTGTGATTGTGTGATCGTGATTGTGGGATTGTGACTGTGTGATTGTGTGGTTGTGGTTGTGTGATTGTGATTGTGTGATCGTGATTGTGTGATTGTGATTGTGTGATCGTGATTGTGTGATCGTGATTGTGTGATCGTGATTGTGTGATCGTGATTGTGTGATCGTGATTGTGTCATCGTGATAGTGTGATCGTGATTGTGTGGTCGTGATTGTGTTGTCGTGATTGTGTGATCGTGATTGTGTGATTGTGATTGTGTGATCGTGATTGTGTGGTCGTGATTGTGTGATCGTGATTGTGGGATCGTGACTGTGTGATTGTGTGATTGTGATTGTGTGATTGTGATTGTGTGACTGTGATTGTGTGATTGTGATTGTGGGATTGAGATTGTGTGATTGTGATTGTGTGATCGTGACTGTGATTGTGTGATTGTGATTGTGTGACTGTGTGATTGTGATTGTGTGACTGTGATTGTGTGATCGTGATAGTGTGATCGTGATAGTGTGATCCTGATTGTGTGATCGTGACTGTGTGGTCGTGATTGTGTGATCGTGATTGTGGGATTGTGACTGTGTGATTGTGTGGTTGTGGTTGTGTGATTGTGATTGTGTGACTGTGATTGTGCGATTGTGATTGTGGGATTGTGATTGCGATTGTGTGATTGTGACTGTGTGGTCGTGATTGTGTGATCGTGATTGTGGGATTGTGACTGTGTGATTGTGTGGTTGTGGTTGTGTGATTGTGATTGTGTGATCGTGATTGTGTGATTGTGATTGTGTGATTGTGATTGTGTGGTTGTGATTGTGTGATTGTGGTTGTGTGATTGCGATTGTGTGATCGTGACTGTGTGGTCGTGATTGTGTGATCGTGATTGTGGGATTGTGACTGTGGGATTGTGTGGTTGTGGTTGCGTGATTGTGATTCTGTGAATGTGATTGTGTGATCGCGATTGTGTGATCGCGATTGTGTGATCGCGATTGTGTGATCGCGATTGTGGGATTGTGACTGTGTGATTGTGTGATCGTGATTGTGTGATCGTGATTGTGTGATCGTGATAGTGTGATCGTGATTGTGTGATCGTGATTGTGTGATCGTGATTGTGTGATTGCGATTGTGTGATTGCGATTGTGTGATTGCGATTGTGTGATTGCGATTGTGTGATTGCGATTGTGTGATTGCGATTGTGTGAGTGCGTTTGTGTGATTGCGATTGTGTGATTGCGATTGTGTGATTGCGATTGTGTGATTGCGATTGTTTGATTGCGATTGTTTGATTGTGTGATTGTGATTGTGTGATTGTGATTGTGTGATTGTGATTGTGTGATTGTGATTGTGTGATTGTGATTGCGATTGTGTGATTGTGACTGTGTGGTCGTGATTGTGTGATCGTGATTGTGGGATTGTGTGATCGTGATTGTGTGATCGTGATTGTGTGATCGTGATTGTGTGATCGTGATTGTGTGATCGTGATTGTGTGATCGTGATTGTGTGATCGTGATTGGGTGATCGTGATTGGGTGATCGTGATTGGGTGATCATGATTGGGTGATCGTGATTGTTTGATCGTGATTGTGATTGTGTGCTCGCGATTGTGTGATTGTGATTTTGTGATCGTGATTGTGTGATCGTGATTGTGGGATTGTGATTGTGTGATTGTGGTTGTGTGATAGTGACTGTGATTGTGTGATTGTGATTGTGTGACTGTGTGATTGTGATTGTGTGACTGTGATTGTGTGATCGTGATAGTGTGATTGTCGTCGTGTGATTGTGATCGTGTGATTGTGATAGTGCGATTGTGATAGTGCGATTGTGATAGTGCGATTGTGATTGTGCGATTGTGATTGTGCGATTGTGACAGTGCGATTGTGACAGTGCGATTGTGACAGTGCGATTGGGACTGCGCGATTGTGATTGTGCGATTGTGATTGTGGGATTGAGATTGTGTGATTGTGATTGTGTGATCGTGACCGTGATTGTGTCATTGTGATTGTGGGATTGTGATTGCGATTGTGTGATCGTGATTGTGGGATTGTGACTGTGTGATTGTGTGGTTGTGATTGTGTGATCGTGATTGTGCGATCGTGATTGTGCGATCGTGATTGTGCGATCGTGATTGTGCGATCGTGATTGTGCGATCGTGATTGTGCGATCGTGATTGTGCGATCGTGATTGTGCGATCGTGATTGTTTGATTGTGATTGTGTGATTGTGATTGTGTGATTGTGATTGTGATTGTGATAGTGTGACTGTGTGATTGTGATTGTGTGACGGTGATTGTGTGATCGTGATTGCGTGATCGTGACTGTGTGATCGGGATTGTGTGATCGTGATTGAGTAATTGTGACTGTGTGATTGTGATTGTCATTGTGATTGTGATTGTGATTGTGATTGTGTGACTGTGTGATTGTGATTGTGTGATCGTGATTGTGTGAATGTGTTATTGTGATTGTGTGATTGTGATTGTGTGATTGTGATTGTGTGATTGTGATTGTGATTGTGATTGTGATTGTGATTGTGATTGTGATTGTGATTGTGATTGTGTGACTGTGTGATTGTGATTGTGTGACTGTGATTGTGTGATCGTGATAGTGTGATCGTGATAGTGTGATCGTGATTGTGTGATCGTGACTGTGTGGTCGTGATTGTGTGATCGTGATTGTGGGATTGTGACTGTGTGATTGTGTGGTTGTGGTTGTGTGATTGTGATTGTGTGACTGTGATTGTGCGATTGTGATTGTGGGATTGTGATTGCGATTGTGTGATTGTGACTGTGTGGTTGTGATTGTGTGATCGTGATTGTGGGATTGTGACTGTGTGATTGTGTGGTTGTGGTTGTGTGATTGTGATTGTGTGATCGTGATTGTGTGATTGTGATTGTGTGATCGTGATTGTGTGATCGTGATTGTGTGATCGTGATTGTGTGATCGTGATTGTGTCATCGTGATAGTGTGATCGTGATTGTGTGGTCGTGATTGTGTTGTCGTGATTGTGTGATCGTGATTGTGTGATTGTGATTGTGTGATCGTGATTGTGTGGTCGTGATTGTGTGATCGTGATTGTGGGATCGTGACTGTGTGATTGTGTGATTGTGATTGTGTGATTGTGATTGTGTGACTGTGATTGTGTGATTGTGATTGTGGGATTGAGATTGTGTGATTGTGATTGTGTGATCGTGACTGTGATTGTGTGATTGTGATTGTGTGACTGTGTGATTGTGATTGTGTGACTGTGATTGTGTGATCGTGATAGTGTGATCGTGATAGTGTGATCCTGATTGTGTGATCGTGACTGTGTGGTCGTGATTGTGTGATCGTGATTGTGGGATTGTGACTGTGTGATTGTGTGGTTGTGGTTGTGTGATTGTGATTGTGTGACTGTGATTGTGCGATTGTGATTGTGGGATTGTGATTGCGATTGTGTGATTGTGACTGTGTGGTCGTGATTGTGTGATCGTGATTGTGGGATTGTGACTGTGTGATTGTGTGGTTGTGGTTGTGTGATTGTGATTGTGTGATCGTGATTGTGTGATTGTGATTGTGTGATCGTGATTGTGTGATCGTGATTGTGTGATCGTGATTGTGCGATCGTGATTGTGCGATCGTGATTGTTTGATTGTGATTGTGTGATTGTGATTGTGTGATTGTGATTGTGTGATTGTGATTATGTGATTGTGATTGTGATTGTGTGATTGTGATTGTGTGATTGTGCGATCGTGATTGTGCGATCGTGATTGTGCGATCGTGATTGTGCGATCGTGATTGTGCGATCGTGATTGTGCGTTCGTGATTGTGCGATCGTGATTGTGCGAACGTGATTGTGCGATCGTGATTGTTTGATTGTGATTGTGTGATTGTGATTGTGTGATTGGGATTATGTGATTGTGATTGTGATTGAGTGATTGTGTGATCGTGATTGTGTGATCGTGATTGTGTGACCGTGATTGTGTGACCGTGATTATGTGATCGTGATTGTGTGATCCTGATTGTGTGATTAGGATTCTGTGATCGTGATTGTGTAATCGTGATTGTGTAATCGTGATTGTGTGATCGTGATTGTGATCGTCGTTTTGTGATCGTGATTGTGTGATGGTGATTGTGTGATCGTGATTGTGTGATCGTGATTGTGTGATCGTGATTGTGTGATTGTGATTGTGTGATTGTGATTGTGTGGTTGTGATTGTGTGATTGTGGTTGTGTGATTGCGATTGTGTGATCGTGACTGCGTGGTCGTGATTGTGTGATCGTGATTGTGGGATTGTGACTGTGGGATTGTGTGGTTGTGGTTGTGTGATTGTGATTCTGTGAATGTGATTGTGTGATCGCGATTGTGTGATCGCGATTGTGTGATCGCGATTGTGTGATCGCGATTGTGGGATTGTGACTGTGTGATTGTGTGATCGTGATTGTGTGATCGTGATTGTGTGATCGTGATAGTGTGATCGTGATTGTGTGATCGTGATTGTGTGATCGTGATTGTGTGATTGCGATTGTGTGATTGCGATTGTGTGAGTGCGTTTGTGTGATTGCGATTGTGTGATTGCGATTGTGTGATTGCGATTGTGTGATTGCGATTGTTTGATTGCGATTGTTTGATTGTGTGATTGTGATTGTGTGATTGTGATTGTGTGATTGTGATTGTGTGATTGTGATTGCGATTGTGTGATTGTGACTGTGTGGTCGTGATTGTGTGATCGTGATTGTGGGATTGTGTGATCGTGATTGTGTGATCGTGATTGTGTGATCGTGATTGTGTGATCGTGATTGTGTGATCGTGATTGTGTGATCGTGATTGTGTGATCGTGATTGGGTGATCGTGATTGGGTGATCGTGATTGGGTGATCATGATTGGGTGATCGTGATTGTTTGATCGTGATTGTGATTGTGTGCTCGCGATTGTGTGATTGTGATTTTGTGATCGTGATTGTGTGATCGTGATTGTGGGATTGTGATTGTGTGATTGTGGTTGTGTGATAGTGACTGTGATTGTGTGATTGTGATTGTGTGACTGTGTGATTGTGATTGTGTGACTGTGATTGTGTGATCGTGATAGTGTGATTGTCGTCGTGTGATTGTGATCGTGTGATTGTGATAGTGCGATTGTGATAGTGCGATTGTGATAGTGCGATTGTGATTGTGCGATTGTGATTGTGCGATTGTGACAGTGCGATTGTGACAGTGCGATTGTGACAGTGCGATTGGGACTGCGCGATTGTGATTGTGCGATTGTGATTGTGGGATTGAGATTGTGTGATTGTGATTGTGTGATCGTGACCGTGATTGTGTCATTGTGATTGTGGGATTGTGATTGCGATTGTGTGATCGTGATTGTGGGATTGTGACTGTGTGATTGTGTGGTTGTGATTGTGTGATCGTGATTGTGCGATCGTGATTGTGCGATCGTGATTGTGCGATCGTGATTGTGCGATCGTGATTGTGCGATCGTGATTGTGCGATCGTGATTGTGCGATCGTGATTGTGCGATCGTGATTGTGCGATCGTGATTGTTTGATTGTGATTGTGTGATTGTGATTGTGTGATTGTGATTGTGATTGTGATAGTGTGACTGTGTGATTGTGATTGTGTGACGGTGATTGTGTGATCGTGATTGCGTGATCGTGACTGTGTGATCGGGATTGTGTGATCGTGATTGAGTAATTGTGACTGTGTGATTGTGATTGTCATTGTGATTGTGATTGTGATTGTGATTGTGTGACTGTGTGATTGTGATTGTGTGATCGTGATTGTGTGAATGTGTTATTGTGATTGTGTGATTGTGATTGTGTGATTGTGATTGTGTGATTGTGATTGTGTGATTGTGATTGTGTGATTGTGATTGTGTGATTGTGATTGTGTTATTGCGATTGTGTGATTGTGATTGTGTGATTGTGATTGTGTGATCGCAACTGTGTGATCGCGACTGTGTGATCGTGCTTGTGTGATCGTGATTGTGCGATTGTGACTGTGTGATTGTGTGATTGTGATTGTATTTGTGTGACTGTGTGATTGTGATTGTGTGATCGTGATTGTGTGGTCGGGATTGTGTGATCGTGATTGTCTGATTGTGTTATTGTGACTGTGTGATGGTGATTGTGTGATGGTGATTGTGTGATTGTGATTGTGTGATTGTGATTGTGTGATTGTGATGGTGTGATCGTGATTGTGTGATCGTGATTGTGTGATCGTGATTGTGTGATCGTGATTGTGTGATCGTGATTGTGTGATTGTGTGATTGTGGTTGTGTGACTGTGATTGTGTGATCGTGATTGTGTGATCGTGATTGTGTGATCGTGATTGTGTGATCGTGATTGTGTGATCGTGATTGTGTGATTGTGTGATTGTGATTGTGTGACTGTGATTGTGTGATCGTGATTATGTGATCGTGATTGTGTGATAGTGATTGTGCGATTGTGTGATCGTGATTGTGTGATCGTGATTGTGTGATCGTGATTGTGTGATCGTGATTGTGTGATAGTGATTGTGTGATAGTGATTGTGTGATCGTGATTGCGTGATCGTGATTGTGTGATCGTGATTGTGTGGTCGTGATTGTGTGATTGTGATTGTGATTGTGATAGTGTGACTGTGTGATTGTGATTGTGTGACGGTGATTGTGTGATCGTGATTGCGTGATCGTGACTGTGTGATCGGGATTGTGTGATCGTGATTGAGTAATTGTGACTGTGTGATTGTGATTGTCATTGTGATTGTGATTGTGATTGTGATTGTGTGACTGTGTGATTGTGATTGTGTGATCGTGATTGTGTGAATGTGTTATTGTGATTGTGTGATTGAGATTGTGTGATTGTGATTGTGTGATTGTGATTGTGTGATTGTGATTGTGTGATTGTGATTGTGTTATTGCGATTGTGTGATTGTGATTGTGTGATTGTGATTGTGTGATCGCAACTGTGTGATCGCGACTGTGTGATCGTGCTTGTGTGATCGTGATTGTGCGATTGTGACTGTGTGATTGTGTGATTGTGATTGTATTTGTGTGACTGTGTGATTGTGATTGTGTGATCGTGATTGTGTGGTCGGGATTGTGTGATCGTGATTGTGTGATTGTGTTATTGTGACTGTGTGATGGTGATTGTGTGATGGTGATTGTGTGATTGTGATTGTGTGATTGTGATTGTGTGATCGTGATTGTGTGATCGTGATTGTGTGATCGTGATTGTGTGATCGTGATTGTGTGATCGTGATTGTGTGATTGTGTGATTGTGTGATTGTGGTTGTGTGACTGTGATTGTGTGATCGTGATTGTGTGATCGTGATTGTGTGATCGTGATTGTGTGATCGTGATTGTGTGATTGTGTGATTGTGATTGTGTGACTGTGATTGTGTGATCGTGATTATGTGATCGTGATTGTGTGATAGTGATTGTGCGATTGTGTGATCGTGATTGTGTGATCGTGATTGTGTGATCGTGATTGTGTGATCGTGATTGTGTGATAGTGATTGTGTGATAGTGATTGTGTGATCGTGATTGCGTGATCGTGATTGTGTGATCGTGATTGTGTGGTCGTGATTGTGTGACTGTGTGATTGTGACTGTGTGATCGTGATTGTGTGATCGTGATTGTGTGATTGTGATTTTGATTGTGTGACTGTGTTATTGTGATTGTATGATCGTGACTGTGTGATCGTGTTTGTGTGATCGTGATTGTGAGATTGTGACTGTGATTATGATTGTGTGACTGTGTGATTGTGATTGTGTGACTGTGATTGTGATTGTGATTGTGATTATGATTGTGTGACTGTGTGATTGTGATTGTGTGATTGTGATTGTGATTGTGATAGTGTGACTGTGTGATTGTGATTGTGTGACGGTGATTGTGTGATCGTGATTGCGTGATCGTGACTGTGTGATCGGGATTGTGTGATCGTGATTGAGTAATTGTGACTGTGTGATTGTGATTGTCA
Organism: Megachile rotundata; assembly: GCF_050947335.1. Taxonomy (NCBI): domain Eukaryota; kingdom Metazoa; phylum Arthropoda; class Insecta; order Hymenoptera; family Megachilidae; genus Megachile; species Megachile rotundata. Next base: position 1,770,912 of record NC_134997.1, on the reverse strand, counting down.
TTGTGATTGTGATTGTGATTGTGATTGTGTGACTGTGTGATTGTGATTGTGTGATCGTGATTGTGTGAATGTGTTATTGTGATTGTGTGATTGTGATTGTGTGATTGTGATTGGGTGATTGTGATTGTGTGATTGTGATTGTGTGATTGTGATTGTGTTATTGCGATTGTGTGATTGTGATTGTGTGATTGTGATTGTGTGATCGCAACTGTGTGATCCCGACTGTGTGATCGTGCTTGTGTGATCGTGATTGTGCGATTGTGACTGTGTGATTGTGTGATTGTGATTGTATTTGTGTGACTGTGTGATTGTGATTGTGTGATCGTGATTGTGTGGTCGGGATTGTGTGATCGTGATTGTGTGATTGTGTTATTGTGACTGTGTGATGGTGATTGTGTGATGGTGATTGTGTGATTGTGATTGTGTGATTGTGATTGTGTGATTGTGATGGTGTGATCGTGATTGTGTGATCGTGATTGTGTGATCGTGATTGTGTGATCGTGATTGTGTGATCGTGATTGTGTGATCGTGATTGTGTGATTGTGTGATTGTGGTTGTGTGACTGTGATTGTGTGACTGTGATTGTGTGATCGTGATTATGTGATCGTGATTGTGTGATAGTGATTGTGCGATTGTGTGATCGTGATTGTGTGATCGTGATTGTGTGATCGTGATTGTGTGATCGTGATTGTGTGATAGTGATTGTGTGATAGTGATTGTGTGATCGTGATTGCGTGATCGTGATTGTGTGATCGTGATTGTGTGGTCGTGATTGTGTGACTGTGTGATTGTGACTGTGTGATCGTGATTGTGTGATCGTGATTGTGTGATTGTGATTTTGATTGTGTGACTGTGTTATTGTGATTGTGTGATCGTGACTGTGTGATCGTGTTTGTGTGATCGTGATTGTGAGATTGTGACTGTGATTATGATTGTGTGACTGTGTGATTGTGATTGTGTGACTGTGATTGTGATTGTGATTGTGATTATGATTGTGTGACTGTGTGATTGTGATTGTGTGACTGTGATTGTGTGATCGTGACTGTGATTGTGTGATTGTGATTGTGATTGTGACTGTGATTGTGATTGTGTGACTGTGATTGTGTGATCGTGATAGTGTGGTCGTGATTGTGTGATCGTGATTGTGGGATTGTGACTGTGTGATTGTGTGGTTGTGGTTGTGTGATTGTGATTGTGTGACTGTGATTGTGTGATTGTGATTGTGGGATTGTGATTGCGATTGTGTGATTGTGACTGTGTGGTTGTGATTGTGTGATCGTGATTGTGGGATTGTGACTGTGTGATTGTGTGGTTGTGGTTGTATGATCGTGATTGTGTGATCGTGATTGTGTGATCGTGATTGTGTGATCGTGATTGTGTGATCGTGATTGTGTGATCGTGATTGTGTGATCGTCATTGTGATTGTGATTGTGTGATCGTGATTGTGTGATCGTGATTGTGTGATCGTGATTGTGTGATCGTGATTGTGTGATCGTGATTAGTGTGATCGTGATTGTGTGATCGTGATTGTGCGATCGTGATTGTGCGATTGTGATTGTGTCATTGTGATTGTGTGATCGTGATTGTGCGATCGTGATTGTGCGATCGTGATTGTGCGATCGTGATTGTGCGATCGTGATTGTGCGATCGTGATTGTGCGATTTGATTGTGCGATTGTGATTGTGCGATTGTGATTGTGCGATTGTGATTGTGCGATTGTGATTGTGTGATTGCGATTGTGTGATAGTGATTGTGGGATTGTGACTGTGTTATTGTGTGATTGTGATTGTGATTGTGTGACTGTGAGATCGTGATTGTGTGATCGTGATTGTGTGATCGTGATTGTGTGATCGTGATTGTGTGATAGTGATTGTGCGACTGTGTGATCGTGATTGTGTGATCGTGATTGTGTGATCGTGATTGTGTGATCGTGATTGTGTGATAGTGATTGTGTGATAGTGATTGTGTGATCGTGATTGCGTGATCGTGATTGTGTGATCGTGATTGTGTGGTCGTGATTGTGTGACTGTGTGATTGTGACTGTGTGATCGTGATTGTGTGATCGTGATTGTGTGATTGTGATTGTGATTTTGATTGTGTGACTGTGTTATTGTGATTGTGTGATCGTGACTGTGTGATCGTGTTTGTGTGATCGTGATTGTGGGTTTGTGACTGTGTGATTGTGTGATTGTGATTGTGTGATCGTGATTGTGTGATTGTGATTGTGTGATTGTGATTGTGATTGTGATTGTGATTGTGATTGTGATTGTGATTGTGATTGTGATTGTGATTGTGATTGTGTGATTGTGATTGTGTGAATGTGATTGTGTGATTGTGATTGTGTGATTGAGATTGTGTGATTGTGATTATGTGATCGTGATTATGTGATCGTGATTGTGTGATCGTGATTGTGTGATCGTGATTGTGTGATCGTGATTGTGTGATCGTGATTGAGTGATCGTGATTGTGTGATCGTGATTGTGTGATCGTTATTGTGTGATTGTGATTGTGTGATTGTGATTGTGGAATTGTGATTGTGTGATTGTGTGATCGTGATTGTGCGATCGCGATTGTGTGATGGTGATTGTGTGATCGTGATTGTGAGATTGTGACTGTGTGATTGTGTGATCGTAACTGTGTGATCGTGACTGTGGGATCGTGATTGTGGGTTTGTGACTGTGTGATTGCGTGATTGTGATAGTGTGACTGTGTGATTGTGATTGTGTGATCGTGATTGTGTGACTGTGATTGTGTGATTGTGATTGTGGGATTGTGATTGTGGGATTGTGATAGTGCGATTGTGTGATCGTGATTATGCGATCGTGATTGTGTGATCGTGATTGTGTGATTGTGATTGTGATTGTGATTGTGTGATCGTGATTGTGTGATCGTGATTGTGTGATCGTGATTGTGTGATCGTGATTGTGTGATAGTGATTGTGTGATAGTGATTGTGTGATCGTGATTCTGTGATCGTGATTGTGTGAGCGTGATTGTGTCGTCGTAATTGTGTGATCGTGATTGTGTGATCGCAATTGTGGGATTGTGACTGTGTGATTGTGTGATTGTGATTGTGTGATTGTGATTGTGTGATCGTGATTGTGTGGTCGGGATTGTGTGATCGTGATTGTGTGATTGTGTTATTGTGACTGTGTGATGGTGATTGTGTGATGGTGATTGTGTGATTGTGATTGTGTGATTGTGATTGTGTGATTGTGATTGTGTGATCGTGATTGTGTGATCGTGATTGTGTGATCGTGATTGTGCGATCGTGATTGTGCGATTGTGATTGTGTCATTGTGATTGTGTGATCGTGATTGTGTGGTCGGGATTGTGTGATCGTGATTGTGTGATTGTGTTATTGTGACTGTGTGATGGTGATTGTGTGATGGTGATTGTGTGATTGTGATTGTGTGATCGTGATTGTGTGATTGTGATTGTGTGATTGTGATTGTGATTGTGATTGTGATTGTGATTGTGTGATTGTGATTGTGTGAATGTGATTGTGTGATTGTGATTGTGTGATTGTGATTGTGTGATTGTGATTATGTGATCGTGATTATGTGATCGTGATTGTGTGATCGTGATTGTGTGATCGTGATTGTGTGATCGTGATTGTGTGATCGTGATCGAGTGATCGTGATTGTGTGATCGTGATTGTGTGATCGTGATTGTGTGATTGTGATTGTGTGATTGTGATTGTGGAATTGTGATTGTGTGATTGTGTGATCGTGATTGTGCGATCGTGATTGTGTGATGGTGATTGTGTGATCGTGATTGTGAGATTGTGACTGTGTGATTGTGTGATCGTAACTGTGTGATCGTGACTGTGGGATCGTGATTGTGGGTTTGTGACTGTGTGATTGCGTGATTGTGATAGTGTGACTGTGTGATTGTGATTGTGTGATCGTGATTGTGTGACTGTGATTGTGTGATTGTGATTGTGGGATTGTGATTGTGGGATTGTGATAGTGCGATTGTGTGATCGTGATTATGCGATCGTGATTGTGTGATCGTGATTGTGTGATTGTGATTGTGATTGTGAATGTGTGATCGTGATTGTGTGATCGTGATTGTGTGATAGTGATTGTGTGATAGTGATTGTGTGATCGTGATTGTGTGATCGTGATTGTGTGATCGTGATTGTGTGATCGTGATTGTGTGATAGTGATTGTGTGATAGTGATTGTGTGATCGTGATTCTGTGATCGTGATTGTGTGAGCGTGATTGTGTCGTCGTAATTGTGTGATCGTGATTGTGTGATCGCAATTGTGGGATTGTGACTGTGTGATTGTGTGATTGTGATTGTGTGATTGTGATTGTGTGATTGTGATTGTGTGATTGTGTTTGTGTGATTGTGATTGTGTGATTGTGATTGTGTGATTGTGATTGTGTGATTGTGATTGTGTGATTGGGATTGTGTGATTGTTATTGTGTGATTGTGATTGTGTGATCGTAATTGTGATTGTGCTAGTGCGATTGTGATTGCGTGATCGTGATTGTGTGATCGTGATTTTGTGATTGTGTTATTGTGATTCTGTGATTGTGATTGTGTTATTGTGATTGTGTGTTTGCGATTGTGTGATTGCGATTGTGTGATTGCGATTGTGTGATTGTGTGGTTGTGGTTGTGTGATTGTGATTGTGTGATCGTGATTGTGTGATTGTGATTGTGTGATCGAAATTGTGTGATCGTGATTGTGTGATCGTGAATGTGTGATCGTGATTGTGTGATCGTGATTGTGTCATCGTGACAGTGTGATCGTGATTGTGTGGTCGCGATTGTGTGGTCGTGATTGTGTGATCGTGATTGTGTGATCGTGATTGTGTGATCGTGATTGTGTGATAGTGATTGTGTGATTGTGTGATCGTGATTGTGTGATAGTGATTGTGTGATAGTGATTGTGTGATCGTGATTGCGTGATCGTGATTGTGTGATCGTGATTGTGTGACTGTGTGATCGTGATTGTGTGATCGTGATTGTGTGATCGTGATTGTGTGATCGTGATTGTGTGATCGTGATTGTGTGATTGTGATTGAGTGATCGTGATTGTGTGATCGTGATTGTGTGATCGTGATTGTGTGATCGTGATTGTGTGATCGTGATTGTGTGATTGTGATTGTGTGATTGTGATTGTGGAATTGTGATTGTGTGATTGTGTGATCGTGATTGTGCGATCGTGATTGTGTGATGGTGATTGTGTGATCGTGATTGTGAGATTGTGACTGTGTGATTGTGTGATCGTAACTGTGTGATCGTGACTGTGGGATCGTGATTGTGGGTTCGTGACTGTGTGATTGTGTGATTGTGATTGTGTGATTGTGATTGTGTGATTGTGATTGTGTGATTGTGATTGTGTGATTGTGATTGTGTGATTGTGATTGTGTGATTGTGATTGTGTGATTGTGATTGTGTGATTGTGATTGTGTGATCGTGATTGTGTGATCGTGATTGTGTGATCGTGATTGTGTGATCGTGATTGTGTGATCGTGATTGTGTGATCGTGATTGTGTGATCGTGATTGTGTGATCGTGATTGTGTGATCGTAACTGTGTGATCGTGACTGTGGGATCGTGATTGTGGGTTTGTGACAGTGTGATTGTGTGATTGAGATTGTGTGATTGTGGTTGTGTGATTGTGGTTGTGTGATTGTGGTTGTGTGATTGTGGTTGTGTGATTGTGGTTGTGTGATTGTGATTGTGTAATTGTGATTGTGTGATTGCGATTGTGTGATTGCGACTGTGTGATTGCGATTGTGTGATTGCGATTGTGTGATTGCGATTGTGTGATTGCGATTGTGTGGTTGCGATTGTGTGATTGCGATTGTGTGATTGCGATTGTGTGATTGCGATTGTGTGATTGCGATTGTGTGATTGCGATTGTGTGATTGCGATTGTGTGATTGCGATTGTGTGATTGCGATTGTGTGATTGCGATTGTGTGATTGCGATTGTGTGATTGCGATTGTGTGATTGCGATTGTGTGATTGCGATTGTGTGATTGCGATTGTGTGATTGCGATTGTGTGATTGCGACTGTGTGGTCGTGATTGTGTGATCGTGATTGTTTGATCGCGATTGTGTGACTGTGATTGTGTGACCGTGATTATGTGATCGTGATTGTGTGATCCTGATTGTGTGATTAGGATTCTGTGATCGTGATTGTGTAATCGTGATTGCGTGATCGTGATTGTGATCGTGATTTTGTGATCGTGATTGTGTGATGGTGATTGTGTGATCGTGATTGTGTGATCGTGATTGTGTGATCGTGATTGTGATTGTGTGATTGTGATTGTGAAGTTGTGATTGTGTGATTGTGGTTGTGTGATTGTGACTGTGTGATGGCGATTGTGTGATCGTGACTGTGTGGTCGTGATTGTGTGATCGTGATTGTGGGATTGTGACTGTGGGATTGTGTGGTTGGGGTTGTGTGATTGTGATTGTGTGAATGTGATTGTGTGATTGTGATTGTGGGATTGTGATTGCGATTGTGTGATTGTGACTGTGTGGTCGTGATTGTGTGATCGTGATTGTGGGATTGTGACTGTGTGATTGTGTGATCGTGATTGTGTGATCGTGATTGTGTGATCGTGATTGGGTGATCGTGATTGTGTGATCGTGATTGGGTGATCGTGATTGGGTGATCGTGATTGTGGGATTCTGACTGTGTGATTGTGTGGTTGTGGTTGTGTGATTGTGATTGTGTGACTGTGATTGTGTGATTGTGATTCTGGGATTGTGATTGCGATTGTGTGATTGTGACTGTGTGGTCGTGATTGTGTGATCGCGATTGTGGGATTGTGACTGTGTGATTGTGTGGTTGTTGTTGTGTGATTGTGATTGTGTGATCGTGATTGTGTGATTGTGATTGTGTGATCGTGATTGTGTGATCGTGATTGTGTGATCGTGATTGTGTCATCGTGATAGTGTGATCGTGATTGTGTGGTCGTGATTGTGTGGTCGTGATTGTGTGATCGTGATTGTGTGATCGTGATTGTGTGATTGTGATTGTGTGATCGTGATTGTGTGATCGTGATTGTGTGATCGTGATTGTGGGATCGTGACTGCTTGATTGTGTGATTGTGATTGTGTGACTGTGATTGTGGGATTGTGATTGTGGGATTGAGATTGTGTGATTGTGATTGTGTGATAGTGACTGTGATTGTGTGATTGTGATTGTGTGACTGTGTGATTGTGATTGTGTGACTGTGATTGTGTGATCGTGATAGTGTGATTGTGATCGTGTGATTGCGATCGTCTGATTGCGATCGTGTGATTGCGATCGTGTGATTGCGATCGTGTGATTGCGATCGTGTGATTGCGTTTGTGTGATTGCGATTGTGTAATTGCGATTGTATGATTGCGATTGTGGGATTGCGATTGTGTGATTGTGATTGTGTGACTGTGATTGTGTGATCGTGATTATGTGATCGTGATTGTGTGATCGTGACTGTGTGATCGTGATTGTGTGATCGTGATTGTGGGATTGTGATTGTGTGATCGTGACTGTGATTGTGTGATTGTGATTGTGATTGTGATTGTGATTATGATTGTGTGACTGTGTGATTGTGATTGTGTGACTGTGATTGTGATTGTGATTGTGATTATGATTGTGTGACTGTGTGATTGTGATTGTGTGACTGTGATTGTGTGATCGTGACTGTGATTGTGTGATTGTGATTGTGATTGTGACTGTGATTGTGATTGTGTGACTGTGTGATTGTGATTGTGTGACTGTGATTGTGTGATCGTGATAGTGTGGTCGTGATTGTGTGATCGTGATTGTGGGATTGTGACTGTGTGATTGTGTGGTTGTGGTTGTGTGATTGTGATTGTGTGACTGTGATTGTGTGATAGTGATTGTGGGATTGTGATTGCGATTGTGTGATTGTGACTGTGTGGTTGTGATTGTGTGATCGTGATTGTGGGATTGTGACTGTGTGATTGTGTGGTTGTGGTTGTATGATCGTGATTGTGTGATCGTGATTGTGTGATCGTGATTGTGTGATCGTGATTGTGTGATCGTGATTGTGTGATTGTGATTGTGCGATCGTGATTGTGTGATGGTGATTGTGTGATCGTGAGTGTGAGATTGTGACTGTGTGATTGTGTGATCGTAACTGTGTGATCGTGACTGTGGGATCGTGATTGTGGGTTTGTGACTGTGTGATTGCGTGATTGTGATAGTGTGACTGTGTGATTGTGATTGTGTGATCGTGATTGTGTGACTGTGATTGTGTGATTGTGATTGTGGGATTGTGATTGTGGGATTGTGATTGTGGGATTGTGATAGTGCGATTGTGTGATCGTGATTATGCGATCGTGATTGTGTGATCGTGATTGTGTGATTGTGATTGTGATTGTGATTGTGTGATCGTGATTGTGTGATCGTGATTGTGTGATAGTGATTGTGTGATAGTGATTGTGTGATCGTGATTGTGTGATCGTGATTGTGTGATCGTGATTGTGTGATCGTGATTGTGTGATAGTGATTGTGTGATAGTGATTGTGTGATCGTGATTCTGTGATCGTGATTGTGTGAGCGTGATTGTGTCGTCGTAATTGTGTGATCGTGATTGTGTGATCGCAATTGTGGGATTGTGACTGTGTGATTGTGTGATTGTGATTGTGTGATTGTGATTGTGTGATTGTGATTGTGTGATTGTGATTGTGTGATTGTGATTGTGTGATTGTGATTGTGTGATTGTGATTGTGTGATTGTGATTGTGTGATTGTGATTGTGTGATTGTGATTGTGTGATTGGGATTGTGTGATTGTTATTGTGTGATTGTGATTGTGTGATCGTAATTGTGATTGTGCTAGTGCGATTGTGATTGCGTGATCGTGATTGTGTGATCGTGATTTTGTGATTGTGTTATTGTGATTCTGTGATTGTGATTGTGTTATTGTGATTGTGTGATTGTGATTGTGTGATTGCTATTGTGTGATTGTGACTGTGTGATTGTGTGATTGTGATTGTGTGATTGTGATTGTGTTTGTGTGACTGTGTGATTGTGTGATTGTGATTGTGTGTGTGTGACTGTGTGATTGTGTATGTGTGATTGTGATTGTGATTGCGATAGTGTGACTGTGTGATTGTGATTGTGTGACCGTGATTGCGTGATCGTGATTGCGTGATCGTGACTGTGTGATCGGGATTGTGTGATCGTGATTGAGTAATAGTGACTGTGGGATTGTGTGATTGTGATTGTATTTGTGTGACTGTGTGATTGTGATTGTGTGATCGTGATTGTGTGGTCGTGATTGTGTGATCGTGATTGTGGGATCGTGACTGTGTGATTGTGTGATTGTGATTGTGTGATTGTGATTGTGTGACTGTGATTGTGTGATTGTGATTGTGGGATCGTGATAGTGTGATTGTGATCGTGTGATTGCGATCGTCTGATTGCGATCGTGTGATTGCGATCGTGTGATTGCGATCGTGTGATTGCGATCGTGTGATTGCGTTTGTGTGATTGCGATTGTGTAATTGCGATTGTATGATTGCGACTGTGGGATTGCGATTGTGTGATTGTGATTGTGTGATTGTGATTGTGTGATTGTGATTGTGTTATTGCGATTGTGCGATTGTGATTGTGTGATTGTGATTGTGTGATCGCAACTGTGTGATCGCGACTGTGTGATCGTGCTTGTGTGATCGTGATTGCGCGATTGTGACTGTGTGATTGTGTGATTGTGATTGTATTTGTGTGACTGTGTGATTGTGATTGTGTGATCGTGATTGTGTGGTCGGGATTGTGTGATTGTGTGATTGTGTTATTGTGACTGTGTGATGGTGATTGTGTGATCGTGATTGTGTGATCGTGATTGTGTGATCGTGATTGTGTGATCGTGATTGTGTGATTGTGTGATTGTGATTGTGTGACTGTGATTGTGTGATCGTGATTATGTGATCGTGATTGTGTGATCGTGACTGTGTGATCGTGATTGTGTGATCGTGATTGTGGGATTGTGATTGTGTGATTGTGATTGTGTGATCGTGACTGTGATTGTGTGATTGTGATTGTGATTGTGATTGTGATTATGATTGTGTGACTGTGTGATTGTGATTGTGTGACTGTGATTGTGATTGTGATTGTGATTATGATTGTGTGACTGTGTGATTGTGATTGTGTGACTGTGATTGTGTGATCGTGACTGTGATTGTGTGATTGTGATTGTGATTGTGACTGTGATTGTGATTGTGTGACTGTGTGATTGTGATTGTGTGACTGTGATTGTGTGATCGTGATAGTGTGGTCGTGATTGTGTGATCGTGATTGTGGGATTGTGACTGTGTGATTGTGTGGTTGTGGTTGTGTGATTGTGATTGTGTGACTGTGATTGTGTGATAGTGATTGTGGGATTGTGATTGCGATTGTGTGATTGTGACTGTGTGGTTGTGATTGTGTGATCGTGATTGTGGGATTGTGACTGTGTGATTGTGTGGTTGTGGTTGTATGATCGTGATTGTGTGATCGTGATTGTGTGATCGTGATTGTGTGATCGTGATTGTGTGATCGTGATTGTGTGATCGTGATTGTGTGATTGTGATTGTGCGATCGTGATTGTGTGATGGTGATTGTGTGATCGTGAGTGTGAGATTGTGACTGTGTGATTGTGTGATCGTAACTGTGTGATCGTGACTGTGTGATCGTGATTGTGGGTTTGTGACTGTGTGATTGCGTGATTGTGATAGTGTGACTGTGTGATTGTGATTGTGTGATCGTGATTGTGTGACTGTGATTGTGTGATTGTGATTGTGGGATTGTGATTGTGGGATTGTGATAGTGCGATTGTGTGATCGTGATTATGCGATCGTGATTGTGTGATCGTGATTGTGTGATTGTGATTGTGATTGTGATTGTGTGATCGTGATTGTGTGATTGTGATTGTGGGATTGTGATTGTGATCGTGATGTTGTGATCGTGATTGTGTGATGGTGATTGTGTGATCGTGATTGTGTGATTGTGATTGTGTGGTTGTGATTGTGTGATTGTGGTTGTGTGATTGTGATTGTGTGATTGCGATTGTGTGATCGTGACTGTGTGGTCGTGATTGTGTGATCGTGATTGTGGGATTGTGACTGTGGGATTGTGTGGTTGTGGTTGTGTGATTGTGATTGTGTGAATGTGATTGTGTGATTGTGATTGTGGGATTGTGATTGCGATTGTGTGATTGTGACTGTGTGATTGTGTGATCGTGATTGTGGGATTGTGACTGTGTGATTGTGTGATTGTGATTGTGTGATTGTGATTGTGTGATTGTGATTGTGTGATTGTGATTGTGTGATTGTGATTGTGTGATTGTGATTGTGTGATTGTGATTGTGTGATTGTGATTGTGTGATTGTGATTGTGTGATTGTGATTGTGTGATTGTGATTGTGTGATCGCAACTGTGTGATCGCGACTGTGTGATCGTGTTTGTGTGATCGTGATTGTGCGTTTGTGACTGTGTGATTGTGTGATTGTGATTGTATTTGTGTGACTGTGTGATTGTGATTGTGTGATCGTGATTGTGTGGTCGGGATTGTGTGATCGTGATTGTGTGATTGTGTTATTGTGACTGTGTGATGGTGATTGTGTGATGGTGATTGTGTGATTGTGATTGTGTGATTGCGATTGCGATTGTGTGATTGTGACTGTGTGGTCGTGATTGTGTGATCGTGATTGTGGGATTGTGTGATCGTGATTGTGTGATCGTGATTGTGTGATCGTGATTGTGCGATCGTGATTGTGCGATCGTGATTGTTTGATTGTGATTGTGTGATTGTGATTGTGATTGTGATTGTGATTGTGATTGTGATTGTGGGATTGTGATTGCGATTGTGTGATTGTGACTGTGTGGTCGTGATTGTGTGATCGTGATTGTGGGATTGTGACTGTGTGATTGTGTGATCGTGATTGTGTGACTGTGATTGTGTGATTGTGATTGTGATTGTGATTGTGATTGTGATTGTGATTGTGGGATTGTGATTGCGATTGTGTGATTGTGACTGTGTGGTCGTGATTGTGTGATCGTGATTGTGGGATTGTGACTGTGTGATTGTGTGGTTGTGGTTGTGCGATTGTGATTGTGTGATCGTGATTGTGTGATCGTGATTGTGTGATTGTGATTGTGTGATCGTGATTGTGTGATCATGATTGTGTGATCGTGATTGTGTGATCGTGATAGTGTCATCGTGATTGTGTGATCGTGATTGTGTGGTCGTGATTGTGTGGTTGTGATTGTGTGATTGTGGTTGTATGATTGTGATTGTGTGATTGCGATTGTGTGATCGTGACTGTGTTGTCGTGATTGTGTGATCGCGAATGTGTGATCGCGATTGTGTGATCGCGATTGTGTGATCGCGATTGTGTGATCGCGATTGTGTGATCGCGATTGTGGGATTGTGAATGTGTGATTGTGTGATCGTGATTGTGTGATCGTGATAGTGTGATCGTGATTGTGTGATCGTGATTGTGTGATCGTGATTGTGTGATCGTGATTGTGTGATTGCGATTGTGTGATTGCGATTGTGTGATTGCGATTGTGTGATTGCGATTGTGTGATTGCGATTGTGTGAGTGCGTTTGTGTGATTGCGATTGTGTGATTGCGATTGTGTGATTGCGATTGTGTGATTGCGATTGTTTGATTGCGATTGTTTGATTGTGTGATTGTGATTGTGTGATTGTGATTGTGTGATTGTGATTGTGTGATTGTGATTGCGATTGTGTGATTGTGACTGTGTGGTCGTGATTGTGTGATCGTGATTGTGGGATTGTGTGATCGTGATTGTGTGATCGTGATTGTGTGATCGTGATTGTGTGATCGTGATTGTGTGATCGTGATTGTGTGACCGTGATTGTGTGATCGTGATTGGGTGATCGTGATTGGGTGATCGTGATTGGGTGATCGTGATTGGGTGATCGTGATTGGGTGATCGTGATTGTTTGATCGTGATTGTGATTGTGTGCTCGCGATTGTGTGATTGTGATTTTGTGATCGTGATTGTGTGATCGTGATTGTGGGATTGTGATTGTGTGATTGTGGTTGTGTGATAGTGACTGTGATTGTGTGATTGTGATTGTGTGGCTGTGTGATTGTGATTGTGTGACTGTGATTGTGTGATCGTGATAGTGTGATTGTCGTCGTGTGATTGTGATCGTGTGATTGTGATAGTGCGATTGTGATAGTGCGATTGTGATAGTGCGATTGTGATTGTGCGATTGTGATTGTGCGATTGTGACAGTGCGATTGTGACAGTGCGATTGTGACAGTGCGATTGGGACTGCGCGATTGTGATTGTGCGATTGTGATTGTGGGATTGAGATTGTGTGATTGTGATTGTGTGATCGTGACCGTGATTGTGTCATTGTGATTGTGGGATTGTGATTGCGATTGTGTGATCGTGATTGTGGGATTGTGACTGTGTGATTGTGTGGTTGTGATTGTGTGATCGTGTTTGTGCGATCGTGATTGTGCGATCGTGATTGTGCGATCGTGATTGTGCGATCGTGATTGTGCGATCGTGATTGTGCGATCGTGATTGTGCGATCGTGATTGTGCGATCGTGATTGTTTGATTGTGATTGTGTGATTGTGATTGTGTGATTGTGATTGTGTGATTGTGATTGTGATTGTGATAGTGTGACTGTGTGATTGTGATTGTGTGACGGTGATTGTGTGATCGTGATTGCGTGATCGTGACTGTGTGATCGGGATTGTGTGATCGTGATTGAGTAATTGTGACTGTGTGATTGTGATTGTCATTGTGATTGTGATTGTGATTGTGATTGTGTGACTGTGTGATTGTGATTGTGTGATCGTGATTGTGTGAATGTGTTATTGTGATTGTGTGATTGTGATTGTGTGATTGTGATTGTGTGATTGTGATTGTGTGATTGTGATTGTGTGATTGTGATTGTGTGATTGTGATTGTGTGATTGTGATTGTGTTATTGCGATTGTGTGATTGTGATTGTGTGATTGTGATTGTGTGATCGCAACTGTGTGATCGCGACTGTGTGATCGTGCTTGTGTGATCGTGATTGTGCGATTGTGACTGTGTGATTGTGTGATTGTGATTGTATTTGTGTGACTGTGTGATTGTGATTGTGTGATCGTGATTGTGTGGTCGGGATTGTGTGATCGTGATTGTGTGATTGTGTTATTGTGACTGTGTGATGGTGATTGTGTGATGGTGATTGTGTGATTGTGATTGTGTGATTGTGATTGTGTGATTGTGATGGTGTGATCGTGATTGTGTGATCGTGATTGTGTGATCGTGATTGTGTGATCGTGATTGTGTGATCGTGATTGTGTGATTGTGTGATTGTGGTTGTGTGACTGTGATTGTGTGATCGTGATTGTGTGATCGTGATTGTGTGATCGTGATTGTGTGATCGTGATTGTGTGATCGTGATTGTGTGATTGTGTGATTGTGATTGTGTGACTGTGATTGTGTGATCGTGATTATGTGATCGTGATTGTGTGATAGTGATTGTGCGATTGTGTGATCGTGATTGTGTGATCGTGATTGTGTGATCGTGATTGTGTGATCGTGATTGTGTGATAGTGATTGTGTGATAGTGATTGTGTGATCGTGATTGCGTGATCGTGATTGTGTGATCGTGATTGTGTGGTCGTGATTGTGTGACTGTGTGATTGTGACTGTGTGATCGTGATTGTGTGATCGTGATTGTGTGATTGTGATTTTGATTGTGTGACTGTGTTATTGTGATTGTATGATCGTGACTGTGTGATCGTGTTTGTGTGATCGTGATTGTGAGATTGTGACTGTGATTATGATTGTGTGACTGTGTGATTGTGATTGTGTGACTGTGATTGTGATTGTGATTGTGATTATGATTGTGTGACTGTGTGATTGTGATTGTGTGATTGTGATTGTGATTGTGATAGTGTGACTGTGTGATTGTGATTGTGTGACGGTGATTGTGTGATCGTGATTGCGTGATCGTGACTGTGTGATCGGGATTGTGTGATCGTGATTGAGTAATTGTGACTGTGTGATTGTGATTGTCATTGTGATTGTGATTGTGATTGTGATTGTGATTGTGTGACTGTGTGATTGTGATTGTGTGATCGTGATTGTGTGAATGTGTTATTGTGATTGTATGATTGTGATTGTGTGATTGTGATTGTGTGATTGTGATTGTGTGATTGTGATTGTGTGATTGTGATTGTGTTATTGCGATTGTGTGATTGTGATTGTGTGATTGTGATTGTGTGATCGCAACTGTGTGATCCCGACTGTGTGATCGTGCTTGTGTGATCGTGATTGTGCGATTGTGACTGTGTGATTGTGTGATTGTGATTGTATTTGTGTGACTGTGTGATTGTGATTGTGTGATCGTGATTGTGTGGTCGGGATTGTGTGATCGTGATTGTGTGATTGTGTTATTGTGACTGTGTGATGGTGATTGTGTGATGGTGATTGTGTGATGTTGATTGTGTGATTGTGATTGTGTGATTGTGATTGTGTGATTGTGATGGTGTGATCGTGATTGTGTGATCGTGATTGTGTGATCGTGATTGTGTGATCGTGATTGTGTGATCGTGATTGTGTGATCGTGATTGTGTGATTGTGTGATTGTGGTTGTGTGACTGTGATTGTGTGATCGTGATTGTGTGATCGTGATTGTGTGATCGTGATTGTGTGATCGTGATTGTGTGATCGTGATTGTGTGATTGTGTGATTGTGATTGTGTGACTGTGATTGTGTGATCGTGATTATGTGATCGTGATTGTGTGATAGTGATTGTGCGATTGTGTGATCGTGATTGTGTGATCGTGATTGTGTGATCGTGATTGTGTGATCGTGATTGTGTGATAGTGATTGTGTGATAGTGATTGTGTGATCGTGATTGCGTGATCGTGATTGTGTGATCGTGATTGTGTGGTCGTGATTGTGTGACTGTGTGATTGTGACTGTGTGATCGTGATTGTGTGATCGTGATTGTGTGATTGTGATTTTGATTGTGTGACTGTGTTATTGTGATTGTGTGATCGTGACTGTGTGATCGTGTTTGTGTGATCGTGATTGTGAGATTGTGACTGTGATTATGATTGTGTGACTGTGTGATTGTGATTGTGTGACTGTGATTGTGATTGTGATTGTGATTATGATTGTGTGACTGTGTGATTGTGATTGTGTGACTGTGATTGTGTGATCGTGACTGTGATTGTGTGATTGTGATTGTGATTGTGACTGTGATTGTGATTGTGTGACTGTGATTGTGTGATCGTGATAGTGTGGTAGTGATTGTGTGATCGTGATTGTGGGATTGTGACTGTGTGATTGTGTGGTTGTGGTTGTGTGATTGTGATTGTGTGACTGTGATTGTGTGATTGTGATTGTGGGATTGTGATTGCGATTGTGTGATTGTGACTGTGTGGTTGTGATTGTGTGATCGTGATTGTGGGATTGTGACTGTGTGATTGTGTGGTTGTGGTTGTATGATCGTGATTGTGTGATCGTGATTGTGTGATCGTGATTGTGTGATCGTGATTGCGTGATCGTGATTGTGTGATCGTGATTGTGTGATCGTGATTGTGTGATCGTCATTGTGATTGTGATTGTGTGATCGTGATTGTGTGATCGTGATTGTGTGATCGTGATTGTGTGATCGTGATTGTGTGATCGTGATTGTGTGATCGTGATTGTGTGATCGTGATTGTGCGATCGTGATTGTGCGATTGTGATTGTGTCATTGTGATTGTGTGATCGTGATTGTGCGATCGTGATTGTGCGATCGTGATTGTGCGATCGTGATTGTGCGATCGTGATTGTGCGATCGTGATTGTGCGATTTGATTGTGCGATTGTGATTGTGCGATTGTGATTGTGCGATTGTGATTGTGCGATTGCGATTGTGTGATAGTGATTGTGGGATTGTGACTGTGTTATTGTGTGATTGTGATTGTGATTGTGTGACTGTGAGATCGTGATTGTGTGATCGTGATTGTGTGATCGTGATTGTGTGATCGTGATTGTGTGATCGTGATTGTGTGATAGTGATTGTGCGACTGTGTGATCGTGATTGTGTGATCGTGATTGTGTGATCGTGATTGTGTGATCGTGATTGTGTGATAGTGATTGTGTGATAGTGATTGTGTGATCGTGATTGCGTGATCGTGATTGTGTGATCGTGATTGTGTGGTCGTGATTGTGTGACTGTGTGATTGTGACTGTGTGATCGTGATTGTGTGATCGTGATTGTGTGATTGTGATTGTGATTTTGATTGTGTGACTGTGTTATTGTGATTGTGTGATCGTGACTGTGTGATCGTGTTTGTGTGATCGTGATTGTGGGTTTGTGACTGTGTGATTGTGTGATTGTGATTGTGTGATTGTGATTGTGTGATTGTGATTGTGGAATTGTGATTGTGTGATTGTGTGATCGTGATTGTGCGATCGTGATTGTGTGATGGTGATTGTGTGATCGTGATTGTGAGATTGTGACTGTGTGATTGTGTGATCGTAACTGTGTGATCGTGACTGTGGGATCGTGATTGTGGGTTTGTGACTGTGTGATTGCGTGATTGTGATAGTGTGACTGTGTGATTGTGATTGTGTGATCGTGATTGTGTGACTGTGATTGTGTGATTGTGATTGTGGGATTGTGATTGTGGGATTGTGATAGTGCGATTGTGTGATCGTGATTATGCGATCGTGATTGTGTGATCGTGATTGTGTGATTGTGATTGTGATTGTGATTGTGTGATCGTGATTGTGTGATCGTGATTGTGTGATCGTGATTGTGTGATCGTGATTGTGTGATAGTGATTGTGTGATAGTGATTGTGTGATCGTGATTCTGTGATCGTGATTGTGTGAGCGTGATTGTGTCGTCGTAATTGTGTGATCGTGATTGTGTGATCGCAATTGTGGGATTGTGACTGTGTGATTGTGTGATTGTGATTGTGTGATTGTGATTGTGTGATTGTGATTGTGTGATTGTGATTGTGTGATTGTGATTGTGTGATTGTGATTGTGTGATTGTGATTGTGTGATTGTGATTGTGTGATTGTGATTGTGTGATTGTGATTGTGTGATTGTGATTGTGTGATTGTGATTGTGTGATTGTGATTGTGTGATTGTGATTGTGTGATTGTGATTGTGTGATTGTGATTGTGTGATTGTGATTGTGTGATCGCAACTGTGTGATCGCGACTGTGTGATCGTGTTTGTGTGATCGTGATTGTGCGTTTGTGACTGTGTGATTGTGTGATTGTGATTGTATTTGT
Organism: Megachile rotundata; assembly: GCF_050947335.1. Taxonomy (NCBI): domain Eukaryota; kingdom Metazoa; phylum Arthropoda; class Insecta; order Hymenoptera; family Megachilidae; genus Megachile; species Megachile rotundata. Next base: position 1,752,669 of record NC_134997.1, on the reverse strand, counting down.
GTGACTGTGTGATTGTGATTGTGTGATCGTGATTGTGTGGTCGGGATTGTGTGATCGTGATTGTGTGATTGTGTTATTGTGACTGTGTGATGGTGATTGTGTGATGGTGATTGTGTGATTGTGATTGTGTAATTGTGATTGTGTGATTGTGATTGTGTGATCGTGATTGTGTGATCGTGATTGTGTGATCGTGATTGTGCGATCGTGATTGTGCGATTGTGATTGTGTCATTGTGATTGTGTGATCGTGATTGTGTGGTCGGGATTGTGTGATCGTGATTGTGTGATTGTGTTATTGTGACTGTGTGATGGTGATTGTGTGATGGTGATTGTGTGATTGTGATTGTGTGATCGTGATTGTGTGATTGTGATTGTGTGATTGTGATTGTGATTGTGATTGTGATTGTGATTGTGATTGTGTGATTGTGATTGTGTGAATGTGATTGTGTGATTGTGATTGTGTGATTGTGATTGTGTGATTGTGATTATGTGATCGTGATTATGTGATCGTGATTGTGTGATCGTGATTGTGTGATCGTGATTGTGTGATCGTGATTGTGTGATCGTGATTGTGTGATCGTGATTGAGTGATCGTGATTGTGTGATCGTGATTGTGTGATCGTGATTGTGTGATTGTGATTGTGTGATTGTGATTGTGGAATTGTGATTGTGTGATTGTGTGATCGTGATTGTGCGATCGTGATTGTGTGATGGTGATTGTGTGATCGTGATTGTGAGATTGTGACTGTGTGATTGTGTGATCGTAACTGTGTGATCGTGACTGTGGGATCGTGATTGTGGGTTTGTGACTGTGTGATTGCGTGATTGTGATAGTGTGACTGTGTGATTGTGATTGTGTGATCGTGATTGTGTGACTGTGATTGTGTGATTGTGATTGTGGGATTGTGATTGTGGGATTGTGATAGTGCGATTGTGTGATCGTGATTATGCGATCGTGATTGTGTGATCGTGATTGTGTGATTGTGATTGTGATTGTGAATGTGTGATCGTGATTGTGTCATCGTGATAGTGTGATCGTGATTGTGTGGTCGTGATTGTGTGGTCGTGATTGTGTGATCGTGATTGTGTGATCGTGATTGTGTGATCGTGATTGTGTGATAGTGATTGTGTGATTGTGTGATCGTGATTGTGTGATAGTGATTGTGTGATAGTGATTGTGTGATCGTGATTGCGTGATCGTGATTGTGTGATCGTGATTGTGTGACTGTGTGATCGTGATTGTGTGATCGTGATTGTGTGATCGTGATTGTGTGATCGTGATTGTGTGATCGTGATTGTGTGATTGTGATTGAGTGATCGTGATTGTGTGATCGTGATTGTGTGATCGTGATTGTGTGATCGTGATTGTGTGATCGGGATTGTGTGATTGTGATTGTGTGATTGTGATTGTGGAATTGTGATTGTGTGATTGTGTGATCGTGATTGTGCGATCGTGATTGTGTGATGGTGATTGTGTGATCGTGATTGTGAGATTGTGACTGTGTGATTGTGTGATCGTAACTGTGTGATCGTGACTGTGGGATCGTGATTGTGGGTTCGTGACTGTGTGATTGTGTGATTGTGATTGTGTGATTGTGATTGTGTGATTGTGATTGTGTGATTGTGATTGTGTGATCGTGATTGTGTGATCGTGATTGTGTGATCGTGATTGTGTGATCGTGATTGTGTGATCGTGATTGTGTGATCGTGATTGTGTGATCGTGATTGTGTGATCGTAACTGTGTGATCGTGACTGTGGGATCGTGATTGTGGGTTTGTGACAGTGTGATTGTGTGATTGTGATTGTGTGATTGTGGTTGTGTGATTGTGGTTGTGTGATTGTGGTTGTGTGATTGTGGTTGTGTGATTGTGGTTGTGTGATTGTGATTGTGTGATTGCGATTGTGTGATTGCGATTGTGTGATTGCGATTGTGTGATTGCGATTGTGTGATTGCGATTGTGTGATTGCGATTGTGTGATTGCGATTGTGTGGTTGCGATTGTGTGATTGCGATTGTGTGATTGCGATTGTGTGATTGCGATTGTGTGATTGCGATTGTGTGATTGCGATTGTGTGATTGCGATTGTGTGATTGCGATTGTGTGATTGCGATTGTGTGATTGCGATTGTGTGATTGCGATTGTGTGATTGCGATTGTGTGATTGCGATTGTGTGATTGCGATTGTGTGATTGCGATTGTGTGATTGCGATTGTGTGATTGCGATTGTGTGATTGCGATTGTGTGATTGCGATTGTGTGATTGCGACTGTGTGGTCGTGATTGTGTGATCGTGATTGTTTGATCGTGATTGTGTGATCCTGATTGTGTGATTAGGATTCTGTGATCGTGATTGTGTAATCGTGATTGCGTGATCGTGATTGTGATCGTGATTTTGTGATCGTGATTGTGTGATGGTGATTGTGTGATCGTGATTGTGTGATCGTGATTGTGTGATCGTGATTGTGATTGTGTGATTGTGATTGTGAAGTTGTGATTGTGTGATTGTGGTTGTGTGATTGTGACTGTGTGATGGCGATTGTGTGATCGTGACTGTGTGGTCGTGATTGTGTGATCGTGATTGTGGGATTGTGACTGTGGGATTGTGTGGTTGGGGTTGTGTGATTGTGATTGTGTGAATGTGATTGTGTGATTGTGATTGTGGGATTGTGATTGCGATTGTGTGATTGTGACTGTGTGGTCGTGATTGTGTGATCGTGATTGTGGGATTGTGACTGTGTGATTGTGTGATCGTGATTGTGTGATCGTGATTGTGTGATCGTGATTGGGTGATCGTGATTGGGTGATCGTGATTGGGTGATCGTGATTGTGGGATTGTGACTGTGCGATTGTGTGATTGTGATTGTGTGACTGTGATTGTGTGATTGTGATTGTATGATTGCGATTGTGATTGTGATTGTGATTGTGATTGTGATTGTGATTGTGATTGTGATTGTGATTGTGTGACTGTGTGATTGTGATTGTGTGACTGTGATTGTGTGATCGTGATACTGTGATCGTGATAGTGTGATCGTGATTGTGTGATCGTGATTGGGTGATCGTGATTGGGTGATCGTGATTGTGGGATTCTGACTGTGTGATTGTGTGGTTGTGGTTGTGTGATTGTGATTGTGTGACTGTGATTGTGTGATTGTGATTGTGGGATTGTGATTGCGATTGTGTGATTGTGACTGTGTGGTCGTGATTGTGTGATCGCGATTGTGGGATTGTGACTGTGTGATTGTGTGGTTGTGGTTGTGTGATTGTGATTGTGTGATCGTGATTGTGTGATTGTGATTGTGTGATCGTGATTGTGTGATCGTGATTGTGTGATCGTGATTGTGTCATCGTGATAGTGTGATCGTGATTGTGTGGTCGTGATTGTGTGGTCGTGATTGTGTGATCGTGATTGTGTGATCGTGATTGTGTGATTGTGATTGTGTGATCGTGATTGTGTGATCGTGATTGTGTGATCGTGATTGTGGGATCGTGACTGCTTGATTGTGTGATTGTGATTGTGTGACTGTGATTGTGGGATTGTGATTGTGGGATTGAGATTGTGTGATTGTGATTGTGTGATAGTGACTGTGATTGTGTGATTGTGATTGTGTGACTGTGTGATTGTGATTGTGTGACTGTGATTGTGTGATCGTGATAGTGTGATTGTGATCGTGTGATTGCGATCGTCTGATTGCGATCGTGTGATTGCGATCGTGTGATTGCGATCGTGTGATTGCGATCGTGTGATTGCGATCGTGTGATTGCGTTTGTGTGATTGCGATTGTGTAATTGCGATTGTATGATTGCGATTGTGGGATTGCGATTGTGTGATTGTGATTGTGTGATTGTGATTGTGTGATTGTGATTGTGTTATTGCGATTGTGTGATTGTGATTGTGTGATTGTGATTGTGTGATCGCAACTGTGTGATCGCGACTGTGTGATCGTGCTTGTGTGATCGTGATTGTGCGATTGTGACTGTGTGATTGTGTGATTGTGATTGTATTTGTGTGACTGTGTGATTGTGATTGTGTGATCGTGATTGTGTGGTCGGGATTGTGTGATTGTGTGATTGTGTTATTGTGACTGTGTGATGGTGATTGTGTGATCGTGATTGTGTGATCGTGATTGTGTGATCGTGATTGTGTGATCGTGATTGTGTGATCGTGATTGTGTGATTGTGTGATTGTGATTGTGTGACTGTGATTGTGTGATCGTGATTATGTGATCGTGATTGTGTGATCGTGACTGTGTGATCGTGATTGTGTGATCGTGATTGTGGGATTGTGATTGTGTGATTGTGATTGTGTGATCGTGACTGTGATTGTGTGATTGTGATTGTGATTGTGATTGTGATTATGATTGTGTGACTGTGTGATTGTGATTGTGTGACTGTGATTGTGATTGTGATTGTGATTATGATTGTGTGACTGTGTGATTGTGATTGTGTGACTGTGATTGTGTGATCGTGACTGTGATTGTGTGATTGTGATTGTGATTGTGACTGTGATTGTGATTGTGTGACTGTGTGATTGTGATTGTGTGACTGTGATTGTGTGATCGTGATAGTGTGGTCGTGATTGTGTGATCGTGATTGTGGGATTGTGACTGTGTGATTGTGTGGTTGTGGTTGTGTGATTGTGATTGTGTGACTGTGATTGTGTGATAGTGATTGTGGGATTGTGATTGCGATTGTGTGATTGTGACTGTGTGGTTGTGATTGTGTGATCGTGATTGTGGGATTGTGACTGTGTGATTGTGTGGTTGTGGTTGTATGATCGTGATTGTGTGATCGTGATTGTGTGATCGTGATTGTGTGATCGTGATTGTGTGATCGTGATTGTGTGATTGTGATTGTGCGATCGTGATTGTGTGATGGTGATTGTGTGATCGTGAGTGTGAGATTGTGACTGTGTGATTGTGTGATCGTAACTGTGTGATCGTGACTGTGGGATCGTGATTGTGGGTTTGTGACTGTGTGATTGCGTGATTGTGATAGTGTGACTGTGTGATTGTGATTGTGTGATCGTGATTGTGTGACTGTGATTGTGTGATTGTGATTGTGGGGTGGTGATTGTGCGATTGTGATAGTGCGATTGTGATAGTGCGATTGTGATAGTGCGATTGTGATTGTGCGATTGTGATTGTGGGATTGCGATTGTGTGACTGTGATTGTGTGATCGTGACTGTGATTGTGTGATTGTGATTGTGATTGTGACTGTGATTGTGATTGTGTGACTGTGTGATTGTGATTGTGTGACTGTGATTGTGTGATCGTGATAGTGTGGTCGTGATTGTGTGATCGTGATTGTGGGATTGTGACTGTGTGATTGTGTGGTTGTGGTTGTGTGATTGTGATTGTGAGACTGTGATTGTGTGAATGTGATTGTGGGATTGTGATTGCGATTGTGTGATTGTGACTGTGTGGTTGTGATTGTGTGATCGTGATTGTGGGATTGTGACTGTGTGATTGTGTGGTTGTTGTTGTATGATCGTGATTGTGTAATCGTGATTGTGTGATAGTGATTGTGTGATAGTGATTGTGTGATCGTGATTGTGTGAGCGTGATTGTGTCGTCGTAATTGTGTGATCGTGATTGTGTGATCGCAATTGTGGGATTGTGACTGTGTGATTGTGTGATTGTGATTGTGTGACTGTGTGATTGTGATTGTGTGATCGTGATTGTGTGATGGTGATTGTGTGATAGTGATTGTGTGACCGTGATTGTGTGATCGTGATTGTGTGATCGTGATTGTGTCATCGTGATAGTGTGATCGTGATTATGTGGTCGTGATTGTGTGGTCGTGATTGTGTGATCGTGATTGTGTGATCGTGATTGTGTGATTGTGATTGTGGGATTGTGATTGTGTGATTGTGATTGTGTGATCGTGACTGCGATTGTGTGATTGTGATTGTGATTGTGATTATGATTGTGTGACTGTGTGATTGTGATTGTGTGACTGTGATTGTGATTGTGATTGTGATTGTGTGACTGTGTGATTGTGATTGTGTGATCGTGATTGTGTGAATGTGTTATTGTGATTGTGCGATTGTGACTGTGTGATTGTGTGATTGTGATTGTATTTGTGTGACTGTGTGATTGTGATTGTGTGATCGTGATTGTGTGGTCGGGATTGTGTGATCGTGATTGTGTGATTGTGTTATTGTGACTGTGTGATGGTGATTGTGTGATGGTGATTGTGTGATTGTGATTGTGTGATTGTGATTGTGTGATTGTGATTGTGTGATCGTGATTGTGTGATCGTGATTGTGTGATCGTGATTGTGTGATCGTGATTGTGTGATCGTGATTGTGTGATTGTGTGATTGTGATTGTGTGACTGTGATTGTGTGATCGTGATTGTGTGATCGTGATTGTGTAATCGTGATTGTGTGATCGTGATTGTGTGATCGTGATTGTGTGATTGTGTGATTGTGATTGTGTGACTGTGATTGTGTGATCGTGATTATGTGATCGTGATTGTGTGATCGTGACTGTGTGATCGTGATTGTGTGATCGTGATTGTGGGATTGTGATTGTGTGATTGTGATTGTGTGATCGTGACTGTGATTGTGTGATTGTGATTGTGATTGTGATTGTGATTATGATTGTGTGACTGTGTGATTGTGATTGTGTGACTGTGATTGTGATTGTGATTGTGATTATGATTGTGTGACTGTGTGATTGTGATTGTGTGACTGTGATTGTGTGATCGTGACTGTGATTGTGTGATTGTGATTGTGATTGTGACTGTGATTGTGATTGTGTGACTGTGTGATTGTGATTGTGTGACTGTGATTGTGTGATCGTGATAGTGTGGTCGTGATTGTGTGATCGTGATTGTGGGATTGTGACTGTGTGATTGTGTGGTTGTGGTTGTGTGATTGTGATTGTGTGACTGTGATTGTGTGATTGTGATTGTGGGATTGTGATTGCGATTGTGTGATTGTGACTGTGTGGTTGTGATTGTGTGATCGTGATTGTGGGATTGTCACTGTGTGATTGTGTGGTTGTGGTTGTATGATCGTGATTGTGTGATCGTGATTGTGTGATCGTGATTGTGTGATCGTGATTGTGTGATCGTGATTGTGTGATTGTAATTGTGAGATTGTGATTGTGTGATTGTGAATGTGTGATTGTGATTGTGTGATTGTGATTGTGTGATCGTGATTGTGTGACTATGATTGTGTGATTGTGATTGTGGGATTGTGATTGTGGGATTGTGATAGTGTGATTGTGTGACCGTGATTATGCGATCGTGATTGTGTGATCGTGATTGTGTGATTGTGATTGTGATTGTGATTGTGTGATCGTGATTGTGTGATCGTGATTGTGTGATAGTGATTGTGTGATAGTGATTGTGTGATCGTGATTGTGTGAGCGTGATTGTGTCGTCGTAATTGTGTGATCGTGATTGTGTGATCGCAATTGTGGGATTGTGACTGTGTGATTGTGTGATTGTGATTGTGTGACTGTGTGATTGTGATTGTGTGATCGTGATTGTGTGACTGTGATTGTGTAATCGTGATTGTGTGATCGTGATTGTGTGATCGTGATTGTGTGATTGTGATTGTGTGACTGTGATTGTGTGATCGTGATTATGTGATCGTGATTGTGTGATTGTGATTGTGTTTGTGTGACTGTGTGATTATGTGATTGTGATTGTCTGATAGTGATTGTGTGTGTGTGACTGTGTGATTGTGTATGTGTGATTGTGATTGTGATTGTGATAGTGTGACTGTGTGATTGTGATTGTGCGACCGTGATTGTGTGATCGTGATTGCGTGATCGTGACTGTGTGATCGGGATTGTGTGATCGTGATTGAGTAATTGTGACTGTGTGATTGTGTGATTGTGATTGTGATTGTGATTGTGATTGTGTGACTGTGTGATTGTGATTGTGTGATCGTGAATGTGTGAATGTGTTATTGTGATTGTGTGATTGTGATTGTGTGATTGCGATTGTGTGATTGCGATTGTGTGATTGCGATTGTGTGATTGCGATTGTGTGATTGCGATTGTGTGATTGCGATTGTGTGATTGCGACTGTGTGGTCGTGATTGTGTGATCGTGATTGTTTGATCGTGATTGTGTGACCGTGATTGTGTGACCGTGATTATGTGATCGTGATTGTGTGATCCTGATTGTGTGATTAGGATTCTGTGATCGTGATTGTATAATCGTGATTGTGTGATCGTGATTGTGATCGTGATTTTCTGATCGTGATTGTGTGATGGTGATTGTGTGATCGTGATTGTGTGATCGTGATTGTGTGATCGTGATTGTGATTGTGTGATTGTGATTGTGTGGTTGTGATTGTGTGATTGTGGTCGTGTGATTGTGATTGTGTGATGGCGATTGTGTGATCGTGACTGTGTGGTCGTGATTGTGTGATCGTGATTGTGGGATCGTCACTGTGTGATTGTGTGATTGTGATTGTGTGACTGTGATTGTGTGATTGTGATTGTGGGATTGAGATTGTGTGATTGTGATTGTGTGATAGTGACTGTGATTGTGTGATTGTGATTGTGTGACTGTGTGATTGTGATTGTGTGACTGTGATTCTGTGATCGTGATAGTGTGATTGTGATCGTGTGATTGTGATCGTGTGATTGCGATCGTGTGATTGCGATCGTGTGATTGCGATCGTGTGATTGCGATCGTGTGATTGCGTTTGTGTGATTGCGATTGTGTGATTGCGATTGTATGATTGCGATTGTGGGATTGCGATTGTGTGATTGTGATTGTGTGATTGTGATTGTGTGATCGTGATTGTGTCATCGTGATTGTGTGGTCGTGATTGTGTGATCGTGATTGTGTGATCGTGATTGTGGGATCGTGACTGTGTGATTGTGTGATTGTGATTGTGTGACTGTGATTGTGTGATTGTGATTGTGGGATTGAGATTGTGTGATTGTGATTGTGTGATCGTGACTGTGATTGTGTGATTGTGATTGTGTGACTGTGATTGTGTGATCGTGATAGTGTGATTGTCATCGTGTGATTGTGATCGTGTGATTGTGATAGTGCGATTGTGATAGTGCGATTGTGATAGTGCGATTGTGATTGTGCGACTGTGATTGTGCGATTGTGACAGTGCGATTGTGACAGTGCGATTGTGACAGTGCGATTGTGACAGTGCGATTGTGACAGTGCGATTGGGACTGCGCGATTGTGATTGTGCGATTGTGATTGTGCGATTGTGATAGTGCGATTGTGATAGTGCGATTGTGATAGTGCGATTGTGATTGTGCGATTGTGATTGTGGGATTGAGATTGTGTGATTGTGATTGTGTGATCGTGACTGTGATTGTGTCATTGTGATTGTGGGATTGTGATTGCGATTGTGTGATCGTGATTGTGGGATTGTGACTGTGTGATTGTGTGGTTGTGATTGTGTGATCGTGATTGTGCGATCGTGATTGTGCGATCGTGATTGTGCGATCGTGATTGTGCGATCGTGATTGTGCGATCGTGATTGTGCGATCGTGATTGTGCGATCGTGATTGTGCGATCGTGATTGTGCGATCGTGATTGTGCGATCGTGATTGTGCGATCGTGATTGTTTGATTGTGATTGTTTGATTGTGATTGTGTGATTGTGATTGTGATTGTGATAGTGTGACTGTGTGATTGTGATTGTGTGACGGTGATTGTGTGATCGTGATTGCGTGATCGTGACTGTGTGATCGGGATTGTGTGATCGTGATTGAGTAATTGTGACTGTGTGATTGTGTGATTGTGATTGTCATTGTGATTGTGATTGCGATTGTGATTGTCTGACTGTGTGATTGTGATTGTGTGATCGTGATTGTGTGAATGTGTTATTGTGATTGTGTGATTGTGATTGTGTGATTGTGATTGTGTTATTGCGATTGTGTTATTGCGATTGTGTGATTGTGATTGTGTGATTGTGATTGTGTGATCGCAACTGTGTGATCGCGACTGTGTGATCGTGCTTGTGTGATCGTGATTGTGCGATTGTGACTGTGTGATTGTGTGATTGTGATTGTATTTGTGTGACTGTGTGATTGTGATTGTGTGATCGTGATTGTGTGGTCGGGATTGTGTGATCGTGATTGTGTGATTGTGTTATTGTGACTGTGTGATGGTGATTGTGTGATGGTGATTGTGTGATTGTGATTGTGTGATTGTGATTGTGTGATTGTGATTGTGTGATCGTGATTGTGTGATCGTGATTGTGTGATTGTGATTGTGCGATCGTGATTGTGTGATCGTGATTGTGTGATTGTGTGATTGTGATTGTGTGACTGTGATTGTGTGATCGTGATTGTGTGATCGTGATTGTGTAATCGTGATTGTGTGATCGTGATTGTGTGATCGTGATTGTGTGATTGTGATTGTGTGACTGTGATTGTGTGATCGTGATTATGTGATCGTGATTGTGTGATCGTGACTGTGTGATCGTGATTGTGTGATCGTGATTGTAGGATTGTGATTGTGTGATTGTGATTGTGTGATCGTGACTGTGATTGTGTGATTGTGATTGTGATTGTGATTGTGATTATGACTGTGTGACTGTGTGATTGTGATTGTGTGACTGTGATTGTGATTGTGATTGTGATTATGATTGTGTGACTGTGTGATTGTGATTGTGTGACTGTGATTGTGTGATCGTGACTGTGATTGTGTGATTGTGATTGTGATTGTGACTGTGATTGTGATTGTGTGACTGCGTGATTGTGATTGTGTGACTGTGATAGTGTGATCGTGATAGTGTGGTCGTGATTGTGTGATCGTGATTGTGGGATTGTGACTGTGTGATTGTGTGGTTGTGGTTGTGTGATTGTGATTGTGTGACTGTGATTGTGTGATTGTGATTGTGGGATTGTGATTGCGATTGTGTGATTGTGACTGTGTGGTTGTGATTGTGTGATCGTGATTGTGGGATTGTGACTGTGTGATTGTGTGGTTGTGGTTGTATGATCGTGATTGTGTGATCGTGATTGTGTGGTCGGGATTGTGTGATCGTGATTGTGTGATTGTGTTATTGTGACTGTGTGATGGTGATAGTGCGATTGTGATTGTGCGATTGTGATTGTGGGATTGAGATTGTGTGATTGTGATTGTGTGATCGTGACTGTGATTGTGTCATTGTGATTGTGGGATTGTGATTGTGATTGTGTGATCGTGATTGTGCGATCGTGATTGTGCCATCGTGATTGTGCGATCGTGATTGTGCGATCGTGATTGTGCGATCGTGATTGTGCGATCGTGATTGTGCGATCGTTATTGTGCGATCGTGATTGTTTGATTGTGATTGTTTGATTGTGATTGTGTGATTGTGATTGTGTGATTGTGATTGTGATTGTGATAGTGTGACTGTGTGATTGTGATTGTGTGACGGTGATTGTGTGATCGTGATTGCGTGATCGTGACTGTGTGATCGGGATTGTGTGATCGTGATTGAGTAATTGTGACTGCGTGATTGTGTGATTGTGATTGTCATTGTGATTGTGATTGTGATTGTGATTGTCTGACTGTGTGATTGTGATTGTGTGATCGTGATTGTGTGAATGTGTTATTGCGATTGTGTTATTGCGATTGTGTGATTGTGATTGTGTGATTGTGATTGTGTGATCGCAACTGTGTGATCGCGACTGTGTGATCGTGCTTGTGTGATCGTGATTGTGCGATTGTGACTGTGTGATTGTGTGATTGTGATTGTATTTGTGTGACTGTGTGATTGTGATTGTGTGATCGTGATTGTGTGGTCGGGATTGTGTGATCGTGATTGTGTGATTGTGTTATTGTGACTGTGTGATGGTGATTGTGTGATGGTGATTGTGTGATTGTGATTGTGTGATTGTGATTGTGTGATTGTGATTGTGTGATCGTGATTGTGTGATCGTGATTGTGTGATCGTGATTGTGCGATCGTGATTGTGTGATCGTGATTGTGTGATTGTGTGATTGTGATTGTGTGACTGTGATTGTGTGATCGTGATTGTGTGATCGTGATTGTGTAATCGTGATTGTGTGATCGTGATTGTGTGATCGTGTTTGTGTGATTGTGTGATTGTGATTGTGTGACTGTGATTGTGTGATCGTGATTATGTGATCGTGATTGTGTGATCGTGACTGTGTGATCGTGATTGTGTGATCGTGATTGTGGGATTGTGATTGTGTGATTGTGATTGTGTGATTGTGATTGTGTGATCGTGACTGTGATTGTGTGATTGTGATTGTGATTGTGATTGTGATTATGACTGTGTGATTGTGTGATTGTGATTGTGTGACTGTGATTGTGTGATCGTGATTGTGTGATCGTGATTGTGTAATCGTGATTGTGTGATCGTGATTGTGTGATCGTGATTGTGTGATTGTGTGATTGTGATTGTGTGACTGTGATTGTGTGATTGTGATTGTGGGATTGTGATTGCGATTGTGTGATTGTGACTGTGTGGTCGTGATTGTGTGATCGTGATTGTGGGATTGTGATTGTGTGATTGTGATTGTGTGGTCGTGACTGTGATTGTGTGATTGTGATTGTGATTGTGATTGTGATTATGATTGTGTGACTGTGTGATTGTGATTGTGTGACTGTGATTGTGATTGTGATTGTGATTATGATTGTGTGACTGTGTGATTGTGATTGTGTGACTGTGATTGTGTGATCGTGACTGTGATTGTGTGATTGTGATTGTGATTGTGACTGTGATTGTGATTGTGTGACTGTGTGATTGTGATTGTGTGACTGTGATTGTGTGATCGTGATAGTGTGGTCGTGATTGTGATCGTGTTTGTGGGATTGTGACTGTGTGATTGTGTGGTTGTGGTTGTGTGATTGTGATTGTGAGACTGTGATTGTGTGAATGTGATTGTGGGATTGTGATTGCGATTGTGTGATTGTGACTGTGTGGTTGTGATTGTGTGATCGTGATTGTGGGATTGTGACTGTGTGATTGTGTGGTTGTGGTTGTATGATCGTGATTGTGTGATCGTGATTGTGTGATAGTGATTGTGTGATCGTGATTGTGTGAGCGTGATTGTGTCGTCGTAATTGTGTGATCGTGATTGTGTGATCGCAATGGTGGGATTGTGACTGTGTGATTGTGTGATTGTGATTGTGTGACTGTGTGATTGTGATTGTGTGATCGTGATTGTGTGACTGAGATTGTGTGGTTGTGATTTTGGGATTGTGATTGTGTGATTGAGGTTGTGTGATTGTGGTTGTGTGATTGTGATTGTGTGATTGTGATTGTGTGATTGTGATTGTGTGATTGTGATTGTGTGATTGTGATTGTGTGATTGTGATTGTGTGATTGTGATTGTGTGATTGTGATTGTGTGATTGTGATTGTGTGATTGTGATTGTGTGATTGTGATTGTGTGATTGTGATTGTGTGATTGTGATTGTGTGATTGTGATTGTGTGATTGTGATTGTGTGATTGTGATTGTGTGATTGTGATTGTGTGATTGTGATTGTGTGATTGTGATTGTGTGATTGTGATTGTGTTTGTGTGACTGTGTGATTATGTGATTGTGATTGTCTGATAGTGATTGTGTGTGTGTGACTGTGTGATTGTGTATGTGTGATTGTGATTGTGATTGTGATAGTGTGACTGTGTGATTGTGATTGTGCGACCGTGATTGTGTGATCGTGATTGCGTGATCGTGACTGTGTGATCGGGATTGTGTGATCGTGACTGAGGAATTGTGACTGTGTGATTGTGTGATTGTGATTGTGATTGTGATTGTGATTGTGTGACTGTGTGATTGTGATTGTGTGATCGTGATTGTGTGAATGTGTTATTGTGATTGTGTGATTGTGATTGTGTTACTGCGATTGTGTGATTGCGATTGTGTGATTGCGATTGTGTGATTGCGATTGTGTGATTGCGATTGTGTGATTGCGATTGTGTGATTGCGATTGTGTGATTGCGATTGTGTGATTGCGATCGTGTGATTGCGATCGTGTGATTGCGTTTGTGTGATTGCGATTGTGTGATTGCGATTGTATGATTGCGATTGTGGGATTGCGATTGTGTGATTGTGATTGTGTGATTGTGATTGTGTGATCGTGATTGTGTCATCGTGATTGTGTGGTCGTGATTGTGTGATCGTGATTGTGTGATCGTGATTGTGGGATCGCGACTGTGTGATTGTGTGATTGTGATTGTGTGACTGTGATTGTGTGATTGTGATTGTGGGATTGAGATTGTGTGATTGTGATTGTGTGATCGTGACTGTGATTGTGTGATTGTGATTGTGTGACTGTGTGATTGTGATTGTGTGACTGTGATTGTGTGATCGTGATAGTGTGATTGTCATCGTGTGATTGTGATCGTGTGATTGTGATAGTGCGATTGTGATAGTGCGATTGTGATAGTGCGATTGTGATAGTGCGATTGTGATTGTGCGATTGTGATTGTGGGATTGAGATTGTGTGATTGTGATTGTGTGATCGTGACTGTGATTGTGTCATTGTGATTGTGGGATTGTGATTGCGATTGTGTGATCGTGATTGTGGGATTGTGACTGTGTGATTGTGTGGTTGTGATTGTGTGATCGTGATTGTGCGATCGTGATTGTGCGATCGTGATTGTGCGATCGTGATTGTGCGATCGTGATTGTGCGATCGTGATTGTGCGATCGCGATTGTGCGATCGTGATTGTGCGATCGTGATTGTTTGATTGTGATTGTTTGGTTGTGATTGTGTGATTGTGATTGTGTGATTGTGATTGTGATTGTGATAGTGTGACTGTGTGATTGTGATTGTGTGACGGTGATTGTGTGATCGTGATTGCGTGATCGTGACTGTGTGATCGGGATTGTGTGATCGTGATTGAGTAATTGTGACTGTGTGATTGTGTGATTGTGATTGTCATTGTGATTGTGATTGTGAATGTGATTGTGATTGTGTGACTGTGTGATTGTGATTGTGTGATCGTGATTGTGTGATCGTGATTGTGTGATCGTGATTGTGTGATTGTGTGATTGTGATTGTGTGACTGTGATTGTGTGATCGTGATACTGTGATCGTGATTGTGTGATCGTGATTGTGTGATCGTGATTGGGTGATCGTGATTGGGTGATCGTGATTGGGTGATCGTGATTGTGGGATTCTGACTGTGTGATTGTGTGGTTGTGGTTGTGTGATTGTGATTGTGTGACTGTGATTGTGTGATTGTGATTGTGGGACTGTGATTGCGATTGTGTGATTGTGACTGTGTGGTCGTGATTGTGTGATCGTGATTGTGGGATTGTGACTGTGTGATTGTGTGGTTGTGGTTGTGTGATTGTGATTGTGTGATCGTGATTGTGTGATTGTGATTGTGGGATCGTGATTGTGTGATCGTGATTGTGTGATCGTGATTGTGTGATCGTGATTGTGTCATCGTGATAGTGTGATCGTGATTGTGTGGTCGTGATTGTGTGGTCGTGATTGTGTGATCGTGATTGTGTGATCGTGATTGTGTGATTGTGATTGTGTGATCGTGATTGTGTGATCGTGATTGTGTGATCGTGATTGTGGGATCGTGACTGTGTGATTGTGTGATTGTGATTGTGTGACTGTGATTGTGTGATTGTGATTGTGCGATTGAGATTGTGTGATTGTGATTGTGTGATAGTGACTGTGATTGTGTGACTGTGTGATTGTGATTGTGTGACTGTGATTGTGTGATCGTGATAGTGTGATCGTGATCGTGTGATTGTGATCGTGTGATTGCGATCGTGTGATTGCGATCGTGTGATTGCGATCGTCTGATTGCGATCGTGTGATTGCGATCGTGTGATTGCGATCGTGTGATTGCGATCGTGTGATTGCGATCGTGTAATTGCGTTTGTGTGGTTGCGATTGTGTGATTGCGATTGTATGATTGCGATTGTGGGATTGCGATTGTGTGATTGTGATTGTGTGATTGTGATTGTGTGATCGTGATTGTGTCATCGTGATTGTGTGGTCGTGATTGTGTGATCGTGATTGTGTGATCGTGATTGTGGGATCGTGACTGTGTGATTGTGATTGTATTTGTGTGACTGTGTGATTGTGATTGTGTGATCGTGATTGTGTGGTCGGGATTGTGTGATCGTGATTGTGTGATTGTGTTATTGTGACTGTGTGATGGTGATTGTGTGATGGTGATTGTGTGATTGTGATTGTGTGATTGTGATTGTGTGATTGTGATTGTGTGATCGTGATTGTGTGATCGTGATTGTGTGATCGTGATTGTGTGATCGTGATTGTGTGATCGTGATTGTGTGATTGTGTGATTGTGATTGTGTGACTGTGATTGTGTGATCGTGATACTGTGATCGTGATAGTGTGATCGTGATTGTGTGATCGTGATTGGGTGATCGTGATTGGGTGATCGTGATTGGGTGATCGTGATTGTGGGATTCTGACTGTGTGATTGTGTGGTTGTGGTTGTGTGATTGTGATTGTCTGACAGTGATTGTGTGATTGTGATTGTGTGATTGTGATTGCGATTGTGTGATTGTGACTGTGTGGTCGTGATTGTGTGATCGTGATTGTGGGATTGTGACTGTGTGATTGTGTGGTTGTGGTTGTGTGATTGTGATTGTGTGATCGTGATTGTGTGATTGTGATTGTGTGATCGTGATTGTGTGATCGTGATTGTGTGATCGTGATTGTGTGATCGTGATTGTGTCATCGTGATAGTGTGATCGTGATTGTGTGGTCGTGATTGTGTGGTCGTGATTGTGTGATCGTGATTGTGTGATCGTGATTGTGTGATTGTGATTGTGTGATCGTGATTGTGTGATCGTGATTGTGTGATCGTGATTGTCGGATCGTGACTGTGTGATTGTGTGATTGTGATTGTGTGACTGTGATTGTGTGATTGTGATTGTGGGATTGAGATTGTGTGATTGTGATTGTGTGATAGTGACTGTGATTGTGTGATTGTGATTGTGTGACTGTGTGATTGTGATTGTGTGACTGTGATTGTGTGATCGTGATAGTGTGATTGTGATCGTGTGATTGTGATCGTGTGATTGCGATCGTGTGATTGCGATCGTGTGATTGCGATCGTCTGATTGCGATCGTGTGATTGCGATCGTGTGATTGCGATCGTGTGATTGCGATCGTGTGATTGCGTTTGTGTGGTTGCGATTGTTTGATTGCGATTGTATGATTGCGATTGTGGGATTGCGATTGTGTGATTGTGATTGTGTGATTGTGATTGTGTGATCGTGATTGTGTCATCGTGATTGTGTGGTCGTGATTGTGTGATCGTGATTGTGTGATCGTGATTGTGGGATCGTGACTGTGTGATTGTGTGATTGTGATTGTGTGACTGTGATTGTGTGATTGTGATTGTGGGATTGAGATTGTGTGATTGTGATTGTGTGATCGTGACTGTGATTGTGTGATTGTGATTGTGTGATTGTGTGACTGTGATTGTGTGATCGTGATAGTGTGATTGTCATCGTGTGATTGTGATCGTGTGATTGTGATAGTGCGGTTGTGATAGTGCGATTGTGATAGTGCGATTGTGATAGTGCGATTGTGATTGTGCGATTGTGATTGTGGGATTGAGATTGTGTGATTGTGATTGTGTGATCGTGACTGTGATTGTGTCATTGTGATTGTGGGATTGTGATTGCGATTGTGTGATCGTGATTGTGGGATTGTGACTGTGTGATTGTGTGGTTGTGATTGTGTGATCGTGATTGTGCGATCGTGATTGTGCGATCGTGATTGTGCGATCGTGATTGTGCGATCGTGATTGTGCGATCGTGATTGTGCGATCGTGATTGTGCGATCGTGATTGTGCGATCGTGATTGTGCGATCGTGATTGTGCGATCGTGATTGTGCGATCGTGATGGTGCGATCGTGATTGTTTGATTGTGATTGTTTGGTTGTGATTGTGTGATTGTGATTGTGTGATTGTGATTGTGATTGTGATAGTGTGACTGTGTGATTGTGATTGTGTGACGGTGATTGTGTGATCGTGATTGTGTGGTCGGGATTGTGTGATCGTGATTGTGTGATTGTGTTATTGTGACTGTGTGATGGTGATTGTGTGATGGTGATTGTGTGATTGTGATTGTGTGATTGTGATTGTGTGATTGTGATTGTGTGATCGTGATTGTGTGATCGTGATTGTGTGATCGTGATTGTGTGATCGTGATTGTGTGATCGTGATTGTGTGATTGTGTGATTGTGATTGTGTGACTGTGATTGTGTGATCGTGATACGGTGATCGTGATAGTGTGATCGTGATTGTGTGATCGTGATTGGGTGATCGTGATTGGGTGATCGTGATTGGGTGATCGTGATTGTGGGATTCTGACTGTGTGATTGTGTGGTTGTGGTTGTGTGATTGTGATTGTCTGACAGTGATTGTGTGATTGTGATTGTGTGATTGTGATTGCGATTGTGTGATTGTGACTGTGTGGTCGTGATTGTGTGATCGTGATTGTGGGATTGTGACTGTGTGATTTTGTGGTTGTGGTTGTGTGATTGTGATTGTGTGATCGTGATTGTGTGATTGTGATTGTGTGATCGTGATTGTGTGATCGTGATTGTGTGATCGTGATTGTGTGATCGTGATTGTGTCATCGTGATAGTGTGATCGTGATTGTGTGGTCGTGATTGTGTGGTCGTGATTGTGTGATCGTGATTGTGTGATCGTGATTGTGTGATTGTGATTGTGTGATCGTGATTGTGTGATCGTGATTGTGTGATCGTGATTGTCGGATCGTGACTGTGTGATTGTGTGATTGTGATTGTGTGACTGTGATTGTGTGATTGTGATTGTGGGATTGAGATTGTGTGATTGTGATTGTGTGATAGTGACTGTGATTGTGTGATTGTGATTGTGTGACTGTGTGATTGTGATTGTGTGACTGTGATTGTGTGATCGTGATAGTGTGATTGTGATCGTGTGATTGTGATCGTGTGATTGCGATCGTGTGATTGCGATCGTGTGATTGCGATCGTCTGATTGCGATCGTGTGATTGCGATCGTGTGATTGCGATCGTGTGATTGCGATCGTGTGATTGCGTTTGTGTGGTTGCGATTGTTTGATTGCGATTGTATGATTGCGATTGTGGGATTGCGATTGTGTGATTGTGATTGTGTGATTGTGATTGTGTGATCGTGATTGTGTCATCGTGATTGTGTGGTCGTGATTGTGTGATCGTGATTGTGTGATCGTGATTGTGGGATCGTGACTGTGTGATTGTGTGATTGTGATTGTGTGACTGTGATTGTGTGATTGTGATTGTGGGATTGAGATTGTGTGATTGTGATTGTGTGATCGTGACTGTGATTGTGTGATTGTGATTGTGTGATTGTGTGACTGTGATTGTGTGATCGTGATTGTGTGATCGTGATTGTGTGATCGTGATTGTGCGATCGTGATTGTGTGATCGTGATTGTGTGATTGTGTGATTGTGATTGTGTGACTGTGATTGTGTGATCGTGATTGTGTAATCGTGATTGTGTGATCGTGATTGTGTGATCGTGATTGTGTGATTGTGTGATTGTGATTGTGTGACTGTGATTGTGTGATCGTGATTATGTGATCGTGATTGTGTGATCGTGACTGTGTGATCGTGATTGTGTGATCGTGATTGTGGGATTGTGATTGTGTGATTGTGATTGTGTGATCGTGACTGTGATTGTGTGATTGTGATTGTGATTGTGATTGTGATTATGACTGTGTGACTGTGTGATTGTGATTGTGTGACTGTGATTGTGATTGTGATTGTGATTATGATTGTGTGACTGTGTGATTGTGATTGTGTGACTGTGATTGTGTGATCGTGACTGTGATTGTGTGATTGTGATTGTGATTGTGACTGTGATTGTGATTGTGTGACTGTGTGATTGTGATTGTGTGACTGTGATAGTGTGATCGTGATAGTGTGGTCGTGATTGTGTGATCGTGATTGTGGGATTGTGACTGTGTGATTGTGTGGTTGTGGTTGTGTGATTGTGATTGTGTGACTGTGATTGTGTGATTGTGATTGTGGGATTGTGATTGCGATTGTGTGATTGTGACTGTGTGGTTGTGATTGTGTGATCGTGATTGTGGGATTGTGACTGTGTGATTGTGTGGTTGTGGTTGTATGATCGTGATTGTGTGATGGTGATTGTGTGATCGTGATTGTGTGATCGTGATTGTGTGATCGTGATTGTGTGATTGTAATTGTGTGATTGTGATTGTGTGATTGTGATTGTGTGATTGTGATTGTGTGATTGTGATTGTGTGATCGTGATTGTGTGACTGTGATTGTGTGATTGTGATTGTGGGATTGTGATTGTGGGATTGTGATAGTGTGATTGTGTGATCGTGATTATGCGATCGTGATTGTGTGATCGTGATTGTGTGATTGTGATTGTGATTGTGATTGTGTGATCGTGATTGTGTGATCGTGATTGTGTGATAGTGATTGTGTGATAGTGATTGTGTGATAGTGATTGTGTGATCGTGATTGTGTGAGCGTGATTGTGTCGTCGTAATTGTGTGATCGTGATTGTGTGATCGCAATTGTGGGATTGTGACTGTGTGATTGTGTGATTGTGATTGTGTGACTGTGTGATTGTGATTGTGTGATCGTGATTGTGTGACTGTGATTGTGTGGTTGTGATTTTGGGATTGTGATTGTGTGATTGAGGTTGTGTGATTGTGGTTGTGTGATTGTGATTGTGTGATAGTGATTGTGGGATTGTGACTGTGTTATTGTGTGATTGTGATTGTGATAGTGTGACTGTGAGATCGTGAATGTGTGATCGTGATTGTGTGATCGTGATTGTGTGATAGTGATTGTGTGATTCTGTGATCGTGATTGTGTGATCGTGATTGTGTGATCGTGATTGTGTGATAGTGATTGTGTGATAGTGATTGTGTGATCGTGATTGCGTGATCGTGATTGTGTGGTCGTGATTGTGTGATCGTGATCGTGTGACTGTGTGATTGTGACTGTGTGATCGTGATTGTGTGATCGTGATTGTGTGATTGTGATTGTGATTGTGTGACTGTGTTATTGTGATTGTGTGATCGTGACTGTGTGATCGTGTTTGTGTGATCGTGTTTGTGTGATCGTGATTGTGGGTTAGTGACTGTGTGATTGTGTGATTGTGATTGTGTGATCGTGATTGTGTGATTGTGATTGTGTGATTGTGATTGTGATTGTGATTGTGATTGTGATTGTGATTGTGATTGTGTGATTGTGATTGTGTGATTATGATTGTGTGATTGTGATTGTGTGATTGTGATTGTGTGATTGTGATTGTGTGATCGTGATTGTGTGATCGTGATTGTGTGATCGTGATTGTGTGATCGTGATTGTGTGATAGTGATTGTGCGATTGTGTGATCGTGATTGTGTGATCGTGATTGTGTGATCGTGATTGTGTGATAGTGATTGTGCGATTGTGTGATCGTGATTGTGTGATCGTGATTGTGTGATCGAGATTGTGTGATCGTGATTGTGTGATAGTGATTGTGTGATAGTGATTGTGTGATCGTGATTGCGTGATCGTGATTGTGTGATCGTGATTGTGTGGTCGTGATCGTGATTGTGTGATCGTGATTGTGTGATTGTGATTGTGATTTTGATTGTGTGACTGTGTTATTGTGATTGTGTGATCGTAACTGTGTGATCGTGACTGTGGGATCGTGATTGTGGGTTTGTGACTGTGTGATTGTGTGATTGTGATTGTGTGATTGTGATTGTGTGATTGTGATTGTGTGATTGTGATTGTGCGATCGCGATTGTGTGATCGTGATAGAGTGATCGTGATTGTGTGATCGTGATTGTGTGATCGTGATTGTGTGATCGTGATTGTGTGATCGTGATTGTGTGATCGTGATTGAGTGATCGTGATTGTGTGATCGTGATTGTGTGATCGTGATTGTGTGATCGTGATTGTGTGATTGTGATTGTGTGATTGTGATTGTGGAATTGTGATTGTGTGATTGTGTGATCGTGATTGTGCGATCGTGATTGTGTGATGGTGATTGTGTGATCGTGATTGTGAGATTGTGACTGTGTGATTGTGTGATCGTAACTGTGTGATCGTGACTGTGGGATCGTGATTGTGGGTTTGTGACTGTGTGATTGTGTGATTGTGATTGTGTGATTGTGATTGTGTGATTGTGATTGTGTGATTGTGGTTGTGTGATTGTGATTGTGTGATTGCGATTGTGTGATTGCGATTGTGTGATTGCGATTGTGTGATTGCGATTGTGTGATTGTGACTGTGTGGTCGTGATTGTGTGATCGTGATTGTGGGATTGTGACTGTGTGATTGTGTGATCGTGATTGTGTGATCGTGATTGTGTGATCGTGATTGTGTGATCGTGATTGGGTGATCGTGATTGGGTGATCGTGATTGGGTGATCGTGATTGTGGGATTGTGACTGTGCGATTGTGTGATTGTGATTGTGTGACTGTGTTATTGTGTGATTGTGATTGTGATTGTGTGACTGTGAGATCGTGATTGTGTGATCGTGATTGTGTGATCGTGATTGTGTGATCGTGATTGTGTGATCGTGATTGTGTGATCGTGATTGTGTGATCGTGAATGTGTGGTCGTGATTGTGTGACTGTGTGATTGTGACTGTGTGATCGTGATTGTGTGATCGTGATTGTGTGATTGTGATTGTGATTTTGATTGTGTGACTGTGTTATTGTGGTTGTGTGATCGTAACTGTGTGATCGTGACTGTGGGATCGTGATTGTGGGTTTGTGACTGTGTGATTGTGTGATTGTGATTGTGTGATTGTGATTGTGTGATTGTGATTGTGTGATTGTGATTGTGTGATTGTGATTGTGTTATTGTGATTGTGTGATTGTGATTGTGTGATTGTGATTGTGTTATTGCGATTGTGTTATTGCGATTGTGTGTTTGTGATTGTGTGATTGGGATTGTGTGATCGCAACTGTGTGATCGCGACTGTGTGATCGTGCTTGTGTGATCGTGATTGTGCGATTGTGACTGTGTGATTGTGTGATTGTGATTGTATTTGTGTGACTGTGTGATTGTGATTGTGTGATCGTGATTGTGTGGTCGGGATTGTGTGATCGTGATTGTGTGATTGTGTTATTGTGACTGTGTGATGGTGATTGTGTGATGGTGATTGTGTGATTGTGATTGTGTGATTGTGATTGTGTGATTGTGATTGTGTGATCGTGATTGTGTGATCGTGATTGTGTGATCGTGATTGTGCGATCGTGATTGTGTGATCGTGATTGTGTGATTGTGTGATTGTGATTGTGTGACTGTGATTGTGTGATCGTGATTGTGTGATCGTGATTGTGTAATCGTGATTGTGTGATCGTGATTGTGTGATCGTGATTGTGTGATTGTGTGATTGTGATTGTGTGACTGTGATTGTGTGATCGTGATTATGTGATCGTGATTGTGTGATCGTGACTGTGTGATCGTGATTGTGTGATCGTGATTGTGGGATTGTGATTGTGTGATTGTGATTGTGTGATCGTGACTGTGATTGTGTGATTGTGATTGTGATTGTGATTGTGATTATGACTGTGTGACTGTGTGATTGTGATTGTGTGACTGTGATTGTGATTGTGATTGTGATTATGATTGTGTGACTGTGTGATTGTGATTGTGTGACTGTGATTGTGTGATCGTGACTGTGATTCTGTGATTGTGATTGTGATTGTGACTGTGATTGTGATTGTGTGACTGTGTGATTGTGATTGTGTGACTGTGATAGTGTGATCGTGATAGTGTGGTCGTGATTGTGTGATCGTGATTGTGGGATTGTGACTGTGTGATTGTGTGATCGTGATTGTGTGATCGTGATTGTGTGATCGTGATTGTGTGATCGTGATTGGGTGATCGTGATTGTGTGGTCGTGATTGTGTGGTCGTGATTGTGTGATCGTGATTGTGTGATCGTGATTGTGTGATTGTGATTGTGTGATCGTGATTGTGTGATCGTGATTGTGTGATCGTGATTGTGGGATCGTGACTGTGTGATTGTGTGATTGTGATTGTGTGACTGTGATTGTGTGATTGTGATTGTGCGATTGAGATTGTGTGATTGTGATTGTGTGATAGTGACTGTGATTGTGTGACTGTGTGATTGTGATTGTGTGACTGTGATTGTGTGATCGTGATAGTGTGATCGTGATCGTGTGATTGTGATCGTGTGATTGCGATCGTGTGATTGCGATCGTGTGATTGCGATCGTCTGATTGCGATCGTGTGATTGCGATCGTGTGATTGCGATCGTGTGATTGCGATCGTGTGATTGCGATCGTGTAATTGCGTTTGTGTGGTTGCGATTGTGTGATTGCGATTGTATGATTGCGATTGTGGGATTGCGATTGTGTGATTGTGATTGTGTGATTGTGATTGTGTGATCGTGATTGTGTCATCGTGAATGTGTGGTCGTGATTGTGTGATCGTGATTGTGTGATCGTGATTGTGGGATCGTGACTGTGTGATTGTGATTGTATTTGTGTGACTGTGTGATTGTGATTGTGTGATCGTGATTGTGTGGTCGGGATTGTGTGATCGTGATTGTGTGATTGTGTTATTGTGACTGTGTGATGGTGATTGTGTGATGGTGATTGTGTGATTGTGATTGTGTGATTGTGATTGTGTGATTGTGATTGTGTGATCGTGATTGTGTGATCGTGATTGTGTGATCGTGATTGTGTGATCGTGATTGTGTGATCGTGATTGTGTGATTGTGTGATTGTGATTGTGTGACTGTGATTGTGTGATCGTGATACTGTGATCGTGATAGTGTGATCGTGATTGTGTGATCGTGATTGGGTGATCGTGATTGGGTGATCGTGATTGGGTGATCGTGATTGTGGGATTCTGACTGTGTGATTGTGTGGTTGTGGTTGTGTGATTGTGATTGTCTGACAGTGATTGTGTGATTGTGATTGTGTGATTGTGATTGCGATTGTGTGATTGTGACTGTGTGGTCGTGATTGTGTGATCGTGATTGTGGGATTGTGACTGTGTGATTGTGTGGTTGTGGTTGTGTGATTGTGATTGTGTGATCGTGATTGTGTGATTGTGATTGTGTGATCGTGATTGTGTGATCGTGATTGTGTGATCGTGATTGTGTGATCGTGATTGTGTCATCGTGATAGTGTGATCGTGATTGTGTGGTCGTGATTGTGTGGTCGTGATTGTGTGATCGTGATTGTGTGATCGTGATTGTGTGATTGTGATTGTGTGATCGTGATTGTGTGATCGTGATTGTGTGATCGTGATTGTCGGATCGTGACTGTGTGATTGTGTGATTGTGATTGTGTGACTGTGATTGTGTGATTGTGATTGTGGGATTGAGATTGTGTGATTGTGATTGTGTGATAGTGACTGTGATTGTGTGATTGTGATTGTGTGACTGTGTGATTGTGATTGTGTGACTGTGATTGTGTGATCGTGATAGTGTGATTGTGATCGTGTGATTGTGATCGTGTGATTGCGATCGTGTGATTGCGATCGTGTGATTGCGATCGTCTGATTGCGATCGTGTGATTGCGATCGTGTGATTGCGATCGTGTGATTGCGATCGTGTGATTGCGTTTGTGTGGTTGCGATTGTTTGATTGCGATTGTATGATTGCGATTGTGGGATTGCGATTGTGTGATTGTGATTGTGTGATTGTGATTGTGTGATCGTGATTGTGTCATCGTGATTGTGTGGTCGTGATTGTGTGATCGTGATTGTGTGATCGTGATTGTGGGATCGTGACTGTGTGATTGTGTGATTGTGATTGTGTGACTGTGATTGTGTGATTGTGATTGTGGGATTGAGATTGTGTGATTGTGATTGTGTGATCGTGACTGTGATTGTGTGATTGTGATTGTGTGATTGTGTGACTGTGATTGTGTGATCGTGATAGTGTGATTGTCATCGTGTGATTGTGATCGTGTGATTGTGATAGTGCGGTTGTGATAGTGCGATTGTGATAGTGCGATTGTGATAGTGCGATTGTGATTGTGCGATTGTGATTGTGGGATTGAGATTGTGTGATTGTGATTGTGTGATCGTGACTGTGATTGTGTCATTGTGATTGTGGGATTGTGATTGCGATTGTGTGATCGTGATTGTGGGATTGTGACTGTGTGATTGTGTGGTTGTGATTGTGTGATCGTGATTGTGCGATCGTGATTGTGCGATCGTGATTGTGCGATCGTGATTGTGCGATCGTGATTGTGCGATCGTGATTGTGCGATCGTGATTGTGCGATCGTGATTGTGCGATCGTGATTGTGCGATCGTGATTGTGCGATCGTGATTGTGCGATCGTGATGGTGCGATCGTGATTGTTTGATTGTGATTGTTTGGTTGTGATTGTGTGATTGTGATTGTGTGATTGTGATTGTGATTGTGATAGTGTGACTGTGTGATTGTGATTGTGTGACGGTGATTGTGTGATCGTGATTGTGTGGTCGGGATTGTGTGATCGTGATTGTGTGATTGTGTTATTGTGACTGTGTGATGGTGATTGTGTGATGGTGATTGTGTGATTGTGATTGTGTGATTGTGATTGTGTGATTGTGATTGTGTGATCGTGATTGTGTGATCGTGATTGTGTGATCGTGATTGTGTGATCGTGATTGTGTGATCGTGATTGTGTGATTGTGTGATTGTGATTGTGTGACTGTGATTGTGTGATCGTGATACGGTGATCGTGATAGTGTGATCGTGATTGTGTGATCGTGATTGGGTGATCGTGATTGGGTGATCGTGATTGGGTGATCGTGATTGTGGGATTCTGACTGTGTGATTGTGTGGTTGTGGTTGTGTGATTGTGATTGTCTGACAGTGATTGTGTGATTGTGATTGTGTGATTGTGATTGCGATTGTGTGATTGTGACTGTGTGGTCGTGATTGTGTGATCGTGATTGTGGGATTGTGACTGTGTGATTTTGTGGTTGTGGTTGTGTGATTGTGATTGTGTGCTCGTGATTGTGTGATTGTGATTGTGTGATCGTGATTGTGTGATCGTGATTGTGTGATCGTGATTGTGTGATCGTGATTGTGTCATCGTGATAGTGTGATCGTGATTGTGTGGTCGTGATTGTGTGGTCGTGATTGTGTGATCGTGATTGTGTGATCGTGATTGTGTGATTGTGATTGTGTGATCGTGATTGTGTGATCGTGATTGTGTGATCGTGATTGTCGGATCGTGACTGTGTGATTGTGTGATTGTGATTGTGTGACTGTGATTGTGTGATTGTGATTGTGGGATTGAGATTGTGTGATTGTGATTGTGTGATAGTGACTGTGATTGTGTGATTGTGATTGTGTGACTGTGTGATTGTGATTGTGTGACTGTGATTGTGTGATCGTGATAGTGTGATTGTGATCGTGTGATTGTGATCGTGTGATTGCGATCGTGTGATTGCGATCGTGTGATTGCGATCGTCTGATTGCGATCGTGTGATTGCGATCGTGTGATTGCGATCGTGTGATTGCGATCGTGTGATTGCGTTTGTGTGGTTGCGATTGTTTGATTGCGATTGTATGATTGCGATTGTGGGATTGCGATTGTGTGATTGTGATTGTGTGATTGTGATTGTGTGATCGTGATTGTGTCATCGTGATTGTGTGGTCGTGATTGTGTGATCGTGATTGTGTGATCGTGATTGTGGGATCGTGACTGTGTGATTGTGTGATTGTGATTGTGTGACTGTGATTGTGTGATTGTGATTGTGGGATTGAGATTGTGTGATTGTGATTGTGTGATCGTGACTGTGATTGTGTGATTGTGATTGTGTGATTGTGTGACTGTGATTGTGTGATCGTGATAGTGTGATTGTCATCGTGTGATTGTGATCGTGTGATTGTGATAGTGCGGTTGTGATAGTGCGATTGTGATAGTGCGATTGTGATAGTGCGATTGTGATTGTGCGATTGTGATTGTGGGATTGAGATTGTGTGATTGTGATTGTGTGATCGTGACTGTGATTGTGTCATTGTGATTGTGGGATTGTGATTGCGATTGTGTGATCGTGATTGTGGGATTGTGACTGTGTGATTGTGTGGTTGTGATTGTGTGATCGTGATTGTGCGATCGTGATTGTGCGTTCGTGATTGTGCGATCGTGATTGTGCGATCGTGATTGTGCGATCGTGATTGTGCGATCGTGATTGTGCGATCGTGATTGTGCGATCGTGATTGTGCGATCGTGATTGTGCGATCGTGATGGTGCGATCGTGATTGTTTGATTGTGATTGTTTGGTTGTGATTGTGTGATTGTGATTGTGTGATTGTGATTGTGATTGTGATAGTGTGACTGTGTGATTGTGATTGTGTGACGGTGATTGTGTGATCGTGATTGCGTGATCGTGACTGTGTCATCGGGATTGTGTGATCGTGATTGAGTAATTGTGACTGTGTGATTGTGTGATTGTGATTGTGATTGTGATTGTGATTGTGATTGTGATTGTGTGACTGTGTGATTGTGATTGTGTGATCGTGATTGTGTGAATGTGTTATTGTGATTGTGTGATTCTGATTGTGTGATTGTGATTGTGTTATTGCGATTGTGTTATTGCGATTGTGTGATTGTGATTGTGTGATTGGGATTGTGTGATCGCAACTGTGTGATCGCGACTGTGTGATCGTGCTTGTGTGATCGTGATTGTGCGATTGTGACTGTGTGATTGTGTGATTGTGATTGTATTTGTGTGACTGTGTGATTGTGATTGTGTGATCGTGATTGTGTGGTCGGGATTGTGTGATCGTGATTGTGTGATTGTGTTATTGTGACTGTGTGATGGTGATTGTGTGATGGTGATTGTGTGATTGTGATTGTGTGATTGTGATTGTGTGATTGTGATTGTGTGATCGTGATTGTGTGATCGTGATTGTGTGATCGTGATTGTGCGATCGTGATTGTGTGATCGTGATTGTGTGATTGTGTGATTGTGATTGTGTGACTGTGATTGTGTGATCGTGATTGTGTAATCGTGATTGTGTGATCGTGATTGTGTGATCGTGATTGTGTGATTGTGTGATTGTGATTGTGTGACTGTGATTGTGTGATCGTGATTATGTGATCGTGATTGTGTGATCGTGACTGTGTGATCGTGATTGTGTGATCGTGATTGTGGGATTGTGATTGTGTGATTGTGATTGTGTGATCGTGACTGTGATTGTGTGATTGTGATTGTGATTGTGATTGTGATTATGACTGTGTGACTGTGTGATTGTGATTGTGTGACTGTGATTGTGATTGTGATTGTGATTATGATTGTGTGACTGTGTGATTGTGATTGTGTGACTGTGATTGTGTGATCGTGACTGTGATTGTGTGATTGTGATTGTGATTGTGACTGTGATTGTGATTGTGTGACTGTGTGATTGTGATTGTGTGACTGTGATAGTGTGATCGTGATAGTGTGGTCGTGATTGTGTGATCGTGATTGTGGGATTGTGACTGTGTGATTGTGTGGTTGTGGTTGTGTGATTGTGATTGTGTGACTGTGATTGTGTGATTGTGATTGTGGGATTGTGATTGCGATTGTGTGATTGTGACTGTGTGGTTGTGATTGTGTGATCGTGATTGTGGGATTGTGACTGTGTGATTGTGTGGTTGTGGTTGTATGATCGTGATTGTGTGATGGTGATTGTGTGATCGTGATTGTGTGATCGTGATTGTGTGATCGTGATTGTGTGATTGTAATTGTGTGATTGTGATTGTGTGATTGTGATTGTGTGATTGTGATTGTGTGATTGTGATTGTGTGATCGTGATTGTGTGACTGTGATTGTGTGATTGTGATTGTGGGATTGTGATTGTGGGATTGTGATAGTGTGATTGTGTGATCGTGATTATGCGATCGTGATTGTGTGATCGTGATTGTGTGATTGTGATTGTGATTGTGATTGTGTGATCGTGATTGTGTGATCGTGATTGTGTGATAGTAATTGTGTGATAGTGATTGTGTGATCGTGATTGTGTGAGCGTGATTGTGTCGTCGTAATTGTGTGATCGTGATTGTGTGATCGCAATTGTGGGATTGTGACTGTGTGATTGTGTGATTGTGATTGTGTGACTGTGTGATTGTGATTGTGTGATCGTGATTGTGTGACTGTGATTGTGTGGTTGTGATTTTGGGATTGTGATTGTGTGATTGAGGTTGTGTGATTGTGGTTGTGTGATTGTGATTGTGTGATAGTGATTGTGGGATTGTGACTGTGTTATTGTGTGATTGTGATTGTGATAGTGTGACTGTGAGATCGTGAATGTGTGATCGTGATTGTGTGATCGTGATTGTGTGATAGTGATTGTGTGATTATGTGATCGTGATTGTGTGACTGTGATAGTGTGATCGTGATAGTGTGGTCGTGATTGTGTGATAGTGATTGTGTGATCGTGATTGCGTGATCGTGATTGTGTGGTCGTGATTGTGTGATCGTGATCGTGTGACTGTGTGATTGTGACTGTGTGATCGTGATTGTGTGATCGTGATTGTGTGATTGTGATTGTGATTGTGTGACTGTGTTATTGTGATTGTGTGATCGTGACTGTGTGATCGTGTTTGTGTGATCGTGATTGTGGGTTAGTGACTGTGTGATTGTGTGATTGTGATTGTGTGATCGTGATTGTGTGATCGTGATTGTGTGATCGTGATTGTGTGATCGTGATTGTGTGATCGTGATTGTGTGATAGTGATTGTGCGATTGTGATTGTGATTGTGATTGTGATTGTGATTGTGATTGTGATTGTGTGATTGTGATTGTGTGATTATGATTGTGTGATTGTGATTGTGTGATTGTGATTGTGTGATTGTGATTGTGTGATCGTGATTGTGTGATCGTGATTGTGTGATCGTGATTGTGTGATCGTGATTGTGTGATAGTGATTGTGCGATTGTGTGATCGTGATTGTGTGATCGTGATTGTGTGATCGTGATTGTGTGATAGTGATTGTGCGATTGTGTGATCGTGATTGTGTGATCGTGATTGTGTGATCGAGATTGTGTGATCGTGATTGTGTGATAGTGATTGTGTGATAGTGATTGTGTGATCGTGATTGCGTGATCGTGATTGTGTGATCGTGATTGTGTGGTCGTGATCGTGATTGTGTGATCGTGATTGTGTGATTGTGATTGTGATTTTGATTGTGTGACTGTGTTATTGTGATTGTGTGATCGTAACTGTGTGATCGTGACTGTGGGATCGTGATTGTGGGTTTGTGACTGTGTGATTGTGTGATTGTGATTGTGTGATTGTGATTGTGTGATTGTGATTGTGTGATTGTGATTGTGCGATCGCGATTGTGTGATCGTGATAGAGTGATCGTGATTGTGTGATCGTGATTGTGTGATCGTGATTGTGTGATCGTGATTGTGTGATCGTGATTGTGTGATCGTGATTGAGTGATCGTGATTGTGTGATCGTGATTGTGTGATCGTGATTGTGTGATCGTGATTGTGTGATTGTGATTGTGTGATTGTGATTGTGGAATTGTGATTGTGTGATTGTGTGATCGTGATTGTGCGATCGTGATTGTGTGATGGTGATTGTGTGATCGTGATTGTGAGATTGTGACTGTGTGATTGTGTGATCGTAACTGTGTGATCGTGACTGTGGGATCGTGATTGTGGGTTTGTGACTGTGTGATTGTGTGATTGTGATTGTGTGATTGTGATTGTGTGATTCTGATTGTGTGATTGTGGTTGTGTGATTGTGATTGTGTGATTGCGATTGTGTGATTGCGATTGTGTGATTGCGATTGTGTGATTGCGATTGTGTGATTGTGACTGTGTGGTCGTGATTGTGTGATCGTGATTGTGGGATTGTGACTGTGTGATTGTGTGATCGTGATTGTGTGATCGTGATTGTGTGATCGTGATTGTGTGATCGTGATTGGGTGATCGTGATTGGGTGATCGTGATTGGGTGATCGTGATTGTGGGATTGTGACTGTGCGATTGTGTGATTGTGATTGTGTGACTGTGTTATTGTGTGATTGTGATTGTGATTGTGTGACTGTGAGATCGTGATTGTGTGATCGTGATTGTGTGATCGTGATTGTGTGATCGTGATTGTGTGATCGTGATTGTGTGATCGTGATTGTGTGATCGTGAATGTGTGGTCGTGATTGTGTGACTGTGTGATTGTGACTGTGTGATCGTGATTGTGTGATCGTGATTGTGTGATTGTGATTGTGATTTTGATTGTGTGACTGTGTTATTGTGGTTGTGTGATCGTAACTGTGTGATCGTGACTGTGGGATCGTGATTGTGGGTTTGTGACTGTGTGATTGTGTGATTGTGATTGTGTGATTGTGATTGTGTGATTGTGATTGTGTGATTGTGATTGTGTGATTGTGATTGTGTTATTGTGATTGTGTGATTGTGATTGTGTGATTGTGATTGTGTTATTGCGATTGTGTTATTGCGATTGTGTGTTTGTGATTGTGTGATTGGGATTGTGTGATCGCAACTGTGTGATCGCGACTGTGTGATCGTGCTTGTGTGATCGTGATTGTGCGATTGTGACTGTGTGATTGTGTGATTGTGATTGTATTTGTGTGACTGTGTGATTGTGATTGTGTGATCGTGATTGTGTGGTCGGGATTGTGTGATCGTGATTGTGTGATTGTGTTATTGTGACTGTGTGATGGTGATTGTGTGATGGTGATTGTGTGATTGTGATTGTGTGATTGTGATTGTGTGATTGTGATTGTGTGATCGTGATTGTGTGATCGTGATTGTGTGATCGTGATTGTGCGATCGTGATTGTGTGATCGTGATTGTGTGATTGTGTGATTGTGATTGTGTGACTGTGATTGTGTGATCGTGATTGTGTGATCGTGATTGTGTAATCGTGATTGTGTGATCGTGATTGTGTGATCGTGATTGTGTGATTGTGTGATTGTGATTGTGTGACTGTGATTGTGTGATCGTGATTATGTGATCGTGATTGTGTGATCGTGACTGTGTGATCGTGATTGTGTGATCGTGATTGTGGGATTGTGATTGTGTGATTGTGATTGTGTGATCGTGACTGTGATTGTGTGATTGTGATTGTGATTGTGATTGTGATTATGACTGTGTGACTGTGTGATTGTGATTGTGTGACTGTGATTGTGATTGTGATTGTGATTATGATTGTGTGACTGTGTGATTGTGATTGTGTGACTGTGATTGTGTGATCGTGACTGTGATTCTGTGATTGTGATTGTGATTGTGACTGTGATTGTGATTGTGTGACTGTGTGATTGTGATTGTGTGACTGTGATAGTGTGATCGTGATAGTGTGGTCGTGATTGTGTGATCGTGATTGTGGGATTGTGACTGTGTGATTGTGTGATCGTGATTGTGTGATCGTGATTGTGTGATCGTGATTGTGTGATCGTGATTGGGTGATCGTGATTGGGTGATCGTGATTGTGGGATTGTGACTGTGCGATTGTGTGATTGTGATTGTGTGACTGTGTTATTGTGTGATTGTGATTGTGATTGTGTGACTGTGAGATCGTGATTGTGTGATCGTGATTGTGTGATCGTGATTGTGTGATCGTGATTGTGTGATCGTGATTGTGTGATCGTGATTGTGTGATCGTGATTGTGTGATAGTGATTGTGTGATTGTGTGATCGTGATTGTGTGATAGTGATTGTGTGATAGTGATTGTGTGATCGTGATTGCGTGATCGTGATTGTGTTATCGTGATTGTGTGATCGTGATTGTGTGATCGTGATTGTGTGACTGTGTGATCGTGATTGTGTGATCGTGATTGTGTGATCGTGATTGTGTGATCGTGATTGTGTGATCGTGATTGTGTGATCGTGATTGAGTGATCGTGATTGTGTGATCGTGATTGTGTGATCGTGATTGTGTGATCGTGATTGTGTGATCGTGATTGTGTGATTGTGATTATGGAATTGTGATTGTGTGATTGTGTGATCGTGATTGTGCGATCGTGATTGTGTGATGGTGATTGTGTGATCGTGATTGTGAGAATCTGACTGTGTGATTGTGTGATCGTAACTGTGTGATCGTGACTGTGGGATCGTGATTGTGGGTTTGTGACTGTGTGATTGTGTGATTGTGATTGTGTGATTGTGGTTGTGTGATTGTGGTTGTGTGATTGTGGTTGTGTGATTGTGGTTGTGTGATTGTGATTGTGTGATTGCGATTGTGTGATTGCGATTGTGTGATTGCGATTGTGTGATTGCGATTGTGTGATTGCGATTGGGTGATTGCGATTGTGTGATTGCGATTGTGTGATTGCGATTGTGTGATTGCGATTGTGTGATTGCGATTGTGTGATTGCGATTGTGTGATTGCGATTGTGTGATTAGGATTGTGTGATTGCGATTGTGTGATTGCGATTGTGTGATTGCGATTGTGTGATTGCGATTGTGTGATTGCGATTGTGTGATTGCGATTGTGTGATTGAGATTGTGTGATTGCGATTGTGTGATTGCGATAGTGTGATTGCGATTGTGTGATTGCGATTGTGTGATTGCGATTGTGTGATTGCGATTGTGTGATTGCGGTTGTGTGATTGCGATTGTGTGATTGCGATTGTGTGATTGCGATTGTGTGATTGCGATTGTGTGATTGCGATTGTGTGATTGCGATTGTGTGATTCCGATTGTGTGATTGCGATTGTGTGATTGCGATTGTGTGATTGCGATTGTGTGATTGCGATTGTGTGATTGTGATTGTGTGATAGTGATTGTGGGATTGTGACTGTGTTATTGTGTGATTGTGATTGTGATTGTGTGACTGTGAGATCGTGATTGTGTGATCGTGATTGTGTGATCGTGATTGTGTGATCGTCATTGTGTGATAGTGATTGTGTGATTGTGTGATCGTGATTGGGTGATCGTGATTGTGTGATAGTGATTGTGTGATCGTGATTGTGTGATTGTGTGATTGTGATTGTGCGATCGTGATTGTGTGATGGTGATTGTGTGATCGTGATTGTGAGATTGTGACTGTGTGATTGTGTGATCGTAACTGTGTGATCGTGACTGCGGGATCGTGATTGTGGGTTTGTGACTGTGTGATTGTGTGATTGTGATTGTGTGATTGTGATCGTGTGATTGTGATCGTGTGATTGTGATTGTGTGATTGTGATTGTGTGATTGTGATTGTGTGATTGTGATTGTGTGATTGTGATTGTGTGATTGTGATTGTGTGATTGTGGTTGTGTGATTGTGGTTGTGTGATTGTGATCGTGATTGTGTGATTGTGATCCTGATTGTGATTGTGATTGTGATTGTGTGATTGTGATTGTGTGATTGTGATTGTGTGATTGTGATTGTGTGATTGTGATTGTGTGATTGTGATTGTGTGATCGTGATTGTGTGGTCGTGATTGTGTGATCGTGATTGTGTGATCGTGATTGTGTGATCGTGATTGTGTGATCGTGATTGTGTGATGGTGATTGTGTGATGGTGATTGTGTGATCGTGATTGTGTGATCGAGATTGTGTGATCGTGATTGTGTGATCGTGATTGTGTGATAGTGATGGTGTGATTGTGATTGTGTGATTGTGGTTGTGTGATTGTGATTGTGTGATTGCGATTGTGTGATTGTGATTGTGTGATTGTGATTGTGTGATTGTGATTGTGTGATCGTGATTGTGTGACTGTGATTGTGTGATTGTGATTGTGGGATTGTGATTGTGGGATTGTGATAGTGTGATGGTGTGATCGTGATTTTGCGATCGTGATTGTGTGATCGTGATTGTGTGATTGTGATTGTGATTGTGATTGTGTGATCGTGATTGTGTGATCGTGATTGTGTGATAGTGATTGTGTGATAGTGATTGTGTGATCGTGATTGTGTGAGCGTGATTGTGTCGTCGTAATTGTGTGATCGTGATTGTGTGATCGCAATTGTGGGATTGTGACTGTGTGATTGTGTGATTGTGATTGTGTGACTGCGTGATTGTGATTGTGTGATCGTGATTGTGTGACTGTGATTGTGTGGTTGTGATTTTGGGATTGTGATTGTGTGATTGAGGTTGTGTGATTGTGGTTGTGTGACTGTGATTGTGTGATTGTGAATGTGGGATTGTGATTGCGATTGTGTGATTGTGACTGTGTGGTCGTGATAGTGTGATCGTGATTGTGGGATTGTGACTGTGCGATTGTGTGGTTGTGGTTGTATGATCGTGATTGTGTGATCGTGATTGTGTGACCGTGATTGTGTGACCGTGATTGTGTGATCGCGATTGTGTGATCGCGATTGTGTGATCGCGATTGTGTGATCGCGATTGTGTGATCGCGATTGTGTGATCGCGATTGTGTGATCGCGATTGTGTGATCGCGATTGTGTGATCGCGATTGTGTGATCGCGATTGTGTGAATGCGATTGTGTGATTGCGATTGTGTGATTGCGATTGTGTGATTGTGATTGTGTGATTGTGATTGTGTGATAGTGATTGTGGGATTGTGACTGTGTTATTGTGTGATTGTGATTGTGATTGTGTGACTGTGAGATCGTGATTGTGTGATCGTGATTGTGTGATCGTGATTGTGTGATCGTGATTGTGTGATTGTGATTGTGTGATTGTGATTATGGAATTGTGATTGTGTGATTGTGTGATCGTGATTGTGCGATCGTGATTGTGTGATGGTGATTGTGTGATCGTGATTGTGAGATTCTGACTGTGTGATTGTGTGATCGTAACTGTGTGATCGTGACTGTGGGATCGTGATTGTGGGTTTGTGACTGTGTGATTGTGTGATTGTGATTGTGTGATTGTGGTTGTGTGATTGTGGTTGTGTGATTGTGGTTGTGTGATTGTGGTTGTGTGATTGTGGTTGTGTGATTGTGGTTGTGTGATTGTGATTGTGTGATTGCGATTGTGTGATTGCGATTGTGTGATTGCGATTGTGTGATTGCGATTGTGTGATTGCGATTGTGTGATTGCGATTGTGTGATTGCGATTGTGTGATTGCGATTGTGTGATTGCGATTGTGTGATTGCGATTGTGTGATTGCGATTGTGTGATTGCGATTGTGTGATTGCGATTGTGTGATTGCGATTGTGTGATTGCGATTGTGTGATTGCGATTGTGTGATTGCGATTGTGTGATTGCGATAGTGTGATTGCGATTGTGTGATTGCGATAGTGTGATTGCGATAGTGTGATTGCGATTGTGTGATTGCGATTGTGTGATTGCGATTGTGTGATTGCGATTGTGTGATTGCGATTGTGTGATTGCGATTGTGTGATTGCGATTGTGTGATTGCGATTGTGTGATTGCGATTGTGTGATTCCGATTGTGTGATTGCGATTGTGTGATTGCGATTGTGTGATTGCGATTGTGTGATAGCGATTGTGTGATTGTGATTGTGTGATAGTGATTGTGGGATTGTGACTGTGTTATTGTGTGATTGTGATTGTGATTGTGTGACTGTGAGATCGTGATTGTGCGATCGTGATTGTGTGATCGTGATTGTGTGATCGTGATTGTGTGATAGTGATTGTGTGATTGTGTGATCGTGATTGGGTGATCGTGATTGTGTGATAGTGATTGTGTGATCGTGATTGTGTGATTGTGTGATTGTGATTGTGCGATCGTGATTGTGTGATGGTGATTGTGTGATCGTGATTGTGAGATTGTGACTGTGTGATTGTGTGATCGTAACTGTGTGATCGTGACTGTGGGATCGTGATTGTGGGTTTGTGACTGTGTGATTGTGTGATTGTGAATGTGTGATCGTGATTGTGTGATCGTGATTGTGTGATCGTGATTGTGTGATCGTGATTGTGTGATCGTGATTGTGTGATCGTGATTGAGTGATCGTGATTGTGTGATCGTGATTGTGTGATCGTGATTGTGTGATCGTGATTGTGTGATTGTGATTGTGTGATTGTGATTATGGAATTGTGATTTGGTGATTGTGTGATCGTGATTGTGCGATCGTGATTGTGTGATGGTGATTGTGTGATCGTGATTGTGAGATTCTGATTGTGTGATTGTGTGATCGTAACTGTGTGATCGTGACTGTGGGATCGTGATTGTGGGTTTGTGACTGTGTGATTGTGTGATTGTGATTGTGTGATTGTGGTTGTGTGATTGTGGTTGTGTGATTGTGGTTGTGTGATTGCGATTGTGTGATTGCGATTGTGTGATTGCGATTGTGTGATTGCGATTGTGTGATTGCGATTGTGTGATTGCGATTGTGTGATTGCGATTGTGTGATTGCGATTGTGTGATTGCGATTGTGTGATTGCGATTGTGTGATTGCGATTGTGTGATTGCGATTGTGTGATTGCGATTGTGTGATTGCGGTTGTGTGATTGCGATTGTGTGATTGCGATTGTGTGATTGCGATTGTGTGATTGCGATTGTGTGATTGCGATAGTGTGATTGCGATTGTGTGATTGCGATTGTGTGATTGCGATTGTGTGATTGCGATTGTGTGATTGCGATTGTGTGATTGCGATTGTGTGATTGCGATTGTGTGATTGCGATTGTGTGATTGCGATTGTGTGATTGTGATTGTGTGATAGTGATTGTGGGATTGTGACTGTGTTATTGTGTGATTGTGATTGTGATTGTGTGACTGTGAGATCGTGATTGTGTGATCGTGATTGTGTGATCGTGATTGTGTGATCGTGATTGTGTGATAGTGATTGTGTGATTGTGTGATCGTGATTGTGTGATCGTGATTGTGTGATCGTGATTGTGTGATAGTGATTGTGTGATAGTGATTGTGTGATCGTGATTGCGTGATCGTGATTGTGTGATCGTGATTGTGTGATATTGATTGTGTGACTGTGTGATTGTGATTGTGTGATCGTGATTGTGTGATCGTGATTGTGTGATCGTGATTGTGTGATCGTGATTGTGTGATCGTGATTGTGTGAGCGTGATTGTGTGATAGTGATTGTGTGATAGTGATTGTGTGATAGTGATTGTGTGATCGTGATTGCGTGATCGTGATTGTGTGATAGTGATTGTGTGATCGTGATTGCGTGATCGTGATTGTGTGATCGTGATTGTGTGACTGTGTGATTGTGACAGTGTGATCGTGATTGTGTGATCGTGATTGTGTGATTGTGATTGTGATTGTGATTGTGTGACTGTGTTATTGTGATTGTGTGATCGTGACTGTGTGATCGTGTTCGTGTGATCGTGATTGTGGGTTTGTGACTGTGTGATTGTGTGATTGTGATTGTGTGATCGTGATTGTGTGATTGTGATTGTGTGATTGTGATTGTGATTGTGATTGTGATTGTGATTGTGATTGTGTGACTGTGTGATTGTGTGACTGTGATTGTGTGATCGTGATAGTGTGGTCGTGATTGTGTGATCGTGATTGTGGGATTGTGACTGTGTGATTGTGTGGTTGTGGTTGTGATTGTGATTGTGTGACTGTGATTGTGTGAT
This sequence comes from Megachile rotundata, assembly GCF_050947335.1. Taxonomy (NCBI): domain Eukaryota; kingdom Metazoa; phylum Arthropoda; class Insecta; order Hymenoptera; family Megachilidae; genus Megachile; species Megachile rotundata. Next base: position 1,713,356 of record NC_134997.1, on the reverse strand, counting down.
TGTGAATGTGGGATTGTGATTGCGATTGTGTGATTGTGACTGTGTGGTCGTGATAGTGTGATCGTGATTGTGGGATTGTGACTGTGCGATTGTGTGGTTGTGGTTGTATGATCGTGATTGTGTGATCGTGATTGTGTGACCGTGATTGTGTGACCGTGATTGTGTGATCGCGATTGTGTGATCGCGATTGTGTGATCGCGATTGTGTGATCGCGATTGTGTGATCGCGATTGTGTGATCGCGATTGTATGATCGCGATTGTGTGATCGCGATTGTGCGATCGCGATTGTGTGATTGCGATTGTGTGAATGCGATTGTGTGATTGCGATTGTGTGATTGCGATTGTGTGATTGTGATTGTGTGATAGTGATTGTGGGATTGTGACTGTGTTATTGTGTGATTGTGATTGTGATTGTGTGACTGTGAGATCGTGATTGTGTGATCGTGATTGTGTGATAGTGATTGTGTGATAGTGATTGTGTGATCGTGATTGTGTGATCGTGATTGTGTGATTGTGATTGTGTGATTGTGATTGTGTGATTGTGATTGTGTGATTGTGATTGTGTGATTGTGATTGTGTGATTGTGATTGTGTGATTGTGATTGTGTGATTGTGATTGTGTGATTGTGATTGTGTGATTGTGATTGTGTGATTGTGATTGTGTTTGTGTGACTGTGTGATTGTGTGATTGTGATTGTCTGATAGTGATTGTGTGTGTGTGACTGTGTGATTGTGTATGTGTGATTGTGATTGTGATTGTGATAGTGTGACTGTGTGATCGTGATTTTGCGATCGTGATTGTGTGACTGTGATTGTGTGATTGTGATTGTGGGATTGTGATTGTGGGATTGTGATAGTGTGATGGTGTGATCGTGATTTTGCGATCGTGATTGTGTGATCGTGATTGTGTGATTGTGATTGTGATTGTGATTGTGTGATCGTGATTGTGTGATCGTGATTGTGTGATAGTGATTGTGTGATAGTGATTGTGTGATCGTGATTGTGTGAGCGTGATTGTGTCGTCGTAATTGTGTGATCGTGATTGTGTGATCGCAATTGTGGGATTGTGACTGTGTGATTGTGTGATTGTGATTGTGTGACTGTGTGATTGTGATTGTGTGATCGTGATTGTGTGACTGTGATTGTGTGGTTGTGATTTTGGGATTGTGATTGTGTGATTGAGGTTGTGTGATTGTGGTTGTGTGATTGTGATTGTGTGATTGTGATTGTGTGATTGTGATTGTGTGATTGTGATTGTGTGATTGTGATTGTGTGATTGTGATTGTGTGATTGTGATTGTGTGATTGTGATTGTGTGATTGTGATTGTGTGATTGTGATTGTGTGATTGTGATTGTGTGATTGTGATTGTGTGATTGTGATTGTGTGATTGTGATTGTGTGATTGTGATTGTGTGATTGTGATTGTGTGATTGTGATTGTGTGATTGTGATTGTGTGATTGTGATTGTGTGATTGTGATTGTGTGATTGTGATTGTGTGATTGTGATTGTGTGATTGTGATTGTGTGATTGTGATTGTGTGATTGTGATTGTGTGATTGTGATTGTGTGATTGTGATTGTGTGATTGTGATTGTGTGATTGTGATTGTGTGATTGTGATTGTGTGATTGTGATTGTGTGATTGTGATTGTGTGATTGTGATTGTGTGATTGTGATTGTGTGATTGTGATTGTGTGATTGTGATTGTGTGATTGTGATTGTGTGATTGTGATTGTGTGATTGTGATTGTGTGATTGTGATTGTGTGATTGTGATTGTGTGATTGTGATTGTGTGATTGGGATTGTGTGATTGGGATTGTGTGATTGTGATTGTGTGATTGTGATTGTGTGATTGTGATTGTGTGATTGTGATTGTGTGATTGTGATTGTGTGATTGTGATTGTGTGATTGTGATTGTGTGATTGTGATTGTGTGATTGTGATTGTGTGATTGTGATTGTGTGATTGTGATTGTGTGATTGTGATTGTGTGATTGTGATTGTGTGATTGTGATTGTGTGATTGTGATTGTGTGATTGTGATTGTGTGATTGTGATTGTGTGATTGTGATTGTGTGATTGTGATTGTGTGATTGTGATTGTGTGATTGTGATTGTGTGATTGTGATTGTGTGATTGTGATTGTGTGATTGTGATTGTGTGATTGTGATTGTGTTTGTGTGACTGTGTGATTGTGTGATTGTGATTGTGTGACTGTGATTGTGTGATCGTGATACTGTGATCGTGATAGTGTGATCGTGATTGTGTGATCGTGATTGGGTGATCGTGATTGGGTGATCGTGATTGGGTGATCGTGATTGTGGGATTCTGACTGTGTGATTGTGTGGTTGTGGTTGTGTGATTGTGATTGTGTGACTGTGATTGTGTGATTGTGATTGTGGGATTGTGATTGCGATTGTGTGATTGTGACTGTGTTGTCGTGATTGTGTGATCGTGATTGTGGGATTGTGACTGTGTGATTGTGTGGTTGTGGTTGTGTGATTGTGATTGTGTGATCGTGATTGTGTGATTGTGATTGTGTGATCGTGATTGTGTGATCGTGATTGTGTGATCGTGATTGTGTCATCGTGATAGTGTGATCGTGATTGTGTGGTCGTGATTGTGTGGTCGTGATTGTGTGATCGTGATTGTGTGATCGTGATTGTGTGATTGTGATTGTGTGATCGTGATTGTGTGATCGTGATTGTGTGATCGTGATTGTGGGATCGTGACTGTGTGATTGTGTGATTGTGATTGTGTGACTGTGATTGTGTGATTGTGATTGTGGGATTGAGATTGTGTGATTGTGATTGTGTGATAGTGACTGTGATTGTGTGATTGTGATTGTGTGACTGTGTGATTGTGATTGTGTGACTGTGATTGTGTGATCGTGATAGTGTGATTGTGATCGTGTGATTGTGATCGTGTGATTGCGATCGTGTGATTGCGATCGTGTGATTGCGATCGTCTGATTGCGATCGTGTGATTGCGATCGTGTGATTGCGATCGTGTGATTGCGATCGTGTGATTGCGATCGTGTGATTGCGTTTGTGTGGTTGCGATTGTGTGATTGCGATTGTATGATTGCGATTGTGGGATTGCGATTGAGTGATTGTGATTGTGTGATTGTGATTGTGTGATCGTGATTGTGTCATCGTGATTGTGTGGTCGTGATTGTGTGATCGTGATTGTGTGATCGTGATTGTGGGATCGTGACTGTGTGATTGTGTGATTGTGGTTGTGTGACTGTGATTGTGTGATTGTGATTGTGGGATTGAGATTGTGTGACTGTGATTGTGTGATCGTGATACTGTGATCGTGATAGTGTGATCGTGATTGTGTGATCGTGATTGGGTGATCGTGATTGGGTGATCGTGATTGTGTGATCGTGATTGTGGGATTGTGACTGTGTGATTGTGTGGTTGTGGTTGTGTGATTGCGATTGTATGATTGCGATTGTGGGATTGCGATTGTGTGATTGTGATTGTGTGATTGTGATTGTGTGATTGTGATTGTGTGATTGTGATTGTGTGATTGTGATTGTGTGATCGTGATTGTGTGGTCGTGATTGTGTGATCGTGATTGTGTGATCGTGATTGTGTGATCGTGATTGTGTGATGGTGATTGTGTGATGGTGATTGTGTGATCGTGATTGTGTGATCGAGATTGTGTGATCGTGATTGTGTGATCGTGATTGTGTGATAGTGATGGTGTGATTGTGATTGTGTGATTGTGGTTGTGTGATTGTGATTGTGTGATTGCGATTGTGTGATTGTGATTGTGTGATTGTGATTGTGTGATTGTGATTGTGTGATTGTGATTGTGTGATCGTGATTGTGTGGTCGTGATTGTGTGATCGTGATTGTGCGATCGTGATTGTGTGATGGTGATTGTGTGATCGTGATTGTGAGATTCTGACTGTGTGATTGTGTGATCGTAACTGTGTGATCGTGACTGTGGGATCGTGATTGTGGGTTTGTGACTGTGTGATTGTGATTGTGTGATTGTGGTTGTGTGATTGTGGTTGTGTGATTGTGGTTGTGTGATTGCGATTGTGTGATTGCGATTGTGTGATTGCGATTGTGTGATTGCGATTGTGTGATTGCGATTGTGTGATTGCGATTGTGTGATTGCGATTGTGTGATTGCGATTGTGTGATTGCGATTGTGTGATTGCGATTGTGTGATTGCGATTGTGTGATTGCGATTGTGTGATTGCGATTGTGTGATTGCGATTGTGTGATTGCGATTGTGTGATTGCGGTTGTGTGATTGCGATTGTGTGATTGCGATTGTGTGATTGCGATTGTGTGATTGCGATTGTGTGATTGCGATAGTGTGATTGCGATTGTGTGATTGCGATTGTGTGATTGCGATTGTGTGATTGCGATTGTGCGATTGCGAATGTGCGATTGCGATTTTGTGATTGCGATTGTGTGATTGCGATTGTGTGATTGCGATTGTGTGATTGCGATTGTGTGATTGCGATTGTGTGATTGCGATTGTGTGATTGTGATTGTGTGATAGTGATTGTGGGATTGTGACTGTGTTATTGTGTGATTGTGATTGTGATTGTGTGACTGTGAGATCGTGATTGTGTGATCGTGATTGTGTGATCGTGATTGTGTGATCGTGATTGTGTGATAGTGATTGTGTGATTGTGTGATCGTGATTGTGTGATCGTGATTGTGTGATCGTGATTGTGTGATAGTGATTGTGTGATAGTGATTGTGTGATCGTGATTGCGTGATCGTGAATGTGTGATCGTGATTGTGTGATATTGATTGTGTGACTGTGTGATTGTGATTGTGTGATTGTGATTGTGTGATCGTGATTGTGTGATCGTGATTGTGTGATCGTGATTGTGTGATCGTGATTGTGTGAGCGTGATTGTGTGATAGTGATTGTGTGATAGTGATTGTGTGATAGTGATTGTGTGATCGTGATTGCGTGATCGTGATTGTGTGATAGTGATTGTGTGATCGTGATTGCGTGATCGTGATTGTGTGATCGTGATTGTGTGACTGTGTGATTGTGACAGTGTGATCGTGATTGTGTGATCGTGATTGTGTGATTGTGATTGTGATTGTGATTGTGTGACTGTGTTATTGTGATTGTGTGATCGTGACTGTGTGATCGTGTTCGTGTGATCGTGATTGTGGGTTTGTGACTGTGTGATTGTGTGATTGTGATTGTGTGATCGTGATTGTGTGATTGTGATTGTGTGATTGTGATTGTGATTGTGATTGTGATTGTGATTGTGATTGTGTGACTGTGTGATTGTGTGACTGTGATTGTGTGATCGTGATAGTGTGGTCGTGATTGTGTGATCGTGATTGTGGGATTGTGACTGTGTGATTGTGTGGTTGTGGTTGTGATTGTGATTGTGTGACTGTGATTGTGTGATTGTGAATGTGGGATTGTGATTGCGATTGTGTGATTGTGACTGTGTGGTCGTGATAGTGTGATCGTGATTTTGGGATTGTGACTGTGCGATTGTGTGGTTGTGGTTGTATGATCGTGATTGTGTGATCGTGATTGTGTGACCGTGATTGTGTGACCGTGATTGTGTGATCGCGATTGTGTGATCGCGATTGTGTGATCGCGATTGTGTGATCGCGATTGTGTGATCGCGATTGTGTGATCGCGATTGTGTGATCGCGATTGTGTGATCGCGATTGTGTGATCGCGATTGTGTGATCGCGATTGTATGATCGCGATTGTGTGATCGCGATTGTGTGATCGCGATTGTGTGATTGCGATTGTGTGAATGCGATTGTGTGATTGCGATTGTGTGATTGCGATTGTGTGATTGTGATTGTGTGATAGTGATTGTGGGATTGTGACTGTGTTATTGTGTGATTGTGATTGTGATTGTGTGACTGTGAGATCGTGATTGTGTGATCGTGATTGTGTGATAGTGATTGTGTGATAGTGATTGTGTGATCGTGATTGTGTGATTGTGATTGTGTGATTGTGATTGTGTGATTGTGATTGTGTGATTGTGATTGTGTGATCGTGATTGTGTGATCGTGATTGTGTGATCGTGATTGTGTCATCGTGATAGTGTGATCGTGATTGTGTGGTCGTGATTGTGTGGTCGTGATTGTGTGATCGTGATTGTGTGATCGTGATTGTGTGATTGTGATTGTGTGATCGTGATTGTGTGATCGTGATTGTGTGATCGTGATTGTGGGATCGTGACTGTGTGATTGTGTGATTGTGATTGTGTGACTGTGATTGTGTGATTGTGATTGTGGGATTGAGATTGTGTGATTGTGATTGTGTGATAGTGACTGTGATTGTGTGATTGTGATTGTGTGACTGTGTGATTGTGATTGTGTGACTGTGATTGTGTGATCGTGATAGTGTGATTGTGATCGTGTGATTGTGATCGTGTGATTGCGATCGTGTGATTGCGATCGTGTGATTGCGATCGTCTGATTGCGATCGTGTGATTGCGATCGTGTGATTGCGATCGTGTGATTGCGATCGTGTGATTGCGATCGTGTGATTGCGTTTGTGTGGTTGCGATTGTGTGATTGCGATTGTATGATTGCGATTGTGGGATTGCGATTGAGTGATTGTGATTGTGTGATTGTGATTGTGTGATCGTGATTGTGTCATCGTGATTGTGTGGTCGTGATTGTGTGATCGTGATTGTGTGATCGTGATTGTGGGATCGTGACTGTGTGATTGTGTGATTGTGGTTGTGTGACTGTGATTGTGTGATTGTGATTGTGGGATTGAGATTGTGTGACTGTGATTGTGTGATCGTGATACTGTGATCGTGATAGTGTGATCGTGATTGTGTGATCGTGATTGGGTGATCGTGATTGGGTGATCGTGATTGTGTGATCGTGATTGTGGGATTGTGACTGTGTGATTGTGTGGTTGTGGTTGTGTGATTGCGATTGTATGATTGCGATTGTGGGATTGCGATTGTGTGATTGTGATTGTGTGATTGTGATTGTGTGATTGTGATTGTGTGATTGTGATTGTGTGATTGTGATTGTGTGATCGTGATTGTGTGGTCGTGATTGTGTGATCGTGATTGTGTGATCGTGATTGTGTGATCGTGATTGTGTGATGGTGATTGTGTGATGGTGATTGTGTGATCGTGATTGTGTGATCGAGATTGTGTGATCGTGATTGTGTGATCGTGATTGTGTGATCGCGATTGTGTGATCGCGATTGTGTGATCGCGATTGTGTGATCGCGATTGTGTGATCGCGATTGTATGATCGCGATTGTGTGATCGCGATTGTGTGATCGCGATTGTGTGATCGCGATTGTGTGATTGCGATTGTGTGAATGCGATTGTGTGATTGCGATTGTGTGATTGCGATTGTGTGATTGTGATTGTGTGATAGTGATTGTGGGATTGTGACTGTGTTATTGTGTGATTGTGATTGTGATTGTGTGACTGTGAGATCGTGATTGTGTGATCGTGATTGTGTGATAGTGATTGTGTGATAGTGATTGTGTGATCGTGATTGTGTGATTGTGATTGTGTGATTGTGATTGTGTGATTGTGATTGTGTGATTGTGATTGTGTGATCGTGATTGTGTGATCGTGATTGTGTGATCGTGATTGTGTCATCGTGATAGTGTGATCGTGATTGTGTGGTCGTGATTGTGTGGTCGTGATTGTGTGATCGTGATTGTGTGATCGTGATTGTGTGATTGTGATTGTGTGATCGTGATTGTGTGATCGTGATTGTGTGATCGTGATTGTGGGATCGTGACTGTGTGATTGTGTGATTGTGATTGTGTGACTGTGATTGTGTGATTGTGATTGTGGGATTGAGATTGTGTGATTGAGATTGTGTGATTGTGATTGTGTGATAGTGACTGTGATTGTGTGATTGTGATTGTGTGACTGTGTGATTGTGATTGTGTGACTGTGATTGTGTGATCGTGATAGTGTGATTGTGATCGTGTGATTGTGATCGTGTGATTGCGATCGTGTGATTGCGATCGTGTGATTGCGATCGTCTGATTGCGATCGTGTGATTGCGATCGTGTGATTGCGATCGTGTGATTGCGATCGTGTGATTGCGATCGTGTGATTGCGTTTGTGTGGTTGCGATTGTGTGATTGCGATTGTATGATTGCGATTGTGGGATTGCGATTGAGTGATTGTGATTGTGTGATTGTGATTGTGTGATCGTGATTGTGTCATCGTGATTGTGTGGTCGTGATTGTGTGATCGTGATTGTGTGATCGTGATTGTGGGATCGTGACTGTGTGATTGTGTGATTGTGATTGTGTGACTGTGATTGTGTGATTGTGATTGTGGGATTGAGATTGTGTGACTGTGATTGTGTGATCGTGATACTGTGATCGTGATAGTGTGATCGTGATTGTGTGATCGTGATTGGGTGATCGTGATTGGGTGATCGTGATTGTGTGATCGTGATTGTGGGATTGTGACTGTGTGATTGTGTGGTTGTGGTTGTGTGATTGCGATTGTATGATTGCGATTGTGGGATTGCGATTGTGTGATTGTGATTGTGTGATTGTGATTGTGTGATTGTGATTGTGTGATTGTGATTGTGTGATTGTGATTGTGTGATCGTGATTGTGTGGTCGTGATTGTGTGATCGTGATTGTGTGATCGTGATTGTGTGATCGTGATTGTGTGATAGTGATTGTGTGATGGTGATTGTGTGATGGTGATTGTGTGATCGTGATTGTGTGATCGAGATTGTGTGATCGTGATTGTGTGATCGTGATTGTGTGATAGTGATGGTGTGATTGTGATTGTGTGATTGTGATTGTGTGATTGTGATTGTGTGATTGTGATTGTGTTTGTGTGACTGTGTGATTGTGTGATTGTGATTGTCTGATAGTGATTGTGTGTGTGTGACTGTGTGATTGTGTATGTGTGATTGTGATTGTGATTGTGTGATTGTGATTGTGTGATCGTGATTGTGTGATCGTGATTGTGTGATCGTGATTGTGTGATCGTGATTGTGTGAGCGTGATTGTGTGATAGTGATTGTGTGATAGTGATTGTGTGATAGTGATTGTGTGATCGTGATTGCGTGATCGTGATTGTGTGATCGTGATTGTGTGACTGTGTGATTGTGACTGTGTGATCGTGATTGTGTGATCGTGATTGTGTGATTGTGATTGTGATTGTGATTGTGTGACTGTGTTATTGTGATTGTGTGATCGTGACTGTGTGATCGTGTTTGTGTGATCGTGATTGTGGGTTTGTGACTGTGTGATTGTGTGATTGTGATTGTGTGATCGTGATTGTGTGATTGTGATTGTGTGATTGTGATTGTGATTGTGATTGTGATTGTGATTGTGATTGTGATTGTGTGACTGTGTGATTGTGATTGTGTGACTGTGATTGTGTGATCGTGATAGTGTGGTCGTGATTGTGTGATCGTGATTGTGGGATTGTGACTGTGTGATTGTGTGGTTGTGGTTGTGTGATTGTGATTGTGTGACTGTGATTGTGTGATTGTGAATGTGGGATTGTGATTGCGATTGTGTGATTGTGACTGTGTGGTCGTGATAGTGTGATCGTGATTGTGGGATTGTGACTGTGCGATTGTGTGGTTGTGGTTGTATGATCGTGATTGTGTGATCGTGATTGTGTGACCGTGATTGTGTGACCGTGATTGTGTGATCGCGATTGTGTGATCGCGATTGTGTGATCGCGATTGTGTGATCGCGATTGTGTGATCGCGATTGTATGATCGCGATTGTGTGATCGCGATTGTGTGATCGCGATTGTGTGATCGCGATTGTGTGATTGCGATTGTGTGAATGCGATTGTGTGATTGCGATTGTGTGATTGCGATTGTGTGATTGCGATTGTGTGATTGTGATTGTGTGATAGTGATTGTGGGATTGTGACTGTGTTATTGTGTGATTGTGATTGTGATTGTGTGACTGTGAGATCGTGATTGTGTGATCGTGATTGTGTGATCGTGATTGTGTGATCGTGATTGTGTGATTGTGATTGTGTGATTGTGATTATGGAATTGTGATTGTGTGATTGTGTGATCGTGATTGTGCGATCGTGATTGTGTGATGGTGATTGTGTGATCGTGATTGTGAGATTCTGACTGTGTGATTGTGTGATCGTAACTGTGTGATCGTGACTGTGGGATCGTGATTGTGGGTTTGTGACTGTGTGATTGTGTGATTGTGATTGTGTGATTGTGGTTGTGTGATTGTGGTTGTGTGATTGTGGTTGTGTGATTGCGATTGTGTGATTGCGATTGTGTGATTGCGATTGTGTGATTGCGATTGTGTGATTGCGATTGTGTGATTGCGATTGTGTGATTGCGATTGTGTGATTGCGATTGTGTGATTGCGATTGTGTGATTGCGATTGTGTGATTGCGATTGTGTGATTGCGATTGTGTGATTGCGATTGTGTGATTGCGATTGTGTGATTGCGATTGTGTGATTGCGATTGTGTGATTGCGATTGTGTGATTGCGGTTGTGTGATTGCGATTGTGTGATTGCGATTGTGTGATTGCGATTGTGTGACTGCGATAGTGTGATTGCGATTGTGTGATTGCGATTGTGTGATTGCGATTGTGTGATTGCGATTGTGCGATTGCGATTGTGCGATTGCGATTGTGTGATTGCGATTGTGTGATTGCGATTGTGTGATTGCGATTGTGTGATTGCGATTGTGTGATTGCGATTGTGTGATTGTGATTGTGTGATAGTGATTGTGGGATTGTGACTGTGTTATTGTGTGATTGTGATTGTGATTGTGTGACTGTGAGATCGTGATTGTCTGATCGTGATTGTGTGATCGTGATTGTGTGATCGTGATTGTGTGATAGTGATTGTGTGATTGTGTGATCGTGATTGTGTGATCGTGATTGTGTGATCGTGATTGTGTGATAGTGATTGTGTGATAGTGATTGTGTGATCGTGATTGCGTGATCGTGAATGTGTGATCGTGATTGTGTGATATTGATTGTGTGACTGTGTGATTGTGATTGTGTGATTGTGATTGTGTGATCGTGATTGTGTGATCGTGATTGTGTGATCGTGATTGTGTGATCGTGATTGTGTGAGCGTGATTGTGTGATAGTGATTGTGTGATAGTGATTGTGTGATAGTGATTGTGTGATCGTGATTGCGTGATCGTGATTGTGTGATAGTGATTGTGTGATCGTGATTGCGTGATCGTGATTGTGTGATCGTGATTGTGTGACTGTGTGATTGTGACAGTGTGATCGTGATTGTGTGATCGTGATTGTGTGATTGTGATTGTGATTGTGATTGTGTGACTGTGTTATTGTGATTGTGTGATCGTGACTGTGTGATCGTGTTCGTGTGATCGTGATTGTGGGTTTGTGACTGTGTGATTGTGTGATTGTGATTGTGTGATCGTGATTGTGTGATTGTGATTGTGTGATTGTGATTGTGATTGTGATTGTGATTGTGATTGTGATTGTGTGACTGTGTGATTGTGTGACTGTGATTGTGTGATCGTGATAGTGTGGTCGTGATTGTGTGATCGTGATTGTGGGATTGTGACTGTGTGATTGTGTGGTTGTGGTTGTGATTGTGATTGTGTGACTGTGATTGTGTGATTGTGAATGTGGGATTGTGATTGCGATTGTGTGATTGTGACTGTGTGGTCGTGATAGTGTGATCGTGATTGTGGGATTGTGACTGTGCGATTGTGTGGTTGTGGTTGTATGATCGTGATTGTGTGATCGTGATTGTGTGACCGTGATTGTGTGACCGTGATTGTGTGATCGCGATTGTGTGATCGCGATTGTGTGATCGCGATTGTGTGATCGCGATTGTGTGATCGCGATTGTGTGATCGCGATTGTGTGATCGCGATTGTATGATCGCGATTGTGTGATCGCGATTGTGTGATCGCGATTGTGTGATTGCGATTGTGTGAATGCGATTGTGTGATTGCGATTGTGTGATTGCGATTGTGTGATTGTGATTGTGTGATAGTGATTGTGGGATTGTGACTGTGTTATTGTGTGATTGTGATTGTGATTGTGTGACTGTGAGATCGTGATTGTGTGATCGTGATTGTGTGATAGTGATTGTGTGATAGTGATTGTGTGATCGTGATTGTGTGATTGTGATTGTGTGATTGTGATTGTGTGATTGTGATTGTGTGATTGTGATTGTGTGATTGTGATTGTGTGATTGTGATTGTGTGATTGTGATTGTGTGATTGTGATTGTGTGATTGTGATTGTGTGATTGTGATTGTGTGATTGTGATTGTGTGATTGTGATTGTGTGATTGTGATTGTGTGATTGTGATTGTGTTTGTGTGACTGTGTGATTGTGTGATTGTGATTGTCTGATAGTGATTGTGTGTGTGTGACTGTGTGATTGTGTATGTGTGATTGTGATTGTGATTGTGATAGTGTGACTGTGTGATCGTGATTTTGCGATCGTGATTGTGTGATCGTGATTGTGTGATTGTGATTGTGATTGTGATTGTGTGATCGTGATTGTGTGATCGTGATTGTGTGATAGTGATTGTGTGATAGTGATTGTGTGATCGTGATTGTCTGAGCGTGATTGTGTCGTCGTAATTGTGTGATCGTGATTGTGTGATCGCAATTGTGGGATTGTGACTGTGTGATTGTGTGATTGTGATTGTGTGACTGTGAGATCGTGATTGTGTGATCGTGATTGTGTGATCGTGATTGTGTGATCGTGATTGTGTGATCGTGATTGTGTGATCGTGATTGTGTGATAGTGATTGTGTGATTGTGTGATCGTGATTGTGTGATCGTGATTGTGTGATAGTGATTGTGTGATAGTGATTGTGTGATCGTGATTGTGTGATTGTGATTGTGTGATTGTGATTGTGTGATTGTGATTGTGTGATTGTGATTGTGTGATTGTGATTGTGTGATTGTGATTGTGTGATTGTGATTGTGTGATTGTGATTGTGTGATTGTGATTGTGTTTGTGTGACTGTGTGATTGTGTGATTGTGATTGTGTGACTGTGATTGTGTGATCGTGATACTGTGATCGTGATAGTGTGATCGTGATTGTGTGATCGTGATTGTGTGACTGTGTGATTGTGACTGTGTGATCGTGATTGTGTGATCGTGATTGTGTGATTGTGATTGTGATTGTGTGACTGTGTTATTGTGATTGTGTGATCGTGACTGTGTGATCGTGTTTGTGTGATCGTGATTGTGGGTTTGTGACTGTGTGATTGTGTGATTGTGATTGTGTGATCGTGATTGTGTGATTGTGATTGTGTGATTGTGATTGTGATTGTGATTGTGATTGTGATTGTGTGATTGTGATTGTGTGATTATGATTGTGTGACTGTGATTGTGTGATTGTGATTGTGTGATTGTGATTGTGTGATCGTGATTGTGTGATCGTGATTGTGTGATCGTGATTGTGTGATCGTGATTGTGTGAGCGTGATTGTGTGATAGTGATTGTGTGATAGTGATTGTGTGATCGTGATTGCGTGATCGTGATTGTGTGATCGTGATTGTGTGACTGTGTGAGTGTGACTGTGTGATCGTGATTGTGTGATCGTGATTGTGTGATTGTGATTGTGATTGTGATTGTGTGACTGTGTTATTGTGATTGTGTGATCGTGACTGTGTGATCGTGTTTGTGTGATCGTGATTGTGGGTTTGTGACTGTGTGATTGTGTGATTGTGATTGTGTGATCGTGATTGTGTGATTGTGATTGTGTGATTGTGATTGTGATTGTGATTGTGATTGTGTGATTGTGATTGTGTGATTGTGATTGTGTGATTGTGATTGTGTGATCGTGATTGTGCGATCGTGATTGTGCGATCGTGATTGTGTGATCGTGATTGTGTGATCGTGATTGTGTGATCGTGATTGTGATTGTGATTGTGTGATCGTGATTGTGCGATCGTGATTGTGCGATCGTGATTGTGCGATCGTGATTGTGCGATCGTGATTGTGCGATCGTGATTGTGTCATTGTAATTGTGTGATCGTGATTGTGTGATCGTGATTGTGTGATCGTGATTGTGTGATCGTGATTGTGGGATCGTGATTGTGCGATCGTGATTGCGCGATCGCGATTGCGCGATCGCGATTGGGCGATCGCGATTGTGCGATCGCGATTGTGCGATTGCGATTGTGCGATCGCGATTGTGCGATTGCGATTGTGTGATTGTGATGGTGTGATAGTGATTGTGGGATTGTGACTGTGTTATTGTGTGATTGTGATTGTGATTGTGTGATTGTGTGATCGTGATTGTGTGATCGTGATTGTGTGATCGTGATTGTGTGATCGTGATTGTGTGATCGTGATTGTGTGATAGTGATTGTGCGATTGTGTGATCGTGATTGTGTGATCGTGATTGTGTGATCGAGATTGTGTGATCGTGATTGTGTGATAGTGATTGTGTGATAGTGATTGTGTGATCGTGATTGCGTGATCGTGATCGTGTGATCGTGATTGTGTGGTCGTGATTGTGTGACTGTGTGATTGTGACTGTGTGATCGTGATTGTGTGATCGTGATTGTATGATTGTGATTGTGATTTTGATTGTGTGACTGTGTTATTGTGATTGTGTGATCGTAACTGTGTGATCGTGACTGTGGGATCGTGATTGTGGGTTTGTGACTGTGTGATTGTGTGATTGTGATTGTGTGATTGTGATTGTGTGATTGTGATTGTGTGATTGTGATTGTGTGATTGTGATTGTGTGATTGTGATTGTGTGATTGTGATTGTGTGATTGTGATTGTGTGATTGTGATTGTGTGATTGTGATTGTGTGATTGTGATTGTGTGATCGTGATTGTGTGATCGTGATAGTGTGATCGTGATTGTGTGATCGTGATTGTGTGATCGTGATTGTGTGATCGTGATTGTGTGATCGTGATTGTGTGATCGTGATTGAGTGATCGTGATTGTGTGATCGTGATTGTGTGATCGTGATTGTGTGATCGTGACTGTGGGATCGTGATTGTGGGTTTGTGACTGTGTGATTGTGTGATTGTGATTGTGTGATTGTGATTGTGTGATTGTGGTTGTGTGATTGTGATTGTGTGATTGCGATTGTGTGATTGCGATTTTGTGATTGCGATTGTGTGATTGTGACTGTGTGGTCGTGATTGTGTGATCGTGATTGTGGGATTGTGACTGTGTGATTGTGTGATCGTGATTGTGTGATCGTGATTGTGTGATCGTGATTGGGTGATCGTGATTGGGTGATCGTGATTGGGTGATCGTGATTGGGTGATCGTGATTGTGGGATTGTGACTGTGCGATTGTGTGATTGTGATTGTGTGACTGTGTTATTGTGTGATTGTGATTGTGATTGTGTGACTGTGAGATCGTGATTGTGTGATCGTGATTGTGTGATCGTGATTGTGTGATCGTGATTGTGTGATCGTGATTGTGTGATCGTGATTGTGTGATCGTGATTGTGTGATCGTGATTGTGTGATCGTGATTGTGTGATCGTGATTGTGTGGTCGTGATTGTGTGACTGTGTGATTGTGACTGTGTGATCGTGATTGTGTGATCGTGATTGTGTGATTGTGATTGTGATTTTGATTGTGTGACTGTGTTATTGTGATTGTGTGATCGTAACTGTGTGATCGTGACTGTGGGATCGTGATTGTGGGTTTGTGACTGTGTGATTGTGTGATTCTGATTGTGTGATTGTGATTGTGTGATTGTGATTGTGTGATTGTGATTGTGTGATTGTGATTGTGTGATTGTGATTGTGTTATTGTGATTGTGTGATTGTGATTGTGTGATTGTGATTGTGTTATTGCGATTGTGTTATTGCGATTGTGTGATTGTGATTGTGTGATTGGGATTGTGTGATCGCAACTGTGTGATCGCGACTGTGTGATCGTGCTTGTGTGATCGTGATTGTGCGATTGTGACTGTGTGATTGTGTGATTGTGATTGTATTTGTGTGACTGTGTGGTCGTGATTGTGTGATCGTGATTGTGGGATTGTGACTGTGTGATTGTGTGGTTGTGGTTGTGTGATTGTGATTGTGTGACTGTGATTGTGTGATTGTGATTGTGGGATTGTGATTGCGATTGTGTGATTGTGACTGTGTGGTTGTGATTGTGTGATCGTGATTGTGGGATTGTGACTGTGTGATTGTGTGGTTGTGGTTGTATGATCGTGATTGTGTGATGGTGATTGTGTGATCGTGATTGTGTGATCGTGATTGTGTGATCGTGATTGTGTGATTGTAATTGTGTGATTGTGATTGTGTGATTGTGATTGTGTGATTGTGATTGTGTGATTGTGATTGTGTGATCGTGATTGTGTGACTGTGATTGTGTGATTGTGATTGTGGGATTGTGATTGTGGGATTGTGATTGTGCGATTGCGATTGTGTGATTGTGATGGTGTGATAGTGATTGTGTGATCGTGATTGTGTGAGCGTGATTGTGTCGTCGTAATTGTGTGATCGTGATTGTGTGATCGCAATTGTGGGATTGTGACTGTGTGATTGTGTGATTGTGATTGTGTGACTGTGTGATTGTGATTGTGTGATCGTGATTGTGTGACTGTGATTGTGTGGTTGTGATTTTGGGATTGTGATTGTGTGATTGAGGTTGTGTGATTGTGGTTGTGTGATTGTGATTGTGTGATAGTGATTGTGGGATTGTGACTGTGTTATTGTGTGATTGTGATTGTGATAGTGTGACTGTGAGATCGTGAATGTGTGATCGTGATTGTGTGATCGTGATTGTGTGATAGTGATTGTGTGATTGTGTGATCGTGATTGTGTGATCGTGATTGTGTGATCGTGATTGTGTGATAGTGATTGTGTGATAGTGATTGTGTGATCGTGATTGCGTGATCGTGATTGTGTGATCGTGATTGTGTGGTCGTGATTGTGTGACTGTGTGATTGTGACTGTGTGATCGTGATTGTGTGATCGTGATTGTGTGAGTGTGATTGTGATTGTGTGACTGTGTTATTGTGATTGTGTGATCGTGACTGTGTGATCGTGTTTGTGTGATCGTGATTGTGGGTTTGTGACTGTGTGATTGTGTGATTGTGATTGTGTGATCGTGATTGTGTGATTGTGATTGTGTGATTGTGATTGTGATTGTGATTGTGATTGTGATTGTGATTGTGATTGTGTGATTGTGATTCTGTGATTGTGATTGTGTGATTGTGATTGTGTGATTGTGATTGTGTGATCGTGATTGTGCGATCGTGATTGTGCGATCGTGATTGTGTGATCGTGATTGTGTGATCGTGATTGTGTGATCGTGATTGTGATTGTGATTGTGTGATCGTGATTGTGGGATCGTGATTGTGCGATCGTGATTGTGCGATCGTGATTGTGCGATCGTGATTGTGCGATCGTGATTGTGCGATCGTGATTGTGTCATTGTAATTGTGTGATCGTGATTGTGTGATCGTGATTGTGTGATCGTGATTGTGTGATCGTGATTGTGTGATCGTGATTGTGGGATCGTGATTGTGCGATCGTGATTGCGCGATCGCGATTGCGCGATCGCGATTGGGCGATCGCGATTGTGCGATTGCGATTGTGCGATTGCGATTGTGCGATTGCGATTGTGCGATTGCGATTGTGCGATTGCGATTGTGTGATTGTGATGGTGTGATAGTGATTGTGGGATTGTGACTGTGTTATTGTGTGATTGTGATTGTGATTGTGTGATTGTGTGATCGTGATTGTGTGATCGTGATTGTGTGATCGTGATTGTGTGATCGTGATTGTGTGATCGTGATTGTGTGATAGTGATTGTGCGATTGTGTGATCGTGATTGTGTGATCGTGATTTTGTGATCGAGATTGTGTGATCGTGATTGTGTGATAGTGATTGTGTGATAATGATTGTGTGATCGTGATTGCGTGATCGTGATTGTGTGATCGTGATTGTGTGGTCGTGATTGTGTGACTGTGTGATTGTGACAGTGTGATCGTGATTGTGTGATCGTGATTGTGTGATTGTGATTGTGATGTTGATTGTGTGACTGTGTTATTGTGATTGTGTGATCGTAACTGTGTGATCGTGACTGTGGGATCGTGATTGTGGGTTTGTGACTGTGTGATTGTGTGATTGTGATTGTGTGATTGTGATTGTGTGATTGTGATTGTGTGATTGTGATTGTGTGATTGTGATTGTGTGATCGTGATTGTGTGATCGTGATAGTGTGATCGTGATTGTGTGATCGTGATTGTGTGATCGTGATTGTGTGATCGTGATTGTGTGATCGTGATTGTGTGATCGTGATTGAGTGATCGTGATTGTGTGATCGTGATTGTGTGATCGTGATTGTGTGATCGCGATTGTGTGATTGTGATTGTGTAATTGTGATTGTGGAATTGTGATTGTGTGATTGTGTGATCGTGATTGTGCGATCGTGATTGTGTGATGGTGATTGTGTGATCGTGATTGTGAGATTGTGACTGTGTGATTGTGTGATCGTAACTGTGTGATCGTGACTGTGGGATCGTGATTGTGGGTTTGTGACTGTGTGATTGTGTGATTGTGATTGTGTGATTGTGATTGTGTGATTGTGGTTGTGTGATTGTGATTGTGTGATTGCGATTGTGTGATTGCGATTGTGTGATTGCGATTGTGTGATTGCGATTGTGTGATTGTGACTGTGTGGTGGTGATTGTGTGATCGTGATTGTGGGATTGTGATTGTGTGATCGTGATTGTGTGATCGTGATTGTGTGATCGTGATTGTGTGATCGTGATTGTGTGATCGTGATTGTGTGATTGTGATTGTGATTGTGATTGTGTGACTGTGTTATTGTGATTGTGTGATCGTGACTGTGTGATCGTGTTTGTGTGATCGTGATTGTGTGATCGTGATTGTGTGATCGTGATTGTGTGATCGTGATTGTGTGATAGTGATTGTGCGATTGTGTGATCGTGATTGTGTGATCGTGATTGCGTGATCGTGATTGTGTGATCGTGATTGTGTGGCCGTGATTGTGTGACTGTGTGATTGTGACTGTGTGATCGTGATTGTGTGATCGTGATTGTGTGATTGTGATTGTGATTTTGATTGTGTGACTGTGTTATTGTGATTGTGTGATCGTAACTGTGTGATCGTGACTGTGGGATCGTGATTGTGGGTTTGTGACTGTGTGATTGTGTGATTGTGATTGTGTGATTGTGATTGTGTGATTGTGATTGTGTGATTGTGATTGTGTGATTGTGATTGTGTGATCGTGATTGTGTGATTGTGATTGTGTGATTGTGATTGTGGAATTGTGATTGTGTGATTGTGTGATCGTGATTGTGCGATCGTGATTGTGTGATCGTGATTGTGTGATCGTGATTGTGTGATCGTGATTGTGTGATCGTGATTGAGTGATCGTGATTGTGTGATCGTGATTGTGTGATCGTGATTGTGTGATCGTGATTGTGTGATTGTGATTGTGTGATTGTGATTGTGGAATTGTGATTGTGTGATTGTGTGATCGTGATTGTGCGATCGTGATTGTGTGATGGTGATTGTGTGATCGTGATTGTGAGATTGTGACTGTGTGATTGTGTGATCGTAACTGTGTGATCGTGACTGTGGGATCGTGATTGTGGGTTTGTGACTGTGTGATTGTGTGATTGTGATTGTGTGATTGTGATTGTGTGATTGTGGTTGTGTGATTGTGATTGTGTGATTGCGATTGTGTGATTGCGATTGTGTGATTACGATTGTGTGATTGTGACTGTGTGGTCGTGATTGTGTGATCGTGATTGTGGGATTGTGACTGTGTGATTGTGTGATCGTGATTGTGTGATCGTGATTGTGTGATCGTGATTGTGTGATCGTGATTGTGTGATCGTGATTGGGTGATCGTGATTGGGTGATCGTGATTGTGGGATTGTGACTGTGCGATTGTGTGATTGTGATTGTGTGACTGTGTTATTGTGTGATTGTGATTGTGATTGTGTGACTGTGAGATCGTGATTGTGTGATCGTGATTGTGTGATCGTGATTGTGTGATCGTGATTGTGTGATCGTGATTGTGTGATCGTGATTGTGTGATCGTGATTGTGTGATCGTGATTGTGTGGTCGTGATTGTGTGACTGTGTGATTGTGACTGTGTGATCGTGATTGTGTGATCGTGATTGTGTGATTGTGATTGTGATTTTGATTGAGTGACTGTGTTATTGTGATTGTGTGATCGTAACTGTGTGATCGTGACTGTGGGATCGTGATTGTGGGATTGTGACTGTGTGATTGTGATTGTGTGATCGTGATTGTGTGATCGTGATT
This sequence comes from Megachile rotundata, assembly GCF_050947335.1. Classification (NCBI taxonomy): domain Eukaryota; kingdom Metazoa; phylum Arthropoda; class Insecta; order Hymenoptera; family Megachilidae; genus Megachile; species Megachile rotundata. Next base: position 1,693,137 of record NC_134997.1, on the reverse strand, counting down.
GTGTGATCGTGATTGTGCGATCGTGATTGTGTGATCGTGATTGTGTGATTGTGTGATTGTGATTGTGTGACTGTGATTGTGTGATCGTGATTGTGTGATCGTGATTGTGTAATCGTGATTGTGTGATCGTGATTGTGTGATCGTGATTGTGTGATTGTGTGATTGTGATTGTGTGACTGTGATTGTGTGATCGTGATTATGTGATCGTGATTGTGTGATCGTGACTGTGTGATCGTGATTGTGTGATCGTGATTGCGGGATTGTGATTGTGTGATTGTGATTGTGTGATCGTGACTGTGATTGTGTGATTGTGATTGTGATTGTGATTGTGATTATGACTGTGTGACTGTGTGATTGTGATTGTGTGACTGTGATTGTGATTGTGATTGTGATTATGATTGTGTGACTGTGTGATTGTGATTGTGTGACTGTGATTGTGTGATCGTGACTGTGATTGTGTGATTGTGATTGTGATTGTGATTGTGATTGTGATTGTGTGACTGTGTGATTGTGATTGTGTGACTGTGATAGTGTGATCGTGATAGTGTGGTCGTGATTGTGTGATCGTGATTGTGGGATTGTGACTGTGTGATTGTGTGGTTGTGGTTGTGTGATTGTGATTGTGTGACTGTGATTGTGTGATTGTGATTGTGGGATTGTGATTGCGATTGTGTGATTGTGACTGTGTGGTTGTGATTGTGTGATCGTGATTGTGGGATTGTGACTGTGTGATTGTGTGGTTGTGGTTGTATGATCGTGATTGTGTGATGGTGATTGTGTGATCGTGATTGTGTGATCGTGATTGTGTGATCGTGATTGTGTGATTGTAATTGTGTGATTGTGATTGTGTGATTGTGATTGTGTGATTGTGATTGCGTGATTGTGATTGTGTGATCGTGATTGTGTGACTGTGATTGTGTGATTGTGATTGTGGGATTGTGATTGTGGGATTGTGATAGTGTGATTGTGTGATCGTGATTATGCGATCGTGATTGTGTGATCGTGATTGTGTGATTGTGATTGTGATTGTGATTGTGTGATCGTGATTGTGTGATCGTGATTGTGTGATAGTGATTGTGTGATAGTGATTGTGTGATCGTGATTGTGTGAGCGTGATTGTGTCGTCGTAATTGTGTGATCGTGATTGTGTGATCGCAATTGTGGGATTGTGACTGTGTGATTGTGTGATTGTGATTGTGTGACTGTGTGATTGTGATTGTGTGATCGTGATTGTGTGACTGTGATTGTGTGGTTGTGATTTTGGGATTGTGATTGTGTGATTGAGGTTGTGTGATTGTGGTTGTGTGATTGTGATTGTGTGATAGTGATTGTGGGATTGTGACTGTGTTATTGTGTGATTGTGATTGTGATAGTGTGACTGTGAGATCGTGAATGTGTGATCGTGATTGTGTGATCGTGATTGTGTGATAGTGATTGTGTGATTGTGTGATCGTGATTGTGTGATCGTGATTGTGTGATCGTGATTGTGTGATAGTGATTGTGTGATAGTGATTGTGTGATCGTGATTGCGTGATCGTGATTGTGTGATCGTGATTGTGTGATCGTGATTGTGTGATCGTGATTGTGTGATCGTGATTGTGTGATAGTGATTGTGTGATAGTGATTGTGTGATCGTGATTGCGTGATCGTGATTGTGTGATCGTGATTGTGTGATCGTGATTGTGTGACTGTGTGATTGTGACTGTGTGATCGTGATTGTGTGATCGTGATTGTGTGATTGTGATTGTGATTGTGTGACTGTGTTATTGTGATTGTGTGATCGTGACTGTGTGATCGTGTTTGTGTGATCGTGATTGTGGGTTTGTGACTGTGTGATTGTGTGATTGTGATTGTGTGATCGTGATTGTGTGATTGTGATTGTGTGATTGTGATTGTGATTGTGATTGTGATTGTGTGATTGTGATTGTGTGATTATGATTGTGTGATTGTGATTGTGTGATTGTGATTGTGTGATTGTGATTGTGTGATCGTGATTGTGTGATCGTGATTGTGTGATCGTGATTGTGTGATCGTGATTGTGCGATCGTGATTGTGCGATCGTGATTGTGCGATCGTGATTGTGCGATCGTGATTGTGTCATTGTAATTGTGTGATCGTGATTGTGTGATCGTGATTGTGTGATCGTGATTGTGTGATCGTGATTGTGGGATCGTGATTGTGCGATCGTGATTGCGCGATCGCGATTGCGCGATCGCGATTGGGCGATCGCGATTGTGCGATTGCGATTGTGTGATTGTGATGGTGTGATAGTGATTGTGGGATTGTGACTGTGTTATTGTGTGATTGTGATTGTGATTGTGTGATTGTGTGATCGTGATTGTGTGATCGTGATTGTGTGATCGTGATTGTGTGATCGTGATTGTGTGATCGTGATTGTGTGATAGTGATTGTGCGATTGTGTGATCGTGATTGTGTGATCGTGATTGTGTGATCGAGATTGTGTGATCGTGATTGTGTGATAGTGATTGTGTGATAGTGATTGTGTGATCGTGATTGCGTGATCGTGATTGTGTGATCGTGATTGTGTGGTCGTGATTGTGTGACTGTGTGATTGTGACTGTGTGATCGTGATTGTGTGATCGTGATTGTGTGATTGTGATTGTGATTTTGATTGTGTGACTGTGTTATTGTGATTGTGTGATCGTAACTGTGTGATCGTGACTGTGGGATCGTGATTGTGGGTTTGTGACTGTGTGATTGTGTGATTGTGATTGTGTGATTGTGATTGTGTGATTGTGATTGTGTGATTGTGATTGTGTGATTGTGATTGTGTGATTGTGATTGTGTGATTGTGATTGTGTGATTGTGATTGTGTGATTGTGATTGTGTGATTGTGATTGTGTGATTGTGATTGTGTGATTGTGATTGTGTGATTGTGATTGTGTGATTGTGATTGTGTGATCGTGATTGTGTGATCGTGATAGTGTGATCGTGATTGTGTGATCGTGATTGTGTGATCGTGATTGTGTGATCGTGATTGTGTGATCGTGATTGTGTGATCGTGATTGAGTGATCGTGATTGTGTGATCGTGATTGTGTGATCGTGATTGTGTGATCGTGATTGTGTGATTGTGATTGTGTGATTGTGATTGTGGAATTGTGATTGTGTGATTGTGTGATCGTGATTGTGCGATCGTGATTGTGTGATGGTGATTGTGTGATCGTGATTGTGAGATTGTGACTGTGTGATTGTGTGATCGTAACTGTGTGATCGTGACTGTGGGATCGTGATTGTGGGTTTGTGACTGTGTGATTGTGTGATTGTGATTGTGTGATTGTGATTGTGTGATTGTGGTTGTGTGATTGTGATTGTGTGATTGCGATTGTGTGATTGCGATTGTGTGATTGCGATTGTGTGATTGCGATTGTGTGATTGTGACTGTGTGGTCGTGATTGTGTGATCGTGATTGTGTGATAGTGATTGTGTGATAGTGATTGTGTGATCGTGATTGCGTGATCGTGATTGTGTGATCGTGATTGTGTGGTCGTGATTGTGTGACTGTGTGATTGTGACTGTGTGATCGTGATTGTGTGATCGTGATTGTGTGATTGTGATTGTGATTTTGATTGTGTGACTGTGTTATTGTGATTGTGTGATCGTAACTGTGTGATCGTGACTGTGGGATCGTGATTGTGTGTTTGTGACTGTGTGATTGTGTGATTGTGATTGTGTGATTGTGATTGTGTGATTGTGGTTGTGTGATTGTGATTGTGTGATTGCGATTGTGTGATTGCGATTGTGTGATTGCGATTGTGTGATTGCGATTGTGTGATTGTGACTGTGTGGTCGTGATTGTGTGATCGTGATTGTGGGATTGTGATTGTGTGATCGTGATTGAGTGATCGTGATTGTGTGATCGTGATTGTGTGATTGTGATTGTGATTGTGATTGTGTGACTGTGTTATTGTGATTGTGTGATCGTGACTGTGTGATCGTGTTTGTGTGATCGTGATTGTGTGATCGTGATTGTGTGATCGTGATTGTGTGATCGTGATTGTGTGATCGTGATTGTGTGATCGTGATTGTGTGATCGTGATTGTGTGATCGTGATTGTGTGATCGTGATTGTGTGATCGTGATTGTGTGGTCGTGATTGTGTGACTGTGTGATTGTGACTGTGTGATCGTGATTGTGTGATCGTGATTGTGTGATTGTGATTGTGATTTTGATTGTGTGACTGTGTTATTGTGATTGTGTGATCGTAACTGTGTGATCGTGACTGTGGGATCGTGATTGTGGGATTGTGACTGTGTGATTGTGATTGTGTGATCGTGATTGTGTGATCGTGATTGTGTGATCGTGATTGTGCGATCGTGATTGTGTGATCGTGATTGTGTGATTGTGTGATTGTGATTGTGTGACTGTGATTGTGTGATCGTGATTGTGTGATCGTGATTGTGTAATCGTGATTGTGTGATCGTGATTGTGTGATCGTGATTGTGTGATTGTGTGATTGTGATTGTGTGACTGTGATTGTGTGATCGTGATTATGTAATCGTGATTGTGTGATCGTGACTGTGTGATCGTGATTGTGTGATCGTGATTGTGGGATTGTGATTGTGTGATTGTGATTGTGTGATCGTGACTGTGATTGTGTGATTGTGATTGTGATTGTGATTGTGATTATGACTGTGTGACTGTGTGATTGTGATTGTGTGACTGTGATTGTGATTGTGATTGTGATTATGATTGTGTGACTGTGTGATTGTGATTGTGTGACTGTGATTGTGTGATCGTGACTGTGATTGTGTGATTGTGATTGTGATTGTGACTGTGATTGTGATTGTGTGACTGTGTGATTGTGATTGTGTGACTGTGATAGTGTGATCGTGATAGTGTGGTCGTGATTGTGTGATCGTGATTGTGGGATTGTGACTGTGTGATTGTGTGGTTGTGGTTGTGTGATTGTGATTGTGTGATTGTGATTGTGTGACTGTGATTGTGTGATTGTGATTGTGGGATTGTGATTGCGATTGTGTGATTGTGACTGTGTGGTTGTGATTGTGTGATCGTGATTGTGGGATTGTGACTGTGTGATTGTGTGGTTGTGGTTGTATGATCGTGATTGTGTGATGGTGATTGTGTGATCGTGATTGTGTGATCGTGATTGTGTGATCGTGATTGTGTGATTGTAATTGTGTGATTGTGATTGTGTGATTGTGATTGTGTGATTGTGATTGCGTGATTGTGATTGTGTGATCGTGATTGTGTGACTGTGATTGTGTGATTGTGATTGTGGGATTGTGATTGTGGGATTGTGATAGTGTGATTGTGTGATCGTGATTATGCGATCGTGATTGTGTGATCGTGATTGTGTGATCGTGATTGTGTGATAGTGATTGTGTGATAGTGATTGTGTGATCGTGATTGCGTGATCGTGATTGTGTGATCGTGATTGTGTGATAGTGATTGTGTGATAGTGATTGTGTGATCGTGATTGCGTGATCGTGATTGTGTGATCGTGATTGTGTGATCGTGATTGTGTGACTGTGTGATTGTGACTGTGTGATCGTGATTGTGTGATCGTGATTGTGTGATTGTGATTGTGATTGTGTGACTGTGTTATTGTGATTGTGTGATCGTGACTGTGTGATCGTGTTTGTGTGATCGTGATTGTGGGTTTGTGACGGTGTGATTGTGTGATTGTGATTGTGTGATCGTGATTGTGTGATTGTGATTGTGATTTTGACTGTGTGACTGTGTTATTGTGATTGTGTGATCGTAACTGTGTGATCGTGACTGTGGGATCGTGATTGTGGGATTGTGACTGTGTGATTGTGATTGTGTGATCGTGATTGTGTGATCGTGATTGTGTGATCGTGATTGTGCGATCGTGATTGTGTGATCGTGATTGTGTGATTGTGTGATTGTGATTGTGTGACTGTGATTGTGTGATCGTGATTGTGTGATCGTGATTGTGTAATCGTGATTGTGTGATCGTGATTGTGTGATCGTGATTGTGTGATTGTGTGATTGTGATTGTGTGACTGTGATTGTGTGATCGTGATTATGTAATCGTGATTGTGTGATCGTGACTGTGTGATCGTGATTGTGTGATCGTGATTGTGGGATTGTGATTGTGTGATTGTGATTGTGTGATCGTGACTGTGATTGTGTGATTGTGATTGTGATTGTGATTGTGATTATGACTGTGTGACTGTGTGATTGTGATTGTGTGACTGTGATTGTGATTGTGATTGTGATTATGATTGTGTGACTGTGTGATTGTGATTGTGTGACTGTGATTGTGTGATCGTGACTGTGATTGTGTGATTGTGATTGTGATTGTGACTGTGATTGTGATTGTGTGACTGTGTGATTGTGATTGTGTGACTGTGATAGTGTGATCGTGATAGTGTGGTCGTGATTGTGTGATCGTGATTGTGGGATTGTGACTGTGTGATTGTGTGGTTGTGGTTGTGTGATTGTGATTGTGTGATTGTGATTGTGTGACTGTGATTGTGTGATTGTGATTGTGGGATTGTGATTGCGATTGTGTGATTGTGACTGTGTGGTTGTGATTGTGTGATCGTGATTGTGGGATTGTGACTGTGTGATTGTGTGGTTGTGGTTGTATGATCGTGATTGTGTGATGGTGATTGTGTGATCGTGATTGTGTGATCGTGATTGTGTGATCGTGATTGTGTGATTGTAATTGTGTGATTGTGATTGTGTGATTGTGATTGTGTGATTGTGATTGCGTGATTGTGATTGTGTGATCGTGATTGTGTGACTGTGATTGTGTGATTGTGATTGTGGGATTGTGATTGTGGGATTGTGATAGTGTGATTGTGTGATCGTGATTATGCGATCGTGATTGTGTGATCGTGATTGTGTGATTGTGATTGTGATTGTGATTGTGTGATCGTGATTGTGTGATCGTGATTGTGTGATAGTGATTGTGTGATAGTGATTGTGTGATCGTGATTGTGTGAGCGTGATTGTGTCGTCGTAATTGTGTGATCGTGATTGTGTGATCGCAATTGTGGGATTGTGACTGTGTGATTGTGTGATTGTGATTGTGTGACTGTGTGATTGTGATTGTGTGATCGTGATTGTGTGACTGTGATTGTGTGGTTGTGATTTTGGGATTGTGATTGTGTGATTGAGGTTGTGTGATTGTGGTTGTGTGATTGTGATTGTGTGATAGTGATTGTGGGATTGTGACTGTGTTATTGTGTGATTGTGATTGTGATAGTGTGACTGTGAGATCGTGAATGTGTGATCGTGATTGTGTGATCGTGATTGTGTGATAGTGATTGTGTGATTGTGTGATCGTGATTGTGTGATCGTGATTGTGTGATCGTGATTGTGTGATAGTGATTGTGTGATAGTGATTGTGTGATCGTGATTACGTGATCGTGATTGTGTGATCGTGATTGTGTGATCGTGATTGTGTGACTGTGTGATTGTGACTGTGTGATCGTGATTGTGTGATCGTGATTGTGTGATTGTGATTGTGATTGTGTGACTGTGTTATTGTGATTGTGTGATCGTGACTGTGTGATCGTGTTTGTGTGATCGTGATTGTGGGTTTGTGACGGTGTGATTGTGTGATTGTGATTGTGTGATCGTGATTGTGTGATTGTGATTGTGTGATTGTGATTGTGATTGTGATTGTGATTGTGATTGTGTGATTGTGATTGTGTGATTATGATTGTGTGATTGTGATTGTGTGATTGTGATTGTGTGATTGTGATTGTGTGATCGTGATTGTGTGATCGTGATTGTGTGATCGTGATTGTGTGATCGTGATTGTGTGAGCGTGATTGTGTGATAGTGATTGTGTGATAGTGATTGTGTGATCGTGATTGCGTGATCGTGATTGTGTGATCGTGATTGTGTGACTGTGTGAGTGTGACTGTGTGATCGTGATTGTGTGATCGTGATTGTGTGATTGTGATTGTGATTGTGATTGTGTGACTGTGTTATTGTGATTGTGTGATCGTGACTGTGTGATCGTGTTTGTGTGATCGTGATTGTGTGATCGTGATTGTGTGATCGTGATTGTGTGATCGTGATTGTGTGATAGTGATTGTGCGATTGTGTGATCGTGATTGTGTGATCGTGATTGTGTGATCGAGATTGTGTGATCGTGATTGTGTGATAGTGATTGTGTGATAGTGATTGTGTGATCGTGATTGCGTGATCGTGATTGTGTGATCGTGATTGTGTGGTCGTGATTGTGTGACTGTGTGATTGTGACTGTGTGATCGTGATTGTGTGATCGTGATTGTGTGATTGTGATTGTGATTTTGATTGTGTGACTGTGTTATTGTGATTGTGTGATCGTAACTGTGTGATCGTGACTGTGGGATCGTGATTGTGGGTTTGTGACTGTGTGATTGTGTGATTGTGATTGTGTGATCGTGACTGTGATTGTGTGATTGTGATTGTGATTGTGATTGTGATTATGACTGTGTGACTGTGTGATTGTGATTGTGTGACTGTGATTGTGATTGTGATTGTGATTATGATTGTGTGACTGTGTGATTGTGATTGTGTGACTGTGATTGTGTGATCGTGACTGTGATTGTGTGATTGTGATTGTGATTGTGACTGTGATTGTGATTGTGTGACTGTGTGATTGTGATTGTGTGACTGTGATAGTGTGATCGTGATAGTGTGGTCGTGATTGTGTGATCGTGATTGTGGGATTGTGACTGTGTGATTGTGTGGTTGTGGTTGTGTGATTGTGATTGTGTGACTGTGATTGTGTGATTGTGATTGTGGGATTGTGATTGCGATTGTGTGATTGTGACTGTGTGGTTGTGATTGTGTGATCGTAATTGTGGGATTGTGACTGTGTGATTGTGTGGTTGTGGTTGTATGATCGTGATTGTGTGATGGTGATTGTGTGATCGTGATTGTGTGATCGTGATTGTGTGATCGTGATTGTGTGATTGTAATTGTGTGATTGTGATTGTGTGATTGTGATTGTGTGATTGTGATTGCGTGATTGTGATTGTGTGATCGTGATTGTGTGACTGTGATTGTGTGATTGTGATTGTGGGATTGTGATTGTGGGATTGTGATAGTGTGATTGTGTGATCGTGATTATGCGATCGTGATTGTGTGATCGTGATTGTGTGATTGTGATTGTGATTGTGATTGTGTGATCGTGATTGTGTGATCGTGATTGTGTGATAGTGATTGTGTGATAGTGATTGTGTGATCGTGATTGTGTGAGCGTGATTGTGTCGTCGTAATTGTGTGATCGTGATTGTGTGATCGCAATTGTGGGATTGTGACTGTGTGATTGTGTGATTGTGATTGTGTGACTGTGTGATTGTGATTGTGTGATCGTGATTGTGTGACTGTGATTGTGTGGTTGTGATTTTGGGATTGTGATTGTGTGATTGAGGTTGTGTGATTGTGGTTGTGTGATTGTGATTGTGTGATAGTGATTGTGGGATTGTGACTGTGTTATTGTGTGATTGTGATTGTGATAGTGTGACTGTGAGATCGTGAATGTGTGATCGTGATTGTGTGATCGTGATTGTGTGATAGTGATTGTGTGATTGTGTGATCGTGATTGTGTGATCGTGATTGTGTGATCGTGATTGTGTGATAGTGATTGTGTGATAGTGATTGTGTGATCGTGATTGCGTGATCGTGATTGTGTGATCGTGATTGTGTGATCGTGATTGTGTGACTGTGTGATTGTGACTGTGTGATCGTGATTGTGTGATCGTGATTGTGTGATTGTGATTGTGATTGTGTGACTGTGTTATTGTGATTGTGTGATCGTGACTGTGTGATCGTGTTTGTGTGATCGTGATTGTGGGTTTGTGACTGTGTGATTGTGTGATTGTGATTGTGTGATCGTGATTGTGTGATTGTGATTGTGTGATTGTGATTGTGATTGTGATTGTGATTGTGTGATTGTGATTGTGTGATTATGATTGTGTGATTGTGATTGTGTGATTGTGATTGTGTGATTGTGATTGTGTGATCGTGATTGTGTGATCGTGATTGTGTGATCGTGATTGTGTGATCGTGATTGTGTGAGCGTGATTGTGTGATAGTGATTGTGTGATAGTGATTGTGTGATCGTGATTGCGTGATCGTGATTGTGTGATCGTGATTGTGTGACTGTGTGAGTGTGACTGTGTGATCGTGATTGTGTGATCGTGATTGTGTGATTGTGATTGTGATTGTGATTGTGTGACTGTGTTATTGTGATTGTGTGATCGTGACTGTGTGATCGTGTTTGTGTGATCGTGATTGTGGGTTTGTGACTGTGTGATTGTGTGATTGTGATTGTGTGATCGTGATTGTGTGATCGTGATTGTGCGATCGTGATTGTGCGATCGTGATTGTGTGATCGTGATTGTGTGATTGTGTGATTGTGATTGTGTGACTGTGATTGTGTGATCGTGATTATGTAATCGTGATTGTGTGATCGTGACTGTGTGATCGTGATTGTGTGATCGTGATTGTGGGATTGTGATTGTGTGATTGTGATTGTGTGATCGTGACTGTGATTGTGTGATTGTGATTGTGATTGTGATTGTGATTATGACTGTGTGACTGTGTGATTGTGATTGTGTGACTGTGATTGTGATTGTGATTGTGATTATGATTGTGTGACTGTGTGATTGTGATTGTGTGACTGTGATTGTGTGATCGTGACTGTGATTGTGTGATTGTGATTGTGATTGTGACTGTGATTGTGATTGTGTGACTGTGTGATTGTGATTGTGTGACTGTGATAGTGTGATCGTGATAGTGTGGTCGTGATTGTGTGATCGTGATTGTGGGATTGTGACTGTGTGATTGTGTGGTTGTGGTTGTGTGATTGTGATTGTGTGATTGTGATTGTGTGACTGTGATTGTGTGATTGTGATTGTGGGATTGTGATTGCGATTGTGTGATTGTGACTGTGTGGTTGTGATTGTGTGATCGTGATTGTGGGATTGTGACTGTGTGATTGTGTGGTTGTGGTTGTATGATCGTGATTGTGTGATGGTGATTGTGTGATCGTGATTGTGTGATCGTGATTGTGTGATCGTGATTGTGTGATTGTAATTGTGTGATTGTGATTGTGTGATTGTGATTGTGTGATTGTGATTGCGTGATTGTGATTGTGTGATCGTGATTGTGTGACTGTGATTGTGTGATTGTGATTGTGGGATTGTGATTGTGGGATTGTGATAGTGTGATTGTGTGATCGTGATTATGCGATCGTGATTGTGTGATCGTGATTGTGTGATCGTGATTGTGTGATAGTGATTGTGTGATAGTGATTGTGTGATCGTGATTGCGTGATCGTGATTGTGTGATCGTGATTGTGTGATAGTGATTGTGTGATAGTGATTGTGTGATCGTGATTGCGTGATCGTGATTGTGTGATCGTGATTGTGTGATCGTGATTGTGTGACTGTGTGATTGTGACTGTGTGATCGTGATTGTGTGATCGTGATTGTGTGATTGTGATTGTGATTGTGTGACTGTGTTATTGTGATTGTGTGATCGTGACTGTGTGATCGTGTTTGTGTGATCGTGATTGTGGGTTTGTGACGGTGTGATTGTGTGATTGTGATTGTGTGATCGTGATTGTGTGATTGTGATTGTGATTTTGATTGTGTGACTGTGTTATTGTGATTGTGTGATCGTAACTGTGTGATCGTGACTGTGGGATCGTGATTGTGGGATTGTGACTGTGTGATTGTGATTGTGTGATCGTGATTGTGTGATCGTGATTGTGTGATCGTGATTGTGCGATCGTGATTGTGTGATCGTGATTGTGTGATTGTGTGATTGTGATTGTGTGACTGTGATTGTGTGATCGTGATTGTGTGATCGTGATTGTGTAATCGTGATTGTGTGATCGTGATTGTGTGATCGTGATTGTGTGATTGTGTGATTGTGATTGTGTGACTGTGATTGTGTGATCGTGATTATGTAATCGTGATTGTGTGATCGTGACTGTGTGATCGTGATTGTGTGATCGTGATTGTGGGATTGTGATTGTGTGATTGTGATTGTGTGATCGTGACTGTGATTGTGTGATTGTGATTGTGATTGTGATTGTGATTATGACTGTGTGACTGTGTGATTGTGATTGTGTGACTGTGATTGTGATTGTGATTGTGATTATGATTGTGTGACTGTGTGATTGTGATTGTGTGACTGTGATTGTGTGATCGTGACTGTGATTGTGTGATTGTGATTGTGATTGTGACTGTGATTGTGATTGTGTGACTGTGTGATTGTGATTGTGTGACTGTGATAGTGTGATCGTGATAGTGTGGTCGTGATTGTGTGATCGTGATTGTGGGATTGTGACTGTGTGATTGTGTGGTTGTGGTTGTGTGATTGTGATTGTGTGATTGTGATTGTGTGACTGTGATTGTGTGATTGTGATTGTGGGATTGTGATTGCGATTGTGTGATTGTGACTGTGTGGTTGTGATTGTGTGATCGTGATTGTGGGATTGTGACTGTGTGATTGTGTGGTTGTGGTTGTATGATCGTGATTGTGTGATGGTGATTGTGTGATCGTGATTGTGTGATCGTGATTGTGTGATCGTGATTGTGTGATTGTAATTGTGTGATTGTGATTGTGTGATTGTGATTGTGTGATTGTGATTGCGTGATTGTGATTGTGTGATCGTGATTGTGTGACTGTGATTGTGTGATTGTGATTGTGGGATTGTGATTGTGGGATTGTGATAGTGTGATTGTGTGATCGTGATTATGCGATCGTGATTGTGTGATCGTGATTGTGTGATTGTGATTGTGATTGTGATTGTGTGATCGTGATTGTGTGATCGTGATTGTGTGATAGTGATTGTGTGATAGTGATTGTGTGATCGTGATTGTGTGAGCGTGATTGTGTCGTCGTAATTGTGTGATCGTGATTGTGTGATCGCAATTGTGGGATTGTGACTGTGTGATTGTGTGATTGTGATTGTGTGACTGTGTGATTGTGATTGTGTGATCGTGATTGTGTGACTGTGATTGTGTGGTTGTGATTTTGGGATTGTGATTGTGTGATTGAGGTTGTGTGATTGTGGTTGTGTGATTGTGATTGTGTGATAGTGATTGTGGGATTGTGACTGTGTTATTGTGTGATTGTGATTGTGATAGTGTGACTGTGAGATCGTGAATGTGTGATCGTGATTGTGTGATCGTGATTGTGTGATAGTGATTGTGTGATTGTGTGATCGTGATTGTGTGATCGTGATTGTGTGATCGTGATTGTGTGATAGTGATTGTGTGATAGTGATTGTGTGATCGTGATTGCGTGATCGTGATTGTGTGATCGTGATTGTGTGATCGTGATTGTGTGACTGTGTGATTGTGACTGTGTGATCGTGATTGTGTGATCGTGATTGTGTGATTGTGATTGTGATTGTGTGACTGTGTTATTGTGATTGTGTGATCGTGACTGTGTGATCGTGTTTGTGTGATCGTGATTGTGGGTTTGTGACGGTGTGATTGTGTGATTGTGATTGTGTGATCGTGATTGTGTGATTGTGATTGTGTGATTGTGATTGTGATTGTGATTGTGATTGTGATTGTGTGATTGTGATTGTGTGATTATGATTGTGTGATTGTGATTGTGTGATTGTGATTGTGTGATTGTGATTGTGTGATCGTGATTGTGTGATCGTGATTGTGTGATCGTGATTGTGTGATCGTGATTGTGTGAGCGTGATTGTGTGATAGTGATTGTGTGATAGTGATTGTGTGATCGTGATTGCGTGATCGTGATTGTGTGATCGTGATTGTGTGACTGTGTGAGTGTGACTGTGTGATCGTGATTGTGTGATCGTGATTGTGTGATTGTGATTGTGATTGTGATTGTGTGACTGTGTTATTGTGATTGTGTGATCGTGACTGTGTGATCGTGTTTGTGTGATCGTGATTGTGTGATCGTGATTGTGTGATCGTGATTGTGTGATCGTGATTGTGTGATAGTGATTGTGCGATTGTGTGATCGTGATTGTGTGATCGTGATTGTGTGATCGAGATTGTGTGATCGTGATTGTGTGATAGTGATTGTGTGATAGTGATTGTGTGATCGTGATTGCGTGATCGTGATTGTGTGATCGTGATTGTGTGGTCGTGATTGTGTGACTGTGTGATTGTGACTGTGTGATCGTGATTGTGTGATCGTGATTGTGTGATTGTGATTGTGATTTTGATTGTGTGACTGTGTTATTGTGATTGTGTGATCGTAACTGTGTGATCGTGACTGTGGGATCGTGATTGTGGGTTTGTGACTGTGTGATTGTGTGATTGTGATTGTGTGATCGTGACTGTGATTGTGTGATTGTGATTGTGATTGTGATTGTGATTATGACTGTGTGACTGTGTGATTGTGATTGTGTGACTGTGATTGTGATTGTGATTGTGATTATGATTGTGTGACTGTGTGATTGTGATTGTGTGACTGTGATTGTGTGATCGTGACTGTGATTGTGTGATTGTGATTGTGATTGTGACTGTGATTGTGATTGTGTGACTGTGTGATTGTGATTGTGTGACTGTGATAGTGTGATCGTGATAGTGTGGTCGTGATTGTGTGATCGTGATTGTGGGATTGTGACTGTGTGACTGTGTGGTTGTGGTTGTGTGATTGTGATTGTGTGACTGTGATTGTGTGATTGTGATTGTGGGATTGTGATTGCGATTGTGTGATTGTGACTGTGTGGTTGTGATTGTGTGATCGTAATTGTGGGATTGTGACTGTGTGATTGTGTGGTTGTGGTTGTATGATCGTGATTGTGTGATGGTGATTGTGTGATCGTGATTGTGTGATCGTGATTGTGTGATCGTGATTGTGTGATTGTAATTGTGTGATTGTGATTGTGTGATTGTGATTGTGTGATTGTGATTGCGTGATTGTGATTGTGTGATCGTGATTGTGTGACTGTGATTGTGTGATTGTGATTGTGGGATTGTGATTGTGGGATTGTGATAGTGTGATTGTGTGATCGTGATTATGCGATCGTGATTGTGTGATCGTGATTGTGTGATTGTGATTGTGATTGTGATTGTGTGATCGTGATTGTGTGATCGTGATTGTGTGATAGTGATTGTGTGATAGTGATTGTGTGATCGTGATTGTGTGAGCGTGATTGTGTCGTCGTAATTGTGTGATCGTGATTGTGTGATCGCAATTGTGGGATTGTGACTGTGTGATTGTGTGATTGTGATTGTGTGACTGTGTGATTGTGATTGTGTGATCGTGATTGTGTGACTGTGATTGTGTGGTTGTGATTTTGGGATTGTGATTGTGTGATTGAGGTTGTGTGATTGTGGTTGTGTGATTGTGATTGTGTGATAGTGATTGTGGGATTGTGACTGTGTTATTGTGTGATTGTGATTGTGATAGTGTGACTGTGAGATCGTGAATGTGTGATCGTGATTGTGTGATCGTGATTGTGTGATAGTGATTGTGTGATTGTGTGATCGTGATTGTGTGATCGTGATTGTGTGATCGTGATTGTGTGATAGTGATTGTGTGATAGTGATTGTGTGATCGTGATTGCGTGATCGTGATTGTGTGATCGTGATTGTGTGATCGTGATTGTGTGACTGTGTGATTGTGACTGTGTGATCGTGATTGTGTGATCGTGATTGTGTGATTGTGATTGTGATTGTGTGACTGTGTTATTGTGATTGTGTGATCGTGACTGTGTGATCGTGTTTGTGTGATCGTGATTGTGGGTTTGTGACTGTGTGATTGTGTGATTGTGATTGTGTGATCGTGATTGTGTGATTGTGATTGTGTGATTGTGATTGTGATTGTGATTGTGATTGTGTGATTGTGATTGTGTGATTATGATTGTGTGATTGTGATTGTGTGATTGTGATTGTGTGATTGTGATTGTGTGATCGTGATTGTGTGATCGTGATTGTGTGATCGTGATTGTGTGATCGTGATTGTGTGAGCGTGATTGTGTGATAGTGATTGTGTGATAGTGATTGTGTGATCGTGATTGCGTGATCGTGATTGTGTGATCGTGATTGTGTGACTGTGTGAGTGTGACTGTGTGATCGTGATTGTGTGATCGTGATTGTGTGATTGTGATTGTGATTGTGATTGTGTGACTGTGTTATTGTGATTGTGTGATCGTGACTGTGTGATCGTGTTTGTGTGATCGTGATTGTGGGTTTGTGACTGTGTGATTGTGTGATTGTGATTGTGTGATCGTGATTGTGTGATCGTGATTGTGCGATCGTGATTGTGCGATCGTGATTGTGTGATCGTGATTGTGTGATCGTGATTGTGTGATCGTGATTGTGATTGTGATTGTGTGATCGTGATTGTGGGATCGTGATTGTGCGATCGTGATTGTGCGATCGTGATTGTGCGATCGTGATTGTGCGATCGTGATTGTGCGATCGTGATTGTGTCATTGTAATTGTGTGATCGTGATAGTGTGATCGTGATAGTGTGGTCGTGATTGTGTGATCGTGATTGTGGGATTGTGACTGTGTGATTGTGTGGTTGTGGTTGTGTGATTGTGATTGTGTGACTGTGATTGTGTGATTGTGATTGTGGGATTGTGATTGCGATTGTGTGATTGTGACTGTGTGGTTGTGATTGTGTGATCGTGATTGTGGGATTGTGACTGTGTGATTGTGTGGTTGTGGTTGTATGATCGTGATTGTGTGATGGTGATTGTGTGATCGTGATTGTGTGATCGTGATTGTGTGATCGTGATTGTGTGATTGTAATTGTGTGATTGTGATTGTGTGATTGTGATTGTGTGATTGTGATTGCGTGATTGTGATTGTGTGATCGTGATTGTGTGACTGTGATTGTGTGATTGTGATTGTGGGATTGTGATTGTGGGATTGTGATAGTGTGATTGTGTGATCGTGATTATGCGATCGTGATTGTGTGATCGTGATTGTGTGATTGTGATTGTGATTGTGATTGTGTGATCGTGATTGTGTGATCGTGATTGTGTGATAGTGATTGTGTGATAGTGATTGTGTGATCGTGATTGTGTGAGCGTGATTGTGTCGTCGTAATTGTGTGATCGTGATTGTGTGATCGCAATTGTGGGATTGTGACTGTGTGATTGTGTGATTGTGATTGTGTGACTGTGTGATTGTGATTGTGTGATCGTGATTGTGTGACTGTGATTGTGTGGTTGTGATTTTGGGATTGTGATTGTGTGATTGAGGTTGTGTGATTGTGGTTGTGTGATTGTGATTGTGTGATAGTGATTGTGGGATTGTGACTGTGTTATTGTGTGATTGTGATTGTGATAGTGTGACTGTGAGATCGTGAATGTGTGATCGTGATTGTGTGATCGTGATTGTGTGATAGTGATTGTGTGATTGTGTGATCGTGATTGTGTGATCGTGATTGTGTGATCGTGATTGTGTGATAGTGATTGTGTGATAGTGATTGTGTGATCGTGATTGCGTGATCGTGATTGTGTGATCGTGATTGTGTGATCGTGATTGTGTGACTGTGTGATTGTGACTGTGTGATCGTGATTGTGTGATCGTGATTGTGTGATTGTGATTGTGATTGTGTGACTGTGTTATTGTGATTGTGTGATCGTGACTGTGTGATCGTGTTTGTGTGATCGTGATTGTGGGTTTGTGACTGTGTGATTGTGTGATTGTGATTGTGTGATCGTGATTGTGTGATTGTGATTGTGTGATTGTGATTGTGATTGTGATTGTGATT
Organism: Megachile rotundata; assembly: GCF_050947335.1. Lineage (NCBI taxonomy): Eukaryota > Metazoa > Arthropoda > Insecta > Hymenoptera > Megachilidae > Megachile > Megachile rotundata. The sequence continues at coordinate 1,675,449 of NC_134997.1, read as the reverse complement.
GTGATTGTGTGATTGTGATTGTGTGATTATGATTGTGTGATTGTGATTGTGTGATTGTGATTGTGTGATTGTGATTGTGTGATCGTGATTGTGTGATCGTGATTGTGTGATCGTGATTGTGTGATCGTGATTGTGTGAGCGTGATTGTGTGATAGTGATTGTGTGATAGTGATTGTGTGATCGTGATTGCGTGATCGTGATTGCGTGATCGTGATTGTGTGACTGTGTGAGTGTGACTGTGTGATCGTGATTGTGTGATCGTGATTGTGTGATTGTGATTGTGATTGTGATTGTGTGACTGTGTTATTGTGATTGTGTGATCGTGACTGTGTGATCGTGTTTGTGTGATCGTGATTGTGGGTTTGTGACTGTGTGATTGTGTGATTGTGATTGTGTGATCGTGATTGTGTGATTGTGATTGTGTGATTGTGATTGTGATTGTGATTGTGTGATTGTGATTGTGTGATTGTGATTGTGTGATTGTGATTGTGTGATCGTGATTGTGCGATCGTGATTGTGCGATCGTGATTGTGTGATCGTGATTGTGTGATCGTGATTGTGTGATCGTGATTGTGATTGTGATTGTGTGATCGTGATTGTGGGATCGTGATTGTGCGATCGTGATTGTGCGATCGTGATTGTGCGATCGTGATTGTGCGATCGTGATTGTGCGATCGTGATTGTGTCATTGTAATTGTGTGATCGTGATTGTGTGATCGTGATTGTGTGATCGTGATTGTGTGATCGTGATTGTGGGATCGTGATTGTGCGATCGTGATTGCGCGATCGCGATTGCGCGATCGCGATTGGGCGATCGCGATTGTGCGATTGCGATTGTGTGATTGTGATGGTGTGATAGTGATTGTGGGATTGTGACTGTGTTATTGTGTGATTGTGATTGTGATTGTGTGATTGTGTGATCGTGATTGTGTGATCGTGATTGTGTGATCGTGATTGTGTGATCGTGATTGTGTGATAGTGATTGTGCGATTGTGTGATCGTGATTGTGTGATCGTGATTGTGTGATCGTGATTGTGTGATCGAGATTGTGTGATCGTGATTGTGTGATAGTGATTGTGTGATAGTGATTGTGTGATCGTGATTGCGTGATCGTGATTGTGTGATCGTGATTGTGTGGTCGTGATTGTGTGACTGTGTGATTGTGACTGTGTGATCGTGATTGTGTGATTGTGATTGTGATTTTGATTGTGTGACTGTGTTATTGTGATTGTGTGATCGTAACTGTGTGATCGTGACTGTGGGATCGTGATTGTGGGTTTGTGACTGTGTGATTGTGTGATTGTGATTGTGTGATTGTGATTGTGTGATTGTGATTGTGTGATTGTGATTGTGTGATTGTGATTGTGTGATTGTGATTGTGTGATTGTGATTGTGTGATTGTGATTGTGTGATTGTGATTGTGTGATTGTGATTGTGTGATTGTGATTGTGTGATTGTGATTGTGTGATTGTGATTGTGTGATTGTGATTGTGTGATTGTGATTGTGTGATCGTGATTGTGTGATCGTGATAGTGTGATCGTGATTGTGTGATCGTGATTGTGTGATCGTGATTGTGTGATCGTGATTGTGTGATCGTGATTGTGTGATCGTGATTGAGTGATCGTGATTGTGTGATCGTGATTGTGTGATCGTGATTGTGTGATCGTGATTGTGTGATTGTGATTGTGTGATTGTGATTGTGTGATTGTGATTGTGGAATTGTGATTGTGTGATTGTGTGATCGTGATTGTGCGATCGTGATTGTGTGATGGTGATTGTGTGATCGTGATTGTGAGATTGTGACTGTGTGATCGTGTGATCGTAACTGTGTGATCGTGACTGTGGGATCGTGATTGTGGGTTTGTGACTGTGTGATTGTGTGATTGTGATTGTGTGATTGTGATTGTGTGATTGTGGTTGTGTGATTGTGATTGTGTGATTGCGATTGTGTGATTGCGATTGTGTGATTGCGATTGTGTGATTGCGATTGTGTGATTGTGACTGTGTGGTCGTGATTGTGTGATCGTGATTGTGTGATAGTGATTGTGTGATAGTGATTGTGTGATCGTGATTGCGTGATCGTGATTGTGTGATCGTGATTGTGTGGTCGTGATTGTGTGACTGTGTGATTGTGACTGTGTGATCGTGATTGTGTGATCGTGATTGTGTGATTGTGATTGTGATTTTGATTGTGTGACTGTGTTATTGTGATTGTGTGATCGTAACTGTGTGATCGTGACTGTGGGATCGTGATTGTGGGTTTGTGACTGTGTGATTGTGTGATTGTGATTGTGTGATTGTGATTGTGTGATTGTGGTTGTGTGATTGTGATTGTGTGATTGCGATTGTGTGATTGCGATTGTGTGATTGCGATTGTGTGATTGCGATTGTGTGATTGTGACTGTGTGGTCGTGATTGTGTGATCGTGATTGTGGGATTGTGATTGTGTGATCGTGATTGAGTGATCGTGATTGTGTGATCGTGATTGTGTGATTGTGATTGTGATTGTGATTGTGTGACTGTGTTATTGTGATTGTGTGATCGTGACTGTGTGATCGTGTTTGTGTGATCGTGATTGTGTGATCGTGATTGTGTGATCGTGATTGTGTGATCGTGATTGTGTGATAGTGATTGTGCGATTGTGTGATCGTGATTGTGTGATCGTGATTGTGTGATCGAGATTGTGTGATCGTGATTGTGTGATAGTGATTGTGTGATAGTGATTGTGTGATCGTGATTGCGTGATCGTGATTGTGTGATCGTGATTGTGTGGTCGTGATTGTGTGACTGTGTGATTGTGACTGTGTGATCGTGATTGTGTGATCGTGATTGTGTGATTGTGATTGTGATTTTGATTGTGTGACTGTGTTATTGTGATTGTGTGATCGTAACTGTGTGATCGTGACTGTGGGATCGTGATTGTGGGTTTGTGACTGTGTGATTGTGTGATTGTGATTGTGTGATCGTGACTGTGATTGTGTGATTGTGATTGTGATTGTGATTGTGATTATGACTGTGTGACTGTGTGATTGTGATTGTGTGACTGTGATTGTGATTGTAATTGTGATTATGATTGTGTGACTGTGTGATTGTGATTGTGTGACTGTGATTGTGTGATCGTGACTGTGATTGTGTGATTGTGATTGTGATTGTGACTGTGATTGTGATTGTGTGACTGTGTGATTGTGATTGTGTGACTGTGATAGTGTGATCGTGATAGTGTGGTCGTGATTGTGTGATCGTGATTGTGGGATTGTGACTGTGTGATTGTGTGGTTGTGGTTGTGTGATTGTGATTGTGTGACTGTGATTGTGTGATTGTGATTGTGGGATTGTGATTGCGATTGTGTGATTGTGACTGTGTGGTTGTGATTGTGTGATCGTGATTGTGGGATTGTGACTGTGTGATTGTGTGGTTGTGGTTGTATGATCGTGATTGTGTGATGGTGATTGTGTGATCGTGATTGTGTGATCGTGATTGTGTGATCGTGATTGTGTGATTGTAATTGTGTGATTGTGATTGTGTGATTGTGATTGTGTGATTGTGATTGCGTGATTGTGATTGTGTGATCGTGATTGTGTGACTGTGATTGTGTGATTGTGATTGTGGGATTGTGATTGTGGGATTGTGATAGTGTGATTGTGTGATCGTGATTATGCGATCGTGATTGTGTGATCGTGATTGTGTGATTGTGATTGTGATTGTGATTGTGTGATCGTGATTGTGTGATCGTGATTGTGTGATAGTGATTGTGTGATAGTGATTGTGTGATCGTGATTGTGTGAGCGTGATTGTGTCGTCGTAATTGTGTGATCGTGATTGTGTGATCGCAATTGTGGGATTGTGACTGTGTGATTGTGTGATTGTGATTGTGTGACTGTGTGATTGTGATTGTGTGATCGTGATTGTGTGACTGTGATTGTGTGGTTGTGATTTTGGGATTGTGATTGTGTGATTGAGGTTGTGTGATTGTGGTTGTGTGATTGTGATTGTGTGATAGTGATTGTGGGATTGTGACTGTGTTATTGTGTGATTGTGATTGTGATAGTGTGACTGTGAGATCGTGAATGTGTGATCGTGATTGTGTGATCGTGATTGTGTGATAGTGATTGTGTGATTGTGTGATCGTGATTGTGTGATCGTGATTGTGTGATCGTGATTGTGTGATAGTGATTGTGTGATAGTGATTGTGTGATCGTGATTGCGTGATCGTGATTGTCTGATCGTGATTGTGTGATCGTGATTGTGTGACTGTGTGATTGTGACTGTGTGATCGTGATTGTGTGATCGTGATTGTGTGATTGTGATTGTGATTGTGTGACTGTGTTATTGTGATTGTGTGATCGTGACTGTGTGATCGTGTTTGTGTGATCGTGATTGTGGGTTTGTGACTGTGTGATTGTGTGATTGTGATTGTGTGATCGTGATTGTGTGATTATGATTGTGTGATTGTGATTGTGATTGTGATTGTGATTGTGTGATTGTGATTGTGTGATTATGATTGTGTGATTGTGATTGTGTGATTGTGATTGTGTGATTGTGATTGTGTGATCGTGATTGTGTGATCGTGATTGTGTGATCGTGATTGTGTGATCGTGATTGTGTGAGCGTGATTGTGTGATAGTGATTGTGTGATAGTGATTGTGTGATCGTGATTGCGTGATCGTGATTGTGTGATCGTGATTGTGTGACTGTGTGAGTGTGACTGTGTGATCGTGATTGTGTGATCGTGATTGTGTGATTGTGATTGTGATTGTGATTGTGTGACTGTGTTATTGTGATTGTGTGATCGTGACTGTGTGATCGTGTTTGTGTGATCGTGATTGTGGGTTTGTGACTGTGTGATTGTGTGATTGTGATTGTGTGATCGTGATTGTGTGATTGTGATTGTGTGATTGTGATTGTGATTGTGATTGTGTGATTGTGATTGTGTGATTGTGATTGTGTGATTGTGATTGTGTGATCGTGATTGTGCGATCGTGATTGTGCGATCGTGATTGTGTGATCGTGATTGTGTGATCGTGATTGTGTGATCGTGATTGTGATTGTGATTGTGTGATCGTGATTGTGGGATCGTGATTGTGTGATCGTGACTGTGTGATCGTGTTTGTGTGATCGTGATTGTGGGTTTGTGACTGTGTGATTGTGTGATTGTGATTGTGTGATCGTGATTGTGTGATTGTGATTGTGTGATTGTGATTGTGATTGTGATTGTGATTGTGTGATTGTGATTGTGTGATTATGATTGTGTGATTGTGATTGTGTGATTGTGATTGTGTGATTGTGATTGTGTGATCGTGATTGTGTGATCGTGATTGTGTGATCGTGATTGTGTGATCGTGATTGTGTGAGCGTGATTGTGTGATAGTGATTGTGTGATAGTGATTGTGTGATCGTGATTGCGTGATCGTGATTGTGTGATCGTGATTGTGTGACTGTGTGAGTGTGACTGTGTGATCGTGATTGTGTGATCGTGATTGTGTGATTGTGATTGTGATTGTGATTGTGTGACTGTGTTATTGTGATTGTGTGATCGTGACTGTGTGATCGTGTTTGTGTGATCGTAATTGTGGGTTTGTGACTGTGTGATTGTGTGATTGTGATTGTGTGATCGTGATTGTGTGATTGTGATTGTGTGATTGTGATTGTGATTGTGATTGTGTGATTGTGATTGTGTGATTGTGATTGTGTGATTGTGATTGTGTGATTGTGATTGTGTGATCGTGATTGTGCGATCGTGATTGTGCGATCGTGATTGTGCGATCGTGATTGTGTGATCGTGATTGTGTGATCGTGATTGTGTGATCGTGATTGTGATGGTGATTGTGTGATCGTGATTGTGGGATCGTGATTGTGCGATCGTGATTGTGCGATCGTGATTGTGCGATCGTGATTGTGCGATCGTGATTGTGCGATCGTGATTGTGTCATTGTAATTGTGTGATCGTGATTGTGTGATCGTGATTGTGTGATCGTGATTGTGGGATCGTGATTGTGCGATCGTGATTGCGCGATCGCGATTGCGCGATCGCGATTGGGCGATCGCGATTGTGCGATTGCGATTGTGTGATTGTGATGGTGTGATAGTGATTGTGGGATTGTGACTGTGTTATTGTGTGATTGTGATTGTGATTGTGTGATTGTGTGATCGTGATTGTGTGATCGTGATTGTGTGATCGTGATTGTGTGATCGTGATTGTGTGATAGTGATTGTGCGATTGTGTGATCGTGATTGTGTGATCGTGATTGTGTGATCGAGATTGTGTGATCGTGATTGTGTGATAGTGATTGTGTGATAGTGATTGTGTGATCGTGATTGCGTGATCGTGATTGTGTGATCGTGATTGTGTGGTCGTGATTGTGTGACTGTGTGATTGTGACTGTGTGATCGTGATTGTGTGATCGTGATTGTGTGATTGTGATTGTGATTTTGATTGTGTGACTGTGTTATTGTGATTGTGTGATCGTAACTGTGTGATCGTGACTGTGGGATCGTGATTGTGGGTTTGTGACTGTGTGATTGTGTGATCGTGATTGTGGGTTTGTGACTGTGTGATTGTGTGATTGTGATTGTGTGATCGTGACTGTGATTGTGTGATTGTGATTGTGTGATTGTGATTGTGTGATTGTGATTGTGTGATTGTGATTGTGTGATCGTGATTGTGTGATCGTGATAGTGTGATCGTGATTGTGTGATCGTGATTGTGTGATCGTGATTGTGTGATCGTGATTGTGTGATCGTGATTGTGTGATCGTGATTGAGTGATCGTGATTGTGTGATCGTGATTGTGTGATCGTGATTGTGTGATCGTGATTGTGTGATTGTGATTGTGTGATTGTGATTGTGGAATTGTGATTGTGTGATTGTGTGATCGTGATTGTGCGATCGTGATTGTGTGATGGTGAATGTGTGATCGTGATTGTGAGATTGTGACTGTGTGATTGTGTGATCGTAACTGTGTGATCGTGACTGTGGGATCGTGATTGTGGGTTTGTGACTGTGTGATTGTGTGATTGTGATTGTGTGATTGTGATTGTGTGATTGTGGTTGTGTGATTGTGATTGTGTGATTGCGATTGTGTGATTGCGATTGTGTGATTGCGATTGTGTGATTGCGATTGTGTGATTGTGACTGTGTGGTCGTGATTGTGTGATCGTGATTGTGTGATAGTGATTGTGTGATAGTGATTGTGTGATCGTGATTGCGTGATCGTGATTGTGTGATCGTGATTGTGTGGTCGTGATTGTGTGGCTGTGTGATTGTGACTGTGTGATCGTGATTGTGTGATCGTGATTGTGTGATTGTGATTGTGATTTTGATTGTGTGACTGTGTTATTGTGATTGTGTGATCGTAACTGTGTGATCGTGACTGTGGGATCGTGATTGTGGGTTTGTGACTGTGTGATTGTGTGATTGTGATTGTGTGATTGTGATTGTGTGATTGTGATTGTGTGATTGTGGTTGTGTGATTGTGATTGTGTGATTGCGATTGTGTGATTGCGATTGTGTGATTGCGATTGTGTGATTGCGATTGTGTGATTGTGACTGTGTGGTCGTGATTGTGTGATCGTGATTGTGGGATTGTGATTGTGTGATCGTGATTGAGTGATCGTGATTGTGTGATCGTGATTGTGTGATTGTGATTGTGATTGTGATTGTGTGACTGTGTTATTGTGATTGTGTGATCGTGACTGTGTGATCGTGTTTGTGTGATCGTGATTGTGTGATCGTGATTGTGTGATCGTGATTGTGTGATCGTGATTGTGTGATAGTGATTGTGCGATTGTGTGATCGTGATTGTGTGATCGTGATTGTGTGATCGAGATTGTGTGATCGTGATTGTGTGATAGTGATTGTGTGATAGTGATTGTGTGATCGTGATTGCGTGATCGTGATTGTGTGATCGTGATTGTGTGGTCGTGATTGTGTGACTGTGTGATTGTGACTGTGTGATCGTGATTGTGTGATCGTGATTGTGTGATTGTGATTGTGATTTTGATTGTGTGACTGTGTTATTGTGATTGTGTGATCGTAACTGTGTGATCGTGACTGTGGGATCGTGATTGTGGGTTTGTGACTGTGTGATTGTGTGATTGTGATTGTGTGATCGTGACTGTGATTGTGTGATTGTGATTGTGATTGTGATTGTGATTATGACTGTGTGACTGTGTGATTGTGATTGTGTGACTGTGATTGTGATTGTGATTGTGATTATGATTGTGTGACTGTGTGATTGTGATTGTGTGACTGTGATTGTGTGATCGTGACTGTGATTGTGTGATTGTGATTGTGATTGTGACTGTGATTGTGATTGTGTGACTGTGTGATTGTGATTGTGTGACTGTGATAGTGTGATCGTGATAGTGTGGTCGTGATTGTGTGATCGTGATTGTGGGATTGTGACTGTGTGATTGTGTGGTTGTGGTTGTGTGATTGTGATTGTGTGACTGTGATTGTGTGATTGTGATTGTGGGATTGTGATTGCGATTGTGTGATTGTGACTGTGTGGTTGTGATTGTGTGATCGTGATTGTGGGATTGTGACTGTGTGATTGTGTGGTTGTGGTTGTATGATCGTGATTGTGTGATGGTGATTGTGTGATCGTGATTGTGTGATCGTGATTGTGTGATCGTGATTGTGTGATTGTAATTGTGTGATAGTGATTGTGTGATTGTGATTGTGTGATTGTGATTGCGTGATTGTGATTGTGTGATCGTGATTGTGTGACTGTGATTGTGTGATTGTGATTGTGGGATTGTGATTGTGGGATTGTGATAGTGTGATTGTGTGATCGTGATTATGCGATCGTGATTGTGTGATCGTGATTGTGTGATTGTGATTGTGATTGTGATTGTGTGATCGTGATTGTGTGATCGTGATTGTGTGATAGTGATTGTGTGATAGTGATTGTGTGATCGTGATTGTGTGAGCGTGATTGTGTCGTCGTAATTGTGTGATCGTGATTGTGTGATCGCAATTGTGGGATTGTGACTGTGTGATTGTGTGATTGTGATTGTGTGACTGTGTGATTGTGATTGTGTGATCGTGATTGTGTGACTGTGATTGTGTGGTTGTGATTTTGGGATTGTGATTGTGTGATTGAGGTTGTGTGATTGTGGTTGTGTGATTGTGATTGTGTGATAGTGATTGTGGGATTGTGACTGTGTTATTGTGTGATTGTGATTGTGATAGTGTGACTGTGAGATCGTGAATGTGTGATCGTGATTGTGTGATCGTGATTGTGTGATAGTGATTGTGTGATTGTGTGATCGTGATTGTGTGATCGTGATTGTGTGATCGTGATTGTGTGATCGTGATTGTGTGATAGTGATTGTGTGATAGTGATTGTGTGATCGTGATTGCGTGATCGTGATTGTGTGATCGTGATTGTGTGATCGTGATTGTGTGACTGTGTGATTGTGACTGTGTGATCGTGATTGTGTGATCGTGATTGTGTGATTGTGATTGTGATTGTGTGACTGTGTTATTGTGATTGTGTGATCGTGACTGTGTGATCGTGTTTGTGTGATCGTGATTGTGGGTTTGTGACTGTGTGATTGTGTGATTGTGATTGTGTGATCGTGATTGTGTGATTGTGATTGTGTGATTGTGATTGTGATTGTGATTGTGATTGTGATTGTGTGATTGTGATTGTGTGATTATGATTGTGTGATTGTGATTGTGTGATTGTGATTGTGTGATTGTGATTGTGTGATTGTGATTGTGTGATTGTGATTGTGTGATCGTGATTGTGTGATCGTGATTGTGTGATCGTGATTGTGTGATCGTGATTGTGTGAGCGTGATTGTGTGATAGTGATTGTGTGATAGTGATTGTGTGATCGTGATTGCGTGATCGTGATTGTGTGATCGTGATTGTGTGACTGTGTGAGTGTGACTGTGTGATCGTGATTGTGTGATCGTGATTGTGTGATTGTGATTGTGATTGTGATTGTGTGACTGTGTTATTGTGATTGTGTGATCGTGACTGTGTGATCGTGTTTGTGTGATCCTGATTGTGGGTTTGTGAATGTGTGATTGTGTGATTGTGATTGTGTGATCGTGATTGTGTGATTGTGATTGTGTGATTGTGATTGTGATTGTGATTGTGTGATTGTGATTGTGTGATTGTGATTGTGTGATTGTGATTGTGTGATCGTGATTGTGCGATCGTGATTGTGCGATCGTGATTGTGTGATCGTGATTGTGTGATCGTGATTGTGTGATCGTGATTGTGATTGTGATTGTGTGATCGTGATTGTGGGATCGTGATTGTGCGATCGTGATTGTGCGATCGTGATTGTGCGATCGTGATTGTGCGATCGTGATTGTGCGATCGTGATTGTGTCATTGTAATTGTGTGATCGTGATTGTGTGATCGTGATTGTGTGATCGTGATTGTGTGATCGTGATTGTGGGATCGTGATTGTGCGATCGTGATTGCGCGATCGCGATTGCGCGATCGCGATTGGGCGATCGCGATTGTGCGATTGCGATTGTGTGATTGTGATGGTGTGATAGTGATTGTGGGATTGTGACTGTGTTATTGTGTGATTGTGATTGTGATTGTGTGATTGTGTGATCGTGATTGTGTGATCGTGATTGTGTGATCGTGATTGTGTGATCGTGATTGTGTGATCGTGATTGTGTGATAGTGATTGTGCGATTGTGTGATCGTGATTGTGTGATCGTGATTGTGTGATCGAGATTGTGTGATCGTGATTGTGTGATAGTGATTGTGTGATAGTGATTGTCTGATCGTGATTGCGTGATCGTGATTGTGTGATCGTGATTGTGTGGTCGTGATTGTGTGACTGTGTGATTGTGACTGTGTGATCGTGATTGTGTGATCGTGATTGTGTGATTGTGATTGTGATTTTGATTGTGTGACTGTGTTATTGTGATTGTGTGATCGTAACTGTGTGATCGTGACTGTGGGATCGTGATTGTGGGTTTGTGACTGTGTGATTGTGTGATTGTGATTGTGTGATTGTGATTGTGTGATTGTGATTGTGTGATTGTGATTGTGTGATTGTGATTGTGTGATTGTGATTGTGTGATTGTGATTGTGTGATTGTGATTGTGTGATTGTGATTGTGTGATTGTGATTGTGTGATTGTGATTGTGTGATTGTGATTGTGTGATTGTGATTGTGTGATCGTGATTGTGTGATCGTGATAGTGTGATCGTGATTGTGTGATCGTGATTGTGTGATCGTGATTGTGTGATCGTGATTGTGTGATCGTGATTGTGTGATCGTGATTGAGTGATCGTGATTGTGTGATCGTGATTGTGTGATCGTGATTGTGTGATCGTGATTGTGTGATTGTGATTGTGTGATTGTGATTGTGGAATTGTGATTGTGTGATTGTGTGATCGTGATTGTGCGATCGTGATTGTGTGATGGTGATTGTGTGATCGTGATTGTGAGATTGTGACTGTGTGATTGTGTGATCGTAACTGTGTGATCGTGACTGTGGGATCGTGATTGTGGGTTTGTGACTGTGTGATTGTGTGATTGTGATTGTGTGATTGTGATTGTGTGATTGTGATTGTGTGATTGTGGTTGTGTGATTGTGATTGTGTGATTGCGATTGTGTGATTGCGATTGTGTGATTGCGATTGTGTGATTGCGATTGTGTGATTGTGACTGTGTGGTCGTGATTGTGTGATCGTGATTGTGTGATAGTGATTGTGTGATAGTGATTGTGTGATCGTGATTGCGTGATCGTGATTGTGTGATCGTGATTGTGTGGTCGTGATTGTGTGACTGTGTGATTGTGACTGTGTGATCGTGATTGTGTGATCGTGATTGTGTGATTGTGATTGTGATTGTGATTTTGATTGTGTGACTGTGTTATTGTGATTGTGTGATCGTAACTGTGTGATCGTGACTGTGGGATCGTGATTGTGGGTTTGTGACTGTGTGATTGTGTGATTGTGATTGTGTGATTGTGATTGTGTGATTGTGGTTGTGTGATTGTGATTGTGTGATTGCGATTGTGTGATTGCGATTGTGTGATTGCGATTGTGTGATTGCGATTGTGTGATTGTGACTGTGTGGTCGTGATTGTGTGATCGTGATTGTGGGATTGTGATTGTGTGATCGTGATTGAGTGATCGTGATTGTGTGATCGTGATTGTGTGATTGTGATTGTGATTGTGATTGTGTGACTGTGTTATTGTGATTGTGTGATCGTGACTGTGTGATCGTGTTTGTGTGATCGTGATTGTGTGATCGTGATTGTGTGATCGTGATTGTGTGATCGTGATTGTGTGATAGTGATTGTGCGATTGTGTGATCGTGATTGTGTGATCGTGATTGTGTGATCGAGATTGTGTGATCGTGATTGTGTGATAGTGATTGTGTGATAGTGTTATTGTGATTGTGTGATCGTAACTGTGTGATCGTGACTGTGGGATCGTGATTGTGGGTTTGTGACTGTGTGATTGTGTGATTGTGATTGTGTGATCGTGACTGTGATTGTGTGATTGTGATTGTGATTGTGATTGTGATTATGACTGTGTGACTGTGTGATTGTGATTGTGTGACTGTGATTGTGATTGTGATTGTGATTATGATTGTGTGACTGTGTGATTGTGATTGTGTGACTGTGATTGTGTGATCGTGACTGTGATTGTGTGATTGTGATTGTGATTGTGACTGTGATTGTGATTGTGTGACTGTGTGATTGTGATTGTGTGACTGTGATAGTGTGATCGTGATAGTGTGGTCGTGATTGTGTGATCGTGATTGTGGGATTGTGACTGTGTGATTGTGTGGTTGTGGTTGTGTGATTGTGATTGTGTGACTGTGATTGTGTGATTGTGATTGTGGGATTGTGATTGCGATTGTGTGATTGTGACTGTGTGGTTGTGATTGTGTGATCGTGATTGTGGGATTGTGACTGTGTGATTGTGTGGTTGTGGTTGTATGATCGTGATTGTGTGATGGTGATTGTGTGATCGTGATTGTGTGATCGTGATTGTGTGATCGTGATTGTGTGATTGTAATTGTGTGATTGTGATTGTGTGATTGTGATTGTGTGATTGTGATTGCGTGATTGTGATTGTGTGATCGTGATTGTGTGACTGTGATTGTGTGATTGTGATTGTGGGATTGTGATTGTGGGATTGTGATAGTGTGATTGTGTGATCGTGATTATGCGATCGTGATTGTGTGATCGTGATTGTGTGATTGTGATTGTGATTGTGATTGTGTGATCGTGATTGTGTGATCGTGATTGTGTGATAGTGATTGTGTGATAGTGATTGTGTGATCGTGATTGTGTGAGCGTGATTGTGTCGTCGTAATTGTGTGATCGTGATTGTGTGATCGCAATTGTGGGATTGTGACTGTGTGATTGTGTGATTGTGATTGTGTGACTGTGTGATTGTGATTGTGTGATCGTGATTGTGTGACTGTGATTGTGTGGTTGTGATTTTGGGATTGTGATTGCGTGATTGAGGTTGTGTGATTGTGGTTGTGTGATTGTGATTGTGTGATAGTGATTGTGGGATTGTGACTGTGTTATTGTGTGATTGTGATTGTGATAGTGTGACTGTGAGATCGTGAATGTGTGATCGTGATTGTGTGATCGTGATTGTGTGATAGTGATTGTGTGATTGTGTGATCGTGATTGTGTGATCGTGATTGTGTGATCGTGATTGTGTGATAGTGATTGTGTGATAGTGATTGTGTGATCGTGATTGCGTGATCGTGATTGTGTGATCGTGATTGTGTGATCGTGATTGTGTGACTGTGTGATTGTGACTGTGTGATCGTGATTGTGTGATCGTGATTGTGTGATTGTGATTGTGATTGTGTGACTGTGTTATTGTGATTGTGTGATCGTGACTGTGTGATCGTGTTTGTGTGATCGTGATTGTGGGTTTGTGACTGTGTGATTGTGTGATTGTGATTGTGTGATCGTGATTGTGTGATTGTGATTGTGTGATTGTGATTGTGATTGTGATTGTGATTGTGTGATTGTGATTGTGTGATTATGATTGTGTGATTGTGATTGTGTGATTGTGATTGTGTGATTGTGATTGTGTGATCGTGATTGTGTGATCGTGATTGTGTGATCGTGATTGTGTGATCGTGATTGTGTGAGCGTGATTGTGTGATAGTGATTGTGTGATAGTGATTGTGTGATCGTGATTGCGTGATCGTGATTGTGTGATCGTGATTGTGTGACTGTGTGAGTGTGACTGTGTGATCGTGATTGTGTGATCGTGATTGTGTGATTGTGATTGTGATTGTGATTGTGTGACTGTGTTATTGTGATTGTGTGATCGTGACTGTGTGATCGTGTTTGTGTGATCGTGATTGTGGGTTTGTGACTGTGTGATTGTGTGATTGTGATTGTGTGATCGTGATTGTGTGATTGTGATTGTGTGATTGTGATTGTGATTGTGATTGTGTGATTGTGATTGTGTGATTGTGATTGTGTGATTGTGATTGTGTGATCGTGATTGTGCGATCGTGATTGTGCGATCGTGATTGTGTGATCGTGATTGTGTGATCGTGATTGTGTGATCGTGATTGTGATTGTGATTGTGTGATCGTGATTGTGGGATCGTGATTGTGCGATCGTGATTGTGCGATCGTGATTGTGCGATCGTGATTGTGCGATCGTGATTGTGCGATCGTGATTGTGTCATTGTAATTGTGTGATCGTGATTGTGTGATCGTGATTGTGTGATCGTGATTGTGTGATCGTGATTGTGGGATCGTGATTGTGCGATCGTGATTGCGCGATCGCGATTGCGCGATCGCGATTGGGCGATCGCGATTGTGCGATTGCGATTGTGTGATTGTGATGGTGTGATAGTGATTGTGGGATTGTGACTGTGTTATTGTGTGATTGTGATTGTGATTGTGTGATTGTGTGATCGTGATTGTGTGATCGTGATTGTGTGATCGTGATTGTGTGATCGTGATTGTGTGATCGTGATTGTGTGATAGTGATTGTGCGATTGTGTGATCGTGATTGTGTGATCGTGATTGTGTGATCGAGATTGTGTGATCGTGATTGTGTGATAGTGATTGTGTGATAGAGATTGTGTGATCGTGATTGCGTGATCGTGATTGTGTGATCGTGATTGTGTGGTCGTGATTGTGTGACTGTGTGATTGTGACTGTGTGATCGTGATTGTGTGATCGTGATTGTGTGATTGTGATTGTGATTTTGATTGTGTGACTGTGTTATTGTGATTGTGTGATCGTAACTGTGTGATCGTGACTGTGGGATCGTGATTGTGGGTTTGTGACTGTGTGATTGTGTGATTGTGATTGTGTGATTGTGATTGTGTGATTGTGATTGTGTGATTGTGATTGTGTGATTGTGATTGTGTGATTGTGATTGTGTGATTGTGATTGTGTGATTGTGATTGTGTGATTGTGATTGTGTGATCGTGATTGTGTGATCGTGATAGTGTGATCGTGATTGTGTGATCGTGATTGTGTGATCGTGATTGTGTGATCGTGATTGTGTGATCGTGATTGTGTGATCGTGATTGAGTGATCGTGATTGTGTGATCGTGATTGTGTGATCGTGATTGTGTGATCGTGATTGTGTGATTGTGATTGTGTGATTGTGATTGTGGAATTGTGATTGTGTGATTGTGTGATCGTGATTGTGCGATCGTGATTGTGTGATGGTGATTGTGTGATCGTGATTGTGAGATTGTGACTGTGTGATTGTGTGATCGTAACTGTGTGATCGTGACTGTGGGATCGTGATTGTGGGTTTGTGACTGTGTGATTGTGTGATTGTGATTGTGTGATTGTGATTGTGTGATTGTGGTTGTGTGATTGTGATTGTGTGATTGCGATTGTGTGATTGCGATTGTGTGATTGCGATTGTGTGATTGCGATTGTGTGATTGTGACTGTGTGGTCGTGATTGTGTGATCGTGATTGTGGGATTGTGACTGTGTGGTTGTGTGATCGTGATTGTGTGATCGTGATTGTGTGATCGTGATTGTGTGATCGTGATTGGGTGATCGTGATTGGGTGATCGTGATTGGGTGATCGTGATTGTGGGATTGTGACTGTGCGATTGTGTGATTGTGATTGTGTGACTGTGTTATTGTGTGATTGTGATTGTGATTGTGTGACTGTGAGATCGTGATTGTGTGATCGTGATTGTGTGATCGTGATTGTGTGATCGTGATTGTGTGATCGTGATTGTGTGATAGTGATTGTGTGATTGTGTGATCGTGATTGTGTGATAGTGATTGTGTGATAGTGATTGTGTGATCGTGATTGCGTGATCGTGATTGTGTGATCGTGATTGTGTGATCGTGATTGTGTGACGGTGTGATCGTGATTGTGTGATCGTGATTGTGTGATCGTGATTGTGTGATCGTGATTGTGTGATCGTGATTGTGTGATCGTGATTGAGTGATAGTGATTGTGTGATTGTGATTGTGTGATCGTGATTGTGTGATCGTGATTGTGTGATTGTGATTGTGTGATTGTGATTATGGAATTGTGATTGTGTGATTGTGTGATCGTGATTGTGTGATCGTGATTGTGTGATCGTGATTGTGTGATCGTGATTGTGTGATCGTGATTGTGTGATCGTGATTGTGATTGTGATTGTGTGATCGTGATTGTGCGATCGTGATTGTGCGATCGTGATTGTGCGATCGTGATTGTGCGATCGTGATTGTGCGATCGTGATTGTGCGATCGTGATTGTGTCATTGTAATTGTGTGATCGTGATTGTGTGATCGTGATTGTGTGATCGTGATTGTGTGATCGTGATTGTGTGATCGTGATTGTGTGATCGTGATTGTGGGATCGTGATTGTGCGATCGCGATTGTGCGATTGCGATTGTGCGATTGCGATTGTGCGATTGCGATTGTGCGATTGCGATTGTGCGATTGCGATTGTGTGATTGTGATGGTGTGATAGTGATTGTGGGATTGTGACTGTGTTATTGTGTGATTGTGATTGTGATTGTGTGACTGTGAGATCGTGATTGTGTGATCGTGATTGTTTGATCGTGATTGTGTGATCGTGATTGTGCGATCGTGATTGTGTGATGGTGATTGTGTGATCGTGATTGTGAGATTCTGATTGTGTGATTGTGTGATCGTAACTGTGTGATCGTGACTGTGGGATCGTGATTGTGGGTTTGTGACTGTGTGATTGTGTGATTGTGATTGTGTGATTGTGGTTGTGTGATTGTGGTTGTGTGATTGTGGTTGTGTGATTGTGGTTGTGTGATTGTGGTTGTGTGATTGCGATTGTGTGATTGCGATTGTGTGATTGCGATTGTGTGATTAGGATTGTGTGATTGCGATTGTGTGATTGCGATTGTGTGATTGCGATTGTGTGATTGCGATTGTGTGATTGCGATTGTGTGATTGCGATTGTGTGATTGCGATTGTGTGATTGCGATTGTGTGATTGCGATTGTGTGATTGCGATTGTGTGATTAGGATTGTGTGATTGCGATTGTGTGATTGCGATTGTGTGATTGCGATTGTGTGATTGCGATTGTGTGATTGCGATTGTGTGATTGCGATTGTGTGATTGCGATTGTGTGATTGAGATTGTGTGATTGCGATTGTGTGATTGCGATAGTGTGATTGCGATTGTGTGATTGCGATTGTGTGATTGCGATTGTGTGATTGCGATTGTGTGATTGCGATTGTGTGATTGCGATTGTGTAATTGCGATTGTGTGATTGCGATTGTGTGATTGCGATTGTGTGATTGCGATTGTGTGATTCCGATTGTGTGATTGCGATTGTGTGATTGCGATTGTGTGATTGCCATTGTGTGATTGCGATTGTGTGATTGTGATTGTGTGATAGTGATTGTGGGATTGTGACTGTGTTATTGTGTGATTGTGATTGTGATTGTGTGACTGTGAGATCGTGATTGTGTGATCGTGATTGTGTGATCGTCATTGTGTGATAGTGATTGTGTGATTGTGTGATCGTGATTGGGTGATCGTGATTGTGTGATTGTGTGATTGTGATTGTGCGATCGTGATTGTGTGATGGTGATTGTGTGATCGTGATTGTGAGATTGTGACTGTGTGATTGTGTGATCGTAACTGTGTGATCGTGACTGTGGGATCGTGATTGTGGGTTTGTGACTGTGCGATTGTGTGATTGTGATTGTGTGATTGTGATCGTGTGATTGTGATCGTGTGATTGTGATTGTGTGATTGTGATTGTGTGATTGTGATTGTGTGATTGTGATTGTGTGATTGTGATTGTGTGATTGTGATTGTGTGATTGTGGTTGTGTGATTGTGGTTGTGTGATTGTGATCGTGATTGTGTGATTGTGATCCTGATTGTGATTGTGATTGTGATTGTGTGATTGTGATTGTGTGATTGTGATTGTGTGATTGTGATTGTGTGATTGTGATTGTGTGATTGTGATTGTGTGATCGTGATTGTGTGGTCGTGATTGTGTGATCGTGATTGTGTGATCGTGATTGTGTGATCGTGATTGTGTGATCGTGATTGTGTGATGGTGATTGTGTGATGGTGATTGTGTGATCGTGATTGTGTGATCGAGATTGTGTGATCGTGATTGTGTGATCGTGATTGTGTGATCGTGATTGTGTGATAGTGATGGTGTGATTGTGATTGTGTGATTGTGGTTGTGTGATTGTGATTGTGTGATTGCGATTGTGTGATTGTGATTGTGTGATTGTGATTGTGTGATTGTGATTGTCTGATCGTGATTGTGTGACTGTGATTGTGTGATTGTGATTGTGGGATTGTGATTGTGGGATTGTGATAGTGTGATGGTGTGATCGTGATTTTGCGATCGTGATTGTGTGATCGTGATTGTGTGATTGTGATTGTGTGATTGTGATTGTGATTGTGATTGTGTGATCGTGATTGTGTGATCGTGATTGTGTGATAGTGATTGTGTGATAGTGATTGTGTGATCGTGATTGTGTGAGCGTGATTGTGTCGTCGTAATTGTGTGATCGTGATTGTGTGATCGCAATTGTGGGATTGTGACTGTGTGATTGTGTGATTGTGATTGTGTGACTGTGTGATTGTGATTGTGTGATCGTGATTGTGTGGCTGTGATTGTGTGGTTGTGATTTTGGGATTGTGATTGTGTGATTGAGGTTGTGTGATTGTGGTTGTGTGATTGCGATTGTGTGATTGCGATTGTGTGATTAGGATTGTGTGATTGCGATTGTGTGATTGCGATTGTGTGATTGCGATTGTGTGATTGCGATTGTGTGATTGCGATTGTGTGATTGCGATTGTGTGATTGCGATTGTGTGATTGCGATTGTGTGATTGCGATTGTGTGATTGCGATTGTGTGATTGCGATTGTGTGATTAGGATTGTGTGATTGCGATTGTGTGATTGCGATTGTGTGATTGCGATTGTGTGATTGCGATTGTGTGATTGCGATTGTGTGATTGCGATTGTGTGATTGCGATTGTGTGATTGAGATTGTGTGATTGCGATTGTGTGATTGCGATAGTGTGATTGCGATTGTGTGATTGCGATTGTGTGATTGCGATTGTGTGATTGCGATTGTGTGATTGCGATTGTGTGATTGCGATTGTGTAATTGCGATTGTGTGATTGCGAATGTGTGATTGCGATTGTGTGATTGCGATTGTGTGATTCCGATTGTGTGATTGCGATTGTGTGATTGCGATTGTGTGATTGCGATTGTGTGATTGCGATTGTGTGATTGTGATTGTGTGATAGTGATTGTGGGATTGTGACTGTGTTATTGTGTGATTGTGATTGTGATTGTGTGACTGTGAGATCGTGATTGTGTGATCGTGATTGTGTGATCGTGATTGTGTGATCGTCATTGTGTGATAGTGATTGTGTGATTGTGTGATCGTGATTGGGTGATCGTGATTGTGTGATTGTGTGATTGTGATTGTGCGATCGTGATTGTGTGATGGTGATTGTGTGATCGTGATTGTGAGATTGTGACTGTGTGATTGTGTGATCGTAACTGTGTGATCGTGACTGTGGGATCGTGATTGTGGGTTTGTGACTGTGTGATTGTGTGATTGTGATTGTGTGATTGTGATCGTGTGATTGTGATCGTGTGATTGTGATTGTGTGATTGTGATTGTGTGATTGTGATTGTGTGATTGTGATTGTGTGATTGTGATTGTGTGATTGTGATTGTGTGATTGTGGTTGTGTGATTGTGGTTGTGTGATTGTGATCGTGATTGTGTGATTGTGATCCTGATTGTGATTGTGATTGTGATTGTGTGATTGTGATTGTGTGATTGTGATTGTGTGATTGTGATTGTGTGATTGTGATTGTGTGATCGTGATTGTGTGGTCGTGATTGTGTGATCGTGATTGTGTGATCGTGATTGTGTGATCGTGATTGTGTGATCGTGATTGTGTGATGGTGATTGTGTGATGGTGATTGTGTGATCGTGATTGTGTGATCGAGATTGTGTGATCGTGATTGTGTGATCGTGATTGTGTGATCGTGATTGTGTGATAGTGATGGTGTGATTGTGATTGTGTGATTGTGGTTGTGTGATTGTGATTGTGTGATTGCGATTGTGTGATTGTGATTGTGTGATTGTGATTGTGTGATTGTGATTGTGTGATTGTGATTGTCTGATCGTGATTGTGTGACTGTGATTGTGTGATTGTGATTGTGGGATTGTGATTGTGGGATTGTGATAGTGTGATGGTGTGATCGTGATTTTGCGATCGTGATTGTGTGATCGTGATTGTGTGATTGTGATTGTGATTGTGATTGTGTGATCGTGATTGTGTGATCGTGATTGTGTGATAGTGATTGTGTGATAGTGATTGTGTGATCGTGATTGTGTGAGCGTGATTGTGTCGTCGTAATTGTGTGATCGTGATTGTGTGATCGCAATTGTGGGATTGTGACTGTGTGATTGTGTGATTGTGATTGTGTGACTGTGTGATTGTGATTGTGTGATCGTGATTGTGTGACTGTGATTGTGTGGTTGTGATTTTGGGATTGTGATTGTGTGATTGAGGTTGTGTGATTGTGGTTGTGTGATTGTGATTGTGTGATTGTGATTGTGTGATTGTGATTGTGTGATTGTGATTGTGTGATTGTGATTGTGTGATTGTGATTGTGTGATTGTGATTGTGTGATTGTGATTGTGTGATTGTGATTGTGTGATTGTGATTGTGTGATTGTGATTGTGTGATTGTGATTGTGTGATTGTGATTGTGTGATTGTGATTGTGTGATTGTGATTGTGTGATTGTGATTGTGGGATTGTGATTGTGTGATTGTGATTGTGTGATTGTGATTGTGTGATTGTGATTGTGTGATTGTGATTGTGTGATTGTGATTGTGTGATCGTGATTGTGTGATCGTGATTGTGTGAGCGTGATTGTGTGATAGTGATTGTGTGATAGTGATTGTGTGATAGTGATTGTGTGATCGTGATTGCGTGATCGTGATTGTGTGATCGTGATTGTGTGACTGTGTGATTGTGACTGTGTGATCGTGATTGTGTGATCGTGATTGTGTGATTGTGATTGTGATTGTGATTGTGTGACTGTGTTATTGTGATTGTGTGATCGTGACTGTGTGATCGTGTTTGTGTGATCGTGATTGTGGGTTTGTGACTGTGTGATTGTGTGATTGTGATTGTGTGATCGTGATTGTGTGATTGTGATTGTGTGATTGTGATTGTGATTGTGATTGTGATTGTGATTGTGATTGTGTGACTGTGTGATTGTGATTGTGTGACTGTGATTGTGTGATCGTGATAGTGTGGTCGTGATTGTGTGATCGTGATTGTGGGATTGTGACTGTGTGATTGTGTGGTTGTGGTTGTGTGATTGTGATTGTGTGACTGTGATTGTGTGATTGTGAATGTGGGATTGTGATTGCGATTGTGTGATTGTGACTGTGTGGTCGTGATAGTGTGATCGTGATTGTGGGATTGTGACTGTGCGATTGTGTGGTTGTGGTTGTATGATCGTGATTGTGTGATCGTGATTGTGTGACCGTGATTGTGTGACCGTGATTGTGTGATCGCGATTGTGTGATCGCGATTGTGTGATCGCGATTGTGTGATCGCGATTGTGTGATCGCGATTGTATGATCGCGATTGTGTGATCGCGATTGTGTGATCGCGATTGTGTGATCGCGATTGTGTGATTGCGATTGTGTGAATGCGATTGTGTGATTGCGATTGTGTGATTGCGATTGTGTGATTGCGATTGTGTGATTGTGATTGTGTGATAGTGATTGTGGGATTGTGACTGTGTTATTGTGTGATTGTGATTGTGATTGTGTGACTGTGAGATCGTGATTGTGTGATCGTGATTGTGTGATCGTGATTGTGTGATCGTGATTGTGTGATCGTGATTGTGTGATCGTGATTGTGTGATAGTGATTGTGTGATTGTGTGATCGTGATTGTGTGATCGTGATTGTGTGATCGTGATTGTGTGATAGTGATTGTGTGATAGTGATTGTGTGATCGTGATTGCGTGATCGTGATTGTGTGATTGCGATTGTGTGAATGCGATTGTGTGATTGCGATTGTGTGATTGCGATAGTGTGATTGCGATTGTGTGATTGTGATTGTGTGATAGTGATTGTGGGATTGTGACTGTGTTATTGTGTGATTGTGATTGTGATTGTGTGACTGTGAGATCGTGATTGTGTGATCGTGATTGTGTGATCGTGATTGTGTGATCGTGATTGTGTGATCGTGATTGTGTGATAGTGATTGTGTGATTGTGTGATCGTGATTGTGTGATAGTGATTGTGTGATAGTGATTGTGTGATCGTGATTGCGTGATCGTGATTGTGTGATCGTGATTGTGTGATCGTGATTGTGTGACTGTGTGATCGTGATTGTGTGATCGTGATTGTGTGATCGTGATTGTGTGATCGTGATTGTGTGATCGTGATTGTGTGATCGTGATTGTGTGATCGTGATTGTGTGATCGTGATTGAGTGATCGTGATTGTGTGATCGTGATTGTGTGATCGTGATTGTGTGATCGTGATTGTGTGATTGTGATTGTGTGATTGTGATTATGGAATTGTGGTTGTGTGATTGTGTGATCGTGATTGTGCGATCGTGATTGTGTGATGGTGATTGTGTGATCGTGATTGTGAGATTCTGACTGTGTGATTGTGTGATCGTAACTGTGTGATCGTGACTGTGGGATCGTGATTGTGGGTTTGTGACTGTGTGATTGTGTGATTGTGATTGTGTGATTGTGGTTGTGTGATTGTGGTTGTGTGATTGTGGTTGTGTGATTGTGGTTGTGTGATTGTGGTTGTGTGATTGCGATTGTGTGATTGCGATTGTGTGATTGCGATTGTGTGATTGCGATTGTGTGATTGCGATTGTGTGATTGCGATTGTGTGATTGCGATTGTGTGATTGCGATTGTGTGATTGCGATTGTGTGATTGCGATTGTGTGATTGCGATAGTGTGATTGCGATTGTGTGATTGCGATAGTGTGATTGCGATAGTGTGATTGCGATTGTGTGATTGCGATTGTGTGATTGCGATTGTGTGATTGCGATTGTGTGATTGCGATTGTGTGATTGCGATTGTGTGATTGCGATTGTGTGATTGCGATTGTGTGATTCCGATTGTGTGATTGCGATTGTGTGATTGCGATTGTGTGATTGCGATTGTGTGATTGCGATTGTGTGATTGTGATTGTGTGATAGTGATTGTGGGATTGTGACTGTGTTATTGTGTGATTGTGATTGTGATTGTGTGACTGTGAGATCGTGATTGTGTGATCGCGATTGTGTGATCGCGATTGTGTGATCGCGATTGTGTGATCGCGATTGTGTGAATGCGATTGTGTGATTGCGATTGTGTGATTGCGATTGTGTGATTGCGATTGTGTGATTGTGATTGTGTGATAGTGATTGTGGGATTGTGACTGTGTTATTGTGTGATCGTGATTGTGATTGTGTGACTGTGAGATCGTGATTGTGTGATCGTGATTGTGTGATCGTGATTGTGTGATCGTGATTGTGTGATAGTGATTGTGTGATAGTGATTGTGTGATCGTGATTGCGTGATCGTGATTGTGTGATATTGATTGTGTGACTGTGTGATTGTGATTGTGTGATTGTGATTGTGTGATCGTGATTGTGTGATCGTGATTGTGTGATCGTGATTGTGTGATCGTGATTGTGTGAGCGTGATTGTGTGATAGTGATTGTGTGATAGTGATTGTGTGATAGTGATTGTGTGATCGTGATTGCGTGATCGTGATTGTGTGATCGTGATTGTGTGACTGTGTGATTGTGACTGTGTGATCGTGATTGTGTGATCGTGATTGTGTGATTGTGATTGTGATTGTGATTGTGTGACTGTGTTATTGTGATTGTGTGATCGTGACTGTGTGATCGTGTTTGTGTGATCATGATTGTGGGTTTGTGACTGTGTGATTGTGTGATTGTGATTGTGTGATCGTGATTGTGTGATTGTGATTGTGTGATTGTGATTGTGATTGTGATTGTGATTGTGATTGTGATTGTGATTGTGATTGTGATTGTGATTGTGATTGTGATTGTGTGACTGTGTGATTGTGATTGTGTGACTGTGAGATCGTGATTGTGTGATCGTGATTGTGTGATCGTGATTGTGTGATCGTGATTGTGTGATAGTGATTGTGTGATTGTGTGATCGTGATTGTGTGATAGTGATTGTGTGATAGTGATTGTGTGATCGTGATTGCGTGATCGTGATTGTGTGATCGTGATTGTGTGATCGTGATTGTGTGACTGTGTGATCGTGATTGTGTGATCGTGATTGTGTGATCGTGATTGTGTGATCGTGATTGTGTGATCGTGATTGTGTGATCGTGATTGTGTGATCGTGATTGTGTGATCGTGATTGAGTGATCGTGATTGTGTGATCGTGATTGTGTGATCGTGATTGTGTGATCGTGATTGTGTGATTGTGATTGTGTGATTGTGATTATGGAATTGTGGTTGTGTGATTGTGTGATCGTGATTGTGCGATCGTGATTGTGTGACGGTGATTGTGTGATCGTGATTGTGAGATTCTGACTGTGTGATTGTGTGATCGTAACTGTGTGATCGTGACTGTGGGATCGTGATTGTGGGTTTGTGACTGTGTGATTGTGTGATTGTGATTGTGTGATTGTGGTTGTGTGATTGTGGTTGTGTGATTGTGGTTGTGTGATTGTGGTTGTGTGATTGTGGTTGTGTGATTGCGATTGTGTGATTGCGATTGTGTGATTGCGATTGTGTGATTGCGATTGTGTGATTGCGATTGTGTGATTGCGATTGTGTGATTGCGATTGTGTGATTGCGATTGTGTGATTGCGATTGTGTGATTGCGATTGTGTGATTGCGATAGTGTGATTGCGATTGTGTGATTGCGATAGTGTGATTGCGATAGTGTGATTGCGATTGTGTGATTGCGATTGTGTGATTGCGATTGTGTGATTGCGATTGTGTGATTGCGATTGTGTGATTGCGATTGTGTGATTGCGATTGTGTGATTGCGATTGTGTGATTCCGATTGTGTGATTGCGATTGTGTGATTGCGATTGTGTGATTGCGATTGTGTGATTGCGATTGTGTGATTGTGATTGTGTGATAGTGATTGTGGGATTGTGACTGTGTTATTGTGTGATTGTGATTGTGATTGTGTGACTGTGAGATCGTGATTGTGTGATCGTGATTGTGTGATCGTGATTGTGTGATCGTGATTGTGTGATAGTGATTGTGTGATTGTGTGATCGTGATTGGGTGATCGTGATTGTGTGATAGTGATTGTGTGATCGTGATTGTGTGATTGTGTGATTGTGATTGTGCGATCGTGATTGTGTGATGGTGATTGTGTGATCGTGATTGTGAGATTGTGACTGTGTGATTGTGTGATCGTAACTGTGTGATCGTGACTGTGGGATCGTGATTGTGGGTTTGTGACTGTGTGATTGTGTGATTGTGAATGTGTGATCGTGATTGTGTGATCGTGATTGTGTGATCGTGATTGTGTGATCGTGATTGTGTGATCGTGATTGTGTGATCGTGATTGAGTGATCATGATTGTGTGATCGTGATTGTGTGATCGTGATTGTGTGATCGTGATTGTGTGATTGTGATTCTGTGATTGTGATTATGGAATTGTGATTGTGTGATTGTGTGATCGTGATTGTGCGATCGTGATTGTGTGATGGTGATTGTGTGATCGTGATTGTGAGATTCTGATTGTGTGATTGTGTGATCGTAACTGTGTGATCGTGACTGTGGGATCGTGATTGTGGGTTTGTGACTGTGGGTTTGTGACTGTGGGTTTGTGACTGTGTGATTGTGTGATTGTGGTTGTGTGATTGTGGTTGTGTGATTGTGGTTGTGTGATTGTGGTTGTGTGATTGTGGTTGTGTGATTGCGATTGTGTGATTGCGATTGTGTGATTGCGATTGTGTGATTGCGATTGTGTGATTGCGATTGTGTGATTGCGATTGTGTGATTGCGATTGTGTGATTGCGATTGTGTGATTGCGATTGTGTGATTGCGATTGTGTGATTGCGATTGTGTGATTGCGATTGTGTGATTGCGATTGTGTGATTGCGATTGTGTGATTGTGATTGTGTGATAGTGATTGTGGGATTGTGACTGTGTTATTGTGTGATTGTGATTGTGATTGTGTGACTGTGAGATCGTGATTGTGTGATCGTGATTGTGTGATCGTGATTGTGTGATCGTGATTGTGTGATCGTGATTGTGTGATAGTGATTGTGTGATTGTGTGATCGTGATTGTGTGATCGTGATTGTGTGATCGTGATTGTGTGATAGTGATTGTGTGATAGTGATTGTGTGATCGTGATTGCGTGATCGTGATTGTGTGATCGTGATTGTGTGGTATTGATTGTGTGACTGTGTGATTGTGATTGTGTGATTGTGATTGTGTGATCGTGATTGTGTGATCGTGATTGTGTGATCGTGATTGTGTGATCGTGATTGTGTGAGCGTGATTGTGTGATAGTGATTGTGTGATAGTGATTGTGTGATAGTGATTGTGTGATCGTGATTGCGTGATCGTGATTGTGTGATAGTGATTGTGTGATCGTGATTGCGTGATCGTGATTGTGTGATCGTGATTGTGTGACTGTGTGATTGTGACTGTGTGATCGTGATTGTGTGATCGTGATTGTGTGATTGTGATTGTGATTGTGATTGTGTGACTGTGTTATTGTGATTGTGTGATCCTGACTGTGTGATCGTGTTCGTGTGATCGTGATTGTGGGTTTGTGACTGTGTGATTGTGTGATTGTGATTGTGTGATCGTGATTGTGTGATTGTGATTGTGTGATTGTGATTGTGATTGTGATTGTGATTGTGATTGTGATTGTGATTGTGATTGTGATTGTGTGACTGTGTGATTGTGATTGTGTGACTGTGATTGTGTGATCGTGATAGTGTGGTCGTGATTGTGTGATCGTGATTGTGGGATTGTGACTGTGGGATTGTGACTGTGTGATTGTGTGGTTGTGGTTGTGATTGTGATTGTGTGACTGTGATTGTGTGATTGTGAATGTGGGATCGTGATTGCGATTGTGTGATTGTGACTGTGTGGTCGTCATAGTGTGATCGTGATTGTGGGATTGTGACTGTGCGATTGTGTGGTTGTGGTTGTATGATCGTGATTGTGTGATCGTGATTGTGTGACCGTGATTGTGTGACCGTGATTGTGTGATCGCGATTGTGTGATCGCGATTGTGTGATCCCGATTGTGTGATCGCGATTGTGTGATCGCGATTGTGTGATCGCGATTGTATGATCGCGATTGTGTGATCGCGATTGTGTGATCGCGATTGTGTGATCGCGATTGTGTGATCGCGATTGTGTGAATGCGATTGTGTGATTGCGATTGTGTGATTGCGATTGTGTGATTGTGATTGTGTGATAGTGATTGTGGGATTGTGACTGTGTTATTGTGTGATTGTGATTGTGATTGTGTGACTGTGAGATCGTGATTGTGTGATCGTGATTGTGTGATCGTGATTGTGTGATCGTGATTGTGTGATCGTGATTGTGTGATCGTGATTGTGTGATAGTGATTGTGTGATTGTGTGATCGTGATTGTGTGATAGTGATTGTGTGATAGTGATTGTGTGATCGTGATTGTGTGATTGTGATTGTGTGATTGTGATTGTGTGATTGTGATTGTGTGATTGTGATTGTGTGATTGTGATTGTGTGATTGTGATTGTGTGATTGTGATTGTGTGATTGTGATTGTGTGATTGTGATTGTGTGATTGTGATTGTGTGATTGTGATTGTGTGATTGTGATTGTGTGATTGTGATTGTGTGATTGTGATTGTGTGATTGTGATTGTGTTTGTGTGACTGTGTGATTGTGTGATTGTGATTGTCTGATAGTGATTGTGTGTGTGTGACTGTGTGATTGTGATTGTGATTGTGATAGTGTGACTGTGTGATCGTGATTTTGCGATCGTGATTGTGTGATCGTGATTGTGTGATTGTGATTGTGATTGTGATTGTGTGATCGTGATTGTGTGATCGTGATTGTGTGATAGTGATTGTGTGATAGTGATTGTGTGATCGTGATTGTCTGAGCGTGATTGTGTCGTCGTCATTGTGTGATCGTGATTGTGTGATCGCAATTGTGGGATTGTGACTGTGTGATTGTGTGATTGTGATTGTGTGACTGTGTGATTGTGATTGTGTGATCGTGATTGTGTGACTGTGATTGTGTGGTTGTGATTTTGGGATTGTGATTGTGTGATTGAGGTTGTGTGATTGTGGTTGTGTGATTGTGATTGTGTGATTGTGATTGTGTGATTGTGATTGTGTGATTGTGATTGTGATTGTGTGATTGAGATGGTGTTATTGTGATTGTGTGATTGTGATTGTGTGATTGTGATTGTGTGGTTGTGATTGTGTGATTGTGGTTGTGTGATTGTGATTGTGTGATGGCGATTGTGTGATCGTGACTGTGTGGTCGTGATTGTGTGATCGTGATTGTGGGATTGTGACTGTGGGATTGTGTGGTTGGGGTTGTGTGATTGTGATTGTGTGAATGTGATTGTGTGATTGTGATTGTGGGATTGTGATTGCGATTGTGTGATTGTGACTGTGTGGTCGTGATTGTGTGATCGTGATTGTGGGATTGTGACTGTGTGATTGTGTGATCGTGATTGTGTGATGGTGATTGTGTGATCGTGATTGTGTGATCGTGATTGTGTGATCGTGATTGGGTGATCGTGATTGGGTGATCGTGATTGGGTGATCGTGATTGTGGGATTGTGACTGTGCGATTGTGTGATTGTGATTGTGTGACTGTGATTGTGTGATTGTGATTGTGGGATTGTGATTGTGTGATTATGATTGTGTGATCGTGACTGTGATTGTATGATTGTGATTGTGATTGTGATTGTGATTGTGATTGTGATTGTGATTGTGATTGTGATTGTGATTGTGATTGTGATTGTGATTGTGATTGTGATTGTGATTGTGATTGTGTGACTGTGTGATTGTGATTGTGTGACTGTGATTGTGTGATCGTGATAGTGTGATCGTGATAGTGTGATCGTGATAGTGTGATCGTGATTGTGTGATCGTGACTGTGTGGTCGTGATTGTGTGATCGTGATTGTGGGATTGTGACTGTGTGATTGTGTGGTTGTGGTTGTGTGATTGTGATTGTGTGACTGTGATTGTGCGATTGTGATTGTGGGATTGTGATTGCGATTGTGTGATTGTGACTGTGTGGTCGTGATAGTGTGATCGTGATTGTGGGATTGTGGCTGTGCGATTGTGTGGTTGTGGTTGTATGATCGTGATTGTGTGATCGTGATTGTGTGACCGTGATTGTGTGACCGTGATTGTGTGATCGCGATTGTGTGATCGCGATTGTGTGATCGCGATTGTGTGATCGCGATTGTGTGATCGCGATTGTATGATCGCGATTGTGTGATCGCGATTGTGTGATCGCGATTGTGTGATCGCGATTGTGTGATCGCGATTGTGTGAATGCGATTGTGTGATTGCGATTGTGTGATTGCGATTGTGTGATTGCGATTGTGTGATTGCGATTGTGTGATTGCGATTGTGTGATTGCGATTGTGTGATTGCGATTGTGTGATTGCGATTGTGTAATTGTGATTGTGTGATAGTGATTGTGGGATTGTGACTGTGTTATTGTGTGATTGTGATTGTGATTGTGTGACTGTGAGATCGTGATTGTGTGATCGTGATTGTGTGATCGTGATTGTGTGATCGTCATTGTGTGATAGTGATTGTGTGATTGTGTGATCGTGATTGGGTGATCGTGATTGTGTGATTGTGTGATTGTGATTGTGCGATCGTGATTGTGTGATGGTGATTGTGTGATCGTGATTGTGAGATTGTGACTGTGTGATTGTGTGATCGTAACTGTGTGATCGTGACTGTGGGATCGTGATTGTGGGTTTGTGACTGTGTGATTGTGTGATTGTGATTGTGTGATTGTGATCGTGTGATTGTGATCGTGTGATTGTGATTGTGTGATTGTGATTGTGTGATTGTGATTGTGTGATTGTGATTGTGTGATTGTGATTGTGTGATTGTGATTGTGTGATTGTGGTTGTGTGATTGTGGTTGTGTGATTGTGATCGTGATTGTGTGATTGTGATCCTGATTGTGATTGTGATTGTGATTGTGTGATTGTGATTGTGTGATTGTGATTGTGTGATTGTGATTGTGTGATTGTGATTGTGTGATCGTGATTGTGTGGTCGTGATTGTGTGATCGTGATTGTGTGATCGTGATTGTGTGATCGTGATTGTGTGATCGTGATTGTGTGATGGTGATTGTGTGATGGTGATTGTGTGATCGTGATTGTGTGATCGAGATTGTGTGATCGTGATTGTGTGATCGTGATTGTGTGATCGTGATTGTGTGATCGTGATTGTGTGATAGTGATGGTGTGATTGTGATTGTGTGATTGTGGTTGTGTGATTGTGATTGTGTGATTGCGATTGTGTGATTGTGATTGTGTGATTGTGATTGTGTGATTGTGATTGTCTGATCGTGATTGTGTGACTGTGATTGTGTGATTGTGATTGTGGGATTGTGATTGTGGGATTGTGATAGTGTGATGGTGTGATCGTGATTTTGCGATCGTGATTGTGTGATCGTGATTGTGTGATTGTGATTGTGATTGTGATTGTGTGATCGTGATTGTGTGATCGTGATTGTGTGATAGTGATTGTGTGATAGTGATTGTGTGATCGTGATTGTGTGAGCGTGATTGTGTCGTCGTAATTGTGTGATCGTGATTGTGTGATCGCAATTGTGGGATTGTGACTGTGTGATTGTGTGATTGTGATTGTGTGACTGTGTGATTGTGATTGTGTGATCGTGATTGTGTGACTGTGATTGTGTGGTTGTGATTTTGGGATTGTGATTGTGTGATTGAGGTTGTGTGATTGTGGTTGTGTGATTGTGATTGTGTGATTGTGATTGTGTGATTGTGATTGTGTGATTGTGATTGTGTGATTGTGATTGTGTGATTGTGATTGTGTGATTGTGATTGTGTGATTGTGATTGTGTGATTGTGATTGTGTGATTGTGATTGTGTGATTGTGATTGTGTGATTGTGATTGTGTGATTGTGATTGTGTGATTGTGATTGTGTGATTGTGATTGTGTGATTGTGATTGTGTGATTGTGATTGTGTGATTGTGATTGTGTGATTGTGATTGTGGGATTGTGATTGTGTGATTGTGATTGTGTGATTGTGATTGTGTGATTGTGATTGTGTGATTGTGATTGTGTGATCGTGATTGTGTGATCGTGATTGTGTGATCGTGATTGTGTGAGCGTGATTGTGTGATAGTGATTGTGTGATAGTGATTGTGTGATAGTGATTGTGTGATCGTGATTGCGTGATCGTGATTGTGTGATCGTGATTGTGTGACTGTGTGATTGTGACTGTGTGATCGTGATTGTGTGATCGTGATTGTGTGATTGTGATTGTGATTGTGATTGTGTGACTGTGTTATTGTGATTGTGTGATCGTGACTGTGTGATCGTGTTTGTGTGATCGTGATTGTGGGTTTGTGACTGTGTGATTGTGTGATTGTGATTGTGTGATCGTGATTGTGTGATTGTGATTGTGTGATTGTGATTGTGATTGTGATTGTGATTGTGATTGTGATTGTGTGACTGTGTGATTGTGATTGTGTGACTGTGATTGTGTGATCGTGATAGTGTGGTCGTGATTGTGTGATCGTGTTTGTGGGATTGTGACTGTGTGATTGTGTGGTTGTGGTTGTGTGATTGTGATTGTGTGACTGTGATTGTGTGATTGTGAATGTGGGATTGTGATTGCGATTGTGTGATTGTGACTGTGTGGTCGTGATAGTGTGATCGTGATTGTGGGATTGTGACTGTGCGATTGTGTGGTTGTGGTTGTATGATCGTGATTGTGTGATCGTGATTGTGTGACCGTGATTGTGTGACCGTGATTGTGTGATCGCGATTGTGTGATCGCGATTGTGTGATCGCGATTGTGTGATCGCGATTGTGTGATCGCGATTGTATGATCGCGATTGTGTGATCGCGATTGTGTGATCGCGATTGTGTGATCGCGATTGTGTGATTGCGATTGTGTGAATGCGATTGTGTGATTGCGATTGTGTGATTGCGATTGTGTGATTGCGATTGTGTGATTGTGATTGTGTGATAGTGATTGTGGGATTGTGACTGTGTTATTGTGTGATTGTGATTGTGATTGTGTGACTGTGAGATCGTGATTGTGTGATCGTGATTGTGTGATCGTGATTGTGTGATAGTGATTGTGTGATTGTGTGATCGTGATTGTGTGATATTGATTGTGTGATAGTGATTGCGTGATCGTGATTGCGTGATCGTGATTGTGTGATCGTGATTGTGTGATCGTGATTGTGTGACTGTGTGATCGTGATTGTGTGATCGTGATTGTGTGATCGTGATTGTGTGATCGTGATTGTGTGATCGTGATTGTGTGATCGTGATTGAGTGATCGTGATTGTATGATCGTGATTGTGTGATCGTGATTGTGTGATCGTGATTGTGTGATTGTGATTGTGTGATTGTGATTATGGAATTGTGATTGTGTGATTGTGTGATCGTGATTGTGCGATCGTGATTGTGTGATGGTGATTGTGTGATCGTGATTGTGAGATTCTGACTGTGCGATTGTGTGATCGTAACTGTGTGATCGTGACTGTGGGATCGTGATTGTGGGTTTGTGACTGTGTGATTGTGTGATTGTGATTGTGTGATTGTGGTTGTGTGATTGTGGTTGTGTGATTGTGGTTGTGTGATTGTGGTTGTGTGATTGTGGTTGTGTGATTGTGGTTGTGTGATTGTGATTGTGTGATTGCGATTGTGTGATTGCGATTGTGTGATTGCGATTGTGTGATTGCGATTGTGTGATTGCGATTGTGTGATTGCGATTGTGTGATTGCGATTGTGTGATTGCGATTGTGTGATTGCGATTGTGTGATTGCGATTGTGTGATTGCGATTGTGTGATTGCGATTGTGTGATTGCGATTGTGTGATTGCGATTGTGTGATTGCGATTGTGTGATTGCGATTGTGTGATTGCGATTGTGTGATTGCGATTGTGTGATTGCGATTGTGTGATTGCGATTGTGTGATTGCGATTGTGTGATTGCGATTGTGTGATTGCGATTGTGTGATTGCGATTGTGTGATTGCGATTGTGTGATTCCGATTGTGTGATTGCGATTGTGTGATTGCGATTGTGTGATTGCGATTGTGTGATTGCGATTGTGTGATTGTGATTGTGTGATAGTGATTGTGGGATTGTGACTGTGTTATTGTGTGATTGTGATTGTGATTGTGTGACTGTGAGATCGTGATTGTGTGATCGTGATTGTGTGATCGTGATTGTGTGATCGTGATTGTGTGATAGTGATTGTGTGATTGTGTGATCGGTATTGGGTGATCGTGATTGTGTGATAGTGATTGTGTGATCGTGATTGTGTGATTGTGTGATTGTGATTGTGCGATCGTGATTGTGTGATGGTGATTGTGTGATCGTGATTGTGAGATTGTGACTGTGTGATTGTGTG
This sequence comes from Megachile rotundata, assembly GCF_050947335.1. NCBI lineage: Eukaryota > Metazoa > Arthropoda > Insecta > Hymenoptera > Megachilidae > Megachile > Megachile rotundata. Next base: position 1,641,364 of record NC_134997.1, on the reverse strand, counting down.
ATCGTAACTGTGTGATCGTGACTGTGGGATCGTGATTGTGGGTTTGTGACTGTGTGATTGTGTGATTGTGAATGTGTGATCGTGATTGTGTGATCGTGATTGTGTGATCGTGATTGTGTGATCGTGATTGTGTGATCGTGATTGTGTGATCGTGATTGTGTGATCGTGATTGTGTGATCGTGATTGTGTGATCGTGATTGTGTGATTGTGATTGTGTGATTGTGATTATGTGATTGTGATTGTGTGATTGTGTGATCGTGATTGTGCGATCGTGATTGTGTGATGGTGATTGTGTGATCGCGATTGTGAGATTCTGATTGTGTGATTGTGTGATCGTAACTGTGTGATCGTGACTGTGGGATCGTGATTGTGGGTTTGTGACTGTGTGATTGTGTGATTGTGATTGTGTGATTGTGGTTGTGTGATTGTGGTTGTGTGATTGTGGTTGTGTGATTGTGGTTGTGTGATTGTGGTTGTGTGATTGTGGTTGTGTGATTGTGGTTGTGTGATTGTGATTGTGTGATTGCGATTGTGTGATTGCGATTGTGTGATTGCGATTGTGTGATTGCGATTGTGTGATTGCGATTGTGTGATTGCGATTGTGTGATTGCGATTGTGTGATTGCGATTGTGTGATTGCGATTGTGTGATTGCGATTGTGTGATTGCGATTGTGTGATTGCGATTGTGTGATTGCGATTGTGTGATTGCGATTGTGTGATTGCGATTGTGTGATTGCGATTGTGTGATTGCGATAGTGTGATTGCGATTGTGTGATTGCGATTGTGTGATTGCGATTGTGTGATTGCGATTGTGTGATTGCGATTGTGTGATTGCGATTGTGTGATTGCGATTGTGTGATTGCGATTGTGTGATTGCGATTGTGTGATTGCGATTGTGTGATTGCGATTGTGTGATTGCGATTGTGTGATTGTGATTGTGTGATAGTGATTGTGGGATTGTGACTGTGTTATTGTGTGATTGTGATTGTGATTGTGTGACTGTGAGATCGTGATTGTGTGATCGTGATTGTGTGATCGTGATTGTGTGATCGTGATTGTGTGATCGTGATTGTGTGATCGTGATTGTGTGATAGTGATTGTGTGATTGTGTGATCGTGATTGTGTGATCGTGATTGTGTGATCGTGATTGTGTGGTATTGATTGTGTGACTGTGTGATTGTGATTGTGTGATTGTGATTGTGTGATCGTGATTGTGTGATCGTGATTGTGTGATCGTGATTGTGTGATCGTGATTGTGTGATAGTGATTGTGGGATTGTGACTGTGTTATTGTGTGATTGTGATTGTGATTGTGTGACTGTGAGATCGTGATTGTGTGATCGTGATTGTGTGATAGTGATTGTGTGATCGTGATTGCGTGATCGTGATTGTGTGATCGTGATTGTGTGGTATTGATTGTGTGACTGTGTGATTGTGATTGTGTGATTGTGATTGTGTGATCGTGATTGTGTGATCGTGATTGTGTGATCGTGATTGTGTGATCGTGATTGTGTGAGCGTGATTGTGTGATAGTGATTGTGTGATAGTGATTGTGTGATAGTGATTGTGTGATCGTGATTGCGTGATCGTGATTGTGTGATAGTGATTGTGTGATCGTGATTGCGTGATCGTGATTGTGTGATCGTGATTGTGTGACTGTGTGATTGTGACTGTGTGATCGTGATTGTGTGATCGTGATTGTGTGATTGTGATTGTGATTGTGATTGTGTGACTGTGTTATTGTGATTGTGTGATCGTGACTGTGTGATCGTGTTCGTGTGATCGTGATTGTGGGTTTGTGACTGTGTGATTGTGTGATTGTGATTGTGTGATCGTGATTGTGTGATTGTGATTGTGTGATTGTGATTGTGATTGTGATTGTGATTGTGATTGTGATTGTGATTGTGATTGTGTGACTGTGTGATTGTGATTGTGTGACTGTGATTGTGTGATCGTGATAGTGTGGTCGTGATTGTGTGATCGTGATTGTGGGATTGTGACTGTGGGATTGTCACTGTGTGATTGTGTGGTTGTGGTTGTGATTGTGATTGTGTGACTGTGATTGTGTGATTGTGAATGTGGGATCGTGATTGCGATTGTGTGATTGTGACTGTGTGGTCGTGATAGTGTGATCGTGATTGTGGGATTGTGACTGTGCGATTGTGTGGTTGTGGTTGTATGATCGTGATTGTGTGATCGTGATTGTGTGACCGTGATTGTGTGACCGTGATTGTGTGATCGCGATTGTGTGATCGCGATTGTGTGATCGCGATTGTGTGATCGCGATTGTGTGATCGCGATTGTGTGATCGCGATTGTATGATCGCGATTGTGTGATCGCGATTGTGTGATCGCGATTGTGTGATCGCGATTGTGTGATCGCGATTGTGTGAATGCGATTGTGTGATTGCGATTGTGTGATTGCGATTGTGTGATTGTGATTGTGTGATAGTGATTGTGGGATTGTGACTGTGTTATTGTGTGATTGTGATTGTGATTGTGTGACTGTGAGATCGTGATTGTGTGATCGTGATTGTGTGATCGTGATTGTGTGATCGTGATTGTGTGATCGTGATTGTGTGATCGTGATTGTGTGATCGTGATTGTGTGATAGTGATTGTGTGATTGTGTGATCGTGATTGTGTGATAGTGATTGTGTGATAGTGATTGTGTGATCGTGATTGTGTGATTGTGATTGTGTGATTGTGATTGTGTGATTGTGATTGTGTGATTGTGATTGTGTGATTGTGATTGTGTGATTGTGATTGTGTGATTGTGATTGTGTGATTGTGATTGTGTGATTGTGATTGTGTGATTGTGATTGTGTGATTGTGATTGTGTGATTGTGATTGTGTGATTGTGATTGTGTGATTGTGATTGTGTGATTGTGATTGTGTGATTGTGATTGTGTGATTGTGATTGTGTGATTGTGATTGTGTGATTGTGATTGTGTGATTGTGATTGTGTTTGTGTGACTGTGTGATTGTGTGATTGTGATTGTCTGATAGTGATTGTGTGTGTGTGACTGTGTGATTGTGATTGTGATTGTGATAGTGTGACTGTGTGATCGTGATTTTGCGATCGTGATTGTGTGATCGTGATTGTGTGATTGTGATTGTGATTGTGATTGTGTGATCGTGATTGTGTGATCGTGATTGTGTGATAGTGATTGTGTGATAGTGATTGTGTGATCGTGATTGTCTGAGCGTGATTGTGTCGTCGTAATTGTGTGATCGTGATTGTGTGATCGCAATTGTGGGATTGTGACTGTGTGATTGTGTGATTGTGATTGTGTGACTGTGTGATTGTGATTGTGTGATCGTGATTGTGTGACTGTGATTGTGTGGTTGTGATTTTGGGATTGTGATTGTGTGATTGAGGTTGTGTGATTGTGGTTGTGTGATTGTGATTGTGTGATTGTGATTGTGTGATTGTGATTGTGTGATTGAGATGGTGTTATTGTGATTGTGTGATTGTGATTGTGTGATTGTGATTGTGTGATTGTGATTGTGTGATTGTGATTGTGTGATCGTGATTGTGTGGTCGTGATTGTGTGATCGTGATTGTGTGATCGTGATTGTGTGATCGTGATTGTGTGATCGTGATTGTGTGATCGTGATTGTGTGATGGTGATTGTGTGATCGTGATTGTGTGATCGTGATTGTGTGATCGTGATTGTGTGATTGTGATTGTGTGATTGTGATTGTGTGGTTGTGATTGTGTGATTGTGGTTGTGTGATTGTGATTGTGTGATGGCGATTGTGTGATCGTGACTGTGTGGTCGTGATTGTGTGATCGTGATTGTGGGATTGTGACTGTGGGATTGTGTGGTTGGGGTTGTGTGATTGTGATTGTGTGAATGTGATTGTGTGATTGTGATTGTGGGATTGTGATTGCGATTGTGTGATTGTGACTGTGTGGTCGTGATTGTGTGATCGTGATTGTGGGATTGTGACTGTGTGATTGTGTGATCGTGATTGTGTGATCGTGATTGTGTGATCGTGATTGTGTGATCGTGATTGGGTGATCGTGATTGGGTGATCGTGATTGGGTGATCGTGATTGTGGGATTGTGACTGTGCGATTGTGTGATTGTGATTGTGTGACTGTGATTGTGTGATTGTGATTGTGGGATTGTGATTGTGTGATTATGATTGTGTGATCGTGACTGTGATTGTATGATTGTGATTGTGATTGTGATTGTGATTGTGATTGTGATTGTGATTGTGATTGTGATTGTGATTGTGATTGTGATTGTGATTGTGATTGTGATTGTGATTGTGATTGTGATTGTGATTGTGTGACTGTGTGATTGTGATTGTGTGACTGTGATTGTGTGATCGTGATAGTGTGATCGTGATAGTGTGATCGTGATAGTGTGATCGTGATTGTGTGATCGTGACTGTGTGGTCGTGATTGTGTGATCGTGATTGTGGGATTGTGACTGTGTGATTGTGTGGTTGTGGTTGTGTGATTGTGATTGTGTGACTGTGATTGTGCGATTGTGATTGTGGGATTGTGATTGCGATTGTGTGATTCTGACTGTGTGGTCGTGATAGTGTGATCGTGATTGTGGGATTGTGGCTGTGCGATTGTGTGGTTGTGGTTGTATGATCGTGATTGTGTGATCGTGATTGTGTGACCGTGATTGTGTGACCGTGATTGTGTGATCGCGATTGTGTGATCGCGATTGTGTGATCGCGATTGTGTGATCGCGATTGTGTGATCGCGATTGTATGATCGCGATTGTGTGATCGCGATTGTGTGATCGCGATTGTGTGATCGCGATTGTGTGATCGCGATTGTGTGAATGCGATTGTGTGATTGCGATTGTGTGATTGCGATTGTGTGATTGCGATTGTGTGATTGTGATTGTGTGATAGTGATTGTGGGATTGTGACTGTGTTATTGTGTGATTGTGATTGTGATTGTGTGACTGTGAGATCGTGATTGTGTGATCGCGATTGTGTGATCGCGATTGTGTGATCGCGATTGTGTGAATGCGATTGTGTGATTGCGATTGTGTGATTGCGATTGTGTGATTGCGATTGTGTGATTGTGATTGTGTGATAGTGATTGTGGGATTGTGACTGTGTTATTGTGTGATTGTGATTGTGATTGTGTGACTGTGAGATCGTGATTGTGTGATCGTGATTGTGTGATCGTGATTGTGTGATCGTGATTGTGTGATAGTGATTGTGTGATAGTGATTGTGTGATCGTGATTGCGTGATCGTGATTGTGTGATCGTGATTGTGTGATATTGATTGTGTGACTGTGTGATTGTGATTGTGTGATTGTGATTGTGTGATTGTGATTGTGTGATTGTGATTGTGTGATTGTGATTGTGTGATTGTGATTGTGTGATTGTGATTGTGTGATTGTGATTGTGTGATTGTGATTGTGTGATTGTGATTGTGTGATTGTGATTGTGTGATTGTGATTGTGTGATTGTGATTGTGTGATTGTGATTGTGTGATTGTGATTGTGTGATTGTGATTGTGTGATTGTGATTGTGTTTGTGTGACTGTGTGATTGTGTGATTGTGATTGTCTGATAGTGATTGTGTGTGTGTGACTGTGTGATTGTGATTGTGATTGTGATAGTGTGACTGTGTGATCGTGATTTTGCGATCGTGATTGTGTGATCGTGATTGTGTGATTGTGATTGTGATTGTGATTGTGTGATCGTGATTGTGTGATCGTGATTGTGTGATAGTGATTGTGTGATAGTGATTGTGTGATCGTGATTGTCTGAGCGTGATTGTGTCGTCGTAATTGTGTGATCGTGATTGTGTGATCGCAATTGTGGGATTGTGACTGTGTGATTGTGTGATTGTGATTGTGTGACTGTGTGATTGTGATTGTGTGATCGTGATTGTGTGACTGTGATTGTGTGGTTGTGATTTTGGGATTGTGATTGTGTGATTGAGGTTGTGTGATTGTGGTTGTGTGATTGTGATTGTGTGATTGTGATTGTGTGATTGTGATTGTGTGATTGAGATGGTGTTATTGTGATTGTGTGATTGTGATTGTGTGATTGTGATTGTGTGATTGTGATTGTGTGATTGTGATTGTGTGATCGTGATTGTGTGGTCGTGATTGTGTGATCGTGATTGTGTGATCGTGATTGTGTGATCGTGATTGTGTGATCGTGATTGTGTGATCGTGATTGAGTGATGGTGATTGTGTGATCGTGATTGTGTGATCGTGATTGTGTGATCGTGATTGTGTGATTGTGATTGTGTGATTGTGATTGTGTGGTTGTGATTGTGTGATTGTGGTTGTGTGATTGTGATCGTGTGATGGCGATTGTGTGATCGTGACTGTGTGGTCGTGATTGTGTGATCGTGATTGTGGGATTGTGACTGTGGGATTGTGTGGTTGGGGTTGTGTGATTGTGATTGTGTGAATGTGATTGTGTGATTGTGATTGTGGGATTGTGATTGCGATTGTGTGATTGTGACTGTGTGGTCGTGATTGTGTGATCGTGATTGTGGGATTGTGACTGTGTGATTGTGTGATCGTGATTGTGTGATCGTGATTGTGTGATCGTGATTGTGTGATCGTGATTGGGTGATCGTGATTGGGTGATCGTGATTGGGTGATCGTGATTGTGGGATTGTGACTGTGCGATTGTGTGATTGTGATTGTGTGACTGTGATTGTGTGATTGTGATTGTGGGATTGTGATTGTGTGATTATGATTGTGTGATCGTGACTGTGATTGTATGATTGTGATTGTGATTGTGATTGTGATTGTGATTGTGATTGTGATTGTGATTGTGATTGTGATTGTGATTGTGATTGTGATTGTGATTGTGATTGTGATTGTGATTGTGATTGTGTGACTGTGTGATTGTGATTGTGTGACTGTGATTGTGTGATCGTGATAGTGTGATCGTGATAGTGTGATCGTGATAGTGTGATCGTGATTGTGTGATCGTGACTGTGTGGTCGTGATTGTGTGATCGTGATTGTGGGATTGTGACTGTGTGATTGTGTGGTTGTGGTTGTGTGATTGTGATTGTGTGACTGTGATTGTGCGATTGTGATTGTGGGATTGTGATTGCGATTGTGTGATTGTGACTGTGTGGTCGTGATAGTGTGATCGTGATTGTGGGATTGTGGCTGTGCGATTGTGTGGTTGTGGTTGTATGATCGTGATTGTGTGATCGTGATTGTGTGACCGTGATTGTGTGACCGTGATTGTGTGATCGCGATTGTGTGATCGCGATTGTGTGATCGCGATTGTGTGATCGCGATTGTGTGATCGCGATTGTGTGATCGCGATTGTGTGATCGCGATTTTGTGATCGCGATTGTGTGAATGCGATTGTGTGATTGCGATTGTGTGATTGCGATTGTGTGATTGCGATTGTGTGATTGTGATTGTGTGATAGTGATTGTGGGATTGTGACTGTATTATTGTGTGATTGTGATTGTGATTGTGTGACTGTGAGATCGTGATTGTGTGATCGCGATTGTGTGATCGCGATTGTGTGATCGCGATTGTGTGATCGCGATTGTGTGAATGCGATTGTGTGATTGCGATTGTGTGATTGCGATTGTGTGATTGCGATTGTGTGATTGTGATTGTGTGATAGTGATTGTGGGATTGTGACTGTGTTATTGTGTGATCGTGATTGTGATTGTGTGACTGTGAGATCGTGATTGTGTGATCGTGATTGTGTGATCGTGATTGTGTGATCGTGATTGTGTGATAGTGATTGTGTGATAGTGATTGTGTGATCGTGATTGCGTGATCGTGATTGTGTGATCGTGATTGTGTGATATTGATTGTGTGACTGTGTGATTGTGATTGTGTGATTGTGATTGTGTGATCGTGATTGTGTGATCGTGATTGTGTGATCGTGATTGTGTGATCGTGATTGTGTGAGCGTGATTGTGTGATAGTGATTGTGTGATAGTGATTGTGTGATAGTGATTGTGTGATCGTGATTGCGTGATCGTGATTGTGTGATCGTGATTGTGTGACTGTGTGATTGTGACTGTGTGATCGTGATTGTGTGATCGTGATTGTGTGATTGTGATTGTGATTGTGATTGTGTGACTGTGTTATTGTGATTGTGTGATCGTGACTGTGTGATCGTGTTTGTGTGATCATGATTGTGGGTTTGTGACTGTGTGATTGTGTGATTGTGATTGTGTGATCGTGATTGTGTGATTGTGATTGTGTGATTGTGATTGTGATTGTGATTGTGATTGTGATTGTGATTGTGATTGTGATTGTGATTGTGTGACTGTGTGATTGTGATTGTGTGACTGTGAGATCGTGATTGTGTGATCGTGATTGTGTGATCGTGATTGTGTGATCGTGATTGTGTGATAGTGATTGTGTGATTGTGTGATCGTGATTGTGTGATAGTGATTGTGTGATAGTGATTGTGTGATCGTGATTGCGTGATCGTGATTGTGTGATCGTGATTGTGTGATCGTGATTGTGTGACTGTGTGATCGTGATTGTGTGATCGTGATTGTGTGATCGTGATTGTGTGATCGTGATTGTGTGATCGTGATTGTGTGATCGTGATTGTGTGATCGTGATTGTGTGATCGTGATTGAGTGATCGTGATTGTGTGATCGTGATTGTGTGATCGTGATTGTGTGATCGTGATTGTGTGATTGTGATTGTGTGATTGTGATTATGGAATTGTGGTTGTGTGATTGTGTGATCGTGATTGTGCGATCGTGATTGTGTGATGGTGATTGTGTGATCGTGATTGTGAGATTCTGACTGTGTGATTGTGTGATCGTAACTGTGTGATCGTGACTGTGGGATCGTGATTGTGGGTTTGTGACTGTGTGATTGTGTGATTGTGATTGTGTGATTGTGGTTGTGTGATTGTGGTTGTGTGATTGTGGTTGTGTGATTGTGGTTGTGTGATTGTGGTTGTGTGATTGCGATTGTGTGATGGCGATTGTGTGATTGCGATTGTGTGATTGCGATTGTGTGATTGCGATTGTGTGATTGCGATTGTGTGATTGCGATTGTGTGATTGCGATTGTGTGATTGCGATTGTGTGATTGCGATTGTGTGATTGCGATTGTGTGATTGCGATTGTGTGATTGCGATTGTGTGATTGCGATTGTGTGATTGCGATTGTGTGATTGTGATTGTGTGATAGTGATTGTGGGATTGTGACTGTGTTATTGTGTGATTGTGATTGTGATTGTGTGACTGTGAGATCGTGATTGTGTGATCGTGATTGTGTGATCGTGATTGTGTGATCGTGATTGTGTGATAGTGATTGTGTGATTGTGTGATCGTGATTGTGTGATCGTGATTGTGTGATCGTGATTGTGTGATAGTGATTGTGTGATAGTGATTGTGTGATCGTGATTGCGTGATCGTGATTGTGTGATCGTGATTGTGTGGTATTGATTGTGTGACTGTGTGATTGTGATTGTGTGATTGTGATTGTGTGATCGTGATTGTGTGATCGTGATTGTGTGATCGTGATTGTGTGATCGTGATTGTGTGAGCGTGATTGTGTGATAGTGATTGTGTGATAGTGATTGTGTGATAGTGATTGTGTGATCGTGATTGCGTGATCGTGATTGTGTGATAGTGATTGTGTGATCGTGATTGCGTGATCGTGATTGTGTGATCGTGATTGTGTGACTGTGTGATTGTGACTGTGTGATCGTGATTGTGTGATCGTGATTGTGTGATTGTGATTGTGATTGTGATTGTGTGACTGTGTTATTGTGATTGTGTGATCGTGACTGTGTGATCGTGTTCGTGTGATCGTGATTGTGGGTTTGTGACTGTGTGATTGTGTGATTGTGATTGTGATTGTGTGATCGTGATTGTGTGATCGTGATTGTGTGATCGTGATTGTGTGATCGTGACTGTGTGGTCGTGATTGTGTGATCGTGATTGTGGGATTGTGACTGTGGGATTGTGTGGTTGGGGTTGTGTGATTGTGATTGTGTGAATGTGATTGTGTGATTGTGATTGTGGGATTGTGATTGCGATTGTGTGATTGTGACTGTGTGGTCGTGATTGTGTGATCGTGATTGTGGGATTGTGACTGTGTGATTGTGTGATCGTGATTGTGTGATGGTGATTGTGTGATCGTGATTGTGTGATCGTGATTGTGTGATCGTGATTGGGTGATCGTGATTGGGTGATCGTGATTGGGTGATCGTGATTGTGGGATTGTGACTGTGCGATTGTGTGATTGTGATTGTGTGACTGTGATTGTGTGATTGTGATTGTGGGATTGTGATTGTGTGATTATGATTGTGTGATCGTGACTGTGATTGTATGATTGTGATTGTGATTGTGATTGTGATTGTGATTGTGATTGTGATTGTGATTGTGATTGTGATTGTGATTGTGATTGTGATTGTGATTGTGATTGTGATTGTGATTGTGTGACTGTGTGATTGTGATTGTGTGACTGTGATTGTGTGATCGTGATAGTGTGATCGTGATAGTGTGATCGTGATAGTGTGATCGTGATTGTGTGATCGTGATTGTGTGACCGTGATTGTGTGACCGTGATTATGTGATCGTGATTGTGTGATCCTGATTGTGTGATGAGGATTCTGTGATCGTGATTGTGTAATCGTGATTGTGTGATCGTGATTGTGATCGTGATTTTGTGATCGCGATTGTGTGATGGTGATTGTGTGATCGTGATTGTGTGATCGTGATTGTGTGATCGGGATTGTGTGATTGTGATTGTGTGATTGTGATTGTGTGGTTGTGATTGTGTGATTGTGGTTGTGTGATTGTGATTGTGTGATGGCGATTGTGTGATCGTGACTGTGTGGTCGTGATTGTGTGATCGTGATTGTGGGATTGTGACTGTGGGATTGTGTGGTTGGGGTTGTGTGATTGTGATTGTGTGAATGTGATTGTGTGATTGTGATTGTGTGATTGTGATTGTGGGATTGTGATTGCGATTGTGTGATTGTGACTGTGTGGTCGTGATTGTGTGATCGTGATTGTGGGACTGTGACTGTGTGATTGTGTGATCGTGATTGTGTGATCGTGATTGTGTGATCGTGATTGGGTGATCGTGATTGGGTGATCGTGATTGGGTGATCGTGATTGTGGGATTGTGACTGTGCGATTGTGTGATTGTGATTGTGTGACTGTGATTGTGTGATTGTGATTGTGGGATTGTGATTGTGTGATTGTGATTGTGTGATCGTGACTGTGATTGTATGATTGTGATTGTGATTGTGATTGTGATTGTGATTGTGATTGTGATTGTGATTGTGATTGTGATTGTGTGACTGTGTGATTGTGATTGTGTGACTGTGATTGTGTGATCGTGATAGTGTGATCGTGATAGTGTGATCGTGATTGTGTGATCGTGACTGTGTGGTCGTGATTGTGTGATCGTGATTGTGGGATTGTGACTGTGTGATTGTGTGGTTGTGGTTGTGTGATTGTGATTGTGTGACTGTGATTGTGCGATTGTGATTGTGGGATTGTGATTGCGATTGTGTGATTGTGACTGTGTGGTCGTGATTGTGTGATCGTGATTGTGGGATTGTGACTGTGTGATTGTGTGGTTGTGGTTGTGTGATTGTGATTGTGTGATCGTGATTGTGTGATTGTGATTGTGTGATCGTGATAGTGTGATCGTGATTGTGTGATCGTGATTGTGTGATCGTGATTGTGTCATCGTGATAGTGTGATCGTGATTGTGTGGTCGTGATTGTGTTGTCGTGATTGTGTGATCGTGATTGTGTGATCGTGATTGTGTGATTGTGATTGTGTGATCGTGATTGTGTGGTCGTGATTGTGTGATCGTGATTGTGGGATCGTGACTGTGTGATTGTGTGATTGTGATTGTGTGACTGTGATTGTGTGATTGTGATTGTGGGATTGAGATTGTGTGATTGTGATTGTGTGATCGTGACTGTGATTGTGTGATTGTGATTGTGTGACTGTGTGATTGTGATTGTGTGACTGTGATTGTGTGATCGTGATAGTGTGATTGTGATCGTGTGATTGTGATCGTGTGATTGTGATAGTGCGATTGTGATAGTGCGATTGTGATAGTGCGATTGTGATTGTGCGATTGTGATTGTGCGATTGTGACAGTGCGATTGTGACAGTGCGATTGTGACAGTGCGATTGGGACTGCGCGATTGTGATTGTGCGATTGTGATTGTGCGATTGTGATAGTGCGATTGTGATAGTGCGATTGTGATAGTGCGATTGTGATTGTGCGATTGTGATTGTGGGATTGAGATTGTGTGATTGTGATTGTGTGATCGTGACTGTGATTGTGTCATTGTGACTGTGGGATTGTGATTGCGATTGTGTGATCGTGATTGTGGGATTGTGACTGTGTGATTGTGTGGTTGTGAATGTGCGATCGTGATTGTGCGATCGTGATTGTGCGATCGTGATTGTGCGATCGTGATTGTGCGATCGTGATTGTGCGATCGTGATTGTGCGATCGTGATTGTGCGATCGTGATTGTGCGATCGTGATTGTGCGATCGTGATTGTGCGATCGTGATTGTGCGATCGTGATTGTGCGATCGTGATTGTGCGATCGTGATTGTGCGATCGTGATTGTGCGATCGTGATTGTGCGATCGTGATTGTGCGATCGTGATTGTGCGATCGTGATTGTGCGATCGTGATTGTGCGATCGTGATTGTGCGATCGTGATTGTGCGATCGTGATGGTGCGATCGTGATTGTGCGATCGTGATTGTGCGATCGTGATCGTGCGATCGTGATCGTGCGATCGTGATCGTGCGATCGTGATGGTGCGATCGTGATCGTGCGATCGTGATCGTGCGATCGTGATCGTGCGATCGTGATCGTGCGATCGTGATCGTGCGATCGTGATCGTGTGATTGTGGTTGTGTGATTGTGGTTGTGTGATTGTGATTGTGCGATTGTGATTGTGTGATTGTTATTGTGTGATTGTGATTGTGTGATCGTGATTGTGTGACTGTGTGATTGTGACTGTGTGATCGTGATTGTATGATCGTGATTGTGTGATTGTGACTGTGATTGTGATTGTGTGACTGTGTTATTGTGATTGTGTGATCGTGACTGTGTGATCGTGTTTGTGTGATCGTGATTGTGGGTTTGTGACTGTGTGATTGTGTGATTGTGATTGTGTGATCGTGATTGTGTGATTGTGATTGTGTGATTGTGATCGTGATTGTGATTGTGATTGTGATTGTGTGATTGTGACTGTGTGATTGTGATTGTGTGATTGTGATTGTGTGATGGTGATTGTGTGATTGTGATTGTGTGATCGTGATTGTGTCGTCGTGATTGTGTGATCGTGATTGTGTGATCGTGATTGTGTGATCGTGATTGTGTGATCGTGATTGTGTGATCGTGATTGTGTGATGGTGATTGTGTGATGGTGATTGTGTGATCGTGATTGTGTGATCGAGATTGTGTGATCGTGATTGTGTGATCGTGATTGTGCGATAGTGATGGTGTGATTGTGATTGTGTGATTGTGGTTGTGTGATTGCGGTTGTGTGATTGTGGTTGTGTGATTGCGATTGTGTGATCGTGACTGTGTGGTCGTGATTGTGTGATCGTGATTGTGGGATTGTGACTGTGTGATTGTGTGGTTGTGGTTGTGCGTTTGTGATTGTGTGACTGTGATTGTGTGATTGTGATTGTGGGACTGTGATTGCGATTGTGTGATTGTGACTGTGTGGTCGTGATTGTGTGATCGTGATTGCGGGATTGTGACAGTGTGATTGTGTGATTGTTTGATTGTGTTATTGCGATTGTGTGATTGCGATTGTGTGATTGCGATTGTGTGATTGCGATTGTGTGATTGCGATTGTGTGATTGCGTTTGTGTGATTGCGATTGTGTGATTGCGATTGTGTGATTGCGATTGTGTGATTGCGATTGTGTGATTGCGACTGTGTGGTCGTGATTGTGTGATCGTGATTGTGTGATCGTGATTGTGTGACCGTGATTGTGTGACCGTGATTATGTGATCGTGATTGTGTGATCCTGATTGTGTGATTAGGATTCTGTGATCGTGATTGTGTAATCGTGATTGTGTGATCGTGATTGTGATCGTGATTTTGTGATCGTGATTGTGTGATGGTGATTGTGTGATCGTGATTGTGTGATCGTGATTGTGTGATCGTGATTGTGTGATCGTGATTGGGTGATCGTGATTGGGTGATCGTGATTGGGTGATCGTGATTGTGGGATTGTGACTGTGCGATTGTGTGATTGTGATTGTGTGACTGTGATTGTGTGATTGTGATTGTGGGATTGTGATTGTGTGATTATGATTGTGTGATCGTGACTGTGATTGTATGATTGTGATTGTGATTGTGATTGTGATTGTGATTGTGATTGCGATTGTGATTGTGATTGTGATTGTGATTGTGATTGTGTGACTGTGTGATTGTGATTGTGTGACTGTGATTGTGTGATCGTGATAGTGTGATCGTGATAGTGTGATCGTGATAGTGTGATCGTGATTGTGTGATCGTGACTGTGTGGTCGTGATTGTGTGATCGTGATTGTGGGATTGTGACTGTGTGATTGTGTGGTTGTGGTTGTGTGATTGTGATTGTGTGACTGTGATTGTGCGATTGTGATTGTGGGATTGTGATTGCGATTGTGTGATTGTGACTGTGTGGTCGTGATAGTGTGATCGTGATTGTGGGATTGTGACTGTGCGATTGTGTGGTTGTGGTTGTATGATCGTGATTGTGTGATCGTGATTGTGTGACCGTGATTGTGTGACCGTGATTGTGTGATCGCGATTGTGTGATCGCGATTGTGTGATCGCGATTGTGTGATCGCGATTGTGTGATCGCGATTGTGTGATTGTGATTGTGTGATAGTGATTGTGGGATTGTGACTGTGTTATTGTGTGATTGTGATTGTGATTGTGTGACTGTGAGATCGTGATTGTGTGATCGCGATTGTGTGATCGCGATTGTGTGATCGCGATTGTGTGATCGCGATTGTGTGATCGCGATTGTGTGAATGCGATTGTGTGATTGCGATTGTGTGATTGCGATTGTGTGATTGCGATTGTGTGATTGTGATTGTGTGATAGTGATTGTGGGATTGTGACTGTGTTATTGTGTGATTGTGATTGTGATTGTGTGACTGTGAGATCGTGATTGTGTGATCGTGATTGTGTGATCGTGATTGTGTGATCGTGATTGTGTGATAGTGATTGTGTGATAGTGATTGTGTGATCGTGATTGCGTGATCGTGATTGTGTGATCGTGATTGTGTGATATTGATTGTGTGACTGTGTGATTGTGATTGTGTGATTGTGATTGTGTGATCGTGATTGTGTGATCGTGATTGTGTGATCGTGATTGTGTGATCGTGATTGTGTGAGCGTGATTGTGTGATAGTGATTGTGTGATAGTGATTGTGTGATCGTGATTGCGTGATCGTGATTGTGTGATCGTGATTGTGTGACTGTGTGATTGTGACTGTGTGATCGTGATTGTGTGATCGTGATTGTGTGATTGTGATTGTGATTGTGATTGTGTGACTGTGTTATTGTGATTGTGTGATCGTGACTGTGTGATCGTGTTTGTGTGATCGTGATTGTGGGTTTGTGACTGTGTGATTGTGTGATTGTGATTGTGTGATCGTGATTGTGTGATTGTGATTGTGTGATTGTGATTGTGATTGTGATTGTGATTGTGATTGTGATTGTGATTGTGATTGTGATTGTGTGACTGTGTGATTGTGATTGTGTGACTGTGATTGTGTGATCGTGATAGTGTGGTCGTGATTGTGTGAACGTGATTGTGGGATTGTGACTGTGTGATTGTGTGGTTGTGGTTGTGTGATTGTGATTGTGTGACTGTGATTGTGTGATTGTGAATGTGGGATTGTGATTGCGATTGTGTGATTGTGACTGTGTGGTCGTGATAGTGTGATCGTGATTGTGGGATTGTGACTGTGCGATTGTGTGGTTGTGGTTGTATGATCGTGATTGTGTGATCGTGATTGTGTGACCGTGATTGTGTGACCGTGATTGTGTGATCGCGATTGTGTGATCGCGATTGTGTGATCGCGATTGTGTGATCGCGATTGTGTGAATGCGATTGTGTGATTGCGATTGTGTGATTGCGATTGTGTGATTGCGATTGTGTGATTGTGATTGTGTGATACTGATTGTGGGATTGTGACTGTGTTATTGTGTGATTGTGATTGTGATTGTGTGACTGTGAGATCGTGATTGTGTGATCGTGATTGTGTGATCGTGATTGTGTGATCGTGATTGTGTGATCGTGATTGTGTGATCGTGATTGTGTGATTGCGATTGTGTGATTGCGATTGTGTGATTCCGATTGTGTGATTGCGATTGTGTGATTGCGATTGTGTGATTGCGATTGTGTGATCGTGATTGTGGGATTGTGACAGTGTGATTGTGTGATTGTTTGATTGTGTTATTGCGATTGTGTGATTGCGATTGTGTGATCGCGATTGTGTGATTGAGATTGTGTGATTGCGATTGTGTGATTGCGATTGTGTGATTGCGTTTGTGTGATTGCGATTGTGTGATTGCGATTGTGTGATTGCGATTGTGTGATTGAGATTGTGTGATTGCGACTGTGTGGTCGTGATTGTGTGATCGTGATTGTGGATCGTGATTGTGTGACCGTGATTGTGTGACCGTGATTGCGTGATCGTGATTGTGTGATCCTGATTGTGTGACTAGGATTCTGTGATCGTGATTGTGTAATCGTGATTGTGTGATCGTGATTGTGATCGTGATTTTGTGATCGTGATTGTGTGATGGTGATTGTGTGATCGTGATTGTGTGATCGTGATTGTGTGATCGTGATTGTGTGATCGTGATTGGGTGATCGTGATTGGGTGATCGTGATTGGGTGATCGTGATTGTGGGATTGTGACTGTGCGATTGTGTGATTGTGATTGTGTGACTGTGATTGTGTGATTGTGATTGTGGGATTGTGATTGTGTGATTATGATTGTGTGATCGTGACTGTGATTGTATGATTGTGATTGTGATTGTGATTGTGATTGTGATTGTGATTGTGATTGTGATTGTGATTGTGATTGTGTGACTGTGTGATTGTGATTGTGTGACTGTGATTGTGCGATCGTGATAGTGTGATCGTGATAGTGTGATCGTGATAGTGTGATCGTGATTGTGTGATCGTGACTGTGTGGTCGTGATTGTGTGATCGTGATTGTGGGATTGTGACTGTGTGATTGTGTGGTTGTGGTTGTGTGATTGTGATTGTGTGACTGTGATTGTGCGATTGTGATTGTGGGATTGTGATTGCGATTGTGTGATTGTGACTGTGTGGTCGTGATAGTGTGATCGTGATTGTGGGATTGTGACTGTGCGATTGTGTGGTTGTGGTTGTATGATCGTGATTGTGTGATCGTGATTGTGTGACCGTGATTGTGTGACCGTGATTGTGTGATCGCGATTGTGTGATCGCGATTGTGTGATCGCGATTGTGTGATCGCGATTGTGTGATCGCGATTGTATGATCGCGATTGTGTGATCGCGATTGTGTGATCGCGATTGTGTGATCGCGATTGTGTGATCGCGATTGTGTGAATGCGATTGTGTGATTGCGATTGTGTGATTGCGATTGTGTGATTGCGATTGTGTGATTGTGATTGTGTGATAGTGATTGTGGGATTGTGACTGTGTTATTGTGTGATTGTGATTGTGATTGTGTGACTGTGAGATCGTGATTGTGTGATCGCGATTGTGTGATCGCGATTGTGTGATCGCGATTGTGTGATCGCGATTGTGTGAATGCGATTGTGTGATTGCGATTGTGTGATTGCGATTGTGTGATTGCGATTGTGTGATTGTGATTGTGTGATAGTGATTGTGGGATTGTGACTGTGTTATTGTGTGATTGTGATTGTGATTGTGTGACTGTGAGATCGTGATTGTGTGATCGTGATTGTGTGATCGTGATTGTGTGATCGTGATTGTGTGATAGTGATTGTGTGATAGTGATTGTGTGATCGTGATTGCGTGATCGTGATTGTGTGATCGTGATTGTGTGATATTGATTGTGTGACTGTGTGATTGTGATTGTGTGATTGTGATTGTGTGATCGTGATTGTGTGATCGTGATTGTGTGATCGTGATTGTGTGATCGTGATTGTGTGAGCGTGATTGTGTGATAGTGATTGTGTGATAGTGATTGTGTGATAGTGATTGTGTGATCGTGATTGCGTGATCGTGATTGTGTGATCGTGATTGTGTGACTGTGTGATTGTGACTGTGTGATCGTGATTGTGTGATCGTGATTGTGTGATCGTGATTGTGATTGTGATTGTGTGACTGTGTTATTGTGATTGTGTGATCGTGACTGTGTGATCGTGTTTGTGTGATCGTGATTGTGGGTTTGTGACTGTGTGATTGTGTGATTGTGATTGTGTGATCGTGATTGTGTGATTGTGATTGTGTGATTGTGATTGTGATTGTGATTGTGATTGTGATTGTGATTGTGATTGTGATTGTGTGACTGTGTGATTGTGATTGTGTGACTGTGATTGTGTGATCGTGATAGCGTGGTCGTGATTGTGTGAACGTGATTGTGGGATTGTGACTGTGTGATTGTGTGGTTGTGGTTGTGTGATTGTGATTGTGTGACTGTGATTGTGTGATTGTGAATGTGGGATTGTGATTGCGATTGTGTGATTGTGACTGTGTGGTCGTGATAGTGTGATCGTGATTGTGGGATTGTGACTGTGCGATTGTGTGGTTGTGGTTGTATGATCGTGATTGTGTGATCGTGATTGTGTGACCGTGATTGTGTGACCGTGATTGTGTGATCGCGATTGTGTGATCGCGATTGTGTGATCGCGATTGTGTGATCGCGATTGTGTGAATGCGATTGTGTGATTGCGATTGTGTGATTGCGATTGTGTGATTGTGATTGTGTGATACTGATTGTGGGATTGTGACTGTGTTATTGTGTGATTGTGATTGTGATTGTGTGACTGTGAGATCGTGATTGTGTGATCGTGATTGTGTGATCGTGATTGTGTGATCGTGATTGTGTGATCGTGATTGTGTGATCGTGATTGTGTGATCGTGATTGTGTGATTGCGATTGTGTGATTGCGATTGTGTGATTCCGATTGTGTGATTGCGATTGTGTGATTGCGATTGTGTGATTGCGATTGTGTGATTGCGATTGTGTGATTGCGATTGTGTGATAGTGATTGTGGGATTGTGACTGTGTTATTGTGTGATTGTGATTGTGATTGTGTGACTGTGAGATCGTGATTGTGTGATCGTGATTGTGTGATCGTGATTGTATGATCGTGATTGTGTGATAGTGATTGTGTGATTGTGTGATCGTGATTGGGTGATCGTGATTGTGTGATAGTGATTGTGTGATCGTGATTGTGTGATTGTGTGATTGTGATTGAGCGATCGTGATTGTGTGATGGTGATTGTGTGATCGTGATTGTGAGATTGTGACTGTGTGATTGTGTGATCGTAACTGTGTGATCGTGACTGTGGGATCGTGATTGTGGGTTTGTGACTGTGTGATTGTGTGATTGTGATTGTGTGATTGTGATCGTGTGATTGTGATCGTGTGATTGTGATTGTGTGATTGTGATTGTGTGATTGTGATTGTGTGATTGTGATTGTGTGATTGTGATTGTGTGATTGTGATTGTGTGATTGTGATTGTGTGATTGTGGTTGTGTGATTGTGGTTGTGTGATTGAGGTTGTGTGATTGTGGTTGTGTGATTGTGGTTGTGTGATTGTGGTTGTGTGATTGTGGTTGTGTGATTGTGGTTGTGTGATTGTGGTTGTGTGATTGTGGTTGTGTGATTGTGATTGTGTGATTGTGATTGTGCGATTGTTATTGTGTGATTGTGATTGTGTGATTGTGATTGTGTGATCGTGATTGTGTGACTGTGTGATTGTGACTGTGTGATCGTGATTGTATGATCGTGATTGTGTGATTGTGATTGTGTGATTGTGGTTGTGTGATTGTGGTTGTGTGATTGTGGTTGTGTGATTGTGGTTGTGTGATTGTTGTTGTGTGATTGTGGTTGTGTGATTGTGGTTGTGTGATTGTGGTTGTGTGATCGTGATTGTGTGATCGAGATTGTGTGATCGTGATTGTGTGATCGTGATTGTGTGATAGTGATGGTGTGATTGTGATTGTGTGATTGTGGTTGTGTGATTGTGGTTGTGTGATTGTGATTGTGTGATTGCGATTGTGTGATCGTGACTGTGTGGTCGTGATTGTGTGATCGTGATTGTGGGATTGTGACTGTGTGATTGTGTGGTTGTGGTTGTGCGTTTGTGATTGTGTGACTGTGATTGTGTGATTGTGATTGTGGGACTGTGATTGCGATTGTGTGATTGTGACTGTGTGGTCGTGATTGTGTGATCGTGATTGTGGGATTGTGACTGTGTGATTGTGTGATTGTTTGATTGTGTTATTGCGATTGTGTGATTGCGATTGTGTGATTGCGATTGTGTGATTGCGATTGTGTGATTGCGATTGTGTGATTGCGATTGTGTGATTGCGTTTGTGTGATTGCGATTGTGTGATTGCGATTGTGTGATTGCGATTGTGTGATTGCGATTGTTTGATTGCGATTGTTTGATTGTGTGATTGTGATTGTGTGATTGTGATTGTGTGATTGTGATTGTGTGATTGTGATTGTGTGATTGTGATTGTGTGATTGTGATTGTGTGATTGTGATTGTGTGATTGTGATTGTGTGATTGTGATTGCGATTGTGTGATTGTGACTGTGTGGTCGTGATTGTGTGATCGTGATTGTGGGATTGTGTGATCGTGATTGTGTGATCGTGATAGTGTGATCGTGATAGTGTGATCGTGATTATGTGATCGTGATTGTGTGATCCTGATTGTGTGATGAGGATTCTGTGATCGTGATTGTGTAATCGTGATTGTGTGATCGTGATTGTGATCGTGATTTTGTGATCGCGATTGTGTGATGGTGATTGTGTGATCGTGATTGTGTGATCGTGTTTGTGTGATCGGGATTGTGTGATTGTGATTGTGTGATTGTGATTGTGTGGTTGTGATTGTGTGATTGTGGTTGTGTGATTGTGATTGTGTGATGGCGATTGTGTGATTGCGATTGTGTGATTGCGATTGTGTGATTGCGATTGTGTGATTGCGATTGTGTGATTGCGACTGTGTGGTCGTGATTGTGTGATCGTGATTGTGTGATCGTGATTGTGTGACCGTGATTGTGTGACCGTGATTATGTGATCGTGATTGTGTGATCCTGATTGTGTGATGAGGATTCTGTGATCGTGATTGTGTAATCGTGATTGTGTGATCGTGATTGTGATCGTGATTTTGTGATCGCGATTGTGTGATGGTGATTGTGTGATCGTGATTGTGTGATCGTGATTGTGTGATCGGGATTGTGTGATTGTGATTGTGTGATTGTGATTGTGTGGTTGTGATTGTGTGATTGTGGTTGTGTGATTGTGATTGTGTGATGGCGATTGTGTGATCGTGACTGTGTGGTCGTGATTGTGTGATCGTGATTGTGGGATTGTGACTGTGGGATTGTGTGGTTGGGGTTGTGTGATTGTGATTGTGTGAATGTGATTGTGTGATTGTGATTGTGGGATTGTGATTGCGATTGTGTGATTGTGACTGTGTGGTCGTGATTGTGTGATCGTGATTGTGGGACTGTGACTGTGTGATTGTGTGATCGTGATTGTGTGATCGTGATTGTGTGATCGTGATTGGGTGATCGTGATTGGGTGATCGTGATTGGGTGATCGTGATTGTGGGATTGTGACTGTGCGATTGTGTGATTGTGATTGTGTGACTGTGATTGTGTGATTGTGATTGTGGGATTGTGATTGTGTGATTGTGATTGTGTGATCGTGACTGTGATTGTATGATTGTGATTGTGATTGTGATTGTGATTGTGATTGTGATTGTGATTGTGATTGTGATTGTGATTGTGATTGTGTGACTGTGTGATTGTGATTGTGTGACTGTGATTGTGTGATCGTGATAGTGTGATCGTGATAGTGTGATCGTGATTGTGTGATCGTGACTGTGTGGTCGTGATTGTGTGATCGTGATTGTGGGATTGTGACTGTGTGATTGTGTGGTTGTGGTTGTGTGATTGTGATTGTGTGACTGTGATTGTGCGATTGTGATTGTGGGATTGTGATTGCGATTGTGTGATTGTGACTGTGTGGTCGTGATTGTGTGATCGTGATTGTGGGATTGTGACTGTGTGATTGTGTGGTTGTGGTTGTGTGATTGTGATTGTGTGATCGTGATTGTGTGATTGTGATTGTGTGATCGTGATAGTGTGATCGTGATTGTGTGATCGTGATTGTGTGATCGTGATTGTGTCATCGTGATAGTGTGATCGTGATTGTGTGGTCGTGATTGTGTTGTCGTGATTGTGTGATCGTGATTGTGTGATCGTGATTGTGTGATTGTGATTGTGTGATCGTGATTGTGTGGTCGTGATTGTGTGATCGTGATTGTGGGATCGTGACTGTGTGATTGTGTGATTGTGATTGTGTGACTGTGATTGTGTGATTGTGATTGTGGGATTGAGATTGTGTGATTGTGATTGTGTGATCGTGACTGTGATTGTGTGATTGTGATTGTGTGACTGTGTGATTGTGATTGTGTGACTGTGATTGTGTGATCGTGATAGTGTGATTGTGATCGTGTGATTGTGATCGTGTGATTGTGATAGTGCGATTGTGATAGTGCGATTGTGATAGTGCGATTGTGATTGTGCGATTGTGATTGTGCGATTGTGACAGTGCGATTGTGACAGTGCGATTGTGACAGTGCGATTGGGACTGCGCGATTGTGATTGTGCGATTGTGATTGTGCGATTGTGATAGTGCGATTGTGATAGTGCGATTGTGATAGTGCGATTGTGATTGTGCGATTGTGATTGTGGGATTGAGATTGTGTGATTGTGATTGTGTGATCGTGACTGTGATTGTGTCATTGTGACTGTGGGATTGTGATTGCGATTGTGTGATCGTGATTGTGGGATTGTGACTGTGTGATTGTGCGATCGTGATTGTGCGATCGTGATTGTGCGATCGTGATTGTGCGATCGTGATTGTGCGATCGTGATTGTGCGATCGTGATTGTGCGATCGTGATTGTGCGATCGTGATTGTGCGATCGTGATTGTGCGATCGTGATTGTGCGATCGTGATTGTGCGATCGTGATTGTGCGATCGTGATTGTGCGATCGTGATTGTGCGATCGTGATTGTGCGATCGTGATTGTGCGATCGTGATTGTGCGATCGTGATTGTGCGATCGTGATTGTGCGATCGTGATTGTGCGATCGTGATTGTGCGATCGTGATTGTGCGATCGTGATTGTGCGATCGTGATTGTGCGATCGTGATTGTGCGATCGTGATCGTGCGATCGTGATTGTGCGATCGTGATCGTGCGATCGTGATCGTGCGATCGTGATGGTGCGATCGTGATCGTGCGATCGTGATCGTGCGATCGTGATCGTGCGATCGTGATGGTGCGATCGTGATCGTGCGATCGTGATCGTGCGATTGTGGTTGTGTGATTGTGGTTGTGTGATTGTGATTGTGTGATTGTGATTGTGTGATTGTTATTGTGTGATTGTGATTGTGTGATCGTGATTGTGTGACTGTGTGATTGTGACTGTGTGATCGTGATTGTATGATCGTGATTGTGTGATTGTGACTGTGATTGTGATTGTGTGACTGTGTTATTGTGATTGTGTGATCGTGACTGTGTGATCGTGTTTGTGTGATCGTGATTGTGGGTTTGTGACTGTGTGATTGTGTGATTGTGATTGTGTGATCGTGATTGTGTGATTGTGATTGTGTGATCGTGATTGTGTCGTCGTGATTGTGTGATCGTGATTGTGTGATCGTGATTGTGTGATCGTGATTGTGTGATCGTGATTGTGTGATCGTGATTGTGTGATGGTGATTGTGTGATGGTGATTGTGTGATCGTGATTGTGTGATCGAGATTGTGTGATCGTGATTGTGTGATCGTGATTGTGCGATAGTGATGGTGTGATTGTGATTGTGTGATTGTGGTTGTGTGATTGCGGTTGTGTGATTGTGGTTGTGTGATTGCGATTGTGTGATCGTGACTGTGTGGTCGTGATTGTGTGATCGTGATTGTGGGATTGTGACTGTGTGATTGTGTGGTTGTGGTTGTGCGTTTGTGATTGTGTGACTGTGATTGTGTGATTGTGATTGTGGGACTGTGATTGCGATTGTGTGATTGTGACTGTGTGGTCGTGATTGTGTGATCGTGATTGCGGGATTGTGACAGTGTGATTGTGTGATTGTTTGATTGTGTTATTGCGATTGTGTGATTGCGATTGTGTGATTGCGATTGTGTGATTGCGATTGTGTGATTGCGATTGTGTGATTGCGTTTGTGTGATTGCGATTGTGTGATTGCGATTGTGTGATTGCGATTGTGTGATTGCGATTGTGTGATTGCGACTGTGTGGTCGTGATTGTGTGATCGTGATTGTGTGATCGTGATTGTGTGACCGTGATTGTGTGACCGTGATTATGTGATCGTGATTGTGTGATCCTGATTGTGTGATTAGGATTCTGTGATCGTGATTGTGTAATCGTGATTGTGTGATCGTGATTGTGATCGTGATTTTGTGATCGTGATTGTGTGATGGTGATTGTGTGATCGTGATTGTGTGATCGTGATTGTGGGATTGTGACTGTGCGATTGTGTGGTTGTGGTTGTATGATCGTGATTGTGTGATCGTGATTGTGTGACCGTGATTGTGTGACCGTGATTGTGTGATCGCGATTGTGTGATCGCGATTGTGTGATCGCGATTGTGTGATCGCGATTGTGTGATCGCGATTGTGGGATTGTGACTGTGTGATTGTGTGGTTGTGGTTGTGTGATTGTGATTGTGTGACTGTGATTGTGCGATTGTGATTGTGGGATTGTGATTGCGATTGTGTGATTGTGACTGTGTGGTCGTGATAGTGTGATCGTGATTGTGGGATTGTGACTGTGCGATTGTGTGGTTGTGGTTGTATGATCGTGATTGTGTGATCGTGATTGTGTGACCGTGATTGTGTGACCGTGATTGTGTGATCGCGATTGTGTGATCGCGATTGTGTGATCGCGATTGTGTGATCGCGATTGTGTGATCGCGATTGTGTGATCGCGATTGTGTGATCGCGATTGTGTGATCGCGATTGTGTGATCGCGATTGTGTGATCGCGATTGTGTGAATGCGATTGTGTGATTGCGATTGTGTGATTGCGATTGTGTGATTGCGATTGTGTGATTGTGATTGTGTGATAGTGATTGTGGGATTGTGACTGCGTTATTGTGTGATTGTGATTGTGATTGTGTGACTGTGAGATCGTGATTGTGTGATCGCGATTGTGTGATCGCGATTGTGTGATCGCGATTGTGTGATCGCGATTGTGTGATCGCGATTGTGTGAATGCGATTGTGTGATTGCGATTGTGTGATTGCGATTGTGTGATTGCGATTGTGTGATTGTGATTGTGTGATAGTGATTGTGGGATTGTGACTGTGTTATTGTGTGATTGTGATTGTGATTGTGTGACTGTGAGATCGTGATTGTGTGATCGTGATTGTGTGATCGTGATTGTGTGATCGTGATTGTGTGATAGTGATTGTGTGATAGTGATTGTGTGATCGTGATTGCGTGATCGTGATTGTGTGATCGTGATTGTGTGATATTGATTGTGTGACTGTGTGATTGTGATTGTGTGATTGTGATTGTGTGATCGTGATTGTGTGATCGTGATTGTGTGATCGTGATTGTGTGATCGTGATTGTGTGAGCGTGATTGTGTGATAGTGATTGTGTTATTGTGATTGTGTGATCGTGACTGTGTGATCGTGTTTGTGTGATCGTGATTGTGGGTTTGTGACTGTGTGATTGTGTGATTGTGATTGTGTGATCGTGATTGTGTGATTGTGATTGTGTGATTGTGATTGTGATTGTGATTGTGATTGTGATTGTGATTGTGATTGTGATTGTGTGATCGTGATTGTGGGATCGTGATTGTGCGATCGTGATTGTGTGATCGTGATTGTGTGATCGTGATTGTGTGATCGTGATTGTGTGATCGTGATTGTGTGATCGTGATTGTGGGATCGTGATTGTGCGATCGTGATTGCGCGATCGCGATTGCGCGATCGCGATTGGGCGATCGCGATTGTGCGATTGCGATTGTGTGATTGTGATGGTGTGATAGTGATTGTGGGATTGTGACTGTGTTATTGTGTGATTGTGATTGTGATTGTGTGATTGTGTGATCGTGATTGTGTGATCGTGATTGTGTGATCGTGATTGTGTGATCGTGATTGTGTGATAGTGATTGTGCGATTGTGTGATCGTGATTGTGTGATCGTGATTGTGTGATCGTGATTGTGTGATCGAGATTGTGTGATCGTGATTGTGTGATAGTGATTGTGTGATAGTGATTGTGTGATCGTGATTGCGTGATCGTGATTGTGTGATCGTGATTGTGTGGTCGTGATTGTGTGACTGTGTGATTGTGACTGTGTGATCGTGATTGTGTGATTGTGATTGTGATTTTGATTGTGTGACTGTGTTATTGTGATTGTGTGATCGTAACTGTGTGATCGTGACTGTGGGATCGTGATTGTGGGTTTGTGACTGTGTGATTGTGTGATTGTGATTGTGTGATTGTGATTGTGTGATTGTGATTGTGTGATTGTGATTGTGTGATTGTGATTGTGTGATTGTGATTGTGTGATTGTGATTGTGTGATTGTGATTGTGTGATTGTGATTGTGTGATTGTGATTGTGTGATTGTGATTGTGTGATTGTGATTGTGTGATTGTGATTGTGTGATTGTGATTGTGTGATTGTGATTGTGTGATCGTGATTGTGTGATCGTGATAGTGTGATCGTGATTGTGTGATCGTGATTGTGTGATCGTGATTGTGTGATCGTGATTGTGTGATCGTGATTGTGTGATCGTGATTGAGTGATCGTGATTGTGTGATCGTGATTGTGTGATCGTGATTGTGTGATCGTGATTGTGTGATTGTGATTGTGTGATTGTGATTGTGTGATTGTGATTGTGGAATTGTGATTGTGTGATTGTGTGATCGTGATTGTGCGATCGTGATTGTGTGATGGTGATTGTGTGATCGTGATTGTGAGATTGTGACTGTGTGATCGTGTGATCGTAACTGTGTGATCGTGACTGTGGGATCGTGATTGTGGGTTTGTGACTGTGTGATTGTGTGATTGTGATTGTGTGATTGTGATTGTGTGATTGTGGTTGTGTGATTGTGATTGTGTGATTGCGATTGTGTGATTGCGATTGTGTGATTGCGATTGTGTGATTGCGATTGTGTGATTGTGACTGTGTGGTCGTGATTGTGTGATCGTGATTGTGTGATAGTGATTGTGTGATAGTGATTGTGTGATCGTGATTGCGTGATCGTGATTGTGTGATCGTGATTGTGTGGTCGTGATTGTGTGACTGTGTGATTGTGACTGTGTGATCGTGATTGTGTGATCGTGATTGTGTGATTGTGATTGTGATTTTGATTGTGTGACTGTGTTATTGTGATTGTGTGATCGTAACTGTGTGATCGTGACTGTGGGATCGTGATTGTGGGTTTGTGACTGTGTGATTGTGTGATTGTGATTGTGTGATTGTGATTGTGTGATTGTGGTTGTGTGATTGTGATTGTGTGATTGCGATTGTGTGATTGCGATTGTGTGATTGCGATTGTGTGATTGCGATTGTGTGATTGTGACTGTGTGGTCGTGATTGTGTGATCGTGATTGTGGGATTGTGATTGTGTGATCGTGATTGAGTGATCGTGATTGTGTGATCGTGATTGTGTGATTGTGATTGTGATTGTGATTGTGTGACTGTGTTATTGTGATTGTGTGATCGTGACTGTGTGATCGTGTTTGTGTGATCGTGATTGTGTGATCGTGATTGTGTGATCGTGATTGTGTGATCGTGATTGTGTGATAGTGATTGTGCGATTGTGTGATCGTGATTGTGTGATCGTGATTGTGTGATCGAGATTGTGTGATCGTGATTGTGTGATAGTGATTGTGTGATAGTGATTGTGTGATCGTGATTGCGTGATCGTGATTGTGTGATCGTGATTGTGTGGTCGTGATTGTGTGACTGTGTGATTGTGACTGTGTGATCGTGATTGTGTGATCGTGATTGTGTGATTGTGATTGTGATTTTGATTGTGTGACTGTGTTATTGTGATTGTGTGATCGTAACTGTGTGATCGTGACTGTGGGATCGTGATTGTGGGTTTGTGACTGTGTGATTGTGTGATTGTGATTGTGTGATCGTGACTGTGATTGTGTGATTGTGATTGTGATTGTGATTGTGATTATGACTGTGTGACTGTGTGATTGTGATTGTGTGACTGTGATTGTGATTGTAATTGTGATTATGATTGTGTGACTGTGTGATTGTGATTGTGTGACTGTGATTGTGTGATCGTGACTGTGATTGTGTGATTGTGATTGTGATTGTGACTGTGATTGTGATTGTGTGACTGTGTGATTGTGATTGTGTGACTGTGATAGTGTGATCGTGATAGTGTGGTCGTGATTGTGTGATCGTGATTGTGGGATTGTGACTGTGTGATTGTGTGGTTGTGGTTGTGTGATTGTGATTGTGTGACTGTGATTGTGTGATTGTGATTGTGGGATTGTGATTGCGATTGTGTGATTGTGACTGTGTGGTTGTGATTGTGTGATCGTGATTGTGGGATTGTGACTGTGTGATTGTGTGGTTGTGGTTGTATGATCGTGATTGTGTGATGGTGATTGTGTGATCGTGATTGTGTGATCGTGATTGTGTGATCGTGATTGTGTGATTGTAATTGTGTGATTGTGATTGTGTGATTGTGATTGTGTGATTGTGATTGCGTGATTGTGATTGTGTGATCGTGATTGTGTGACTGTGATTGTGTGATTGTGATTGTGGGATTGTGATTGTGGGATTGTGATAGTGTGATTGTGTGATCGTGATTATGCGATCGTGATTGTGTGATCGTGATTGTGTGATTGTGATTGTGATTGTGATTGTGTGATCGTGATTGTGTGATCGTGATTGTGTGATAGTGATTGTGTGATAGTGATTGTGTGATCGTGATTGTGTGAGCGTGATTGTGTCGTCGTAATTGTGTGATCGTGATTGTGTGATCGCAATTGTGGGATTGTGACTGTGTGATTGTGTGATTGTGATTGTGTGACTGTGTGATTGTGATTGTGTGATCGTGATTGTGTGACTGTGATTGTGTGGTTGTGATTTTGGGATTGTGATTGTGTGATTGAGGTTGTGTGATTGTGGTTGTGTGATTGTGATTGTGTGATAGTGATTGTGGGATTGTGACTGTGTTATTGTGTGATTGTGATTGTGATAGTGTGACTGTGAGATCGTGAATGTGTGATCGTGATTGTGTGATCGTGATTGTGTGATAGTGATTGTGTGATTGTGTGATCGTGATTGTGTGATCGTGATTGTGTGATCGTGATTGTGTGATAGTGATTGTGTGATAGTGATTGTGTGATCGTGATTGCGTGATCGTGATTGTCTGATCGTGATTGTGTGATCGTGATTGTGTGACTGTGTGATTGTGACTGTGTGATCGTGATTGTGTGATCGTGATTGTGTGATTGTGATTGTGATTGTGTGACTGTGTTATTGTGATTGTGTGATCGTGACTGTGTGATCGTGTTTGTGTGATCGTGATTGTGGGTTTGTGACTGTGTGATTGTGTGATTGTGATTGTGTGATCGTGATTGTGTGATTATGATTGTGTGATTGTGATTGTGATTGTGATTGTGATTGTGTGATTGTGATTGTGTGATTATGATTGTGTGATTGTGATTGTGTGATTGTGATTGTGTGATTGTGATTGTGTGATCGTGATTGTGTGATCGTGATTGTGTGATCGTGATTGTGTGATCGTGATTGTGTGAGCGTGATTGTGTGATAGTGATTGTGTGATAGTGATTGTGTGATCGTGATTGCGTGATCGTGATTGTGTGATCGTGATTGTGTGACTGTGTGAGTGTGACTGTGTGATCGTGATTGTGTGATCGTGATTGTGTGATTGTGATTGTGATTGTGATTGTGTGACTGTGTTATTGTGATTGTGTGATCGTGACTGTGTGATCGTGTTTGTGTGATCGTGATTGTGGGTTTGTGACTGTGTGATTGTGTGATTGTGATTGTGTGATCGTGATTGTGTGATTGTGATTGTGTGATTGTGATTGTGATTGTGATTGTGTGATTGTGATTGTGTGATTGTGATTGTGTGATTGTGATTGTGTGATCGTGATTGTGCGATCGTGATTGTGCGATCGTGATTGTGTGATCGTGATTGTGTGATCGTGATTGTGTGATCGTGATTGTGATTGTGATTGTGTGATCGTGATTGTGGGATCGTGATTGTGTGATCGTGACTGTGTGATCGTGTTTGTGTGATCGTGATTGTGGGTTTGTGACTGTGTGATTGTGTGATTGTGATTGTGTGATCGTGATTGTGTGATTGTGATTGTGTGATTGTGATTGTGATTGTGATTGTGATTGTGTGATTGTGATTGTGTGATTATGATTGTGTGATTGTGATTGTGTGATTGTGATTGTGTGATTGTGATTGTGTGATCGTGATTGTGTGATCGTGATTGTGTGATCGTGATTGTGTGATCGTGATTGTGTGAGCGTGATTGTGTGATAGTGATTGTGTGATAGTGATTGTGTGATCGTGATTGCGTGATCGTGATTGTGTGATCGTGATTGTGTGACTGTGTGAGTGTGACTGTGTGATCGTGATTGTGTGATCGTGATTGTGTGATTGTGATTGTGATTGTGATTGTGTGACTGTGTTATTGTGATTGTGTGATCGTGACTGTGTGATCGTGTTTGTGTGATCGTAATTGTGGGTTTGTGACTGTGTGATTGTGTGATTGTGATTGTGTGATCGTGATTGTGTGATTGTGATTGTGTGATTGTGATTGTGATTGTGATTGTGTGATTGTGATTGTGTGATTGTGATTGTGTGATTGTGATTGTGTGATTGTGATTGTGTGATCGTGATTGTGCGATCGTGATTGTGCGATCGTGATTGTGCGATCGTGATTGTGTGATCGTGATTGTGTGATCGTGATTGTGTGATCGTGATTGTGATGGTGATTGTGTGATCGTGATTGTGGGATCGTGATTGTGCGATCGTGATTGTGCGATCGTGATTGTGCGATCGTGATTGTGCGATCGTGATTGTGCGATCGTGATTGTGTCATTGTAATTGTGTGATCGTGATTGTGTGATCGTGATTGTGTGATCGTGATTGTGGGATCGTGATTGTGCGATCGTGATTGCGCGATCGCGATTGCGCGATCGCGATTGGGCGATCGCGATTGTGCGATTGCGATTGTGTGATTGTGATGGTGTGATAGTGATTGTGGGATTGTGACTGTGTTATTGTGTGATTGTGATTGTGATTGTGTGATTGTGTGATCGTGATTGTGTGATCGTGATTGTGTGATCGTGATTGTGTGATCGTGATTGTGTGATAGTGATTGTGCGATTGTGTGATCGTGATTGTGTGATCGTGATTGTGTGATCGAGATTGTGTGATCGTGATTGTGTGATAGTGATTGTGTGATAGTGATTGTGTGATCGTGATTGCGTGATCGTGATTGTGTGATCGTGATTGTGTGGTCGTGATTGTGTGACTGTGTGATTGTGACTGTGTGATCGTGATTGTGTGATCGTGATTGTGTGATTGTGATTGTGATTTTGATTGTGTGACTGTGTTATTGTGATTGTGTGATCGTAACTGTGTGATCGTGACTGTGGGATCGTGATTGTGGGTTTGTGACTGTGTGATTGTGTGATCGTGATTGTGGGTTTGTGACTGTGTGATTGTGTGATTGTGATTGTGTGATCGTGACTGTGATTGTGTGATTGTGATTGTGTGATTGTGATTGTGTGATTGTGATTGTGTGATTGTGATTGTGTGATCGTGATTGTGTGATCGTGATAGTGTGATCGTGATTGTGTGATCGTGATTGTGTGATCGTGATTGTGTGATCGTGATTGTGTGATCGTGATTGTGTGATCGTGATTGAGTGATCGTGATTGTGTGATCGTGATTGTGTGATCGTGATTGTGTGATCGTGATTGTGTGATTGTGATTGTGTGATTGTGATTGTGGAATTGTGATTGTGTGATTGTGTGATCGTGATTGTGCGATCGTGATTGTGTGATGGTGAATGTGTGATCGTGATTGTGAGATTGTGACTGTGTGATTGTGTGATCGTAACTGTGTGATCGTGACTGTGGGATCGTGATTGTGGGTTTGTGACTGTGTGATTGTGTGATTGTGATTGTGTGATTGTGATTGTGTGATTGTGGTTGTGTGATTGTGATTGTGTGATTGCGATTGTGTGATTGCGATTGTGTGATTGCGATTGTGTGATTGCGATTGTGTGATTGTGACTGTGTGGTCGTGATTGTGTGATCGTGATTGTGTGATAGTGATTGTGTGATAGTGATTGTGTGATCGTGATTGCGTGATCGTGATTGTGTGATCGTGATTGTGTGGTCGTGATTGTGTGGCTGTGTGATTGTGACTGTGTGATCGTGATTGTGTGATCGTGATTGTGTGATTGTGATTGTGATTTTGATTG
Organism: Megachile rotundata; assembly: GCF_050947335.1. Taxonomy (NCBI): domain Eukaryota; kingdom Metazoa; phylum Arthropoda; class Insecta; order Hymenoptera; family Megachilidae; genus Megachile; species Megachile rotundata. Next base: position 1,608,653 of record NC_134997.1, on the reverse strand, counting down.
TGTGACTGTGTTATTGTGATTGTGTGATCGTAACTGTGTGATCGTGACTGTGGGATCGTGATTGTGGGTTTGTGACTGTGTGATTGTGTGATTGTGATTGTGTGATTGTGATTGTGTGATTGTGATTGTGTGATTGTGGTTGTGTGATTGTGATTGTGTGATTGCGATTGTGTGATTGCGATTGTGTGATTGCGATTGTGTGATTGCGATTGTGTGATTGTGACTGTGTGGTCGTGATTGTGTGATCGTGATTGTGGGATTGTGATTGTGTGATCGTGATTGAGTGATCGTGATTGTGTGATCGTGATTGTGTGATTGTGATTGTGATTGTGATTGTGTGACTGTGTTATTGTGATTGTGTGATCGTGACTGTGTGATCGTGTTTGTGTGATCGTGATTGTGTGATCGTGATTGTGTGATCGTGATTGTGTGATCGTGATTGTGTGATAGTGATTGTGCGATTGTGTGATCGTGATTGTGTGATCGAGATTGTGTGATCGTGATTGTGTGATAGTGATTGTGTGATAGTGATTGTGTGATCGTGATTGCGTGATCGTGATTGTGTGATCGTGATTGTGTGGTCGTGATTGTGTGACTGTGTGATTGTGACTGTGTGATCGTGATTGTGTGATCGTGATTGTGTGATTGTGATTGTGATTTTGATTGTGTGACTGTGTTATTGTGATTGTGTGATCGTAACTGTGTGATCGTGACTGTGGGATCGTGATTGTGGGTTTGTGACTGTGTGATTGTGTGATTGTGATTGTGTGATCGTGACTGTGATTGTGTGATTGTGATTGTGATTGTGATTGTGATTATGACTGTGTGACTGTGTGATTGTGATTGTGTGACTGTGATTGTGATTGTGATTGTGATTATGATTGTGTGACTGTGTGATTGTGATTGTGTGACTGTGATTGTGTGATCGTGACTGTGATTGTGTGATTGTGATTGTGATTGTGACTGTGATTGTGATTGTGTGACTGTGTGATTGTGATTGTGTGACTGTGATAGTGTGATCGTGATAGTGTGGTCGTGATTGTGTGATCGTGATTGTGGGATTGTGACTGTGTGATTGTGTGGTTGTGGTTGTGTGATTGTGATTGTGTGACTGTGATTGTGTGATTGTGATTGTGGGATTGTGATTGCGATTGTGTGATTGTGACTGTGTGGTTGTGATTGTGTGATCGTGATTGTGGGATTGTGACTGTGTGATTGTGTGGTTGTGGTTGTATGATCGTGATTGTGTGATGGTGATTGTGTGATCGTGATTGTGTGATCGTGATTGTGTGATCGTGATTGTGTGATTGTAATTGTGTGATAGTGATTGTGTGATTGTGATTGTGTGATTGTGATTGCGTGATTGTGATTGTGTGATCGTGATTGTGTGACTGTGATTGTGTGATTGTGATTGTGGGATTGTGATTGTGGGATTGTGATAGTGTGATTGTGTGATCGTGATTATGCGATCGTGATTGTGTGATCGTGATTGTGTGATTGTGATTGTGATTGTGATTGTGTGATCGTGATTGTGTGATCGTGATTGTGTGATAGTGATTGTGTGATAGTGATTGTGTGATCGTGATTGTGTGAGCGTGATTGTGTCGTCGTAATTGTGTGATCGTGATTGTGTGATCGCAATTGTGGGATTGTGACTGTGTGATTGTGTGATTGTGATTGTGTGACTGTGTGATTGTGATTGTGTGATCGTGATTGTGTGACTGTGATTGTGTGGTTGTGATTTTGGGATTGTGATTGTGTGATTGAGGTTGTGTGATTGTGGTTGTGTGATTGTGATTGTGTGATAGTGATTGTGGGATTGTGACTGTGTTATTGTGTGATTGTGATTGTGATAGTGTGACTGTGAGATCGTGAATGTGTGATCGTGATTGTGTGATCGTGATTGTGTGATAGTGATTGTGTGATTGTGTGATCGTGATTGTGTGATCGTGATTGTGTGATCGTGATTGTGTGATCGTGATTGTGTGATAGTGATTGTGTGATAGTGATTGTGTGATCGTGATTGCGTGATCGTGATTGTGTGATCGTGATTGTGTGATCGTGATTGTGTGACTGTGTGATTGTGACTGTGTGATCGTGATTGTGTGATCGTGATTGTGTGATTGTGATTGTGATTGTGTGACTGTGTTATTGTGATTGTGTGATCGTGACTGTGTGATCGTGTTTGTGTGATCGTGATTGTGGGTTTGTGACTGTGTGATTGTGTGATTGTGATTGTGTGATCGTGATTGTGTGATTGTGATTGTGTGATTGTGATTGTGATTGTGATTGTGATTGTGTGATTGTGATTGTGTGATTATGATTGTGTGATTGTGATTGTGTGATTGTGATTGTGTGATTGTGATTGTGTGATCGTGATTGTGTGATCGTGATTGTGTGATCGTGATTGTGTGATCGTGATTGTGTGAGCGTGATTGTGTGATAGTGATTGTGTGATAGTGATTGTGTGATCGTGATTGCGTGATCGTGATTGTGTGATCGTGATTGTGTGACTGTGTGAGTGTGACTGTGTGATCGTGATTGTGTGATCGTGATTGTGTGATTGTGATTGTGATTGTGATTGTGTGACTGTGTTATTGTGATTGTGTGATCGTGACTGTGTGATCGTGTTTGTGTGATCCTGATTGTGGGTTTGTGAATGTGTGATTGTGTGATTGTGATTGTGTGATCGTGATTGTGTGATTGTGATTGTGTGATTGTGATTGTGATTGTGATTGTGTGATTGTGATTGTGTGATTGTGATTGTGTGATTGTGATTGTGTGATCGTGATTGTGCGATCGTGATTGTGCGATCGTGATTGTGTGATCGTGATTGTGTGATCGTGATTGTGTGATCGTGATTGTGATTGTGATTGTGTGATCGTGATTGTGGGATCGTGATTGTGCGATCGTGATTGTGCGATCGTGATTGTGCGATCGTGATTGTGCGATCGTGATTGTGCGATCGTGATTGTGTCATTGTAATTGTGTGATCGTGATTGTGTGATCGTGATTGTGTGATCGTGATTGTGTGATCGTGATTGTGGGATCGTGATTGTGCGATCGTGATTGCGCGATCGCGATTGCGCGATCGCGATTGGGCGATCGCGATTGTGCGATTGCGATTGTGTGATTGTGATGGTGTGATAGTGATTGTGGGATTGTGACTGTGTTATTGTGTGATTGTGATTGTGATTGTGTGATTGTGTGATCGTGATTGTGTGATCGTGATTGTGTGATCGTGATTGTGTGATCGTGATTGTGTGATCGTGATTGTGTGATAGTGATTGTGCGATTGTGTGATCGTGATTGTGTGATCGTGATTGTGTGATCGAGATTGTGTGATCGTGATTGTGTGATAGTGATTGTGTGATAGTGATTGTGTGATCGTGATTGCGTGATCGTGATTGTGTGATCGTGATTGTGTGGTCGTGATTGTGTGACTGTGTGATTGTGACTGTGTGATCGTGATTGTGTGATCGTGATTGTGTGATTGTGATTGTGATTTTGATTGTGTGACTGTGTTATTGTGATTGTGTGATCGTAACTGTGTGATCGTGACTGTGGGATCGTGATTGTGGGTTTGTGACTGTGTGATTGTGTGATTGTGATTGTGTGATTGTGATTGTGTGATTGTGATTGTGTGATTGTGATTGTGTGATTGTGATTGTGTGATTGTGATTGTGTGATTGTGATTGTGTGATTGTGATTGTGTGATTGTGATTGTGTGATTGTGATTGTGTGATTGTGATTGTGTGATTGTGATTGTGTGATTGTGATTGTGTGATCGTGATTGTGTGATCGTGATAGTGTGATCGTGATTGTGTGATCGTGATTGTGTGATCGTGATTGTGTGATCGTGATTGTGTGATCGTGATTGTGTGATCGTGATTGAGTGATCGTGATTGTGTGATCGTGATTGTGTGATCGTGATTGTGTGATCGTGATTGTGTGATTGTGATTGTGTGATTGTGATTGTGGAATTGTGATTGTGTGATTGTGTGATCGTGATTGTGCGATCGTGATTGTGTGATGGTGATTGTGTGATCGTGATTGTGAGATTGTGACTGTGTGATTGTGTGATCGTAACTGTGTGATCGTGACTGTGGGATCGTGATTGTGGGTTTGTGACTGTGTGATTGTGTGATTGTGATTGTGTGATTGTGATTGTGTGATTGTGATTGTGTGATTGTGGTTGTGTGATTGTGATTGTGTGATTGCGATTGTGTGATTGCGATTGTGTGATTGCGATTGTGTGATTGCGATTGTGTGATTGTGACTGTGTGGTCGTGATTGTGTGATCGTGATTGTGTGATAGTGATTGTGTGATAGTGATTGTGTGATCGTGATTGCGTGATCGTGATTGTGTGATCGTGATTGTGTGGTCGTGATTGTGTGACTGTGTGATTGTGACTGTGTGATCGTGATTGTGTGATCGTGATTGTGTGATTGTGATTGTGATTGTGATTTTGATTGTGTGACTGTGTTATTGTGATTGTGTGATCGTAACTGTGTGATCGTGACTGTGGGATCGTGATTGTGGGTTTGTGACTGTGTGATTGTGTGATTGTGATTGTGTGATTGTGATTGTGTGATTGTGGTTGTGTGATTGTGATTGTGTGATTGCGATTGTGTGATTGCGATTGTGTGATTGCGATTGTGTGATTGCGATTGTGTGATTGTGACTGTGTGGTCGTGATTGTGTGATCGTGATTGTGGGATTGTGATTGTGTGATCGTGATTGAGTGATCGTGATTGTGTGATCGTGATTGTGTGATTGTGATTGTGATTGTGATTGTGTGACTGTGTTATTGTGATTGTGTGATCGTGACTGTGTGATCGTGTTTGTGTGATCGTGATTGTGTGATCGTGATTGTGTGATCGTGATTGTGTGATCGTGATTGTGTGATAGTGATTGTGCGATTGTGTGATCGTGATTGTGTGATCGTGATTGTGTGATCGAGATTGTGTGATCGTGATTGTGTGATAGTGATTGTGTGATAGTGTTATTGTGATTGTGTGATCGTAACTGTGTGATCGTGACTGTGGGATCGTGATTGTGGGTTTGTGACTGTGTGATTGTGTGATTGTGATTGTGTGATCGTGACTGTGATTGTGTGATTGTGATTGTGATTGTGATTGTGATTATGACTGTGTGACTGTGTGATTGTGATTGTGTGACTGTGATTGTGATTGTGATTGTGATTATGATTGTGTGACTGTGTGATTGTGATTGTGTGACTGTGATTGTGTGATCGTGACTGTGATTGTGTGATTGTGATTGTGATTGTGACTGTGATTGTGATTGTGTGACTGTGTGATTGTGATTGTGTGACTGTGATAGTGTGATCGTGATAGTGTGGTCGTGATTGTGTGATCGTGATTGTGGGATTGTGACTGTGTGATTGTGTGGTTGTGGTTGTGTGATTGTGATTGTGTGACTGTGATTGTGTGATTGTGATTGTGGGATTGTGATTGCGATTGTGTGATTGTGACTGTGTGGTTGTGATTGTGTGATCGTGATTGTGGGATTGTGACTGTGTGATTGTGTGGTTGTGGTTGTATGATCGTGATTGTGTGATGGTGATTGTGTGATCGTGATTGTGTGATCGTGATTGTGTGATCGTGATTGTGTGATTGTAATTGTGTGATTGTGATTGTGTGATTGTGATTGTGTGATTGTGATTGCGTGATTGTGATTGTGTGATCGTGATTGTGTGACTGTGATTGTGTGATTGTGATTGTGGGATTGTGATTGTGGGATTGTGATAGTGTGATTGTGTGATCGTGATTATGCGATCGTGATTGTGTGATCGTGATTGTGTGATTGTGATTGTGATTGTGATTGTGTGATCGTGATTGTGTGATCGTGATTGTGTGATAGTGATTGTGTGATAGTGATTGTGTGATCGTGATTGTGTGAGCGTGATTGTGTCGTCGTAATTGTGTGATCGTGATTGTGTGATCGCAATTGTGGGATTGTGACTGTGTGATTGTGTGATTGTGATTGTGTGACTGTGTGATTGTGATTGTGTGATCGTGATTGTGTGACTGTGATTGTGTGGTTGTGATTTTGGGATTGTGATTGCGTGATTGAGGTTGTGTGATTGTGGTTGTGTGATTGTGATTGTGTGATAGTGATTGTGGGATTGTGACTGTGTTATTGTGTGATTGTGATTGTGATAGTGTGACTGTGAGATCGTGAATGTGTGATCGTGATTGTGTGATCGTGATTGTGTGATAGTGATTGTGTGATTGTGTGATCGTGATTGTGTGATCGTGATTGTGTGATCGTGATTGTGTGATAGTGATTGTGTGATAGTGATTGTGTGATCGTGATTGCGTGATCGTGATTGTGTGATCGTGATTGTGTGATCGTGATTGTGTGACTGTGTGATTGTGACTGTGTGATCGTGATTGTGTGATCGTGATTGTGTGATTGTGATTGTGATTGTGTGACTGTGTTATTGTGATTGTGTGATCGTGACTGTGTGATCGTGTTTGTGTGATCGTGATTGTGGGTTTGTGACTGTGTGATTGTGTGATTGTGATTGTGTGATCGTGATTGTGTGATTGTGATTGTGTGATTGTGATTGTGATTGTGATTGTGATTGTGTGATTGTGATTGTGTGATTATGATTGTGTGATTGTGATTGTGTGATTGTGATTGTGTGATTGTGATTGTGTGATCGTGATTGTGTGATCGTGATTGTGTGATCGTGATTGTGTGATCGTGATTGTGTGAGCGTGATTGTGTGATAGTGATTGTGTGATAGTGATTGTGTGATCGTGATTGCGTGATCGTGATTGTGTGATCGTGATTGTGTGACTGTGTGAGTGTGACTGTGTGATCGTGATTGTGTGATCGTGATTGTGTGATTGTGATTGTGATTGTGATTGTGTGACTGTGTTATTGTGATTGTGTGATCGTGACTGTGTGATCGTGTTTGTGTGATCGTGATTGTGGGTTTGTGACTGTGTGATTGTGTGATTGTGATTGTGTGATCGTGATTGTGTGATTGTGATTGTGTGATTGTGATTGTGATTGTGATTGTGTGATTGTGATTGTGTGATTGTGATTGTGTGATTGTGATTGTGTGATCGTGATTGTGCGATCGTGATTGTGCGATCGTGATTGTGTGATCGTGATTGTGTGATCGTGATTGTGTGATCGTGATTGTGATTGTGATTGTGTGATCGTGATTGTGGGATCGTGATTGTGCGATCGTGATTGTGCGATCGTGATTGTGCGATCGTGATTGTGCGATCGTGATTGTGCGATCGTGATTGTGTCATTGTAATTGTGTGATCGTGATTGTGTGATCGTGATTGTGTGATCGTGATTGTGTGATCGTGATTGTGGGATCGTGATTGTGCGATCGTGATTGCGCGATCGCGATTGCGCGATCGCGATTGGGCGATCGCGATTGTGCGATTGCGATTGTGTGATTGTGATGGTGTGATAGTGATTGTGGGATTGTGACTGTGTTATTGTGTGATTGTGATTGTGATTGTGTGATTGTGTGATCGTGATTGTGTGATCGTGATTGTGTGATCGTGATTGTGTGATCGTGATTGTGTGATCGTGATTGTGTGATAGTGATTGTGCGATTGTGTGATCGTGATTGTGTGATCGTGATTGTGTGATCGAGATTGTGTGATCGTGATTGTGTGATAGTGATTGTGTGATAGAGATTGTGTGATCGTGATTGCGTGATCGTGATTGTGTGATCGTGATTGTGTGGTCGTGATTGTGTGACTGTGTGATTGTGACTGTGTGATCGTGATTGTGTGATCGTGATTGTGTGATTGTGATTGTGATTTTGATTGTGTGACTGTGTTATTGTGATTGTGTGATCGTAACTGTGTGATCGTGACTGTGGGATCGTGATTGTGGGTTTGTGACTGTGTGATTGTGTGATTGTGATTGTGTGATTGTGATTGTGTGATTGTGATTGTGTGATTGTGATTGTGTGATTGTGATTGTGTGATTGTGATTGTGTGATTGTGATTGTGTGATTGTGATTGTGTGATTGTGATTGTGTGATCGTGATTGTGTGATCGTGATAGTGTGATCGTGATTGTGTGATCGTGATTGTGTGATCGTGATTGTGTGATCGTGATTGTGTGATCGTGATTGTGTGATCGTGATTGAGTGATCGTGATTGTGTGATCGTGATTGTGTGATCGTGATTGTGTGATCGTGATTGTGTGATTGTGATTGTGTGATTGTGATTGTGGAATTGTGATTGTGTGATTGTGTGATCGTGATTGTGCGATCGTGATTGTGTGATGGTGATTGTGTGATCGTGATTGTGAGATTGTGACTGTGTGATTGTGTGATCGTAACTGTGTGATCGTGACTGTGGGATCGTGATTGTGGGTTTGTGACTGTGTGATTGTGTGATTGTGATTGTGTGATTGTGATTGTGTGATTGTGGTTGTGTGATTGTGATTGTGTGATTGCGATTGTGTGATTGCGATTGTGTGATTGCGATTGTGTGATTGCGATTGTGTGATTGTGACTGTGTGGTCGTGATTGTGTGATCGTGATTGTGGGATTGTGACTGTGTGGTTGTGTGATCGTGATTGTGTGATCGTGATTGTGTGATCGTGATTGTGTGATCGTGATTGGGTGATCGTGATTGGGTGATCGTGATTGGGTGATCGTGATTGTGGGATTGTGACTGTGCGATTGTGTGATTGTGATTGTGTGACTGTGTTATTGTGTGATTGTGATTGTGATTGTGTGACTGTGAGATCGTGATTGTGTGATCGTGATTGTGTGATCGTGATTGTGTGATCGTGATTGTGTGATCGTGATTGTGTGATAGTGATTGTGTGATTGTGTGATCGTGATTGTGTGATAGTGATTGTGTGATAGTGATTGTGTGATCGTGATTGCGTGATCGTGATTGTGTGATCGTGATTGTGTGATCGTGATTGTGTGACGGTGTGATCGTGATTGTGTGATCGTGATTGTGTGATCGTGATTGTGTGATCGTGATTGTGTGATCGTGATTGTGTGATCGTGATTGAGTGATAGTGATTGTGTGATTGTGATTGTGTGATCGTGATTGTGTGATCGTGATTGTGTGATTGTGATTGTGTGATTGTGATTATGGAATTGTGATTGTGTGATTGTGTGATCGTGATTGTGTGATCGTGATTGTGTGATCGTGATTGTGTGATCGTGATTGTGTGATCGTGATTGTGTGATCGTGATTGTGATTGTGATTGTGTGATCGTGATTGTGCGATCGTGATTGTGCGATCGTGATTGTGCGATCGTGATTGTGCGATCGTGATTGTGCGATCGTGATTGTGCGATCGTGATTGTGTCATTGTAATTGTGTGATCGTGATTGTGTGATCGTGATTGTGTGATCGTGATTGTGTGATCGTGATTGTGTGATCGTGATTGTGTGATCGTGATTGTGGGATCGTGATTGTGCGATCGCGATTGTGCGATTGCGATTGTGCGATTGCGATTGTGCGATTGCGATTGTGCGATTGCGATTGTGCGATTGCGATTGTGTGATTGTGATGGTGTGATAGTGATTGTGGGATTGTGACTGTGTTATTGTGTGATTGTGATTGTGATTGTGTGACTGTGAGATCGTGATTGTGTGATCGTGATTGTTTGATCGTGATTGTGTGATCGTGATTGTGCGATCGTGATTGTGTGATGGTGATTGTGTGATCGTGATTGTGAGATTCTGATTGTGTGATTGTGTGATCGTAACTGTGTGATCGTGACTGTGGGATCGTGATTGTGGGTTTGTGACTGTGTGATTGTGTGATTGTGATTGTGTGATTGTGGTTGTGTGATTGTGGTTGTGTGATTGTGGTTGTGTGATTGTGGTTGTGTGATTGTGGTTGTGTGATTGCGATTGTGTGATTGCGATTGTGTGATTGCGATTGTGTGATTAGGATTGTGTGATTGCGATTGTGTGATTGCGATTGTGTGATTGCGATTGTGTGATTGCGATTGTGTGATTGCGATTGTGTGATTGCGATTGTGTGATTGCGATTGTGTGATTGCGATTGTGTGATTGCGATTGTGTGATTGCGATTGTGTGATTAGGATTGTGTGATTGCGATTGTGTGATTGCGATTGTGTGATTGCGATTGTGTGATTGCGATTGTGTGATTGCGATTGTGTGATTGCGATTGTGTGATTGCGATTGTGTGATTGAGATTGTGTGATTGCGATTGTGTGATTGCGATAGTGTGATTGCGATTGTGTGATTGCGATTGTGTGATTGCGATTGTGTGATTGCGATTGTGTGATTGCGATTGTGTGATTGCGATTGTGTAATTGCGATTGTGTGATTGCGATTGTGTGATTGCGATTGTGTGATTGCGATTGTGTGATTCCGATTGTGTGATTGCGATTGTGTGATTGCGATTGTGTGATTGCCATTGTGTGATTGCGATTGTGTGATTGTGATTGTGTGATAGTGATTGTGGGATTGTGACTGTGTTATTGTGTGATTGTGATTGTGATTGTGTGACTGTGAGATCGTGATTGTGTGATCGTGATTGTGTGATCGTCATTGTGTGATAGTGATTGTGTGATTGTGTGATCGTGATTGGGTGATCGTGATTGTGTGATTGTGTGATTGTGATTGTGCGATCGTGATTGTGTGATGGTGATTGTGTGATCGTGATTGTGAGATTGTGACTGTGTGATTGTGTGATCGTAACTGTGTGATCGTGACTGTGGGATCGTGATTGTGGGTTTGTGACTGTGCGATTGTGTGATTGTGATTGTGTGATTGTGATCGTGTGATTGTGATCGTGTGATTGTGATTGTGTGATTGTGATTGTGTGATTGTGATTGTGTGATTGTGATTGTGTGATTGTGATTGTGTGATTGTGATTGTGTGATTGTGGTTGTGTGATTGTGGTTGTGTGATTGTGATCGTGATTGTGTGATTGTGATCCTGATTGTGATTGTGATTGTGATTGTGTGATTGTGATTGTGTGATTGTGATTGTGTGATTGTGATTGTGTGATTGTGATTGTGTGATTGTGATTGTGTGATCGTGATTGTGTGGTCGTGATTGTGTGATCGTGATTGTGTGATCGTGATTGTGTGATCGTGATTGTGTGATCGTGATTGTGTGATGGTGATTGTGTGATGGTGATTGTGTGATCGTGATTGTGTGATCGAGATTGTGTGATCGTGATTGTGTGATCGTGATTGTGTGATCGTGATTGTGTGATAGTGATGGTGTGATTGTGATTGTGTGATTGTGGTTGTGTGATTGTGATTGTGTGATTGCGATTGTGTGATTGTGATTGTGTGATTGTGATTGTGTGATTGTGATTGTCTGATCGTGATTGTGTGACTGTGATTGTGTGATTGTGATTGTGGGATTGTGATTGTGGGATTGTGATAGTGTGATGGTGTGATCGTGATTTTGCGATCGTGATTGTGTGATCGTGATTGTGTGATTGTGATTGTGTGATTGTGATTGTGATTGTGATTGTGTGATCGTGATTGTGTGATCGTGATTGTGTGATAGTGATTGTGTGATAGTGATTGTGTGATCGTGATTGTGTGAGCGTGATTGTGTCGTCGTAATTGTGTGATCGTGATTGTGTGATCGCAATTGTGGGATTGTGACTGTGTGATTGTGTGATTGTGATTGTGTGACTGTGTGATTGTGATTGTGTGATCGTGATTGTGTGGCTGTGATTGTGTGGTTGTGATTTTGGGATTGTGATTGTGTGATTGAGGTTGTGTGATTGTGGTTGTGTGATTGCGATTGTGTGATTGCGATTGTGTGATTAGGATTGTGTGATTGCGATTGTGTGATTGCGATTGTGTGATTGCGATTGTGTGATTGCGATTGTGTGATTGCGATTGTGTGATTGCGATTGTGTGATTGCGATTGTGTGATTGCGATTGTGTGATTGCGATTGTGTGATTGCGATTGTGTGATTAGGATTGTGTGATTGCGATTGTGTGATTGCGATTGTGTGATTGCGATTGTGTGATTGCGATTGTGTGATTGCGATTGTGTGATTGCGATTGTGTGATTGCGATTGTGTGATTGAGATTGTGTGATTGCGATTGTGTGATTGCGATAGTGTGATTGCGATTGTGTGATTGCGATTGTGTGATTGCGATTGTGTGATTGCGATTGTGTGATTGCGATTGTGTGATTGCGATTGTGTAATTGCGATTGTGTGATTGCGAATGTGTGATTGCGATTGTGTGATTGCGATTGTGTGATTCCGATTGTGTGATTGCGATTGTGTGATTGCGATTGTGTGATTGCGATTGTGTGATTGCGATTGTGTGATTGTGATTGTGTGATAGTGATTGTGGGATTGTGACTGTGTTATTGTGTGATTGTGATTGTGATTGTGTGACTGTGAGATCGTGATTGTGTGATCGTGATTGTGTGATCGTGATTGTGTGATCGTCATTGTGTGATAGTGATTGTGTGATTGTGTGATCGTGATTGGGTGATCGTGATTGTGTGATTGTGTGATTGTGATTGTGCGATCGTGATTGTGTGATGGTGATTGTGTGATCGTGATTGTGAGATTGTGACTGTGTGATTGTGTGATCGTAACTGTGTGATCGTGACTGTGGGATCGTGATTGTGGGTTTGTGACTGTGTGATTGTGTGATTGTGATTGTGTGATTGTGATCGTGTGATTGTGATCGTGTGATTGTGATTGTGTGATTGTGATTGTGTGATTGTGATTGTGTGATTGTGATTGTGTGATTGTGATTGTGTGATTGTGATTGTGTGATTGTGGTTGTGTGATTGTGGTTGTGTGATTGTGATCGTGATTGTGTGATTGTGATCCTGATTGTGATTGTGATTGTGATTGTGTGATTGTGATTGTGTGATTGTGATTGTGTGATTGTGATTGTGTGATTGTGATTGTGTGATCGTGATTGTGTGGTCGTGATTGTGTGATCGTGATTGTGTGATCGTGATTGTGTGATCGTGATTGTGTGATCGTGATTGTGTGATGGTGATTGTGTGATGGTGATTGTGTGATCGTGATTGTGTGATCGAGATTGTGTGATCGTGATTGTGTGATCGTGATTGTGTGATCGTGATTGTGTGATAGTGATGGTGTGATTGTGATTGTGTGATTGTGGTTGTGTGATTGTGATTGTGTGATTGCGATTGTGTGATTGTGATTGTGTGATTGTGATTGTGTGATTGTGATTGTGTGATTGTGATTGTCTGATCGTGATTGTGTGACTGTGATTGTGTGATTGTGATTGTGGGATTGTGATTGTGGGATTGTGATAGTGTGATGGTGTGATCGTGATTTTGCGATCGTGATTGTGTGATCGTGATTGTGTGATTGTGATTGTGATTGTGATTGTGTGATCGTGATTGTGTGATCGTGATTGTGTGATAGTGATTGTGTGATAGTGATTGTGTGATCGTGATTGTGTGAGCGTGATTGTGTCGTCGTAATTGTGTGATCGTGATTGTGTGATCGCAATTGTGGGATTGTGACTGTGTGATTGTGTGATTGTGATTGTGTGACTGTGTGATTGTGATTGTGTGATCGTGATTGTGTGACTGTGATTGTGTGGTTGTGATTTTGGGATTGTGATTGTGTGATTGAGGTTGTGTGATTGTGGTTGTGTGATTGTGATTGTGTGATTGTGATTGTGTGATTGTGATTGTGTGATTGTGATTGTGTGATTGTGATTGTGTGATTGTGATTGTGTGATTGTGATTGTGTGATTGTGATTGTGTGATTGTGATTGTGTGATTGTGATTGTGTGATTGTGATTGTGTGATTGTGATTGTGTGATTGTGATTGTGTGATTGTGATTGTGTGATTGTGATTGTGTGATTGTGATTGTGGGATTGTGATTGTGTGATTGTGATTGTGTGATTGTGATTGTGTGATTGTGATTGTGTGATTGTGATTGTGTGATTGTGATTGTGTGATCGTGATTGTGTGATCGTGATTGTGTGAGCGTGATTGTGTGATAGTGATTGTGTGATAGTGATTGTGTGATAGTGATTGTGTGATCGTGATTGCGTGATCGTGTTTGTGTGATCGTGATTGTGGGTTTGTGACTGTGTGATTGTGTGATTGTGATTGTGTGATCGTGATTGTGTGATTGTGATTGTGTGATTGTGATTGTGATTGTGATTGTGATTGTGATTGTGATTGTGTGACTGTGTGATTGTGATTGTGTGACTGTGATTGTGTGATCGTGATAGTGTGGTCGTGATTGTGTGATCGTGATTGTGGGATTGTGACTGTGTGATTGTGTGGTTGTGGTTGTGTGATTGTGATTGTGTGACTGTGATTGTGTGATTGTGAATGTGGGATTGTGATTGCGATTGTGTGATTGTGACTGTGTGGTCGTGATAGTGTGATCGTGATTGTGGGATTGTGACTGTGCGATTGTGTGGTTGTGGTTGTATGATCGTGATTGTGTGATCGTGATTGTGTGACCGTGATTGTGTGACCGTGATTGTGTGATCGCGATTGTGTGATCGCGATTGTGTGATCGCGATTGTGTGATCGCGATTGTGTGATCGCGATTGTATGATCGCGATTGTGTGATCGCGATTGTGTGATCGCGATTGTGTGATCGCGATTGTGTGATTGCGATTGTGTGAATGCGATTGTGTGATTGCGATTGTGTGATTGCGATTGTGTGATTGCGATTGTGTGATTGTGATTGTGTGATAGTGATTGTGGGATTGTGACTGTGTTATTGTGTGATTGTGATTGTGATTGTGTGACTGTGAGATCGTGATTGTGTGATCGTGATTGTGTGATCGTGATTGTGTGATCGTGATTGTGTGATCGTGATTGTGTGATCGTGATTGTGTGATAGTGATTGTGTGATTGTGTGATCGTGATTGTGTGATCGTGATTGTGTGATCGTGATTGTGTGATAGTGATTGTGTGATAGTGATTGTGTGATCGTGATTGCGTGATCGTGATTGTGTGATTGCGATTGTGTGAATGCGATTGTGTGATTGCGATTGTGTGATTGCGATAGTGTGATTGCGATTGTGTGATTGTGATTGTGTGATAGTGATTGTGGGATTGTGACTGTGTTATTGTGTGATTGTGATTGTGATTGTGTGACTGTGAGATCGTGATTGTGTGATCGTGATTGTGTGATCGTGATTGTGTGATCGTGATTGTGTGATCGTGATTGTGTGATAGTGATTGTGTGATTGTGTGATCGTGATTGTGTGATAGTGATTGTGTGATAGTGATTGTGTGATCGTGATTGCGTGATCGTGATTGTGTGATCGTGATTGTGTGATCGTGATTGTGTGACTGTGTGATCGTGATTGTGTGATCGTGATTGTGTGATCGTGATTGTGTGATCGTGATTGTGTGATCGTGATTGTGTGATCGTGATTGTGTGATCGTGATTGTGTGATCGTGATTGAGTGATCGTGATTGTGTGATCGTGATTGTGTGATCGTGATTGTGTGATCGTGATTGTGTGATTGTGATTGTGTGATTGTGATTATGGAATTGTGGTTGTGTGATTGTGTGATCGTGATTGTGCGATCGTGATTGTGTGATGGTGATTGTGTGATCGTGATTGTGAGATTCTGACTGTGTGATTGTGTGATCGTAACTGTGTGATCGTGACTGTGGGATCGTGATTGTGGGTTTGTGACTGTGTGATTGTGTGATTGTGATTGTGTGATTGTGGTTGTGTGATTGTGGTTGTGTGATTGTGGTTGTGTGATTGTGGTTGTGTGATTGTGGTTGTGTGATTGCGATTGTGTGATTGCGATTGTGTGATTGCGATTGTGTGATTGCGATTGTGTGATTGCGATTGTGTGATTGCGATTGTGTGATTGCGATTGTGTGATTGCGATTGTGTGATTGCGATTGTGTGATTGCGATTGTGTGATTGCGATAGTGTGATTGCGATTGTGTGATTGCGATAGTGTGATTGCGATAGTGTGATTGCGATTGTGTGATTGCGATTGTGTGATTGCGATTGTGTGATTGCGATTGTGTGATTGCGATTGTGTGATTGCGATTGTGTGATTGCGATTGTGTGATTGCGATTGTGTGATTCCGATTGTGTGATTGCGATTGTGTGATTGCGATTGTGTGATTGCGATTGTGTGATTGCGATTGTGTGATTGTGATTGTGTGATAGTGATTGTGGGATTGTGACTGTGTTATTGTGTGATTGTGATTGTGATTGTGTGACTGTGAGATCGTGATTGTGTGATCGCGATTGTGTGATCGCGATTGTGTGAATGCGATTGTGTGATTGCGATTGTGTGATTGCGATTGTGTGATTGCGATTGTGTGATTGTGATTGTGTGATAGTGATTGTGGGATTGTGACTGTGTTATTGTGTGATCGTGATTGTGATTGTGTGACTGTGAGATCGTGATTGTGTGATCGTGATTGTGTGATCGTGATTGTGTGATCGTGATTGTGTGATAGTGATTGTGTGATAGTGATTGTGTGATCGTGATTGCGTGATCGTGATTGTGTGATATTGATTGTGTGACTGTGTGATTGTGATTGTGTGATTGTGATTGTGTGATCGTGATTGTGTGATCGTGATTGTGTGATCGTGATTGTGTGATCGTGATTGTGTGAGCGTGATTGTGTGATAGTGATTGTGTGATAGTGATTGTGTGATAGTGATTGTGTGATCGTGATTGCGTGATCGTGATTGTGTGATCGTGATTGTGTGACTGTGTGATTGTGACTGTGTGATCGTGATTGTGTGATCGTGATTGTGTGATTGTGATTGTGATTGTGATTGTGTGACTGTGTTATTGTGATTGTGTGATCGTGACTGTGTGATCGTGTTTGTGTGATCATGATTGTGGGTTTGTGACTGTGTGATTGTGTGATTGTGATTGTGTGATCGTGATTGTGTGATTGTGATTGTGTGATTGTGATTGTGATTGTGATTGTGATTGTGATTGTGATTGTGATTGTGATTGTGATTGTGATTGTGATTGTGATTGTGTGACTGTGTGATTGTGATTGTGTGACTGTGAGATCGTGATTGTGTGATCGTGATTGTGTGATCGTGATTGTGTGATCGTGATTGTGTGATAGTGATTGTGTGATTGTGTGATCGTGATTGTGTGATAGTGATTGTGTGATAGTGATTGTGTGATCGTGATTGCGTGATCGTGATTGTGTGATCGTGATTGTGTGATCGTGATTGTGTGACTGTGTGATCGTGATTGTGTGATCGTGATTGTGTGATCGTGATTGTGTGATCGTGATTGTGTGATCGTGATTGTGTGATCGTGATTGTGTGATCGTGATTGTGTGATCGTGATTGAGTGATCGTGATTGTGTGATCGTGATTGTGTGATCGTGATTGTGTGATCGTGATTGTGTGATTGTGATTGTGTGATTGTGATTATGGAATTGTGGTTGTGTGATTGTGTGATCGTGATTGTGCGATCGTGATTGTGTGACGGTGATTGTGTGATCGTGATTGTGAGATTCTGACTGTGTGATTGTGTGATCGTAACTGTGTGATCGTGACTGTGGGATCGTGATTGTGGGTTTGTGACTGTGTGATTGTGTGATTGTGATTGTGTGATTGTGGTTGTGTGATTGTGGTTGTGTGATTGTGGTTGTGTGATTGTGGTTGTGTGATTGTGGTTGTGTGATTGCGATTGTGTGATTGCGATTGTGTGATTGCGATTGTGTGATTGCGATTGTGTGATTGCGATTGTGTGATTGCGATTGTGTGATTGCGATTGTGTGATTGCGATTGTGTGATTGCGATTGTGTGATTGCGATTGTGTGATTGCGATAGTGTGATTGCGATTGTGTGATTGCGATAGTGTGATTGCGATAGTGTGATTGCGATTGTGTGATTGCGATTGTGTGATTGCGATTGTGTGATTGCGATTGTGTGATTGCGATTGTGTGATTGCGATTGTGTGATTGCGATTGTGTGATTGCGATTGTGTGATTCCGATTGTGTGATTGCGATTGTGTGATTGCGATTGTGTGATTGCGATTGTGTGATTGCGATTGTGTGATTGTGATTGTGTGATAGTGATTGTGGGATTGTGACTGTGTTATTGTGTGATTGTGATTGTGATTGTGTGACTGTGAGATCGTGATTGTGTGATCGTGATTGTGTGATCGTGATTGTGTGATCGTGATTGTGTGATAGTGATTGTGTGATTGTGTGATCGTGATTGGGTGATCGTGATTGTGTGATAGTGATTGTGTGATCGTGATTGTGTGATTGTGTGATTGTGATTGTGCGATCGTGATTGTGTGATGGTGATTGTGTGATCGTGATTGTGAGATTGTGACTGTGTGATTGTGTGATCGTAACTGTGTGATCGTGACTGTGGGATCGTGATTGTGGGTTTGTGACTGTGTGATTGTGTGATTGTGAATGTGTGATCGTGATTGTGTGATCGTGATTGTGTGATCGTGATTGTGTGATCGTGATTGTGTGATCGTGATTGTGTGATCGTGATTGAGTGATCATGATTGTGTGATCGTGATTGTGTGATCGTGATTGTGTGATCGTGATTGTGTGATTGTGATTCTGTGATTGTGATTATGGAATTGTGATTGTGTGATTGTGTGATCGTGATTGTGCGATCGTGATTGTGTGATGGTGATTGTGTGATCGTGATTGTGAGATTCTGATTGTGTGATTGTGTGATCGTAACTGTGTGATCGTGACTGTGGGATCGTGATTGTGGGTTTGTGACTGTGGGTTTGTGACTGTGGGTTTGTGACTGTGTGATTGTGTGATTGTGGTTGTGTGATTGTGGTTGTGTGATTGTGGTTGTGTGATTGTGGTTGTGTGATTGTGGTTGTGTGATTGCGATTGTGTGATTGCGATTGTGTGATTGCGATTGTGTGATTGCGATTGTGTGATTGCGATTGTGTGATTGCGATTGTGTGATTGCGATTGTGTGATTGCGATTGTGTGATTGCGATTGTGTGATTGCGATTGTGTGATTGCGATTGTGTGATTGCGATTGTGTGATTGCGATTGTGTGATTGCGATTGTGTGATTGTGATTGTGTGATAGTGATTGTGGGATTGTGACTGTGTTATTGTGTGATTGTGATTGTGATTGTGTGACTGTGAGATCGTGATTGTGTGATCGTGATTGTGTGATCGTGATTGTGTGATCGTGATTGTGTGATCGTGATTGTGTGATAGTGATTGTGTGATTGTGTGATCGTGATTGTGTGATCGTGATTGTGTGATCGTGATTGTGTGATAGTGATTGTGTGATAGTGATTGTGTGATCGTGATTGCGTGATCGTGATTGTGTGATCGTGATTGTGTGGTATTGATTGTGTGACTGTGTGATTGTGATTGTGTGATTGTGATTGTGTGATCGTGATTGTGTGATCGTGATTGTGTGATCGTGATTGTGTGATCGTGATTGTGTGAGCGTGATTGTGTGATAGTGATTGTGTGATAGTGATTGTGTGATAGTGATTGTGTGATCGTGATTGCGTGATCGTGATTGTGTGATAGTGATTGTGTGATCGTGATTGCGTGATCGTGATTGTGTGATCGTGATTGTGTGACTGTGTGATTGTGACTGTGTGATCGTGATTGTGTGATCGTGATTGTGTGATTGTGATTGTGATTGTGATTGTGTGACTGTGTTATTGTGATTGTGTGATCCTGACTGTGTGATCGTGTTCGTGTGATCGTGATTGTGGGTTTGTGACTGTGTGATTGTGTGATTGTGATTGTGTGATCGTGATTGTGTGATTGTGATTGTGTGATTGTGATTGTGATTGTGATTGTGATTGTGATTGTGATTGTGATTGTGATTGTGATTGTGTGACTGTGTGATTGTGATTGTGTGACTGTGATTGTGTGATCGTGATAGTGTGGTCGTGATTGTGTGATCGTGATTGTGGGATTGTGACTGTGGGATTGTGACTGTGTGATTGTGTGGTTGTGGTTGTGATTGTGATTGTGTGACTGTGATTGTGTGATTGTGAATGTGGGATCGTGATTGCGATTGTGTGATTGTGACTGTGTGGTCGTGATAGTGTGATCGTGATTGTGGGATTGTGACTGTGCGATTGTGTGGTTGTGGTTGTATGATCGTGATTGTGTGATCGTGATTGTGTGACCGTGATTGTGTGACCGTGATTGTGTGATCGCGATTGTGTGATCGCGATTGTGTGATCCCGATTGTGTGATCGCGATTGTGTGATCGCGATTGTGTGATCGCGATTGTATGATCGCGATTGTGTGATCGCGATTGTGTGATCGCGATTGTGTGATCGCGATTGTGTGATCGCGATTGTGTGAATGCGATTGTGTGATTGCGATTGTGTGATTGCGATTGTGTGATTGTGATTGTGTGATAGTGATTGTGGGATTGTGACTGTGTTATTGTGTGATTGTGATTGTGATTGTGTGACTGTGAGATCGTGATTGTGTGATCGTGATTGTGTGATCGTGATTGTGTGATCGTGATTGTGTGATCGTGATTGTGTGATCGTGATTGTGTGATAGTGATTGTGTGATTGTGTGATCGTGATTGTGTGATAGTGATTGTGTGATAGTGATTGTGTGATCGTGATTGTGTGATTGTGATTGTGTGATTGTGATTGTGTGATTGTGATTGTGTGATTGTGATTGTGTGATTGTGATTGTGTGATTGTGATTGTGTGATTGTGATTGTGTGATTGTGATTGTGTGATTGTGATTGTGTGATTGTGATTGTGTGATTGTGATTGTGTGATTGTGATTGTGTGATTGTGATTGTGTGATTGTGATTGTGTGATTGTGATTGTGTGATTGTGATTGTGTTTGTGTGACTGTGTGATTGTGTGATTGTGATTGTCTGATAGTGATTGTGTGTGTGTGACTGTGTGATTGTGATTGTGATTGTGATAGTGTGACTGTGTGATCGTGATTTTGCGATCGTGATTGTGTGATCGTGATTGTGTGATTGTGATTGTGATTGTGATTGTGTGATCGTGATTGTGTGATCGTGATTGTGTGATAGTGATTGTGTGATAGTGATTGTGTGATCGTGATTGTCTGAGCGTGATTGTGTCGTCGTCATTGTGTGATCGTGATTGTGTGATCGCAATTGTGGGATTGTGACTGTGTGATTGTGTGATTGTGATTGTGTGACTGTGTGATTGTGATTGTGTGATCGTGATTGTGTGACTGTGATTGTGTGGTTGTGATTTTGGGATTGTGATTGTGTGATTGAGGTTGTGTGATTGTGGTTGTGTGATTGTGATTGTGTGATTGTGATTGTGTGATTGTGATTGTGTGATTGTGATTGTGATTGTGTGATTGAGATGGTGTTATTGTGATTGTGTGATTGTGATTGTGTGATTGTGATTGTGTGGTTGTGATTGTGTGATTGTGGTTGTGTGATTGTGATTGTGTGATGGCGATTGTGTGATCGTGACTGTGTGGTCGTGATTGTGTGATCGTGATTGTGGGATTGTGACTGTGGGATTGTGTGGTTGGGGTTGTGTGATTGTGATTGTGTGAATGTGATTGTGTGATTGTGATTGTGGGATTGTGATTGCGATTGTGTGATTGTGACTGTGTGGTCGTGATTGTGTGATCGTGATTGTGGGATTGTGACTGTGTGATTGTGTGATCGTGATTGTGTGATGGTGATTGTGTGATCGTGATTGTGTGATCGTGATTGTGTGATCGTGATTGGGTGATCGTGATTGGGTGATCGTGATTGGGTGATCGTGATTGTGGGATTGTGACTGTGCGATTGTGTGATTGTGATTGTGTGACTGTGATTGTGTGATTGTGATTGTGGGATTGTGATTGTGTGATTATGATTGTGTGATCGTGACTGTGATTGTATGATTGTGATTGTGATTGTGATTGTGATTGTGATTGTGATTGTGATTGTGATTGTGATTGTGATTGTGATTGTGATTGTGATTGTGATTGTGATTGTGATTGTGATTGTGTGACTGTGTGATTGTGATTGTGTGACTGTGATTGTGTGATCGTGATAGTGTGATCGTGATAGTGTGATCGTGATAGTGTGATCGTGATTGTGTGATCGTGACTGTGTGGTCGTGATTGTGTGATCGTGATTGTGGGATTGTGACTGTGTGATTGTGTGGTTGTGGTTGTGTGATTGTGATTGTGTGACTGTGATTGTGCGATTGTGATTGTGGGATTGTGATTGCGATTGTGTGATTGTGACTGTGTGGTCGTGATAGTGTGATCGTGATTGTGGGATTGTGGCTGTGCGATTGTGTGGTTGTGGTTGTATGATCGTGATTGTGTGATCGTGATTGTGTGACCGTGATTGTGTGACCGTGATTGTGTGATCGCGATTGTGTGATCGCGATTGTGTGATCGCGATTGTGTGATCGCGATTGTGTGATCGCGATTGTATGATCGCGATTGTGTGATCGCGATTGTGTGATCGCGATTGTGTGATCGCGATTGTGTGATCGCGATTGTGTGAATGCGATTGTGTGATTGCGATTGTGTGATTGCGATTGTGTGATTGCGATTGTGTGATTCCGATTGTGTGATTGCGATTGTGTGATTGCGATTGTGTGATTGCGATTGTGTGATTGCGATTGTGTGATTGTGATTGTGTGATAGTGATTGTGGGATTGTGACTGTGTTATTGTGTGATTGTGATTGTGATTGTGTGACTGTGAGATCGTGATTGTGTGATCGTGATTGTGTGATCGTGATTGTGTGATCGTCATTGTGTGATAGTGATTGTGTGATTGTGTGATCGTGATTGGGTGATCGTGATTGTGTGATTGTGTGATTGTGATTGTGCGATCGTGATTGTGTGATGGTGATTGTGTGATCGTGATTGTGAGATTGTGACTGTGTGATTGTGTGATCGTAACTGTGTGATCGTGACTGTGGGATCGTGATTGTGGGTTTGTGACTGTGTGATTGTGTGATTGTGATTGTGTGATTGTGATCGTGTGATTGTGATCGTGTGATTGTGATTGTGTGATTGTGATTGTGTGATTGTGATTGTGTGATTGTGATTGTGTGATTGTGATTGTGTGATTGTGATTGTGTGATTGTGGTTGTGTGATTGTGGTTGTGTGATTGTGATCGTGATTGTGTGATTGTGATCCTGATTGTGATTGTGATTGTGATTGTGTGATTGTGATTGTGTGATTGTGATTGTGTGATTGTGATTGTGTGATTGTGATTGTGTGATCGTGATTGTGTGGTCGTGATTGTGTGATCGTGATTGTGTGATCGTGATTGTGTGATCGTGATTGTGTGATCGTGATTGTGTGATGGTGATTGTGTGATGGTGATTGTGTGATCGTGATTGTGTGATCGAGATTGTGTGATCGTGATTGTGTGATCGTGATTGTGTGATCGTGATTGTGTGATCGTGATTGTGTGATAGTGATGGTGTGATTGTGATTGTGTGATTGTGGTTGTGTGATTGTGATTGTGTGATTGCGATTGTGTGATTGTGATTGTGTGATTGTGATTGTGTGATTGTGATTGTCTGATCGTGATTGTGTGACTGTGATTGTGTGATTGTGATTGTGGGATTGTGATTGTGGGATTGTGATAGTGTGATGGTGTGATCGTGATTTTGCGATCGTGATTGTGTGATCGTGATTGTGTGATTGTGATTGTGATTGTGATTGTGTGATCGTGATTGTGTGATCGTGATTGTGTGATAGTGATTGTGTGATAGTGATTGTGTGATCGTGATTGTGTGAGCGTGATTGTGTCGTCGTAATTGTGTGATCGTGATTGTGTGATCGCAATTGTGGGATTGTGACTGTGTGATTGTGTGATTGTGATTGTGTGACTGTGTGATTGTGATTGTGTGATCGTGATTGTGTGACTGTGATTGTGTGGTTGTGATTTTGGGATTGTGATTGTGTGATTGAGGTTGTGTGATTGTGGTTGTGTGATTGTGATTGTGTGATTGTGATTGTGTGATTGTGATTGTGTGATTGTGATTGTGTGATTGTGATTGTGTGATTGTGATTGTGTGATTGTGATTGTGTGATTGTGATTGTGTGATTGTGATTGTGTGATTGTGATTGTGTGATTGTGATTGTGTGATTGTGATTGTGTGATTGTGATTGTGTGATTGTGATTGTGTGATTGTGATTGTGTGATTGTGATTGTGTGATTGTGATTGTGTGATTGTGATTGTGTGATTGTGATTGTGGGATTGTGATTGTGTGATTGTGATTGTGTGATTGTGATTGTGTGATTGTGATTGTGTGATTGTGATTGTGTGATCGTGATTGTGTGATCGTGATTGTGTGATCGTGATTGTGTGAGCGTGATTGTGTGATAGTGATTGTGTGATAGTGATTGTGTGATAGTGATTGTGTGATCGTGATTGCGTGATCGTGATTGTGTGATCGTGATTGTGTGACTGTGTGATTGTGACTGTGTGATCGTGATTGTGTGATCGTGATTGTGTGATTGTGATTGTGATTGTGATTGTGTGACTGTGTTATTGTGATTGTGTGATCGTGACTGTGTGATCGTGTTTGTGTGATCGTGATTGTGGGTTTGTGACTGTGTGATTGTGTGATTGTGATTGTGTGATCGTGATTGTGTGATTGTGATTGTGTGATTGTGATTGTGATTGTGATTGTGATTGTGATTGTGATTGTGTGACTGTGTGATTGTGATTGTGTGACTGTGATTGTGTGATCGTGATAGTGTGGTCGTGATTGTGTGATCGTGTTTGTGGGATTGTGACTGTGTGATTGTGTGGTTGTGGTTGTGTGATTGTGATTGTGTGACTGTGATTGTGTGATTGTGAATGTGGGATTGTGATTGCGATTGTGTGATTGTGACTGTGTGGTCGTGATAGTGTGATCGTGATTGTGGGATTGTGACTGTGCGATTGTGTGGTTGTGGTTGTATGATCGTGATTGTGTGATCGTGATTGTGTGACCGTGATTGTGTGACCGTGATTGTGTGATCGCGATTGTGTGATCGCGATTGTGTGATCGCGATTGTGTGATCGCGATTGTGTGATCGCGATTGTATGATCGCGATTGTGTGATCGCGATTGTGTGATCGCGATTGTGTGATCGCGATTGTGTGATTGCGATTGTGTGAATGCGATTGTGTGATTGCGATTGTGTGATTGCGATTGTGTGATTGCGATTGTGTGATTGTGATTGTGTGATAGTGATTGTGGGATTGTGACTGTGTTATTGTGTGATTGTGATTGTGATTGTGTGACTGTGAGATCGTGATTGTGTGATCGTGATTGTGTGATCGTGATTGTGTGATAGTGATTGTGTGATTGTGTGATCGTGATTGTGTGATATTGATTGTGTGATAGTGATTGCGTGATCGTGATTGCGTGATCGTGATTGTGTGATCGTGATTGTGTGATCGTGATTGTGTGACTGTGTGATCGTGATTGTGTGATCGTGATTGTGTGATCGTGATTGTGTGATCGTGATTGTGTGATCGTGATTGTGTGATCGTGATTGAGTGATCGTGATTGTATGATCGTGATTGTGTGATCGTGATTGTGGAATCGTGATTGTGTGATTGTGATTGTGTGATTGTGATTATGGAATTGTGATTGTGTGATTGTGTGATCGTGATTGTGCGATCGTGATTGTGTGATGGTGATTGTGTGATCGTGATTGTGAGATTCTGACTGTGCGATTGTGTGATCGTAACTGTGTGATCGTGACTGTGGGATCGTGATTGTGGGTTTGTGACTGTGTGATTGTGTGATTGTGATTGTGTGATTGTGGTTGTGTGATTGTGGTTGTGTGATTGTGGTTGTGTGATTGTGGTTGTGTGATTGTGGTTGTGTGATTGTGGTTGTGTGATTGTGATTGTGTGATTGCGATTGTGTGATTGCGATTGTGTGATTGCGATTGTGTGATTGCGATTGTGTGATTGCGATTGTGTGATTGCGATTGTGTGATTGCGATTGTGTGATTGCGATTGTGTGATTGCGATTGTGTGATTGCGATTGTGTGATTGCGATTGTGTGATTGCGATTGTGTGATTGCGATTGTGTGATTGCGATTGTGTGATTGCGATTGTGTGATTGCGATTGTGTGATTGCGATTGTGTGATTGCGATTGTGTGATTGCGATTGTGTGATTGCGATTGTGTGATTGCGATTGTGTGATTGCGATTGTGTGATTGCGATTGTGTGATTGCGATTGTGTGATTGCGATTGTGTGATTCCGATTGTGTGATTGCGATTGTGTGATTGCGATTGTGTGATTGCGATTGTGTGATTGCGATTGTGTGATTGTGATTGTGTGATAGTGATTGTGGGATTGTGACTGTGTTATTGTGTGATTGTGATTGTGATTGTGTGACTGTGAGATCGTGATTGTGTGATCGTGATTGTGTGATCGTGATTGTGTGATCGTGATTGTGTGATAGTGATTGTGTGATTGTGTGATCGGTATTGGGTGATCGTGATTGTGTGATAGTGATTGTGTGATCGTGATTGTGTGATTGTGTGATTGTGATTGTGCGATCGTGATTGTGTGATGGTGATTGTGTGATCGTGATTGTGAGATTGTGACTGTGTGATTGTGTGATCGTAACTGTGTGATCGTGACTGTGGGATCGTGATTGTGGGTTTGTGACTGTGTGATTGTGTGATTGTGAATGTGTGATCGTGATTGTGTGATCGTGATTGTGTGATCGTGATTGTGTGATCGTGATTGTGTGATCGTGATTGTGTGATCGTGATTGTGTGATCGTGATTGTGTGATCGTGATTGTGTGATCGTGATTGTGTGATTGTGATTGTGTGATTGTGATTATGTGATTGTGATTGTGTGATTGTGTGATCGTGATTGTGCGATCGTGATTGTGTGATGGTGATTGTGTGATCGCGATTGTGAGATTCTGATTGTGTGATTGTGTGATCGTAACTGTGTGATCGTGACTGTGGGATCGTGATTGTGGGTTTGTGACTGTGTGATTGTGTGATTGTGATTGTGTGATTGTGGTTGTGTGATTGTGGTTGTGTGATTGTGGTTGTGTGATTGTGGTTGTGTGATTGTGGTTGTGTGATTGTGGTTGTGTGATTGTGGTTGTGTGATTGTGATTGTGTGATTGCGATTGTGTGATTGCGATTGTGTGATTGCGATTGTGTGATTGCGATTGTGTGATTGCGATTGTGTGATTGCGATTGTGTGATTGCGATTGTGTGATTGCGATTGTGTGATTGTGATTGTGTGATAGTGATTGTGGGATTGTGACTGTGTTATTGTGTGATTGTGATTGTGATTGTGTGACTGTGAGATCGTGATTGTGTGATCGTGATTGTGTGATCGTGATTGTGTGATCGTGATTGTGTGATCGTGATTGTGTGATCGTGATTGTGTGATAGTGATTGTGTGATTGTGTGATCGTGATTGTGTGATCGTGATTGTGTGATCGTGATTGTGTGGTATTGATTGTGTGACTGTGTGATTGTGATTGTGTGATTGTGATTGTGTGATCGTGATTGTGTGATCGTGATTGTGTGATCGTGATTGTGTGATCGTGATTGTGTGATAGTGATTGTGGGATTGTGACTGTGTTATTGTGTGATTGTGATTGTGATTGTGTGACTGTGAGATCGTGATTGTGTGATCGTGATTGTGTGATAGTGATTGTGTGATCGTGATTGCGTGATCGTGATTGTGTGATCGTGATTGTGTGGTATTGATTGTGTGACTGTGTGATTGTGATTGTGTGATTGTGATTGTGTGATCGTGATTGTGTGATCGTGATTGTGTGATCGTGATTGTGTGATCGTGATTGTGTGAGCGTGATTGTGTGATAGTGATTGTGTGATAGTGATTGTGTGATAGTGATTGTGTGATCGTGATTGCGTGATCGTGATTGTGTGATAGTGATTGTGTGATCGTGATTGCGTGATCGTGATTGTGTGATCGTGATTGTGTGACTGTGTGATTGTGACTGTGTGATCGTGATTGTGTGATCGTGATTGTGTGATTGTGATTGTGATTGTGATTGTGTGACTGTGTTATTGTGATTGTGTGATCGTGACTGTGTGATCGTGTTCGTGTGATCGTGATTGTGGGTTTGTGACTGTGTGATTGTGTGATTGTGATTGTGTGATCGTGATTGTGTGATTGTGATTGTGTGATTGTGATTGTGATTGTGATTGTGATTGTGATTGTGATTGTGATTGTGATTGTGTGACTGTGTGATTGTGATTGTGTGACTGTGATTGTGTGATCGTGATAGTGTGGTCGTGATTGTGTGATCGTGATTGTGGGATTGTGACTGTGGGATTGTCACTGTGTGATTGTGTGGTTGTGGTTGTGATTGTGATTGTGTGACTGTGATTGTGTGATTGTGAATGTGGGATCGTGATTGCGATTGTGTGATTGTGACTGTGTGGTCGTGATAGTGTGATCGTGATTGTGGGATTGTGACTGTGCGATTGTGTGGTTGTGGTTGTATGATCGTGATTGTGTGATCGTGATTGTGTGACCGTGATTGTGTGACCGTGATTGTGTGATCGCGATTGTG
The DNA here is from genome assembly GCF_050947335.1 of Megachile rotundata. Lineage (NCBI taxonomy): Eukaryota > Metazoa > Arthropoda > Insecta > Hymenoptera > Megachilidae > Megachile > Megachile rotundata. Next base: position 1,580,153 of record NC_134997.1, on the reverse strand, counting down.
TGATCGCGATTGTGTGATCGCGATTGTGTGATCGCGATTGTGTGATCGCGATTGTGTGATCGCGATTGTATGATCGCGATTGTGTGATCGCGATTGTGTGATCGCGATTGTGTGATCGCGATTGTGTGATCGCGATTGTGTGAATGCGATTGTGTGATTGCGATTGTGTGATTGCGATTGTGTGATTGTGATTGTGTGATAGTGATTGTGGGATTGTGACTGTGTTATTGTGTGATTGTGATTGTGATTGTGTGACTGTGAGATCGTGATTGTGTGATCGTGATTGTGTGATCGTGATTGTGTGATCGTGATTGTGTGATCGTGATTGTGTGATCGTGATTGTGTGATCGTGATTGTGTGATAGTGATTGTGTGATTGTGTGATCGTGATTGTGTGATAGTGATTGTGTGATAGTGATTGTGTGATCGTGATTGTGTGATTGTGATTGTGTGATTGTGATTGTGTGATTGTGATTGTGTGATTGTGATTGTGTGATTGTGATTGTGTGATTGTGATTGTGTGATTGTGATTGTGTGATTGTGATTGTGTGATTGTGATTGTGTGATTGTGATTGTGTGATTGTGATTGTGTGATTGTGATTGTGTGATTGTGATTGTGTGATTGTGATTGTGTGATTGTGATTGTGTGATTGTGATTGTGTGATTGTGATTGTGTGATTGTGATTGTGTGATTGTGATTGTGTGATTGTGATTGTGTTTGTGTGACTGTGTGATTGTGTGATTGTGATTGTCTGATAGTGATTGTGTGTGTGTGACTGTGTGATTGTGATTGTGATTGTGATAGTGTGACTGTGTGATCGTGATTTTGCGATCGTGATTGTGTGATCGTGATTGTGTGATTGTGATTGTGATTGTGATTGTGTGATCGTGATTGTGTGATCGTGATTGTGTGATAGTGATTGTGTGATAGTGATTGTGTGATCGTGATTGTCTGAGCGTGATTGTGTCGTCGTAATTGTGTGATCGTGATTGTGTGATCGCAATTGTGGGATTGTGACTGTGTGATTGTGTGATTGTGATTGTGTGACTGTGTGATTGTGATTGTGTGATCGTGATTGTGTGACTGTGATTGTGTGGTTGTGATTTTGGGATTGTGATTGTGTGATTGAGGTTGTGTGATTGTGGTTGTGTGATTGTGATTGTGTGATTGTGATTGTGTGATTGTGATTGTGTGATTGAGATGGTGTTATTGTGATTGTGTGATTGTGATTGTGTGATTGTGATTGTGTGATTGTGATTGTGTGATTGTGATTGTGTGATCGTGATTGTGTGGTCGTGATTGTGTGATCGTGATTGTGTGATCGTGATTGTGTGATCGTGATTGTGTGATCGTGATTGTGTGATCGTGATTGTGTGATGGTGATTGTGTGATCGTGATTGTGTGATCGTGATTGTGTGATCGTGATTGTGTGATTGTGATTGTGTGATTGTGATTGTGTGGTTGTGATTGTGTGATTGTGGTTGTGTGATTGTGATTGTGTGATGGCGATTGTGTGATCGTGACTGTGTGGTCGTGATTGTGTGATCGTGATTGTGGGATTGTGACTGTGGGATTGTGTGGTTGGGGTTGTGTGATTGTGATTGTGTGAATGTGATTGTGTGATTGTGATTGTGGGATTGTGATTGCGATTGTGTGATTGTGACTGTGTGGTCGTGATTGTGTGATCGTGATTGTGGGATTGTGACTGTGTGATTGTGTGATCGTGATTGTGTGATCGTGATTGTGTGATCGTGATTGTGTGATCGTGATTGGGTGATCGTGATTGGGTGATCGTGATTGGGTGATCGTGATTGTGGGATTGTGACTGTGCGATTGTGTGATTGTGATTGTGTGACTGTGATTGTGTGATTGTGATTGTGGGATTGTGATTGTGTGATTATGATTGTGTGATCGTGACTGTGATTGTATGATTGTGATTGTGATTGTGATTGTGATTGTGATTGTGATTGTGATTGTGATTGTGATTGTGATTGTGATTGTGATTGTGATTGTGATTGTGATTGTGATTGTGATTGTGATTGTGTGACTGTGTGATTGTGATTGTGTGACTGTGATTGTGTGATCGTGATAGTGTGATCGTGATAGTGTGATCGTGATAGTGTGATCGTGATTGTGTGATCGTGACTGTGTGGTCGTGATTGTGTGATCGTGATTGTGGGATTGTGACTGTGTGATTGTGTGGTTGTGGTTGTGTGATTGTGATTGTGTGACTGTGATTGTGCGATTGTGATTGTGGGATTGTGATTGCGATTGTGTGATTCTGACTGTGTGGTCGTGATAGTGTGATCGTGATTGTGGGATTGTGGCTGTGCGATTGTGTGGTTGTGGTTGTATGATCGTGATTGTGTGATCGTGATTGTGTGACCGTGATTGTGTGACCGTGATTGTGTGATCGCGATTGTGTGATCGCGATTGTGTGATCGCGATTGTGTGATCGCGATTGTGTGATCGCGATTGTATGATCGCGATTGTGTGATCGCGATTGTGTGATCGCGATTGTGTGATCGCGATTGTGTGATCGCGATTGTGTGAATGCGATTGTGTGATTGCGATTGTGTGATTGCGATTGTGTGATTGCGATTGTGTGATTGTGATTGTGTGATAGTGATTGTGGGATTGTGACTGTGTTATTGTGTGATTGTGATTGTGATTGTGTGACTGTGAGATCGTGATTGTGTGATCGCGATTGTGTGATCGCGATTGTGTGATCGCGATTGTGTGATCGCGATTGTGTGAATGCGATTGTGTGATTGCGATTGTGTGATTGCGATTGTGTGATTGCGATTGTGTGATTGTGATTGTGTGATAGTGATTGTGGGATTGTGACTGTGTTATTGTGTGATTGTGATTGTGATTGTGTGACTGTGAGATCGTGATTGTGTGATCGTGATTGTGTGATCGTGATTGTGTGATCGTGATTGTGTGATAGTGATTGTGTGATAGTGATTGTGTGATCGTGATTGCGTGATCGTGATTGTGTGATCGTGATTGTGTGATATTGATTGTGTGACTGTGTGATTGTGATTGTGTGATTGTGATTGTGTGATTGTGATTGTGTGATTGTGATTGTGTGATTGTGATTGTGTGATTGTGATTGTGTGATTGTGATTGTGTGATTGTGATTGTGTGATTGTGATTGTGTGATTGTGATTGTGTGATTGTGATTGTGTGATTGTGATTGTGTGATTGTGATTGTGTGATTGTGATTGTGTGATTGTGATTGTGTTTGTGTGACTGTGTGATTGTGTGATTGTGATTGTCTGATAGTGATTGTGTGTGTGTGACTGTGTGATTGTGATTGTGATTGTGATAGTGTGACTGTGTGATCGTGATTTTGCGATCGTGATTGTGTGATCGTGATTGTGTGATTGTGATTGTGATTGTGATTGTGTGATCGTGATTGTGTGATCGTGATTGTGTGATAGTGATTGTGTGATAGTGATTGTGTGATCGTGATTGTCTGAGCGTGATTGTGTCGTCGTAATTGTGTGATCGTGATTGTGTGATCGCAATTGTGGGATTGTGACTGTGTGATTGTGTGATTGTGATTGTGTGACTGTGTGATTGTGATTGTGTGATCGTGATTGTGTGACTGTGATTGTGTGGTTGTGATTTTGGGATTGTGATTGTGTGATTGAGGTTGTGTGATTGTGGTTGTGTGATTGTGATTGTGTGATTGTGATTGTGTGATTGTGATTGTGTGATTGAGATGGTGTTATTGTGATTGTGTGATTGTGATTGTGTGATTGTGATTGTGTGATTGTGATTGTGTGATTGTGATTGTGTGATCGTGATTGTGTGGTCGTGATTGTGTGATCGTGATTGTGTGATTGTGATTGTGTGATCGTGATTGTGTGATCGTGATTGTGTGATCGTGATTGAGTGATGGTGATTGTGTGATCGTGATTGTGTGATCGTGATTGTGTGATCGTGATTGTGTGATTGTGATTGTGTGATTGTGATTGTGTGGTTGTGATTGTGTGATTGTGGTTGTGTGATTGTGATCGTGTGATGGCGATTGTGTGATCGTGACTGTGTGGTCGTGATTGTGTGATCGTGATTGTGGGATTGTGACTGTGGGATTGTGTGGTTGGGGTTGTGTGATTGTGATTGTGTGAATGTGATTGTGTGATTGTGATTGTGGGATTGTGATTGCGATTGTGTGATTGTGACTGTGTGGTCGTGATTGTGTGATCGTGATTGTGGGATTGTGACTGTGTGATTGTGTGATCGTGATTGTGTGATCGTGATTGTGTGATCGTGATTGTGTGATCGTGATTGGGTGATCGTGATTGGGTGATCGTGATTGGGTGATCGTGATTGTGGGATTGTGACTGTGCGATTGTGTGATTGTGATTGTGTGACTGTGATTGTGTGATTGTGATTGTGGGATTGTGATTGTGTGATTATGATTGTGTGATCGTGACTGTGATTGTATGATTGTGATTGTGATTGTGATTGTGATTGTGATTGTGATTGTGATTGTGATTGTGATTGTGATTGTGATTGTGATTGTGATTGTGATTGTGATTGTGATTGTGATTGTGTGACTGTGTGATTGTGATTGTGTGACTGTGATTGTGTGATCGTGATAGTGTGATCGTGATAGTGTGATCGTGATAGTGTGATCGTGATTGTGTGATCGTGACTGTGTGGTCGTGATTGTGTGATCGTGATTGTGGGATTGTGACTGTGTGATTGTGTGGTTGTGGTTGTGTGATTGTGATTGTGTGACTGTGATTGTGCGATTGTGATTGTGGGATTGTGATTGCGATTGTGTGATTGTGACTGTGTGGTCGTGATAGTGTGATCGTGATTGTGGGATTGTGGCTGTGCGATTGTGTGGTTGTGGTTGTATGATCGTGATTGTGTGATCGTGATTGTGTGACCGTGATTGTGTGACCGTGATTGTGTGATCGCGATTGTGTGATCGCGATTGTGTGATCGCGATTGTGTGATCGCGATTGTGTGATCGCGATTGTGTGATCGCGATTGTGTGATCGCGATTTTGTGATCGCGATTGTGTGAATGCGATTGTGTGATTGCGATTGTGTGATTGCGATTGTGTGATTGCGATTGTGTGATTGTGATTGTGTGATAGTGATTGTGGGATTGTGACTGTATTATTGTGTGATTGTGATTGTGATTGTGTGACTGTGAGATCGTGATTGTGTGATCGCGATTGTGTGATCGCGATTGTGTGATCGCGATTGTGTGATCGCGATTGTGTGAATGCGATTGTGTGATTGCGATTGTGTGATTGCGATTGTGTGATTGCGATTGTGTGATTGTGATTGTGTGATAGTGATTGTGGGATTGTGACTGTGTTATTGTGTGATCGTGATTGTGATTGTGTGACTGTGAGATCGTGATTGTGTGATCGTGATTGTGTGATCGTGATTGTGTGATCGTGATTGTGTGATAGTGATTGTGTGATAGTGATTGTGTGATCGTGATTGCGTGATCGTGATTGTGTGATCGTGATTGTGTGATATTGATTGTGTGACTGTGTGATTGTGATTGTGTGATTGTGATTGTGTGATCGTGATTGTGTGATCGTGATTGTGTGATCGTGATTGTGTGAGCGTGATTGTGTGATAGTGATTGTGTGATAGTGATTGTGTGATAGTGATTGTGTGATCGTGATTGCGTGATCGTGATTGTGTGATCGTGATTGTGTGACTGTGTGATTGTGACTGTGTGATCGTGATTGTGTGATCGTGATTGTGTGATTGTGATTGTGATTGTGATTGTGTGACTGTGTTATTGTGATTGTGTGATCGTGACTGTGTGATCGTGTTTGTGTGATCATGATTGTGGGTTTGTGACTGTGTGATTGTGTGATTGTGATTGTGTGATCGTGATTGTGTGATTGTGATTGTGTGATTGTGATTGTGATTGTGATTGTGATTGTGATTGTGATTGTGATTGTGATTGTGATTGTGTGACTGTGTGATTGTGATTGTGTGACTGTGAGATCGTGATTGTGTGATCGTGATTGTGTGATCGTGATTGTGTGATCGTGATTGTGTGATAGTGATTGTGTGATTGTGTGATCGTGATTGTGTGATAGTGATTGTGTGATAGTGATTGTGTGATCGTGATTGCGTGATCGTGATTGTGTGATCGTGATTGTGTGATCGTGATTGTGTGACTGTGTGATCGTGATTGTGTGATCGTGATTGTGTGATCGTGATTGTGTGATCGTGATTGTGTGATCGTGATTGTGTGATCGTGATTGTGTGATCGTGATTGAGTGATCGTGATTGTGTGATCGTGATTGTGTGATCGTGATTGTGTGATCGTGATTGTGTGATTGTGATTGTGTGATTGTGATTATGGAATTGTGGTTGTGTGATTGTGTGATCGTGATTGTGCGATCGTGATTGTGTGATGGTGATTGTGTGATCGTGATTGTGAGATTCTGACTGTGTGATTGTGTGATCGTAACTGTGTGATCGTGACTGTGGGATCGTGATTGTGGGTTTGTGACTGTGTGATTGTGTGATTGTGATTGTGTGATTGTGTGACTGTGAGATCGTGATTGTGTGATCGTGATTGTGTGATCGTGATTGTGTGATCGTGATTGTGTGATAGTGATTGTGTGATTGTGTGATCGTGATTGTGTGATCGTGATTGTGTGATCGTGATTGTGTGATAGTGATTGTGTGATAGTGATTGTGTGATCGTGATTGCGTGATCGTGATTGTGTGATCGTGATTGTGTGGTATTGATTGTGTGACTGTGTGATTGTGATTGTGTGATTGTGATTGTGTGATCGTGATTGTGTGATCGTGATTGTGTGATCGTGATTGTGTGATCGTGATTGTGTGAGCGTGATTGTGTGATAGTGATTGTGTGATAGTGATTGTGTGATAGTGATTGTGTGATCGTGATTGCGTGATCGTGATTGTGTGATAGTGATTGTGTGATCGTGATTGCGTGATCGTGATTGTGTGATCGTGATTGTGTGACTGTGTGATTGTGACTGTGTGATCGTGATTGTGTGATCGTGATTGTGTGATTGTGATTGTGATTGTGATTGTGTGACTGTGTTATTGTGATTGTGTGATCGTGACTGTGTGATCGTGTTCGTGTGATCGTGATTGTGGGTTTGTGACTGTGTGATTGTGTGATTGTGATTGTGATTGTGTGATCGTGATTGTGTGATCGTGATTGTGTGATCGTGATTGTGTGATCGTGACTGTGTGGTCGTGATTGTGTGATCGTGATTGTGGGATTGTGACTGTGGGATTGTGTGGTTGGGGTTGTGTGATTGTGATTGTGTGAATGTGATTGTGTGATTGTGATTGTGGGATTGTGATTGCGATTGTGTGATTGTGACTGTGTGGTCGTGATTGTGTGATCGTGATTGTGGGATTGTGACTGTGTGATTGTGTGATCGTGATTGTGTGATGGTGATTGTGTGATCGTGATTGTGTGATCGTGATTGTGTGATCGTGATTGGGTGATCGTGATTGGGTGATCGTGATTGGGTGATCGTGATTGTGGGATTGTGACTGTGCGATTGTGTGATTGTGATTGTGTGACTGTGATTGTGTGATTGTGATTGTGGGATTGTGATTGTGTGATTATGATTGTGTGATCGTGACTGTGATTGTATGATTGTGATTGTGATTGTGATTGTGATTGTGATTGTGATTGTGATTGTGATTGTGATTGTGATTGTGATTGTGATTGTGATTGTGATTGTGATTGTGATTGTGTGACTGTGTGATTGTGATTGTGTGACTGTGATTGTGTGATCGTGATAGTGTGATCGTGATAGTGTGATCGTGATAGTGTGATCGTGATTGTGTGATCGTGATTGTGTGACCGTGATTGTGTGACCGTGATTATGTGATCGTGATTGTGTGATCCTGATTGTGTGATGAGGATTCTGTGATCGTGATTGTGTAATCGTGATTGTGTGATCGTGATTGTGATCGTGATTTTGTGATCGCGATTGTGTGATGGTGATTGTGTGATCGTGATTGTGTGATCGTGATTGTGTGATCGGGATTGTGTGATTGTGATTGTGTGATTGTGATTGTGTGGTTGTGATTGTGTGATTGTGGTTGTGTGATTGTGATTGTGTGATGGCGATTGTGTGATCGTGACTGTGTGGTCGTGATTGTGTGATCGTGATTGTGGGATTGTGACTGTGGGATTGTGTGGTTGGGGTTGTGTGATTGTGATTGTGTGAATGTGATTGTGTGATTGTGATTGTGTGATTGTGATTGTGGGATTGTGATTGCGATTGTGTGATTGTGACTGTGTGGTCGTGATTGTGTGATCGTGATTGTGGGACTGTGACTGTGTGATTGTGTGATCGTGATTGTGTGATCGTGATTGTGTGATCGTGATTGGGTGATCGTGATTGGGTGATCGTGATTGGGTGATCGTGATTGTGGGATTGTGACTGTGCGATTGTGTGATTGTGATTGTGTGACTGTGATTGTGTGATTGTGATTGTGGGATTGTGATTGTGTGATTGTGATTGTGTGATCGTGACTGTGATTGTATGATTGTGATTGTGATTGTGATTGTGATTGTGATTGTGATTGTGATTGTGATTGTGATTGTGATTGTGTGACTGTGTGATTGTGATTGTGTGACTGTGATTGTGTGATCGTGATAGTGTGATCGTGATAGTGTGATCGTGATTGTGTGATCGTGACTGTGTGGTCGTGATTGTGTGATCGTGATTGTGGGATTGTGACTGTGTGATTGTGTGGTTGTGGTTGTGTGATTGTGATTGTGTGACTGTGATTGTGCGATTGTGATTGTGGGATTGTGATTGCGATTGTGTGATTGTGACTGTGTGGTCGTGATTGTGTGATCGTGATTGTGGGATTGTGACTGTGTGATTGTGTGGTTGTGGTTGTGTGATTGTGATTGTGTGATCGTGATTGTGTGATTGTGATTGTGTGATCGTGATAGTGTGATCGTGATTGTGTGATCGTGATTGTGTGATCGTGATTGTGTCATCGTGATAGTGTGATCGTGATTGTGTGGTCGTGATTGTGTTGTCGTGATTGTGTGATCGTGATTGTGTGATCGTGATTGTGTGATTGTGATTGTGTGATCGTGATTGTGTGGTCGTGATTGTGTGATCGTGATTGTGGGATCGTGACTGTGTGATTGTGTGATTGTGATTGTGTGACTGTGATTGTGTGATTGTGATTGTGGGATTGAGATTGTGTGATTGTGATTGTGTGATCGTGACTGTGATTGTGTGATTGTGATTGTGTGACTGTGTGATTGTGATTGTGTGACTGTGATTGTGTGATCGTGATAGTGTGATTGTGATCGTGTGATTGTGATCGTGTGATTGTGATAGTGCGATTGTGATAGTGCGATTGTGATAGTGCGATTGTGATTGTGCGATTGTGATTGTGCGATTGTGACAGTGCGATTGTGACAGTGCGATTGTGACAGTGCGATTGGGACTGCGCGATTGTGATTGTGCGATTGTGATTGTGCGATTGTGATAGTGCGATTGTGATAGTGCGATTGTGATAGTGCGATTGTGATTGTGCGATTGTGATTGTGGGATTGAGATTGTGTGATTGTGATTGTGTGATCGTGACTGTGATTGTGTCATTGTGACTGTGGGATTGTGATTGCGATTGTGTGATCGTGATTGTGGGATTGTGACTGTGTGATTGTGTGGTTGTGAATGTGCGATCGTGATTGTGCGATCGTGATTGTGCGATCGTGATTGTGCGATCGTGATTGTGCGATCGTGATTGTGCGATCGTGATTGTGCGATCGTGATTGTGCGATCGTGATTGTGCGATCGTGATTGTGCGATCGTGATTGTGCGATCGTGATTGTGCGATCGTGATTGTGCGATCGTGATTGTGCGATCGTGATTGTGCGATCGTGATTGTGCGATCGTGATTGTGCGATCGTGATTGTGCGATCGTGATTGTGCGATCGTGATTGTGCGATCGTGATTGTGCGATCGTGATTGTGCGATCGTGATTGTGCGATCGTGATTGTGCGATCGTGATTGTGCGATCGTGATGGTGCGATCGTGATTGTGCGATCGTGATTGTGCGATCGTGATCGTGCGATCGTGATCGTGCGATCGTGATCGTGCGATCGTGATGGTGCGATCGTGATCGTGCGATCGTGATCGTGCGATCGTGATCGTGCGATCGTGATCGTGCGATCGTGATCGTGCGATCGTGATCGTGTGATTGTGGTTGTGTGATTGTGGTTGTGTGATTGTGATTGTGCGATTGTGATTGTGTGATTGTTATTGTGTGATTGTGATTGTGTGATCGTGATTGTGTGACTGTGTGATTGTGACTGTGTGATCGTGATTGTATGATCGTGATTGTGTGATTGTGACTGTGATTGTGATTGTGTGACTGTGTTATTGTGATTGTGTGATCGTGACTGTGTGATCGTGTTTGTGTGATCGTGATTGTGGGTTTGTGACTGTGTGATTGTGTGATTGTGATTGTGTGATCGTGATTGTGTGATTGTGATTGTGTGATTGTGATCGTGATTGTGATTGTGATTGTGATTGTGTGATTGTGACTGTGTGATTGTGATTGTGTGATTGTGATTGTGTGATGGTGATTGTGTGATTGTGATTGTGTGATCGTGATTGTGTCGTCGTGATTGTGTGATCGTGATTGTGTGATCGTGATTGTGTGATCGTGATTGTGTGATCGTGATTGTGTGATCGTGATTGTGTGATGGTGATTGTGTGATGGTGATTGTGTGATCGTGATTGTGTGATCGAGATTGTGTGATCGTGATTGTGTGATCGTGATTGTGCGATAGTGATGGTGTGATTGTGATTGTGTGATTGTGGTTGTGTGATTGCGGTTGTGTGATTGTGGTTGTGTGATTGCGATTGTGTGATCGTGACTGTGTGGTCGTGATTGTGTGATCGTGATTGTGGGATTGTGACTGTGTGATTGTGTGGTTGTGGTTGTGCGTTTGTGATTGTGTGACTGTGATTGTGTGATTGTGATTGTGGGACTGTGATTGCGATTGTGTGATTGTGACTGTGTGGTCGTGATTGTGTGATCGTGATTGCGGGATTGTGACAGTGTGATTGTGTGATTGTTTGATTGTGTTATTGCGATTGTGTGATTGCGATTGTGTGATTGCGATTGTGTGATTGCGATTGTGTGATTGCGATTGTGTGATTGCGTTTGTGTGATTGCGATTGTGTGATTGCGATTGTGTGATTGCGATTGTGTGATTGCGATTGTGTGATTGCGACTGTGTGGTCGTGATTGTGTGATCGTGATTGTGTGATCGTGATTGTGTGACCGTGATTGTGTGACCGTGATTATGTGATCGTGATTGTGTGATCCTGATTGTGTGATTAGGATTCTGTGATCGTGATTGTGTAATCGTGATTGTGTGATCGTGATTGTGATCGTGATTTTGTGATCGTGATTGTGTGATGGTGATTGTGTGATCGTGATTGTGTGATCGTGATTGTGTGATCGTGATTGTGTGATCGTGATTGGGTGATCGTGATTGGGTGATCGTGATTGGGTGATCGTGATTGTGGGATTGTGACTGTGCGATTGTGTGATTGTGATTGTGTGACTGTGATTGTGTGATTGTGATTGTGGGATTGTGATTGTGTGATTATGATTGTGTGATCGTGACTGTGATTGTATGATTGTGATTGTGATTGTGATTGTGATTGTGATTGTGATTGCGATTGTGATTGTGATTGTGATTGTGATTGTGATTGTGTGACTGTGTGATTGTGATTGTGTGACTGTGATTGTGTGATCGTGATAGTGTGATCGTGATAGTGTGATCGTGATAGTGTGATCGTGATTGTGTGATCGTGACTGTGTGGTCGTGATTGTGTGATCGTGATTGTGGGATTGTGACTGTGTGATTGTGTGGTTGTGGTTGTGTGATTGTGATTGTGTGACTGTGATTGTGCGATTGTGATTGTGGGATTGTGATTGCGATTGTGTGATTGTGACTGTGTGGTCGTGATAGTGTGATCGTGATTGTGGGATTGTGACTGTGCGATTGTGTGGTTGTGGTTGTATGATCGTGATTGTGTGATCGTGATTGTGTGACCGTGATTGTGTGACCGTGATTGTGTGATCGCGATTGTGTGATCGCGATTGTGTGATCGCGATTGTGTGATCGCGATTGTGTGATCGCGATTGTGTGATTGTGATTGTGTGATAGTGATTGTGGGATTGTGACTGTGTTATTGTGTGATTGTGATTGTGATTGTGTGACTGTGAGATCGTGATTGTGTGATCGCGATTGTGTGATCGCGATTGTGTGATCGCGATTGTGTGATCGCGATTGTGTGATCGCGATTGTGTGAATGCGATTGTGTGATTGCGATTGTGTGATTGCGATTGTGTGATTGCGATTGTGTGATTGTGATTGTGTGATAGTGATTGTGGGATTGTGACTGTGTTATTGTGTGATTGTGATTGTGATTGTGTGACTGTGAGATCGTGATTGTGTGATCGTGATTGTGTGATCGTGATTGTGTGATCGTGATTGTGTGATAGTGATTGTGTGATAGTGATTGTGTGATCGTGATTGCGTGATCGTGATTGTGTGATCGTGATTGTGTGATATTGATTGTGTGACTGTGTGATTGTGATTGTGTGATTGTGATTGTGTGATCGTGATTGTGTGATCGTGATTGTGTGATCGTGATTGTGTGATCGTGATTGTGTGAGCGTGATTGTGTGATAGTGATTGTGTGATAGTGATTGTGTGATCGTGATTGCGTGATCGTGATTGTGTGATCGTGATTGTGTGACTGTGTGATTGTGACTGTGTGATCGTGATTGTGTGATCGTGATTGTGTGATTGTGATTGTGATTGTGATTGTGTGACTGTGTTATTGTGATTGTGTGATCGTGACTGTGTGATCGTGTTTGTGTGATCGTGATTGTGGGTTTGTGACTGTGTGATTGTGTGATTGTGATTGTGTGATCGTGATTGTGTGATTGTGATTGTGTGATTGTGATTGTGATTGTGATTGTGATTGTGATTGTGATTGTGATTGTGATTGTGATTGTGTGACTGTGTGATTGTGATTGTGTGACTGTGATTGTGTGATCGTGATAGTGTGGTCGTGATTGTGTGAACGTGATTGTGGGATTGTGACTGTGTGATTGTGTGGTTGTGGTTGTGTGATTGTGATTGTGTGACTGTGATTGTGTGATTGTGAATGTGGGATTGTGATTGCGATTGTGTGATTGTGACTGTGTGGTCGTGATAGTGTGATCGTGATTGTGGGATTGTGACTGTGCGATTGTGTGGTTGTGGTTGTATGATCGTGATTGTGTGATCGTGATTGTGTGACCGTGATTGTGTGACCGTGATTGTGTGATCGCGATTGTGTGATCGCGATTGTGTGATCGCGATTGTGTGATCGCGATTGTGTGAATGCGATTGTGTGATTGCGATTGTGTGATTGCGATTGTGTGATTGCGATTGTGTGATTGTGATTGTGTGATACTGATTGTGGGATTGTGACTGTGTTATTGTGTGATTGTGATTGTGATTGTGTGACTGTGAGATCGTGATTGTGTGATCGTGATTGTGTGATCGTGATTGTGTGATCGTGATTGTGTGATCGTGATTGTGTGATCGTGATTGTGTGATTGCGATTGTGTGATTGCGATTGTGTGATTCCGATTGTGTGATTGCGATTGTGTGATTGCGATTGTGTGATTGCGATTGTGTGATCGTGATTGTGGGATTGTGACAGTGTGATTGTGTGATTGTTTGATTGTGTTATTGCGATTGTGTGATTGCGATTGTGTGATTGCGATTGTGTGATTGCGATTGTGTGATTGCGATTGTGTGATTGCGTTTGTGTGATTGCGATTGTGTGATTGCGATTGTGTGATTGCGATTGTGTGATTGCGATTGTGTGATTGCGACTGTGTGGTCGTGATTGTGTGATCGTGATTGTGGATCGTGATTGTGTGACCGTGATTGTGTGACCGTGATTGCGTGATCGTGATTGTGTGATCCTGATTGTGTGACTAGGATTCTGTGATCGTGATTGTGTAATCGTGATTGTGTGATCGTGATTGTGATCGTGATTTTGTGATCGTGATTGTGTGATGGTGATTGTGTGATCGTGATTGTGTGATCGTGATTGTGTGATCGTGATTGTGTGATCGTGATTGGGTGATCGTGATTGGGTGATCGTGATTGGGTGATCGTGATTGTGGGATTGTGACTGTGCGATTGTGTGATTGTGATTGTGTGACTGTGATTGTGTGATTGTGATTGTGGGATTGTGATTGTGTGATTATGATTGTGTGATCGTGACTGTGATTGTATGATTGTGATTGTGATTGTGATTGTGATTGTGATTGTGATTGTGATTGTGATTGTGATTGTGATTGTGTGACTGTGTGATTGTGATTGTGTGACTGTGATTGTGCGATCGTGATAGTGTGATCGTGATAGTGTGATCGTGATAGTGTGATCGTGATTGTGTGATCGTGACTGTGTGGTCGTGATTGTGTGATCGTGATTGTGGGATTGTGACTGTGTGATTGTGTGGTTGTGGTTGTGTGATTGTGATTGTGTGACTGTGATTGTGCGATTGTGATTGTGGGATTGTGATTGCGATTGTGTGATTGTGACTGTGTGGTCGTGATAGTGTGATCGTGATTGTGGGATTGTGACTGTGCGATTGTGTGGTTGTGGTTGTATGATCGTGATTGTGTGATCGTGATTGTGTGACCGTGATTGTGTGACCGTGATTGTGTGATCGCGATTGTGTGATCGCGATTGTGTGATCGCGATTGTGTGATCGCGATTGTGTGATCGCGATTGTATGATCGCGATTGTGTGATCGCGATTGTGTGATCGCGATTGTGTGATCGCGATTGTGTGATCGCGATTGTGTGAATGCGATTGTGTGATTGCGATTGTGTGATTGCGATTGTGTGATTGCGATTGTGTGATTGTGATTGTGTGATAGTGATTGTGGGATTGTGACTGTGTTATTGTGTGATTGTGATTGTGATTGTGTGACTGTGAGATCGTGATTGTGTGATCGCGATTGTGTGATCGCGATTGTGTGATCGCGATTGTGTGATCGCGATTGTGTGAATGCGATTGTGTGATTGCGATTGTGTGATTGCGATTGTGTGATTGCGATTGTGTGATTGTGATTGTGTGATAGTGATTGTGGGATTGTGACTGTGTTATTGTGTGATTGTGATTGTGATTGTGTGACTGTGAGATCGTGATTGTGTGATCGTGATTGTGTGATCGTGATTGTGTGATCGTGATTGTGTGATAGTGATTGTGTGATAGTGATTGTGTGATCGTGATTGCGTGATCGTGATTGTGTGATCGTGATTGTGTGATATTGATTGTGTGACTGTGTGATTGTGATTGTGTGATTGTGATTGTGTGATCGTGATTGTGTGATCGTGATTGTGTGATCGTGATTGTGTGATCGTGATTGTGTGAGCGTGATTGTGTGATAGTGATTGTGTGATAGTGATTGTGTGATAGTGATTGTGTGATCGTGATTGCGTGATCGTGATTGTGTGATCGTGATTGTGTGACTGTGTGATTGTGACTGTGTGATCGTGATTGTGTGATCGTGATTGTGTGATCGTGATTGTGATTGTGATTGTGTGACTGTGTTATTGTGATTGTGTGATCGTGACTGTGTGATCGTGTTTGTGTGATCGTGATTGTGGGTTTGTGACTGTGTGATTGTGTGATTGTGATTGTGTGATCGTGATTGTGTGATTGTGATTGTGTGATTGTGATTGTGATTGTGATTGTGATTGTGATTGTGATTGTGATTGTGATTGTGTGACTGTGTGATTGTGATTGTGTGACTGTGATTGTGTGATCGTGATAGCGTGGTCGTGATTGTGTGAACGTGATTGTGGGATTGTGACTGTGTGATTGTGTGGTTGTGGTTGTGTGATTGTGATTGTGTGACTGTGATTGTGTGATTGTGAATGTGGGATTGTGATTGCGATTGTGTGATTGTGACTGTGTGGTCGTGATAGTGTGATCGTGATTGTGGGATTGTGACTGTGCGATTGTGTGGT
The DNA here is from genome assembly GCF_050947335.1 of Megachile rotundata. Classification (NCBI taxonomy): domain Eukaryota; kingdom Metazoa; phylum Arthropoda; class Insecta; order Hymenoptera; family Megachilidae; genus Megachile; species Megachile rotundata. Next base: position 1,564,056 of record NC_134997.1, on the reverse strand, counting down.
TGTGGTTGTATGATCGTGATTGTGTGATCGTGATTGTGTGACCGTGATTGTGTGACCGTGATTGTGTGATCGCGATTGTGTGATCGCGATTGTGTGATCGCGATTGTGTGATCGCGATTGTGTGAATGCGATTGTGTGATTGCGATTGTGTGATTGCGATTGTGTGATTGTGATTGTGTGATACTGATTGTGGGATTGTGACTGTGTTATTGTGTGATTGTGATTGTGATTGTGTGACTGTGAGATCGTGATTGTGTGATCGTGATTGTGTGATCGTGATTGTGTGATCGTGATTGTGTGATCGTGATTGTGTGATCGTGATTGTGTGATCGTGATTGTGTGATTGCGATTGTGTGATTGCGATTGTGTGATTCCGATTGTGTGATTGCGATTGTGTGATTGCGATTGTGTGATTGCGATTGTGTGATTGCGATTGTGTGATTGCGATTGTGTGATAGTGATTGTGGGATTGTGACTGTGTTATTGTGTGATTGTGATTGTGATTGTGTGACTGTGAGATCGTGATTGTGTGATCGTGATTGTGTGATCGTGATTGTCTGATCGTGATTGTGTGATAGTGATTGTGTGATTGTGTGATCGTGATTGGGTGATCGTGATTGTGTGATAGTGATTGTGTGATCGTGATTGTGTGATTGTGTGATTGTGATTGAGCGATCGTGATTGTGTGATGGTGATTGTGTGATCGTGATTGTGAGATTGTGACTGTGTGATTGTGTGATCGTAACTGTGTGATCGTGACTGTGGGATCGTGATTGTGGGTTTGTGACTGTGTGATTGTGTGATTGTGATTGTGTGATTGTGATCGTGTGATTGTGATCGTGTGATTGTGATTGTGTGATTGTGATTGTGTGATTGTGATTGTGTGATTGTGATTGTGTGATTGTGATTGTGTGATTGTGATTGTGTGATTGTGATTGTGTGATTGTGGTTGTGTGATTGTGGTTGTGTGATTGAGGTTGTGTGATTGTGGTTGTGTGATTGTGGTTGTGTGATTGTGGTTGTGTGATTGTGGTTGTGTGATTGTGGTTGTGTGATTGTGGTTGTGTGATTGTGGTTGTGTGATTGTGATTGTGTGATTGTGATTGTGCGATTGTTATTGTGTGATTGTGATTGTGTGATTGTGATTGTGTGATCGTGATTGTGTGACTGTGTGATTGTGACTGTGTGATCGTGATTGTATGATCGTGATTGTGTGATTGTGATTGTGTGATTGTGGTTGTGTGATTGTGGTTGTGTGATTGTGGTTGTGTGATTGTGGTTGTGTGATTGTTGTTGTGTGATTGTGGTTGTGTGATTGTGGTTGTGTGATTGTGGTTGTGTGATCGTGATTGTGTGATCGAGATTGTGTGATCGTGATTGTGTGATCGTGATTGTGTGATAGTGATGGTGTGATTGTGATTGTGTGATTGTGGTTGTGTGATTGTGGTTGTGTGATTGTGATTGTGTGATTGCGATTGTGTGATCGTGACTGTGTGGTCGTGATTGTGTGATCGTGATTGTGGGATTGTGACTGTGTGATTGTGTGGTTGTGGTTGTGCGTTTGTGATTGTGTGACTGTGATTGTGTGATTGTGATTGTGGGACTGTGATTGCGATTGTGTGATTGTGACTGTGTGGTCGTGATTGTGTGATCGTGATTGTGGGATTGTGACTGTGTGATTGTGTGATTGTTTGATTGTGTTATTGCGATTGTGTGATTGCGATTGTGTGATTGCGATTGTGTGATTGCGATTGTGTGATTGCGATTGTGTGATTGCGATTGTGTGATTGCGTTTGTGTGATTGCGATTGTGTGATTGCGATTGTGTGATTGCGATTGTGTGATTGCGATTGTTTGATTGCGATTGTTTGATTGTGTGATTGTGATTGTGTGATTGTGATTGTGTGATTGTGATTGTGTGATTGTGATTGTGTGATTGTGATTGTGTGATTGTGATTGTGTGATTGTGATTGTGTGATTGTGATTGTGTGATTGTGATTGCGATTGTGTGATTGTGACTGTGTGGTCGTGATTGTGTGATCGTGATTGTGGGATTGTGTGATCGTGATTGTGTGATCGTGATAGTGTGATCGTGATAGTGTGATCGTGATTATGTGATCGTGATTGTGTGATCCTGATTGTGTGATGAGGATTCTGTGATCGTGATTGTGTAATCGTGATTGTGTGATCGTGATTGTGATCGTGATTTTGTGATCGCGATTGTGTGATGGTGATTGTGTGATCGTGATTGTGTGATCGTGTTTGTGTGATCGGGATTGTGTGATTGTGATTGTGTGATTGTGATTGTGTGGTTGTGATTGTGTGATTGTGGTTGTGTGATTGTGATTGTGTGATGGCGATTGTGTGATTGCGATTGTGTGATTGCGATTGTGTGATTGCGATTGTGTGATTGCGATTGTGTGATTGCGACTGTGTGGTCGTGATTGTGTGATCGTGATTGTGTGATCGTGATTGTGTGACCGTGATTGTGTGACCGTGATTATGTGATCGTGATTGTGTGATCCTGATTGTGTGATGAGGATTCTGTGATCGTGATTGTGTAATCGTGATTGTGTGATCGTGATTGTGATCGTGATTTTGTGATCGCGATTGTGTGATGGTGATTGTGTGATCGTGATTGTGTGATCGTGATTGTGTGATCGGGATTGTGTGATTGTGATTGTGTGATTGTGATTGTGTGGTTGTGATTGTGTGATTGTGGTTGTGTGATTGTGATTGTGTGATGGCGATTGTGTGATCGTGACTGTGTGGTCGTGATTGTGTGATCGTGATTGTGGGATTGTGACTGTGGGATTGTGTGGTTGGGGTTGTGTGATTGTGATTGTGTGAATGTGATTGTGTGATTGTGATTGTGGGATTGTGATTGCGATTGTGTGATTGTGACTGTGTGGTCGTGATTGTGTGATCGTGATTGTGGGACTGTGACTGTGTGATTGTGTGATCGTGATTGTGTGATCGTGATTGTGTGATCGTGATTGGGTGATCGTGATTGGGTGATCGTGATTGGGTGATCGTGATTGTGGGATTGTGACTGTGCGATTGTGTGATTGTGATTGTGTGACTGTGATTGTGTGATTGTGATTGTGGGATTGTGATTGTGTGATTGTGATTGTGTGATCGTGACTGTGATTGTATGATTGTGATTGTGATTGTGATTGTGATTGTGATTGTGATTGTGATTGTGATTGTGATTGTGATTGTGATTGTGTGACTGTGTGATTGTGATTGTGTGACTGTGATTGTGTGATCGTGATAGTGTGATCGTGATAGTGTGATCGTGATTGTGTGATCGTGACTGTGTGGTCGTGATTGTGTGATCGTGATTGTGGGATTGTGACTGTGTGATTGTGTGGTTGTGGTTGTGTGATTGTGATTGTGTGACTGTGATTGTGCGATTGTGATTGTGGGATTGTGATTGCGATTGTGTGATTGTGACTGTGTGGTCGTGATTGTGTGATCGTGATTGTGGGATTGTGACTGTGTGATTGTGTGGTTGTGGTTGTGTGATTGTGATTGTGTGATCGTGATTGTGTGATTGTGATTGTGTGATCGTGATAGTGTGATCGTGATTGTGTGATCGTGATTGTGTGATCGTGATTGTGTCATCGTGATAGTGTGATCGTGATTGTGTGGTCGTGATTGTGTTGTCGTGATTGTGTGATCGTGATTGTGTGATCGTGATTGTGTGATTGTGATTGTGTGATCGTGATTGTGTGGTCGTGATTGTGTGATCGTGATTGTGGGATCGTGACTGTGTGATTGTGTGATTGTGATTGTGTGACTGTGATTGTGTGATTGTGATTGTGGGATTGAGATTGTGTGATTGTGATTGTGTGATCGTGACTGTGATTGTGTGATTGTGATTGTGTGACTGTGTGATTGTGATTGTGTGACTGTGATTGTGTGATCGTGATAGTGTGATTGTGATCGTGTGATTGTGATCGTGTGATTGTGATAGTGCGATTGTGATAGTGCGATTGTGATAGTGCGATTGTGATTGTGCGATTGTGATTGTGCGATTGTGACAGTGCGATTGTGACAGTGCGATTGTGACAGTGCGATTGGGACTGCGCGATTGTGATTGTGCGATTGTGATTGTGCGATTGTGATAGTGCGATTGTGATAGTGCGATTGTGATAGTGCGATTGTGATTGTGCGATTGTGATTGTGGGATTGAGATTGTGTGATTGTGATTGTGTGATCGTGACTGTGATTGTGTCATTGTGACTGTGGGATTGTGATTGCGATTGTGTGATCGTGATTGTGGGATTGTGACTGTGTGATTGTGCGATCGTGATTGTGCGATCGTGATTGTGCGATCGTGATTGTGCGATCGTGATTGTGCGATCGTGATTGTGCGATCGTGATTGTGCGATCGTGATTGTGCGATCGTGATTGTGCGATCGTGATTGTGCGATCGTGATTGTGCGATCGTGATTGTGCGATCGTGATTGTGCGATCGTGATTGTGCGATCGTGATTGTGCGATCGTGATTGTGCGATCGTGATTGTGCGATCGTGATTGTGCGATCGTGATTGTGCGATCGTGATTGTGCGATCGTGATTGTGCGATCGTGATTGTGCGATCGTGATTGTGCGATCGTGATCGTGCGATCGTGATTGTGCGATCGTGATCGTGCGATCGTGATCGTGCGATCGTGATGGTGCGATCGTGATCGTGCGATCGTGATCGTGCGATCGTGATCGTGCGATCGTGATGGTGCGATCGTGATCGTGCGATCGTGATCGTGCGATTGTGGTTGTGTGATTGTGGTTGTGTGATTGTGATTGTGTGATCGTGATTGTGTGACTGTGTGATTGTGACTGTGTGATCGTGATTGTATGATCGTGATTGTGTGATTGTGACTGTGATTGTGATTGTGTGACTGTGTTATTGTGATTGTGTGATCGTGACTGTGTGATCGTGTTTGTGTGATCGTGATTGTGGGTTTGTGACTGTGTGATTGTGTGATTGTGATTGTGTGATCGTGATTGTGTGATTGTGATTGTGTGATTGTGATCGTGATTGTGATTGTGATTGTGATTGTGTGATTGTGACTGTGTGATTGTGATTGTGTGATTGTGATTGTGTGATGGTGATTGTGTGATTGTGATTGTGTGATCGTGATTGTGTCGTCGTGATTGTGTGATCGTGATTGTGTGATCGTGATTGTGTGATCGTGATTGTGTGATCGTGATTGTGTGATCGTGATTGTGTGATGGTGATTGTGTGATGGTGATTGTGTGATCGTGATTGTGTGATCGAGATTGTGTGATCGTGATTGTGTGATCGTGATTGTGCGATAGTGATGGTGTGATTGTGATTGTGTGATTGTGGTTGTGTGATTGCGGTTGTGTGATTGTGGTTGTGTGATTGCGATTGTGTGATCGTGACTGTGTGGTCGTGATTGTGTGATCGTGATTGTGGGATTGTGACTGTGTGATTGTGTGGTTGTGGTTGTGCGTTTGTGATTGTGTGACTGTGATTGTGTGATTGTGATTGTGGGACTGTGATTGCGATTGTGTGATTGTGACTGTGTGGTCGTGATTGTGTGATCGTGATTGCGGGATTGTGACAGTGTGATTGTGTGATTGTTTGATTGTGTTATTGCGATTGTGTGATTGCGATTGTGTGATTGCGATTGTGTGATTGCGATTGTGTGATTGCGATTGTGTGATTGCGTTTGTGTGATTGCGATTGTGTGATTGCGATTGTGTGATTGCGATTGTGTGATTGCGATTGTGTGATTGCGACTGTGTGGTCGTGATTGTGTGATCGTGATTGTGTGATCGTGATTGTGTGACCGTGATTGTGTGACCGTGATTATGTGATCGTGATTGTGTGATCCTGATTGTGTGATTAGGATTCTGTGATCGTGATTGTGTAATCGTGATTGTGTGATCGTGATTGTGATCGTGATTTTGTGATCGTGATTGTGTGATGGTGATTGTGTGATCGTGATTGTGTGATCGTGATTGTGGGATTGTGACTGTGCGATTGTGTGGTTGTGGTTGTATGATCGTGATTGTGTGATCGTGATTGTGTGACCGTGATTGTGTGACCGTGATTGTGTGATCGCGATTGTGTGATCGCGATTGTGTGATCGCGATTGTGTGATCGCGATTGTGTGATCGCGATTGTGGGATTGTGACTGTGTGATTGTGTGGTTGTGGTTGTGTGATTGTGATTGTGTGACTGTGATTGTGCGATTGTGATTGTGGGATTGTGATTGCGATTGTGTGATTGTGACTGTGTGGTCGTGATAGTGTGATCGTGATTGTGGGATTGTGACTGTGCGATTGTGTGGTTGTGGTTGTATGATCGTGATTGTGTGATCGTGATTGTGTGACCGTGATTGTGTGACCGTGATTGTGTGATCGCGATTGTGTGATCGCGATTGTGTGATCGCGATTGTGTGATCGCGATTGTGTGATCGCGATTGTGTGATCGCGATTGTGTGATCGCGATTGTGTGATCGCGATTGTGTGATCGCGATTGTGTGAATGCGATTGTGTGATTGCGATTGTGTGATTGCGATTGTGTGATTGCGATTGTGTGATTGTGATTGTGTGATAGTGATTGTGGGATTGTGACTGCGTTATTGTGTGATTGTGATTGTGATTGTGTGACTGTGAGATCGTGATTGTGTGATCGCGATTGTGTGATCGCGATTGTGTGATCGCGATTGTGTGATCGCGATTGTGTGATCGCGATTGTGTGAATGCGATTGTGTGATTGCGATTGTGTGATTGCGATTGTGTGATTGCGATTGTGTGATTGTGATTGTGTGATAGTGATTGTGGGATTGTGACTGTGTTATTGTGTGATTGTGATTGTGATTGTGTGACTGTGAGATCGTGATTGTGTGATCGTGATTGTGTGATCGTGATTGTGTGATCGTGATTGTGTGATAGTGATTGTGTGATAGTGATTGTGTGATCGTGATTGCGTGATCGTGATTGTGTGATCGTGATTGTGTGATATTGATTGTGTGACTGTGTGATTGTGATTGTGTGATTGTGATTGTGTGATCGTGATTGTGTGATCGTGATTGTGTGATCGTGATTGTGTGATCGTGATTGTGTGAGCGTGATTGTGTGATAGTGATTGTGTTATTGTGATTGTGTGATCGTGACTGTGTGATCGTGTTTGTGTGATCGTGATTGTGGGTTTGTGACTGTGTGATTGTGTGATTGTGATTGTGTGATCGTGATTGTGTGATTGTGATTGTGTGATTGTGATTGTGATTGTGATTGTGATTGTGATTGTGATTGTGATTGTGATTGTGTGACTGTGTGATTGTGATTGTGTGACTGTGATTGTGTGATCGTGATAGTGTGGTCGTGATTGTGTGAACGTGATTGTGGGATTGTGACTGTGTGATTGTGTGGTTGTGGTTGTGTGATTGTGATTGTGTGACTGTGATTGTGTGATTGTGAATGTGGGATTGTGATTGCGATTGTGTGATTGTGACTGTGTGGTCGTGATAGTGTGATCGTGATTGTGGGATTGTGACTGTGCGATTGTGTGGTTGTGGTTGTATGATCGTGATTGTGTGATCGTGATTGTGTGACCGTGATTGTGTGACCGTGATTGTGTGATCGCGATTGTGTGATCGCGATTGTGTGATCGCGATTGTGTGATCGCGATTGTGTGAATGCGATTGTGTGATTGCGATTGTGTGATTGCGATTGTGTGATTGTGATTGTGTGATACTGATTGTGGGATTGTGACTGTGTTATTGTGTGATTGTGATTGTGATTGTGTGACTGTGAGATCGTGATTGTGTGATCGTGATTGTGTGATCGTGATTGTGTGATCGTGATTGTGTGATCGTGATTGTGTGATTGCGATTGTGTGATTGCGATTGTGTGATTCCGATTGTGTGATTGCGATTGTGTGATTGCGATTGTGTGATTGCGATTGTGTGATCGTGATTGTGGGATTGTGACAGTGTGATTGTGTGATTGTTTGATTGTGTTATTGCGATTGTGTGATTGCGATTGTGTGATTGCGATTGTGTGATTGCGATTGTGTGATTGCGATTGTGTGATTGCGTTTGTGTGATTGCGATTGTGTGATTGCGATTGTGTGATTGCGATTGTGTGATTGCGATTGTGTGATTGCGACTGTGTGGTCGTGATTGTGTGATCGTGATTGTGGATCGTGATTGTGTGACCGTGATTGTGTGACCGTGATTGCGTGATCGTGATTGTGTGATCCTGATTGTGTGACTAGGATTCTGTGATCGTGATTGTGTAATCGTGATTGTGTGATCGTGATTGTGATCGTGATTTTGTGATCGTGATTGTGTGATGGTGATTGTGTGATCGTGATTGTGTGATCGTGATTGTGTGATCGTGATTGTGTGATCGTGATTGGGTGATCGTGATTCGGTGATCGTTATTGGGTGATCGTGATTGTGGGATTGTGACTGTGCGATTGTGTGATTGTGATTGTGTGACTGTGATTGTGTGATTGTGATTGTGGGATTGTGATTGTGTGATTATGATTGTGTGATCGTGACTGTGATTGTATGATTGTGATTGTGATTGTGATTGTGATTGTGATTGTGATTGTGATTGTGATTGTGATTGTGATTGTGTGACTGTGTGATTGTGATTGTGTGACTGTGATTGTGCGATCGTGATAGTGTGATCGTGATAGTGTGATCGTGATAGTGTGATCGTGATTGTGTGATCGTGACTGTGTGGTCGTGATTGTGTGATCGTGATTGTGGGATTGTGACTGTGTGATTGTGTGGTTGTGGTTGTGTGATTGTGATTGTGTGACTGTGATTGTGCGATTGTGATTGTGGGATTGTGATTGCGATTGTGTGATTGTGACTGTGTGGTCGTGATAGTGTGATCGTGATTGTGGGATTGTGACTGTGCGATTGTGTGGTTGTGGTTGTATGATCGTGATTGTGTGATCGTGATTGTGTGACCGTGATTGTGTGACCGTGATTGTGTGATCGCGATTGTGTGATCGCGATTGTGTGATCGCGATTGTGTGATCGCGATTGTGTGATCGCGATTGTATGATCGCGATTGTGTGATCGCGATTGTGTGATCGCGATTGTGTGATCGCGATTGTGTGATCGCGATTGTGTGAATGCGATTGTGTGATTGCGATTGTGTGATTGCGATTGTGTGATTGCGATTGTGTGATTGTGATTGTGTGATAGTGATTGTGGGATTGTGACTGTGTTATTGTGTGATTGTGATTGTGATTGTGTGACTGTGAGATCGTGATTGTGTGATCGCGATTGTGTGATCGCGATTGTGTGATCGCGATTGTGTGATCGCGATTGTGTGAATGCGATTGTGTGATTGCGATTGTGTGATTGCGATTGTGTGATTGCGATTGTGTGATTGTGATTGTGTGATAGTGATTGTGGGATTGTGACTGTGTTATTGTGTGATTGTGATTGTGATTGTGTGACTGTGAGATCGTGATTGTGTGATCGTGATTGTGTGATCGTGATTGTGTGATCGTGATTGTGTGATAGTGATTGTGTGATAGTGATTGTGTGATCGTGATTGCGTGATCGTGATTGTGTGATCGTGATTGTGTGATATTGATTGTGTGACTGTGTGATTGTGATTGTGTGATTGTGATTGTGTGATCGTGATTGTGTGATCGTGATTGTGTGATCGTGATTGTGTGATCGTGATTGTGTGAGCGTGATTGTGTGATAGTGATTGTGTGATAGTGATTGTGTGATAGTGATTGTGTGATCGTGATTGCGTGATCGTGATTGTGTGATCGTGATTGTGTGACTGTGTGATTGTGACTGTGTGATCGTGATTGTGTGATCGTGATTGTGTGATCGTGATTGTGATTGTGATTGTGTGACTGTGTTATTGTGATTGTGTGATCGTGACTGTGTGATCGTGTTTGTGTGATCGTGATTGTGGGTTTGTGACTGTGTGATTGTGTGATTGTGATTGTGTGATCGTGATTGTGTGATTGTGATTGTGTGATTGTGATTGTGATTGTGATTGTGATTGTGATTGTGATTGTGATTGTGATTGTGTGACTGTGTGATTGTGATTGTGTGACTGTGATTGTGTGATCGTGATAGTGTGGTCGTGATTGTGTGAACGTGATTGTGGGATTGTGACTGTGTGATTGTGTGGTTGTGGCTGTGTGATTGTGATTGTGTGACTGTGATTGTGTGATTGTGAATGTGGGATTGTGATTGCGATTGTGTGATTGTGACTGTGTGGTCGTGATAGTGTGATCGTGATTGTGGGATTGTGACTGTGCGATTGTGTGGTTGTGGTTGTATGATCGTGATTGTGTGATCGTGATTGTGTGACCGTGATTGTGTGACCGTGATTGTGTGATCGCGATTGTGTGATCGCGATTGTGTGATCGCGATTGTGTGATCGCGATTGTGTGAATGCGATTCTGTGATTGCGATTGTGTGATTGCGATTGTGTGATTGCGATTGTGTGATTGTGATTGTGTGATACTGATTGTGGGATTGTGACTGTGTTATTGTGTGATTGTGATTGTGATTGTGTGACTGTGAGATCGTGATTGTGTGATCGTGATTGTGTGATCGTGATTGTGTGATCGTGATTGTGTGATCGTGATTGTGTGATCGTGATTGTGTGATCGTGATTGTGTGATCGTGATTGTGTGATTGCGATTGTGTGATTGCGATTGTGTGATTCCGATTGTGTGATTGCGATTGTGTGATTGCGATTGTGTGATTGCGATTGTGTGATTGTGATTGTGTGATAGTGATTGTGGGATTGTGACTGTGTTATTGTGTGATTGTGATTGTGATTGTGTGACTGTGAGATCGTGATTGTGTGATCGTGATTGTGTGATCGTGATTGTATGATCGTGATTGTGTGATAGTGATTGTGTGATTGTGTGATCGTGATTGGGTGATCGTGATTGTGTGATAGTGATTGTGTGATCGTGATTGTGTGATTGTGTGATTGTGATTGTGCGATCGTGATTGTGTGATGGTGATTGTGTGATCGTGATTGTGAGATTGTGACTGTGTGATTGTGTGATCGTAACTGTGTGATCGTGACTGTGGGATCGTGATTGTGGGTTTGTGACTGTGTGATTGTGTGATTGTGATTGTGTGATTGTGATCGTGTGATTGTGATCGTGTGATTGTGATTGTGTGATTGTGATTGTGTGATTGTGATTGTGTGATTGTGATTGTGTGATTGTGATTGTGTGATTGTGATTGTGTGATTGTGGTTGTGTGATTGTGGTTGTGTGATTGTGGTTGTGTGATTGTGGTTGTGTGATTGTGGTTGTGTGATTGTGGTTGTGTGATTGTGGTTGTGTGATTGTGGTTGTGTGATTGTGGTTGTGTGATTGTGATTGTGTGATTGTGATTGTGTGATTGTTATTGTGTGATTGTGATTGTGTGATTGTGATTGTGTGATCGTGATTGTGTGACTGTGTGATTGTGACTGTGTGATCGTGATTGTATGATCGTGATTGTGTGATTGTGATTGTGATTGTGATTGTGTGACTGTGTTATTGTGATTGTGTGATCGTGACTGTGTGATCGTGTTTGTGTGATCGTGATTGTGGGTTTGTGACTGTGTGATTGTGTGATTGTGATTGTGTGATCGTGATTGTGTGATTGTGATTGTGTGATTGTGATTGTGTGATTGTGATCGTGATTGTGATTGTGATTGTGATTGTGTGATTGTGTGATTGTGATTGTGTGATTGTGATCGTGTGATTGTGATCGTGTGATTGTGATTGTGTGATTGCGATTGTGTGATTCCGATTGTGTGATTGCGATTGTGTGATTGCGATTGTGTGATTGCGATTGTGTGATTGCGATTGTGTGATTGTGATTGTGTGATAGTGATTGTGGGATTGTGACTGTGTTATTGTGTGATTGTGATTGTGATTGTGTGACTGTGAGATCGTGATTGTGTGATCGTGATTGTGTGATCGTGATTGTATGATCGTGATTGTGTGATTGTGATTGTGTGATTGTGGTTGTGTGATTGTGGTTGTGTGATTGTGGTTGTGTGATTGTGGTTGTGTGATTGTGGTTGTGTGATTGTGGTTGTGTGATTGTGGTTGTGTGATTGTGGTTGTGTGATTGTGGTTGTGTGATTGTGATTGTGTGATTGTGATTGTGTGATCGTGATTGTGTGGTCGTGATTGTGTGATCGTGATTGTGTGATCGTGATTGTGTGATCGTGATTGGGTGATCGTGATTGTGTGATCGTGATTGTGTGATGGTGATTGTGTGATGGTGATTGTGTGATTGCGATTGTGTGATTGCGATTGTGTGATTGCGATTGTGTGATTGTGATTGTGTGATAGTGATTGTGGGATTGTGACTGTGTTATTGTGTGATTGTGATTGTGATTGTGTGACTGTGAGATCGTGATTGTGTGATCGTGATTGTGTGATCGTGATTGTATGATCGTGATTGTGTGATAGTGATTGTGTGATTGTGTGATCGTGATTGGGTGATCGTGATTGTGTGATAGTGATTGTGTGATCGTGATTGTGTGATTGTGTGATTGTGATTGTGCGATCGTGATTGTGTGATGGTGATTGTGTGATCGTGATTGTGAGATTGTGACTGTGTGATTGTGTGATCGTAACTGTGTGATCGTGACTGTGGGATCGTGATTGTGGGTTTGTGACTGTGTGATTGTGTGATTGTGATTGTGTGATTGTGATCGTGTGATTGTGATCGTGTGATTGTGATTGTGTGATTGTGATTGTGTGATTGTGATTGTGTGATTGTGATTGTGTGATTGTGATTGTGTGATTGTGATTGTGTGATTGTGGTTGTGTGATTGTGGTTGTGTGATTGTGGTTGTGTGATTGTGGTTGTGTGATTGTGGTTGTGTGATTGTGGTTGTGTGATTGTGGTTGTGTGATTGTGGTTGTGTGATTGTGGTTGTGTGATTGTGATTGTGTGATTGTGATTGTGTGATTGTTATTGTGTGATTGTGATTGTGTGATTGTGATTGTGTGATTGTGATTGTGTGATCGTGATTGTGTGACTGTGTGATTGTGACTGTGTGATCGTGATTGTATGATCGTGATTGTGTGATTGTGATTGTGATTGTGATTGTGTGACTGTGTTATTGTGATTGTGTGATCGTGACTGTGTGATCGTGTTTGTGTGATCGTGATTGTGGGTTTGTGACTGTGTGATTGTGTGATTGTGATTGTGTGATCGTGATTGTGTGATTGTGATTGTGTGATTGTGATTGTGTGATTGTGATCGTGATTGTGATTGTGATTGTGATTGTGTGATTGTGTGATTGTGATTGTGTGATTGTGATCGTGTGATTGTGATCGTGTGATTGTGATTGTGTGATTGCGATTGTGTGATTCCGATTGTGTGATTGCGATTGTGTGATTGCGATTGTGTGATTGCGATTGTGTGATTGCGATTGTGTGATTGTGATTGTGTGATAGTGATTGTGGGATTGTGACTGTGTTATTGTGTGATTGTGATTGTGATTGTGTGACTGTGAGATCGTGATTGTGTGATCGTGATTGTGTGATCGTGATTGTATGATCGTGATTGTGTGATTGTGATTGTGTGATTGTGGTTGTGTGATTGTGGTTGTGTGATTGTGGTTGTGTGATTGTGGTTGTGTGATTGTGGTTGTGTGATTGTGGTTGTGTGATTGTGGTTGTGTGATTGTGGTTGTGTGATTGTGGTTGTGTGATTGTGGTTGTGTGATTGTGATTGTGTGATTGTGATTGTGTGATCGTGATTGTGTGGTCGTGATTGTGTGATCGTGATTGTGTGATCGTGATTGTGTGATCGTGATTGGGTGATCGTGATTGTGTGATCGTGATTGTGTGATGGTGATTGTGTGATGGTGATTGTGTGATCGTGATTGTGTGATCGAGATTGTGTGATCGTGATTGTGTGATCGTGATTGTGTGATAGTGATGGTGTGATTGTGATTGTGTGATTGTGGTTGTGTGATTGTGGTTGTGTGATTGTGATTGTGTGATTGCGATTGTGTGATCGTGACTGTGTGGTCGTGATTGTGTGATCGTGATTGTGGGATTGTGACTGTGTGATTGTGTGGTTGTGGTTGTGCGTTTGTGATTGTGTGACTGTGATTGTGTGATTGTGATTGTGGGACTGTGATTGCGATTGTGTGATTGTGACTGTGTGGTCGTGATTGTGTGATCGTGATTGTGGGATTGTGACTGTGTGATTGTGTGATTGTTTGATTGTGTTATTGCGATTGTGTGATTGCGATTGTGTGATTGCGATTGTGTGATTGCGATTGTGTGATTGCGATTGTGTGATTGCGATTGTGTGATTGCGATTGTGTGATTGCGTTTGTGTGATTGCGATTGTGTGATTGCGATTGTGTGATTGCGATTGTGTGATTGCGATTGTTTGATTGCGATTGTTTGATTGTGTGATTGTGATTGTGTGATTGTGATTGTGTGATTGTGATTGTGTGATTGTGATTGTGTGATTGTGATTGTGTGATTGTGATTGTGTGATTGTGATTGTGTGATTGTGATTGTGTGATTGTGATTGTGTGATTGTGATTGTGTGATTGTGATTGTGGGATTGTGATTGTGTGATTGTGATTGTGTGATTGTGACTGTGATTGTATGATTGTGATTGTGATTGTGATTGTGATTGTGATTGTGATTGTGATTGTGATTGTGATTGTGATTGTGATTGTGATTGTGATTGTGTGACTGTGTGATTGTGATTGTGTGACTGTGATTGTGTGATCGTGATAGTGTGATCGTGATAGTGTGATCGTGATTGTGTGATCGTGACTGTGTGGTCGTGATTGTGTGATCGTGATTGTGGGATTGTGACTGTGTGATTGTGTGGTTGTGGTTGTGTGATTGTGATTGTGTGACTGTGATTGTGCGATTGTGATTGTGGGATTGTGATTGCGATTGTGTGATTGTGACTGTGTGGTCGTGATTGTGTGATCGTGATTGTGGGATTGTGACTGTGTGATTGTGTGGTTGTGGTTGTGTGATTGTGATTGTGTGATCGTGATTGTGTGATTGTGATTGTGTGATCGTGATTGTGTGATCGTGATTGTGTGATCGTGATTGTGTCATCGTGATAGTGTGATCGTGATTGTGTGGTCGTGATTGTGTTGTCGTGATTGTGTGATCGTGATTGTGTGATCGTGATTGTGTGATTGTGATTGTGTGATCGTGATTGTGTGGTGGTGATTGTGTGATCGTGATTGTGGGATCGTGACTGTGTGATTGTGTGATTGTGATTGTGTGACTGTGATTGTGTGATTGTGATTGTGGGATTGAGATTGTGTGATTGTGATTGTGTGATCGTGACTGTGATTGTGTGATTGTGATTGTGTGACTGTGTGATTGTGATTGTGTGACTGTGATTGTGTGATCGTGATAGTGTGATTGTGATCGTGTGATTGTGATCGTGTGATTGTGATAGTGCGATTGTGATAGTGCGATTGTGATAGTGCGATTGTGATTGTGCGATTGTGATTGTGGGATTGAGATTGTGTGATTGTGATTGTGTGATCGTGACTGTGATTGTGTCATTGTGACTGTGGGATTGTGATTGCGATTGTGTGATCGTGATTGTGGGATTGTGACTGTGTGATTGTGTGGTTGTGAATGTGTGATCGTGATTGTGCGATCGTGATTGTGCGATCGTGATTGTGCGATCGTGATTGTGCGATCGTGATTGTGCGATCGTGATTGTGCGATCGTGATTGTGCGATCGTGATTGTGCGATCGTGATTGTGCGATCGTGATTGTGCGATCGTGATTGTGCGATCGTGATTGTGCGATCGTGATTGTGCGATCGTGATTGTGCGATCGTGATTGTGCGATCGTGATTGTGCGATCGTGATTGTGCGATCGTGATTGTGCGATCGTGATTGTGCGATCGTGATTGTGCGATCGTGATTGTGCGATCGTGATTGTGCGATCGTGATTGTGCGATCGTGATTGTGCGATCGTGATTGTGCGATCGTGATTGTGCGATCGTGATTGTGCGATCGTGATTGTGCGATCGTGATTGTGCGATCGTGATTGTGCGATCGCGATTGTGCGATCGCGATTGTGCGATCGTGATTGTGCGATCGTGATCGTTTGATTGTGATCGTGCGATTGTGATAGTGCGATTGTGATAGTGCGATTGTGATTGTGCGATTGTGATTGTGCGATTGTGACAGTGCGATTGTGACAGTGCGATTGTGACAGTGCGATTGGGACTGCGCGATTGTGATTGTACGATTGTGATTGTGCGATTGTGATAGTGCGATTGTGATAGTGCGATTGTGATAGTGCGATTGTGATTGTGCGATTGTGATTGTGGGATTGAGATTGTGTGATTGTGATTGTGTGATCGTGACTGTGGGATTGTGATTGCGATTGTGTGATCGTGATTGTGGGATTGTGACTGTGTGATTGTGTGGTTGTGAATGTGGGATCGTGATTGTGCGATCGTGATTGTGCGATCGTGATTGTGCGATCGTGATTGTGCGATCGTGATTGTGCGATCGTGATTGTGCGATCGTGATTGTGCGATCGTGATTGTGCGATCGTGATTCTGCGATCGTGATTGTGCGATCGTGATTGTGCGATCGTGATTGTGCGATCGTGATTGTGCGATCGTGATTGTGCGATCGTGATTGTGCGATCGTGATTGTGCGATCGTGATTGTGCGATCGTGATTGTGCGATCGTGATTGTGCGATCGTGATTGTGCGATCGTGATTGTGCGATCGTGATTGTGCGATCGTGATTGTGCGATCGCGATTGTGCGATCGTGATTGTGCGATCGTGATTGTTTGATTGTGATCGTGTGATTGTGATAGTGCGATTGTGATAGTGCGATTGTGATAGTGCGATTGTGATTGTGCGATTGTGATTGTGCGATAGTGATGGTGTGATTGTGATTGTGTGATTGTGGTTGTGTGATTGCGGTTGTGTGATTGTGGTTGTGTGATTGCGATTGTGTGATCGTGACTGTGTGGTCGTGATTGTGTGATCGTGATTGTGGGATTGTGACTGTGTGATTGTGTGGTTGTGGTTGTGCGTTTGTGATTGTGTGACTGTGATTGTGTGATTGTGATTGTGGGACTGTGATTGCGATTGTGTGATTGTGACTGTGTGGTCGTGATTGTGTGATCGTGATTGCGGGATTGTGACAGTGTGATTGTGTGATTGTTTGATTGTGTTATTGCGATTGTGTGATTGCGATTGTGTGATTGCGATTGTGTGATTGCGATTGTGTGATTGCGATTGTGTGATTGCGTTTGTGTGATTGCGATTGTGTGATTGCGATTGTGTGATTGCGATTGTGTGATTGCGATTGTGTGATTGCGACTGTGTGGTCGTGATTGTGTGATCGTGATTGTGTGATCGTGATTGTGTGACCGTGATTGTGTGACCGTGATTATGTGATCGTGATTGTGTGATCCTGATTGTGTGATTAGGATTCTGTGATCGTGATTGTGTAATCGTGATTGTGTGATCGTGATTGTGATCGTGATTTTGTGATCGTGATTGTGTGATGGTGATTGTGTGATCGTGATTGTGTGATCGTGATTGTGTGATCGTGATTGTGTGATCGTGATTGGGTGATCGTGATTGGGTGATCGTGATTGGGTGATCGTGATTGTGGGATTGTGACTGTGCGATTGTGTGATTGTGATTGTGTGACTGTGATTGTGTGATTGTGATTGTGGGATTGTGATTGTGTGATTATGATTGTGTGATCGTGACTGTGATTGTATGATTGTGATTGTGATTGTGATTGTGATTGTGATTGTGATTGTGATTGTGATTGTGATTGTGATTGTGATTGTGATTGTGATTGTGATTGTGTGACTGTGTGATTGTGATTGTGTGACTGTGATTGTGTGATCGTGATAGTGTGATCGTGATAGTGTGATCGTGATAGTGTGATCGTGATTGTGTGATCGTGACTGTGTGGTCGTGATTGTGTGATCGTGATTGTGGGATTGTGACTGTGTGATTGTGTGGTTGTGGTTGTGTGATTGTGATTGTGTGACTGTGATTGTGCGATTGTGATTGTGGGATTGTGATTGCGATTGTGTGATTGTGACTGTGTGGTCGTGATAGTGTGATCGTGATTGTGGGATTGTGACTGTGCGATTGTGTGGTTGTGGTTGTATGATCGTGATTGTGTGATCGTGATTGTGTGACCGTGATTGTGTGACCGTGATTGTGTGATCGCGATTGTGTGATCGCGATTGTGTGATCGCGATTGTGTGATCGCGATTGTGTGATCGCGATTGTATGATCGCGATTGTGTGATCGCGATTGTGTGATCGCGATTGTGTGATCGCGATTGTGTGATCGCGATTGTGTGAATGCGATTGTGTGATTGCGATTGTGTGATTGCGATTGTGTGATTGCGATTGTGTGATTGTGATTGTGTGATAGTGATTGTGGGATTGTGACTGTGTTATTGTGTGATTGTGATTGCGATTGTGTGACTGTGAGATCGTGATTGTGTGATCGCGATTGTGTGATCGCGATTGTGTGATCGCGATTGTGTGATCGCGATTGTGTGATCGCGATTGTGTGAATGCGATTGTGTGATTGCGATTGTGTGATTGCGATTGTGTGATTGCGATTGTGTGATTGTGATTGTGTGATAGTGATTGTGGGATTGTGACTGTGTTATTGTGTGATTGTGATTGTGATTGTGTGACTGTGAGATCGTGATTGTGTGATCGTGATTGTGTGATCGTGATTGTGTGATCGTGATTGTGTGATAGTGATTGTGTGATAGTGATTGTGTGATCGTGATTGCGTGATCGTGATTGTGTGATCGTGATTGTGTGATATTGATTGTGTGACTGTGTGATTGTGATTGTGTGATTGTGATTGTGTGATCGTGATTGTGTGATCGTGATTGTGTGATCGTGATTGTGTGATCGTGATTGTGTGAGCGTGATTGTGTGATAGTGATTGTGTGATAGTGATTGTGTGATCGTGATTGCGTGATCGTGATTGTGTGATCGTGATTGTGTGACTGTGTGATTGTGACTGTGTGATCGTGATTGTGTGATCGTGATTGTGTGATTGTGATTGTGATTGTGATTGTGTGACTGTGTTATTGTGATTGTGTGATCGTGACTGTGTGATCGTGTTTGTGTGATCGTGATTGTGGGTTTGTGACTGTGTGATTGTGTGATTGTGATTGTGTGATCGTGATTGTGTGATTGTGATTGTGTGATTGTGATTGTGATTGTGATTGTGATTGTGATTGTGATTGTGATTGTGATTGTGTGACTGTGTGATTGTGATTGTGTGACTGTGATTGTGTGATCGTGATAGTGTGGTCGTGATTGTGTGAACGTGATTGTGGGATTGTGACTGTGTGATTGTGTGGTTGTGGTTGTGTGATTGTGATTGTGTGACTGTGATTGTGTGATTGTGAATGTGGGATTGTGATTGCGATTGTGTGATTGTGACTGTGTGGTCGTGATAGTGTGATCGTGATTGTGGGATTGTGACTGTGCGATTGTGTGGTTGTGGTTGTATGATCGTGATTGTGTGATCGTGATTGTGTGACCGTGATTGTGTGACCGTGATTGTGTGATCGCGATTGTGTGATCGCGATTGTGTGATCGCGATTGTGTGATCGCGATTGTGTGAATGCGATTGTGTGATTGCGATTGTGTGATTGCGATTGTGTGATTGCGATTGTGTGATTGTGATTGTGTGATACTGATTGTGGGATTGTGACTGTGTTATTGTGTGATTGTGATTGTGATTGTGTGACTGTGAGATCGTGATTGTGTGATCGTGATTGTGTGATCGTGATTGTGTGATCGTGATTGTGTGATTGCGATTGTGTGATTGCGATTGTGTGATTCCGATTGTGTGATTGCGATTGTGTGATTGCGATTGTGTGATTGCGATTGTGTGATTGCGATTGTGTGATTGCGTTTGTGTGATTGCGATTGTGTGATTGCGATTGTGTGATTGCGATTGTGTGATTGCGATTGTGTGATTGCGACTGTGTGGTCGTGATTGTGTGATCGTGATTGTGGATCGTGATTGTGTGACCGTGATTGTGTGACCGTGATTGCGTGATCGTGATTGTGTGATCCTGATTGTGTGACTAGGATTCTGTGATCGTGATTGTGTAATCGTGATTGTGTGATCGTGATTGTGATCGTGATTTTGTGATCGTGATTGTGTGATGGTGATTGTGTGATCGTGATTGTGTGATCGTGATTGTGTGATCGTGATTGGGTGATCGTGATAGGGTGATCGTGATTGGGTGATCGTGATTGTGGGATTGTGACTGTGCGATTGTGTGATTGTGATTGTGTGACTGTGTTATTGTGATTGTGTGATCGTGACTGTGTGATCGTGTTTGTGTGATCGTGATTGTGGGTTTGTGACTGTGTGATTGTGTGATTGTGATTGTGTGATCGTGATTGTGTGATTGTGATTGTGTGATTGTGATTGTGATTGTGATTGTGATTGTGATTGTGATTGTGATTGTGATTGTGATTGTGATTGTGATTGTGTGACTGTGTGATTGTGATTGTGTGACTGTGATTGTGTGATCGTGATAGTGTGGTCGTGATTGTGTGAACGTGATTGTGGGATTGTGACTGTGTGATTGTGTGGTTGTGGCTGTGTGATTGTGATTGTGTGACTGTGATTGTGTGATTGTGAATGTGGGATTGTGATTGCGATTGTGTGATTGTGACTGTGTGGTCGTGATAGTGTGATCGTGATTGTGGGATTGTGACTGTGCGATTGTGTGGTTGTGGTTGTATGATCGTGATTGTGTGATCGTGATTGTGTGACCGTGATTGTGTGATCGCGATTGTGTGATCGCGATTGTGTGATCGCGATTGTGTGATCGCGATTGTGTGAATGCGATTGTGTGATTGCGATTGTGTGATTGCGATTGTGTGATTGCGATTGTGTGATTGTGATTGTGTGATACTGATTGTGGGATTGTGACTGTGTTATTGTGTGATTGTGATTGTGATTGTGTGACTGTGAGATCGTGATTGTGTGATCGTGATTGTGTGATCGTGATTGTGTGATCGTGATTGTGTGATCGTGATTGTGTGATCGTGATTGTGTGATCGTGATTGTGTGATTGCGATTGTGTGATTGCGATTGTGTGATTCCGATTGTGTGATTGCGATTGTGTGATTGCGATTGTGTGATTGCGATTGTGTGATTGTGATTGTGTGATAGTGATTGTGGGATTGTGACTGTGTTATTGTGTGATTGTGATTGTGATTGTGTGACTGTGAGATCGTGATTGTGTGATCGTGATTGTGTGATCGTGATTGTATGATCGTGATTGTGTGATAGTGATTGTGTGATTGTGTGATCGTGATTGGGTGATCGTGATTGTGTGATAGTGATTGTGTGATCGTGATTGTGTGATTGTGTGATTGTGATTGTGCGATCGTGATTGTGTGATGGTGATTGTGTGATCGTGATTGTGAGATTGTGACTGTGTGATTGTGTGATCGTAACTGTGTGATCGTGACTGTGGGATCGTGATTGTGGGTTTGTGACTGTGTGATTGTGTGATTGTGATTGTGTGATTGTGATCGTGTGATTGTGATCGTGTGATTGTGATTGTGTGATTGTGATTGTGTGATTGTGATTGTGTGATTGTGATTGTGTGATTGTGATTGTGTGATTGTGATTGTGTGATTGTGGTTGTGTGATTGTGGTTGTGTGATTGTGGTTGTGTGATTGTGGTTGTGTGATTGTGGTTGTGTGATTGTGGTTGTGTGATTGTGGTTGTGTGATTGTGGTTGTGTGATTGTGGTTGTGTGATTGTGATTGTGTGATTGTGATTGTGTGATTGTTATTGTGTGATTGTGATTGTGTGATTGTGATTGTGTGATCGTGATTGTGTGACTGTGTGATTGTGACTGTGTGATCGTGATTGTATGATCGTGATTGTGTGATTGTGATTGTGATTGTGATTGTGTGACTGTGTTATTGTGATTGTGTGATCGTGACTGTGTGATCGTGTTTGTGTGATCGTGATTGTGGGTTTGTGACTGTGTGATTGTGTGATTGTGATTGTGTGATCGTGATTGTGTGATTGTGATTGTGTGATTGTGATTGTGTGATTGTGATCGTGATTGTGATTGTGATTGTGATTGTGTGATTGTGTGATTGTGATTGTGTGATTGTGATCGTGTGATTGTGATCGTGTGATTGTGATTGTGTGATTGCGATTGTGTGATTCCGATTGTGTGATTGCGATTGTGTGATTGCGATTGTGTGATTGCGATTGTGTGATTGCGATTGTGTGATTGTGATTGTGTGATAGTGATTGTGGGATTGTGACTGTGTTATTGTGTGATTGTGATTGTGATTGTGTGACTGTGAGATCGTGATTGTGTGATCGTGATTGTGTGATCGTGATTGTATGATCGTGATTGTGTGATTGTGATTGTGTGATTGTGGTTGTGTGATTGTGGTTGTGTGATTGTGGTTGTGTGATTGTGGTTGTGTGATTGTGGTTGTGTGATTGTGGTTGTGTGATTGTGGTTGTGTGATTGTGGTTGTGTGATTGTGGTTGTGTGATTGTGATTGTGTGATTGTGATTGTGTGATCGTGATTGTGTGGTCGTGATTGTGTGATCGTGATTGTGTGATCGTGATTGTGTGATCGTGATTGGGTGATCGTGATTGTGTGATCGTGATTGTGTGATGGTGATTGTGTGATGGTGATTGTGTGATCGTGATTGTGTGATCGAGATTGTGTGATCGTGATTGTGTGATCGTGATTGTGTGATAGTGATGGTGTGATTGTGATTGTGTGATTGTGGTTGTGTGATTGTGGTTGTGTGATTGTGATTGTGTGATTGCGATTGTGTGATCGTGACTGTGTGGTCGTGATTGTGTGATCGTGATTGTGGGATTGTGACTGTGTGATTGTGTGGTTGTGGTTGTGCGTTTGTGATTGTGTGACTGTGATTGTGTGATTGTGATTGTGGGACTGTGATTGCGATTGTGTGATTGTGACTGTGTGGTCGTGATTGTGTGATCGTGATTGTGGGATTGTGACTGTGTGATTGTGTGATTGTTTGATTGTGTTATTGCGATTGTGTGATTGCGATTGTGTGATTGCGATTGTGTGATTGCGATTGTGTGATTGCGATTGTGTGATTGCGATTGTGTGATTGCGATTGTGTGATTGCGTTTGTGTGATTGCGATTGTGTGATTGCGATTGTGTGATTGCGATTGTGTGATTGCGATTGTTTGATTGCGATTGTTTGATTGTGTGATTGTGATTGTGTGATTGTGATTGTGTGATTGTGATTGTGTGATTGTGATTGTGTGATTGTGATTGTGTGATTGTGATTGTGTGATTGTGATTGTGTGATTGTGATTGTGTGATTGTGATTGTGTGATTGTGATTGTGTGATTGTGATTGTGTGATTGTGATTGCGATTGTGTGATTGTGACTGTGTGGTCGTGATTGTGACTGTGTGGTCGTGATTGTGTGATCGTGATTGTGGGATTGTGTGATCGTGATTGTGTGATCGTGATTGTGTGATCGTGATTGTGTGATCGTGATAGTGTGATCGTGATAGTGTGATCGTGATTATGTGATCGTGATTGTGTGATCCTGATTGTGTGATGAGGATTCTGTGATCGTGATTGTGTAATCGTGATTGTGTGATCGTGATTGTGATCGTGATTTTGTGATCGCGATTGTGTGATGGTGATTGTGTGATCGTGATTGTGTGATCGTGATTGTGTGATCGGGATTGTGTGATTGTGATTGTGTGATTGTGATTGTGTGGTTGTGATTGTGTGATTGTGGTTGTGTGATTGTGATTGTGTGATGGCGATTGTGTGATCGTGACTGTGTGGTCGTGATTGTGTGATCGTGATTGTGGGATTGTGACTGTGGGATTGTGTGGTTGGGGTTGTGTGATTGTGATTGTGTGAATGTGATTGTGTGATTGTGATTGTGGGATTGTGATTGCGATTGTGTGATTGTGACTGTGTGGTCGTGATTGTGTGATCGTGATTGTGGGATTGTGACTGTGTGATTGTGTGATCGTGATTGTGTGATCGTGATTGTGTGATCGTGATTGTGTGATCGTGATTGGGTGATCGTGATTGGGTGATCGTGATTGGGTGATCGTGATTGTGGGATTGTGACTGTGCGATTGTGTGATTGTGATTGTGTGACTGTGATTGTGTGATTGTGATTGTGGGATTGTGATTGTGTGATTGTGATTGTGTGATTGTGACTGTGATTGTATGATTGTGATTGTGATTGTGATTGTGATTGTGATTGTGATTGTGATTGTGATTGTGATTGTGATTGTGATTGTGATTGTGATTGTGTGACTGTGTGATTGTGATTGTGTGACTGTGATTGTGTGATCGTGATAGTGTGATCGTGATAGTGTGATCGTGATTGTGTGATCGTGACTGTGTGGTCGTGATTGTGTGATCGTGATTGTGGGATTGTGACTGTGTGATTGTGTGGTTGTGGTTGTGTGATTGTGATTGTGTGACTGTGATTGTGCGATTGTGATTGTGGGATTGTGATTGCGATTGTGTGATTGTGACTGTGTGGTCGTGATTGTGTGATCGTGATTGTGGGATTGTGACTGTGTGATTGTGTGGTTGTGGTTGTGTGATTGTGATTGTGTGATCGTGATTGTGTGATTGTGATTGTGTGATCGTGATTGTGTGATCGTGATTGTGTGATCGTGATAGTGTGATCGTGATTGTGTGGTCGTGATTGTGTTGTCGTGATTGTGTGATCGTGATTGTGTGATCGTGATTGTGTGATTGTGATTGTGTGATCGTGATTGTGTGGTGGTGATTGTGTGATCGTGATTGTGGGATCGTGACTGTGTGATTGTGTGATTGTGATTGTGTGACTGTGATTGTGTGATTGTGATTGTGGGATTGAGATTGTGTGATTGTGATTGTGTGATCGTGACTGTGATTGTGTGATTGTGATTGTGTGACTGTGTGATTGTGATTGTGTGACTGTGATTGTGTGATCGTGATAGTGTGATTGTGATCGTGTGATTGTGATCGTGTGATTGTGATAGTGCGATTGTGATAGTGCGATTGTGATAGTGCGATTGTGATTGTGCGATTGTGATTGTGGGATTGAGATTGTGTGATTGTGATTGTGTGATCGTGACTGTGATTGTGTCATTGTGACTGTGGGATTGTGATTGCGATTGTGTGATCGTGATTGTGGGATTGTGACTGTGTGATTGTGTGGTTGTGAATGTGTGATCGTGATTGTGCGATCGTGATTGTGCGATCGTGATTGTGCGATCGTGATTGTGCGATCGTGATTGTGCGATCGTGATTGTGCGATCGTGATTGTGCGATCGTGATTGTGCGATCGTGATTGTGCGATCGTGATTGTGCGATCGTGATTGTGCGATCGTGATTGTGCGATCGTGATTGTGCGATCGTGATTGTGCGATCGTGATTGTGCGATCGTGATTGTGCGATCGTGATTGTGCGATCGTGATTGTGCGATCGTGATTGTGCGATCGTGATTGTGCGATCGTGATTGTGCGATCGTGATTGTGCGATCGTGATTGTGCGATCGTGATTGTGCGATCGTGATTGTGCGATCGTGATTGTGCGATCGTGATTGTGCGATCGTGATTGTGCGATCGCGATTGTGCGATCGCGATTGTGCGATCGTGATTGTGCGATCGTGATCGTTTGATTGTGATCGTGCGATTGTGATAGTGCGATTGTGATAGTGCGATTGTGATTGTGCGATTGTGATTGTGCGATTGTGACAGTGCGATTGTGACAGCGCGATTGTGACAGTGCGATTGGGACTGCGCGATTGTGATTGTGCGATTGTGATTGTGCGATTGTGATAGTGCGATTGTGATAGTGCGATTGTGATAGTGCGATTGTGATTGTGCGATTGTGATTGTGGGATTGAGATTGTGTGATTGTGATTGTGTGATCGTGACTGTGGGATTGTGATTGCGATTGTGTGATCGTGATTGTGGGATTGTGACTGTGTGATTGTGTGGTTGTGAATGTGTGATCGTGATTGTGCGATCGTGATTGTGCGATCGTGATTGTGCGATCGTGATTGTGCGATCGTGATTGTGCGATCGTGATTGTGCGATCGTGATTCTGCGATCGTGATTGTGCGATCGTGATTGTGCGATCGTGATTGTGCGATCGTGATTGTGCGATCGTGATTGTGCGATCGTGATTGTGCGATCGTGATTGTGCGATCGTGATTGTGCGATCGTGATTGTGCGATCGTGATTGTGCGATCGTGATTGTGCGATCGTGATTGTGCGATCGTGATTGTGCGATCGTGATTGTGCGATCGTGATTGTGCGATCGTGATTGTGCGATCGTGATTGTGCGATCGTGATTGTGCGATCGCGATTGTGCGATCGTGATTGTGCGATCGTGATTGTTTGATTGTGATCGTGTGATTGTGATAGTGCGATTGTGATAGTGCGATTGTGATAGTGCGATTGTGATTGTGCGATTGTGATTGTGCGATTGTGACAGTGCGATTGTGACAGTGCGATTGTGACAGTGCGATTGGGACTGCGCGATTGTGATTGTGCGATTGTGATTGTGCGATTGTGATAGTGCGATTGCGATAGTGCGATTGTGATAGTGCGATTGTGATTGTGCGATTGTGATTGTGGGATTGAGATTGTGTGATTGTGATTGTGTGATCGTGACTGTGATTGTGTCATTGTGACTGTGGGATTGTGATTGCGATTGTGTGATCGTGATTGTGGGATTGTGACTGTGTGATTGTGTGGTTGTGAATGTGTGATCGTGATTGTGCGATCGTGATTGTGCGATCGTGATTGTGCGATCGTGATTGTGCGATCGTGATTGTGCGATCGTGATTGTGCGATCGTGATTGTGCGATCGTGATTCTGCGATCGTGATTGTGCGATCGTGATTGTGCGATCGTGATTGTGCGATCGTGATTGTGCGATCGTGATTGTGCGATCGTGATTGTGCGATCGTGATTGTGCGATCGTGATTGTGCGATCGTGATTGTGCGATCGTGATTGTGCGATCGTGATTGTGCGATCGTGATTGTGCGATCGTGATTGTGCGATCGTGATTGTGCGATCGTGATTGTGCGATCGTGATTGTGCGATCGTGATTGTGCGATCGTGATTGTGCGATCGTGATTGTGCGATCGTGATTGTGCGATCGCGATTGTGCGATCGTGATTGTGCGATCGTGATTGTTTGATTGTGATTGTGTGATTGTGATTGTGTGATTGTGATTGTGTGATTGTGATTATGTGATTGTGATTGTGATTGTGTGATTGTGTGATCGTGATTGTGTGATCGTGATTGTGTGACCGTGATTGTGTGACCGTGATTATGTGATCGTGATTGTATGATCCTGATTGTGTGATTAGGATTCTGTGATCGTGATTGTGTAATCGTGATTGTGTGATCGTGATTGTGATCGTCGTTTTGTGATCGTGATTGTGTGATGGTGATTGTGTGATCGTGATTGTGGGATTGTGATTGTGATCGTGATTTTGTGATCGTGATTGTGTGATGGTGATTGTGTGATTGCGATTGTGTGATTGCGATTGTGTGATTGCGATTGTGTGATTGCGATTGTGTGATTGCGATTGTGTGATTGCGATTGTGTGATTGCGATTGTGTGATTGCGATTGTGTGATTGCGATTGTGTGATTGCGATTGTGTGATTGCGATTGTGTGATTGCGAATGTGTGATTGCGATTGTGTGATTGCGATTGTGTGATTGCGATTGTGTGATTGTGATTATGTGATAGTGATTGTGGGATTGTGACTGTGTTATTGTGTGATTGTGATTGTGATTGTGTGACTGTGAGATCGTGATTGTGTGATCGTGATTGTGTGATCGTGATTGTGTGATCGTGATTGTGTGATCGCGATTGTGTGATCGTGATTGTGTGATAGTGATTGTGTGATTGTGTGATCGTGATTGGGTGATCGTGATTGTGTGATAGTGATTGTGTGATCGTGATTGTGTGATTGTGTGATTGTGATTGTGCGATCGTGATTGTGTGATGGTGATTGTGTGATCGTGATTGTGAGATTGTGACTGTGTGATTGTGTGATCGTAACTGTGTGATCGTGACTGTGGGATCGTGATTGTGGGTTTGTGACTGTGTGATTGTGTGATTGTGATTGTGTGATTGTGATCGTGTGATTGTGATCGTGTGATTGTGAGTGTGATTGTGATTGTGTGATTGTGATTGTGTGATTGTGTGATTGTGATTGTGTGATTGTGATTGTGTGATTGTGATTGTGTGATTGTGGTTGTGTGATTGTGGTTGTGTGATTGTGGTTGTGTGATTGTGATTGTGTGATTGTGATTGTGTGATTGTTATTGTGTGATTGTGATTGTGTGATTGTGATTGTGTGATCGTGATTGTGTGACTGTGTGATTGTGACTGTGTGATCGTGATTGTATGATCGTGATTGTGTGATTGTGATTGTGATTGTGATTGTTATTGTGTGACTGTGTTATTGTGATTGTGTGATCGTGACTGTGTGATCGTGTTTGTGTGATCGTGATTGTGGGTTTGTGACTGTGTGATTGTGTGATTGTGATTGTTTGATCGTGATTGTGTGATTGTGATTGTGTGATTGTGATCGTGATTGTGATTGTGATTGTGATTGTGTGATTGTGACTGTGTGATTGTGATTGTGTGATTGTGATTGTGTGATGGTGATTGTGTGATTGTGATTGTGTGATCGTGATTGTGTGGTCGTGATTGTGTGATCGTGATTGTGTGATCGTGATTGTGTGATCGTGATTGTGTGATCGTGATTGTGTGATCGTGATTGTGTGATGGTGATTGTGTGATGGTGATTGTGTGATCGTGATTGTGTGATCGAGATTGTGTGATCGTGATTGTGTGATCGTGATTGTGTGATAGTGATGGTGTGATTGTGATTGTGTGATTGTGGTTGTGTGATT
This sequence comes from Megachile rotundata, assembly GCF_050947335.1. NCBI lineage: Eukaryota > Metazoa > Arthropoda > Insecta > Hymenoptera > Megachilidae > Megachile > Megachile rotundata. The sequence continues at coordinate 1,535,051 of NC_134997.1, read as the reverse complement.
GTGGTTGTGTGATTGTGATTGTGTGATTGCGATTGTGTGATCGTGGCTGTGTGATCGTGATTGTGTGATCGTGATTGTGGGATTGTGACTGTGTGATTGTGTGGTTGTGGTTGTGCGTTTGTGATTGTGTGACTGTGATTGTGTGATTGTGATTGTGGGACTGTGATTGCGATTGTGTGATTGTGACTGTGTGGTCGTGATTGTGTGATCGTGATTGTGGGATTGCGACAGTGTGATTGTGTGATTGTTTGATTGTGTTATTGCGATTGTGTGATTGCGATTGTGTGATTGCGATTGTGTGATTGCGGTTGTGTGATTGCGATTGTGTGATTGCGTTTGTGTGATTGCGATTGTGTGATTGCGATTGTGTGATTGCGATTGTGTGATTGCGATTGTGTGATTGCGAATGTGTGATTGCGATTGTGTGATTGCGATTGTGTGATTGCGATTGTGTGATTGTGATTATGTGATAGTGATTGTGGGATTGTGACTGTGTTATTGTGTGATTGTGATTGTGATTGTGTGTCTGTGAGATCGTGATTGTGTGATCGTGATTGTGTGATCGTGATTGTGTGATCGTGATTGTGTGATCGCGATTGTGTGATCGTGATTGTGTGATAGTGATTGTGTGATTGTGTGATCGTGATTGGGTGATCGTGATTGTGTGATAGTGATTGTGTGATCGTGATTGTGTGATTGTGTGATTGTGATTGTGCGATCGTGATTGTGTGATGGTGATTGTGTGATCGTGATTGTGAGATTGTGACTGTGTGATTGTGTGATCGTAACTGTGTGATCGTGACTGTGGGATCGTGATTGTGGGTTTGTGACTGTGTGATTGTGTGATTGTGATTGTGTGATTGTGATCGTGTGATTGTGATCGTGTGATTGTGAGTGTGATTGTGATTGTGTGATTGTGATTGTGTGATTGTGTGATTGTGATTGTGTGATTGTGATTGTGTGATTGTGATTGTGTGATTGTGGTTGTGTGATTGTGGTTGTGTGATTGTGGTTGTGTGATTGTGATTGTGTGATTGTGATTGTGTGATTGTTATTGTGTGATTGTGATTGTGTGATTGTGATTGTGTGATCGTGATTGTGTGACTGTGTGATTGTGACTGTGTGATCGTGATTGTATGATCGTGATTGTGTGATTGTGATTGTGATTGTGATTGTTATTGTGTGACTGTGTTATTGTGATTGTGTGATCGTGACTGTGTGATCGTGTTTGTGTGATCGTGATTGTGGGTTTGTGACTGTGTGATTGTGTGATTGTGATTGTGTGATCGTGATTGTGTGATTGTGATTGTGTGATTGTGATCGTGATTGTGATTGTGATTGTGATTGTGTGATTGTGACTGTGTGATTGTGATTGTGTGATTGTGATTGTGTGATGGTGATTGTGTGATTGTGATTGTGTGATCGTGATTGTGTGGTCGTGATTGTGTGATCGTGATTGTGTGATCGTGATTGTGTGATCGTGATTGTGTGATCGTGATTGTGTGATCGTGATTGTGTGATGGTGATTGTGTGATGGTGATTGTGTGATCGTGATTGTGTGATCGAGATTGTGTGATCGTGATTGTGTGATCGTGATTGTGTGATAGTGATGGTGTGATTGTGATTGTGTGATTGTGGTTGTGTGATTGTGGTTGTGTGATTGTGATTGTGTGATTGCGATTGTGTGATCGTGGCTGTGTGATCGTGATTGTGTGATCGTGATTGTGGGATTGTGACTGTGTGATTGTGTGGTTGTGGTTGTGCGTTTGTGATTGTGTGACTGTGATTGTGTGATTGTGATTGTGGGACTGTGATTGCGATTGTGTGATTGTGACTGTGTGGTCGTGATTGTGTGATCGTGATTGTGGGATTGCGACAGTGTGATTGTGTGATTGTTTGATTGTGTTATTGCGATTGTGTGATTGCGATTGTGTGATTGCGATTGTGTGATTGCGGTTGTGTGATTGCGATTGTGTGATTGCGTTTGTGTGATTGCGATTGTGTGATTGCGATTGTGTGATTGCGATTGTGTGATTGCGATTGTGTGATTGCGACTGTGTGGTCGTGATTGTGTGATCGTGATTGTGTGATCGTGATTGTGTGACCGTGATTGTGTGACCGTGATTATGTGATCGTGATTGTGTGATACTGATTGTGTGATTAGGATTCTGTGATCGTGATTGTGTAATCGTGATTGTGTGATCGTGATTGTGATCGTGATTTTGTGATCGTGATTGTGTGATGGTGATTGTGTGATCGTGATTGTGTGATCGTGATTGTGTGATCGTGATTGTGTGATTGTGATTGTGTGATTGTGATTGTGTGGTTGTGATTGTGTGATTGTGGTTGTGCGATTGTGATTGTGTGATGGCGATTGTGTGATCGTGACTGTGTGGTCGTGATTGTGTGATCGTGATTGTGGGATTGTGTCTGTGGGATTGTGTGGTTGGGGTTGTGTGATTGTGTGATTGTGATTGTGGGATTGTGATTGCGATTGTGTGATTGTGACTGTGTGGTCGTGATTGTGTGATCGTGATGGTGGGATTGTGACTGTGTGATTGTGTGATCGTGATTGTGTGATCGTGATTGTGTGATCGTGATTGTGTGATCGTGATTGTGTGATCGTGATTGGGTGATCGTGATTGGGTGATCGTGATTGGGTGATCGTGATTGTGGGATTGTGACTGTGCGATTGTGTGATTGCGATTGTGTGACTGTGATTGTGAGATTGTGATTGTGGGATTGTGATTGTGTGATTGTGATTGTGTGATCGTGACTGTGATTGTATGATGGTGATTGTGATTGTGATTGTGATTGTGATTGTGATTGTGATTGTGATTGTGTGACTGTGTGATTGTGATTGTGTGACTGTGATTGTGTGATCGTGATAGTGTGATCGTGATAGTGTGATCGTGATTGTGTGATCGTGACTGTGTGGTCGTGATTGTGTGATCGTGATTGTGGGATTGTGACTGTGTGATTGTGTGGTTGTGGTTGTGTGATTGTGATTGTGTGACTGTGATTGTGCGATTGTGATTGTGGGATTGTGATTGCGATTGTGTGATTGTGACTGTGTGGTCGTGATTGTGTGATCGTGATTGTGGGATTGTGACTGTGTGATTGTATGGTTGTGGTTGTGTGATTGTGATTGTGTGATCGTGATTGTGTGATTGTGATTGTGTGATCGTGATTGTGTGATCGTGATTGTGTGATCGTGATTGTGTGATCGTGATTGTGTCATCGTGATAGTGTGATCGTGATTGTGTGGTCGTGATTGTGTTGTCGTGATTGTGTGATCGTGATTGTGTGATCGTGATTGTGTGATTGTGATTGTGTGATCGTGATTGTGTGGTCGTGATTGTGTGATCGTGATTGTGGGATCGTGACTGTGTGATTGTGTGATTGCGATTGTGTGACTGTGATTGTGTGATTGTGATTGTGGGATTGAGATTGTGTGATTGTGATTGTGTGATCGTGACTGTGATTGTGTGATTGTGATTGTGTGACTGTGTGATTGTGATTGTGTGACTGTGATTGTGTGATCGTGATAGTGTGATCGTGATCGTGTGATCGCGATCGTGTGATTGCGATCGTGTGATTGCGATCGTGTGATTGCGATCGTGTGATTGCGTTTGTGTGATTGCGATTGTGTGATTGCGATTGTATGATTGCGATTGTGGGATTGCGATTGTGTGATTTTGATTGTGTGATTGTGATTGTGTGATCGTGATTGTGTCATCGTGATTGTGTGGTCGTGATTGTGTGATCGTGATTGTGGGATCGTGACTGTGTGATTGTGTGATTGTGATTGTGTGACTGTGATTGTGTGATTGTGATTGTGGGATTGAGATTGTGTGATTGTGATTGTGTGATCGTGACTGTGATTGTGTGATTGTGATTGTGTGACTGTGTGATTGTGATTGTGTGACTGTGATTGTGTGATCGTGATAGTGCGATTGTGATAGTGCGATTGTGATAGTGCGATTGTGATAGTGCGATTGTGATTGTGCGATTGTGATTGTGCGATTGTGACAGTGCGATTGTGACAGTGCGATTGTGACAGTGCGATTGGGACTGCGCGATTGTGATTGTGCGATTGTGATTGTGCGATTGTGATAGTGCGATTGTGATAGTGCGATTGTGATAGTGCGATTGTGATTGTGCGATTGTGATTGTGGGATTGAGATTGTGTGATTGTGATTGTGTGATCGTGACTGTGATTGTGTCATTGTGATTGTGGGATTGTGATTGCGATTGTGTGATCGTGATTGTAGGATTGTGACTGTGTGATTGTGTGGTTGTGATTGTGTGATCGTGATTGTGCGATCGTGATTGTGCGATCGTGATTGTGCGATCGTGATTGTGCGATCGTGATTGTGCGATCGTGATTGTGCGATCGTGATTGTGCGATCGTGATTGTGCGATCGTGATTGTGCGATCGTGATTGTGCGATCGTGATTGTGCGATCGTGATTGTGCGATCGTGATTGTGCGATCGTGATTGTGCGATCGTGATTGTGCGATCGTGATTGTGCGATCATGATTGTGCGATCGTGATTGTTTGATTGTGATTGTGTGATTGTGATTGTGATTGTGTGATTGTGATTATGTGATTGTGATTGTGATTGTGTGATTGTGTGATCGTGATTGTGTGATCGTGATTGTGTGACCGTGATTATGTGATCGTGATTGTGTGATCCTGATTGTGTGATTAGGATTCTGTGATCGTGATTGTGTAATCGTGATTGTGTGATCGTGATTGTGATCGTCGTTTTGTGATCGTGATTGTGTGATGGTGATTGTGTGATCGTGATTGTGTGATCGTGATTGTGTGATCGTGATTGTGTGATTGTGATTGTGTGATTGTGATTGTGTGGTTGTGATTGTGTGATTGTGATTGTGTGATTGTGGTTGTGTGATTGTAATTGTGTGATTGCGATTGTGTGATCGTGACTGTGTGGTCGTGATTGTGTGATCGTGATTGTGGGATTGTGACTGCGGGATTGTGTGGTTGGGGTTGTGTGATTGTGATTGTGTGAATGTGATTGTGTGATTGTGATTGTGGGATTGTGATTGCGATTGTGTGATTGTGACTGTGTGGTCGTGATTGTGTGATCGTGATTGTGGGATTGTGACTGTGTGATTGTGTGATCGTGATTGTGTGATCGTGATTGTGTGATCGTGATTGTGTGATCGTGATTGGGTGATCGTGATTGGGTGATCGTGATTGGGTGATCGTGATTGTGGGATTGTGACTGTGCGATTGTGTGATTGTGATTGTGTGACTGTGTGATTGTGATTGTGTGACTGTGATTGTGTGATCGTGATAGTGTGATCGTGATAGTGTGATCGTGATTGTGTGATCGTGACTGTGTGGTCGTGATTGTGTGATCGTGATTGTGGGATTGTGACTGTGTGATTGTGTGGTTGTGGTTGTGTGATTGTGATTGTGTGATCGTGATTGTGTGATCGTGATTGTGTGATTGTGATTGTGTGATCGTGATTTTGTGATCATGATTGCGTGATCGTGATTGTGTGATCGTGATAGTGTCATCGTGATTGTGTGATCGTGATTGTGTGGTCGTGATTGTGTGGTCGTGATTGTGTGATTGTGGTTGTATGATTGTGATTGTGTGATTGCGATTGTGTGATCGTGACTGTGTTGTCGTGATTGTGTGATCGCGAATGTGCGATCGCGATTGTGTGATCGCGATTGTGTGATCGCGATTGTGTGATCGCGATTGTGTGATCGCGATTGTGGGATTGTGTCTGTGTGATTGTGTGATCGTGATTGTGTGATCGTGATTGTGTGACCGTGATTGTGTGACCGTGATTATCTGATCGTGATTGTGTGATCCTGATTGTGTGATTAGGATTCTGTGATCGTGATTGTGTAATCGTGATTGTGTGATCGTGATTGTGATCGTGATTTTGTGATCGTGATTGTGTGATGGTGATTGTGTGATCGTGATTGTGTGATCGTGATTGTGTGATCGTGATTGTGTGATTGTGATTGTGTGATTGTGAATGTGTGGTTGTGATTGTGTGATTGTGGTTGTGTGATTGTGATTGTGTGATGGCGATTGTGTGATCGTGACTGTGTGGTCGTGATTGTGTGATCGTGATTGTGGGATTGTGACTGTGGGATTGTGTGGTTGGGGTTGTGTGATTGTGATTGTGTGAATGTGATTGTGTGATTGTGATTGTGGGATTGTGATTGCGATTGTGTGATTGTGACTGTGTGGTCGTGATTGTGTGATCGTGATTGTGGGATTGTGACTGTGTGATTGTGTGATCGTGATTGTGTGATCGTGATTGTGTGATCGTGATTGTGTGATCGTGATTGTGTGATCGTGATTGTGTGATCGTGATTGGGTGATAGTGATTGGGTGATCGTGATTGGGTGATCGTGATTGTGGGATTGTGACTGTGCGATTGTGTGATTGTGATTGTGTGACTGTGATTGTGTGATTGTGATTGTGGGATTGTGATTGTGTGATTGTGATTGTGTGATCGTGATTGTGATTGTATGATTGTGATTGTGATTGTGATTGTGATTGTGATTGTGATTGTGATTGTGATTGTGATTGTGATTGTGATTGTGATTGTGATTGTGATTGTGATTGTGATTGTGATTGTGATTGTGATTGTGATTGTGTGACTGTGTGATTGTGATTGTGTGACTGTGATTGTGTGATCGTGATAGTGTGATCGTGATAGTGTGATCGTGATTGTGTGATCGTGACTGTGTGGTCGTGATTGTGTGATCGTGATTGTGGGATTGTGACTGTGTGATTGTGTGGTTGTGGTTGTGTGATTGTGATTGTGTGACTGTGATTGTGCGATTGTGATTGTGGGATTGTGATTGCGATTGTGTGATTGTGACTGTGTGGTCGTGATTGTGTGATCGTGATTGTGGGATTGTGTCTGTGTGATTGTGTGGTTGTGGTTGTGTGATTGTGATTGTGTGATCGTGATTGTGTGATTGTGATTGTGTGATCGTGATTGTGTGATCGTGATTGTGTGATCGTGATTGTGTGATCGTGACTGTGATTGTGTGATTGTGATTGTGTGACTGTGTGATTGTGATTGTGTGACTGTGATTGTGAGATCGTGATAGTGTGATCGTGATCGTGTGATCGCGATCGTGTGATCGCGATCGTGTGATTGCGATCGTGTGATTGCGATCGTGTGATTGCGATCGTGTGATTGCGATCGTGTGATTGCGTTTGTGTGATTGCGATTGTGTGATTGCGATTGTATGATTGCGATTGTGGGATTGCGATTGTGTGATTGTGATTGTGTGATTGTGATAGTGCGATTGTGATAGTGCGATTGTGATAGTGCGATTGTGATAGTGCGATTGTGATTGTGCGATTGTGATTGTGGGATTGAGATTGTGTGATTGTGATTGTGTGATCGTGACTGTGATTGTGTCATTGTGATTGTGGGATTGTGATTGCGATTGTGTGATCGTGATTGTGGGATTGTGACTGTGTGATTGTGTGGTTGTGATTGTGTGATCGTGATTGTGCGATCGTGATTGTGCGATCGTGATTGTGCGATCGTGATTGTGCGATCGTGATTGTGCGATCGTGATTGTGCGATCGTGATTGTGCGATCGTGATTGTGCGATCGTGATTGTGCGATCGTGATTGTGCGATCGTGATTGTGCGATCGTGATTGTGCGATCGTGATTGTGCGATCGTGATTGTGCGATCATGATTGTGCGATCGTGATTGTTTGATTGTGATTGTGTGATTGTGATTGTGATTGTGTGATTGTGATTATGTGATTGTGATTGTGATTGTGTGATTGTGTGATCGTGATTGTGTGATCGTGATTGTGTGACCGTGATTATGTGATCGTGATTGTGTGATCCTGATTGTGTGATTAGGATTCTGTGATCGTGATTGTGTAATCGTGATTGTGTGATCGTGATTGTGATCGTCGTTTTGTGATCGTGATTGTGTGATGGTGATTGTGTGATCGTGATTGTGTGATCGTGATTGTGTGATCGTGATTGTGTGATTGTGATTGTGTGATTGTGATTGTGTGGTTGTGATTGTGTGATTGTGATTGTGTGATTGTGGTTGTGTGATTGTAATTGTGTGATTGCGATTGTGTGATCGTGACTGTGTGGTCGTGATTGTGTGATCGTGATTGTGGGATTGTGACTGTGGGATTGTGTGGTTGGGGTTGTGTGATTGTGATTGTGTGAATGTGATTGTGTGATTGTGATTGTGGGATTGTGATTGCGATTGTGTGATTGTGACTGTGTGGTCGTGATTGTGTGATCGTGATTGTGGGATTGTGACTGTGTGATTGTGTGATCGTGATTGTGTGATCGTGATTGTGTGATCGTGATTGTGTGATCGTGATTGGGTGATCGTGATTGGGTGATCGTGATTGGGTGATCGTGATTGTGGGATTGTGACTGTGCGATTGTGTGATTGTGATTGTGTGACTGTGATTGTGTGATTGTGATTGTGGGATTGTGATTGTGTGATTGTGATTGTGTGATCGTGACTGTGATTGTATGATTGTGATTGTGATTGTGATTGTGATTGTGATTGTGATTGTGATTGTGATTGTGATTGTGATTGTGATTGTGTGACTGTGTGATTGTGATTGTGTGACTGTGATTGTGTGATCGTGATAGTGTGATCGTGATAGTGTGATCGTGATTGTGTGATCGTGACTGTGTGGTCGTGATTGTGTGATCGTGATTGTGGGATTGTGACTGTGTGATTGTGTGGTTGTGGTTGTGTGATTGTGATTGTGTGATCGTGATTGTGTGATCGTGATTGTGTGATTGTGATTGTGTGATCGTGATTTTGTGATCATGATTGCGTGATCGTGATTGTGTGATCGTGATAGTGTCATCGTGATTGTGTGATCGTGATTGTGTGATCCTGATTGTGTGATTAGGATTCTGTGATCGTGATTGTGTGATCGTGATTGTGATCGTGATTTTGTGATCGTGATTGTGTGATGGTGATTGTGTGATCGTGATTGTGTGATCGTGATTGTGTGATCGTGATTGTGTGATTGTGATTGTGTGATTGTGATTGTGTGGTTGTGATTGTGTGATTGTGGTTGTGCGATTGTGATTGTGTGATGGCGATTGTGTGATCGTGACTGTGTGGTCGTGATTGTGTGATCGTGATTGTGGGATTGTGACTGTGGGATTGTGTGGTTGGGGTTGTGTGATTGTGATTGTGTGAATGTGATTGTGTGATTGTGATTGTGGGATTGTGATTGCGATTGTGTGATTGTGACTGTGTGGTCGTGATTGTGTGATCGTGATTGTGGGATTGTGACTGTGTGATTGTGTGATCGTGATTGTGTGATCGTGATTGTGTGATCGTGATTGTGTGATCGTGATTGGGTGATCGTGATTGGGTGATCGTGATTGGGTGATCGTGATTGTGGGATTGTGACTGTGCGATTGTGTGATTGTGATTGTGTGACTGTGATTGTGTGATTGTGATTGTGGGATTGTGATTGTGTGATTGTGATTGTGTGATCGTGACTGTGATTGTATGATTGTGATTGTGATTGTGATTGTGATTGTGATTGTGATTGTGTGACTGTGTGATTGTGATTGTGTGACTGTGATTGTGTGATCGTGATAGTGTGATCGTGATAGTGTGATCGTGATTGTGTGATCGTGACTGTGTGGTCGTGATTGTGTGATCGTGATTGTGGGATTGTGACTGTGTGATTGTGTGGTTGTGGTTGTGTGATTGTGATTGTGTGATCGTGATTGTGTGATCGTGATTGTGTGATTGTGATTGTGTGATCGTGATTTTGTGATCATGATTGCGTGATCGTGATTGTGTGATCGTGATAGTGTCATCGTGATTGTGTGATCGTGATTGTGTGGTCGTGATTGTGTGGTCGTGATTGTGTGATTGTGGTTGTATGATTGTGATTGTGTGATTGCGATTGTGTGATCGTGACTGTGTTGTCGTGATTGTGTGATCGCGAATGTGCGATCGCGATTGTGTGATCGCGATTGTGTGATCGCGATTGTGTGATCGCGATTGTGTGATCGCGATTGTGGGATTGTGTCTGTGTGATTGTGTGATCGTGATTGTGTGATCGTGATTGTGTGACCGTGATTGTGTGACCGTGATTATCTGATCGTGATTGTGTGATCCTGATTGTGTGATTAGGATTCTGTGATCGTGATTGTGTAATCGTGATTGTGTGATCGTGATTGTGATCGTGATTTTGTGATCGTGATTGTGTGATGGTGATTGTGTGATCGTGATTGTGTGATCGTGATTGTGTGATCGTGATTGTGTGATTGTGATTGTGTGATTGTGAATGTGTGGTTGTGATTGTGTGATTGTGGTTGTGTGATTGTGATTGTGTGATGGCGATTGTGTGATCGTGACTGTGTGGTCGTGATTGTGTGATCGTGATTGTGGGATTGTGACTGTGGGATTGTGTGGTTGGGGTTGTGTGATTGTGATTGTGTGAATGTGATTGTGTGATTGTGATTGTGGGATTGTGATTGCGATTGTGTGATTGTGACTGTGTGGTCGTGATTGTGTGATCGTGATTGTGGGATTGTGACTGTGTGATTGTGTGATCGTGATTGTGTGATCGTGATTGTGTGATCGTGATTGTGTGATCGTGATTGTGTGATCGTGATTGTGTGATCGTGATTGGGTGATAGTGATTGGGTGATCGTGATTGGGTGATCGTGATTGTGGGATTGTGACTGTGCGATTGTGTGATTGTGATTGTGTGACTGTGATTGTGTGATTGTGATTGTGGGATTGTGATTGTGTGATTGTGATTGTGTGATCGTGACTGTGATTGTATGATTGTGATTGTGATTGTGATTGTGATTGTGATTGTGATTGTGATTGTGATTGTGATTGTGATTGTGATTGTGATTGTGATTGTGATTGTGATTGTGATTGTGATTGTGATTGTGATTGTGATTGTGTGACTGTGTGATTGTGATTGTGTGACTGTGATTGTGTGATCGTGATAGTGTGATCGTGATAGTGTGATCGTGATTGTGTGATCGTGACTGTGTGGTCGTGATTGTGTGATCGTGATTGTGGGATTGTGACTGTGTGATTGTGTGGTTGTGGTTGTGTGATTGTGATTGTGTGACTGTGATTGTGCGATTGTGATTGTGGGATTGTGATTGCGATTGTGTGATTGTGACTGTGTGGTCGTGATTGTGTGATCGTGATTGTGGGATTGTGTCTGTGTGATTGTGTGGTTGTGGTTGTGTGATTGTGATTGTGTGATCGTGATTGTGTGATTGTGATTGTGTGATCGTGATTGTGTGATCGTGATTGTGTGATCGTGATTGTGTGATCGTGACTGTGATTGTGTGATTGTGATTGTGTGACTGTGTGATTGTGATTGTGTGACTGTGATTGTGTGATCGTGATAGTGTGATCGTGATCGTGTGATCGCGATCGTGTGATTGCGATCGTGTGATTGCGATCGTGTGATTGCGATCGTGTGATTGCGATCGTGTGATTGCGATCGTGTGATTGCGTTTGTGTGATTGCGATTGTGTGATTGCGATTGTATGATTGCGATTGTGGGATTGCGATTGTGTGATTGTGATTGTGTGATTGTGATTGTGTGATCGTGATTGTGTCATCGTGATTGTGTGGTCGTGATTGTGTGATCGTGATTGTGGGATCGTGACTGTGTGATTGTGTGATTGTGATTGTGTGACTGTGATTGTGTGATTGTGATTGTGGGATTGAGATTGTGTAATTGTGATTGTGTGATCGTGACTGTGATTGTGTGAGTGTGATTGTGTGACTGTGTGATTGTGATTGTGTGACTGTGATTGTGTGATCGTGATAGTGTGATTGTGATCGTGTGATTGTGATCGTGTGATTGTGATAGTGCGATTGTGATAGTGCGATTGTGATAGTGCGATTGTGATTGTGCGATTGTGATTGTGCGATTGTGATTGTGCGATTGTGACAGTGCGATTGTGACAGTGCGATTGTGACAGTGCGATTGGGACTGCGCGATTGTGATTGTGCGATTGTGATTGTGCGATTGTGATAGTGCGATTGTGATAGTGCGATTGTGATAGTGCGATTGTGATAGTGCGATTGTGATTGTGCGATTGTGATTGTGGGATTGAGATTGTGTGATTGTGATTGTGTGATCGTGACTGTGATTGTGTCATTGTGATTGTGGGATTGTGATTGCGATTGTGTGATCGTGATTGTGGGATTGTGACTGTGTGATTGTGTGGTTGTGATTGTGTGATCGTGATTGTGCGATCGTGATTGTGCGATCGTGATTGTGCGATCGTGATTGTGCGATCGTGATTGTTTGATTGTGATTGTGTGATTGTGATTGTGTGATTGTGATTGTGTGATTGTGATTATGTGATTGTGATTGTGATTGTGTGATTGTGTGATCGTGATTGTGTGATCGTGATTGTGTGACCGTGATTGTGTGACCGTGATTATGTGATCGTGATTGTGTGATCCTGATTGTGTGATTAGGATTCTGTGATCGTGATTGTGTAATCGTGATTGTGTGATCGTGATTGTGATCGTCGTTTTGTGATCGTGATTGTGTGATGGTGATTGTGTGATCGTGATTGTGTGATCGTGATTGTGTGATCGTGATTGTGTGATTGTGATTGTGTGATTGTGATTGTGTGGTTGTGATTGTGTGATTGTGGTTGTGTGATTGTAATTGTGTGATTGCGATTGTGTGATCGTGACTGTGTGGTCGTGATTGTGTGATCGTGATTGTGGGATTGTGACTGTGGGATTGTGTGGTTGTGGTTGTGTGATTGTGATTCTGTGAATGTGACTGTGTGATTGTGATTGTGGGATTGTGATTGTGATCGTGATGTTGTGATCGTGATTGTGTGATGGTGATTGTGTGATCGTGATTGTGTGATTGTGATTGTGTGGTTGTGGTTGTGTGATTGTGGTTGTGTGATTGTGATTGTGTGATTGCGATTGTGTGATCGTGACTGTGTGGTCGTGATTGTGTGATCGTGATTGTGGGATTGTGACTGTGGGATTGTGTGGTTGTGGTTGTGTGATTGTGATTGTGTGATCGTGATTGTGTGATCGTGATTGTGTGATCGTGACTGTGTGGTCGTGATTGTGTGATCGTGATAGTGTGACTGTGTGATTGTGATTGTGCGACCGTGATTGTGTGATCGTGATTGCGTGATCGTGACTGTGTGATCGGGATTGTGTGATCGTGATTGAGTAATTGTGACTGTGTGATTGTGTGATTGTGATTGTGATTGTGATTGTGATTGTGATTGTGATTGTGTGACTGTGTGATTGTGATTGTGTGATCGTGATTGTGTGAATGTGTTATTGTGATTGTGTGATTGTGATTGTGTTATTGCGATTGTGTGATTGCGATTGTGTGATTGCGATTGTGTGATTGCGATTGTGTGATTGCGATTGTGTGATTGCGATTGCGTGATTGCGATTGTGTGATTGCGATTGTGTGATTGCGATTGTGTGATTGCGATTGTGTGATTGCGATTGTGTGATTGCGATTGTGTGATTGCGATTGTGTGATTGCGATTGTGTGATTGCGATTGTGTGATTGCGATTGTGTGATTGTGATTGTGTGATAGTGATTGTGGGATTGTGACTGTGTTATTGTGTGATTGTGATTGTGATTGTGTGACTGTGAGATCGTGATTGTGTGATCGTGATTGTGTGATCGTGATTGTGTGATCGTGATTGTGTGATCGTGATTGTGTGATAGTGATTGTGTGATTGTGTGATCGTGATTGTGTGATCGTGATTGTGTGATCGTGATTGTGTGATAGTGATTGTGTGATCGTGATTGTGTGACCGTGATTGTGTGACCGTGATTATGTGATCGTGATTGTGTGATCCTGATTGTGTGATTAGGATTCTGTGATCGTGATTGTGTAATCGTGATTGTGTGATCGTGATTGTGATCGTGATTTTGTGATCGTGATTGTGTGATGGTGATTGTGTGATCGTGATTGTGTGATCGTGATTGTGTGATCGTGATTGTGTGATTGTGATTGTGTGATTGTGATTGTGTGGTTGTGATTGTGTGATTGTGGTTGTGTGATTGTGATTGTGTGATGGCGATTGTGTGATCGTGACTGTGTGGTCGTGATTGTGTGATCGTGGTTGTGGGATTGTGACTGTGGGATTGTGTGGTTGGGGTTGTGTGATTGTGATTGTGTGAATGGGATTGTGTGATTGTGATTGTGGGATTGTGATTGCGATTGTGTGATTGTGACTGTGTGGTCGTGATTGTGTGATCGTGATTGTGGGATTGTGACTGTGTGATTGTGTGGTTGTGGTTGTGTGATTGTGATTGTGTGATCGTGATTGTGTGATTGTGATTGTGTGATCGTGATTGTGTGATCGTGATTGTGTGATCGTGATTGTGTGATCGTGATTGTGTCATCGTGATAGTGTGATCGTGATTGTGTGGTCGTGATTGTGTTGTCGTGATTGTGTGATCGTGATTGTGTGATCGTGATTGTGTGGTCGTGATTGTGTGATCGTGATTGTGGGATCGTGACTGTGTGATTGTGTGATTGTGATTGTGTGACTGTGATTGTGTGATTGTGATTGTGGGATTGAGATTGTGTGATTGTGATTGTGTGATCGTGACTGTGATTGTGTGATTGTGATTGTGTGACTGTGTGATTGTGATTGTGTGACTGTGATTGTGTGATCGTGATAGTGTGATCGTGATCGTGTGATCGCGATCGTGTGATTGCGATCGTGTGATTGCGATCGTGTGATTGCGATCGTGTGATTGCGTTTGTGTGATTGCGATTGTGTGATTGCGATTGTATGATTGCGATTGTGGGATTGCGATTGTGTGATTGTGATTGTGTGATTGTGATTGTGTGATCGTGATTGTGTCATCGTGATTGTGTGGTCGTGATTGTGTGATCGTGATTGTGGGATCGTGACTGTGTGATTGTGTGATTGTGATTGTGTGACTGTGATCGTGTGATTGTGATTGTGGGATTGAGATTGTGTGATTGTGATTGTGTGATCGTGACTGTGATTGTGTCATTGTGATTGTGGGATTGTGATTGCGATTGTGTGATCGTGATTGTGGGATTGTGACTGTGTGATTGTGTGGTCGTGATTGTGCGATCGTGATTGTGCGATCGTGATTGTGCGATCGTGATTGTGCGATCGTGATTGTGCGATCGTGATTGTGCGATCGTGATTGTGCGATCGTGATTGTGCGATCGTGATTGTGCGATCGTGATTGTGCGATCGTGATTGTGCGATCGTGAATGTGCGATCGTGATTGTGCGATCGTGATTGTGCGATCGTGATTGTGCGATCGTGATTGTGCGATCGTGATTGTGCGATCGTGATTGTTTGATTGTGATTGTGTGATTGTGATTGTGATTGTGTGATTGTGATTATGTGATTGTGATTGTGATTGTGTGATTGTGTGATCGTGATTGTGTGACCGTGATTGTGTGACCGTGATTATGTGATCGTGATTGTGTGATCCTGATTGTGTGATTAGGATTCTGTGATCGTGATTGTGTAATCGTGATTGTGTGATCGTGATTGTGTAATCGTGATTGTGTGATCGTGATTGTGATCGTGATTTTGTGATCGTGATTGTGTGATGGTGATTGTGTGATCGTGATTGTGTGATCGTGATTGTGTGATCGTGATTGTGTGATTGTGATTGTGTGATTGTGATTGTGTGGTTGTGATTGTGTGATTGTGGTTGTGTGATTGTGATTGTGTGATGGCGATTGTGTGATCGTGACTGTGTGGTCGTCATTGTGTGATCGTGATTGTGGGATTGTGACTGTGGGATTGTGTGGTTGGGGTTGTGTGATTGTGATTGTGTGAATGTGATTGTGTGATTGTGATTGTGGGATTGTGATTGCGATTGTGTGATTGTGACTGTGTGGTCGTGATTGTGTGATCGTGATTGTGGGATTGTGACTGTGTGATTGTGTGATCGTGATTGTGTGATCGTGATTGTGTGATCGTGATTGTGTGATCGTGATTGTGTGATCGTGATTGGGTGATCGTGATTGGGTGATCGTGATTGGGTGATCGTGATTGTGGGATTGTGACTGTGCGATTGTGTGATTGCGATTGTGTGACTGTGATTGTGTGATTGTGATTGTGGGATTGTGACTGTGGGATTGTGTGGTTGTGGTTGTGTGATTGTGATTGTGTGAATGTGATTGTGTGATTGTGATTGTGGGATTGAGATTGTGTGATTGTGATTGTGTGATCGTGACTGTGATTGTGTGATTGTGATTGTGTGACTGTGTGATTGTGATTGTGTGACTGTGATTGTGTGATCGTGATAGTGTGATCGTGATCGTGTGATCGCGATCGTGTGATCGCGATCGTGTGATCGCGATCGTGTGATTGCGATCGTGTGATTGCGTTTGTGTGATTGCGATTGTGTGATTGCGATTGTATGATTGCGATTGTGGGATTGCGATTGTGTGATTGTGATTGTGTGATTGTGATTGTGTGATCGTGATTGTGTCATCGTGATTGTGTGGTCGTGATTGTGTGATCGTGATTGTGGGATCGTGACTGTGTGATTGTGTGATTGTGATTGTGTGACTGTGATTGTGTGATTGTGATTGTGGGATTGAGATTGTGTGATTGTGATTGTGTGATCGTGACTGTGATTGTGTGATTGTGATTGTGATAGTGCGATTGTGATAGTGCGATTGTGATTGTGCGATTGTGATTGTGCGATTGTGACAGTGCGATTGTGACAGTGCGATTGTGACAGTGCGATTGGGACTGCGCGATTGTGATTGTGCGATTGTGATTGTGCGATTGTGATAGTGCGATTGTGATAGTGCGATTGTGATAGTGCGATTGTGATTGTGCGATTGTGATTGTGGGATTGAGATTGTGTGATTGTGATTGTGTGATCGTGACTGTGATTGTGTCATTGTGATTGTGGGATTGTGATTGCGATTGTGTGATCGTGATTGTGGGATTGTGACTGTGTGATTGTGTGGTTGTGATTGTGGGATCGTGATTGTGCGATCGTGATTGCGCGATCGTGATTGCGCGATCGTGATTGTGCGATCGTGATTGTGCGATCGTGATTGTGCGATCGTGATTGTGCGATCGTGATTGTGCGATCGTGATTGTGCGATCGTGATTGTGCATCGTGATTGTGCGATCGTGATTGTGCGATCGTGATTGTGCGATCGTGATTGTGCGATCGTGATTGTGCGATCGTGATTGTGCGATCGTGATTGTGCGATCGTGATTGTGCGATCGTGATTGTGCGATCGTGATTGTGCGATCGTGATTGTGCGATCGTGATTGTGCGATCGTGATTGTGCGATCGTGATTGTGCGATCGTGATTGTGCGATCGTGATTGTGCGATCGTGATTGTGCGATCGTGATTGTGCGATCGTGATTGTGCGATCGTGATTGTGCGATCGTGATTGTGCGATCGTGATTGTGCGATCGTGATTGTTTGATCGTGATTGTGTGATCGTGATTGTGTGATTGTGATTGTGTGATTGTGATTGTGTGATTGTGATTGTGTGATTGTGATTATGTGATTGTGATTGTGATTGTGTGATTGTGTGATCGTGATTGTGTGATCGTGATTGTGTGACCGTGATTGTGTGACCGTGATTATGTGATCGTGATTGTGTGATCCTGATAGTGTGATTAGGATTCTGTGATCGTGATTGTGTGATCGTGATTGTGTGATCGTGATTGTGTGATCATGATTGTGTGATCGTGATTGTGTGATCGTGATAGTGTCATCGTGATTGTGTGATCGTGATTGTGTGGTCGTGATTGTGTGGTCGTGATTGTGTGATTGTGGTTGTATGATTGTGATTGTGTGATTGCGATTGTGTGATCGTGACTGTGTTGTCGTGATTGTGTGATCGCGAATGTGTGATCGCGATTGTGTGATCGCGATTGTGTGATCGCGATTGTGTGATCGCGATTGTGTGATCGCGATTGTGGGATTGTGACTGTGTGATTGTGTGATCGTGATTGTGTGATCGCGATAGTGTGATCGTGATTGTGTGATCGTGATTGTGTGATCGTGATTGTGTGATTGCGATTGTGTGATTGCGATTGTGTGATTGCGATTGTGTGATTGCGATTGTGTGATTGCGATTGTGTGATTGCGATTGTGTGATTGCGTTTGTGTGATTGCGATTGTGTGATTGCGATTGTGTGATTGCGATTGTGTGATTGCGATTGTTTGATTGTGTGATTGTGATTGTGTGATTGTGATTGTGTGATTGTGATTGCGATTGTGTGATTGTGACTGTGTGGTCGTGATTGTGTGATCGGGATTGTGGGATTGCGTGATCGTGATTGTGTGATCGTGATTGTGTGATCGTGATTGTGTGATCGTGATTGTGTGATCGTGATTGTGTGATCGTGATTGTGTGATCGTGATTGTGTGATCGTGATTGTGTGATCGTGATTGTGTGATCGTGATTGTGTGATCGCGATTGTGTGATCGTGATTGGGTGATCGTGATTGGGTGATCGTGATTGGGTGATCGTGATTGGGTGATCGTGATTGGGTGATCGTGATTGTGGGATTGTGACTGTGCGATTGTGTGATTGCGATTGTGTGACTGTGATTGTGTGATTGTGATTGTGGGATTGTGATTGTGTGATTGTGATTGTGTGATCGTGACTGTGATTGTATGATTGTGATTGTGATTGTGATTGTGATTGTGATTGTGATTGTGATTGTGATTGTGATTGTGATTGTGATTGTGATTGTGTGACTGTGTGATTGTGATTGTGTGACTGTGATTGTGTGATCGTGATAGTGTGATCGTGATAGTGTGATCGTGATTGTGTGATCGTGACTGTGTGGTCGTGATTGTGTGATCGTGATTGTGGGATTGTGACTGTGTGATTGTGTGGTTGTGGCTGTGTGATTGTGATTGTGCGTCTATGATTGTGCGATTGTGATTGTGGGATTGTGATTGCGATTGTGTGATTGTGACTGTGTGGTCGTGATTGTGTGATCGTGATTGTGGGATTGTGACTGTGTGATTGTGTGGTTGTGGTTGTGTGATTGTGATTGTGTGATCGTGATTGTGTGATTGTGATTGTGTGATCGTGATTGTGTGATCGTGATTGTGTGATCGTGATTGTGTGATCGTCATTGTGTCATCGTGATAGTGTGATCGTGATTGTGTGGTCGTGATTGTGTTGTCGTGATTGTGTGATCGTGATTGTGTGATCGTGATTGTGTGGTCGTGATTGTGTGATCGTGATTGTGGGATCGTGACTGTGTGATTGTGTGATTGTGATTGTGTGACTGTGATTGTGTGATTGTGATTGTGGGATTGAGATTGTGTGATTGTGATTCTGTGATCGTGACTGTGATTGTGTGATTGTGATTGTGTGACTGTGTGATTGTGATTGTGTGACTGTGATTGTGTGATCGTGATAGTGTGATCGTGATCGTGTGATCGCGATCGTGTGATTGCGATCGTGTGATTGCGATCGTGTGATTGCGTTTGTGTGATTGCGATTGTGTGATTGCGATTGTATGATAGCGATTGTGGGATTGCGATTGTGTGATTGTGATTGTGTGATTGTGATTGTGTGATCGTGATTGTGTCATCGTGATTGTGTGGTCGTGATTGTGTGACCGTGATTGTGGGATCGTGACTGTGTGATTGTGTGATTGTGATTGTGTGACTGTGATCGTGTGATTGTGATTGTGGGATTGAGATTGTGTGACTGTGATAGTGTGATCGTGACTGTGATTGTGTCATTGTGATTGTGGGATTGTGATTGCGATTGTGTGATCGTGATTGTGGGATTGTGACTGTGTGATTGTGTGGTCGTGATTGTGTGATCGTGATTGTGCGATCGTGATTGTGCGATCGTGATTGTGCGATCGTGATTGTGCGATCGTGATTGTGCGATCGTGATTGTGCGATCGTGATTGTGCGATCGTGATTGTGCGATCGTGATTGTGCGATCGTGATTGTGCGATCGTGATTGTGCGATCGTGAATGTGCGATCGTGATTGTGCGATCGTGATTGTGCGATCGTGATTGTGCGATCGTGATTGTGCGATCGTGATTGTGCGATCGTGATTGTGCGATCGTGATTGTGCGATCGTGATTGTTTGATTGTGATTGTGTGATTGTGATTGTGATTGTGTGATTGTGATTATGTGATTGTGATTGTGATTGTGTGATTGTGTGATCGTGATTGTGTGACCGTGATTGTGTGACCGTGATTATGTGATCGTGATTGTGTGATCCTGATTGTGTGATTAGGATTCTGTGATCGTGATTGTGTAATCGTGATTGTGTGATCGTGATTGTGATCGTGATTTTGCGATCGTGATTGTGTGATGGTGATTGTGTGATCGTGATTGTGTGATCGTGATTGTGTGATCGTGATTGTGTGATTGTGATTGTGTGATTGTGATTGTGTGGTTGTGATTGTGTGATTGTGGTTGTGTGATTGTGATTGTGTGATGGCGATTGTGTGATCGTGACTGTGTGGTCGTCATTGTGTGATCGTGATTGTGGGATTGTGACTGTGGGATTGTGTGGTTGGGGTTGTGTGATTGTGATTGTGTGAATGTGATTGTGTGATTGTGATTGTGGGATTGTGATTGCGATTGTGTGATTGTGACTGTGTGGTCGTGATTGTGTGATCGTGATTGTGGGATTGTGACTGTGTGATTGTGTGATCGTGATTGTGTGATCGTGATTGTGTGATCGTGATTGTGTGATCGTGATTGGGTGATCGTGATTGGGTGATCGTGATTGGGTGATCGTGATTGTGGGATTGTGACTGTGCGATTGTGTGATTGCGATTGTGTGACTGTGATTGTGTGATTGTGATTGTGGGATTGTGACTGTGGGATTGTGTGGTTGTGGTTGTGTGATTGTGATTGTGTGAATGTGATTGTGTGATTGTGATTGTGGGATTGAGATTGTGTGATTGTGATTGTGTGATCGTGACTGTGATTGTGTGATTGTGATTGTGTGACTGTGTGATTGTGATTGTGTGACTGTGATTGTGTGATCGTGATAGTGTGATCGTGATCGTGTGATCGCGATCGTGTGATCGCGATCGTGTGATCGCGATCGTGTGATTGCGATCGTGTGATTGCGTTTGTGTGATTGCGATTGTGTGATTGCGATTGTATGATTGCGATTGTGGGATTGCGATTGTGTGATTGTGATTGTGTGATTGTGATTGTGTGATCGTGATTGTGTGGTCGTGATTGTGTGATCGTGATTGTGGGATCGTGACTGTGTGATTGTGTGATTGTGATTGTGTGACTGTGATTGTGTGATTGTGATTGTGGGATTGAGATTGTGTGATTGTGATTGTGTGATCGTGACTGTGATTGTGTGATTGTGATTGTGATAGTGCGATTGTGATAGTGCGATTGTGATTGTGCGATTGTGATTGTGCGATTGTGACAGTGCGATTGTGACAGTGCGATTGTGACAGTGCGATTGGGACTGCGCGATTGTGATTGTGCGATTGTGATTGTGCGATTGTGATAGTGCGATTGTGATAGTGCGATTGTGATAGTGCGATTGTGATTGTGCGATTGTGATTGTGGGATTGAGATTGTGTGATTGTGATTGTGTGATCGTGACTGTGATTGTGTCATTGTGATTGTGGGATTGTGATTGCGATTGTGTGATCGTGATTGTGGGATTGTGACTGTGTGATTGTGTGGTTGTGATTGTGGGATCGTGATTGTGCGATCGTGATTGTGCGATCGTGATTGTGCGATCGTGATTGTGCGATCGTGATTGTGCGATCGTGATTGTGCGATCGTGATTGTGCGATCGTGATTGTGCGATCGTGATTGTGCGATCGTGATTGTGCGATCGTGATTGTGCGATCGTGATTGTGCGATCGTGATTGTGCGATCGTGATTGTGCGATCGTGATTGTGCGATCGTGATTGTTTGATCGTGATTGTGTGATCGTGATTGTGTGATCGTGATTGTGTGATTGTGATTGTGTGATTGTGATTGTGTGATTGTGATTGTGATTGTGTGATTGTGTGATCGTGATTGTGTGATCGTGATTGTGTGACCGTGATTGTGTGACCGTGATTATGTGATCGTGATTGTGTGATCCTGATAGTGTGATTAGGATTCTGTGATCGTGATTGTGTGATCGTGATTGTGTGATCGTGATTGTGTGATCATGATTGTGTGATCGTGATTGTGTGATCGTGATAGTGTCATCGTGATTGTGTGATCGTGATTGTGTGGTCGTGATTGTGTGGTCGTGATTGTGTGATTGTGGTTGTGTGATTGTGATTGTGTGATTGCGATTGTGTGATCGTGACTGTGTTGTCGTGATTGTGTGATCGCGAATGTGTGATCGCGATTGTGTGATCGCGATTGTGTGATCGCGATTGTGTGATCGCGATTGTGTGATCGCGATTGTGGGATTGTGACTGTGTGATTGTGTGATCGTGATTGTGTGATCGCGATAGTGTGATCGTGATTGTGTGATCGTGATTGTGTGATCGTGATTGTGTGATTGCGATTGTGTGATTGCGATTGTGTGATTGCGATTGTGTGATTGCGATTGTGTGATTGCGATTGTGTGATTGCGATTGTGTGATTGCGTTTGTGTGATTGCGATTGTGTGATTGCGATTGTGTGATTGCGATTGTTTGATTGTGTGATTGTGATTGTGTGATTGTGATTGTGTGATTGTGATTGCGATTGTGTGATTGTGACTGTGTGGTCGTGATTGTGTGATCGGGATTGTGGGATTGCGTGATCGTGATTGTGTGATCGTGATTGTGTGATCGTGATTGTGTGATCGTGATTGTGTGATCGTGATTGTGTGATCGTGATTGTGTGATCGTGACTGTGTGGTCGTGATTGTGTGATCGTGATAGTGTGACTGTGTGATTGTGATTGTGCGACCGTGATTGTGTGATCGTGATTGCGTGATCGTGACTGTGTGATCGGGATTGTGTGATCGTGATTGAGTAATTGTGACTGTGTGATTGTGTGATTGTGATTGTGATTGTGATTGTGATTGTGTGACTGTGTGATTGTGATTGTGTGATCGTGATTGTGTGAATGTGTTATTGTGATTGTGTGATTGTGATTGTGTTATTGCGATTGTGTGATTGCGATTGTGTGATTGCGATTGTGTGATTGCGATTGTGTGATTGCGATTGTGTGATTGCGATTGCGTGATTGCGATTGTGTGATTGCGATTGTGTGATTGCGATTGTGTGATTGCGATTGTGTGATTGCGATTGTGTGATTGCGATTGTGTGATTGCGATTGTGTGATTGCGATTGTGTGATTGCGATTGTGTGATTGCGATTGTGTGATTGTGATTGTGTGATAGTGATTGTGGGATTGTGACTGTGTTATTGTGTGATTGTGATTGTGATTGTGTGACTGTGAGATCGTGATTGTGTGATCGTGATTGTGTGATCGTGATTGTGTGATCGTGATTGTGTGATCGTGATTGTGTGATAGTGATTGTGTGATTGTGTGATCGTGATTGTGTGATCGTGATTGTGTGATCGTGATTGTGTGATAGTGATTGTGTGATCGTGATTGTGTGACCGTGATTGTGTGACCGTGATTATGTGATCGTGATTGTGTGATCCTGATTGTGTGATTAGGATTCTGTGATCGTGATTGTGTAATCGTGATTGTGTGATCGTGATTGTGATCGTGATTTTGTGATCGTGATTGTGTGATGGTGATTGTGTGATCGTGATTGTGTGATCGTGATTGTGTGATCGTGATTGTGTGATTGTGATTGTGTGATTGTGATTGTGTGGTTGTGATTGTGTGATTGTGGTTGTGTGATTGTGATTGTGTGATGGCGATTGTGTGATCGTGACTGTGTGGTCGTGATTGTGTGATCGTGGTTGTGGGATTGTGACTGTGGGATTGTGTGGTTGGGGTTGTGTGATTGTGATTGTGTGAATGGGATTGTGTGATTGTGATTGTGGGATTGTGATTGCGATTGTGTGATTGTGACTGTGTGGTCGTGATTGTGTGATCGTGATTGTGGGATTGTGACTGTGTGATTGTGTGGTTGTGGTTGTGTGATTGTGATTGTGTGATCGTGATTGTGTGATTGTGATTGTGTGATCGTGATTGTGTGATCGTGATTGTGTGATCGTGATTGTGTGATCGTGATTGTGTCATCGTGATAGTGTGATCGTGATTGTGTGGTCGTGATTGTGTTGTCGTGATTGTGTGATCGTGATTGTGTGATCGTGATTGTGTGGTCGTGATTGTGTGATCGTGATTGTGGGATCGTGACTGTGTGATTGTGTGATTGTGATTGTGTGACTGTGATTGTGTGATTGTAATTGTGGGATTGAGATTGTGTGATTGTGATTGTGTGATCGTGACTGTGATTGTGTGATTGTGATTGTGTGACTGTGTGATTGTGATTGTGTGACTGTGATTGTGTGATCGTGATAGTGTGATCGTGATCGTGTGATCGCGATCGTGTGATTGCGATCGTGTGATTGCGATCGTGTGATTGCGATCGTGTGATTGCGTTTGTGTGATTGCGATTGTGTGATTGCGATTGTATGATTGCGATTGTGGGATTGCGATTGTGTGATTGTGATTGTGTGATTGTGATTGTGTGATCGTGATTGTGTCATCGTGATTGTGTGGTCGTGATTGTGTGATCGTGATTGTGGGATCGTGACTGTGTGATTGTGTGATTGTGATTGTGTGACTGCGATCGTGTGATTGTGATTGTGGGATTGAGATTGTGTGATTGTGATTGTGTGATCGTGACTGTGATTGTGTCATTGTGATTGTGGGATTGTGATTGCGATTGTGTGATCGTGATTGTGGGATTGTGACTGTGTGATTGTGATTGTGCGATCGTGATTGTGCGATCGTGATTGTGCGATCGTGATTGTGCGATCGTGATTGTGCGATCGTGATTGTGCGATCGTGATTGTGCGATCGTGATTGTGCGATCGTGATTGTGCGATCGTGAATGTGCGATCGTGATTGTGCGATCGTGATTGTGCGATCGTGATTGTGCGATCGTGATTGTGCGATCGTGATTGTGCGATCGTGATTGTTTGATTGTGATTGTGTGATTGTGATTGTGATTGTGTGATTGTGATTATGTGATTGTGATTGTGATTGTGTGATTGTGTGATCGTGATTGTGTGACCGTGATTGTGTGACCGTGATTATGTGATCGTGATTGTGTGATCCTGATTGTGTGATTAGGATTCTGTGATCGTGATTGTGTAATCGTGATTGTGTGATCGTGATTGTGTAATCGTGATTGTGTGATCGTGATTGTGATCGTGATTTTGTGATCGTGATTGTGTGATGGTGATTGTGTGATCGTGATTGTGTGATCGTGATTGTGTGATCGTGATTGTGTGATCGTGATTGTGTGATTGTGATTGTGTGGTTGTGATTGTGTGATTGTGGTTGTGTGATTGTGATTGTGTGATGGCGATTGTGTGATCGTGACTGTGTGGTCGTCATTGTGTGATCGTGATTGTGGGATTGTGACTGTGGGATTGTGTGGTTGGGGTTGTGTGATTGTGATTGTGTGAATGTGATTGTGTGATTGTGATTGTGGGATTGTGATTGCGATTGTGTGATTGTGACTGTGTGGTCGTGATTGTGTGATCGTGATTGTGGGATTGTGACTGTGTGATTGTGTGATCGTGATTGTGTGATCGTGATTGTGTGATCGTGATTGTGTGATCGTGATTGGGTGATCGTGATTGGGTGATCGTGATTGGGTGATCGTGATTGTGGGATTGTGACTGTGCGATTGTGTGATTGCGATTGTGTGACTGTGATTGTGTGATTGTGATTGTGGGATTGTGACTGTGGGATTGTGTGGTTGTGGTTGTGTGATTGTGATTGTGTGAATGTGATTGTGTGATTGTGATTGTGGGATTGAGATTGTGTGATTGTGATTGTGTGATCGTGACTGTGATTGTGTGATTGTGATTGTGTGACTGTGTGATTGTGATTGTGTGACTGTGATTGTGTGATCGTGATAGTGTGATCGTGATCGTGTGATCGCGATCGTGTGATCGCGATCGTGTGATCGCGATCGTGTGATTGCGATCGTGTGATTGCGTTTGTGTGATTGCGATTGTGTGATTGCGATTGTATGATTGCGATTGTGGGATTGCGATTGTGTGATTGTGATTGTGTGATTGTGATTGTGTGATCGTGATTGTGTCATCGTGATTGTGTGGTCGTGATTGTGTGATCGTGATTGTGGGATCGTGACTGTGTGATTGTGTGATTGTGATTGTGTGACTGTGATTGTGTGATTGTGATTGTGGGATTGAGATTGTGTGATTGTGATTGTGTGATCGTGACTGTGATTGTGTGATTGTGATTGTGATAGTGCGATTGTGATAGTGCGATTGTGATTGTGCGATTGTGATTGTGCGATTGTGACAGTGCGATTGTGACAGTGCGATTGTGACAGTGCGATTGGGACTGCGCGATTGTGATTGTGCGATTGTGATTGTGCGATTGTGATAGTGCGATTGTGATAGTGCGATTGTGATAGTGCGATTGTGATTGTGCGATTGTGATTGTGGGATTGAGATTGTGTGATTGTGATTGTGTGATCGTGACTGTGATTGTGTCATTGTGATTGTGGGATTGTGATTGCGATTGTGTGATCGTGATTGTGGGATTGTGACTGTGTGATTGTGTGGTTGTGATTGTGGGATCGTGATTGTGCGATCGTGATTGTGCGATCGTGATTGTGCGATCGTGATTGTGCGATCGTGATTGTGCGATCGTGATTGTGCGATCGTGATTGTGCGATCGTGATTGTGCGATCGTGATTGTGCATCGTGATTGTGCGATCGTGATTGTGCGATCGTGATTGTGCGATCGTGATTGTGCGATCGTGATTGTGCGATCGTGATTGTGCGATCGTGATTGTGCGATCGTGATTGTGCGATCGTGATTGTGCGATCGTGATTGTGCGATCGTGATTGTGCGATCGTGATTGTGTGATTGTGATTGTGTGATTGTGATTG
This sequence comes from Megachile rotundata, assembly GCF_050947335.1. NCBI lineage: Eukaryota > Metazoa > Arthropoda > Insecta > Hymenoptera > Megachilidae > Megachile > Megachile rotundata. The sequence goes on along the minus strand of NC_134997.1, from coordinate 1,507,990 downwards.
TGTGGTTGTGATTGTGTGATTGTGGTTGTGTGATGGCGATTGTGTGATCGTGACTGTGTGGTCGTGATTGTGTGATCGTGGTTGTGGGATTGTGACTGTGGGATTGTGTGGTTGGGGTTGTGTGATTGTGATTGTGTGAATGGGATTGTGTGATTGTGATTGTGGGATTGTGATTGCGATTGTGTGATTGTGACTGTGTGGTCGTGATTGTGTGATCGTGATAGTGTGATCGTGATCGTGTGATCGCGATCGTGTGATTGCGATCGTGTGATTGCGATCGTGTGATTGCGATCGTGTGATTGCGTTTGTGTGATTGCGATTGTGTGATTGCGATTGTATGATTGCGATTGTGGGATTGCGATTGTGTGATTGTGATTGTGTGATTGTGATTGTGTGATCGTGATTGTGTCATCGTGATTGTGTGGTCGTGATTGTGTGATCGTGATTGTGGGATCGTGACTGTGTGATTGTGTGATTGTGATTGTGTGACTGTGATCGTGTGATTGTGATTGTGGGATTGAGATTGTGTGATTGTGATTGTGTGATCGTGACTGTGATTGTGTCATTGTGATTGTGGGATTGTGATTGCGATTGTGTGATCGTGATTGTGGGATTGTGACTGTGTGATTGTGATTGTGCGATCGTGATTGTGCGATCGTGATTGTGCGATCGTGATTGTGCGATCGTGATTGTGCGATCGTGATTGTGCGATCGTGATTGTGCGATCGTGATTGTGCGATCGTGAATGTGCGATCGTGATTGTGCGATCGTGATTGTGCGATCGTGATTGTGCGATCGTGATTGTGCGATCGTGATTGTGCGATCGTGATTGTTTGATTGTGATTGTGTGATTGTGATTGTGATTGTGTGATTGTGATTATGTGATTGTGATTGTGATTGTGTGATTGTGTGATCGTGATTGTGTGACCGTGATTGTGTGACCGTGATTATGTGATCGTGATTGTGTGATCCTGATTGTGTGATTAGGATTCTGTGATCGTGATTGTGTAATCGTGATTGTGTGATCGTGATTGTGTAATCGTGATTGTGTGATCGTGATTGTGATCGTGATTTTGTGATCGTGATTGTGTGATGGTGATTGTGTGATCGTGATTGTGTGATCGTGATTGTGTGATCGTGATTGTGTGATCGTGATTGTGTGATTGTGATTGTGTGGTTGTGATTGTGTGATTGTGGTTGTGTGATTGTGATTGTGTGATGGCGATTGTGTGATCGTGTCTGTGTGGTCGTCATTGTGTGATCGTGATTGTGGGATTGTGACTGTGGGATTGTGTGGTTGGGGTTGTGTGATTGTGATTGTGTGAATGTGATTGTGTGATTGTGATTGTGGGATTGTGATTGCGATTGTGTGATTGTGACTGTGTGGTCGTGATTGTGTGATCGTGATTGTGGGATTGTGACTGTGTGATTGTGTGATCGTGATTGTGTGATCGTGATTGTGTGATCGTGATTGTGTGATCGTGATTGGGTGATCGTGATTGGGTGATCGTGATTGGGTGATCGTGATTGTGGGATTGTGACTGTGCGATTGTGTGATTGCGATTGTGTGACTGTGATTGTGTGATTGTGATTGTGGGATTGTGACTGTGGGATTGTGTGGTTGTGGTTGTGTGATTGTGATTGTGTGAATGTGATTGTGTGATTGTGATTGTGGGATTGAGATTGTGTGATTGTGATTGTGTGATCGTGACTGTGATTGTGTGATTGTGATTGTGTGACTGTGTGATTGTGATTGTGTGACTGTGATTGTGTGATCGTGATAGTGTGATCGTGATCGTGTGATCGCGATCGTGTGATCGCGATCGTGTGATCGCGATCGTGTGATTGCGATCGTGTGATTGCGTTTGTGTGATTGCGATTGTGTGATTGCGATTGTATGATTGCGATTGTGGGATTGCGATTGTGTGATTGTGATTGTGTGATTGTGATTGTGTGATCGTGATTGTGTCATCGTGATTGTGTGGTCGTGATTGTGTGATCGTGATTGTGGGATCGTGACTGTGTGATTGTGTGATTGTGATTGTGTGACTGTGATTGTGTGATTGTGATTGTGGGATTGAGATTGTGTGATTGTGATTGTGTGATCGTGACTGTGATTGTGTGATTGTGATTGTGATAGTGCGATTGTGATAGTGCGATTGTGATTGTGCGATTGTGATTGTGCGATTGTGACAGTGCGATTGTGACAGTGCGATTGTGACAGTGCGATTGGGACTGCGCGATTGTGATTGTGCGATTGTGATTGTGCGATTGTGATAGTGCGATTGTGATAGTGCGATTGTGATAGTGCGATTGTGATTGTGCGATTGTGATTGTGGGATTGAGATTGTGTGATTGTGATTGTGTGATCGTGACTGTGATTGTGTCATTGTGATTGTGGGATTGTGATTGCGATTGTGTGATCGTGATTGTGGGATTGTGACTGTGTGATTGTGTGGTTGTGATTGTGGGATCGTGATTGTGCGATCGTGATTGTGCGATCGTGATTGTGCGATCGTGATTGTGCGATCGTGATTGTGCGATCGTGATTGTGCGATCGTGATTGTGCGATCGTGATTGTGCGATCGTGATTGTGCGATCGTGATTGTGCATCGTGATTGTGCGATCGTGATTGTGCGATCGTGATTGTGCGATCGTGATTGTGCGATCGTGATTGTGCGATCGTGATTGTGCGATCGTGATTGTGCGATCGTGATTGTGCGATCGTGATTGTGCGATCGTGATTGTGCGATCGTGATTGTGCGATCGTGATTGTGCGATCGTGATTGTGCGATCGTGATTGTGCGATCGTGATTGTGCGATCGTGATTGTGCGATCGTGATTGTGCGATCGTGATTGTGCGATCGTGATTGTGCGATCGTGATTGTGCGATCGTGATTGTGCGATCGTGATTGTGCGATCGTGATTGTGCGATCGTGATTGTGCGATCGTGATTGTTTGATCGTGATTGTGTGATCGTGATTGTGTGATCGTGATTGTGTGATTGTGATTGTGTGATTGTGATTGTGTGATTGTGATTATGTGATTGTGATTGTGATTGTGTGATTGTGTGATCGTGATTGTGTGATCGTGATTGTGTGACCGTGATTGTGAGACCGTGATTATGTGATCGTGATTGTGTGATCCTGATAGTGTGATTAGGATTCTGTGATCGTGATTGTGTGATCGTGATTGTGTGATCGTGATTGTGTGATCATGATTGTGTGATCGTGATTGTGTGATCGTGATAGTGTCATCGTGATTGTGTGATCGTGATTGTGTGGTCGTGATTGTGTGGTCGTGATTGTGTGATTGTGGTTGTATGATTGTGATTGTGTGATTGCGATTGTGTGATCGTGACTGTGTTGTCGTGATTGTGTGATCGCGAATGTGTGATCGCGATTGTGTGATCGCGATTGTGTGATCACGATTGTGTGATCGCGATTGTGTGATCGCGATTGTGGGATTGTGACTGTGTGATTGTGTGATCGTGATTGTGTGATCGCGATAGTGTGATCGTGATTGTGTGATCGTGATTGTGTGATCGTGATTGTGTGATCGCGATTGTGTGATTGCGATTGTGTGATTGCGATTGTGTGATTGCGATTGTGTGATTGCGATTGTGTGATTGCGATTGTGTGATTGCGTTTGTGTGATTGCGATTGTGTGATTGCGATTGTGTGATTGCGATTGTTTGATTGTGTGATTGTGATTGTGTGATTGTGATTGTGTGATTGTGATTGCGATTGTGTGATTGTGACTGTGTGGTCGTGATTGTGTGATCGGGATTGTGGGATTGCGTGATCGTGATTGTGTGATCGTGATTGTGTGATCGTGATTGTGTGATCGTGATTGTGTGATCGTGATTGTGTGATCGTGATTGTGTGATCGTGATTGTGTGATCGTGATTGTGTGATCGTGATTGTGTGATCGCGATTGTGTGATCGTGATTGGGTGATCGTGATTGGGTGATCGTGATTGGGTGATCGTGATTGGGTGATCGTGATTGGGTGATCGTGATTGGGTGATCGTGATTGTGGGATTGTGACTGTGCGATTGTGTGATTGCGATTGTGTGACTGTGATTGTGTGATTGTGATTGTGGGATTGTGATTGTGTGATTGTGATTGTGTGATCGTGACTGTGATTGTATGATTGTGATTGTGATTGTGATTGTGATTGTGATTGTGATTGTGATTGTGATTGTGATTGTGATTGTGATTGTGATTGTGATTGTGTGACTGTGTGATTGTGATTGTGTGACTGTGATTGTGTGATCGTGATAGTGTGATCGTGATAGTGTGATCGTGATTGTGTGATCGTGACTGTGTGGTCGTGATTGTGTGATCGTGATTGTGGGATTGTGACTGTGTGATTGTGTGGTTGTGGTTGTGTGATTGTGATTGTGCGTCTATGATTGTGCGATTGTGATTGTGGGATTGTGATTGCGATTGTGTGATTGTGACTGTGTGGTCGTGATTGTGTGATCGTGATTGTGGGATTGTGACTGTGTGATTGTGTGGTTGTGGTTGTGTGATTGTGATTGTGTGATCGCGATTGTGTGATTGTGATTGTGTGATCGTGATTGTGTGATCGTGATTGTGTGATCGTGATTGTGTGATCGTCATTGTGTCATCGTGATAGTGTGATCGTGATTGTGTGGTCGTGATTGTGTTGTCGTGATTGTGTGATCGTGATTGTGTGATCGTGATTGTGTGGTCGTGATTGTGTGATCGTGATTGTGGGATCGTGACTGTGTGATTGTGTGATTGTGATTGTGTGACTGTGATTGTGTGATTGTGATTGTGGGATTGAGATTGTGTGATTGTGATTCTGTGATCGTGACTGTGATTGTGTGATTGTGATTGTGTGACTGTGTGATTGTGATTGTGTGACTGTGATTGTGTGATCGTGATAGTGTGATCGTGATCGTGTGATCGCGATCGTGTGATTGCGATCGTGTGATTGCGATCGTGTGATTGCGTTTGTGTGATTGCGATTGTGTGATTGCGATTGTATGATAGCGATTGTGGGATTGCGATTGTGTGATTGTGATTGTGTGATTGTGATTGTGTGATCGTGATTGTGTCATCGTGATTGTGTGGTCGTGATTGTGTGACCGTGATTGTGGGATCGTGACTGTGTGATTGTGTGATTGTGATTGTGTGACTGTGATCGTGTGATTGTGATTGTGGGATTGAGATTGTGTGACTGTGATTGTGTGATCGTGACTGTGATTGTGTCATTGTGATTGTGGGATTGTGATTGCGATTGTGTGATCGTGATTGTGGGATTGTGACTGTGTGATTGTGTGGTCGTGATTGTGTGATCGTGATTGTGCGATCGTGATTGTGCGATCGTGATTGTGCGATCGTGATTGTGCGATCGTGATTGTGCGATCGTGATTGTGCGATCGTGATTGTGCGATCGTGATTGTGCGATCGTGATTGTGCGATCGTGATTGTGCGATCGTGATTGTGCGATCGTGAATGTGCGATCGTGATTGTGCGATCGTGATTGTGCGATCGTGATTGTGCGATCGTGATTGTGCGATCGTGATTGTGCGATCGTGATTGTGCGATCGTGATTGTGCGATCGTGATTGTTTGATTGTGATTGTGTGATTGTGATTGTGATTGTGTGATTGTGATTATGTGATTGTGATTGTGATTGTGTGATTGTGTGATCGTGATTGTGTGACCGTGATTGTGTGACCGTGATTATGTGATCGTGATTGTGTGATCCTGATTGTGTGATTAGGATTCTGTGATCGTGATTGTGTAATCGTGATTGTGTGATCGTGATTGTGATCGTGATTTTGTGATCGTGATTGTGTGATGGTGATTGTGTGATCGTGATTGTGTGATCGTGATTGTGTGATCGTGATTGTGTGATTGTGATTGTGTGATTGTGATTGTGTGGTTGTGATTGTGTGATTGTGGTTGTGTGATTGTGATTGTGTGATGGCGATTGTGTGATCGTGACTGTGTGGTCGTCATTGTGTGATCGTGATTGTGGGATTGTGACTGTGGGATTGTGTGGTTGGGGTTGTGTGATTGTGATTGTGTGAATGTGATTGTGTGATTGTGATTGTGGGATTGTGATTGCGATTGTGTGATTGTGACTGTGTGGTCGTGATTGTGTGATCGTGATTGTGGGATTGTGACTGTGTGATTGTGTGATCGTGATTGTGTGATCGTGATTGTGTGATCGTGATTGTGTGATCGTGATTGGGTGATCGTGATTGGGTGATCGTGATTGGGTGATCGTGATTGTGGGATTGTGACTGTGCGATTGTGTGATTGCGATTGTGTGACTGTGATTGTGTGATTGTGATTGTGGGATTGTGACTGTGGGATTGTGTGGTTGTGGTTGTGTGATTGTGATTGTGTGAATGTGATTGTGTGATTGTGATTGTGGGATTGAGATTGTGTGATTGTGATTGTGTGATCGTGACTGTGATTGTGTGATTGTGATTGTGTGACTGTGTGATTGTGATTGTGTGACTGTGATTGTGTGATCGTGATAGTGTGATCGTGATCGTGTGATCGCGATCGTGTGATCGCGATCGTGTGATCGCGATCGTGTGATTGCGATCGTGTGATTGCGTTTGTGTGATTGCGATTGTGTGATTGCGATTGTATGATTGCGATTGTGGGATTGCGATTGTGTGATTGTGATTGTGTGATTGTGATTGTGTGATCGTGATTGTGTCATCGTGATTGTGTGGTCGTGATTGTGTGATCGTGATTGTGGGATCGTGACTGTGTGATTGTGTGATTGTGATTGTGTGACTGTGATTGTGTGATTGTGATTGTGGGATTGAGATTGTGTGATTGTGATTGTGTGATCGTGACTGTGATTGTGTGATTGTGATTGTGATAGTGCGATTGTGATAGTGCGATTGTGATTGTGCGATTGTGATTGTGCGATTGTGACAGTGCGATTGTGACAGTGCGATTGTGACAGTGCGATTGGGACTGCGCGATTGTGATTGTGCGATTGTGATTGTGCGATTGTGATAGTGCGATTGTGATAGTGCGATTGTGATAGTGCGATTGTGATTGTGCGATTGTGATTGTGGGATTGAGATTGTGTGATTGTGATTGTGTGATCGTGACTGTGATTGTGTCATTGTGATTGTGGGATTGTGATTGCGATTGTGTGATCGTGATTGTGGGATTGTGACTGTGTGATTGTGTGGTTGTGATTGTGGGATCGTGATTGTGCGATCGTGATTGTGCGATCGTGATTGTGCGATCGTGATTGTGCGATCGTGATTGTGCGATCGTGATTGTGCGATCGTGATTGTGCGATCGTGATTGTGCGATCGTGATTGTGCGATCGTGATTGTGCGATCGTGATTGTGCGATCGTGATTGTGCGATCGTGATTGTGCGATCGTGATTGTGCGATCGTGATTGTGCATCGTGATTGTGCGATCGTGATTGTGCGATCGTGATTGTGCGATCGTGATTGTGCGATCGTGATTGTGCGATCGTGATTGTGCGATCGTGATTGTGCGATCGTGATTGTGCGATCGTGATTGTGCGATCGTGATTGTGCGGTCGTGATTGTGCGATCGTGATTGTGCGATCGTGATTGTGCGATCGTGATTGTGCGATCGTGATTGTGCGATCGTGATTGTTTGATCGTGATTGTGTGATCGTGATTGTGTGATCGTGATTGTGTGATCGTGATTGTGTGATTGTGATTGTGTGATTGTGATTATGTGATTGTGATTGTGATTGTGTGATTGTGTGATCGTGATTGTGTGATCGTGATTGTGTGACCGTGATTGTGTGACCGTGATTATGTGATCGTGATTGTGTGATCCTGATAGTGTGATTAGGATTCTGTGATCGTGATTGTGTGATCGTGATTGTGTGATCGTGATTGTGTGATCATGATTGTGTGATCGTGATTGTGTGATCGTGATAGTGTCATCGTGATTGTGTGATCGTGATTGTGTGGTCGTGATTGTGTGGTCGTGATTGTGTGATTGTGGTTGTATGATTGTGATTGTGTGATTGCGATTGTGTGATCGTGACTGTGTTGTCGTGATTGTGTGATCGCGAATGTGTGATCGCGATTGTGTGATCGCGATTGTGTGATCGCGATTGTGTGATCGCGATTGTGGGATTGTGACTGTGTGATTGTGTGATCGTGATTGTGTGATCGCGATAGTGTGATCGTGATTGTGTGATCGTGATTGTGTGATCGTGATTGTGTGATTGCGATTGTGTGATTGCGATTGTGTGATTGCGATTGTGTGATTGCGATTGTGTGATTGCGATTGTGTGATTGCGATTGTGTGATTGCGTTTGTGTGATTGCGATTGTGTGATTGCGATTGTGTGATTGCGATTGTGTGATTGCGATTGTTTGATTGTGTGATTGTGATTGTGTGATTGTGATTGTGTGATTGTGATTGCGATTGTGTGATTGTGACTGTGTGGTCGTGATTGTGTGATCGGGATTGTGGGATTGCGTGATCGTGATTGTGTGATCGTGATTGTGTGATCGTGATTGTGTGATCGTGATTGTGTGATCGTGATTGTGTGATCGTGATTGTGTGATCGTGATTGTGTGATCGTGATTGTGTGATCGTGATTGTGTGATCGCGATTGTGTGATCGTGATTGGGTGATCGTGATTGGGTAATCGTGATTGGGTGATCGTGATTGGGTGATCGTGATTGGGTGATCGTGATTGTGGGATTGTGACTGTGCGATTGTGTGATTGCGATTGTGTGACTGTGATTGTGTGATTGTGATTGTGGGATTGTGATTGTGTGATTGTGATTGTGTGATCGTGACTGTGATTGTATGATTGTGATTGTGATTGTGATTGTGATTGTGATTGTGATTGTGATTGTGATTGTGATTGTGATTGTGATTGTGATTGTGTGACTGTGTGATTGTGATTGTGTGACTGTGATTGTGTGATCGTGATAGTGTGATCGTGATAGTGTGATCGTGATTGTGTGATCGTGACTGTGTGGTCGTGATTGTGTGATCGTGATTGTGGGATTGTGACTGTGTGATTGTGTGGTTGTGGTTGTGTGATTGTGATTGTGCGTCTATGATTGTGCGATTGTGATTCTGGGATTGTGATTGCGATTGTGTGATTGTGACTGTGTGGTCGTGATTGTGTGATCGTGATTGTGGGATTGTGACTGTGTGATTGTGTGGTTGTGGTTGTGTGATTGTGATTGTGTGATCGTGATTGTGTGATTGTGATTGTGTGATCGTGATTGTGTGATCGTGATTGTGTGATCGTGATTGTGTGATCGTCATTGTGTCATCGTGATAGTGTGATCGTGATTGTGTGGTCGTGATTGTGTTGTCGTGATTGTGTGATCGTGATTGTGTGATCGTGATTGTGTGGTCGTGATTGTGTGATCGTGATTGTGGGATCGTGACTGTGTGATTGTGTGATTGTGATTGTGTGACTGTGATTGTGTGATTGTGATTGTGGGATTGAGATTGTGTGATTGTGATTCTGTGATCGTGACTGTGATTGTGTGATTGTGATTGTGTGACTGTGTGATTGTGATTGTGTGACTGTGATTGTGTGATCGTGATAGTGTGATCGTGATCGTGTGATCGCGATCGTGTGATTGCGATCGTGTGATTGCGATCGTGTGATTGCGTTTGTGTGATTGCGATTGTGTGATTGCGATTGTATGATAGCGATTGTGGGATTGCGATTGTGTGATTGTGATTGTGTGATTGTGATTGTGTGATCGTGATTGTGTCATCATGATTGTGTGGTCGTGATTGTGTGACCGTGATTGTGGGATCGTGACTGTGTGATTGTGTGGTTGTGATTGTGTGACTGTGATCGTGTGATTGTGATTGTGGGATTGAGATTGTGTGACTGTGATTGTGTGATCGTGACTGTGATTGTGTCATTGTGATTGTGGGATTGTGATTGCGATTGTGTGATCGTGATTGTGGGATTGTGACTGTGTGATTGTGTGGTCGTGATTGTGTGATCGTGATTGTGCGATCGTGATTGTGCGATCGTGATTGTGCGATCGTGATTGTGCGATCGTGATTGTGCGATCGTGATTGTGCGATCGTGATTGTGCGATCGTGATTGTGCGATCGTGATTGTGCGATCGTGATTGTGCGATCGTGAATGTGCGATCGTGATTGTGCGATCGTGATTGTGCGATCGTGATTGTGCGATCGTGATTGTGCGATCGTGATTGTGCGATCGTGATTGTGCGATCGTGATTGTGCGATCGTGATTGTTTGATTGTGATTGTGTGATTGTGATTGTGATTGTGTGATTGTGATTATGTGATTGTGATTGTGATTGTGTGATTGCGTGATCGTGATTGTGTGACCGTGATTGTGTGACCGTGATTATGTGATCGTGATTGTGTGATCCTGATTGTGTGATTAGGATTCTGTGATCGTGATTGTGTAATCGTGATTGTGTGATCGTGATTGTGATCGTGATTTTGTGATCGTGATTGTGTGATGGTGATTGTGTGATCGTGATTGTGTGATCGTGATTGTGTGATCGTGATTGTGTGATTGTGATTGTGTGATTGTGATTGTGTGGTTGTGATTGTGTGATTGTGGTTGTGTGATTGTGATTGTGTGATGGCGATTGTGTGATCGTGACTGTGTGGTCGTCATTGTGTGATCGTGATTGTGGGATTGTGACTGTGGGATTGTGTGGTTGGGGTTGTGTGATTGTGATTGTGTGAATGTGATTGTGTTATTGTGATTGTGGGATTGTGATTGCGATTGTGTGATTGTGACTGTGTGGTCGTGATTGTGTGATCGTGATTGTGGGATTGTGACTGTGTGATTGTGTGATCGTGATTGTGTGATCGTGATTGTGTGATCGTGATTGTGTGATCGTGATTGTGTGATCGTGATTGGGTGATCGTGATTGGGTGATCGTGATTGGGTGATCGTGATTGTGGGATTGTGACTGTGCGATTGTGTGATTGCGATTGTGTGACTGTGATTGTGTGATTGTGATTGTGGGATTGTGATTGTGTGATTGTGATTGTGTGATCGTGACTGTGATTGTATGATTGTGATTGTGATTGTGATTGTGATTGTGATTGTGATTGTGATTGTGATTGTGATTGTGTGACTGTGTGATTGTGATTGTGTGACTGTGATTGTGTGATCGTGATAGTGTGATCGTGATAGTGTGATCGTGATTGTGTGATCGTGACTGTGTGGTCGTGATTGTGTGATCGTGATTGTGGGATTGTGACTGTGTGATTGTGTGGTTGTGGTTGTGTGATTGTGATTGTGTGACTATGATTGTGCGATTGTGATTGTGGGATTGTGATTGCGATTGTGTGATTGTGACTGTGTGGTCGTGATTGTGTGATCGTTATTGTGGGATTGTGACTGTGTGATTGTGTGGTTGTGGTTGTGTGATTGTGATTGTGTGATCGTGATTGTGTGATTGTGATTGTGTGATCGTGATTGTGTGATCGTGATTGTGTGATCGTGATTGTGTCATCGTGATAGTGTGATCGTGATTGTGTGGTCGTGATTGTGTTGTCGTGATTGTGTGATCGTGATTGTGTGATCGTGATTGTATGATCGTGATTGTGTGATTGTGATTGTGATTGTGATTGTGTGACCGTGTTATTGTGATTGTGTGATCGTGACTGTGTGATCGTGTTTGTGTGATCGTGATTGTGGGTTTGTGACTGTGTGATTGTGTGATTGTGATTGTGTGATCGTGATTGTGTGATTGTGATTGTGTGATTGTGATTGTGTGATTGTGATCGTGATTGTGATTGTGATTGTGATTGTGTGATTGTGTGATTGTGATTGTGTGATTGTGATCGTGTGATTGTGATTGTGTGATTGCGATTGTGTGATTCCGATTGTGTGATTGCGATTGTGTGATTGCGATTGTGTGATTGCGATTGTGTGATTGCGATTGTGTGATTGTGATTGTGTGATAGTGATTGTGGGATTGTGACTGTGTTATTGTGTGATTGTGATTGTGATTGTGTGACTGTGAGATCGTGATTGTGTGATCGTGATTGTGTGATCGTGATTGTATGATCGTGATTGTGTGATCGTGATTGGGTGATCGTGATTGTGTGATCGTGATTGTGTGATGGTGATTGTGTGATGGTGATTGTGTGATGGTGATTGTGTGATCGTGATTGTGTGATCGAGATTGTGTGATCGTGATTGTGTGATCGTGATTGTGTGATAGTGATGGTGTGATTGTGATTGTGTGATTGTGGTTGTGTGATTGTGGTTGTGTGATTGTGATTGTGTGATTGCGATTGTGTGATCGTGACTGTGTGGTCGTGATTGTGTGATCGTGATTGTGGGATTGTGACTGTGTGATTGTGTGGTTGTGGTTGTGCGTTTGTGATTGTGTGACTGTGATTGTGTGATTGTGATTGTGGGACTGTGATTGCGATTGTGTGATTGTGACTGTGTGGTCGTGATTGTGTGATCGTGATTGTGGGATTGTGACTGTGTGATTGTGTGATTGTTTGATTGTGTTATTGCGATTGTGTGATTGCGATTGTGTGATTGCGATTGTGTGATTGCGATTGTGTGATTGCGATTGTGTGATTGCGATTGTGTGATTGCGATTGTGTGATTGCGATTGTGTGATTGCGTTTGTGTGATTGCGATTGTGTGATTGCGATTGTGTGATTGCGATTGTGTGATTGCGATTGTTTGATTGCGATTGTTTGATTGTGTGATTGTGATTGTGTGATTGTGATTGTGTGATTGTGATTGTGTGATTGTGATTGTGTGATTGTGATTGTGTGATTGTGATTGTGTGATTGTGATTGTGTGATTGTGATTGTGTGATTGTGATTGTGTGATTGTGATTGCGATTGTGTGATTGTGACTGTGTGGTCGTGATTGTGTGATCGTGATTGTGGGATTGTGTGATCGTGATTGTGTGATCGTGATTGTGTGATCGTGATTGTGTGATCGTGATAGTGTGATCGTGATAGTGTGATCGTGATTATGTGATCGTGATTGTGTGATCCTGATTGTGTGATGAGGATTCTGTGATCGTGATTGTGTAATCGTGATTGTGTGATCGTGATTGTGATCGTGATTTTGTGATCGCGATTGTGTGATGGTGATTGTGTGATCGTGATTGTGTGATCGTGATTGTGTGATCGGGATTGTGTGATTGTGATTGTGTGATTGTGATTGTGTGGTTGTGATTGTGTGATTGTGGTTGTGTGATTGTGATTGTGTGATGGCGATTGTGTGATTGCGATTGTGTGATTGCGATTGTGTGATTGCGATTGTGTGATTGCGATTGTGTGATTGCGATTGTGTGATTGCGACTGTGTGGTCGTGATTGTGTGATCGTGATTGTGTGATCGTGATTGTGTTACCGTGATTGTGTGACCGTGATTATGTGATCGTGATTGTGTGATCCTGATTGTGTGATGAGGATTCTGTGATCGTGATTGTGTAATCGTGATTGTGTGATCGTGATTGTGATCGTGATTTTGTGATCGCGATTGTGTGATGGTGATTGTGTGATCGTGATTGTGTGATCGTGATTGTGTGATCGGGATTGTGTGATTGTGATTGTGTGATTGTGATTGTGTGGTTGTGATTGTGTGATTGTGGTTGTGTGATTGTGATTGTGTGATGGCGATTGTGTGATCGTGACTGTGTGGTCGTGATTGTGTGATCGTGATTGTGGGATTGTGACTGTGGGATTGTGTGGTTGGGGTTGTGTGATTGTGATTGTGTGAATGTGATTGTGTGATTGTGATTGTGGGATTGTGATTGCGATTGTGTGATTGTGACTGTGTGGTCGTGATTGTGTGATCGTGATTGTGGGATTGTGACTGTGTGATTGTGTGATCGTGATTGTGTGATCGTGATTGTGTGATCGTGATTGTGTGATCGTGATTGGGTGATCGTGATTGGGTGATCGTGATTGGGTGATCGTGATTGTGGGATTGTGACTGTGCGATTGTGTGATTGTGATTGTGTGACTGTGATTGTGTGATTGTGATTGTGGGATTGTGATTGTGTGATTGTGATTGTGTGATCGTGACTGTGATTGTATGATTGTGATTGTGATTGTGATTGTGATTGTGATTGTGATTGTGATTGTGATTGTGATTGAGATTGTGATTGTGATTGTGATTGTGTGACTGTGTGATTGTGATTGTGTGACTGTGATTGTGTGATCGTGATAGTGTGATCGTGATAGTGTGATCGTGATTGTGTGATCGTGACTGTGTGGTCGTGATTGTGTGATCGTGATTGTGGGATTGTGACTGTGTGATTGTGTGGTTGTGGTTGTGTGATTGTGATTGTGTGACTGTGATTGTGCGATTGTGATTGTGGGATTGTGATTGCGATTGTGTGATTGTGACTGTGTGGTCGTGATTGTGTGATCGTGATTGTGGGATTGTGACTGTGTGATTGTGTGGTTGTGGTTGTGTGATTGTGATTGTGTGATCGTGATTGTGTGATTGTGATTGTGTGATCGTGATTGTGTGATCGTGATTGTGTGATCGTGATTGTGTCATCGTGATAGTGTGATCGTGATTGTGTGGTCGTGATTGTGTTGTCGTGATTGTGTGATCGTGATTGTGTGATCGTGATTGTGTGATTGTGATTGTGTGATCGGGATTGTGTGGTCGTGATTGTGTGATCGTGATTGTGGGATCGTGACTGTGTGATTGTGTGATTGTGATTGTGTGACTGTGATTGTGTGATTGTGATTGTGGGATTGAGATTGTGTGATTGTGATTGTGTGATCGTGACTGTGATTGTGTGATTGTGATTGTGTGACTGTGTGATTGTGATTGTGTGACTGTGATTGTGTGATCGTGATAGTGTGATTGTGATCGTGTGATTGTGATCGTGTGATTGTGATAGTGCGATTGTGATAGTGCGATTGTGATAGTGCGATTGTGATTGTGCGATTGTGATTGTGCGATTGTGACAGTGCGATTGTGACAGTGCGATTGTGACAGTGCGATTGGGACTGCGCGATTGTGATTGTGCGATTGTGATTGTGCGATTGTGATAGTGCGATTGTGATAGTGCGATTGTGATAGTGCGATTGTGATTGTGCGATTGTGATTGTGGGATTGAGATTGTGTGATTGTGATTGTGTGATCGTGACTGTGATTGTGTCATTGTGACTGTGGGATTGTGATTGCGATTGTGTGATCGTGATTGTGGGATTGTGACTGTGTGATTGTGTGGTAGTGAATGTGTGATCGTGATTGTGCGATCGTGATTGTGCGATCGTGATTGTGCAATCGTGATTGTGCGATCGTGATTGTGCGATCGTGATTGTGCGATCGTGATTGTGCGATCGTGATTGTGCGATCGTGATTGTGCGATCGTGATTGTGCGATCGTGATTGTGCGATCGTGATTGTGCGATCGTGATTGTGCGATCGTGATTGTGCGATCGTGATTGTGCGATCGTGATTGTGCGATCGTGATTGTGCGATCGTGATTGTGCGATCGTGATTGTGCGATCGTGATTGTGCGATCGTGATTGTGCGATCGTGATTGTGCGATCGTGATTGTGCGATCGTGATTGTGCGATCGTGATTGTGCGATCGTGATTGTGCGATCGTGATTGTGCGACCGTGATTGTGCGACCGTGATTGTGCGATCGTGATTGTGCGATCGTGATTGTGCGATGGTGATTGTGCGATCGTGATTGTGCGATCGTGATTGTGCGATCGTGATTGTGCGATCGTGATTGTGCGATCGTGATTGTGCGATCGTGATTGTGCGATCGTGATTGTGCGATCGTGATTGTGCGATCGTGATTGTGCGATCGTGATTGTGCGATCGTGATTGTGCGATCGTGATTGTGCGATCGTGATTGTGCGATCGTGATTGTGCGATCGTGATTGTGCGATCGTGATTGTGCGATCGTGATTGTGCGATCGTGATTGTGCGATCGTGATTGTGCGATCGTGATTGTGCGATCGTGATTGTGCGATCGTGATTGTGCGATCGTGATTGTGCGATCGTGATTGTGCGATCGTGATTGTGCGATCGTGATTGTGCGATCGTGATTGTGCGATCGTGATTGTGCGATCGTGATTGTGCGATCGTGATTGTGCGATCGTGATTGTGCGATCGTGATTGTGCGATCGTGATTGTGCGATCGTGATTGTGCGATCGTGATTGTGCGATCGTGATTGTGCGATCGTGATTGTGCGATCGCGATTGTGCGATCGTGATTGTGCGATCGTGATTGTTTGATTGTGATTGTGTGATTGTGATTGTGTGATTGTGATTGTGTGATTGTGATTATGTGATTGTGATTGTGATTGTGTGATTGTGTGATCGTGATTGTGTGATCGTGATTGTGTGACCGTGATTGTGTGACCGTGATTATGTGATCGTGATTGTATGATCCTGATTGTGTGATTAGGATTCTGTGATCGTGATTGTGTAATCGTGATTGTGTGATCGTGATTGTGATCGTCGTTTTGTGATCGTGATTGTGTGATGGTGATTGTGTGATCGTGATTGTGTGATCGTGATTGTGTTATCGTGATTGTGTGATTGTGATTGTGTGATTGTGATTGTGTGGTTGTGATTGTGTGATTGTGGTTGTGTGATTGTAATTGTGTGATTGCGATTGTGTGATCGTGACTGTGTGGTCGTGATTGTGTGATCGTGATTGTGGGATTGTGTGATCGTGATTGTGTGATCGTGATTGTGTGATCGTGATTGTGTGATCGTGATAGTGTGATCGTGATAGTGTGATCGTGATTATGTGATCGTGATTGTGTGATCCTGATTGTGTGATGAGGATTCTGTGATCGTGATTGTGTAATCGTGATTGTGTGATCGTGATTGTGATCGTGATTTTGTGATCGCGATTGTGTGATGGTGATTGTGTGATCGTGATTGTGTGATCGTGATTGTGTGATCGTGATTGTGTGATCGGGATTGTGTGATTGTGATTGTGTGATTGTGATTGTGTGGTTGTGATTGTGTGATTGTGGTTGTGTGATTGTGATTGTGTGATGGCGATTGTGTGATTGCGATTGTGTGATTGCGATTGTGTGATTGCGATTGTGTGATTGCGATTGTGTGATTGCGATTGTGTGATTGCGACTGTGTGGTCGTGATTGTGTGATCGTGATTGTGTGATCGTGATTGTGTTACCGTGATTGTGTGACCGTGATTATGTGATCGTGATTGTGTGATCCTGATTGTGTGATGAGGATTCTGTGATCGTGATTGTGTAATCGTGATTGTGTGATCGTGATTGTGATCGTGATTTTGTGATCGCGATTGTGTGATGGTGATTGTGTGATCGTGATTGTGTGATCGTGATTGTGTGATCGGGATTGTGTGATTGTGATTGTGTGATTGTGATTGTGTGGTTGTGATTGTGTGATTGTGGTTGTGTGATTGTGATTGTGTGATGGCGATTGTGTGATCGTGACTGTGTGGTCGTGATTGTGTGATCGTGATTGTGGGATTGTGACTGTGGGATTGTGTGGTTGGGGTTGTGTGATTGTGATTGTGTGAATGTGATTGTGTGATTGTGATTGTGGGATTGTGATTGCGATTGTGTGATTGTGACTGTGTGGTCGTGATTGTGTGATCGTGATTGTGGGATTGTGACTGTGTGATTGTGTGATCGTGATTGTGTGATCGTGATTGTGTGATCGTGATTGTGTGATCGTGATTGGGTGATCGTGATTGGGTGATCGTGATTGGGTGATCGTGATTGTGGGATTGTGACTGTGCGATTGTGTGATTGTGATTGTGTGACTGTGATTGTGTGATTGTGATTGTGGGATTGTGATTGTGTGATTGTGATTGTGTGATCGTGACTGTGATTGTATGATTGTGATTGTGATTGTGATTGTGATTGTGATTGTGATTGTGATTGTGATTGTGATTGTGATTGTGATTGTGATTGTGTGACTGTGTGATTGTGATTGTGTGACTGTGATTGTGTGATCGTGATAGTGTGATCGTGATAGTGTGATCGTGATTGTGTGATCGTGACTGTGTGGTCGTGATTGTGTGATCGTGATTGTGGGATTGTGACTGTGTGATTGTGTGGTTGTGGTTGTGTGATTGTGATTGTGTGACTGTGATTGTGCGATTGTGATTGTGGGATTGTGATTGCGATTGTGTGATTGTGACTGTGTGGTCGTGATTGTGTGATCGTGATTGTGGGATTGTGACTGTGTGATTGTGTGGTTGTGGTTGTGTGATTGTGATTGTGTGATCGTGATTGTGTGATTGTGATTGTGTGATCGTGATTGTGTGATCGTGATTGTGTCATCGTGATAGTGTGATCGTGATTGTGTGGTCGTGATTGTGTTGTCGTGATTGTGTGATCGTGATTGTGTGATCGTGATTGTGTGATTGTGATTGTGTGATCGTGATTGTGTGGTCGTGATTGTGTGATCGTGATTGTGGGATCGTGACTGTGTGATTGTGTGATTGTGATTGTGTGACTGTGATTGTGTGATTGTGATTGTGGGATTGAGATTGTGTGATTGTGATTGTGTGATCGTGACTGTGATTGTGTGATTGTGATTGTGTGACTGTGTGATTGTGATTGTGTGACTGTGATTGTGTGATCGTGATAGTGTGATCGTGATCGTGTGATCGCGATCGTGTGATTGCGATCGTGTGATTGCGATCGTGTGATTGCGTTTGTGTGATTGCGATTGTGTGATTGCGATTGTATGATAGCGATTGTGGGATTGCGATTGTGTGATTGTGATTGTGTGATTGTGATTGTGTGATCGTGATTGTGTCATCGTGATTGTGTGGTCGTGATTGTGTGACCGTGATTGTGGGATCGTGACTGTGTGATTGTGTGATTGTGATTGTGTGACTGTGATCGTGTGATTGTGATTGTGGGATTGAGATTGTGTGACTGTGATTGTGTGATCGTGACTGTGATTGTGTCATTGTGATTGTGGGATTGTGATTGCGATTGTGTGATCGTGATTGTGGGATTGTGACTGTGTGATTGTGTGGTCGTGATTGTGTGATCGTGATTGTGCGATCGTGATTGTGCGATCGTGATTGTGCGATCGTGATTGTGCGATCGTGATTGTGCGATCGTGATTGTGCGATCGTGATTGTGCGATCGTGATTGTGCGATCGTGATTGTGCGATCGTGATTGTGCGATCGTGATTGTGCGATCGTGAATGTGCGATCGTGATTGTGCGATCGTGATTGTGCGATCGTGATTGTGCGATCGTGATTGTGCGATCGTGATTGTGCGATCGTGATTGTGCGATCGTGATTGTGCGATCGTGATTGTTTGATTGTGATTGTGTGATTGTGATTGTGATTGTGTGATTGTGATTATGTGATTGTGATTGTGATTGTGTGATTGTGTGATCGTGATTGTGTGACCGTGATTGTGTGACCGTGATTATGTGATCGTGATTGTGTGATCCTGATTGTGTGATTAGGATTCTGTGATCGTGATTGTGTAATCGTGATTGTGTGATCGTGATTGTGATCGTGATTTTGTGATCGTGATTGTGTGATGGTGATTGTGTGATCGTGATTGTGTGATCGTGATTGTGTGATCGTGATTGTGTGATTGTGATTGTGTGATTGTGATTGTGTGGTTGTGATTGTGTGATTGTGGTTGTGTGATTGTGATTGTGTGATGGCGATTGTGTGATCGTGACTGTGTGGTCGTCATTGTGTGATCGTGATTGTGGGATTGTGACTGTGGGATTGTGTGGTTGGGGTTGTGTGATTGTGATTGTGTGAATGTGATTGTGTGATTGTGATTGTGGGATTGTGATTGCGATTGTGTGATTGTGACTGTGTGGTCGTGATTGTGTGATCGTGATTGTGGGATTGTGACTGTGTGATTGTGTGATCGTGATTGTGTGATCGTGATTGTGTGATCGTGATTGTGTGATCGTGATTGGGTGATCGTGATTGGGTGATCGTGATTGGGTGATCGTGATTGTGGGATTGTGACTGTGCGATTGTGTGATTGCGATTGTGTGACTGTGATTGTGTGATTGTGATTGTGGGATTGTGACTGTGGGATTGTGTGGTTGTGGTTGTGTGATTGTGATTGTGTGAATGTGATTGTGTGATTGTGATTGTGGGATTGAGATTGTGTGATTGTGATTGTGTGATCGTGACTGTGATTGTGTGATTGTGATTGTGTGACTGTGTGATTGTGATTGTGTGACTGTGATTGTGTGATCGTGATAGTGTGATCGTGATCGTGTGATCGCGATCGTGTGATCGCGATCGTGTGATCGCGATCGTGTGATTGCGATCGTGTGATTGCGTTTGTGTGATTGCGATTGTGTGATTGCGATTGTATGATTGCGATTGTGGGATTGCGATTGTGTGATTGTGATTGTGTGATTGTGATTGTGTGATCGTGATTGTGTCATCGTGATTGTGTGGTCGTGATTGTGTGATCGTGATTGTGGGATCGTGACTGTGTGATTGTGTGATTGTGATTGTGTGACTGTGATTGTGTGATTGTGATTGTGGGATTGAGATTGTGTGATTGTGATTGTGTGATCGTGACTGTGATTGTGTGATTGTGATTGTGATAGTGCGATTGTGATAGTGCGATTGTGATTGTGCGATTGTGATTGTGCGATTGTGACAGTGCGATTGTGACAGTGCGATTGTGACAGTGCGATTGGGACTGCGCGATTGTGATTGTGCGATTGTGATTGTGCGATTGTGATAGTGCGATTGTGATAGTGCGATTGTGATAGTGCGATTGTGATTGTGCGATTGTGATTGTGGGATTGAGATTGTGTGATTGTGATTGTGTGATCGTGACTGTGATTGTGTCATTGTGATTGTGGGATTGTGATTGCGATTGTGTGATCGTGATTGTGGGATTGTGACTGTGTGATTGTGTGGTTGTGATTGTGGGATCGTGATTGTGCGATCGTGATTGTGCGATCGTGATTGTGCGATCGTGATTGTGCGATCGTGATTGTGCGATCGTGATTGTGCGATCGTGATTGTGCGATCGTGATTGTGCGATCGTGATTGTGCGATCGTGATTGTGCGGTCGTGATTGTGCGATCGTGATTGTGCGATCGTGATTGTGCGATCGTGATTGTGCGATCGTGATTGTGCGATCGTGATTGTTTGATCGTGATTGTGTGATCGTGATTGTGTGATCGTGATTGTGTGATTGTGATTGTGTGATTGTGATTATGTGATTGTGATTGTGATTGTGTGATTGTGTGATCGTGATTGTGTGATCGTGATTGTGTGACCGTGATTGTGTGACCGTGATTATGTGATCGTGATTGTGTGATCCTGATAGTGTGATTAGGATTCTGTGATCGTGATTGTGTGATCGTGATTGTGTGATCGTGATTGTGTGATCATGATTGTGTGATCGTGATTGTGTGATCGTGATAGTGTCATCGTGATTGTGTGATCGTGATTGTGTGGTCGTGATTGTGTGGTCGTGATTGTGTGATTGTGGTTGTATGATTGTGATTGTGTGATTGCGATTGTGTGATCGTGACTGTGTTGTCGTGATTGTGTGATCGCGAATGTGTGATCGCGATTGTGTGATCGCGATTGTGTGATCGCGATTGTGTGATCGCGATTGTGTGATCGCGATTGTGTGATCGCGATTGTGGGATTGTGACTGTGTGATTGTGTGATCGTGATTGTGTGATCGCGATAGTGTGATCGTGATTGTGTGATCGTGATTGTGTGATCGTGATTGTGTGATTGCGATTGTGTGATTGCGATTGTGTGATTGCGATTGTGTGATTGCGATTGTGTGATTGCGATTGTGTGATTGCGATTGTGTGATTGCGTTTGTGTGATTGCGATTGTGTGATTGCGATTGTGTGATTGCGATTGTGTGATTGCGATTGTTTGATTGTGTGATTGTGATTGTGTGATTGTGATTGTGTGATTGTGATTGCGATTGTGTGATTGTGACTGTGTGGTCGTGATTGTGTGATCGGGATTGTGGGATTGCGTGATCGTGATTGTGTGATCGTGATTGTGTGATCGTGATTGTGTGATCGTGATTGTGTGATCGTGATTGTGTGATCGTGATTGTGTGATCGTGATTGTGTGATCGTGATTGTGTGATCGTGATTGTGTGATCGCGATTGTGTGATCGTGATTGGGTGATCGTGATTGGGTAATCGTGATTGGGTGATCGTGATTGGGTGATCGTGATTGGGTGATCGTGATTGTGGGATTGTGACTGTGCGATTGTGTGATTGCGATTGTGTGACTGTGATTGTGTGATTGTGATTGTGGGATTGTGATTGTGTGATTGTGATTGTGTGATCGTGACTGTGATTGTATGATTGTGATTGTGATTGTGATTGTGATTGTGATTGTGATTGTGATTGTGATTGTGATTGTGATTGTGATTGTGATTGTGTGACTGTGTGATTGTGATTGTGTGACTGTGATTGTGTGATCGTGATAGTGTGATCGTGATAGTGTGATCGTGATTGTGTGATCGTGACTGTGTGGTCGTGATTGTGTGATCGTGATTGTGGGATTGTGACTGTGTGATTGTGTGGTTGTGGTTGTGTGATTGTGATTGTGCGTCTATGATTGTGCGATTGTGATTCTGGGATTGTGATTGCGATTGTGTGATTGTGACTGTGTGGTCGTGATTGTGTGATCGTGATTGTGGGATTGTGACTGTGTGATTGTGTGGTTGTGGTTGTGTGATTGTGATTGTGTGATCGTGATTGTGTGATTGTGATTGTGTGATCGTGATTGTGTGATCGTGATTGTGTGATCGTGATTGTGTGATCGTCATTGTGTCATCGTGATAGTGTGATCGTGATTGTGTGGTCGTGATTGTGTTGTCGTGATTGTGTGATCGTGATTGTGTGATCGTGATTGTGTGGTCGTGATTGTGTGATCGTGATTGTGGGATCGTGACTGTGTGATTGTGTGATTGTGATTGTGTGACTGTGATTGTGTGATTGTGATTGTGGGATTGAGATTGTGTGATTGTGATTCTGTGATCGTGACTGTGATTGTGTGATTGTGATTGTGTGACTGTGTGATTGTGATTGTGTGACTGTGATTGTGTGATCGTGATAGTGTGATCGTGATCGTGTGATCGCGATCGTGTGATTGCGATCGTGTGATTGCGATCGTGTGATTGCGTTTGTGTGATTGCGATTGTGTGATTGCGATTGTATGATAGCGATTGTGGGATTGCGATTGTGAGATTGTGATTGTGTGATTGTGATTGTGTGATCGTGATTGTGTCATCGTGATTGTGTGGTCGTGATTGTGTGACCGTGATTGTGGGATCGTGACTGTGTGATTGTGTGATTGTGATTGTGTGACTGTGATCGTGTGATTGTGATTGTGGGATTGAGATTGTGTGACTGTGATTGTGTGATCGTGACTGTGATTGTGTCATTGTGATTGTGGGATTGTGATTGCGATTGTGTGATCGTGATTGTGGGATTGTGACTGTGTGATTGTGTGGTCGTGATTGTGTGATCGTGATTGTGCGATCGTGATTGTGCGATCGTGATTGTGCGATCGTGATTGTGCGATCGTGATTGTGCGATCGTGATTGTGCGATCGTGATTGTGCGATCGTGATTGTGCGATCGTGATTGTGCGATCGTGATTGTGCGATCGTGAATGTGCGATCGTGATTGTGCGATCGTGATTGTGCGATCGTGATTGTGCGATCGTGATTGTGCGATCGTGATTGTGCGATCGTGATTGTGCGATCGTGATTGTGCGATCGTGATTGTTTGATTGTGATTGTGTGATTGTGATTGTGATTGTGTGATTGTGATTATGTGATTGTGATTGTGATTGTGTGATTGCGTGATCGTGATTGTGTGACCGTGATTGTGTGACCGTGATTATGTGATCGTGATTGTGTGATCCTGATTGTGTGATTAGGATTCTGTGATCGTGATTGTGTAATCGTGATTGTGTGATCGTGATTGTGATCGTGATTTTGTGATCGTGATTGTGTGATGGTGATTGTGTGATCGTGATTGTGTGATCGTGATTGTGTGATCGTGATTGTGTGATTGTGATTGTGTGATTGTGATTGTGTGGTTGTGATTGTGTGATTGTGGTTGTGTGATTGTGATTGTGTGATGGCGATTGTGTGATCGTGACTGTGTGGTCGTCATTGTGTGATCGTGATTGTGGGATTGTGACTGTGGGATTGTGTGGTTGGGGTTGTGTGATTGTGATTGTGTGAATGTGATTGTGTTATTGTGATTGTGGGATTGTGATTGCGATTGTGTGATTGTGACTGTGTGGTCGTGATTGTGTGATCGTGATTGTGGGATTGTGACTGTGTGATTGTGTGATCGTGATTGTGTGATCGTGATTGTGTGATCGTGATTGTGTGATCGTGATTGTGTGATCGTGATTGGGTGATCGTGATTGGGTGATCGTGATTGGGTGATCGTGATTGTGGGATTGTGACTGTGCGATTGTGTGATTGCGATTGTGTGACTGTGATTGTGTGATTGTGATTGTGGGATTGTGATTGTGTGATTGTGATTGTGTGATCGTGACTGTGATTGTATGATTGTGATTGTGATTGTGATTGTGATTGTGATTGTGATTGTGATTGTGATTGTGATTGTGTGACTGTGTGATTGTGATTGTGTGACTGTGATTGTGTGATCGTGATAGTGTGATCGTGATAGTGTGATCGTGATTGTGTGATCGTGACTGTGTGGTCGTGATTGTGTGATCGTGATTGTGGGATTGTGACTGTGTGATTGTGTGGTTGTGGTTGTGTGATTGTGATTGTGTGACTATGATTGTGCGATTGTGATTGTGGGATTGTGATTGCGATTGTGTGATTGTGACTGTGTGGTCGTGATTGTGTGATCGTTATTGTGGGATTGTGACTGTGTGATTGTGTGGTTGTGGTTGTGTGATTGTGATTGTGTGATCGTGATTGTGTGATTGTGATTGTGTGATCGTGATTGTGTGATCGTGATTGTGTGATCGTGATTGTGTCATCGTGATAGTGTGATCGTGATTGTGTGGTCGTGATTGTGTTGTCGTGATTGTGTGATCGTGATTGTGTGATCGTGATTGTATGATCGTGATTGTGTGATTGTGATTGTGATTGTGATTGTGTGACCGTGTTATTGTGATTGTGTGATCGTGACTGTGTGATCGTGTTTGTGTGATCGTGATTGTGGGTTTGTGACTGTGTGATTGTGTGATTGTGATTGTGTGATCGTGATTGTGTGATTGTGATTGTGTGATTGTGATTGTGTGATTGTGATCGTGATTGTGATTGTGATTGTGATTGTGTGATTGTGTGATTGTGATTGTGTGATTGTGATCGTGTGATTGTGATTGTGTGATTGCGATTGTGTGATTCCGATTGTGTGATTGCGATTGTGTGATTGCGATTGTGTGATTGCGATTGTGTGATTGCGATTGTGTGATTGTGATTGTGTGATAGTGATTGTGGGATTGTGACTGTGTTATTGTGTGATTGTGATTGTGATTGTGTGACTGTGAGATCGTGATTGTGTGATCGTGATTGTGTGATCGTGATTGTATGATCGTGATTGTGTGATCGTGATTGGGTGATCGTGATTGTGTGATCGTGATTGTGTGATGGTGATTGTGTGATGGTGATTGTGTGATGGTGATTGTGTGATCGTGATTGTGTGATCGAGATTGTGTGATCGTGATTGTGTGATCGTGATTGTGTGATAGTGATGGTGTGATTGTGATTGTGTGATTGTGGTTGTGTGATTGTGGTTGTGTGATTGTGATTGTGTGATTGCGATTGTGTGATCGTGACTGTGTGGTCGTGATTGTGTGATCGTGATTGTGGGATTGTGACTGTGTGATTGTGTGGTTGTGGTTGTGCGTTTGTGATTGTGTGACTGTGATTGTGTGATTGTGATTGTGGGACTGTGATTGCGATTGTGTGATTGTGACTGTGTGGTCGTGATTGTGTGATCGTGATTGTGGGATTGTGACTGTGTGATTGTGTGATTGTTTGATTGTGTTATTGCGATTGTGTGATTGCGATTGTGTGATTGCGATTGTGTGATTGCGATTGTGTGATTGCGATTGTGTGATTGCGATTGTGTGATTGCGATTGTGTGATTGCGTTTGTGTGATTGCGATTGTGTGATTGCGATTGTGTGATTGCGATTGTGTGATTGCGATTGTTTGATTGCGATTGTTTGATTGTGTGATTGTGATTGTGTGATTGTGATTGTGTGATTGTGATTGTGTGATTGTGATTGTGTGATTGTGATTGTGTGATTGTGATTGTGTGATTGTGATTGTGTGATTGTGATTGTGTGATTGTGATTGCGATTGTGTGATTGTGACTGTGTGGTCGTGATTGTGTGATCGTGATTGTGGGATTGTGTGATCGTGATTGTGTGATCGTGATTGTGTGATCGTGATTGTGTGATCGTGATAGTGTGATCGTGATAGTGTGATCGTGATTATGTGATCGTGATTGTGTGATCCTGATTGTGTGATGAGGATTCTGTGATCGTGATTGTGTAATCGTGATTGTGTGATCGTGATTGTGATCGTGATTTTGTGATCGCGATTGTGTGATGGTGATTGTGTGATCGTGATTGTGTGATCGTGATTGTGTGATCGGGATTGTGTGATTGTGATTGTGTGATTGTGATTGTGTGGTTGTGATTGTGTGATTGTGGTTGTGTGATTGTGATTGTGTGATGGCGATTGTGTGATTGCGATTGTGTGATTGCGATTGTGTGATTGCGATTGTGTGATTGCGATTGTGTGATTGCGATTGTGTGATTGCGACTGTGTGGTCGTGATTGTGTGATCGTGATTGTGTGATCGTGATTGTGTTACCGTGATTGTGTGACCGTGATTATGTGATCGTGATTGTGTGATCCTGATTGTGTGATGAGGATTCTGTGATCGTGATTGTGTAATCGTGATTGTGTGATCGTGATTGTGATCGTGATTTTGTGATCGCGATTGTGTGATGGTGATTGTGTGATCGTGATTGTGTGATCGTGATTGTGTGATCGGGATTGTGTGATTGTGATTGTGTGATTGTGATTGTGTGGTTGTGATTGTGTGATTGTGGTTGTGTGATTGTGATTGTGTGATGGCGATTGTGTGATCGTGACTGTGTGGTCGTGATTGTGTGATCGTGATTGTGGGATTGTGACTGTGGGATTGTGTGGTTGGGGTTGTGTGATTGTGATTGTGTGAATGTGATTGTGTGATTGTGATTGTGGGATTGTGATTGCGATTGTGTGATTGTGACTGTGTGGTCGTGATTGTGTGATCGTGATTGTGGGATTGTGACTGTGTGATTGTGTGATCGTGATTGTGTGATCGTGATTGTGTGATCGTGATTGTGTGATCGTGATTGGGTGATCGTGATTGGGTGATCGTGATTGGGTGATCGTGATTGTGGGATTGTGACTGTGCGATTGTGTGATTGTGATTGTGTGACTGTGATTGTGTGATTGTGATTGTGGGATTGTGATTGTGTGATTGTGATTGTGTGATCGTGACTGTGATTGTATGATTGTGATTGTGATTGTGATTGTGATTGTGATTGTGATTGTGATTGTGATTGTGATTGAGATTGTGATTGTGATTGTGATTGTGTGACTGTGTGATTGTGATTGTGTGACTGTGATTGTGTGATCGTGATAGTGTGATCGTGATAGTGTGATCGTGATTGTGTGATCGTGACTGTGTGGTCGTGATTGTGTGATCGTGATTGTGGGATTGTGACTGTGTGATTGTGTGGTTGTGGTTGTGTGATTGTGATTGTGTGACTGTGATTGTGCGATTGTGATTGTGGGATTGTGATTGCGATTGTGTGATTGTGACTGTGTGGTCGTGATTGTGTGATCGTGATTGTGGGATTGTGACTGTGTGATTGTGTGGTTGTGGTTGTGTGATTGTGATTGTGTGATCGTGATTGTGTGATTGTGATTGTGTGATCGTGATTGTGTGATCGTGATTGTGTGATCGTGATTGTGTCATCGTGATAGTGTGATCGTGATTGTGTGGTCGTGATTGTGTTGTCGTGATTGTGTGATCGTGATTGTGTGATCGTGATTGTGTGATTGTGATTGTGTGATCGGGATTGTGTGGTCGTGATTGTGTGATCGTGATTGTGGGATCGTGACTGTGTGATTGTGTGATTGTGATTGTGTGACTGTGATTGTGTGATTGTGATTGTGGGATTGAGATTGTGTGATTGTGATTGTGTGATCGTGACTGTGATTGTGTGATTGTGATTGTGTGACTGTGTGATTGTGATTGTGTGACTGTGATTGTGTGATCGTGATAGTGTGATTGTGATCGTGTGATTGTGATCGTGTGATTGTGATAGTGCGATTGTGATAGTGCGATTGTGATAGTGCGATTGTGATTGTGCGATTGTGATTGTGCGATTGTGACAGTGCGATTGTGACAGTGCGATTGTGACAGTGCGATTGGGACTGCGCGATTGTGATTGTGCGATTGTGATTGTGCGATTGTGATAGTGCGATTGTGATAGTGCGATTGTGATAGTGCGATTGTGATTGTGCGATTGTGATTGTGGGATTGAGATTGTGTGATTGTGATTGTGTGATCGTGACTGTGATTGTGTCATTGTGACTGTGGGATTGTGATTGCGATTGTGTGATCGTGATTGTGGGATTGTGACTGTGTGATTGTGTGGTTGTGAATGTGTGATCGTGATTGTGCGATCGTGATTGTGCGATCGTGATTGTGCGATCGTGATTGTGCGATCGTGATTGTGCGATCGTGATTGTGCGATCGTGATTGTGCGATCGTGATTGTGCGATCGTGATTGTGCGATCGTGATTGTGCGATCGTGATTGTGCGATCGTGATTGTGCGATCGTGATTGTGCGATCGTGATTGTGCGATCGTGATTGTGCGATCGTGATTGTGCGATCGTGATTGTGCGATCGTGATTGTGCGATCGTGATTGTGCGATCGTGATTGTGCGACCGTGATTGTGCGACCGTGATTGTGCGATCGTGATTGTGCGATCGTGATTGTGCGATGGTGATTGTGCGATCGTGATTGTGCGATCGTGATTGTGCGATCGTGATTGTGCGATCGTGATTGTGCGATCGTGATTGTGCGATCGTGATTGTGCGATCGTGATTGTGCGATCGTGATTGTGCGATCGTGATTGTGCGATCGTGATTGTGCGATCGTGATTGTGCGATCGTGATTGTGCGATCGTGATTGTGCGATCGTGATTGTGCGATCGTGATTGTGCGATCGTGATTGTGCGATCGTGATTGTGCGATCGTGATTGTGCGATCGTGATTGTGCGATCGTGATTGTGCGATCGTGATTGTGCGATCGTGATTGTGCGATCGTGATTGTGCGATCGTGATTGTGCGATCGTGATTGTGCGATCGTGATTGTGCGATCGTGATTGTGCGATCGTGATTGTGCGATCGTGATTGTGCGATCGTGATTGTGCGATCGTGATTGTGCGATCGTGATTGTGCGATCGTGATTGTGCGATCGTGATTGTGCGATCGTGATTGTGCGATCGTGATTGTGCGATCGTGATTGTGCGATCGTGATTGTGCGATCGTGATTGTGCGATCGTGATTGTGCGATCGTGATTGTGCGATCGTGATTGTGCGATCGTGATTGTGCGATCGTGATTGTGCGATCGCGATTGTGCGATCGTGATTGTGCGATCGCGATTGTGCGATCGTGATTGTGCGATCGTGATTGTTTGATTGTGATTGTGTGATTGTGATTGTGTGATTGTGATTGTGTGATTGTGATTATGTGATTGTGATTGTGATTGTGTGATTGTGTGATCGTGATTGTGTGATCGTGATTGTGTGACCGTGATTGTGTGACCGTGATTATGTGATCGTGATTGTATGATCCTGATTGTGTGATTAGGATTCTGTGATCGTGATTGTGTAATCGTGATTGTGTGATCGTGATTGTGATCGTCGTTTTGTGATCGTGATTGTGTGATGGTGATTGTGTGATCGTGATTGTGTGATCGTGATTGTGTTATCGTGATTGTGTGATTGTGATTGTGTGATTGTGATTGTGTGGTTGTGATTGTGTGATTGTGGTTGTGTGATTGTAATTGTGTGATTGCGATTGTGTGATCGTGACTGTGTGGTCGTGATTGTGTGATCGTGATTGTGTGATCGTGATTGTGTGATCGTGATTGTGTGATCGTGATAGTGTGATCGTGATAGTGTGATCGTGATTATGTGATCGTGATTGTGTGATCCTGATTGTGTGATGAGGATTCTGTGATCGTGATTGTGTAATCGTGATTGTGTGATCGTGATTGTGATCGTGATTTTGTGATCGCGATTGTGTGATGGTGATTGTGTGATCGTGATTGTGTGATCGTGATTGTGTGATCGGGATTGTGTGATTGTGATTGTGTGATTGTGATTGTGTGGTTGTGATTGTGTGATTGTGGTTGTGTGATTGTGATTGTGTGATGGCGATTGTGTGATTGCGATTGTGTGATTGCGATTGTGTGATTGCGATTGTGTGATTGCGATTGTGTGATTGCGATTGTGTGATTGCGACTGTGTGGTCGTGATTGTGTGATCGTGATTGTGTGATCGTGATTGTGTTACCGTGATTGTGTGACCGTGATTATGTGATCGTGATTGTGTGATCCTGATTGTGTGATGAGGATTCTGTGATCGTGATTGTGTAATCGTGATTGTGTGATCGTGATTGTGATCGTGATTTTGTGATCGCGATTGTGTGATGGTGATTGTGTGATCGTGATTGTGTGATCGTGATTGTGTGATCGGGATTGTGTGATTGTGATTGTGTGATTGTGATTGTGTGGTTGTGATTGTGTGATTGTGGTTGTGTGATTGTGATTGTGTGATGGCGATTGTGTGATCGTGACTGTGTGGTCGTGATTGTGTGATCGTGATTGTGGGATTGTGACTGTGGGATTGTGTGGTTGGGGTTGTGTGATTGTGATTGTGTGAATGTGATTGTGTGATTGTGATTGTGGGATTGTGATTGCGATTGTGTGATTGTGACTGTGTGGTCGTGATTGTGTGATCGTGATTGTGGGATTGTGACTGTGTGATTGTGTGATCGTGATTGTGTGATCGTGATTGTGTGATCGTGATTGTGTGATCGTGATTGGGTGATCGTGATTGGGTGATCGTGATTGGGTGATCGTGATTGTGGGATTGTGACTGTGCGATTGTGTGATTGTGATTGTGTGACTGTGATTGTGTGATTGTGATTGTGGGATTGTGATTGTGTGATTGTGATTGTGTGATCGTGACTGTGATTGTATGATTGTGATTGTGATTGTGATTGTGATTGTGATTGTGATTGTGATTGTGATTGTGATTGTGATTGTGATTGTGATTGTGTGACTGTGTGATTGTGATTGTGTGACTGTGATTGTGTGATCGTGATAGTGTGATCGTGATAGTGTGATCGTGATTGTGTGATCGTGACTGTGTGGTCGTGATTGTGTGATCGTGATTGTGGGATTGTGACTGTGTGATTGTGTGGTTGTGGTTGTGTGATTGTGATTGTGTGACTGTGATTGTGCGATTGTGATTGTGGGATTGTGATTGCGATTGTGTGATTGTGACTGTGTGGTCGTGATTGTGTGATCGTGATTGTGGGATTGTGACTGTGTGATTGTGTGGTTGTGGTTGTGTGATTGTGATTGTGTGATCGTGATTGTGTGATTGTGATTGTGTGATCGTGATTGTGTGATCGTGATTGTGTCATCGTGATAGTGTGATCGTGATTGTGTGGTCGTGATTGTGTTGTCGTGATTGTGTGATCGTGATTGTGTGATCGTGATTGTGTGATTGTGATTGTGTGATCGTGATTGTGTGGTCGTGATTGTGTGATCGTGATTGTGGGATCGTGACTGTGTGATTGTGTGATTGTGATTGTGTGACTGTGATTGTGTGATTGTGATTGTGGGATTGAGATTGTGTGATTGTGATTGTGTGATCGTGACTGTGATTGTGTGATTGTGATTGTGTGACTGTGTGATTGTGATTGTGTGACTGTGATTGTGTGATCGTGATAGTGTGATTGTGATCGTGTGATTGTGATCGTGTGATTGTGATAGTGCGATTGTGATAGTGCGATTGTGATAGTGCGATTGTGATTGTGCGATTGTGATTGTGCGATTGTGACAGTGCGATTGTGACAGTGCGATTGTGACAGTGCGATTGGGACTGCGCGATTGTGATTGTGCGATTGTGATTGTGCGATTGTGATAGTGCGATTGTGATAGTGCGATTGTGATAGTGCGATTGTGATTGTGCGATTGTGATTGTGGGATTGAGATTGTGTGATTGTGATTGTGTGATCGTGACTGTGATTGTGTCATTGTGACTGTGGGATTGTGATTGCGATTGTGTGATCGTGATTGTGGGATTGTGACTGTGTGATTGTGTGGTTGTGAATGTGTGATCGTGATTGTGCGATCGTGATTGTGCGATCGTGATTGTGCGATCGTGATTGTGCGATCGTGATTGTGCGATCGTGATTGTGCGATCGTGATTGTGCGATCGTGATTGTGCGATCGTGATTGTGCGATCGTGATTGTGCGATCGTGATTGTGCGATCGTGATTGTGCGATCGTGATTGTGCGATCGTGATTGTGCGATCGTGATTGTGCGATCGTGATTGTGCGATCGTGATTGTGCGATCGTGATTGTGCGATCGTGATTGTGCGATCGTGATTGTGCGATCGTGATTGTGCGATCGCGATTGTGCGATCGTGATTGTGCGATCGTGATTGTTTGATTGTGATTGTGTGATTGTGATTGTGTGATTGTGATTGTGTGATTGTGATTATGTGATTGTGATTGTGATTGTGTGATTGTGTGATCGTGATTGTGTGATCGTGATTGTGTGACCGTGATTGTGTGACCGTGATTATGTGATCGTGATTGTATGATCCTGATTGTGTGATTAGGATTCTGTGATCGTGATTGTGTAATCGTGATTGTGTGATCGTGATTGTGATCGTCGTTTTGTGATCGTGATTGTGTGATGGTGATTGTGTGATCGTGATTGTGTGATCGTGATTGTGTGATCGTGATTGTGTGATTGTGATTGTGTGATTGTGATTGTGTGGTTGTGATTGTGTGATTGTGGTTGTGTGATTGTAATTGTGTGATTGCGATTGTGTGATCGTGACTGTGTGGTCGTGATTGTGTGATCGTGATTGTGGGATTGTGACTGTGGGATTGTGTGGTTGTGGTTGTGTGATTGTGATTCTGTGAATGTGATTGTGTGATTGTGATTGTGGGATTGTGATTGTGATCGTGATTTTGTGATCGTGATTGTGTGATGGTGATTGTGTGATTGCGATTGTGTGATTGCGATTGTGTGATTGCGATTGTGTGATTGCGATTGTGTGATTGCGATTGTGTGATTGCGATTGTGTGATTGCGATTGTGTGATTGCGATTGTGTGATTGCGATTGTGTGATTGCGATTGTGTGATTGCGATTGTGTGATTGCGATTGTGTGATTGCGAATGTGTGATTGCGATTGTGTGATTGCGATTGTGTGATTGCGATTGTGTGATTGTGATTATGTGATAGTGATTGTGGGATTGTGACTGTGTTATTGTGTGATTGTGATTGTGATTGT
The DNA here is from genome assembly GCF_050947335.1 of Megachile rotundata. Taxonomy (NCBI): domain Eukaryota; kingdom Metazoa; phylum Arthropoda; class Insecta; order Hymenoptera; family Megachilidae; genus Megachile; species Megachile rotundata. The sequence continues at coordinate 1,474,351 of NC_134997.1, read as the reverse complement.
GTGACTGTGAGATCGTGATTGTGTGATCGTGGTTGTGTGATCGTGATTGTGTGATCGTGATTGTGTGATCGTGATTGTGTGATAGTGATTGTGTGATTGTGTGATCGTGATTGGGTGATCGTGATTGTGTGATAGTGATTGTGTGATCGTGATTGTGTGATTGTGTGATTGTGATTGTGCGATCGTGATTGTGTGATGGTGATTGTGTGATCGTGATTGTGAGATTGTGACTGTGTGATTGTGTGATCGTAACTGTGTGATCGTGACTGTGGGATCGTGATTGTGGGTTTGTGACTGTGTGATTGTGTGATTGTGATTGTGTGATTGTGATCGTGTGATTGTGATCGTGTGATTGTGAGTGTGATTGTGATTGTGTGATTGTGATTGTGTGATTGTGTGATTGTGATTGTGTGATTGTGATTGTGTGATTGTGATTGTGTGATTGTGGTTGTGTGATTGTGGTTGTGTGATTGTGGTTGTGTGATTGTGATTGTGTGATTGTGATTGTGTGATTGTTATTGTGTGATTGTGATTGTGTGATTGTGATTGTGTGATCGTGATTGTGTGACTGTGTGATTGTGACTGTGTGATCGTGATTGTATGATCGTGATTGTGTGATTGTGATTGTGATTGTGATTGTGTGACTGTGTTATTGTGATTGTGTGATCGTGACTGTGTGATCGTGTTTGTGTGATCGTGATTGTGGGTTTGTGACTGTGTGATTGTGTGATTGTGATTGTGTGATCGTGATTGTGTGATTGTGATTGTGTGATTGTGATCGTGATTGTGATTGTGATTGTGATTGTGTGATTGTGACTGTGTGATTGTGATTGTGTGATTGTGATTGTGTGATTGTGATTGTGTGATTGTGATTGTGTGATCGTGATTGTGTGGTCGTGATTGTGTGATCGTGATTGTGTGATCGTGATTGTGTGATCGTGATTGTGTGATCGTGATTGTGTGATCGTGATTGTGTGATGGTGATTGTGTGATGGTGATTGTGTGATCGTGATTGTGTGATCGAGATTGTGTGATCGTGATTGTGTGATCGTGATTGTGTGATAGTGATGGTGTGATTGTGATTGTGTGATTGTGGTTGTGTGATTGTGGTTGTGTGATTGTGATTGTGTGATTGCGATTGTGTGATCGTGAGTGTGTGGTCGTGATTGTGTGATCGTGATTGTGGGATTGTGACTGTGTGATTGTGTGGTTGTGGTTGTGCGTTTGTGATTGTGTGACTGTGATTGTGTGATTGTGATTGTGGGACTGTGATTGCGATTGTGTGATTGTGACTGTGTGGTCGTGATTGTGTGATCGTGATTGTGGGATTGCGACAGTGTGATTGTGTGATTGTTTGATTGTGTTATTGCGATTGTGTGATTGCGATTGTGTGATTGCGATTGTGTGATTGCGGTTGTGTGATTGCGATTGTGTGATTGCGTTTGTGTGATTGCGATTGTGTGATTGCGATTGTGTGATTGCGATTGTGTGATTGCGATTGTGTGATGGCGACTGTGTGGTCGTGATTGTGTGATCGTGATTGTGTGATCGTGATTGTGTGACCGTGATTGTGTGACCGTGATTATGTGATCGTGATTGTGTGATCCTGATTGTGTGATTAGGATTCTGTGATCGTGATTGTGTAATCGTGACTGTGTGATTGTGATTGTGTGATTGTGATTGTGTGATGGTGATTGTGTGATTGTGATTGTGTGATCGTGATTGTGTGGTCGTGATTGTGTGATCGTGATTGTGTGATCGTGATTGTGTGATCGTGATTGTGTGATCGTGATTGTGTGATGGTGATTGTGTGATGGTGATTGTGTGATCGTGATTGTGTGATCGAGATTGTGTGATCGTGATTGTGTGATCGTGATTGTGTGATAGTGATGGTGTGATTGTGATTGTGTGATTGTGGTTGTGTGATTGTGGTTGTGTGATTGTGATTGTGTGATTGCGATTGTGTGATCGTGAGTGTGTGGTCGTGATTGTGTGATCGTGATTGTGGGATTGTGACTGTGTGATTGTGTGGTTGTGGTTGTGCGTTTGTGATTGTGTGACTGTGATTGTGTGATTGTGATTGTGGGACTGTGATTGCGATTGTGTGATTGTGACTGTGTGGTCGTGATTGTGTGATCGTGATTGTGGGATTGCGACAGTGTGATTGTGTGATTGTTTGATTGTGTTATTGCGATTGTGTGATTGCGATTGTGTGATTGCGATTGTGTGATTGCGGTTGTGTGATTGCGATTGTGTGATTGCGTTTGTGTGATTGCGATTGTGTGATTGCGATTGTGTGATTGCGATTGTGTGATTGCGATTGTGTGATTGCGACTGTGTGGTCGTGATTGTGTGATCGTGATTGTGTGATCGTGATTGTGTGACCGTGATTGTGTGACCGTGATTATGTGATCGTGATTGTGTGATCCTGATTGTGTGATTAGGATTCTGTGATCGTGATTGTGTAATCGTGATTGTGTGATCGTGATTGTGATCGTGATTGTGTGATCGTGATTGTGGGATTGTGACTGTGTGATTGTATGGTTGTGGTTGTGTGATTGTGATTGTGTGATCGTGATTGTGTGATTGTGATTGTGTGATCGTGATTGTGTGATCGTGATTGTGTGATCGTGATTGTGTGATCGTGATTGTGTCATCGTGATAGTGTGATCGTGATTGTGTGGTCGTGATTGTGTTGTCGTGATTGTGTGATCGTGATTGTGTGATCGTGATTGTGTGATTGTGATTGTGTGATCGTGATTGTGTGGTCGTGATTGTGTGATCGTGATTGTGGGATCGTGACTGTGTGATTGTGTGATTGTGATTGTGTGACTGTGATTGTGTGATTGTGATTGTGGGATTGAGATTGTGTGATTGTGATTGTGTGATCGTGACTGTGATTGTGTGATTGTGATTGTGTGACTGTGTGATTGTGATTGTGTGACTGTGATTGTGTGATCGTGATAGTGTGATCGTGATCGTGTGATCGCGATCGTGTGATTGCGATCGTGTGATTGCGATCGTGTGATTGCGATCGTGTGATTGCGTTTGTGTGATTGCGATTTTGTGATTGCGATTGTATGATTGCGATTGTGGGATTGCGATTGTGTGATTTTGATTGTGTGATTGTGATTGTGTGATCGTGATTGTGTCATCGTGATTGTGTGGTCGTGATTGTGTGATCGTGATTGTGGGATCGTGACTGTGTGATTGTGTGATTGTGATTGTGTGACTGTGATTGTGTGATTGTGATTGTGGGATTGAGATTGTGTGATTGTGATTGTGTGATCGTGACTGTGATTGTGTGATTGTGATTGTGTGACTGTGTGATTGTGATTGTGTGACTGTGATTGTGTGATCGTGATAGTGCGATTGTGATAGTGCGATTGTGATAGTGCGATTGTGATAGTGCGATTGTGATTGTGCGATTGTGATTGTGCGATTGTGACAGTGCGATTGTGACAGTGCGATTGTGACAGTGCGATTGGGACTGCGCGATTGTGATTGTGCGATTGTGATTGTGCGATTGTGATAGTGCGATTGTGATAGTGCGATTGTGATAGTGCGATTGTGATTGTGCGATTGTGATTGTGGGATTGAGATTGTGTGATTGTGATTGTGTGATCGTGACTGTGATTGTGTCATTGTGATTGTGGGATTGTGATTGCGATTGTGTGATCGTGATTGTGGGATTGTGACTGTGTGATTGTGTGGTTGTGATTGTGTGATCGTGATTGTGCGATCGTGATTGTGCGATCGTGATTGTGCGATCGTGATTGTGCGATCGTGATTGTGCGATCGTGATTGTGCGATCGTGATTGTGCGATCGTGATTGTGCGATCGTGATTGTGCGATCGTGATTGTGCGATCGTGATTGTGCGATCGTGATTGTGCGATCGTGATTGTGCGATCGTGATTGTGCGATCATGATTGTGCGATCGTGATTGTTTGATTGTGATTGTGTGATTGTGATTGTGATTGTGTGATTGTGATTATGTGATTGTGATTGTGATTGTGTGATTGTGTGATCGTGATTGTGTGATCGTGATTGTGTGACCGTGATTATGTGATCGTGATTGTGTGATCCTGATTGTGTGATTAGGATTCTGTGATCGTGATTGTGTAATCGTGATTGTGTGATCGTGATTGTGATCGTCGTTTTGTGATCGTGATTGTGTGATGGTGATTGTGTGATCGTGATTGTGTGATCGTGATTGTGTGATCGTGATTGTGTGATTGTGATTGTGTGATTGTGATTGTGTGGTTGTGATTGTGTGATTGTGATTGTGTGATTGTGGTTGTGTGATTGTAATTGTGTGATTGCGATTGTGTGATCGTGACTGTGTGGTCGTGATTGTGTGATCGTGATTGTGGGATTGTGACTGTGGGATTGTGTGGTTGGGGTTGTGTGATTGTGATTGTGTGAATGTGATTGTGTGATTGTGATTGTGGGATTGTGATTGCGATTGTGTGATTGTGACTGTGTGGTCGTGATTGTGTGATCGTGATTGTGGGATTGTGACTGTGTGATTGTGTGGTTGTGGTTGTGTGATTGTGATTGTGTGATCGTGATTGTGTGATCGTGATTGTGTGATTGTGATTGTGTGATCGTGATTTTGTGATCATGATTGCGTGATCGTGATTGTGTGATCGTGATAGTGTCATCGTGATTGTGTGATCGTGATTGTGTGGTCGTGATTGTGTGGTCGTGATTGTGTGATTGTGGTTGTATGATTGTGATTGTGTGATTGCGATTGTGTGATCGTGACTGTGTTGTCGTGATTGTGTGATCGCGAATGTGTGATCGCGATTGTGTGATCGCGATTGTGTGATCGCGATTGTGTGATCGCGATTGTGTGATCGCGATTGTGGGATTGTGTCTGTGTGATTGTGTGATCGTGATTGTGTGATCGTGATTGCGTGACCGTGATTGTGTGACCGTGATTATCTGATCGTGATTGTGTGATCCTGATTGTGTGATTAGGATTCTGTGATCGTGATTGTGTAATCGTGATTGTGTGATCGTGATTGTGATCGTGATTTTGTGATCGTGATTGTGTGATGGTGATTGTGTGATCGTGATTGTGTGATCGTGATTGTGTGATCGTGATTGTGTGATTGTGATTGTGTGATTGTGAATGTGTGGTTGTGATTGTGTGATTGTGGTTGTGTGATTGTGATTGTGTGATGGCGATTGTGTGATCGTGACTGTGTGGTCGTGATTGTGTGATCGTGATTGTGGGATTGTGACTGTGGGATTGTGTGGTTGGGGTTGTGTGATTGTGATTGTGTGAATGTGATTGTGTGATTGTGATTGTGGGATTGTGATTGCGATTGTGTGATTGTGACTGTGTGGTCGTGATTGTGTGATCGTGATTGTGGGATTGTGACTGTGTGATTGTGTGATCGTGATTGTGTGATCGTGATTGTGTGATCGTGATTGTGTGATCGTGATTGTGTGATCGTGATTGTGTGATCGTGATTGGGTGATAGTGATTGGGTGATCGTGATTGGGTGATCGTGATTGTGGGATTGTGACTGTGCGATTGTGTGATTGTGATTGTGTGACTGTGATTGTGTGATTGTGATTGTGGGATTGTGATTGTGTGATTGTGATTGTGTGATCGTGACTGTGATTGTATGATTGTGATTGTGATTGTGATTGTGATTGTGATTGTGATTGTGATTGTGATTGTGATTGTGATTGTGATTGTGATTGTGATTGTGATTGTGATTGTGATTGTGATTGTGTGACTGTGTGATTGTGATTGTGTGACTGTGATTGTGTGATCGTGATAGTGTGATCGTGATAGTGTGATCGTGATTGTGTGATCGTGACTGTGTGGTCGTGATTGTGTGATCGTGATTGTGGGATTGTGACTGTGTGATTGTGTGGTTGTGGTTGTGTGATTGTGATTGTGTGACTGTGATTGTGCGATTGTGATTGTGGGATTGTGATTGCGATTGTGTGATTGTGACTGTGTGGTCGTGATTGTGTGATCGTGATTGTGGGATTGTGACTGTGTGATTGTGTGGTTGTGGTTGTGTGATTGTGATTGTGTGATCGTGATTGTGTGATTGTGATTGTGTGATCGTGATTGTGTGATCGTGATTGTGTGATCGTGATTGTGTGATCGTGATTGTGTCATCGTGATAGTGTGATCGTGATTGTGTGGTCGTGATTGTGTTGTCGTGATTGTGTGATCGTGATTGTGTGATCGTGATTGTGTGATTGTGATTGTGTGATCGTGATTGTGTGGTCGTGATTGTGTGATCGTGATTGTGGGATCGTGACTGTGTGATTGTGTGATTGTGATTGTGTGACTGTGATTGTGTGATTGTGATTGTGGGATTGAGATTGTGTGATTGTGATTGTGTGATCGTGACTGTGATTGTGTGATTGTGATTGTGTGACTGTGTGATTGTGATTGTGTGACTGTGATTGTGTGATCGTGATAGTGTGATCGTGATCGTGTGATCGCGATCGTGTGATTGCGATCGTGTGATTGCGATCGTGTGATTGCGATCGTGTGATTGCGATCGTGTGATTGCGTTTGTGTGATTGCGATTGTGTGATTGCGATTGTATGATTGCGATTGTGGGATTGCGATTGTGTGATTGTGATTGTGTGATTGTGATTGTGTGATCGTGATTGTGTCATCGTGATTGTGTGGTCGTGATTGTGTGATCGTGATTGTGGGATCGTGACTGTGTGATTGTGTGATTGTGATTGTGTGACTGTGATTGTGTGATTGTGATTGTGGGATTGAGATTGTGTAATTGTGATTGTGTGATCGTGACTGTGATTGTGTGATTGTGATTGTGTGACTGTGTGATTGTGATTGTGTGACTGTGATTGTGTGATCGTGATAGTGTGATTGTGATCGTGTGATTGTGATCGTGTGATTGTGATAGTGCGATTGTGATAGTGCGATTGTGATAGTGCGATTGTGATTGTGCGATTGTGATTGTGCGATTGTGATTGTGCGATTGTGACAGTGCGATTGTGACAGTGCGATTGTGACAGTGCGATTGGGACTGCGCGATTGTGATTGTGCGATTGTGATTGTGCGATTGTGATAGTGCGATTGTGATAGTGCGATTGTGATAGTGCGATTGTGATAGTGCGATTGTGATTGTGCGATTGTGATTGTGGGATTGAGATTGTGTGATTGGGATTGTGTGATCGTGACTGTGATTGTGTCATTGTGATTGTGGGATTGTGATTGCGATTGTGTGATCGTGATTGTGGGATTGTGACTGTGTGATTGTGTGGTTGTGATTGTGTGATCGTGATTGTGCGATCGTGATTGTGCGATCGTGATTGTTTGATTGTGTTTGTGTGATTGTGATTGTGTGATTGTGATTATGTGATTGTGATTGTGATTGTGTGATTGTGTGATTGTGTGATCGTGATTGTGTGATCGTGATTGTGTGACCGTGATTGTGTGACCGTGATTATGTGATCGTGATTGTGTGATCCTGATTGTGTGATTAGGATTCTGTGATCGTGATTGTGTAATCGTGATTGTGTGATCGTGATTGTGATCGTCGTGTTGTGATCGTGATTGTGTGATGGTGATTGTGTGATCGTGATTGTGTGATCGTGATTGTGTGATCGTGATTGTGTGATTGTGATTGTGTGATTGTGATTGTGTGGTTGTGATTGTGTGATTGTGGTTGTGTGATTGTAATTGTGTGATTGCGATTGTGTGATCGTGACTGTGTGGTCGTGATTGTGTGATCGTGATTGTGGGATTGTGACTGTGGGATTGTGTGGTTGTGGTTGTGTGATTGTGATTCTGTGAATGTGACTGTGTGATTGTGATTGTGGGATTGTGATTGTGATCGTGATGTTGTGATCGTGATTGTGTGATGGTGATTGTGTGATCGTGATTGTGTGATTGTGATTGTGTTGTTGTGGTTGTGTGATTGTGGTTGTGTGATTGTGATTGTGTGATTGCGATTGTGTGATCGTGACTGTGTGGTCGTGATTGTGTGATCGTGATTGTGGGATTGTGACTGTGGGATTGTGTGGTTGTGGTTGTGTGATTGTGATTGTGTGATCGTGATTGTGTGATCGTGATTGTGTGATCGTGACTGTGTGGTCGTGATTGTGTGATCGTGATAGTGTGACTGTGTGATTGTGATTGTGCGACCGTGATTGTGTGATCGTGATTGCGTGATCGTGACTGTGTGACCGGGATTGTGTGATCGTGATTGAGTAATTGTGACTGTGTGATTGTGTGATTGTGATTGTGATTGTGATTGTGATTGTGTGACTGTGTGATTGTGATTGTGTGATCGTGATTGTGTGAATGTGTTATTGTGATTGTGTGATTGTGATTGTGTTATTGCGATTGTGTGATTGCGATTGTGTGATTGCGATTGTGTGATTGCGATTGTGTGATTGCGATTGTGTGATTGCGATTGCGTGATTGCGATTGTGTGATTGCGATTGTGTGATTGCGATTGTGTGATTGCGATTGTGTGATTGCGATTGTGTGATTGCGATTGTGTGATTGCGATTGTGTGATTGCGATTGTGTGATTGCGATTGTGTGATTGTGATTGTGTGATAGTGATTGTGGGATTGTGACTGTGTTATTGTGTGATTGTGATTGTGATTGTGTGACTGTGAGATCGTGATTGTGTGATCGTGATTGTGTGATCGTGATTGTGTGATCGTGATTGTGTGATCGTGATTGTGTGATAGTGATTGTGTGATTGTGTGATCGTGATTGTGTGATCGTGATTGTGTGATAGTGATTGTGTGATCGTGATTGTGTGACCGTGATTGTGTGACCGTGATTATGTGATCGTGATTGTGTGATCCTGATTGTGTGATTAGGATTCTGTGATCGTGATTGTGTAATCGTGATTGTGTGATCGTGATTGTGATCGTGATTTTGTGATCGTGATTGTGTGATGGTGATTGTGTGATCGTGATTGTGTGATCGTGATTGTGTGATCGTGATTGTGTGATTGTGATTGTGTGATTGTGATTGTGTGGTTGTGATTGTGTGATTGTGGTTGTGTGATTGTGATTGTGTGATGGCGATTGTGTGATCGTGACTGTGTGGTCGTGATTGTGTGATCGTGGTTGTGGGATTGTGACTGTGGGATTGTGTGGTTGGGGTTGTGTGATTGTGATTGTGTGAATGGGATTGTGTGATTGTGATTGTGGGATTGTGACTGTGGGATTGTGTGGTTGGGGTTGTGTGATTGTGATTGTGTGAATGTGATTGTGTGATTGTGATTGTGGGATTGTGATTGCGATTGTGTGATTGTGACTGTGTGGTCGTGATTGTGTGATCGTGAATGTGGGATTGTGACTGTGTGATTGTGTGATCGTGATTGTGTGATCGTGATTGTGTGATCGTGATTGTGTGATCGTGATTGTGTGATCGTGATTGGGTGATCGTGATTGGGTGATCGTGATTGGGTGATCGTGATTGTGGGATTGTGACTGTGCGATTGTGTGATTGCGATTGTGTGACTGTGATTGTGTGATTGTGATTGTGGGATTGTGATTGTGTGATTGTGATTGTGTGATCGTGACTGTGATTGTATGATTGTGATTGTGATTGTGATTGTGATTGTGATTGTGATTGTGATAGTGATTGTGATTGTGATTGTGTGACTGTGTGATTGTGATTGTGTGACTGTGTGATTGTGATTGTGTGACTGTGATTGTGTGATCGTGATAGTGTGATCGTGATAGTGTGATCGTGATTGTGTGATCGTGACTGTGTGGTCGTGATTGTGTGATCGTGATTGTGGGATTGTGACTGTGTGATTGTGTGGTTGTGGTTGTGTGATTGTGATTGTGTGACTATGATTGTGCGATTGTGATTGTGGGATTGTGATTGCGATTGTGTGATTGTGACTGTGTGGTCGTGATTGTGTGATCGTGATTGTGGGATTGTGACTGTGTGATTGTGTGGTTGTGGTTGTGTGATTGTGATTGTGTGATCGTGATTGTGTGATTGTGATTGTGTGATCGTGATTGTGTGATCGTGATTGTGTCATCGTGATAGTGTGATCGTGATTGTGTGGTCGTGATTGTGTTGTCGTGATTGTGTGATCGTGATTGTGTGATCGTGATTGTGTGATTGTGATTGTGTGATCGTGATTGTGTGGTCGTGATTGTGTGATCGTGATTGTGGGATCGTGACTGTGTGATTGTGTGATTGTGATTGTGTGACTGTGATTGTGTGATTGTGATTGTGGGATTGAGATTGTGTGATTGTGATTGTGTGATCGTGACTGTGATTGTGTGATTGTGATTGTGTGACTGTGTGATTGTGATTGTGTGACTGTGATTGTGTGATCGTGATAGTGTGATCGTGATCGTGTGATCGCGATCGTGTGATCGCGATCGTGTGATTGCGATCGTGTGATTGCGATCGTGTGATTGCGTTTGTGTGATTGCGATTGTGTGATTGCGATTGTATGATTGCGATTGTGGGATTGCGATTGTGTGATTGTGATTGTGTGATTGTGATTGTGTGATCGTGATTGTGTCATCGTGATTGTGTGGTCGTGATTGTGTGATCGTGATTGTGGGATCGTGACTGTGTGATTGTGTGATTGTGATTGTGTGACTGTGATTGTGTGATTGTGATTGTGGGATTGAGATTGTGTGATTGTGATTGTGTGATCGTGACTGTGATTGTGTGATTGTGATTGTGATAGTGCGATTGTGATAGTGCGATTGTGATTGTGCGATTGTGATTGTGCGATTGTGACAGTGCGATTGTGACAGTGCGATTGTGACAGTGCGATTGGGACTGCGCGATTGTGATTGTGCGATTGTGATTGTGCGATTGTGATAGTGGGATTGTGATAGTGCGATTGTGATAGTGCGATTGTGATTGTGCGATTGTGATTGTGGGATTGAGATTGTGTGATTGTGATTGTGTGATCGTGACTGTGATTGTGTCATTGTGATTGTGGGATTGTGATTGCGATTGTGTGATCGTGATTGTGGGATTGTGACTGTGTGATTGTGTGGTTGTGATTGTGGGATCGTGATTGTGCGATCGTGATTGTGCGATCGTGATTGTGCGATCGTGATTGTGCGATCGTGATTGTGCGATCGTGATTGTGCGATCGTGATTGTGCGATCGTGATTGTGCATCGTGATTGTGCGATCGTGATTGTGCGATCGTGATTGTGCGATCGTGATTGTGCGATCGTGATTGTGCGATCGTGATTGTGCGATCGTGATTGTGCGATCGTGATTGTGCGATCGTGATTGTGCGATCGTGATTGTGCGATCGTGATTGTGCGATCGTGATTGTGCGATCGTGATTGTGCGATCGTGATTGTGCGATCGTGATTGTGCGATCGTGATTGTGCGATCGTGATTGTGCGATCGTGATTGTGCGATCGTGATTGTGCGATCGTGATTGTGCGATCGTGATTGTGCGATCGTGATTGTGCGATCGTGATTGTGCGATCGTGATTGTTTGATCGTGATTGTGTGATCGTGATTGTGTGATCGTGATTGTGTGATTGTGATTGTGTGATTGTGATTATGTGATTGTGATTGTGATTGTGTGATTGTGTGATCGTGATTGTGTGATCGTGATTGTGTGACCGTGATTGTGTGACCGTGATTATGTGATCGTGATTGTGTGATCCTGATAGTGTGATTAGGATTCTGTGATCGTGATTGTGTGATCGTGATTGTGTGATCGTGATTGTGTGATCATGATTGTGTGATCGTGATTGTGTGATCGTGATAGTGTCATCGTGATTGTGTGATCGTGATTGTGTGGTCGTGATTGTGTGGTCGTGATTGTGTGATTGTGGTTGTATGATTGTGATTGTGTGATTGCGATTGTGTGATCGTGACTGTGTTGTCGTGATTGTGTGATCGCGAATGTGTGATCGCGATTGTGTGATCGCGATTGTGTGATCGCGATTGTGTGATCGCGATTGTGTGATCGCGATTGTGGGATTGTGACTGTGTGATTGTGTGATCGTGATTGTGTGATCGCGATAGTGTGATCGTGATTGTGTGATCGTGATTGTGTGATCGTGATTGTGTGATTGTGATTGTGTGATTGTGATTGCGATTGTGTGATTGTGACTGTGTGGTCGTGATTGTGTGATCGGGATTGTGGGATTGCGTGATCGTGATTGTGTGATCGTGATTGTGTGATCGTGATTGTGTGATCGTGATTGTGTGATCGTGATTGTGTGATCGTGATTGTGTGATCGTGATTGTGTGATCGTGATTGTGTGATCGTGATTGTGTGATCGTGATTGTGTGATCGTGATTGTGTGATCGCGATTGTGTGATCGTGATTGGGTGATCGTGATTGGGTGATCGTGATTGGGTGATCGTGATTGGGTGATCGTGATTGGGTGATCGTGATTGTGGGATTGTGACTGTGCGATTGTGTGATTGCGATTGTGTGACTGTGATTGTGTGATTGTGATTGTGGGATTGTGATTGTGTGATTGTGATTGTGTGATCGTGACTGTGATTGTATGATTGTGATTGTGATTGTGATTGTGATTGTGATTGTGATTGTGATTGTGATTGTGATTGTGATTGTGATTGTGTGACTGTGTGATTGTGATTGTGTGACTGTGATTGTGTGATCGTGATAGTGTGATCGTGATAGTGTGATCGTGATTGTGTGATCGTGACTGTGTGGTCGTGATTGTGTGATCGTGATTGTGGGATTGTGACTGTGTGATTGTGTGGTTGTGGTTGTGTGATTGTGATTGTGCGTCTATGATTGTGCGATTGTGATTGTGGGATTGTGATTGCGATTGTGTGATTGTGACTGTGTGGTCGTGATTGTGTGATCGTGATTGTGGGATTGTGACTGTGTGATTGTGTGGTTGTGGTTGTGTGATTGTGATTGTGTGATCGTGATTGTGTGATTGTGATTGTGTGATCGTGATTGTGTGATCGTGATTGTGTGATCGTGATTGTGTGATCGTCATTGTGTCATCGTGATAGTGTGATCGTGATTGTGTGGTCGTGATTGTGTTGTCGTGATTGTGTGATCGTGATTGTGTGATCGTGATTGTGTGGTCGTGATTGTGTGATCGTGATTGTGGGATCGTGACTGTGTGATTGTGTGATTGTGATTGTGTGACTGTGATTGTGTGATTGTGATTGTGGGATTGAGATTGTGTGATTGTGATTGTGTGATCGTGACTGTGATTGTGTGATTGTGATTGTGTGACTGTGTGATTGTGATTTTGTGACTGTGATTGTGTGATCGTGATAGTGTGATCGTGATCGTGTGATCGCGATCGTGTGATTGCGATCGTGTGATTGCGATCGTGTGATTGCGTTTGTGTGATTGCGATTGTGTGATTGCGATTGTATGATAGCGATTGTGGGATTGCGATTGTGTGATTGTGATTGTGTGATTGTGATTGTGTGATCGTGATTGTGTCATCGTGATTGTGTGGTCGTGATTGTGTGATCGTGATTGTGGGATCGTGACTGTGTGATTGTGTGATTGTGATTGTGTGACTGTGATCGTGTGATTGTGATTGTGGGATTGAGATTGTGTGACTGTGATTGTGTGATCGTGACTGTGATTGTGTCATTGTGATTGTGGGATTGTGATTGCGATTGTGTGATCGTGATTGTGGGATTGTGACTGTGTGATTGTGTGGTCGTGATTGTGTGATCGTGATTGTGCGATCGTGATTGTGCGATCGTGATTGTGCGATCGTGATTGTGCGATCGTGATTGTGCGATCGTGATTGTGCGATCGTGATTGTGCGATAGTGATTGTGCGATCGTGATTGTGCGATCGTGATTGTGCGATCGTGATTGTGCGATCGTGAATGTGCGATCGTGATTGTGCGATCGTGATTGTGCGATCGTGATTGTGCGATCGTGATTGTGCGATCGTGATTGTGCGATCGTGATTGTGCGATCGTGATTGTGCGATCGTGATTGTTTGATTGTGATTGTGTGATTGTGATTGTGATTGTGTGATTGTGATTATGTGATTGTGATTGTGATTGTGTGATTGTGTGATCGTGATTGTGTGACCGTGATTGTGTGACCGTGATTATGTGATCGTGATTGTGTGATCCTGATTGTGTGATCGTGATTGTGTGATCATGATTGTGTGATCGTGATTGTGTGATCGTGATAGTGTCATCGTGATTGTGTGATCGTGATTGTGTGGTCGTGATTGTGTGGTCGTGATTGTGTGATTGTGGTTGTATGATTGTGATTGTGTGATTGCGATTGTGTGATCGTGACTGTGTTGTCGTGATTGTGTGATCGCGAATGTGTGATCGCGATTGTGTGATCGCGATTGTGTGATCGCGATTGTGTGATCGCGATTGTGTGATCGCGATTGTGGGATTGTGACTGTGTGATTGTGTGATCGTGATTGTGTGATCGCGATAGTGTGATCGTGATTGTGTGATCGTGATTGTGTGATCGTGATTGTGTGATTGCGATTGTGTGATTGCGATTGTGTGATTGCGATTGTGTGATTGCGATTGTGTGATTGCGATTGTGTGATTGCGATTGTGTGATTGCGTTTGTGTGATTGCGATTGTGTGATTGCGATTGTGTGATTGCGATTGTGTGATTGCGATTGTTTGATTGTGTGATTGTGATTGTGTGATTGTGATTGTGTGATTGTGATTGCGATTGTGTGATTGTGACTGTGTGGTCGTGGTTGTGTGATCGGGATTGTGGGATTGCGTGATCGTGATTGTGTGATCGTGATTGTGTGATCGTGATTGTGTGATCGTGATTGTGTGATCGTGATTGTGTGATCGTGATTGTGTGATCGTGATTGTGTGATCGTGATTGTGTGATCGTGATTGTGTGATCGCGATTGTGTGATCGTGATTGGGTGATCGTGATTGGGTGATCGTGATTGGGTGATCGTGATTGGGTGATCGTGATTGGGTGATCGTGATTGTGGGATTGTGACTGTGCGATTGTGTGATTGCGATTGTGTGACTGTGATTGTGTGATTGTGATTGTGGGATTGTGATTGTGTGATTGTGATTGTGTGATCGTGACTGTGATTGTATGATTGTGATTGTGATTGTGATTGTGATTGTGATTGTGATTGTGATTGTGATTGTGATTGTGATTGTGATTGTGTGACTGTGTGATTGTGATTGTGTGACTGTGATTGTGTGATCGTGATAGTGTGATCGTGATAGTGTGATCGTGATTGTGTGATCGTGACTGTGTGGTCGTGATTGTGTGATCGTGATTGTGGGATTGTGACTGTGTGATTGTGTGGTTGTGGTTGTGTGATTGTGATTGTGCGTCTATGATTGTGCGATTGTGATTGTGGGATTGTGATTGCGATTGTGTGATTGTGACTGTGTGATCGTGATTGTGTGATCGTGATTGTGGGATTGTGACTGTGTGATTGTGTGGTTGTGGTTGTGTGATTGTGATTGTGTGATCGTGATTGTGTGATTGTGATTGTGTGATCGTGATTGTGTGATCGTGATTGTGTGATCGTGATTGTGTGATCGTCATTGTGTCATCGTGATAGTGTGATCGTGATTGTGTGGTCGTGATTGTGTTGTCGTGATTGTGTGATCGTGATTGTGTGATCGTGATTGTGTGGTCGTGATTGTGTGATCGTGATTGTGGGATCGTGACTGTGTGATTGTGTGATTGTGATTGTGTGACTGTGATTGTGTGATTGTGATTGTGGGATTGAGATTGTGTGATTGTGATTGTGTGATCGTGACTGTGATTGTGTGATTGTGATTGTGTGACTGTGTGATTGTGATTGTGTGACTGTGATTGTGTGATCGTGATAGTGTGATCGTGATCGTGTGATCGCGATCGTGTGATTGCGATCGTGTGATTGCGATCGTGTGATTGCGTTTGTGTGATTGCGATTGTGTGATTGCGATTGTATGATAGCGATTGTGGGATTGCGATTGTGTGATTGTGATTGTGTGATTGTGATTGTGTGATCGTGATTGTGTCATCGTGATTGTGTGGTCGTGATTGTGTGATCGTGATTGTGGGATCGTGACTGTGTGATTGTGTGATTGTGATTGTGTGACTGTGATCGTGTGATTGTGATTGTGGGATTGAGATTGTGTGACTGTGATTGTGTGATCGTGACTGTGATTGTGTCATTGTGATTGTGGGATTGTGATTGCGATTGTGTGATCGTGATTGTGGGATTGTGACTGTGTGATTGTGTGGTCGTGATTGTGTGATCGTGATTGTGCGATCGTGATTGTGCGATCGTGATTGTGCGATCGTGATTGTGCGATCGTGATTGTGCGATCGTGATTGTGCGATCGTGATTGTGCGATAGTGATTGTGCGATCGTGATTGTGCGATCGTGATTGTGCGATCGTGATTGTGCGATCGTGAATGTGCGATCGTGATTGTGCGATCGTGATTGTGCGATCGTGATTGTGCGATCGTGATTGTGCGATCGTGATTGTGCGATCGTGATTGTGCGATCGTGATTGTGCGATCGTGATTGTGCGATCGTGATTGTTTGATTGTGATTGTGTGATTGTGATTGTGATTGTGTGATTGTGATTATGTGATTGTGATTGTGATTGTGTGATTGTGTGATCGTGATTGTGTGACCGTGATTGTGTGACCGTGATTATGTGATCGTGATTGTGTGATCCTGATTGTGTGATTAGGATTCTGTGATCGTGATTGTGTAATCGTGATTGTGTGATCGTGATTGTGATCGTGATTTTGTGATCGTGATTGTGTGATGGTGATTGTGTGATCGTGATTGTGTGATCGTGATTGTGTGATCGTGATTGTGTGATTGTGATTGTGTGATTGTGATTGTGTGGTTGTGATTGTGTGATTGTGGTTGTGTGATTGTGATTGTGTGATGGCGATTGTGTGATCGTGACTGTGTGGTCGTCATTGTGTGATCGTGATTGTGGGATTGTGACTGTGGGATTGTGTGGTTGGGGTTGTGTGATTGTGATTGTGTGAATGTGATTGTGTTATTGTGATTGTGGGATTGTGATTGCGATTGTGTGATTGTGACTGTGTGGTCGTGATTGTGTGATCGTGATTGTGGGATTGTGACTGTGTGATTGTGTGATCGTGATTGTGTGATCGTGATTGTGTGATCGTGATTGTGTGATCGTGATTGTGTGATCGTGATTGGGTGATCGTGATTGGGTGATCGTGATTGGGTGATCGTGATTGTGGGATTGTGACTGTGCGATTGTGTGATTGCGATTGTGTGACTGTGATTGTGTGATTGTGATTGTGGGATTGTGATTGTGTGATTGTGATTGTGTGATCGTGACTGTGATTGTATGATTGTGATTGTGATTGTGATTGTGATTGTGATTGTGATTGTGATTGTGATTGTGATTGTGATTGTGTGACTGTGTGATTGTGATTGTGTGACTGTGATTGTGTGATCGTGATAGTGTGATCGTGATAGTGTGATCGTGATAGTGTGATCGTGATTGTGTGATCGTGACTGTGTGGTCGTGATTGTGTGATCGTGATTGTGGGATTGTGACTGTGTGATTGTGTGGTTGTGGTTGTGTGATTGTGATTGTGTGACTATGATTGTGCGATTGTGATTGTGGGATTGTGATTGCGATTGTGTGATTGTGACTGTGTGGTCGTGATTGTGTGATCGTTATTGTGGGATTGTGACTGTGTGATTGTGTGGTTGTGGTTGTGTGATTGTGATTGTGTGATCGTGATTGTGTGATTGTGATTGTGTTATCGTGATTGTGTGATCGTGATTGTGTGATCGTGATTGTGTCATCGTGATAGTGTGATCGTGATTGTGTGGTCGTGATTGTGTTGTCGTGATTGTGTGATCGTGATTGTGTGATCGTGATTGTGTGATTGTGATTGTGTGATCGTGATTGTGTGGTCGTGATTGTGTGATCGTGATTGTGGGATCGTGACTGTGTGATTGTGTGATTGTGATTGTGTGACTGTGATTGTGTGATTGTGATTGTGGGATTGAGATTGTGTGATTGTGATTGTGTGATCGTGACTGTGATTGTGTGATTGTGATTGTGTGACTGTGTGATTGTGATTGTGTGACTGTGATTGTGTGATCGTGATAGTGTGATCGTGATCGTGTGATCGCGATCGTGTGATCGCGATCGTGTGATTGCGATCGTGTGATTGCGTTTGTGTGATTGCGATTGTGTGATTGCGATTGTATGATTGCGATTGTGGGATTGCGATTGTGTGATTGTGATTGTGTGATTGTGATTGTGTGATGGCGATTGTGTGATCGTGACTGTGTGGTCGTCATTGTGTGATCGTGATTGTGGGATTGTGACTGTGGGATTGTGTGGTTGGGGTTGTGTGATTGTGATTGTGTGAATGTGATTGTGTTATTGTGATTGTGGGATTGTGATTGCGATTGTGTGATTGTGACTGTGTGGTCGTGATTGTGTGATCGTGATTGTGGGATTGTGACTGTGTGATTGTGTGATCGTGATTGTGTGATCGTGATTGTGTGATCGTGATTGTGTGATCGTGATTGTGTGATCGTGATTGGGTGATCGTGATTGGGTGATCGTGATTGGGTGATCGTGATTGTGGGATTGTGACTGTGCGATTGTGTGATTGCGATTGTGTGACTGTGATTGTGAGATTGTGATTGTGGGATTGTGATTGTGTGATTGTGATTGTGTGATCGTGACTGTGATTGTATGATTGTGATTGTGATTGTGATTGTGATTGTGATTGTGATTGTGATTGTGATTGTGATTGTGATTGTGATTGTGATTGTGATTGTGATTGTGTGATTGTGATTGCGATTGTGTGATTGTGACTGTGTGGTCGTGATTGTGTGATCGGGATTGTGGGATTGCGTGATCGTGATTGTGTGATCGTGATTGTGTGATCGTGATTGTGTGATCGTGATTGTGTGATCGTGATTGTGTGATCGTGATTGTGTGATCGTGATTGTGTGATCGTGATTGGGTGATCGTGATTGGGTGATCGTGATTGGGTGATCGTGATTGGGTGATCGTGATTGGGTGATCGTGATTGTGGGATTGTGACTGTGCGATTGTGTGATTGCGATTGTGTGACTGTGATTGTGTGATTGTGATTGTGGGATTGTGATTGTGTGATTGTGATGGTGTGATCGTGACTGTGATTGTATGATTGTGATTGTGATTGTGATTGTGATTGTGATTGTGATTGTGATTGTGATTGTGATTGTGATTGTGATTGTGATTGTGTGACTGTGTGATTGTGATTGTGTGACTGTGATTGTGTGATCGTGATAGTGTGATCGTGATAGTGTGATCGTGATTGTGTGATCGTGACTGTGTGGTCGTGATTGTGTGATCGTGATTGTGGGATTGTGACTGTGTGATTGTGTGGTTGTGGTTGTGTGATTGTGATTGTGTGACTATGATTGTGCGATTGTGATTGTGGGATTGTGATTGCGATTGTGTGATTGTGACTGTGTGGTCGTGATTGTGTGATCGTTATTGTGGGATTGTGACTGTGTGATTGTGTGGTTGTGGTTGTGTGATTGTGATTGTGTGATCGTGATTGTGTGATTGTGATTGTGTGATCGTTATTGTGTGATCGTGATTGTGTGATCGTGATTGTGTCATCGTGATAGTGTGATCGTGATTGTGTGGTCGTGATTGTGTTGTCGTGATTGTGTGATCGTGATTGTGTGATCGTGATTGTGTGATTGTGATTGTGTGATCGTGATTGTGTGGTCGTGATTGTGTGATCGTGATTGTGGGATCGTGACTGTGTGATTGTGTGATTGTGATTGTGTGACTGTGATTGTGTGATTGTGATTGTGGGATTGAGATTGTGTGATTGTGATTGTGTGATCGTGACTGTGATTGTGTGATTGTGATTGTGTGACTGTGTGATTGTGATTGTGTGACTGTGATTGTGTGATCGTGATAGTGTGATCGTGATCGTGTGATCGCGATCGTGTGATCGCGATCGTGTGATTGCGATCGTGTGATTGCGTTTGTGTGATTGCGATTGTGTGATTGCGATTGTATGATTGCGATTGTGGGATTGCGATTATGTGATTGTGATTGTGTGATTGTGATTGTGTGATCGTGATTGTGTCATCGTGATTGTGTGGTCGTGATTGTGTGATCGTGATTGTGGGATTGTGACTGTGTGATTGTGTGATTGTGATTGTGTGACTGTGATTGTGTGATTGTGATTGTGTGATTGTGATCGTGTGATTGTGATCGTGTGATTGTGATAGTGCGATTGTGATAGTGCGATTATGATAGTGCGATTGTGATTGTGCGATTGTGATTGTGCGATTGTGACAGTGCGATTGTGACAGTGCGATTGTGACAGTGCGATTGGGACTGCGCGATTGTGATTGTGCGATTGTGATTGTGGGATTGAGATTGTGTGATTGTGATTGTGTGATCGTGACTGTGATTGTGTCATTGTGATTGTGGGATTGTGATTGCGATTGTGTGATCGTGATTGTGGGATTGTGACTGTGTGATTGTGTGGTTGTGATTGTGTGATCGTGATTGTGCGATCGTGATTGTGCGATCGTGATTGTGCGATCGTGATTGTGCGATCGTGATTGTGCGATCGTGATTGTGCGATCGTGATTGTGCGATCGTGATTGTGCGATCGTGATTGTGCGATCGTGATTGTGCGATCGTGATTGTGCGATCGTGATTGTGCGATCGTGATTGTGCGATCGTGATTGTGCGATCGTGATTGTGCGATCGTGATTGTGCGATCGTGATTGTTTGATTGTGATTGTGTGATTGTGATTGTGTGATTGTGATTGTGTGATTTTGATTATGTGATTGTGATTGTGATTGTGTGATTGTGTGATCGTGATTGTGTGACCGTGATTGTGTGACCGTGATTATGTGATCGTGATTGTGTGATCCTGATAGTGTGATTAGGATTCTGTGATCGTGATTGTGTAATCGTGATTGTGTGATCGTGATTGTGATCGTCGTTTTGTGATCGTGATTGTGTGATGGTGATTGTGTGATCGTGATTGTGTGATCGTGATTGTGTGATCGTGATTGTGTGATTGTGATTGTGTGATTGTGATTGTGTGGTTGTGATTGTGTGATTGTGGTTGTGTGATTGTAATTGTGTGATTGCGATTGTGTGATCGTGACTGTGTGGTCGTGATTGTGTGATCGTGATTGTGGGATTGTGACTGTGGGATTGTGTGGTTGTGGTTGTGTGATTGTGATTCTGTGAATGTGATTGTGTGATTGTGATTGTGGGATTGTGATTGTGATCGTGATGTTGTGATCGTGATTGTGTGATGGTGATTGTATGATCGTGATTGTGTGATTGTGATTGTGTGGTTGTGATTGTGTGATTGTGGTTGTGTGATTGTGATTGTGTGATTGCGATTGTGTGATCGTGACTGTGTGGTCGTGATTGTATGATCGTGATTGTGGGATTGTGACTGTGGGATTGTGTGGTTGTGGTTGTGTGATTGTGATTGTGTGAATGTGATTGTGTGATTGTGATTGTGGGATTGTGATTGCGATTGTGTGATTGTGACTATGTGATTGTGTGATCGTGATTGTGGGATTGTGACTGTGTGATTGTGTGATCGTGATTGTGTGACTGTGATTGTGTGATTGTGATTGTGATTGTGATTGTGATTGTGATTGTGATTGTGATTGTGATTGTGATTGTGATTGTGATTGTGATTGTGATTGTGATTGTGATTGTGATTGTGTGACTGTGATTGTGTGACCGTGATTGTGGGATTGTGACTGTGGGATTGTGTGGTTGTGGTTGTGTGATTGTGATTGTGTGAATGTGATTGTGTGATTGTGATTGTGGGATTGTGATTGCGATTGTGTGATTTTGACTGTGTGGTCGTGATTGTGTGATCGTGATTGTGGGATTGTGACTGTGTGATTGTGTGGTTGTGGTTGTGTGATTGTGATTGTGTGATCGTGATTGTGTGATTGTGATTGTGTGATCGTGATTGTGTGATCGTGATTGTGTGATCGTGATTGTGTCATCGTGATAGTGTGATCGTGATTGTGTGGTCGTGATTGTGTTGTCGTGATTGTGTGATCGTGATTGTGTGATCGTGATTGTGTGATTGTGATTGTGTGATCGTGATTGTGTGGTCGTGATTGTGTGATCGTGATTGTGGGATCGTGACTGTGTGATTGTGTGATTGTGATTGTGTGACTGTGATTGTGTGATTGTGATTGTGGGATTGAGATTGTGTGATTGTGATTGTGTGATCGTGACTGTGATTGTGTGATTGTGATTGTGTGACTGTGTGATTGTGATTGTGTGACTGTGATTGTGTGATCGTGATAGTGTGATCGTGATCGTGTGATCGCGATCGTGTGATCGCGATCGTGTGATCGCGATCGTGTGATTGCGATCGTGTGATTGCGTTTGTGTGATTGCGATTGTGTGATTGCGATTGTATGATTGCGATTGTGGGATTGCGATTGTGTGATTGTGATTGTGTGATTGTGAGTGTGTGATCGTGATTGTGTCATCGTGATTGTGTGGTCGTGATTGTGTGATCGTGATTGTGGGATCGTGACTGTGTGATTGTGTGATTGTGATTGTGTGACTGTGATTGTGTGATTGTGATTGTGGGACTGAGATTGTGTGATTGTGATTGTGTGATCGTGACTGTGATTGTGTGATTGTGATTGTGTGACTGTGTGATTGTGATTGTGTGACTGTGATTGTGTGATCGTGATAGTGTGATTGTGATCGTGTGATTGTGATCGTGTGATTGTGATAGTGCGATCGTGATTGTGCGATCGTGATTGTGCGATCGTGATTGTGCGATCGTGATTGTGCGATCGTGATTGTGCGATCGTGATTGTGCGATCGTGATTGTGCGATCGTGATTGTGCGATCGTGATTGTGCGATCGTGATTGTGCGATCGTGATTGTGCGATCGTGATTGTGCGATCGTGATTGTGCGATCGTGATTGTGCGATCGTGATTGTGCGATCGTGATTGTGCGATCGTGATTGTGCGATCGTGATTGTTTGATTGTGATTGTGTGATTGTGATTGTGTGATTGTGATTGTGTGATTGTGATTATGTGATTGTGATTGTGATTGTGTGATTGTGTGATCGTGATTGTGTGATCGTGATTGTGTGACCGTGATTGTGTGACCGTGATTATGTGATCGTGATTGTGTGATCCTGATAGTGTGATTAGGATTCTGTGATCGTGATTGTGTAATCGTGATTGTGTGATCGTGATTGTGATCGTCGTTTTGTGATCGTGATTGTGTGATGGTGATTGTGTGATCGTGATTGTGTGATCGTGATTGTGTGATCGTGATTGTGTGATTGTGATTGTGTGATTGTGATTGTGTGATTGCGATTGTGTGATTGCGATTGTGTGATTGCGATTGTGTGATTGCGATTGTGTGATTGCGATTGTGTGATTGCGATTGCGTGATTGCGATTGTGTGATTGCGATTGTGTGATTGCGATTGTGTGATTGCGACTGTGTGGTCGTGATTGTGTGATCGTGATTGTGGGATTGTGACTGTGCGATCGTGATTGTGCGATCGTGATTGTGTGATTGTGATTGTGTGATCGTGATTGTGTGATCGTGATTGTGTGATCGTGACTGTGTGGTCGTGATTGTGTGATCGTGATAGTGTGACTGTGTGATTGTGATTGTGCGACCGTGATTGTGTGATCGTGATTGCGTGATCGTGACTGTGTGATCGGGATTGTGTGATCGTGATTGAGTAATTGTGACTGTGTGATTGTGTGATTGTGATTGTGATTGTGATTGTGATTGTGATTGTGATTGTGATTGTGATTGTGTGACTGTGTGATTGTGATTGTGTGATCGTGATTGTGTGAATGTGTTATTGTGATTGTGTGATTGTGATTGTGTTATTGCGATTGTGTGATTGCGATTGTGTGATTGCGATTGTGTGATTGCGATTGTGTGATTGCGATTGCGTGATTGCGATTGCGTGATTGCGATTGCGTGATTGCGATTGTGTGATTGCGATTGTGTGATTGCGGTTGTGTGATTGCGATTGTGTGATTGCGATTGTGTGATTGCGATTGTGTGATTGCGATTGTGTGATTGCGATTGTGTGATTGCGATTGTGTGATTGCGATTGTGTGATTGTGATTGTGTGATAGTGATTGTGGGATTGTGACTGTGTTATTGTGTGATTGTGATTGTGATTGTGTGACTGTGAGATCGTGATTGTGTGATCGTGATTGTGTGATCGTGATTGTGTGATCGTGATTGTGTGATCGTGATTGTGTGATAGTGATTGTGTGATTGTGTGATCGTGATTGTGTGATCGTGAGTGTGTGATCGTGATTGTGTGATAGTGATTGTGTGATAGTGATTGTGTGATCGTGATTGCGTGATCGTGATTGTGTGATCGTGATTGTGTGATATTGATTGTGAGACTGTGTGATTGTGATTGTGTGATTGTGATTGTGTGATTGTTATTGTGTGATCGTGATTGTGTGATCGTGATTGTGTGATCGTGATTGTGTGATCGTGATTGTGTGAGCGTGATTGTGTGATAGTGATTGTGTGATAGTGATTGTGTGATAGTGATTGTGTGATCGTGATTGCGTGATCGTGATTGTGTGATCGTGATTGTGTGACTGTGTGATTGTGACTGTGTGATCGTGATTGTGTGATCGTGATTGTGTGATTGTGATTGTGATTGTGATTGTGTGACTGTGTTATTGTGATTGTGTGATCGTGACTGTGTGATCGTGTTTGTGTGATCGTGATTGTGGGTTTGTGACTGTGTGATTGTGTGATTGTGATTGTGTGATTGTGATTGTGTGATTGTGATTGTGATTGTGATTGTGATTGTGATTGTGATTGTGATTGTGATTGTGATTGTGATTGTGATTGTGATTGTGATTGTGATTGTGATTGTGTGACTGTGTGATTGTGATTGTGTGACTGTGATTGTGTGATCGTGATAGTGTGGTCGTGATTGTGTGATCGTGATTGTGGGATTGTGACTGTGTGATTGTGTGGTTGTGGTTGTGTGATTGTGATTGTGTGACTGTGATTGTGTGATTGTGATTGTGGGATTGTGATTGCGATTGTGTGATTGTGACTGTGTGGTCGTGATAGTGTGATCGTGATTGTGGGATTGTGACTGTGCGATTGTGTGGTTGTGGTTGTATGATCGTGATTGTGTGATCGTGATTGTGTGACCGTGATTGTGTGACCGTGATTGTGTGATCGCGATTGTGTGATCGCGATTGTGTGATTGCGATTGTGTGAATGCGATTGTGTGATTGCGATGGTGTGATTGCGATTGTGTGATTGCGATTGTGTGATTGTGATTGTGTGATAGTGATTGTGGGATTGTGACTGTGTTATTGTGTGATTGTGATTGTGATTGTGTGACTGTGAGATCGTGATTGTGTGATCGTGATTGTGTGATCGTGATTGTGTGATCGTGATTGTGTGATCGTGATTGTGTGATCCTGATTGTGTGATTAGGATTCTGTGATCGTGATTGTGTAATCGTGATTGTGTGATCGTGATTGTGATCGTGATTTTGTGATCGTGATTGTGTGATGGTGATTGTGTGATCGTGATTGTGTGATCGTGATTGTGTGATCGTGATTGTGTGATTGTGATTGTGTGATTGTGAATGTGTGGTTGTGATTGTGTGATTGTGGTTGTGTGATTGTGATTGTGTGATGGCGATTGTGTGATCGTGACTGTGTGGTCGTGATTGTGTGATCGTGATTGTGGGATTGTGACTGTGGGATTGTGTGGTTGGGGTTGTGTGATTGTGATTGTGTGAATGTGATTGTGTGATTGTGATTGTGGGATTGTGATTGCGATTGTGTGATTGTGACTGTGTGGTCGTGATTGTGTGATCGTGATTGTGGGATTGTGACTGTGTGATTGTGTGATCGTGATTGTGTGATCGTGATTGTGTGATCGTGATTGTGTGATCGTGATTGTGTGATCGTGATTGGGTGATAGTGATTGGGTGATCGTGATTGGGTGATCGTGATTGTGGGATTGTGACTGTGCGATTGTGTGATTGTGATTGTGTGACTGTGATTGTGTGATTGTGATTGTGGGATTGTGATTGTGTGATTGTGATTGTGTGATCGTGACTGTGATTGTATGATTGTGATTGTGATTGTGATTGTGATTGTGATTGTGATTGTGATTGTGATTGTGATTGTGATTGGGATTGTGATTGTGATTGTGATTGTGATTGTGATTGTGATTGTGATTGTGTGACTGTGTGATTGTGATTGTGTGACTGTGATTGTGTGATCGTGATAGTGTGATCGTGATAGTGTGATCGTGATTGTGTGATCGTGACTGTGTGGTCGTGATTGTGTGATCGTGATTGTGGGATTGTGACTGTGTGATTGTGTGGTTGTGGTTGTGTGATTGTGATTGTGTGACTGTGATTGTGCGATTGTGATTGTGGGATTGTGATTGCGATTGTGTGATTGTGACTGTGTGGTCGTGATTGTGTGATCGTGATTGTGGGATTGTGACTGTGTGATTGTGTGGTTGTGGTTGTGTGATTGTGATTGTGTGATCGTGATTGTGTGATTGTGATTGTGTGATCGTGATTGTGTGATCGTGATTGTGTGATCGTGATTGTGTGATCGTGATTGTGTCATCGTGATAGTGTGATCGTGATTGTGTGGTCGTGATTGTGTTGTCGTGATTGTGTGATCGTGATTGTGTGATCGTGATTGTGTGATTGTGATTGTGTGATCGTGATTGTGTGGTCGTGATTGTGTGATCGTGATTGTGGGATCGTGACTGTGTGATTGTGTGATTGTGATTGTGTGACTGTGATTGTGTGATTGTGATTGTGGGATTGAGATTGTGTGATTGTGATTGTGTGATCGTGACTGTGATTGTGTGATTGTGATTGTGTGACTGTGTGATTGTGATTGTGTGACTGTGATTGTGTGATCGTGATAGTGTGATCGTGATCGTGTGATCGCGATCGTGTGATCGCGATCGTGTGATTGCGATCGTGTGATTGCGATCGTGTGATTGCGATCGTGTGATTGCGTTTGTGTGATTGCGATTGTGTGATTGCGATTGTATGATTGCGATTGTGGGATTGCGATTGTGTGATTGTGATTGTGTGATTGTGATTGTGTGATCGTGATTGTGTCATCGTGATTGTGTGGTCGTGATTGTGTGATCGTGATTGTGGGATCGTGACTGTGTGATTGTGTGATTGTGATTGTGTGACTGTGATTGTGTGATTGTGATTGTGGGATTGAGATTGTGTAATTGTGATTGTGTGATCGTGACTGTGATTGTGTGATTGTGATTGTGTGACTGTGTGATTGTGATTGTGTGACTGTGATTGTGTGATCGTGATAGTGTGATTGTGATCGTGTGATTGTGATCGTGTGATTGTGATAGTGCGATTGTGATAGTGCGATTGTGATAGTGCGATTGTGATTGTGCGATTGTGATTGTGCGATTGTGATTGTGCGATTGTGACAGTGCGATTGTGACAGTGCGATTGTGACAGTGCGATTGGGACTGCGCGATTGTGATTGTGCGATTGTGATTGTGCGATTGTGATAGTGCGATTGTGATAGTGCGATTGTGATAGTGCGATTGTGATAGTGCGATTGTGATTGTGCGATTGTGATTGTGGGATTGAGATTGTGTGATTGGGATTGTGTGATCGTGACTGTGATTGTGTCATTGTGATTGTGGGATTGTGATTGCGATTGTGTGATCGTGATTGTGGGATTGTGACTGTGTGATTGTGTGGTTGTGATTGTGTGATCGTGATTGTGCGATCGTGATTGTGCGATCGTGATTGTGCGATCGTGATTGTGCGATCGTGATTGTTTGATTGTGATTGTGTGATTGTGATTGTGTGATTGTGATTGTGTGATTGTGATTATGTGATTGTGATTGTGATTGTGTGATTGTGTGATTGTGTGATTGTGTGATCGTGATTGTGTGATCGTGATTGTGTGACCGTGATTGTGTGACCGTGATTATGTGATCGTGATTGTGTGATCCTGATTGTGTGATTAGGATTCTGTGATCGTGATTGTGTAATCGTGATTGTGTGATCGTGATTGTGATCGTCGTGTTGTGATCGTGATTGTGTGATGGTGATTGTGTGATCGTGATTGTGTGATCGTGATTGTGTGATCGTGATTGTGTGATTGTGATTGTGTGATTGTGATTGTGTGGTTGTGATTGTGTGATTGTGGTTGTGTGATTGTAATTGTGTGATTGCGATTGTGTGATCGTGACTGTGTGGTCGTGATTGTGTGATCGTGATTGTGGGATTGTGACTGTGGGATTGTGTGGTTGTGGTTGTGTGATTGTGATTCTGTGAATGTGACTGTGTGATTGTGATTGTGGGATTGTGATTGTGATCGTGATGTTGTGATCGTGATTGTGTGATGGTGATTGTGTGATCGTGATTGTGTGATTGTGATTGTGTGGTTGTGGTTGTGTGATTGTGGTTGTGTGATTGTGATTGTGTGATTGCGATTGTGTGATCGTGACTGTGTGGTCGTGATTGTGTGATCGTGATTGTGGGATTGTGACTGTGGGATTGTGTGGTTGTGGTTGTGTGATTGTGATTGTGTGATCGTGATTGTGTGATCGTGATTGTGTGATCGTGACTGTGTGGTCGTGATTGTGTGATCGTGATAGTGTGACTGTGTGATTGTGATTGTGCGACCGTGATTGTGTGATCGTGATTGCGTGATCGTGACTGTGTGACCGGGATTGTGTGATCGTGATTGAGTAATTGTGACTGTGTGATTGTGTGATTGTGATTGTGATTGTGATTGTGATTGTGTGACTGTGTGATTGTGATTGTGTGATCGTGATTGTGTGAATGTGTTATTGTGATTGTGTGATTGTGATTGTGTTATTGCGATTGTGTGATTGCGATTGTGTGATTGCGATTGTGTGATTGCGATTGTGTGATTGCGATTGGGTGATTGCGATTGCGTGATTGCGATTGCGTGATTGCGATTGTGTGATTGCGATTGTGTGATTGCGATTGTGTGATTGCGATTGTGTGATTGCGATTGTGTGATTGCGATTGTGTGATTGCGATTGTGTGATTGCGATTGTGTGATTGTGATTGTGTGATAGTGATTGTGGGATTGTGACTGTGTTATTGTGTGATTGTGATTGTGATTGTGTGACTGTGAGATCGTGATTGTGTGATCGTGATTGTGTGATCGTGATTGTGTGATCGTGATTGTGTGATCGTGATTGTGTGATAGTGATTGTGTGATTGTGTGATCGTGATTGTGTGATCGTGATTGTGTGATCGTGATTGTGTGATAGTGATTGTGTGATCGTGATTGTGTGATAGTGATTGTGTGATAGTGATTGTGTGATCGTGATTGTGTGAGCGTGATTGTGTGATAGTGATTGTGTGATAGTGATTGTGTGATAGTGATTGTGTGATCGTGATTGCGTGATCGTGATTGTGTGATCGTGATTGTGTGATATTGATTGTGAGACTGTGTGATTGTGATTGTGTGATTGTGATTGTGTGATTGTTATTGTGTGATCGTGATTGTGTGATCGTGATTGTGTGATCGTGATTGTGTGATCGTGATTGTGTGAGCGTGATTGTGTGATAGTGATTGTGTGATAGTGATTGTGTGATAGTGATTGTGTGATCGTGATTGCGTGATCGTGATTGTGTGATCGTGATTGTGTGACTGTGTGATTGTGACTGTGTGATCGTGATTGTGTGATCGTGATTGTGTGATTGTGATTGTGATTGTGATTGTGTGACTGTGTTATTGTGATTGTGTGATCGTGACTGTGTGATCGTGTTTGTGTGATCGTGATTGTGGGTTTGTGACTGTGTGATTGTGTGATTGTGATTGTGTGATTGTGATTGTGTGATTGTGATTGTGATTGTGATTGTGATTGTGATTGTGATTGTGATTGTGATTGTGATTGTGATTGTGATTGTGATTGTGATTGTGATTGTGATTGTGATTGTGTGACTGTGTGATTGTGATTGTGTGACTGTGATTGTGTGATCGTGATAGTGTGGTCGTGATTGTGTGATCGTGATTGTGGGATTGTGACTGTGTGATTGTGTGGTTGTGGTTGTGTGATTGTGATTGTGTGACTGTGATTGTGTGATTGTGATTGTGGGATTGTGATTGCGATTGTGTGATTGTGACTGTGTGGTCGTGATAGTGTGATCGTGATTGTGGGATTGTGACTGTGCGATTGTGTGGTTGTGGTTGTATGATCGTGATTGTGTGATCGTGATTGTGTGACCGTGATTGTGTGACCGTGATTGTGTGATCGCGATTGTGTGATCGCGATTGTGTGATTGCGATTGTGTGAATGCGATTGTGTGATTGCGATGGTGTGATTGCGATTGTGTGATTGCGATTGTGTGATTGTGATTGTGTGTTAGTGATTGTGGGATTGTGACTGTGTTATTGTGTGATTGTGATTGTGATTGTGTGACTGTGAGATCGTGATTGTGTGATCGTGATTGTGTGATCGTGATTGTGTGATCGTGATTGTGTGATCGTGATTGTGTGATCCTGATTGTGTGATTAGGATTCTGTGATCGTGATTGTGTAATCGTGATTGTGTGATCGTGATTGTGATCGTGATTTTGTGATCGTGATTGTGTGATGGTGATTGTGTGATCGTGATTGTGTGATCGTGATTGTGTGATCGTGATTGTGTGATTGTGATTGTGTGATTGTGAATGTGTGGTTGTGATTGTGTGATTGTGGTTGTGTGATTGTGATTGTGTGATGGCGATTGTGTGATCGTGACTGTGTGGTCGTGATTGTGTGATCGTGATTGTGGGATTGTGACTGTGGGATTGTGTGGTTGGGGTTGTGTGATTGTGATTGTGTGAATGTGATTGTGTGATTGTGATTGTGGGATTGTGATTGCGATTGTGTGATTGTGACTGTGTGGTCGTGATTGTGTGATCGTGATTGTGGGATTGTGACTGTGTGATTGTGTGATCGTGATTGTGTGATCGTGATTGTGTGATCGTGATTGTGTGATCGTGATTGTGTGATCGTGATTGGGTGATAGTGATTGGGTGATCGTGATTGGGTGATCGTGATTGTGGGATTGTGACTGTGCGATTGTGTGATTGTGATTGTGTGACTGTGATTGTGTGATTGTGATTGTGGGATTGTGATTGTGTGATTGTGATTGTGTGATCGTGACTGTGATTGTATGATAGTGATTGTGATTGTGATTGTGATTGTGATTGTGATTGTGATTGTGATTGTGATTGTGATTGGGATTGTGATTGTGATTGTGATTGTGATTGTGATTGTGATTGTGATTGTGTGACTGTGTGATTGTGATTGTGTGACTGTGATTGTGTGATCGTGATAGTGTGATCGTGATAGTGTGATCGTGATTGTGTGATCGTGACTGTGTGGTCGTGATTGTGTGATCGTGATTGTGGGATTGTGACTGTGTGATTGTGTGGTTGTGGTTGTGTGATTGTGATTGTGTGACTGTGATTGTGCGATTGTGATTGTGGGATTGTGATTGCGATTGTGTGATTGTGACTGTGTGGTCGTGATTGTGTGATCGTGATTGTGGGATTGTGACTGTGTGATTGTGTGGTTGTGGTTGTGTGATTGTGATTGTGTGATCGTGATTGTGTGATTGTGATTGTGTGATCGTGATTGTGTGATCGTGATTGTGTGATCGTGATTGTGTGATCGTGATTGTGTCATCGTGATAGTGTGATCGTGATTGTGTGGTCGTGATTGTGTTGTCGTGATTGTGTGATCGTGATTGTGTGATCGTGATTGTGTGATTGTGATTGTGTGATCGTGATTGTGTGGTCGTGATTGTGTGATCGTGATTGTGGGATCGTGACTGTGTGATTGTGTGATTGTGATTGTGTGACTGTGATTGTGTGATTGTGATTGTGGGATTGAGATTGTGTGATTGTGATTGTGTGATCGTGACTGTGATTGTGTGATTGTGATTGTGTGACTGTGTGATTGTGATTGTGTGACTGTGATTGTGTGATCGTGATAGTGTGATCGTGATCGTGTGATCGCGATCGTGTGATTGCGATCGTGTGATTGCGATCGTGTGATGGCGATCGTGTGATTGCGATCGTGTGATTGCGTTTGTGTGATTGCGATTGTGTGATTGCGATTGTATGATTGCGATTGTGGGATTGCGATTGTGTGATTGTGATTGTGTGATTGTGATTGTGTGATCGTGATTGTGTCATCGTGATTGTGTGGTCGTGATTGTGTGATCGTGATTGTGGGATCGTGACTGTGTGATTGTGTGATTGTGATTGTGTGACTGTGATTGTGTGATTGTGATTGTGGGATTGAGATTGTGTAATTGTGATTGTGTGATCGTGACTGTGATTGTGTGATTGTGATTGTGTGACTGTGTGATTGTGATTGTGTGACTGTGATTGTGTGATCGTGATAGTGTGATTGTGATCGTGTGATTGTGATCGTGTGATTGTGATAGTGCGATTGTGATAGTGCGATTGTGATAGTGCGATTGTGATTGTGCGATTGTGATTGTGCGATTGTGATTGTGCGATTGTGACAGTGCGATTGTGACAGTGCGATTGTGACAGTGCGATTGGGACTGCGCGATTGTGATTGTGCGATTGTGATTGTGCGATTGTGATAGTGCGATTGTGATAGTGCGATTGTGATAGTGCGATTGTGATAGTGCGATTGTGATTGTGCGATTGTGATTGTGGGATTGAGATTGTGTGATTGGGATTGTGTGATCGTGACTGTGATTGTGTCATTGTGATTGTGGGATTGTGATTGCGATTGTGTGATCGTGATTGTGGGATTGTGACTGTGTGATTGTGTGGTTGTGATTGTGTGATCGTGATTGTGCGATCGTGATTGTGCGATCGTGATTGTGCGATCGTGATTGTGCGATCGTGATTGTTTGATTGTGATTGTGTGATTGTGATTGTGTGATTGTGATTGTGTGATTGTGATTATGTGATTGTGATTGTGATTGTGTGATTGTGTGATTGTGTGATTGTGTGATCGTGATTGTGTGATCGTGATTGTGTGACCGTGATTGTGTGACCGTGATTATGTGATCGTGATTGTGTGATCCTGATTGTGTGATTAGGATTCTGTGATCGTGATTGTGTAATCGTGATTGTGTGATCGTGATTGTGATCGTCGTGTTGTGATCGTGATTGTGTGATGGTGATTGTGTGATCGTGATTGTGTGATCGTGATTGTGTGATCGTGATTGTGTGATTGTGATTGTGTGATTGTGATTGTGTGGTTGTGATTGTGTGATTGTGGTTGTGTGATTGTAATTGTGTGATTGCGATTGTGTGATCGTGACTGTGTGGTCGTGATTGTGTGATCGTGATTGTGGGATTGTGACTGTGGGATTGTGTGGTTGTGGTTGTGTGATTGTGATTCTGTGAATGTGACTGTGTGATTGTGATTGTGGGATTGTGATTGTGATCGTGATGTTGTGATCGTGATTGTGTGATGGTGATTGTGTGATCGTGATTGTGTGATTGTGATTGTGTGGTTGTGGTTGTGTGATTGTGGTTGTGTGATTGTGATTGTGTGATTGCGATTGTGTGATCGTGACTGTGTGGTCGTGATTGTGTGATCGTGATTGTGGGATTGTGACTGTGGGATTGTGTGGTTGTGGTTGTGTGATTGTGATTGTGTGATCGTGATTGTGTGATCGTGATTGTGTGATCGTGACTGTGTGGTCGTGATTGTGTGATCGTGATAGTGTGACTGTGTGATTGTGATTGTGCGACCGTGATTGTGTGATCGTGATTGCGTGATCGTGACTGTGTGACCGGGATTGTGTGATCGTGATTGAGTAATTGTGACTGTGTGATTGTGTGATTGTGATTGTGATTGTGATTGTGATTGTGTGACTGTGTGATTGTGATTGTGTGATCGTGATTGTGTGAATGTGTTATTGTGATTGTGTGATTGTGATTGTGTTATTGCGATTGTGTGATTGCGATTGTGTGATTGCGATTGTGTGATTGCGATTGTGTGATTGCGATTGTGTGATTGCGATTGCGTGATTGCGATTGCGTGATTGCGATTGTGTGATTGCGATTGTGTGATTGCGATTGTGTGATTGCGATTGTGTGATTGCGATTGTGTGATTGCGATTGTGTGATTGCGATTGTGTGATTGCGATTGTGTGATTGTGATTGTGTGATAGTGATTGTGGGATTGTGACTGTGTTATTGTGTGATTGTGATTGTGATTGTGTGACTGTGAGATCGTGATTGTGTGATCGTGATTGTGTGATCGTGATTGTGTGATCGTGATTGTGTGATCGTGATTGTGTGATAGTGATTGTGTGATTGTGTGATCGTGATTGTGTGATCGTGATTGTGTGATCGTGATTGTGTGATAGTGATTGTGTGATCGTGATTGTGTGACCGTGATTGTGTGACCGTGATTATGTGATCGTGATTGTGTGATCCTGATTGTGTGATTAGGATTCTGTGATCGTGATTGTGTAATCGTGATTGTGTGATCGTGATTGTGATCGTGATTTTGTGATCGTGATTGTGTGATGGTGATTGTGTGATCGTGATTGTGTGATCGTGATTGTGTGATCGTGATTGTGTGATTGTGATTGTGTGATTGTGATTGTGTGGTTGTGATTGTGTGATTGTGGTTGTGTGATTGTGATTGTGTGATGGCGATTGTGTGATCGTGACTGTGTGGTCGTGATTGTGTGATCGTGGTTGTGGGATTGTGACTGTGGGATTGTGTGGTTGGGGTTGTGTGATTGTGATTGTGTGAATGGGATTGTGTGATTGTGATTGTGGGATTGTGATTGCGATTGTGTGATTGTGACTGTGTGGTCGTGATTGTGTGATCGTGATTGTGGGATTGTGACTGTGTGATTGTGTGGTTGTGGTTGTGTGATTGTGATTGTGTGATCGTGATTGTGTGATTGTGATTGTGTGATCGTGATTGTGTGATCGTGATTGTGTGATCGTGATTGTGTGATCGTGATTGTGTCATCGTGATAGTGTGATCGTGATTGTGTGGTCGTGATTGTGTTGTCGTGATTGTGTGATCGTGATTGTGTGATCGTGATTGTGTGGTCGTGATTGTGTGATCGTGATTGTGGGATCGTGACTGTGTGATTGTGTGATTGTGATTGTGTGACTGTGATTGTGTGATTGTGATTGTGGGATTGAGATTGTGTGATTGTGATTGTGTGATCGTGACTGTGATTGTGTGATTGTGATTGTGTGACTGTGTGATTGTGATTGTGTGACTGTGATTGTGTGATCGTGATAGTGTGATCGTGATCGTGTGATCGCGATCGTGTGATTGCGATCGTGTGATTGCGATCGTGTGATTGCGATCGTGTGATTGCGTTTGTGTGATTGCGATTGTGTGATTGCGATTGTATGATTGCGATTGTGGGATTGCGATTGTGTGATTGTGATTGTGTGATTGTGATTGTGTGATCGTGATTGTGTCATCGTGATTGTGTGGTCGTGATTGTGTGATCGTAATTGTGGGATCGTGACTGTGTGATTGTGTGATTGTGATTGTGTGACTGTGATCGTGTGATTGTGATTGTGGGATTGAGCTTGTGTGATTGTGATTGTGTGATCGTGACTGTGATTGTGTCATTGTGATTGTGGGATTGTGATTGCGATTGTGTGATCGTGATTGTGGGATTGTGACTGTGTGATTGTGTGGTCGTGATTGTGCGATCGTGATTGTGCGATCGTGATTGTGCGATCGTGATTGTGCGATCGTGATTGTGCGATCGTGATTGTGCGATCGTGACTGTGCGATCGTGATTGTGCGATCGTGATTGTGCGATCGTGATTGTGCGATCGTGATTGTGCGATCGTGAATGTGCGATCGTGATTGTGCGATCGTGATTGTGCGACCGTGATTGTGCGATCGTGATTGTGCGATCGTGATTGTGCGATCGTGATTGTGCGATCGTGATTGTTTGATTGTGATTGTGTGATTGTGATTGTGATTGTGTGATTGCGATTATGTGATTGTGATTGTGATTGTGTGATTGTGTGATCGTGATTGTGTGACCGTGATTGTGTGACCGTGATTATGTGATCGTGATTGTGTGATCCTGATTGTGTGATTAGGATTCTGTGATCGTGATTGTGTAATCGTGATTGTGTGATCGTGATTGTGTAATCGTGATTGTGTGATCGTGATTGTGATCGTTATTTTGTGATCGTGATTGTGTGATGGTGATTGTGTGATCGTGATTGTGTGATCGTGATTGTGTGATCGTGATTGTGTGATTGTGATTGTGTGATTGTGATTGTGTGGTTGTGATTGTGTGATTGTGGTTGTGTGATTGTGATTGTGTGATGGCGATTGTGTGATCGTGACCGTGTGGTCGTCATTGTGTGATCGTGATTGTGGGATTGTGACTGTGGGATTGTGTGGTTGGGGTTGTGTGATTGTGATTGTGTGAATGTGATTGTGTGATTGTGATTGTGGGATTGTGATTGCGATTGTGTGATTGTGACTGTGTGGTCGTGATTGTGTGATCGTGATTGTGGGATTGTGACTGTGTGATTGTGTGATCGTGATTGTGTGATCGTGATTGTGTGATCGTGATTGTGTGATCGTGATTGGGTGATCGTGATTGGGTGATCGTGATTGGGTGATCGTGATTGTGGGATTGTGACTGTGCGATTGTGTGATTGCGATTGTGTGACTGTGATTGTGTGATTGTGATTGTGGGATTGTGATTGTGTGATTGTGATTGTGTGATCGTGACTGTGATTGTATGATTGTGATTGTGATTGTGATTGTGATTGTGATTGTGATTGTGATTGTGATTGTGATTGTGATTGTGATTGTGTGACTGTGTGATTGTGATTGTGTGACTGTGTGATTGTGATTGTGTGACTGTGATTGTGTGATCGTGATAGTGTGATCGTGATAGTGTGATCGTGATTGTGTGATCGTGACTGTGTGGTCGTGATTGTGTGATCGTGATTGTGGGATTGTGACTGTGTGATTGTGTGGTTGTGGTTGTGTGATTGTGATTGTGTGACTATGATTGTGCGATTGTGATTGTGGGATTGTGATTGCGATTGTGTGATTGTGACTGTGTGGTCGTGATTGTGTGATCGTGATTGTGGGATTGTGACTGTGTGATTGTGTGGTTGTGGTTGTGTGATTGTGATTGTGTGATCGTGATTGTGTGATTGTGATTGTGTGATCGTGATTGTGTGATCGTGATTGTGTCATCGTGATAGTGTGATCGTGATTGTGTGGTCGTGATTGTGTTGTCGTGATTGTGTGATCGTGATTGTGTGATCGTGATTGTGTGATTGTGATTGTGTGATCGTGATTGTGTGGTCGTGATTGTGTGATCGTGGTTGTGGGATCGTGACTGTGTGATTGTGTGATTGTGATTGTGTGACTGTGATTGTGTGATTGTGATTGTGGGATTGAGATTGTGTGATTGTGATTGTGTGATCGTGACTGTGATTGTGTGATTGTGATTGTGTGACTGTGTGATTGTGATTGTGTGACTGTGATTGTGTGATCGTGATAGTGTGATCGTGATCGTGTGATCGCGATCGTGTGATCGCGATCGTGTGATTGCGATCGTGTGATTGCGATCGTGTGATTGCGTTTGTGTGATTGCGATTGTGTGATTGCGATTGTATGATTGCGATTGTGGGATTGCGATTGTGTGATTGTGATTGTGTGATTGTGATTGTGTGATCGTGATTGTGTCATCGTGATTGTGTGGTCGTGATTGTGTGATCGTGATTGTGGGATCGTGACTGTGTGATTGTGTGATTGTGATTGTGTGACTGTGATTGTGTGATTGTGATTGTGGGATTGAGATTGTGTGATTGTGATTGTGTGATCGTGACTGTGATTGTGTGATTGTGATTGTGATAGTGCGATTGTGATAGTGCGATTGTGATTGTGCGATTGTGATTGTGCGATTGTGACAGTGCGATTGTGACAGTGCGATTGTGACAGTGCGATTGGGACTGCGCGATTGTGATTGTGCGATTGTGATTGTGCGATTGTGATAGTGGGATTGTGATAGTGCGATTGTGATAGTGCGATTGTGATTGTGCGATTGTGATTGTGGGATTGAGATTGTGTGATTGTGATTGTGTGATCGTGACTGTGATTGTGTCATTGTGATTGTGGGATTGTGATTGCGATTGTGTGATCGTGATTGTGGGATTGTGACTGTGTGATTGTGTGGTTGTGATTGTGGGATCGTGATTGTGCGATCGTGATTGTGCGATCGTGATTGTGCGATCGTGATTGTGCGATCGTGATTGTGCGATCGTGATTGTGCGATCGTGATTGTGCATCGTGATTGTGCGATCGTGATTGTGCGATCGTGATTGTGCGATCGTGATTGTGCGATCGTGATTGTGCGATCGTGATTGTGCGATCGTGATTGTGCGATCGTGATTGTGCGATCGTGATTGTGCGATCGTGATTGTGCGATCGTGATTGTGCGATCGTGATTGTGCGATCGTGATTGTGCGATCGTGATT
This sequence comes from Megachile rotundata, assembly GCF_050947335.1. Classification (NCBI taxonomy): domain Eukaryota; kingdom Metazoa; phylum Arthropoda; class Insecta; order Hymenoptera; family Megachilidae; genus Megachile; species Megachile rotundata. Next base: position 1,435,823 of record NC_134997.1, on the reverse strand, counting down.
GTGCGATCGTGATTGTGCGATCGTGATTGTGCGATCGTGATTGTGCGATCGTGATTGTGCGATCGTGATTGTGCGATCGTGATTGTTTGATCGTGATTGTGTGATCCTGATTGTGTGATCGTGATTGTGTGATTGTGATTGTGTGATTGTGATTATGTGATTGTGATTGTGATTGTGTGATTGTGTGATCGTGATTGTGTGATCGTGATTGTGTGACCGTGATTGTGTGACCGTGATTATGTGATCGTGATTGTGTGATCCTGATAGTGTGATTAGGATTCTGTGATCGTGATTGTGTGATCGTGATTGTGTGATCGTGATTGTGTGATCATGATTGTGTGATCGTGATTGTGTGATCGTGATAGTGTCATCGTGATTGTGTGATCGTGATTGTGTGGTCGTGATTGTGTGGTCGTGATTGTGTGATTGTGGTTGTATGATTGTGATTGTGTGATTGCGATTGTGTGATCGTGACTGTGTTGTCGTGATTGTGTGATCGCGAATGTGTGATCGCGATTGTGTGATCGCGATTGTGTGATCGCGATTGTGTGATCGCGATTGTGTGATCGCGATTGTGGGATTGTGACTGTGTGATTGTGTGATCGTGATTGTGTGATCGCGATAGTGTGATCGTGATTGTGTGATCGTGATTGTGTGATCGTGATTGTGTGATTGCGATTGTGTGATTGCGATTGTGTGATTGCGATTGTGTGATTGCGATTGTGTGATTGCGATTGTGTGATTGCGATTGTGTGATTGCGTTTGTGTGATTGCGATTGTGTGATTGCGATTGTGTGATTGCGATTGTTTGATTGTGTGATTGTGATTGTGTGATTGTGATTGTGTGATTGTGATTGCGATTGTGTGATTGTGACTGTGTGGTCGTGATTGTGTGATCGGGATTGTGGGATTGCGTGATCGTGATTGTGTGATCGTGATTGTGTGATCGTGATTGTGTGATCGTGATTGTGTGATCGTGATTGTGTGATCGTGATTGTGTGATCGTGATTGTGTGATCGTGATTGTGTGATCGCGATTGTGTGATCGTGATTGGGTGATCGTGATTGGGTGATCGTGATTGGGTGATCGTGATTGGGTGATCGTGATTGGGTGATCGTGATTGTGGGATTGTGACTGTGCGATTGTGTGATTGCGATTGTGTGACTGTGATTGTGTGATTGTGATTGTGGGATTGTGATTGTGTGATTGTGATTGTGTGATCGTGACTGTGATTGTATGATTGTGATTGTGATTGTGATTGTGATTGTGATTGTGATTGTGATTGTGATTGTGATTGTGATTGTGATTGTGATTGTGTGACTGTGTGATTGTGATTGTGTGACTGTGATTGTGTGATCGTGATAGTGTGATCGTGATAGTGTGATCGTGATTGTGTGATCGTGACTGTGTGGTCGTGATTGTGTGATCGTGATTGTGGGATTGTGACTGTGTGATTGTGTGGTTGTGGTTGTGTGATTGTGATTGTGCGTCTATGATTGTGCGATTGTGATTGTGGGATTGTGATTGCGATTGTGTGATTGTGACTGTGTGGTCGTGATTGTGTGATCGTGATTGTGGGATTGTGACTGTGTGATTGTGTGGTTGTGGTTGTGTGATTGTGATTGTGTGATCGTGATTGTGTGATTGTGATTGTGTGATCGTGATTGTGTGATCGTGATTGTGTGATCGTGATTGTGTGATCGTCATTGTGTCATCGTGATAGTGTGATCGTGATTGTGTGGTCGTGATTGTGTTGTCGTGATTGTGTGATCGTGATTGTGTGATCGTGATTGTGTGGTCGTGATTGTGTGATCGTGATTGTGGGATCGTGACTGTGTGATTGTGTGATTGTGATTGTGTGACTGTGATTGTGTGATCGTGATTGTGTGATCGTGATTGTGTGGTCGTGATTGTGTGATCGTGATTGTGGGATCGTGACTGTGTGATTGTGTGATTGTGATTGTGTGACTGTGATTGTGTGATTGTGATTGTGGGATTGAGATTGTGTGATTGTGATTGTGTGATCGTGACTGTGATTGTGTGATTGTGATTGTGTGACTGTGTGATTGTGATTGTGTGACTGTGATTGTGTGATCGTGATAGTGTGATCGTGATCGTGTGATCGCGATCGTGTGATTGCGATCGTGTGATTGCGATCGTGTGATTGCGTTTGTGTGATTGCGATTGTGTGATTGCGATTGTATGATAGCGATTGTGGGATTGCGATTGTGTGATTGTGATTGTGTGATTGTGATTGTGTGATCGTGATTGTGTCATCGTGATTGTGTGGTCGTGATTGTGTGATCGTGATTGTGGGATCGTGACTGTGTGATTGTGTGATTGTGATTGTGTGACTGTGATCGTGTGATTGTGATTGTGGGATTGAGATTGTGTGACTGTGATTGTGTGATCGTGACTGTGATTGTGTCATTGTGATTGTGGGATTGTGATTGCGATTGTGTGATCGTGATTGTGGGATTGTGACTGTGTGATTGTGTGGTCGTGATTGTGTGATCGTGATTGTGCGATCGTGATTGTGCGATCGTGATTGTGCGATCGTGATTGTGCGATCGTGATTGTGCGATCGTGATTGTGCGATCGTGATTGTGCGATAGTGATTGTGCGATCGTGATTGTGCGATCGTGATTGTGCGATCGTGATTGTGCGATCGTGAATGTGCGATCGTGATTGTGCGATCGTGATTGTGCGATCGTGATTGTGCGATCGTGATTGTGCGATCGTGATTGTGCGATCGTGATTGTGCGATCGTGATTGTGCGATCGTGATTGTTTGATTGTGATTGTGTGATTGTGATTGTGATTGTGTGATTGTGATTATGTGATTGTGATTGTGATTGTGTGATTGTGTGATCGTGATTGTGTGACCGTGATTGTGTGACCGTGATTATGTGATCGTGATTGTGTGATCCTGATTGTGTGATCGTGATTGTGTGATCATGATTGTGTGATCGTGATTGTGTGATCGTGATAGTGTCATCGTGATTGTGTGATCGTGATTGTGTGGTCGTGATTGTGTGGTCGTGATTGTGTGATTGTGGTTGTATGATTGTGATTGTGTGATTGCGATTGTGTGATCGTGACTGTGTTGTCGTGATTGTGTGATCGCGAATGTGTGATCGCGATTGTGTGATCGCGATTGTGTGATCGCGATTGTGTGATCGCGATTGTGGGATTGTGACTGTGTGATTGTGTGATCGTGATTGTGTGATCGCGATAGTGTGATCGTGATTGTGTGATCGTGATTGTGTGATCGTGATTGTGTGATTGCGATTGTGTGATTGCGATTGTGTGATTGCGATTGTGTGATTGCGATTGTGTGATTGCGATTGTGTGATTGCGATTGTGTGATTGCGTTTGTGTGCTGCGATTGTGTGATTGCGATTGTGTGATTGCGATTGTGTGATTGCGATTGTTTGATTGTGTGATTGTGATTGTGTGATTGTGATTGTGTGATTGTGATTGCGATTGTGTGATTGTGACTGTGTGGTCGTGGTTGTGTGATCGGGATTGTGGGATTGCGTGATCGTGATTGTGTGATCGTGATTGTGTGATCGTGATTGTGTGATCGTGATTGTGTGATCGTGATTGTGTGATCGTGATTGTGTGATCGTGATTGTGTGATCGTGATTGTGTGATCGCGATTGTGTGATCGTGATTGGGTGATCGTGATTGGGTGATCGTGATTGGGTGATCGTGATTGGGTGATCGTGATTGTGGGATTGTGACTGTGCGATTGTGTGATTGCGATTGTGTGACTGTGATTGTGTGATTGTGATTGTGGGATTGTGATTGTGTGATTGTGATTGTGTGATCGTGACTGTGATTGTATGATTGTGATTGTGATTGTGATTGTGATTGTGATTGTGATTGTGATTGTGATTGTGATTGTGTGACTGTGTGATTGTGATTGTGTGACTGTGATTGTGTGATCGTGATAGTGTGATCGTGATAGTGTGATCGTGATTGTGTGATCGTGACTGTGTGGTCGTGATTGTGTGATCGTGATTGTGGGATTGTGACTGTGTGATTGTGTGGTTGTGGTTGTGTGATTGTGATTGTGCGTCTATGATTGTGCGATTGTGATTGTGGGATTGTGATTGCGATTGTGTGATTGTGACTGTGTGATCGTGATTGTGTGATCGTGATTGTGGGATTGTGACTGTGTGATTGTGTGGTTGTGGTTGTGTGATTGTGATTGTGTGATCGTGATTGTGTGATTGTGATTGTGTGATCGTGATTGTGTGATCGTGATTGTGTGATCGTGATTGTGTGATCGTCATTGTGTCATCGTGATAGTGTGATCGTGATTGTGTGGTCGTGATTGTGTTGTCGTGATTGTGTGATCGTGATTGTGTGATCGTGATTGTGTGGTCGTGATTGTGTGATCGTGATTGTGGGATCGTGACTGTGTGATTGTGTGATTGTGATTGTGTGACTGTGATTGTGTGATTGTGATTGTGGGATTGAGATTGTGTGATTGTGATTGTGTGATCGTGACTGTGATTGTGTGATTGTGATTGTGTGACTGTGTGATTGTGATTGTGTGACTGTGATTGTGTGATCGTGATAGTGTGATCGTGATCGTGTGATCGCGATCGTGTGATTGCGATCGTGTGATTGCGATCGTGTGATTGCGTTTGTGTGATTGCGATTGTGTGATTGCGATTGTATGATAGCGATTGTGGGATTGCGATTGTGTGATTGTGATTGTGTGATTGTGATTGTGTGATCGTGATTGTGTCATCGTGATTGTGTGGTCGTGATTGTGTGATCGTGATTGTGGGATCGTGACTGTGTGATTGTGTGATTGTGATTGTGTGACTGTGATCGTGTGATTGTGATTGTGGGATTGAGATTGTGTGACTGTGATTGTGTGATCGTGACTGTGATTGTGTCATTGTGATTGTGGGATTGTGATTGCGATTGTGTGATCGTGATTGTGGGATTGTGACTGTGTGATTGTGTGGTCGTGATTGTGTGATCGTGATTGTGCGATCGTGATTGTGCGATCGTGATTGTGCGATCGTGATTGTGCGATCGTGATTGTGCGATCGTGATTGTGCGATCGTGATTGTGCGATAGTGATTGTGCGATCGTGATTGTGCGATCGTGATTGTGCGATCGTGATTGTGCGATCGTGAATGTGCGATCGTGATTGTGCGATCGTGATTGTGCGATCGTGATTGTGCGATCGTGATTGTGCGATCGTGATTGTGCGATCGTGATTGTGCGATCGTGATTGTGCGATCGTGATTGTTTGATTGTGATTGTGTGATTGTGATTGTGATTGTGTGATTGTGATTATGTGATTGTGATTGTGATTGTGTGATTGTGTGATCGTGATTGTGTGACCGTGATTGTGTGACCGTGATTATGTGATCGTGATTGTGTGATCCTGATTGTGTGATTAGGATTCTGTGATCGTGATTGTGTAATCGTGATTGTGTGATCGTGATTGTGATCGTGATTTTGTGATCGTGATTGTGTGATGGTGATTGTGTGATCGTGATTGTGTGATCGTGATTGTGTGATCGTGATTGTGTGATTGTGATTGTGTGATTGTGATTGTGTGGTTGTGATTGTGTGATTGTGGTTGTGTGATTGTGATTGTGTGATGGCGATTGTGTGATCGTGACTGTGTGGTCGTCATTGTGTGATCGTGATTGTGGGATTGTGACTGTGGGATTGTGTGGTTGGGGTTGTGTGATTGTGATTGTGTGAATGTGATTGTGTTATTGTGATTGTGGGATTGTGATTGCGATTGTGTGATTGTGACTGTGTGGTCGTGATTGTGTGATCGTGATTGTGGGATTGTGACTGTGTGATTGTGTGATCGTGATTGTGTGATCGTGATTGTGTGATCGTGATTGTGTGATCGTGATTGGGTGATCGTGATTGGGTGATCGTGATTGGGTGATCGTGATTGTGGGATTGTGACTCTGCGATTGTGTGATTGCGATTGTGTGACTGTGATTGTGTGATTGTGATTGTGGGATTGTGATTGTGTGATTGTGATTGTGTGATCGTGACTGTGATTGTATGATTGTGATTGTGATTGTGATTGTGATTGTGATTGTGATTGTGATTGTGATTGTGATTGTGATTGTGTGACTGTGTGATTGTGATTGTGTGACTGTGATTGTGTGATCGTGATAGTGTGATCGTGATAGTGTGATCGTGATAGTGTGATCGTGATTGTGTGATCGTGACTGTGTGGTCGTGATTGTGTGATCGTGATTGTGGGATTGTGACTGTGTGATTGTGTGGTTGTGGTTGTGTGATTGTGATTGTGTGACTATGATTGTGCGATTGTGATTGTGGGATTGTGATTGCGATTGTGTGATTGTGACTGTGTGGTCGTGATTGTGTGATCGTTATTGTGGGATTGTGACTGTGTGATTGTGTGGTTGTGGTTGTGTGATTGTGATTGTGTGATCGTGATTGTGTGATTGTGATTGTGTGATCGTGATTGTGTGATCGTGATTGTGTGATCGTGATTGTGTCATCGTGATAGTGTGATCGTGATTGTGTGGTCGTGATTGTGTTGTCGTGATTGTGTGATCGTGATTGTGTGATCGTGATTGTGTGATTGTGATTGTGTGATCGTGATTGTGTGGTCGTGATTGTGTGATCGTGATTGTGGGATCGTGACTGTGTGATTGTGTGATTGTGATTGTGTGACTGTGATTGTGTGATTGTGATTGTGGGATTGAGATTGTGTGATTGTGATTGTGTGATCGTGACTGTGATTGTGTGATTGTGATTGTGTGACTGTGTGATTGTGATTGTGTGACTGTGATTGTGTGATCGTGATAGTGTGATCGTGATCGTGTGATCGCGATCGTGTGATCGCGATCGTGTGATTGCGATCGTGTGATTGCGTTTGTGTGATTGCGATTGTGTGATTGCGATTGTATGATTGCGATTGTGGGATTGCGATTGTGTGATTGTGATTGTGTGATTGTGATTGTGTGATGGCGATTGTGTGATCGTGACTGTGTGGTCGTCATTGTGTGATCGTGATTGTGGGATTGTGACTGTGGGATTGTGTGGTTGGGGTTGTGTGATTGTGATTGTGTGAATGTGATTGTGTTATTGTGATTGTGGGATTGTGATTGCGATTGTGTGATTGTGACTGTGTGGTCGTGATTGTGTGATCGTGATTGTGGGATTGTGACTGTGTGATTGTGTGATCGTGATTGTGTGATCGTGATTGTGTGATCGTGATTGTGTGATCGTGATTGTGTGATCGTGATTGGGTGATCGTGATTGGGTGATCGTGATTGGGTGATCGTGATTGTGGGATTGTGACTGTGCGATTGTGTGATTGCGATTGTGTGACTGTGATTGTGAGATTGTGATTGTGGGATTGTGATTGTGTGATTGTGATTGTGTGATCGTGACTGTGATTGTATGATTGTGATTGTGATTGTGATTGTGATTGTGATTGTGATTGTGATTGTGATTGTGATTGTGATTGTGATTGTGATTGTGATTGTGTGATTGTGATTGCGATTGTGTGATTGTGACTGTGTGGTCGTGATTGTGTGATCGGGATTGTGGGATTGCGTGATCGTGATTGTGTGATCGTGATTGTGTGATCGTGATTGTGTGATCGTGATTGTGTGATCGTGATTGTGTGATCGTGATTGTGTGATCGTGATTGTGTGATCGTGATTGTGTGATCGTGATTGTGTGATCGTGATTGTGTGATCGTGATTGTGTGATCGTGATTGGGTGATCGTGATTGGGTGATCGTGATTGGGTGATCGTGATTGGGTGATCGTGATTGTGGGATTGTGACTGTGCGATTGTGTGATTGCGATTGTGTGACTGTGATTGTGTGATTGTGATTGTGGGATTGTGATTGTGTGATTGTGATGGTGTGATCGTGACTGTGATTGTATGATTGTGATTGTGATTGTGATTGTGATTGTGATTGTGATTGTGATTGTGATTGTGATTGTGATTGTGATTGTGATTGTGATTGTGTGACTGTGTGATTGTGATTGTGTGACTGTGATTGTGTGATCGTGATAGTGTGATCGTGATAGTGTGATCGTGATTGTGTGATCGTGACTGTGTGGTCGTGATTGTGTGATCGTGATTGTGGGATTGTGACTGTGTGATTGTGTGGTTGTGGTTGTGTGATTGTGATTGTGTGACTATGATTGTGCGATTGTGATTGTGGGATTGTGATTGCGATTGTGTGATTGTGACTGTGTGGTCGTGATTGTGTGATCGTTATTGTGGGATTGTGACTGTGTGATTGTGTGGTTGTGGTTGTGTGATTGTGATTGTGTGATCGTGATTGTGTGATTGTGATTGTGTGATCGTGATTGTGTGATCGTGATTGTGTGATCGTGATTGTGTCATCGTGATAGTGTGATCGTGATTGTGTGGTCGTGATTGTGTTGTCGTGATTGTGTGATCGTGATTGTGTGATCGTGATTGTGTGATTGTGATTGTGTGATCGTGATTGTGTGGTCGTGATTGTGTGATCGTGATTGTGGGATCGTGACTGTGTGATTGTGTGATTGTGATTGTGTGACTGATTGTGTGATTGTGATTGTGGGATTGAGATTGTGTGATTGTGATTGTGTGATCGTGACTGTGATTGTGTGATTGTGATTGTGTGACTGTGTGATTGTGATTGTGTGACTGTGATTGTGTGATCGTGATAGTGTGATCGTGATCGTGTGATCGCGATCGTGTGATCGCGATCGTGTGATTGCGATCGTGTGATTGCGTTTGTGTGATTGCGATTGTGTGATTGCGATTGTATGATTGCGATTGTGGGATTGCGATTATGTGATTGTGATTGTGTGATTGTGATTGTGTGATCGTGATTGTGTCATCGTGATTGTGTGGTCGTGATTGTGTGATCGTGATTGTGGGATCGTGACTGTGTGATTGTGTGATTGTGATTGTGTGACTGTGATTGTGTGATTGTGATTGTGTGATTGTGATCGTGTGATTGTGATCGTGTGATTGTGATAGTGCGATTGTGATAGTGCGATTATGATAGTGCGATTGTGATTGTGCGATTGTGATTGTGCGATTGTGACAGTGCGATTGTGACAGTGCGATTGTGACAGTGCGATTGGGACTGCGCGATTGTGATTGTGCGATTGTGATTGTGGGATTGAGATTGTGTAATTGTGATTGTGTGATCGTGACTGTGATTGTGTCATTGTGATTGTGGGATTGTGATTGCGATTGTGTGATCGTGATTGTGGGATTGTGACTGTGTGATTGTGTGGTTGTGATTGTGTGATCGTGATTGTGCGATCGTGATTGTGCGATCGTGATTGTGCGATCGTGATTGTGCGATCGTGATTGTGCGATCGTGATTGTGCGATCGTGATTGTGCGATCGTGATTGTGCGATCGTGATTGTGCGATCGTGATTGTGCGATCGTGATTGTGCGATCGTGATTGTGCGATCGTGATTGTGCGATCGTGATTGTGCGATCGTGATTGTGCGATCGTGATTGTGCGATCGTGATTGTTTGATTGTGATTGTGTGATTGTGATTGTGTGATTTTGATTATGTGATTGTGATTGTGATTGTGTGATTGTGTGATCGTGATTGTGTGACCGTGATTGTGTGACCGTGATTATGTGATCGTGATTGTGTGATCCTGATAGTGTGATTAGGATTCTGTGATCGTGATTGTGTAATCGTGATTGTGTGATCGTGATTGTGATCGTCGTTTTGTGATCGTGATTGTGTGATGGTGATTGTGTGATCGTGATTGTGTGATCGTGATTGTGTGATCGTGATTGTGTGATTGTGATTGTGTGATTGTGATTGTGTGGTTGTGATTGTGTGATTGTGGTTGTGTGATTGTAATTGTGTGATTGCGATTGTGTGATCGTGACTGTGTGGTCGTGATTGTGTGATCGTGATTGTGGGATTGTGACTGTGGGATTGTGTGGTTGTGGTTGTGTGATTGTGATTCTGTGAATGTGATTGTGTGATTGTGATTGTGGGATTGTGATTGTGATCGTGATGTTGTGATCGTGATTGTGTGATGGTGATTGTATGATCGTGATTGTGTGATTGTGATTGTGTGGTTGTGATTGTGTGATTGTGGTTGTGTGATTGTGATTGTGTGATTGCGATTGTGTGATCGTGACTGTGTGGTCGTGATTGTATGATCGTGATTGTGGGATTGTGACTGTGGGATTGTGTGGTTGTGGTTGTGTGATTGTGATTGTGTGAATGTGATTGTGTGATTGTGATTGTGGGATTGTGATTGCGATTGTGTGATTGTGACTATGTGATTGTGTGATCGTGATTGTGGGATTGTGACTGTGTGATTGTGTGATCGTGATTGTGTGACTGTGATTGTGTGATTGTGATTGTGATTGTGATTGTGATTGTGATTGTGATTGTGATTGTGATTGTGATTGTGATTGTGATTGTGATTGTGATTGTGATTGTGTGACTGTGATTGTGTGACCGTGATTGTGGGATTGTGACTGTGGGATTGTGTGGTTGTGGTTGTGTGATTGTGATTGTGTGAATGTGATTGTGTGATTGTGATTGTGGGATTGTGATTGCGATTGTGTGATTTTGACTGTGTGGTCGTGATTGTGTGATCGTGATTGTGGGATTGTGACTGTGTGATTGTGTGGTTGTGGTTGTGTGATTGTGATTGGGTGATCGTGATTGTGTGATTGTGATTGTGTGATCGTGATTGTGTGATCGTGATTGTGTGATCGTGATTGTGTCATCGTGATAGTGTGATCGTGATTGTGTGGTCGTGATTGTGTTGTCGTGATTGTGTGATCGTGATTGTGTGATCGTGATTGTGTGATTGTGATTGTGTGATCGTGATTGTGTGGTCGTGATTGTGTGATCGTGATTGTGGGATCGTGACTGTGTGATTGTGTGATTGTGATTGTGTGACTGTGATTGTGTGATTGTGATTGTGGGATTGAGATTGTGTGATTGTGATTGTGTGATCGTGACTGTGATTGTGTGATTGTGATTGTGTGACTGTGTGATTGTGATTGTGTGACTGTGATTGTGTGATCGTGATAGTGTGATCGTGATCGTGTGATCGCGATCGTGTGATCGCGATCGTGTGATCGCGATCGTGTGATTGCGATCGTGTGATTGCGTTTGTGTGATTGCGATTGTGTGATTGCGATTGTATGATTGCGATTGTGGGATTGCGATTGTGTGATTGTGATTGTGTGATTGTGAGTGTGTGATCGTGATTGTGTCATCGTGATTGTGTGGTCGTGATTGTGTGATCGTGATTGTGGGATCGTGACTGTGTGATTGTGTGATTGTGATTGGGTGACTGTGATTGTGTGATTGTGATTGTGGGATTGAGATTGTGTGATTGTGATTGTGTGATCGTGACTGTGATTGTGTGATTGTGATTGTGTGACTGTGTGATTGTGATTGTGTGACTGTGATTGTGTGATCGTGATAGTGTGATCGTGATCGTGTGATCGCGATCGTGTGATTGCGATCGTGTGATTGCGATCGTGTGATTGCGTTTGTGTGATTGCGATTGTGTGATTGCGATTGTATGATAGCGATTGTGGGATTGCGATTGTGTGATTGTGATTGTGTGATTGTGATTGTGTGATCGTGATTGTGTCATCGTGATTGTGTGGTCGTGATTGTGTGATCGTGATTGTGGGATCGTGACTGTGTGATTGTGTGATTGTGATTGTGTGACTGTGATCGTGTGATTGTGATTGTGGGATTGAGATTGTGTGACTGTGATTGTGTGATCGTGACTGTGATTGTGTCATTGTGATTGTGGGATTGTGATTGCGATTGTGTGATCGTGATTGTGGGATTGTGACTGTGTGATTGTGTGGTCGTGATTGTGTGATCGTGATTGTGCGATCGTGATTGTGCGATCGTGATTGTGCGATCGTGATTGTGCGATCGTGATTGTGCGATCGTGATTGTGCGATCGTGATTGTGCGATAGTGATTGTGCGATCGTGATTGTGCGATCGTGATTGTGCGATCGTGATTGTGCGATCGTGAATGTGCGATCGTGATTGTGCGATCGTGATTGTGCGATCGTGATTGTGCGATCGTGATTGTGCGATCGTGATTGTGCGATCGTGATTGTGCGATCGTGATTGTGCGATCGTGATTGTTTGATTGTGATTGTGTGATTGTGATTGTGATTGTGTGATTGTGATTATGTGATTGTGATTGTGATTGTGTGATTGTGTGATCGTGATTGTGTGACCGTGATTGTGTGACCGTGATTATGTGATCGTGATTGTGTGATCCTGATTGTGTGATTAGGATTCTGTGATCGTGATTGTGTAATCGTGATTGTGTGATCGTGATTGTGATCGTGATTTTGTGATCGTGATTGTGTGATGGTGATTGTGTGATCGTGATTGTGTGATCGTGATTGTGTGATCGTGATTGTGTGATTGTGATTGTGTGATTGTGATTGTGTGGTTGTGATTGTATGATTGTGGTTGTGTGATTGTGATTGTGTGATGGCGATTGTGTGATCGTGACTGTGTGGTCGTCATTGTGTGATCGTGATTGTGGGATTGTGACTGTGGGATTGTGTGGTTGGGGTTGTGTGATTGTGATTGTGTGAATGTGATTGTGTTATTGTGATTGTGGGATTGTGATTGCGATTGTGTGATTGTGACTGTGTGGTCGTGATTGTGTGATCGTGATTGTGGGATTGTGACTGTGTGATTGTGTGATCGTGATTGTGTGATCGTGATTGTGTGATCGTGATTGTGCGATCATGATTGTGTGATCGTGATTGGGTGATCGTGATTGGGTGATCGTGATTGGGTGATCGTGATTGTGGGATTGTGACTGTGCGATTGTGTGATTGCGATTGTGTGACTGTGATTGTGTGATTGTGATTGTGGGATTGTGATTGTGTGATTGTGATTGTGTGATCGTGACTGTGATTGTATGATTGTGATTGTGATTGTGATTGTGATTGTGATTGTGATTGTGATTGTGATTGTGATTGTGATTGTGTGACTGTGTGATTGTGATTGTGTGACTGTGATTGTGTGATCGTGATAGTGTGATCGTGATAGTGTGATCGTGATAGTGTGATCGTGATTGTGTGATCGTGACTGTGTGGTCGTGATTGTGTGATCGTGATTGTGGGATTGTGACTGTGTGATTGTGTGGTTGTGGTTGTGTGATTGTGATTGTGTGACTATGATTGTGCGATTGTGATTGTGGGATTGTGATTGCGATTGTGTGATTGTGACTGTGTGGTCGTGATTGTGTGATCGTTATTGTGGGATTGTGACTGTGTGATTGTGTGGTTGTGGTTGTGTGATTGTGATTGTGTGATCGTGATTGTGTGATTGTGATTGTGTGATCGTGATTGTGTGATCGTGATTGTGTGATCGTGATTGTGTCATCGTGATAGTGTGATCGTGATTGTGTGGTCGTGATTGTGTTGTCGTGATTGTGTGATCGTGATTGTGTGATCGTGATTGTGTGATTGTGATTGTGTGATCGTGATTGTGAGGTCGTGATTGTGTGATCGTGATTGTGGGATCGTGACTGTGTGATTGTGTGATTGTGATTGTGTGACTGTGATTGTGTGATTGTGATTGTGGGATTGAGATTGTGTGATTGTGATTGTGTGATCGTGACTGTGATTGTGTGATTGTGATTGTGTGACTGTGTGATTGTGATTGTGTGACTGTGATTGTGTGATCGTGATAGTGTGATCGTGATCGTGTGATCGCGATCGTGTGATCGCGATCGTGTGATTGCGATCGTGTGATTGCGTTTGTGTGATTGCGATTGTGTGATTGCGATTGTATGATTGCGATTGTGGGATTGCGATTGTGTGATTGTGATTGTGTGATTGTGATTGTGTGATGGCGATTGTGTGATCGTGACTGTGTGGTCGTCATTGTGTGATCGTGATTGTGGGATTGTGACTGTGGGATTGTGTGGTTGGGGTTGTGTGATTGTGATTGTGTGAATGTGATTGTGTTATTGTGATTGTGGGATTGTGATTGCGATTGTGTGATTGTGACTGTGTGGTCGTGATTGTGTGATCGTGATTGTGGGATTGTGACTGTGTGATTGTGTGATCGTGATTGTGTGATCGTGATTGTGTGATCGTGATTGTGTGATCGTGATTGTGTGATCGTGATTGGGTGATCGTGATTGGGTGATCGTGATTGGGTGATCGTGATTGTGGGATTGTGACTGTGCGATTGTGTGATTGCGATTGTGTGACTGTGATTGTGAGATTGTGATTGTGGGATTGTGATTGTGTGATTGTGATTGTGTGATCGTGACTGTGATTGTATGATTGTGATTGTGATTGTGATTGTGATTGTGATTGTGATTGTGATTGTGATTGTGATTGTGATTGTGATTGTGATTGTGATTGTGATTGTGTGATTGTGATTGCGATTGTGTGATTGTGACTGTGTGGTCGTGATTGTGTGATCGGGATTGTGGGATTGCGTGATCGTGATTGTGTGATCGTGATTGTGTGATCGTGATTGTGTGATCGTGATTGTGTGATCGTGATTGTGTGATCGTGATTGTGTGATCGTGATTGTGTGATCGTGATTGTGTGATCGTGATTGTGTGATCGTGATTGGGTGATCGTGATTGGGTGATCGTGATTGGGTGATCGTGATTGTGGGATTGTGACTGTGCGATTGTGTGATTGCGATTGTGTGACTGTGATTGTGTGATTGTGATTGTGGGATTGTGATTGTGTGATTGTGATGGTGTGATCGTGACTGTGATTGTATGATTGTGATTGTGATTGTGATTGTGATTGTGATTGTGATTGTGATTGTGATTGTGATTGTGATTGTGATTGTGATTGTGTGACTGTGTGATTGTGATTGTGTGACTGTGATTGTGTGATCGTGATAGTGTGATCGTGATAGTGTGATCGTGATTGTGTGATCGTGACTGTGTGGTCGTGATTGTGTGATCGTGATTGTGGGATTGTGACTGTGTGATTGTGTGGTTGTGGTTGTGTGATTGTGATTGTGTGACTATGATTGTGCGATTGTGATTGTGGGATTGTGATTGCGATTGTGTGATTGTGACTGTGTGGTCGTGATTGTGTGATCGTTATTGTGGGATTGTGACTGTGTGATTGTGTGGTTGTGGTTGTGTGATTGTGATTGTGTGATCGTGATTGTGTGATTGTGATTGTGTGATCGTGATTGTGTGATCGTGATTGTGTGATCGTGATTGTGTCATCGTGATAGTGTGATCGTGATTGTGTGGTCGTGATTGTGTTGTCGTGATTGTGTGATCGTGATTGTGTGATCGTGATTGTGTGATTGTGATTGTGTGATCGTGATTGTGTGGTCGTGATTGTGTGATCGTGATTGTGGGATCGTGACTGTGTGATTGTGTGATTGTGATTGTGTGACTGTGATTGTGTGATTGTGATTGTGGGATTGAGATTGTGTGATTGTGATTGTGTGATCGTGACTGTGATTGTGTGATTGTGATTGTGTGACTGTGTGATTGTGATTGTGTGACTGTGATTGTGTGATCGTGATAGTGTGATCGTGATCGTGTGATCGCGATCGTGTGATCGCGATCGTGTGATCGCGATCGTGTGATCGCGATCGTGTGATCGCGATCGTGTGATTGCGTTTGTGTGATTGCGATTGTGTGATTGCGATTGTATGATTGCGATTGTGGGATTGCGATTATGTGATTGTGATTGTGTGATTGTGATTGTGTGATCGTGATTGTGTCATCGTGATTGTGTGGTCGTGATTGTGTGATCGTGATTGTGGGATCGTGACTGTGTGATTGTGTGATTGTGATTGTGTGACTGTGATTGTGTGATTGTGATTGTGTGATTGTGATCGTGTGATTGTGATCGTGTGATTGTGATAGTGCGATTGTGATAGTGCGATTATGATAGTGCGATTGTGATTGTGCGATTGTGATTGTGCGATTGTGACAGTGCGATTGTGAC
Source organism: Megachile rotundata (assembly GCF_050947335.1). Taxonomy (NCBI): domain Eukaryota; kingdom Metazoa; phylum Arthropoda; class Insecta; order Hymenoptera; family Megachilidae; genus Megachile; species Megachile rotundata. The sequence continues at coordinate 1,419,837 of NC_134997.1, read as the reverse complement.
AGTGCGATTGTGACAGTGCGATTGGGACTGCGCGATTGTGATTGTGCGATTGTGATTGTGGGATTGAGATTGTGTGATTGTGATTGTGTGATCGTGACTGTGATTGTGTCATTGTGATTGTGGGATTGTGATTGCGATTGTGTGATCGTGATTGTGGGATTGTGACTGTGTGATTGTGTGGTTGTGATTGTGTGATCGTGATTGTGCGATCGTGATTGTGCGATCGTGATTGTGCGATCGTGATTGTGCGATCGTGATTGTGCGATCGTGATTGTGCGATCGTGATTGTGCGATCGTGATTGTGCGATCGTGATTGTGCGATCGTGATTGTGCGATCGTGATTGTGCGATCGTGATTGTGCGATCGTGATTGTGCGATCGTGATTGTGCGATCGTGATTGTGCGATCGTGATTGTTTGATTGTGATTGTGTGATTGTGATTGTGTGATTGTGATTGTGTGATTTTGATTATGTGATTGTGATTGTGATTGTGTGATTGTGTGATCGTGATTGTGTGACCGTGATTGTGTGACCGTGATTATGTGATCGTGATTGTGTGATCCTGATAGTGTGATTAGGATTCTGTGATCGTGATTGTGTAATCGTGATTGTGTGATCGTGATTGTGATCGTCGTTTTGTGATCGTGATTGTGTGATGGTGATTGTGTGATCGTGATTGTGTGATCGTGATTGTGTGATCGTGATTGTGTGATTGTGATTGTGTGATTGTGATTGTGTGGTTGTGATTGTGTGATTGTGGTTGTGTGATTGTAATTGTGTGATTGCGATTGTGTGATCGTGACTGTGTGGTCGTGATTATGTGATCGTGATTGTGGGATTGTGACTGTGGGATTGTGTGGTTGTGGTTGTGTGATTGTGATTCTGTGAATGTGATTGTGTGATTGTGATTGTGGGATTGTGATTGTGATCGTGATGTTGTGATCGTGATTGTGTGATGGTGATTGTATGATCGTGATTGTGTGATTGTGATTGTGTGGTTGTGATTGTGTGATTGTGGTTGTGTGATTGTGATTGTGTGATTGCGATTGTGTGATCGTGACTGTGTGGTCGTGATTGTATGATCGTGATTGTGGGATTGTGACTGTGGGATTGTGTGGTTGTGGTTGTGTGATTGTGATTGTGTGAATGTGATTGTGTGATTGTGATTGTGGGATTGTGATTGCGATTGTGTGATTGTGACTATGTGATTGTGTGATCGTGATTGTGGGATTGTGACTGTGTGATTGTGTGATCGTGATTGTGTGACTGTGATTGTGTGATTGTGATTGTGATTGTGATTGTGATTGTGATTGTGATTGTGATTGTGATTGTGATTGTGATTGTGATTGTGATTGTGATTGTGATTGTGATTGTGATTGTGTGACTGTGATTGTGTGACCGTGATTGTGGGATTGTGACTGTGGGATTGTGTGGTTGTGGTTGTGTGATTGTGATTGTGTGAATGTGATTGTGTGATTGTGATTGTGGGATTGTGATTGCGATTGTGTGATTTTGACTGTGTGGTCGTGATTGTGTGATCGTGATTGTGGGATTGTGACTGTGCGATTGTGTGGTTGTGGTTGTGTGATTGTGATTGTGTGATCGTGATTGTGTGATTGTGATTGTGTGATCGTGATTGTGTGATCGTGATTGTGTGATCGTGATTGTGTCATCGTGATAGTGTGATCGTGATTGTGTGGTCGTGATTGTGTTGTCGTGATTGTGTGATCGTGATTGTGTGATCGTGATTGTGTGATTGTGATTGTGTGATCGTGATTGTGTGGTCGTGATTGTGTGATCGTGATTGTGGGATCGTGACTGTGTGATTGTGTGATTGTGATTGTGTGACTGTGATTGTGTGATTGTGATTGTGGGATTGAGATTGTGTGATTGTGATTGTGTGATCGTGACTGTGATTGTGTGATTGTGATTGTGTGACTGTGTGATTGTGATTGTGTGACTGTGATTGTGTGATCGTGATAGTGTGATCGTGATCGTGTGATCGCGATCGTGTGATCGCGATCGTGTGATCGCGATCGTGTGATTGCGATCGTGTGATTGCGTTTGTGTGATTGCGATTGTGTGATTGCGATTGTATGATTGCGATTGTGGGATTGCGATTGTGTGATTGTGATTGTGTGATTGTGAGTGTGTGATCGTGATTGTGTCATCGTGATTGTGTGGTCGTGATTGTGTGATCGTGATTGTGGGATCGTGACTGTGTGATTGTGTGATTGTGATTGTGTGACTGTGATTGTGTGATTGTGATTGTGGGATTGAGATTGTGTGATTGTGATTGTGTGATCGTGACTGTGATTGTGTGATTGTGATTGTGTGACTGTGTGATTGTGATTGTGTGACTGTGATTGTGTGATCGTGATAGTGTGATTGTGATCGTGTGATTGTGATCGTGTGATTGTGATAGTGCGATCGTGATTGTGCGATCGTGATTGTGCGATCGTGATTGTGCGATCGTGATTGTGCGATCGTGATTGTGCGATCGTGATTGTGCGATCGTGATTGTGCGATCGTGATTGTGCGATCGTGATTGTGCGATCGTGATTGTGCGATCGTGATTGTGCGATCGTGATTGTGCGATCGTGATTGTGCGATCGTGATTGTGCGATCGTGATTGTGCGATCGTGATTGTGCGATCGTGATTGTTTGATTGTGATTGTGTGATTGTGATTGTGTGATTGTGATTGTGTGATTGTGATTATGTGATTGTGATTGTGATTGTGTGATTGTGTGATCGTGATTGTGTGATCGTGATTGTGTGACCGTGATTGTGTGACCGTGATTATGTGATCGTGATTGTGTGATCCTGATAGTGTGATTAGGATTCTGTGATCGTGATTGTGTAATCGTGATTGTGTGATCGTGATTGTGATCGTCGTTTTGTGATCGTGATTGTGTGATGGTGATTGTGTGATCGTGATTGTGTGATCGTGATTGTGTGATCGTGATTGTGTGATTGTGATTGTGTGATTGTGATTGTGTGATTGCGATTGTGTGATTGCGATTGTGTGATTGCGATTGTGTGATTGCGATTGTGTGATTGCGATTGTGTGATTGCGATTGTGTGATTGCGATTGTGTGATTGCGATTGTGTGATTGCGATTGTGTGATTGCGACTGTGTGGTCGTGATTGTGTGATCGTGATTGTGGGATTGTGACTGTGCGATCGTGATTGTGCGATCGTGATTGTGTGATTGTGATTGTGTGATCGTGATTGTGTGATCGTGATTGTGTGATCGTGACTGTGTGGTCGTGATTGTGTGATCGTGATAGTGTGACTGTGTGATTGTGATTGTGCGACCGTGATTGTGTGATCGTCATTGCGTGATCGTGACTGTGTGATCGGGATTGTGTGATCGTGATTGAGTAATTGTGACTGTGTGATTGTGTGATTGTGATTGTGATTGTGATTGTGATTGTGATTGTGATGGTGATTGTGATTGTGTGACTGTGTGATTGTGATTGTGTGATCGTGATTGTGTGAATGTGTTATTGTGATTGTGTGATTGTGATTGTGTTATTGCGATTGTGTGATTGCGATTGTGTGATTGCGATTGTGTGATTGCGATTGTGTGATTGCGATTGCGTGATTGCGATTGCGTGATTGCGATTGTGTGATTGCGATTGTGTGATTGCGATTGTGTGATTGCGGTTGTGTGATTGCGATTGTGTGATTGCGATTGTGTGATTGCGATTGTGTGATTGCGATTGTGTGATTGCGATTGTGTGATTGCGATTGTGTGATTGCGATTGTGTGATTGTGATTGTGTGATAGTGATTGTGGGATTGTGACTGTGTTATTGTGTGATTGTGATTGTGATTGTGTGACTGTGAGATCGTGATTGTGTGATCGTGATTGTGTGATCGTGATTGTGTGATCGTGATTGTGTGATCGTGATTGTGTGATAGTGATTGTGTGATTGTGTGATCGTGATTGTGTGATCGTGAGTGTGTGATCGTGATTGTGTGATAGTGATTGTGTGATAGTGATTGTGTGATCGTGATTGCGTGATCGTGATTGTGTGATCGTGATTGTGTGATATTGATTGTGAGACTGTGTGATTGTGATTGTGTGATTGTGATTGTGTGATTGTTATTGTGTGATCGTGATTGTGTGATCGTGATTGTGTGATCGTGATTGTGTGATCGTGATTGTGTGAGCGTGATTGTGTGATAGTGATTGTGTGATAGTGATTGTGTGATAGTGATTGTGTGATCGTGATTGCGTGATCGTGATTGTGTGATCGTGATTGTGTGACTGTGTGATTGTGACTGTGTGATCGTGATTGTGTGATCGTGATTGTGTGATTGTGATTGTGATTGTGATTGTGTGACTGTGTTATTGTGATTGTGTGATCGTGACTGTGTGATCGTGTTTGTGTGATCGTGATTGTGGGTTTGTGACTGTGTGATTGTGTGATTGTGATTGTGTGATTGTGATTGTGATTGTGATTGTGATTGTGATTGTGATTGTGATTGTGATTGTGATTGTGATTGTGATTGTGATTGTGTGACTGTGTGATTGTGATTGTGTGACTGTGATTGTGTGATCGTGATAGTGTGGTCGTGATTGTGTGATCGTGATTGTGGGATTGTGACTGTGCGATTGTGTGGTTGTGGTTGTATGATCGTGATTGTGTGATCGTGATTGTGTGACCGTGATTGTGTGACCGTGATTGTGTGATCGCGATTGTGTGATCGCGATTGTGTGATCGCGATTGTGTGATCGCGATTGTGTGATCGCGATTGTGTGATCGCGATTGTGTGATTGCGATTGTGTGAATGCGATTGTGTGATTGCGATGGTGTGATTGCGATTGTGTGATTGCGATTGTGTGATTGTGATTGTGTGATAGTGATTGTGTCATCGTGATTGTGTGGTCGTGATTGTGTGATCGTGATTGTGGGATCGTGACTGTGTGATTGTGTGATTGTGATTGTGTGACTGTGATTGTGTGATTGTGATTGTGTGATTGTGATCGTGTGATTGTGATAGTGCGATTGTGATAGTGCGATTATGATAGTGCGATTGTGATTGTGCGATTGTGATTGTGCGATTGTGACAGTGCGATTGTGACAGTGCGATTGTGACAGTGCGATTGGGACTGCGCGATTGTGATTGTGCGATTGTGATTGTGGGATTGAGATTGTGTGATTGTGATTGTGTGATCGTGACTGTGATTGTGTCATTGTGATTGTGGGATTGTGATTGCGATTGTGTGATCGTGATTGTGGGATTGTGACTGTGTGATTGTGTGGTTGTGATTGTGTGATCGTGATTGTGCGATCGTGATTGTGCGATCGTGATTGTGCGATCGTGATTGTGCGATCGTGATTGTGCGATCGTGATTGTGCGATCGTGATTGTGCGATCGTGATTGTGCGATCGTGATTGTGCGATCGTGATTGTGCGATCGTGATTGTGCGATCGTGATTGTGCGATCGTGATTGTGCGATCGTGATTGTTTGATTGTGATTGTGTGATTGTGATTGTGTGATTGTGATTGTGTGATTTTGATTATGTGATTGTGATTGTGATTGTGTGATTGTGTGATCGTGATTGTGTGACCGTGATTATGTGATCGTGATTGTGTGATCCTGATAGTGTGATTAGGATTCTGTGATCGTGATTGTGTAATCGTGATTGTGTGATCGTGATTGTGATCGTCGTTTTGTGATCGTGATTGTGTGATGGTGATTGTGTGATCGTGATTGTGTGATCGTGATTGTGTGATCGTGATTGTGTGATTGTGATTGTGTGATTGTGATTGTGTGGTTGTGATTGTGTGATTGTGGTTGTGTGATTGTAATTGTGTGATTGCGATTGTGTGATCGTGACTGTGTGGTCGTGATTGTGTGATCGTGATTGTGGGATTGTGACTGTGGGATTGTGTGGTTGTGGTTGTGTGATTGTGATTCTGTGAATGTGATTGTGTGATTGTGATTGTGGGATTGTGATTGTGATCGTGATGTTGTGATCGTGATTGTGTGATGGTGATTGTATGATCGTGATTGTGTGATTGTGATTGTGTGGTTGTGATTGTGTGATTGTGGTTGTGTGATTGTGATTGTGTGATTGCGATTGTGTGATCGTGACTGTGTGGTCGTGATTGTATGATCGTGATTGTGGGATTGTGACTGTGGGATTGTGTGGTTGTGGTTGTGTGATTGTGATTGTGTGAATGTGATTGTGTGATTGTGATTGTGGGATTGTGATTGCGATTGTGTGATTGTGACTATGTGATTGTGTGATCGTGATTGTGGGATTGTGACTGTGTGATTGTGTGATCGTGATTGTGTGACTGTGATTGTGTGATTGTGATTGTGATTGTGATTGTGATTGTGATTGTGATTGTGATTGTGATTGTGATTGTGATTGTGATTGTGATTGTGATTGTGATTGTGATTGTGTGACTGTGATTGTGTGACCGTGATTGTGGGATTGTGACTGTGGGATTGTGTGGTTGTGGTTGTGTGATTGTGATTGTGTGAATGTGATTGTGTGATTGTGATTGTGGGATTGTGATTGCGATTGTGTGATTTTGACTGTGTGGTCGTGATTGTGTGATCGTGATTGTGGGATTGTGACTGTGTGATTGTGTGGTTGTGGTTGTGTGATTGTGATTGTGTGATCGTGATTGTGTGATTGTGATTGTGTGATCGTGATTGTGTGATCGTGATTGTGTGATCGTGATTGTGTCATCGTGATAGTGTGATCGTGATTGTGTGGTCGTGATTGTGTTGTCGTGATTGTGTGATCGTGATTGTGTGATCGTGATTGTGTGATTGTGATTGTGTGATCGTGATTGTGTGGTCGTGATTGTGTGATCGTGATTGTGGGATCGTGACTGTGTGATTGTGTGATTGTGATTGTGTGACTGTGATTGTGTGATTGTGATTGTGGGATTGAGATTGTGTGATTGTGATTGTGTGATCGTGACTGTGATTGTGTGATTGTGATTGTGTGACTGTGTGATTGTGATTGTGTGACTGTGATTGTGTGATCGTGATAGTGTGATCGTGATCGTGTGATCGCGATCGTGTGATCGCGATCGTGTGATCGCGATCGTGTGATTGCGATCGTGTGATTGCGTTTGTGTGATTGCGATTGTGTGATTGCGATTGTATGATTGCGATTGTGGGATTGCGATTGTGTGATTGTGATTGTGTGATTGTGAGTGTGTGATCGTGATTGTGTCATCGTGATTGTGTGGTCGTGATTGTGTGATCGTGATTGTGGGATCGTGACTGTGTGATTGTGTGATTGTGATTGTGTGACTGTGATTGTGTGATTGTGATTGTGGGATTGAGATTGTGTGATTGTGATTGTGTGATCGTGACTGTGATTGTGTGATTGTGATTGTGTGACTGTGTGATTGTGATTGTGTGACTGTGATTGTGTGATCGTGATAGTGTGATTGTGATCGTGTGATTGTGATCGTGTGATTGTGATAGTGCGATCGTGATTGTGCGATCGTGATTGTGCGATCGTGATTGTGCGATCGTGATTGTGCGATCGTGATTGTGCGATCGTGATTGTGCGATCGTGATTGTGCGATCGTGATTGTGCGATCGTGATTGTGCGATCGTGATTGTGCGATCGTGATTGTGCGATCGTGATTGTGCGATCGTGATTGTGCGATCGTGATTGTGCGATCGTGATTGTTTGATTGTGATTGTGTGATTGTGATTGTGTGATTGTGATTGTGTGATTGTGATTGTGTGATTGTGATTATGTGATTGTGATTGTGATTGTGTGATTGTGTGATCGTGATTGTGTGATCGTGATTGTGTGACCGTGATTGTGTGACCGTGATTATGTGATCGTGATTGTGTGATCCTGATAGTGTGATTAGGATTCTGTGATCGTGATTGTGTAATCGTGATTGTGTGATCGTGATTGTGATCGTCGTTTTGTGATCGTGATTGTGTGATGGTGATTGTGTGATCGTGATTGTGTGATCGTGATTGTGTGATCGTGATTGTGTGATTGTGATTGTGTGATTGTGATTGTGTGATTGCGATTGTGTGATTGCGATTGTGTGATTGCGATTGTGTGATTGCGATTGTGTGATTGCGATTGTGTGATTGCGATTGTGTGATTGCGATTGTGTGATTGCGATTGTGTGATTGCGATTGTGTGATTGCGACTGTGTGGTCGTGATTGTGTGATCGTGATTGTGGGATTGTGACTGTGCGATCGTGATTGTGCGATCGTGATTGTGTGATTGTGATTGTGTGATCGTGATTGTGTGATCGTGATTGTGTGATCGTGACTGTGTGGTCGTGATTGTGTGATCGTGATAGTGTGACTGTGTGATTGTGATTGTGCGACCGTGATTGTGTGATCGTCATTGCGTGATCGTGACTGTGTGATCGGGATTGTGTGATCGTGATTGAGTAATTGTGACTGTGTGATTGTGTGATTGTGATTGTGATTGTGATTGTGATTGTGATTGTGATGGTGATTGTGATTGTGTGACTGTGTGATTGTGATTGTGTGATCGTGATTGTGTGAATGTGTTATTGTGATTGTGTGATTGTGATTGTGTTATTGCGATTGTGTGATTGCGATTGTGTGATTGCGATTGTGTGATTGCGATTGTGTGATTGCGATTGCGTGATTGCGATTGCGTGATTGCGATTGTGTGATTGCGATTGTGTGATTGCGATTGTGTGATTGCGGTTGTGTGATTGCGATTGTGTGATTGCGATTGTGTGATTGCGATTGTGTGATTGCGATTGTGTGATTGCGATTGTGTGATTGCGATTGTGTGATTGCGATTGTGTGATTGTGATTGTGTGATAGTGATTGTGGGATTGTGACTGTGTTATTGTGTGATTGTGATTGTGATTGTGTGACTGTGAGATCGTGATTGTGTGATCGTGATTGTGTGATCGTGATTGTGTGATCGTGATTGTGTGATCGTGATTGTGTGATAGTGATTGTGTGATTGTGTGATCGTGATTGTGTGATCGTGAGTGTGTGATCGTGATTGTGTGATAGTGATTGTGTGATAGTGATTGTGTGATCGTGATTGCGTGATCGTGATTGTGTGATCGTGATTGTGTGATATTGATTGTGAGACTGTGTGATTGTGATTGTGTGATTGTGATTGTGTGATTGTTATTGTGTGATCGTGATTGTGTGATCGTGATTGTGTGATCGTGATTGTGTGATCGTGATTGTGTGAGCGTGATTGTGTGATAGTGATTGTGTGATAGTGATTGTGTGATAGTGATTGTGTGATCGTGATTGCGTGATCGTGATTGTGTGATCGTGATTGTGTGACTGTGTGATTGTGACTGTGTGATCGTGATTGTGTGATCGTGATTGTGTGATTGTGATTGTGATTGTGATTGTGTGACTGTGTTATTGTGATTGTGTGATCGTGACTGTGTGATCGTGTTTGTGTGATCGTGATTGTGGGTTTGTGACTGTGTGATTGTGTGATTGTGATTGTGTGATTGTGATTGTGTGATTGTGATTGTGATTGTGATTGTGATTGTGATTGTGATTGTGATTGTGATTGTGATTGTGATTGTGATTGTGATTGTGAGACTGTGTGATTGTGATTGTGTGACTGTGATTGTGTGATCGTGATAGTGTGGTCGTGATTGTGTGATCGTGATTGTGGGATTGTGACTGTGCGATTGTGTGGTTGTGGTTGTATGATCGTGATTGTGTGATCGTGATTGTGTGACCGTGATTGTGTGACCGTGATTGTGTGATCGCGATTGTGTGATCGCGATTGTGTGATCGCGATTGTGTGATCGCGATTGTGTGATCGCGATTGTGTGATCGCGATTGTGTGATTGCGATTGTGTGAATGCGATTGTGTGATTGCGATGGTGTGATTGCGATTGTGTGATTGCGATTGTGTGATTGTGATTGTGTGATAGTGATTGTGGGATTGTGACTGTGTTATTGTGTGATTGTGATTGTGATTGTGTGACTGTGAGATCGTGATTGTGTGATCGTGATTGTGTGATCGTGATTGTGTGATCGTGATTGTGTGATCGTGATTGTGTGATCGTGATTGTGTGATCGTGATTGTGTGATAGTGATTGTGTGATCGTGATTGTGTGATAGTGATTGTGTGATAGTGATTGTGTGATCGTGATTGCGTGATCGTGATTGTGTGATCGTGATTGTGTGAACGTGATTGTGTGACTGTGTGATCGTGATTGTGTGATCGAGATTGTGTGATCGTGATTGTGTGATCGTGATTGTGTGATCGTGATTGTGTGATCGTGATTGTGTGATCGTGATTGTGTGATCGTGATTGTGTGATCGTGATTGAGTGATCGTGATTGTGTGATCGTGATTGTGTGATCGTGATTGTGTGATCGTGATTGTGTGATCGTGATTGTGTGATTGTGAATGTGTGATTGTGATTATGGAATTGTGATTGTGTGATTGTGTGATCGTGATTGTGCGATCGTGATTGTGTGATGGTGATTGTGTGATCGTGATTGTGAGATTCTGACTGTGTGATTGTGTGATCGTAACTGTGTGATCGTGACTGTGGGATCGTGATTGTGGGTTTGTGACTGTGTGATTGTGTGATTCTGATTGTGTGATTGTGGTTGTGTGATTGTGGTTGTGTGATTGTGGTTGTGTGATTGTGGTTGTGTGATTGTGGTTGTGTGATTGTGATTGTGTGATTGCGATTGTGTGATTGCGATTGTGTGATTGCGATTGTGTGATTGCGATTGTGTGATTGCGATTGTGTGATTGCGATTGTGTGATTGCGATTGTGTGATTGCGATTGTGTGATTGCGATTGTGTGATTGCGATTGTGTGATTGCGATTGTGTGATTGCGATTGTGTGATTGCGATTGTGTGATTGCGATTGTGTGATTGCGATTGTGTGATTCCGATTGTGTGATTGCGATTGTGTGATTGCGATTGTGTGATTGCGATTGTGTGATTGCGATTGTGTGATTGCGATTGTGTGATTGTGATTGTGTGATAGTGATTGTGGGATTGTGACTGTGTTATTGTGTGATTGTGATTGTGATTGTGTGACTGTGAGATCGTGATTGTGTGATCGTGATTGTGTGATCGTGATTGTGTGATAGTGATTGTGTGATTGTGTTATCGTGATTGGGTGATCGTGATTGTGTGATAGTGATTGTGTGATCGTGATTGTGTGATTGTGTGATTGTGATTGTGCGATCGTGATTGTGTGATGGTGATTGTGTGATCGTGATTGTGAGATTGTGACTGTGTGATTGTGTGATCGTAACTGTGTGATCGTGACTGTGGGATCGTGATTGTGGGTTTGTGACTGTGTGATTGTGTGATTGTGATTGTGTGATTGTGATCGTGTGATTGTGATCGTGTGATTGTGATTGTGTGATTGTGATTGTGTGATTGTGATTGTGTGGTTGTGATGGTGTGATTGTGATTGTGTGATTGTGATTGTGTGATCGTGATTGTGTGACTGTGTGATTGTGACTGTGTGATCGTGATTGTATGATCGTGATTGTGTGATTGTGATTGTGATTGTGTGACTGTGTTATTGTGATTGTGTGATCGTGACTGTGTGATCGTGTTTGTGTGATCGTGATTGTGGGTTTGTGACTGTGTGATTGTGTGATTGTGATTGTGTGATCGTGATTGTGTGATTGTGATTGTGTGATTGTGATCGTGATTGTGATTGTGATTGTGATTGTGTGATTGTGACTGTGTGATTGTGATTGTGTGATTGTGATTGTGTGATTGTGATTGTGTGATCGTGATTGTGTGGTCGTGATTGTGTGATCGTGATTGTGTGATCGTGATTGTGTGATCGTGATTGTGTGATCGTGATTGTGTGATCGTGATTGTGTGATGGTGATTGTGTGATGGTGATTGTGTGATCGTGATTGTGTGATCGAGATTGTGTGATCCTGATAGTGTGATTAGGATTCTGTGATCGTGATTGTGTAATCGTGATTGTGTGATCGTGATTGTGATCGTCGTTTTGTGATCGTGATTGTGTGATGGTGATTGTGTGATCGTGATTGTGTGATCGTGATTGTGTGATCGTGATTGTGTGATTGTGATTGTGTGGTTGTGATTGTGTGGTTGTGATTGTGTGATTGTGGTTGTGTGATTGTAATTGTGTGATTGCGATTGTGTGATCGTGACTGTGTGGTCGTGATTGTGTGATCGTGATTGTGGGATTGTGACTGTGGGATTGTGTGGTTGTGGTTGTGTGATTGTGATTCTGTGAATGTGATTGTGTGATTGTGATTGTGGGATTGTGATTGTGATCGTGATGTTGTGATCGTGATTGTGTGATGGTGATTGTATGATCGTGATTGTGTGATTGTGATTGTGGGATTGTGATTGTGATCGTGATGTTGTGATCGTGATTGTGTGATGGTGATTGTATGATCGTGATTGTGTGATTGTGATTGTGTGGTTGTGATTGTGTGATTGTGGTTGTGTGATTGTGATTGTGTGATTGCGATTGTGTGATCGTGACTGTGTGGTCGTGATTGTATGATCGTGATTGTGGGATTGTGACTGTGGGATTGTGTGGTTGTGGTTGTGTGATTGTGATTGTGTGAATGTGATTGTGTGATTGTGATTGTGGGATTGTGATTGCGATTGTGTGATTGTGACTGTGTGATTGTGTGATCGTGATTGTGGGATTGTGACTGTGTGATTGTGTGATCGTGATTGTGTGACTGTGAGTGTGTGATTGTGATTGTGATTGTGATTGTGATTGTGATTGTGATTGTGATTGTGATTGTGATTGTGATTGTGATTGTGATTGTGATTGTGATTGTGATTGTGATTGTGTGACTGTGATTGTGTGACCGTGATTGTGGGATTGTGACTGTGGGATTGTGTGGTTGTGGTTGTGTGATTGTGATTGTGTGAATGTGATTGTGTGATTGTGATTGTGGGATTGTGATTGCGATTGTGTGATTTTGACTGTGTGGTCGTGATTGTGTGATCGTGATTGTGGGATTGTGACTGTGTGATTGTGTGGTTGTGGTTGTGTGATTGTGATTGTGTGATCGTGATTGTGTGATTGTGATTGTGTGATCGTGATTGTGTGATCGTGATTGTGTGATCGTGATTGTGTCATCGTGATAGTGTGATCGTGATTGTGTGGTCGTGATTGTGTTGTCGTGATTGTGTGATCGTGATTGTGTGATCGTGATTGTGTGATTGTGATTGTGTGATCGTGATTGTGTGGTCGTGATTGTGTGATCGTGATTGTGGGATCGTGACTGTGTGATTGTGTGATTGTGATTGTGTGACTGTGATTGTGTGATTGTGATTGTGGGATTGAGATTGTGTGATTGTGACTGTGATTGTGTGATTGTGATTGTGTGACTGTGTGATTGTGATTGTGTGACTGTGATTGTGTGATCGTGATAGTGTGATCGTGATCGTGTGATCGCGATCGTGTGATCGCGATCGTGTGATCGCGATCGTGTGATTGCGATCGTGTGATTGCGTTTGTGTGATTGCGATTGTGTGATTGCGATTGTATGATTGCGATTGTGGGATTGCGATTGTGTGATTGTGATTGTGTGATTGTGATTGTGTGATCGTGATTGTGTCATCGTGATTGTGTGGTCGTGATTGTGTGATCGTGATTGTGGGATCGTGACTGTGTGATTGTGTGATTGTGATTGTGTGACTGTGATTGTGTGATTGTGATTGTGGGATTGAGATTGTGTGATTGTGATTGTGTGATCGTGACTGTGATTGTGTGATTGTGATTGTGTGACTGTGTGATTGTGATTGTGTGACTGTGATTGTGTGATCGTGATAGTGTGATTGTGATCGTGTGATTGTGATCGTGTGATTGTGATAGTGCGATTGTGATAGTGCGATTGTGATAGTGCGATTGTGATTGTGCGATTGTGATTGTGCGATTGTGACAGTGCGATTGTGACAGTGCGATTGTGACAGTGCGATTGGGACTGCGCGATTGTGATTGTGCGATTGTGATTGTGCGATTGTGATAGTGCGATTGTGATAGTGCGATTGTGATAGTGCGATTGTGATTGTGCGATTGTGATTGTGGGATTGAGATTGTGTGATTGTGATTGTGTGATCGTGACTGTGATTGTGTCATTGTGATTGTGGGATTGTGATTGCGATTGTGTGATCGTGATTGTGGGATTGTGACTGTGTGATTGTGTGGTTGTGATTGTGGGATCGTGATTGTGCGATCGTGATTGTGCGATCGTGATTGTGCGATCGTGATTGTACGATCGTGATTGTGCGATCGTGATTGTGCGATCGTGATTGTGCGATCGTGATTGTGCGATCGTGATTGTGCATCGTGATTGTGCGATCGTGATTATGCGATCGTGATTGTGCGATCGTGATTGTGCGATCGTGATTGTGCGATCGTGATTGTGCGATCGTGATTGTGCGATCGTGATTGTGCGATCGTGATTGTGCGATCGTGATTGTGCGATCGTGATTGTGCGATCGTGATTGTGCGATCGTGATTGTGCGATCGTGATTGTGCGATCGTGATTGTGCGATCGTGATTGTGCGATCGTGATTGTGCGATCGTGATTGTTTGATTGTGATTGTGTGATTGTGATTGTGTGATTGTGATTATGTGATTGTGATTGTGATTGTGTGATTGTGTGATCGTGATTGTGTGATCGTGATTGTGTGACCGTGATTGTGTGACCGTGATTATGTGATCGTGATTGTGTGATCCTGATAGTGTGATTAGGATTCTGTGATCGTGATTGTGTAATCGTGATTGTGTGATCGTGATTGTGATCGTCGTTTTGTGATCGTGATTGTGTGATGGTGATTGTGTGATCGTGATTGTGTGATCGTGATTGTGTGATCGTGATTGTGTGATTGTGATTGTGTGATTGTGATTGTGTGATTGCGATTGTGTGATTGCGATTGTGTGATTGCGATTGTGTGATTGCGATTGTGTGATTGCGATTGTGTGATTGCGATTGTGTGATTGCGATTGTGTGATTGCGATTGTGTGATTGCGACTGTGTGGTCGTGATTGTGTGATCGTGATTGTGGGATTGTGACTGTGCGATCGTGATTGTGCGATCGTGATTGTGTGATTGTGATTGTGATTGTGATTGTGATTGTGTGACTGTGTGATTGTGATTGTGTGATCGTGATTGTGTGAATGTGTTATTGTGATTGTGTGATTGTGATTGTGTTATTGCGATTGTGTGATTGCGATTGTGTGATTGCGATTGTGTGATTGCGATTGTGTGATTGCGATTGCGTGATTGCGATTGCGTGATTGCGATTGTGTGATTGCGATTGTGTGATTGCGATTGTGTGATTGCGGTTGTGTGATTGCGATTGTGTGATTGCGATTGTGTGATTGCGATTGTGTGATTGCGATTGTGTGATTGCGATTGTGTGATTGCGATTGTGTGATTGCGATTGTGTGATTGTGATTGTGTGATAGTGATTGTGGGATTGTGACTCTGTTATTGTGTGATTGTGATTGTGATTGTGTGACTGTGAGATCGTGATTGTGTGATCGTGATTGTGTGACTGTGATTGTGTGATCGTGATAGTGTGGTCGTGATTGTGTGATCGTGATTGTGGGATTGTGACTGTGTGATTGTGTGGTTGTGGTAGTGTGATTGTGATTGTGTGACTGTGATTGTGTGATTGTGATTGTGGGATTGTGATTGCGATTGTGTGATTGTGACTGTGTGGTCGTGATAGTGTGATCGTGATTGTGGGATTGTGACTGTGCGATTGTGTGGTTGTGGTTGTATGATCGTGATTGTGTGATCGTGATTGTGCGACCGTGATTGTGTGACCGTGATTGTGTGATCGCGATTGTGTGATCGCGATTGTGTGATCGCGATTGTGTGATCGCGATTGTGTGATCGCGATTGTGTGATCGCGATTGTGTGATCGCGATTGTGTGAATGCGATTGTGTGATTGCGATTGTGTGATTGCGATTGTGTGATTGTGATTGTGTGATAGTGATTGTGGGATTGTGACTGTGTTATTGTGTGATTGTGATTGTGATTGTGTGACTGTGAGATCGTGATTGTGTGATCGTGATTGTGTGATCGTGATTGTGTGATCGTGATTGTGTGATCGTGATTGTGTGATCGTGATTGTGTGATAGTGATTGTGTGATCGTGATTGTGTGATAGTGATTGTGTGATAGTGATTGTGTGATCGTGGTTGCGTGATCGTGATTGTGTGATCGTGATTGTGTGATCGTGATTGTGTGACTGCGTGATCGTGATTGTGTGATCGTGATTGTGTGATCGTGATTGTGTGATCGTGATTGTGTGATCGTGATTGTGTGATCGTGATTGTGTGATCGTGATTGTGTGATCGTGATTGTGTGATCGTGATTGAGTGATCGTGATTGTGTGATCGTGATTGTGTGATCGTGATTGTGTGATCGTGATTGTGTGATCGTGATTGTGTGATTGTGATTGTGTGATTGTGGTTGTGTGATTGTGGTTGTGTGATTGTGGTTGTGTGATTGTGGTTGTGTGATTGTGATTGTGTGATTGCGATTGTGTGATTGCGATTGTGTGATTGCGATTGTGTGATTGCGATTGTGTGATTGCGATTGTGTGATTGCGATTGTGTGATTGCGATTGTGTGATTACGATTGTGTGATTGCGATTGTGTGATTGCGATTGTGTGATTGCGATTGTGTGATTGCGATTGTGTGATTGCGATTGTGTGATTGCGATTGTGTGATTCCGATTGTGTGATTGCGATTGTGTGATTGCGATTGTGTGATTGCGATTGTGTTATTGCGATTGTGTGATTGCGATTGTGTGATTGTGATTGTGTGATAGTGATTGTGGGATTGTGACTGTGTTATTGTGTGATTGTGATTGTGATTGTGTGACTGTGAGATCGTGATTGTGTGATCGTGATTGTGTGATCGTGATTGTGTGATAGTGATTGTGTGATTGTGTGATCCTGATTGGGTGATCGTGATTGTGTGATAGTGATTGTGTGATCGTGATTGTGTGATTGTGTGATTGTGATTGTGCGATCGTGATTGTGTGATGGTGATTGTGTGATCGTGATTGTGAGATTGTGACTGTGTGATTGTGTGATCGTAACTGTGTGATCGTGACTGTGGGACCGTGATTGTGGGTTTGTGACTGTGTGATTGTGTGATTGTGATTGTGTGATTGTGATCGTGTGATTGTGATCGTGTGATTGTGATTGTGTGATTGTGATTGTGTGATTGTGATTGTGTGATTGTGATTGTGTGATTGTGATGGTGTGATTGTGATTGTGTGATTGTGATTGTGTGATCGTGATTGTGTGACTGTGTGATTGTGACTGTGTGATCGTGATTGTATGATCGTGATTGTGTGATTGTGATTGTGATTGTGTGACTGTGTTATTGTGATTGTGTGATCGTGACTGTGTGATCGTGTTTGTGTGATCGTGATTGTGGGTTTGTGACTGTGTGATTGTGTGATTGTGATTGTGTGATCGTGATTGTGTGATTGTGATTGTGTGATTGTGATCGTGATTGTGATTGTGATTGTGATTGTGTGATTGTGACTGTGTGATTGTGATTGTGTGATTGTGATTGTGTGATTGTGATTGTGTGATTGTGATTGTGTGATCGTGATTGTGTGGTCGTGATTGTGTGATCGTGATTGTGTGATCGTGATTGTGTGATCGTGATTGTGTGATCGTGATTGTGTGATCGTGATTGTGTGATGGTGATTGTGTGATGGTGATTGTGTGATCGTGATTGTGTGATCGAGATCGTGTGATCGTGATTGTGTGATCGTGATTGTGTGATAGTGATGGTGTGATTGTGATTGTGTGATTGTGGTTGTGTGATTGTGGTTGTGTGATTGTGGTTGTGTGATTGTGATTGTGTGATTGCGATTGTGTGATCGTGACTGTGTGGTCGTGATTGTGTGATCGTGATTGTGGGATTGTGACTGTGTGATTGTGTGGTTGTGGTTGTGCGTTTGTGATTGTGTGACTGTGATTGTGTGACTGTGATTGTGTGATTGTGATTGTGGGACTGTGATTGCGATTGTGTGATTGTGACTGTGTGGTCGTGATTGTGTGATCGTGATTGTGGGATTGTGACTGTGTGATTGTGTGATTGTTTGATTGTGTTATTGCGATTGTGTGATTGCGATTGTGTGATTGCGATTGTGTGATTGTGATTGTGTGATTGTGATTGTGTGATTGTGATTGCGATTGTGTGATTGTGACTGTGTGGTCGTGATTGTGTGATCGTGATTGTGTGATTGTGATTGTGTGATTGTGATCGTGATTGTGATTGTGATTGTGATTGTGTGATTGTGACTGTGTGATTGTGATTGTGTGATTGTGATTGTGGGATTGAGATTGTGTGATTGTGATTGTGTGATCGTGACTGTGATTGTGTCATTGTGATTGTGGGATTGTGATTGCGATTGTGTGATCGTGATTGTGGGATTGTGACTGTGTGATTGTGCGATCGTGATTGTGCGATCGTGATTGTGCGATCGTGATTGTGCGATCGTGATTGTGCGATCGTGATTGTGCGATCGTGATTGTGCGATCGTGATTGTGCGATCGTGATTGTGCGATCGTGATTGTGCGATCGTGATTGTGCGATCGTGATTGTGCGATCGTGATTGTTTGATCGTGATTGTGTGATTGTGATTGTGTGATTGTGATTGTGTGATTTTGATTATGTGATTGTGATTGTGATTGTGTGATTGTGTGATCGTGATTGTGTGATCGTGATTGTGTGACCGTGATTGTGTGACCGTGATTATGTGATCGTGATTGTGTGATCCTGATAGTGTGATTAGGATTCTGTGATCGTGATTGTGTAATCGTGATTGTGTGATCGTGATTGTGATCGTCGTTTTGTGATCGTGATTGTGTGATGGTGATTGTGTGATCGTGATTGTGTGATCGTGATTGTGTGATCGTGATTGTGTGATTGTGATTGTGTGATTGTGATTGTGTGGTTGTGATTGTGTGATTGTGGTTGTGTGATTGTAATTGTGTGATTGCGATTGTGTGATCGTGACTGTGTGGTCGTGATTGTGTGATCGTGATTGTGGGATTGTGACTGTGGGATTGTGTGGTTGTGGTTGTGTGATTGTGATTCTGTGAATGTGATTGTGTGATTGTGATTGCGGGATTGTGATTGTGATCGTGATGTTGTGATCGTGATTGTGTGATGGTGATTGTATGATCGTGATTGTGTGATTGTGATTGTGTGGTTGTGATTGTGTGATTGTGGTTGTGTGATTGTGATTGTGTGATTGCGATTGTGTGATCGTGACTGTGTGGTCGTGATTGTATGATCGTGATTGTGGGATTGTGACTGTGGGATTGTGTGGTTGTGGTTGTGTGATTGTGATTGTGTGAATGTGATTGTGTGATTGTGATTGTGGGATTGTGATTGCGATTGTGTGATTGTGACTGTGTGATTGTGTGATCGTGATTGTGGGATTGTGACTGTGTGATTGTGTGATCGTGATTGTGTGACTGTGATTGTGTGATTGTGATTGTGATTGTGATTGTGATTGTGATTGTGATTGTGATTGTGATTGTGATTGTGATTGTGATTGTGATTGTGATTGTGATTGTGATTGTGATCGTGATTGTGATTGTGATTGTGATTGTGATTGTGTGACTGTGATTGTGTGACCGTGATTGTGGGATTGTGACTGTGGGATTGTGTGGTTGTGGTTGTGTGATTGTGATTGTGTGAATGTGATTGTGTGATTGTGATTGTGGGATTGTGATTGCGATTGTGTGATTTTGACTGTGTGGTCGTGATTGTGTGATCGTGATTGTGGGATTGTGACTGTGTGATTGTGTGGTTGTGGTTGTGTGATTGTGATTGTGTGATCGTGATTGTGTGATTGTGATTGTGTGATCGTGATTGTGTGATCGTGATTGTGTGATCGTGATTGTGTCATCGTGATAGTGTGATCGTGATTGTGTGGTCGTGATTGTGTTGTCGTGATTGTGTGATCGTGATTGTGTGATCGTGATTGTGTGATTGTGATTGTGTGATCGTGATTGTGTGGTCGTGATTGTGTGATCGTGATTGTGGGATCGTGACTGTGTGATTGTGTGATTGTGATTGTGTGACTGTGATTGTGTGATTGTGATTGTGGGATTGAGATTGTGTGATTGTGATTGTGTGATCGTGACTGTGATTGTGTGATTGTGATTGTGTGACTGTGTGATTGTGATTGTGTGACTGTGATTGTGTGATCGTGATAGTGTGATCGTGATCGTGTGATCGCGATCGTGTGATCGCGATTGTGTGATTGCGATTGTGTGATTGCGATTGTATGATTGCGATTGTGGGATTGCGATTGTGTGATTGTGATTGTGTGATTGTGATTGTGTGATCGTGATTGTGTCATCGTGATTGTGTGGTCGTGATTGTGTGATCGTGATTGTGGGTTCGTGACTGTGTGATTGTGTGATTGTGATTGTGTGACTGTGATTGTGTGATTGTGATTGTGGGATTGAGATTGTGTGATTGTGATTGTGTGATCGTGACTGTGATTGTGTGATTGTGATTGTGTGACTGTGTGATTGTGATTGTGTGACTGTGATTGTGTGATCGTGATAGTGTGATTGTGATCGTGTGATTGTGATCGTGTGATTGTGATAGTGCGATTGTGATAGTGCGATTGTGATAGTGCGATTGTGATTGTGCGATTGTGATTGTGCGATTGTGACAGTGCGATTGTGACAGTGCGATTGTGACAGTGCGATTGGGACTGCGCGATTGTGATTGTGCGATTGTGATTGTGCGATTGTGATAGTGCGATTGTGATAGTGCGATTGTGATAGTGCGATTGTGATTGTGCGATTGTGATTGTGGGATTGAGATTGTGTGATTGTGATTGTGTGATCGTGACTGTGATTGTGTCATTGTGATTGTGGGATTGTGATTGCGATTGTGTGATCGTGATTGTGGGATTGTGACTGTGTGATTGTGTGGTTGTGATTGTGGGATCGTGATTGTGCGATCGTGATTGTGCGATCGTGATTGTGCGATCGTGATTGTGCTATCGTGATTGTGCGATCGTGATTGTGCGATCGTGATTCTGCGATCGTGATTGTGCGATCGTGATTGTGCGATCGTGATTGTGCGATCGTGATTGTGCGATCGTGATTGTGCGATCGTGATTGTGCGATCGTGATTGTGCGATCGTGATTGTGCGATCGTGATTGTGCGATCGTGATTGTGCGATCGTGATTGTGCGATCGTGATTGTGCGATCGTGATTGTTTGATTGTGATTGTGTGATTGTGATTGTGTGATTGTGATTATGTGATTGTGATTGTGATTGTGTGATTGTGTGATCGTGATTGTGTGATCGTGATTGTGTGACCGTGATTGTGTGACCGTGATTATGTGATCGTGATTGTGTGGCCCTGATAGTGTGATTAGGATTCTGTGATCGTGATTGTGTAATCGTGATTGTGTGATCGTGATTGTGATCGTCGTTTTGTGATCGTGATTGTGTGATGGTGATTGTGTGATCGTGATTGTGTGATCGTGATTGTGTGATCGTGATTGTGTGATTGTGATTGTGTGATTGTGATTGTGTGGTTGTGATTGTGGTTGTGTGATTGTAATTGTGTGATTGCGATTGTGTGATCGTGACTGTGTGGTCGTGATTTTGTGATCGTGATTGTGGGATTGTGACTGTGGGATTGTGTGGTTGTGGTTGTGTGATTGTGATTCTGTGAATGTGATTGTGTGATTGTGATTGTGGGATTGTGATTGTGATCGTGATGTTGTGATCGTGATTGTGTGATGGTGATTGTGTGATCGTGATTGTGTGATTGTGATTGTGTGGTTGTGATTGTGTGATTGTGGTTGTGTGATTGTGATTGTGTGATTGCGATTGTGTGATCGTGACTGTGTGGTCGTGATTGTGTGATCGTGATTGTGGGATTGTGACTGTGGGATTGTGTGGTTGTGGTTGTGTGATTGTGATTGTGTGAATGTGATTGTGTGATTGTGATTGTGGGATTGTGATTGCGATTGTGTGATTGTGACTGTGTGATTGTGTGATCGTGATTGTGGGATTGTGACTGTGTGATTGTGTGATCGTGATTGTGTGACTGTGATTGTGTGATTGTGATTGTGATTGTGATTGTGATTGTGATTGTGATTGTGATTGTGGTTGTGATTGTGATTGTGATTGTGATTGTGTGACTGTGATTGTGTGACCGTGATTGTGGGATTGTGACTGTGGGATTGTGTGGTTGTGGTTGTGTGATTGTGATTGTGTGAATGTGATTGTGTGATTGTGATTGTGGGATTGTGATTGCGATTGTGTGATTTTGACTGTGTGGTCGTGATTGTGTGATCGTGATTGTGGGATTGTGACTGTGTGATTGTGTGGTTGTGGTTGTGTGATTGTGATTGTGTGATCGTGATTGTGTGATCGTGATTGTGTGATTGTGATTGTGTGATCGTGATTGTGTGATCATGATTGTGTGATCGTGATTGTGTGATCGTGATAGTGTCATCGTGATTGTGTGATCGTGATTGTGTGGTCGTGATTGTGTGGTCGTGATTGTGTGATTGTGGTTGTATGATTGTGATTGTGTGATTGCGATTGTGTGATCGTGACTGTGTTGTCGTGATTGTGTGATCGCGAATGTGTGATCGCGATTGTGTGATCGCGATTGTGTGATCGCGATTGTGTGATCGCGATTGTGTGATCGCGATTGTGGGATTGTGACTGTGTGATTGTGTGATCGTGATTGTGTGATCGTGATTGTGTGATCGCGATAGTGTGATCGCGATAGTGTGATCGTGATTGTGTGATCGTGATTGTGTGATCGTGATTGTGTGATTGCGATTGTGTGATTGCGATTGTGTGATTGCGATTGTGTGATTGCGATTGTGTGATTGCGATTGTGTGATTGCGATTGTGTGATTGCGTTTGTGTGATTGCGATTGTGTGATTGCGATTGTGTGATTGCGATTGTGTGATTGCGATTGTTTGATTGTGTGATTGTGATTGTGTGATTGTGATTGTGTGATTGTGATTGCGATTGTGTGATTGTGACTGTGTGGTCGTGATTGTGTGATCGTGATTGTGGGATTGTGTGATCGTGATTGTGTGATCGTGATTGTGTGATCGTGATTGTGTGATCGTGATTGTGTGATCGTGATTGTGTGATCGTGATTGTGTGATCGTGATTGGGTGATCGTGATTGGGTGATCGTGATTGGGTGATCGTGATTGGGTGATCGTGATTGTGGGATTGTGACTGTGCGATTGTGTGATTGCGATTGTGTGACTGTGATTGTGTGACTGTGTGATTGTGATTGTGTGACTGTGATTGTGTGATCGTGATAGTGTGATCGTGATAGTGTGATCGTGATTGTGTGATCGTGACTGTGTGGTCGTGATTGTGTGATCGTGATTGTGGGATTGTGACTGTGTGATTGTGTGGTTGTGGTTGTGTGATTGTGATTGTGCGACTATGATTGTGCGATTGTGATTGTGGGATTGTGATTGCGATTGTGTGATTGTGACTGTGTGGTCGTGATTGTGTGATCGTGATTGTGGGATTGTGACTGTGTGATTGTGTGGTTGCGGTTGTGTGATTGTGATTGTGTGATCGTGATTGTGTGATTGTGATTGTGTGATCGTGATTGTGTGATCGTGATTGTGTGATCGTGATTGTGTGATCGTGATTGTGTCATCGTGATAGTGTGATCGTGATTGTGTGGTCGTGATTGTGTTGTCGTGATTGTGTGATCGTGATTGTGTGATCGTGATTGTGTGGTCGTGATTGTGTGATCGTGATTGTGGGATCGTGACTGTGTGATTGTGTGATTGTGATTGTGTGACTGTGATTGTGTGATTGTGATTGTGGGATTGAGATTGTGTGATTGTGATTGTGTGATCGTGACTGTGATTGTGTGATTGTGATTGTGTGACTGTGTGATTGTGATTGTGTGACTGTGATTGTGTGATCGTGATAGTGTGATCGTGATCGTGTGATCGCGATCGTGTGATTGCGATCGTGTGATTGCGATCGTGTGATTGCGTTTGTGTGATTGCGATTGTGTGATTGCGATTGTATGATAGCGATTGTGGGATTGCGATTGTGTGATTGTGATTGTGTGATTGTGATTGTGTGATCGTGATTGTGTCATCGTGATTGTGTGGTCGTGATTGTGTGATCGTGATTGTGGGATCGTGACTGTGTGATTGTGTGATTGTGATTGTGTGACTGTGATCGTGTGATTGTGATTGTGGGATTGAGATTGTGTGATTGTGATTGTGTGATCGTGACTGTGATTGTGTCATTGTGATTGTGGGATTGTGATTGCGATTGTGTGATCGTGATTGTGGGATAGTGACTGTGTGATTGTGTGGTCGTGATTGTGTGATCGTGATTGTGCGATCGTGATTGTGCGATCGTGATTGTGCGATCGTGATTGTGCGATCGTGATTGTGCGATCGTGATTGTGCGATCGTGATTGTGCGATCGTGATTGTGCGATCGTGATTGTGCGATCGTGATTGTGCGATCGTGATTGTGCGATCGTGAATGTGCGATCGTGATTGTGCGATCGTGATTGTGCGATCGTGATTGTGCGATCGTGATTGTGCGATCGTGATTGTGCGATCGTGATTGTGCGATCGTGATTGTTTGATTGTGATTGTGTGATTGTGATTGTGATTGTGTGATTGTGATTATGTGATTGTGATTGTGATTGTGTGATTGTGTGATCGTGATTGTGTGACCGTGATTGTGTGACCGTGATTATGTGATCGTGATTGTGTGATCCTGATTGTGTGATTAGGATTCTGTGATCGTGATTGTGTAATCGTGATTGTGTGATCGTGATTGTGATCGTGATTTTGTGATCGTGATTGTGTGATGGTGATTGTGTGATCGTGATTGTGTGATCGTGATTGTGTGATCGTGATTGTGTGATTGTGATTGTGTGATTGTGATTGTGTGGTTGTGATTGTGTGATTGTGGTTGTGTGATTGTGATTGTGTGATGGCGATTGTGTGATCGTGACTGTGTGGTCGTCATTGTGTGATCGTGATTGTGCGATCGTGATTGTGCGATCGTGATTGTGCGATCGTGATTGTGCGATCGTGATTGTGCGATCGTGATTGTGCGATCGTGATTGTGCGATCGTGATTGTGCGATCGTGATTGTTTGATTGTGATTGTGTGATTGTGATTGTGTGATTGTGATTGTGTGATTTTGATTATGTGATTGTGATTGTGATTGTGTGATTGTGTGATCGTGATTGTGTGATCGTGATTGTGTGACCGTGATTGTGTGACCGTGATTATGTGATCGTGATTGTGTGATCCTGATAGTGTGATTAGGATTCTGTGATCGTGATTGTGTAATCGTGATTGTGTGATCGTGATTGTGATCGTCGTTTTGTGATCGTGATTGTGTGATGGTGATTGTGTGATCGTGATTGTGTGATCGTGATTGTGTGATCGTGATTGTGTGATTGTGATTGTGTGATTGTGATTGTGTGGTTGTGATTGTGTGATTGTGGTTGTGTGATTGTAATTGTGTGATTGCGATTGTGTGATCGTGACTGTGTGGTCGTGATTGTGTGATCGTGATTGTGGGATTGTGACTGTGGGATTGTGTGGTTGTGGTTGTGTGACTGTGATTCTGTGAATGTGATTGTGTGATTGTGATTGCGGGATTGTGATTGTGATCGTGATGTTGTGATCGTGATTGTGTGATGGTGATTGTATGATCGTGATTGTGTGATTGTGATTGTGTGGTTGTGATTGTGTGATTGTGGTTGTGTGATTGTGATTGTGTGATTGCGATTGTGTGATCGTGACTGTGTGGTCGTGATTGTATGATCGTGATTGTGGGATTGTGACTGTGGGATTGTGTGGTTGTGGTTGTGTGATTGTGATTGTGTGAATGTGATTGTGTGATTGTGATTGTGGGATTGTGATTGCGATTGTGTGATTGTGACTGTGTGATTGTGTGATCGTGATTGTGGGATTGTGACTGTGTGATTGTGTGATCGTGATTGTGTGACTGTGATTGTGTGATTGTGATTGTGATTGTGATTGTGATTGTGATTGTGATTGTGATTGTGATTGTGATTGTGATTGTGATTGTGATTGTGATTGTGATTGTGATTGTGATTGTGATTGTGATTGTGATTGTGATTGTGATTGTGATTGTGATTGTGATTGTGATTGTGTGACTGTGATTGTGTGACCGTGATTGTGGGATTGTGACTGTGGGATTGTGTGGTTGTGGTTGTGTGATTGTGATTGTGTGAATGTGATTGTGTGATTGTGATTGTGGGATTGTGATTGCGATTGTGTGATTTTGACTGTGTGGTCGTGATTGTGTGATCGTGATTGTGGGATTGTGACTGTGTGATTGTGTGGTTGTGGTTGTGTGATTGTGATTGTGTGATCGTGATTGTGTGATTGTGATTGTGTGATCGTGATTGTGTGATCGTGATTGTGTGATCGTGATTGTGTCATCGTGATAGTGTGATCGTGATTGTGTGGTCGTGATTGTGTTGTCGTGATTGTGTGATCGTGATTGTGTGATCGTGATTGTGTGATTGTGATTGTGTGATCGTGATTGTGTGGTCGTGATTGTGTGATCGTGATTGTGGGATCGTGACTGTGTGATTGTGTGATTGTGATTGTGTGACTGTGATTGTGTGATTGTGATTGTGGGATTGAGATTGTGTGATTGTGATTGTGTGATCGTGACTGTGATTGTGTGATTGTGATTGTGTGACTGTGTGATTGTGATTGTGTGACTGTGATTGTGTGATCGTGATAGTGTGATCGTGATCGTGTGATCGCGATCGTGTGATCGCGATCGTGTGATTGCGATTGTGTGATTGCGATTGTGTGATTGCGATTGTATGATTGCGATTGTGGGATTGCGATTGTGTGATTGTGATTGTGTGATTGTGATTGTGTGATCGTGATTGTGTCATCGTGATTGTGTGGTCGTGATTGTGTGATCGTGATTGTGGGATCGTGACTGTGTGATTGTGTGATTGTGATTGTGTGACTGTGATTGTGTGATTGTGATTGTGGGATTGAGATTGTGTGATTGTGATTGTGTGATCGTGACTGTGATTGTGTGATTGTGATTGTGTGACTGTGTGATTGTGATTGTGTGACTGTGATTGTGTGATCGTGATAGTGTGATTGTGATCGTGTGATTGTGATCGTGTGATTGTGATAGTGCGATTGTGATAGTGCGATTGTGATAGTGCGATTGTGATTGTGCGATTGTGATTGTGCGATTGTGACAGTGCGATTGTGACAGTGCGATTGTGACAGTGCGATTGGGACTGCGCGATTGTGATTGTGCGATTGTGATTGTGCGATTGTGATAGTGCGATTGTGATAGTGCGATTGTGATAGTGCGATTGTGATTGTGCGATTGTGATTGTGGGATTGAGATTGTGTGATTGTGATTGTGTGATCGTGACTGTGATTGTGTCATTGTGATTGTGGGATTGTGATTGCGATTGTGTGATCGTGATTGTGGGATTGTGACTGTGTGATTGTGTGGTTGTGATTGTGGGATCGTGATTGTGCGATCGTGATTGTGCGATCGTGATTGTGCGATCGTGATTGTGCGATCGTGATTGTGCGATCGTGATTGTGCGATCGTGATTCTGCGATCGTGATTGTGCGATCGTGATTGTGCGATCGTGATTGTGCGATCGTGATTGTGCGATCGTGATTGTGCGATCGTGATTGTGCGATCGTGATTGTGCGATCGTGATTGTGCGATCGTGATTGTGCGATCGTGATTGTGCGATCGTGATTGTGCGATCGTGATTGTGCGATCGTGATTGTGCGATCGTGATTGTGCGATCGTGATTGTGCGATCGTGATTGTGCGATCGTGATTGTGCGATCGTGATTGTTTGATTGTGATTGTGTGATTGTGATTGTGTGATTGTGATTATGTGATTGTGATTGTGATTGTGTGATTGTGTGATCGTGATTGTGTGATCGTGATTGTGTGACCGTGATTGTGTGACCGTGATTATGTGATCGTGATTGTGTGGTCCTGATAGTGTGATTAGGATTCTGTGATCGTGATTGTGTAATCGTGATTGTGTGATCGTGATTGTGATCGTCGTTTTGTGATCGTGATTGTGTGATGGTGATTGTGTGATCGTGATTGTGTGATCGTGATTGTGTGATCGTGATTGTGTGATTGTGATTGTGTGATTGTGATTGTGTGGTTGTGATTGTGGTTGTGTGATTGTAATTGTGTGATTGCGATTGTGTGATCGTGACTGTGTGGTCGTGATTTTGTGATCGTGATTGTGGGATTGTGACTGTGGGATTGTGTGGTTGTGGTTGTGTGATTGTGATTCTGTGAATGTGATTGTGTGATTGTGATTGTGGGATTGTGATTGTGATCGTGATGTTGTGATCGTGATTGTGTGATGGTGATTGTGTGATCGTGATTGTGTGATTGTGATTGTGTGGTTGTGATTGTGTGATTGTGGTTGTGTGATTGTGATTGTGTGATTGCGATTGTGTGATCGTGACTGTGTGGTCGTGATTGTGTGATCGTGATTGTGGGATTGTGACTGTGGGATTGTGTGGTTGTGGTTGTGTGATTGTGATTGTGTGAATGTGATTGTGTGATTGTGATTGTGGGATTGTGATTGCGATTGTGTGATTGTGACTGTGTGATTGTGTGATCGTGATTGTGGGATTGTGACTGTGTGATTGTGTGATCGTGATTGTGTGACTGTGATTGTGTGATTGTGATTGTGATTGTGATTGTGATTGTGATTGTGATTGTGATTGTGGTTGTGATTGTGATTGTGATTGTGATTGTGTGACTGTGATTGTGTGACCGTGATTGTGGGATTGTGACTGTGGGATTGTGTGGTTGTGGTTGTGTGATTGTGATTGTGTGAATGTGATTGTGTGATTGTGATTGTGGGATTGTGATTGCGATTGTGTGATTTTGACTGTGTGGTCGTGATTGTGTGATCGTGATTGTGGGATTGTGACTGTGTGATTGTGTGGTTGTGGTTGTGTGATTGTGATTGTGTGATCGTGATTGTGTGATCGTGATTGTGTGATTGTGATTGTGTGATCGTGATTGTGTGATCATGATTGTGTGATCGTGATTGTGTGATCGTGATAGTGTCATCGTGATTGTGTGATCGTGATTGTGTGGTCGTGATTGTGTGGTCGTGATTGTGTGATTGTGGTTGTATGATTGTGATTGTGTGATTGCGATTGTGTGATCGTGACTGTGTTGTCGTGATTGTGTGATCGCGAATGTGTGATCGCGATTGTGT
The DNA here is from genome assembly GCF_050947335.1 of Megachile rotundata. Taxonomy (NCBI): domain Eukaryota; kingdom Metazoa; phylum Arthropoda; class Insecta; order Hymenoptera; family Megachilidae; genus Megachile; species Megachile rotundata. The sequence continues at coordinate 1,390,507 of NC_134997.1, read as the reverse complement.
GATCGCGATTGTGTGATCGCGATTGTGTGATCGCGATTGTGGGATTGTGACTGTGTGATTGTGTGATCGTGATTGTGTGATCGTGATTGTGTGATCGCGATAGTGTGATCGCGATAGTGTGATCGTGATTGTGTGATCGTGATTGTGTGATCGTGATTGTGTGATTGCGATTGTGTGATTGCGATTGTGTGATTGCGATTGTGTGATTGCGATTGTGTGATTGCGATTGTGTGATTGCGATTGTGTGATTGCGTTTGTGTGATTGCGATTGTGTGATTGCGATTGTGTGATTGCGATTGTGTGATTGCGATTGTTTGATTGTGTGATTGTGATTGTGTGATTGTGATTGTGTGATTGTGATTGCGATTGTGTGATTGTGACTGTGTGGTCGTGATTGTGTGATCGTGATTGTGGGATTGTGTGATCGTGATTGTGTGATCGTGATTGTGTGATCGTGATTGTGTGATCGTGATTGTGTGATCGTGATTGTGTGATCGTGATTGTGTGATCGTGATTGGGTGATCGTGATTGGGTGATCGTGATTGGGTGATCGTGATTGGGTGATCGTGATTGTGGGATTGTGACTGTGCGATTGTGTGATTGCGATTGTGTGACTGTGATTGTGTGACTGTGTGATTGTGATTGTGTGACTGTGATTGTGTGATCGTGATAGTGTGATCGTGATAGTGTGATCGTGATTGTGTGATCGTGACTGTGTGGTCGTGATTGTGTGATCGTGATTGTGGGATTGTGACTGTGTGATTGTGTGGTTGTGGTTGTGTGATTGTGATTGTGCGACTATGATTGTGCGATTGTGATTGTGGGATTGTGATTGCGATTGTGTGATTGTGACTGTGTGGTCGTGATTGTGTGATCGTGATTGTGGGATTGTGACTGTGTGATTGTGTGGTTGCGGTTGTGTGATTGTGATTGTGTGATCGTGATTGTGTGATTGTGATTGTGTGATCGTGATTGTGTGATCGTGATTGTGTGATCGTGATTGTGTGATCGTGATTGTGTCATCGTGATAGTGTGATCGTGATTGTGTGGTCGTGATTGTGTTGTCGTGATTGTGTGATCGTGATTGTGTGATCGTGATTGTGTGGTCGTGATTGTGTGATCGTGATTGTGGGATCGTGACTGTGTGATTGTGTGATTGTGATTGTGTGACTGTGATTGTGTGATTGTGATTGTGGGATTGAGATTGTGTGATTGTGATTGTGTGATCGTGACTGTGATTGTGTGATTGTGATTGTGTGACTGTGTGATTGTGATTGTGTGACTGTGATTGTGTGATCGTGATAGTGTGATCGTGATCGTGTGATCGCGATCGTGTGATTGCGATCGTGTGATTGCGATCGTGTGATTGCGTTTGTGTGATTGCGATTGTGTAATTGCGATTGTATGATAGCGATTGTGGGATTGCGATTGTGTGATTGTGATTGTGTGATTGTGATTGTGCGATCGTGATTGTGTCATCGTGATTGTGTGGTCGTGATTGTGTGATCGTGATTGTGGGATCGTGACTGTGTGATTGTGTGATTGTGATTGTGTGACTGTGATCGTGTGATTGTGATTGTGGGATTGAGATTGTGTGATTGTGATTGTGTGATCGTGACTGTGATTGTGTCATTGTGATTGTGGGATTGTGATTGCGATTGTGTGATCGTGATTGTGGGATTGTGACTGTGTGATTGTGTGGTCGTGATTGTGTGATCGTGATTGTGCGATCGTGATTGTGCGATCGTGATTGTGCGATCGTGATTGTGCGATCGTGATTGTGCGATCGTGATTGTGCGATCGTGATTGTGCGATCGTGATTGTGCGATCGTGATTGTGCGATCGTGATTGTGCGATCGTGATTGTGCGATCGTGAATGTGCGATCGTGATTGTGCGATCGTGATTGTGCGATCGTGATTGTGCGATCGTGATTGTGCGATCGTGATTGTGCGATCGTGATTGTTTGATTGTGATTGTGTGATTGTGATTGTGATTGTGTGATTGTGATTATGTGATTGTGATTGTGATTGTGTGATTGTGTGATCGTGATTGTGTGACCGTGATTGTGTGACCGTGATTATGTGATCGTGATTGTGTGATCCTGATTGTGTGATTAGGATTCTGTGATCGTGATTGTGTAATCGTGATTGTGTGATCGTGATTGTGATCGTGATTTTGTGATCGTGACTGTGTGATGGTGATTGTGTGATCGTGATTGTGTGATCGTGATTGTGTGATCGTGATTGTGTGATTGTGATTGTGTGATTGTGATTGTGTGGTTGTGATTGTGTGATTGTGGTTGTGTGATTGTGATTGTGTGATGGCGATTGTGTGACCGTGACTGTGTGGTCGTCATTGTGTGATCGTGATTGTGGGATTGTGACTGTGGGATTGTGTGGTTGGGGTTGTGTGATTGTGATTGTGTGATTGTGATTGTGGGATTGTGATTGCGATTGTGTGATTGTGACTGTGTGGTCGTGATTGTGTGATCGTGATTGTGGGATTGTGACTGTGTGATTGTGTGATCGTGATTGTGTGATCGTGATTGTGTGATCGTGATTGGGTGATCGTGATTGGGTGATCGTGATTGTGGGATTGTGACTGTGCGATTGTGTGATTGCGATTGTGTGACTGTGATTGTGTGATTGTGATTGTGGGATTGTGATTGTGTGATTGTGATTGTGTGATCGTGACTGTGATTGTATGATTGTGATTGTGATTGTGATTGTGATTGTGATTGTGATTGTGATTGTGATTGTGATTGTGATTGTGATTGTGATTGTGATTGTGTGACTGTGTGATTGTGATTGTGTGACTGTGATTGTGTGATGGAGATAGTGTGATCGTGATAGTGTGATCGTGATTGTGGGATTGTGACTGTGTGATTGTGTGGTTGTGGTTGTGTGATTGTGATTGTGTGATCGTGATTGTGTGATTGTGATTGTGTGATCGTGATTGTGTGATCGTGATTGTGTGATCGTGATTGTGTCATCGTGATAGTGTGATCGTGATTGTGTGGTCGTGATTGTGTTGTCGTGATTGTGTGATCGTGATTGTGTGATCTTGATTGTGTGATTGTGATTGTGTGATCGTGATTGTGTGGTCGTGATTGTGTGATCGTGATTGTGGGATCGTGACTGTGTGATTGTGTGATTGTGATTGTGTGACTGTGATTGTGTGATAGTGATTGTGGGATTGAGATTGTGTGATTGTGATTGTGTGATCGTGACTGTGATTGTGTGATTGTGATTGTGTGACTGTGTGATTGTGATTGTGTGACTGTGATTGTGTGATCGTGATAGTGTGATCGTGATCGTGTGATCGCGATCGTGTGATCGCGATCGTGTGATCGCGATCGTGTGATTGCGATCGTGTGATTGCGTTTGTGTGATTGCGATTGTGTGATTGCGATTGTATGATTGCGATTGTGGGATTGCGATTGTGTGATTGTGATTGTGTGATCGTGATTGTGTGATCGTGATTGTGTCATCGTGATTGTGTGGTCGTGATTGTGTGATCGTGATTGTGGGATCGTGACTGTGTGATTGTGTGATTGTGATTGTGTGACTGTGATTGTGTGATTGTGATTGTGGGATTGAGATTGTGTGATTGTGATTGTGTGATCGTGACTGTGATTGTGTGATTGTGATTGTGTGACTGTGTGATTGTGATTGTGTGACTGTGATTGTGTGATCGTGATAGTGTGATTGTGATCGTGTGATTGTGATCGTGTGATTGTGATAGTGCGATTGTGATAGTGCGATTGTGATAGTGCGATTGTGATTGTGCGATTGTGATTGTGCGATTGTGACAGTGCGATTGTGACAGTGCGATTGTGACAGTGCGATTGGGACTGCGCGATTGTGATTGTGCGATTGTGATTGTGCGATTGTGATAGTGCGATTGTGATAGTGCGATTGTGATAGTGCGATTGTGATTGTGCGATTGTGATTGTGGGATTGAGATTGTGTGATTGTGATTGTGTGATCGTGACTGTGATTGTGTCATTGTGATTGTGGGATTGTGATTGCGATTGTGTGATCGTGATTGTGGGATTGTGACTGTGTGATTGTGTGGTTGTGATTGTGTGATCGTGATTGTGCGATCGTGATTGTGCGATCGTGATTGTGCGATCGTGATTGTGCGATCGTGATTGTGCGATCGTGATTGTGCGATCGTGATTGTGCGATCGTGATTGTGCGATCGTGATTGTGCGATCGTGATTGTGCGATCGTGATTGTGCATCGTGATTGTGCGATCGTGATTGTGCGATCGTGATTGTGCGATCGTGATTGTGCGATCGTGATTGTGCGATCGTGATTGTGCGATCGTGATTGTGCGATCGTGATTGTGCGATCGTGATTGTGCGATCGTGATTGTGCGATCGTGATTGTGCGATCGTGATTGTGCGATCGTGATTGTTTGATTGTGATTGTGTGATTGTGATTGTGTGATTGTGATTGTGTGATTTTGATTATGTGATTGTGATTGTGATTGTGTGATTGTGTGATCGTGATTGTGTGATCGTGATTGTGTGACCGTGATTGTGTGACCGTGATTATGTGATCGTGATTGTGTGATCCTGATAGTGTGATTAGGATTCTGTGATCGTGATTGTGTAATCGTGATTGTGTGATCGTGATTGTGATCGTCGTTTTGTGATCGTGATTGTGTGATGGTGATTGTGTGATCGTGATTGTGTGATCGTGATTGTGTGATCGTGATTGTGTGATTGTGATTGTGTGATTGTGATTGTGTGGTTGTGATTGTGTGATTGTGGTTGTGTGATTGTAATTGTGTGATTGCGATTGTGTGATCGTGACTGTGTGGTCGTGATTGTGTGATCGTGATTGTGGGATTGTGACTGTGGGATTGTGTGGTTGTGGTTGTGTGATTGTGATTCTGTGAATGTGATTGTGTGATTGTGATTGTGGGATTGTGATTGTGATCGTGATGTTGTGATCGTGATTGTGTGATGGTGATTGTATGATCGTGATTGTGTGATTGTGATTGTGTGGTTGTGATTGTGTGATTGTGGTTGTGTGATTGTGATTGTGTGATTGCGATTGTGTGATCGTGACTGTGTGGTCGTGATTGTATGATCGTGATTGTGGGATTGTGACTGTGGGATTGTGTGGTTGTGGTTGTGTGATTGTGATTGTGTGAATGTGATTGTGTGATTGTGATTGTGGGATTGTGATTGCGATTGTGTGATTGTGACTGTGTGATTGTGTGATCGTGATTGTGGGATTGTGACTGTGTGATTGTGTGATCGTGATTGTGTGACTGTGATTGTGTGATTGTGATTGTGATTGTGATTGTGATTGTGATTGTGATCGTGATTGTGATTGTGATTGTGATTGTGATTGTGATTGTGATTGTGATTGTGATTGTGATTGTGATTGTGTGACTGTGATTGTGTGACCATGATTGTGGGATTGTGACTGTGGGATTGTGTGGTTGTGGTTGTGTGATTGTGATTGTGTGAATGTGATTGTGTGATTGTGATTGTGGGATTGTGATTGCGATTGTGTGATTTTGACTGTGTGGTCGTGATTGTGTGATCGTGATTGTGGGATTGTGACTGTGTGATTGTGTGGTTGTGGTTGTGTGATTGTGATTGTGTGATCGTGATTGTGTGATTGTGATTGTGTGATCGTGATTGTGTGATCGTGATTGTGTGATCGTGATTGTGTCATCGTGATAGTGTGATCGTGATTGTGTGGTCGTGATTGTGTTGTCGTGATTGTGTGATCGTGATTGTGTGATCGTGATTGTGTGATTGTGATTGTGTGATCGTGATTGTGTGGTCGTGATTGTGTGATCGTGATTGTGGGATCGTGACTGTGTGATTGTGTGATTGTGATTGTGTGACTGTGATTGTGTGATTGTGATTGTGGGATTGAGATTGTGTGATTGTGATTGTGTGATCGTGACTGTGATTGTGTGATTGTGATTGTGTGACTGTGTGATTGTGATTGTGTGACTGTGATTGTGTGATCGTGATAGTGTGATCGTGATCGTGTGATCGCGATCGTGTGATCGCGATCGTGTGATCGCGATCGTGTGATTGCGATCGTGTGATTGCGTTTGTGTGATTGCGATTGTGTGATTGCGATTGTATGATTGCGATTGTGGGATTGCGATTGTGTGATTGTGATTGTGTGATTGTGATTGTGTGATCGTGATTGTGTCATCGTGATTGTGTGGTCGTGATTGTGTGATCGTGATTGTGGGATCGTGACTGTGTGATTGTGTGATTGTGATTGTGTGACTGTGATTGTGTGATTGTGATTGTGGGATTGAGATTGTGTGATTGTGATTGTGTGATCGTGACTGTGATTGTGTGATTGTGATTTCGTGACTGTGTGATTGTGATTGTGTGACTGTGATTGTGTGATCGTGATAGTGTGATTGTGATCGTGTGATTGTGATCGTGTGATTGTGATAGTGCGATTGTGATAGTGCGATTGTGATAGTGCGATTGTGATTGTGCGATTGTGATTGTGCGATTGTGACAGTGCGATTGTGACAGTGCGATTGTGACAGTGCGATTGGGACTGCGCGATTGTGATTGTGCGATTGTGATTGTGCGATTGTGATAGTGCGATTGTGATAGTGCGATTGTGTTAGTGCGATTGTGATTGTGCGATTGTGATTGTGGGATTGAGATTGTGTGATTGTGATTGTGTGATCGTGACTGTGATTGTGTCATTGTGATTGTGGGATTGTGATTGCGATTGTGTGATCGTGATTGTGGGATTGTGACTGTGTGATTGTGTGGTTGTGATTGTGGGATCGTGATTGTGCGATCGTGATTGTGCGATCGTGATTGTGCGATCGTGATTGTGCGATCGTGATTGTGCGATCGTGATTGTGCGATCGTGATTGTGCATCGTGATTGTGCGATCGTGATTGTGCGATCGTGATTGTGCGATCGTGATTGTGCGATCGTGATTGTGCGATCGTGATTGTGCGATCGTGATTGTGCGATCGTGATTGTGCGGTCGTGATTGTGCGATCGTGATTGTGCGATCGTGATTGTGTGATCGTGATTGTGGGATTGTGACTGTGGGATTGTGTGGTTGTGGCTGTGTGATTGTGATTCTGTGAATGTGATTGTGTGATTGTGATTGTGGGATTGTGATTGTGATCGTGATGTTGTGATTGTGATTGTGTGATGGTGATTGTGTGATCGTGATTCTGTGATTGTGATTGTGTGGTTGTGATTGTGTGATTGTGGTTGTGTGATTGTGATTGTGTGATTGCGATTGTGTGATCGTGACTGTGTGGTCGTGATTGTGTGATCGTGATTGTGGGATTGTGACTGTGGGATTGTGTGGTTGTGGTTGTGTGATTGTGATTGTGTGAATGTGATTGTGTGATTGTGATTGTGGGATTGTGATTGCGATTGTGTGATTGTGACTGTGTGATTGTGTGATCGTGATTGTGGGATTGTGACTGTGTGATTGTGTGATCGTGATTGTGTGACTGTGATTGTGTGATTGTGATTGTGATTGTGATTGTGATTGTGATTGTGATTGTGATTGTGATTGTGATTGTGATTGTGATTGTGATTGTGATTGTGATTGTGATTGTGATTGTGTGGCTGTGATTGTGTGACCGTGATTGTGTGATTGCGATTGTGTGATTGCGATTGTGTGATTGCGATTGTGTGATTGCGATTGTGTGATTGCGATTGTGTGATTGCGTTTGTGTGATTGCGATTGTGTGATTGCGATTGTGTGATTGCGATTGTGTGATTGCGATTGTTTGATTGTGTGATTGTGATTGTGTGATTGTGATTGTGTGATTGTGATTGCGATTGTGTGACTGTGACTGTGTGGTCGTGATTGTGTGATCGTGATTGTGGGATTGTGTGATCGTGATTGTGTGATCGTGATTGTGTGATCGTGATTGTGTGATCGTGATTGTGTGATCGTGATTGTGTGATCGTGATTGTGTGATCGTGATTGTGTGATCGTGATTGTGTGATCGTGATTGGGTGATCGTCATTGGGTGATCGTGATTGGGTGATCGTGATTGGGTGATCGTGATTGGGTGATCGTGATTGGGTGATCGTGATTGTGGGATTGTGACTGTGCGATTGTGTGACTGTGATTGTGTGATTGCGATTGTGTGATTGCGATTGTGTGATTGCGATTGTGTGATTGCGATTGTGTGATTGCGACTGTGTGATTGCGATTGTGTGATTGCGATTGTGTGATTGCGATTGTGTGATTGCGATTGTGTGATTGCGACTGTGTGGTCGTGATTGTGTGATCGTGATTGTGGGATTGTGACTGTGCGATCCTGATTGTGCGATTAGTGATTGTGCCATCGTGATTGTGCGATCGTGATTGTGCGATCGTGATTGTGCGATCGTCATTGTGCGATCGTGATTGTGCGATCGTGATTGTGCGATCGTGATTGTGCGATCGTGATTGTGCGATCGTGATTGTGTGATCGTGATTGTGTGATTGTGATTGTGTGATCGTGATTGTGTGATCGTGATTGTGTGATTGTGATTGTGTGATTGTGGTTGTGTGATTGTGGTTGTGTGATTGCGATTGTGTGATCGTGACTGTGTGGTCGTGATTGTGTGATCGTGATTGTGGGATTGTGACTGTGGGATTGTGTGGTTGTGGTTGTGTGATTGTGATTGTGTGACTGTGATTGTGTGATTGTGATTGCGATTGTGTGATTGTGACTGTGTGGTCGTGATTGTGTGATCGTTATTGTGGGATTGTGACTGTGTGATTGTGTGATCGTGATTGTGTGATCGTGATTGTGTGATCGTGATTGTGTGATCGTTATTGTGTGATCGTGATTGGGTGATCGTGATGGGGTGATCGTGATTGTTTGATCGTGATTGTGATTGTGTGATCGCGATTGTGTGATCGCGATTGTGTGATCGCGATTGTGTGATCGCGATTGTGTGATCGCGATTGTGTGATCGCGATTGTGTGAACGCGGTTGTGTGATCGCGATTGTGTGATCGTGATTGTGTGATTGTGGTTGTGTGATTGTGATTGTGTGATGGCGATTGTGTGATCATGACTGTGTGGTCGTGATTGTGTGATCGTGATTGTGGGATTGTGACTGTGGGATTGTGTGGTTGGGGTTGTGTGATTGTGATTGTGTGAATGTGATTGTGTGATTGTGATTGTGGGATTGTGATTGCGATTGTGTGATTGTGACTGTGTGGTCGTGATTGTGCGATCGTGATTGTGGGATTGTGACTGTGTGATTGTGTGATCGTGATTGTGTGATCGTGATTGTGTGATCGTGATTGTGTGATCGTGATTGTGTGATCGTGATTGGGTGATCGTGATTGGGTGATCGTGATTGGGTGATCGTGATTGTGGGATTGTGACTGTGCAATTGTGTGATTGTGATTGTGTGACTGTGATTGTGTCATTGTGATTGTGGGATTGTGATTGTGTGATTGTGATTGTGTGATCGTGACTGTGATTGTATGATTGTGATTGTGATTGTGATTGTGATTGTGATTGTGATTGTGTGACTGTGTGATTGTGATTGTGTGACTGTGATTGTGTGATCGTGATAGTGTGGTCGTGATTGTGTGATCGTGATTGTGGGATTGTGACTGTGTGATTGTGTGGTTGTGGTTGTGTGATTGTGATTGTGTGACTGTGATTGTGTGATTGTGATTGTGGGATTGTGATTGCGATTGTGTGATTGTGACTGTGTGGTCGTGATAGTGTGATCGTGATTGTGGGATTGTGACTGTGCGATTGTGTGGTTGTGGTTGTATGATCGTGATGGTGTGATCGTGATTGTGTGACCGTGATTGTGTGACCGTGATTGTGTGATCGCGATTGTGTGATCGCGATTGTGTGATCGCGATTGTGTGATCGCGATTGTGTGATTGCGACTGTGTGAATGCGATTGTGTGATTGCGATTGTGTGATTGCGATTGTGTGATTGCGATTGTGTGATTGTGATTGTGTGATAGTGATTGTGGGATTGTGACTGTGTTATTGTGTGATTGTGATTGTGATTGTGTGACTGTGAGATCGTGATTGTGTGATCGTGATTGTGTGATCGTGATTGTGTGATCGTGATTGTGTGATCGTGATTGTGTGATAGTGATTGTGGGATTGTGACTGTGTGATTGTGTGGTTGTGGTTGTGCGTTTGTGATTGTGTGACTGTGATTGTGTGATTGTGATTGTGGGACTGTGATTGCGATTGTGTGATTGTGACTGTGTGGTCGCGATTGTGTGATCGTGATTGTGGGATTGTGACTGTGTGATTGTGTGATTGTTTGATTGTGTTATTGCGATTGTGTGATTGCGATTGTGTGATTGCGATTGTGTGATTGCGATTGTGTGATTGCGATTGTGTGATTGCGTTTGTGTGATTGCGATTGTGTGATTGCGATTGTGTGATTGCGATTGTGTGATTGCGATTGTTTGATTGCGATTGTTTGATTGTGTGATTGTGATTGTGTGATTGTGATTGTGTGATTGTGACTGCGATTGTGTGATTGTGACTGTGTGGTCGTGATTGTGTGATCGTGATTGTGGGATTGTGTGATCGTGATTGTGTGATCGTGATTGTGTGATCGTGATTGTGTGATCGTGATAGTGTGATCGTGATAGTGTGATCGTGATTGTGTGATCGTGACTGTGTGGTCGTGATTGTGTGATCGTGTTTGTGGGATGGTGACTGTGTGATTGTGTGGTTGTGGTTGTGTGACTGTGATTGTGTGATTGTGATTGTGAGATTGCGATTGTGTGATTGCGATTGTGTGATTGCGATTGTGTGATTGCGATTGTGTGATTGCGATTGTGTGATTGCGATTGTGTGATTGCGATTGTGTGATTGCGACTGTGTGGTCGTGATTGTGTGATCGTGATTGTGTGATCGTGATTGTGTGACCGTGATTGTGTGACCGTGATTATGTGATCGTGATTGTGTGATCCTGATTGTGTGATTAGGATTCTGTGATCGTGATTGTGTAATCGTGATTGTGTGATCGTGATTGTGATCGTGATTTTGTGATCGTGATTGTGTGATGGTGATTGTGTGATCGTGATTGTGTGATCGTGATTGTGTGATCGTGATTGTGTGATTGTGATTGTGTGATTGTGATTGTGTGGTTGTGATTGTGTGATTGTGGTTGTGTGATCGTGATTGTGTGATGGCGATTGTGTGATCGTGACTGTGTGGTCGTGATTGTGTGATCGTGATTGTGGGATTGTGACTGTGGGATTGTGTGGTTGGGGTTGTGTGATTGTGATTGTGTGAATGTGATTGTGTGATTGTGATTGTGGGATTGTGATTGCGATTGTGTGATTGTGACTGTGTGGTCGTGATTGTGTGATCGTGATTGTGGGATTGTGACTGTGTGATTGTGTGATCGTGATTGTGTGATCGTGATTGTGTGATCGTGATTGTGTGATCGTGATTGTGTGATCGTGATTGTGGGATTGTGACTGTGTGATTGTGTGGTTGTGGTTGTGTGATTGTGATTGTGTGACTATGATTGTGCGATTGTGATTGTGGGATTGTGATTGCGATTGTGTGATTGTGACTGTGTGGTCGTGATTGTGTGATCGTGATTGTGGGATTGTGACTGTGTGATTGTGTGGTTGTGGTTGTGTGATTGTGATTGTGTGATCGTGATTGTGTGATTGTGATTGTGTGATCGTGATTGTGTGATCGTGATTGTGTGATCGTGATTGTGTGATCGTGATTGTGTCATCGTGATAGTGTGATCGTGATTGTGTGGTCGTGATTGTGTTGTCGTGATTGTGTGATCGTGATTGTGTGATCGTGATTGTGTGATTGTGATTGTGTGATCGTGATTGTGTGGTCGTGATTGTGTGATCGTGATTGTGGGATCGTGACTGTGTGATTGTGTGATTGTGATTGTGTGACTGTGATTGTGTGATTGTGATTGTGGGATTGAGATTGTGTGATTGTGATTGTGTGATCGTGACTGTGATTGTGTGATTGTGATTGTGTGACTGTGTGATTGTGATTGTGTGACTGTGATTGTGTGATCGTGATAGTGTGATCGTGATCGTGTGATCGCGATCGTGTGATTGCGATCGTGTGATTGCGATCGTGTGATTGCGATCGTGTGATTGCGTTTGTGTGATTGCGATTGTGTGATTGCGATTGTATGATTGCGATTGTGGGATTGCGATTGTGTGATTGTGATTGTGTGATTGTGATTGTGTGATCGTGATTGTGTCATCGTGATTGTGTGGTCGTGATTGTGTGATCGTGATTGTGGGATCGTGACTGTGTGATTGTGTGATTGTGATTGTGTGACTGTGATTGTGTGATTGTGATTGTGGGATTGAGATTGTGTGATTGTGATTGTGTGATCGTGACTGTGATTGTGTGATTGTGATTGTGTGACTGTGTGATTGTGATTGTGTGACTGTGATTGTGTGATCGTGATAGTGTGATTGTGATCGTGTGATTGTGATCGTGTGATTGTGATAGTGCGATTGTGATAGTGCGATTGTGATAGTGCGATTGTGATTGTGCGATTGTGACAGTGCGATTGTGACAGTGCGATTGTGACAGTGCGATTGTGACAGTGCGATTGGGACTGCGCGATTGTGATTGTGTGATTGTGATTGTGCGATTGTGATAGTGCGATTGTGATAGTGCGATTGTGATAGTGCGATTGTGATTGTGCGATTGTGATTGTGGGGTTGAGATTGTGTGATTGTGATTGTGTGATCGTGACTGTGATTGTGTCATTGTGATTGTGGGATTGTGATTGCGATTGTGTGATCGTGATTGTGGGATTGTGACTGTGTGATTGTGTGGTCGTGATTGTGTGATCGTGATTGTGCGATCGTGATTGTGCGATCGTGATTGTGCGATCGTGATTGTGCGATCGTGATTGTGCGATCGTGATTGTGCGATCGTGATTGTGCGATCGTGATTGTGCGATCGTGATTGTGCGATCGTGATTGTGCGATCGTGATTGTTTGATTGTGATTGTGTGATTGTGATTGTGATTGTGTGATTGTGATTATGTGATTGTGATTGTGATTGTGTGATTGTGTGATCGTGATTGTGTGATCGTGATTGTGTGACCGTGATTATGTGATCGTGATTGTGTGATCCTGATTGTGTGATTAGGATTCTGTGATCGTGATTGTGTAATCGTGATTGTGTGATCGTGATTGTGATCGTCGTTTTGTGATCGTGATTGTGTGATGGTGATTGTGTGATCGTGATTGTGTGATCGTGATTGTGTGATCGTGATTGTGTGATTGTGATTGTGTGATTGTGATTGTGTGGTTGTGATTGTGTGATTGTGGTTGTGTGATTGTAATTGTGTGATTGCGATTGTGTGATCGTGACTGTGTGGTCGTGATTGTGTGATCGTGATTGTGGGATTGTGACTGTGGGATTGTGTGGTTGTGGTTGTGTGATTGTGATTCTGTGAATGTGATTGTGTGATTGTGATTGTGGGATTGTGATTGCGATTGTGTGATTGTGACTGTGTGATTGTGACTGTGTGATTGTGTGATCGTGATTGTGTGATCGTGATTGTGTGATTGTGATTGTGTGATCGTGATTGTGTGATCATGATTGCGTGATCGTGATTGTGTGATCGTGATAGTGTCATCGTGATTGTGTGATCGTGATTGTGTGGTCGTGATTGTGTGGTCGTGATTGTGTGATTGTGGTTGTATGATTGTGATTGTGTGATTGCGATTGTGTGATCGTGACTGTGTTGTCGTGATTGTGTGATCGCGAATGTGTGATCGCGATTGTGTGATCGCGATTGTGTGATCGCGATTGTGTGATCGCGATTGTGGGATTGTGACTGTGTGATTGTGTGATCGTGATTGTGTGATCGTGATTGTGTGACCGTGATTGTGTGACCGTGATTATGTGATCGTGATTGTGTGATCCTGATTGTGTGATTAGGATTCTGTGATCGTGATTGTGTAATCGTGATTGTGTGATCGTGATTGTGATCGTGATTTTGTGATCGTGATTGTGTGATGGTGATTGTGCGATCGTGATTGTGCGATCGTGATTGTGCGATCGTGATTGTGCGATCGTGATTGTGCGATCGTGATTGTGCGATCGTGATTGTGCGATCGTTATTGTGCGATCGTGATTGTGCGATCGTGATTGTGCGATCGTGATTGTGCGATCGTGATTGTTTGATCGTGATTGTGTGATTGTGATTGTGTGATTGTGATTATGTGATTGTGATTGTGATTGTGATCGTGATTGTGTGATCGTGATTGTGTGACCGTGATTGTGTGACCGTGATTATGTGATCGTGATTGTGTGATCCTGATTGTGTGATTAGGATTCTGTGATCGTGATTGTGTAATCGTGATTGTGTGATCGTGATTGTGGGATCGTGACTGTGTGATTGTGTGATTGTGATTGTGTGACTGTGATTGTGTGATTGTGATTGTGGGATTGAGATTGTGTGATTGTGATTGTGTGATCGTGACTGTGATTGTGTGATTGTGATTGTGTGACTGTGTGATTGTGATTGTGTGACTGTGATTGTGTGATCGTGATAGTGTGATTGTGATCGTGTGATTGTGATCGTGTGATTGTGATAGTGCGATTGCGATAGTGCGATTGTGATAGTGCGATTGTGATTGTGCGATTGTGATTGTGCGATTGTGATTGTGCGATTGTGACAGTGCGATTGTGATTGTGGGATTGAGATTGTGTGATTGTGATTGTGTGATCGTGACTGTGATTGTGTCATTGTGATTGTGGGATTGTGATTGCGATTGTGTGATCGTGATTGTGGGATTGTGACGGTGTGATTGTGTGGTTGTGATTGTGTGATCGTGATTGTGCGATCGTGATTGTGCGATCGTGATTGTGCGATCGTGATTGTGCGATCGTGATTGTGCGATCGTGATTGTGCGATCGTGATTGTGCGATCGTGATTGTGCGATCGTGATTGTGCGATCGTGATTGTGCGATCGTGATTGTGCGATCGTGATTGTGCGATCGTGATTGTGCGATCGTGATTGTGCGATCGTGATTGTGCGATCGTGATTGTGCGATCGTGATTGTGCGATCGTGATTGTGCGATCGTGATTGTGCGATCGTGATTGTGCGATCGTGATTGTGCGATCGTGATTGTGCGATCGTGATTGTGCGATCGTGATTGTGCGATCGTGATTGTGCGATCGTGATTGTGCGATCGTGATTGTGCGATCGTGATTGTGCGATCGTGATTGTGCGATCGTGATTGTGCGATCGTGATTGTGCGATCGTGATTGTGCGATCGTGATTGTGCGATTGTGACAGTGCGATTGTGATTGTGTGATTGCGATTGTGTGATTGCGATTGTGTGATTGCGACTGTGTGATTGCGATTGTGTGATTGCGATTGTGTGATTGCGATTGTGTGATTGCGACTGTGTGGTCGTGATTGTGTGATCGTGATTGTGGGATTGTGACTGTGCGATCCTGATTGTGCGATTAGTGATTGTGCCATCGTGATTGTGCGATCGTGATTGTGCGATCGTGATTGTGCGATCGTCATTGTGCGATCGTGATTGTGCGATCGTGATTGTGCGATCGTGATTGTGCGATCGTGATTGTGCGATCGTGATTGTGTGATCGTGATTGTGTGATTGTGATTGTGTGATCGTGATTGTGTGATCGTGATTGTGTGATTGTGATTGTGTGATTGTGGTTGTGTGATTGTGGTTGTGTGATTGCGATTGTGTGATCGTGACTGTGTGGTCGTGATTGTGTGATCGTGATTGTGGGATTGTGACTGTGGGATTGTGTGGTTGTGGTTGTGTGATTGTGATTGTGTGACTGTGATTGTGTGATTGTGATTGCGATTGTGTGATTGTGACTGTGTGGTCGTGATTGTGTGATCGTTATTGTGGGATTGTGACTGTGTGATTGTGTGATCGTGATTGTGTGATCGTGATTGTGTGATCGTGATTGTGTGATCGTTATTGTGTGATCGTGATTGGGTGATCGTGATGGGGTGATCGTGATTGTTTGATCGTGATTGTGATTGTGTGATCGCGATTGTGTGATCGCGATTGTGTGATCGCGATTGTGTGATCGCGATTGTGTGATCGCGATTGTGTGATCGCGATTGTGTGAACGCGGTTGTGTGATCGCGATTGTGTGATCGTGATTGTGTGATTGTGGTTGTGTGATTGTGATTGTGTGATGGCGATTGTGTGATCATGACTGTGTGGTCGTGATTGTGTGATCGTGATTGTGGGATTGTGACTGTGGGATTGTGTGGTTGGGGTTGTGTGATTGTGATTGTGTGAATGTGATTGTGTGATTGTGATTGTGGGATTGTGATTGCGATTGTGTGATTGTGACTGTGTGGTCGTGATTGTGCGATCGTGATTGTGGGATTGTGACTGTGTGATTGTGTGATCGTGATTGTGTGATCGTGATTGTGTGATCGTGATTGTGTGATCGTGATTGTGTGATCGTGATTGGGTGATCGTGATTGGGTGATCGTGATTGGGTGATCGTGATTGTGGGATTGTGACTGTGCGATTGTGTGATTGTGATTGTGTGACTGTGATTGTGTCATTGTGATTGTGGGATTGTGATTGTGTGATTGTGATTGTGTGATCGTGACTGTGATTGTATGATTGTGATTGTGATTGTGATTGTGATTGTGATTGTGATTGTGTGACTGTGTGATTGTGATTGTGTGACTGTGATTGTGTGATCGTGATAGTGTGGTCGTGATTGTGTGATCGTGATTGTGGGATTGTGACTGTGTGATTGTGTGGTTGTGGTTGTGTGATTGTGATTGTGTGACTGTGATTGTGTGATTGTGATTGTGGGATTGTGATTGCGATTGTGTGATTGTGACTGTGTGGTCGTGATAGTGTGATCGTGATTGTGGGATTGTGACTGTGCGATTGTGTGGTTGTGGTTGTATGATCGTGATGGTGTGATCGTGATTGTGTGACCGTGATTGTGTGACCGTGATTGTGTGATCGCGATTGTGTGATCGCGATTGTGTGATCGCGATTGTGTGATCGCGATTGTGTGATTGCGACTGTGTGAATGCGATTGTGTGATTGCGATTGTGTGATTGCGATTGTGTGATTGCGATTGTGTGATTGTGATTGTGTGATAGTGATTGTGGGATTGTGACTGTGTTATTGTGTGATTGTGATTGTGATTGTGTGACTGTGAGATCGTGATTGTGTGATCGTGATTGTGTGATCGTGATTGTGTGATCGTGATTGTGTGATCGTGATTGTGTGATAGTGATTGTGGGATTGTGACTGTGTGATTGTGTGGTTGTGGTTGTGCGTTTGTGATTGTGTGACTGTGATTGTGTGATTGTGATTGTGGGACTGTGATTGCGATTGTGTGATTGTGACTGTGTGGTCGCGATTGTGTGATCGTGATTGTGGGATTGTGACTGTGTGATTGTGTGATTGTTTGATTGTGTTATTGCGATTGTGTGATTGCGATTGTGTGATTGCGATTGTGTGATTGCGATTGTGTGATTGCGATTGTGTGATTGCGTTTGTGTGATTGCGATTGTGTGATTGCGATTGTGTGATTGCGATTGTGTGATTGCGATTGTTTGATTGCGATTGTTTGATTGTGTGATTGTGATTGTGTGATTGTGATTGTGTGATTGTGACTGCGATTGTGTGATTGTGACTGTGTGGTCGTGATTGTGTGATCGTGATTGTGGGATTGTGTGATCGTGATTGTGTCATCGTGATTGTGTCATCGTGATTGTGTGATCGTGATAATGTGATCGTGATAGTGTGATCGTGATTGTGTGATCGTGACTGTGTGGTCGTGATTGTGTGATCGTGTTTGTGGGATGGTGACTGTGTGATTGTGTGGTTGTGGTTGTGTGACTGTGATTGTGTGATTGTGATTGTGAGATTGCGATTGTGTGATTGCGATTGTGTGATTGCGATTGTGTGATTGCGATTGTGTGATTGCGATTGTGTGATTGCGATTGTGTGATTGCGATTGTGTGATTGCGACTGTGTGGTCGTGATTGTGTGATCGTGATTGTGTGATCGTGATTGTGTGACCGTGATTGTGTGACCGTGATTATGTGATCGTGATTGTGTGATCCTGATTGTGTGATTAGGATTCTGTGATCGTGATTGTGTAATCGTGATTGTGTGATCGTGATTGTGATCGTGATTTTGTGATCGTGATTGTGTGATGGTGATTGTGTGATCGTGATTGTGTGATCGTGATTGTGTGATCGTGATTGTGTGATTGTGATTGTGTGATTGTGATTGTGTGGTTGTGATTGTGTGATTGTGGTTGTGTGATCGTGATTGTGTGATGGCGATTGTGTGATCGTGACTGTGTGGTCGTGATTGTGTGATCGTGATTGTGGGATTGTGACTGTGGGATTGTGTGGTTGGGGTTGTGTGATTGTGATTGTGTGAATGTGATTGTGTGATTGTGATTGTGGGATTGTGATTGCGATTGTGTGATTGTGACTGTGTGGTCGTGATTGTGTGATCGTGATTGTGGGATTGTGACTGTGTGATTGTGTGATCGTGATTGTGTGATCGTGATTGTGTGATCGTGATTGTGTGATCGTGATTGTGTGATCGTGATTGTGGGATTGTGACTGTGTGATTGTGTGGTTGTGGTTGTGTGATTGTGATTGTGTGACTATGATTGTGCGATTGTGATTGTGGGATTGTGATTGCGATTGTGTGATTGTGACTGTGTGGTCGTGATTGTGTGATCGTGATTGTGGGATTGTGACTGTGTGATTGTGTGGTTGTGGTTGTGTGATTGTGATTGTGTGATCGTGATTGTGTGATTGTGATTGTGTGATCGTGATTGTGTGATCGTGATTGTGTGATCGTGATTGTGTGATCGTGATTGTGTCATCGTGATAGTGTGATCGTGATTGTGTGGTCGTGATTGTGTTGTCGTGATTGTGTGATCGTGATTGTGTGATCGTGATTGTGTGATTGTGATTGTGTGATCGTGATTGTGTGGTCGTGATTGTGTGATCGTGATTGTGGGATCGTGACTGTGTGATTGTGTGATTGTGATTGTGTGACTGTGATTGTGTGATTGTGATTGTGGGATTGAGATTGTGTGATTGTGATTGTGTGATCGTGACTGTGATTGTGTGATTGTGATTGTGTGACTGTGTGATTGTGATTGTGTGACTGTGATTGTGTGATCGTGATAGTGTGATCGTGATCGTGTGATTGCGATCGTGTGATTGCGTTTGTGTGATTGCGATTGTGTGATTGCGATTGTATGATTGCGATTGTGGGATTGCGATTGTGTGATTGTGATTGTGTGATTGTGATTGTGTGATCGTGATTGTGTCATCGTGATTGTGTGGTCGTGATTGTGTGATCGTGATTGTGGGATCGTGACTGTGTGATTGTGTGATTGTGATTGTGTGACTGTGATTGTGTGATTGTGATTGTGGGATTGAGATTGTGTGATTGTGATTGTGTGATCGTGACTGTGATTGTGTGATTGTGATTGTGTGACTGTGTGATTGTGATTGTGTGACTGTGATTGTGTGATCGTGATAGTGTGATTGTGATCGTGTGATTGTGATCGTGTGATTGTGATAGTGCGATTGTGATAGTGCGATTGTGATAGTGCGATTGTGATTGTGCGATTGTGACAGTGCGATTGTGACAGTGCGATTGTGACAGTGCGATTGTGACAGTGCGATTGGGACTGCGCGATTGTGATTGTGTGATTGTGATTGTGCGATTGTGATAGTGCGATTGTGATAGTGCGATTGTGATAGTGCGATTGTGATTGTGCGATTGTGATTGTGGGGTTGAGATTGTGTGATTGTGATTGTGTGATCGTGACTGTGATTGTGTCATTGTGATTGTGGGATTGTGATTGCGATTGTGTGATCGTGATTGTGGGATTGTGACTGTGTGATTGTGTGGTCGTGATTGTGTGATCGTGATTGTGCGATCGTGATTGTGCGATCGTGATTGTGCGATCGTGATTGTGCGATCGTGATTGTGCGATCGTGATTGTGCGATCGTGATTGTGCGATCGTGATTGTGCGATCGTGATTGTGCGATCGTGATTGTGCGATCGTGATTGTTTGATTGTGATTGTGTGATTGTGATTGTGATTGTGTGATTGTGATTATGTGATTGTGATTGTGATTGTGTGATTGTGTGATCGTGATTGTGTGATCGTGATTGTGTGACCGTGATTATGTGATCGTGATTGTGTGATCCTGATTGTGTGATTAGGATTCTGTGATCGTGATTGTGTAATCGTGATTGTGTGATCGTGATTGTGATCGTCGTTTTGTGATCGTGATTGTGTGATGGTGATTGTGTGATCGTGATTGTGTGATCGTGATTGTGTGATCGTGATTGTGTGATTGTGATTGTGTGATTGTGATTGTGTGGTTGTGATTGTGTGATTGTGGTTGTGTGATTGTAATTGTGTGATTGCGATTGTGTGATCGTGACTGTGTGGTCGTGATTGTGTGATCGTGATTGTGGGATTGTGACTGTGGGATTGTGTGGTTGTGGTTGTGTGATTGTGATTCTGTGAATGTGATTGTGTGATTGTGATTGTGGGATTGTGATTGCGATTGTGTGATTGTGACTGTGTGATTGTGACTGTGTGATTGTGTGATCGTGATTGTGTGATCGTGATTGTGTGATTGTGATTGTGTGATCGTGATTGTGTGATCATGATTGCGTGATCGTGATTGTGTGATCGTGATAGTGTCATCGTGATTGTGTGATCGTGATTGTGTGGTCGTGATTGTGTGGTCGTGATTGTGTGATTGTGGTTGTATGATTGTGATTGTGTGATTGCGATTGTGTGATCGTGACTGTGTTGTCGTGATTGTGTGATCGCGAATGTGTGATCGCGATTGTGTGATCGCGATTGTGTGATCGCGATTGTGTGATCGCGATTGTGGGATTGTGACTGTGTGATTGTGTGATCGTGATTGTGTGATCGTGATTGTGTGACCGTGATTGTGTGACCGTGATTATGTGATCGTGATTGTGTGATCCTGATTGTGTGATTAGGATTCTGTGATCGTGATTGTGTAATCGTGATTGTGTGATCGTGATTGTGATCGTGATTTTGTGATCGTGATTGTGTGATGGTGATTGTGCGATCGTGATTGTGCGATCGTGATTGTGCGATCGTGATTGTGCGATCGTGATTGTGCGATCGTGATTGTGCGATCGTGATTGTGCGATCGTGATTGTGCGATCGTGATTGTGCGATCGTGATTGTGGGATCGTGATTGTGCGATCGTTATTGTGCGATCGTGATTGTGCGATCGTGATTGTGCGATCGTGATTGTGCGATCGTGATTGTTTGATCGTGATTGTGTGATTGTGATTGTGTGATTGTGATTATGTGATTGTGATTGTGATCGTGATTGTGTGATCGTGATTGTGTGACCGTGATTGTGTGACCGTGATTATGTGATCGTGATTGTGTGATCCTGATTGTGTGATTAGGATTCTGTGATCGTGATTGTGTAATCGTGATTGTGTGATCGTGATTGTGGGATCGTGACTGTGTGATTGTGTGATTGTGATTGTGTGACTGTGATTGTGTGATTGTGATTGTGGGATTGAGATTGTGTGATTGTGATTGTGTGATCGTGACTGTGATTGTGTGATTGTGATTGTGTGACTGTGTGATTGTGATTGTGTGACTGTGATTGTGTGATCGTGATAGTGTGATTGTGATCGTGTGATTGTGATCGTGTGATTGTGATAGTGCGATTGTGATAGTGCGATTGTGATAGTGCGATTGTGATTGTGCGATTGTGATTGTGCGATTGTGATTGTGCGATTGTGACAGTGCGATTGTGATTGTGGGATTGAGATTGTGTGATTGTGATTGTGTGATCGTGACTGTGATTGTGTCATTGTGATTGTGGGATTGTGATTGCGATTGTGTGATCGTGATTGTGGGATTGTGACGGTGTGATTGTGTGGTTGTGATTGTGTGATCGTGATTGTGCGATCGTGATTGTGCGATCGTGATTGTGCGATCGTGATTGTGCGATCGTGATTGTGCGATCGTGATTGTGCGATCGTGATTGTGCGATCGTGATTGTGCGATCGTGATTGTGCGATCGTGATTGTGCGATCGTGATTGTGCGATCGTGATTGTGCGATCGTGATTGTGCGATCGTGATTGTGCGATCGTGATTGTGCGATCGTGATTGTGCGATCGTGATTGTGCGATCGTGATTGTGCGATCGTGATTGTGCGATCGTGATTGTGCGATCGTGATTGTGCGATCGTGATTGTGCGATCGTGATTGTGCGATCGTGATTGTGCGATCGTGATTGTGCGATCGTGATTGTGCGATCGTGATTGTGCGATCGTGATTGTGCGATCGTGATTGTGCGATCGTGATTGTGCGATCGTGATTGTGCGATCGTGATTGTGCGATCGTGATTGTGCGATCGTGATTGTGCGATCGTGATTGTGCGATCGTGATTGTGCGATCGTGATTGTGCGATCGTGATTGTGCGATCGTGATTGTGCGATCGTGATTGTGCGATCGTGATTGTGCGATCGTGATTGTGCGATCGTGATTGTGCGATCGTGATTGTGCGATCGTGATTGTGCGATCGTGATTGTGCGATCGTGATTGTGCGATCGTGATTGTGCGATCGTGATTGTGCGATCGTGATTGTGCGATCGTGATTGTGCGATCGTGATTGTGCGATCGCGATTGTGCGATCGCGATTGTGCGATCGTGATTGTGCGATCGTGATTGTGTGATCGTGATTGTGTGATGGTGATTGTGTGATGGTGATTGTGTGATCGTGATTGTGTGATCGAGATTGTGTGATCGTGATTGTGTGATCGTGATTGTGTGATAGTGATGGTGTGATTGTGATTGTGTGATTGTGGTTGTGTGATTGTGGTTGTGTGATTGTGATTGTGTGATTGCGATTGTGTGATCGTGACTGTGTGGTCGTGATTGTGTGATCGTGATTGTGGGATTGTGACTGTGTGATTGTGTGGTTGTGGTTGTGCGTTTGTGATTGTGTGACTGTGATTGTGTGATTGTGATTGTGGGACTGTGATTGCGATTGTGTGATGGTGACTGTGTGGTCGTGATTGTGTGATCGTGATTGTGGGATTGTGACTGTGTGATTGTGTGATTGTTTGATTGTGTTATTGCGATTGTGTGATTGCGATTGTGTGATTGCGATTGTGTGATTGCGATTGTGTGATTGCGATTGTGTGATTGCGTTTGTGTGATTGCGATTGTGTGATTGCGATTGTGTGATTGCGATTGTGTGATTGCGATTGTTTGATTGCGATTGTTTGATTGTGTGATTGTGATTGTGTGATTGTGATTGTGTGATTGTGACTGCGATTGTGTGATTGTGACTGTGTGGTCGTGATTGTGTGATCGTGATTGTGGGATTGTGTGATCGTGATTGTGTGATCGTGATTGTGTGATCGTGATTGTGTGATCGTGATAGTGTGATCGTGATAGTGTGATCGTGATTGTGTGATCGTGACTGTGTGGTCGTGATTGTGTGATCGTGTTTGTGGGATGGTGACTGTGTGATTGTGTGGTTGTGGTTGTGTGACTGTGATTGTGTGATTGTGATTGTGAGATTGCGATTGTGTGATTGCGATTGTGTGATTGCGATTGTGTGATTGCGATTGTGTGATTGCGATTGTGTGATTGCGATTGTGTGATTGCGATTGTGTGATTGCGACTGTGTGGTCGTGATTGTGTGATCGTGATTGTGTGATCGTGATTGTGTGACCGTGATTGTGTGACCGTGATTATGTGATCGTGATTGTGTGATCCTGATTGTGTGATTAGGATTCTGTGATCGTGATTGTGTAATCGTGATAGTGTGATCGTGATTGTGATCGTGATTTTGTGATCGTGATTGTGTGATGGTGATTGTGTGATCGTGATTGTGTGATCGTGATTGTGTGATCGTGATTGTGTGATTGTGATTGTGTGATTGTGATTGTGTGGTTGTGATTGTGTGATTGTGGTTGTGTGATCGTGATTGTGTGATGGCGATTGTGTGATCGTGACTGTGTGGTCGTGATTGTGTGATCGCGATTGTGGGATTGTGACTGTGGGATTGTGTGGTTGGGGTTGTGTGATTGTGATTGTGTGAATGTGATTGTGTGATTGTGATTGTGGGATTGTGAATGCGATTGTGTGATTGTGACTGTGTGGTCGTGATTGTGTGATCGTGATTGTGGGATTGTGACTGTGTGATTGTGTGATCGTGATTGTGTGATCGTGATTGTGTGATCGTGATTGTGTGATCGTGATTGTGTGATCGTGATTGTGGGATTGTGACTGTGTGATTGTGTGGTTGTGGTTGTGTGATTGTGATTGTGTGACTATGATTGTGCGATTGTGATTGTGGGATTGTGATTGCGATTGTGTGATTGTGACTGTGTGGTCGTGATTGTGTGATCGTGATTGTGGGATTGTGACTGTGTGATTGTGTGGTTGTGGTTGTGTGATTGTGATTGTGTGATCGTGATTGTGTGATTGTGATTGTGTGATCGTGATTGTGTGATCGTGATTGTGTGATCGTGATTGTGTGATCGTGATTGTGTCATCGTGATAGTGTGATCGTGATTGTGTGGTCGTGATTGTGTTGTCGTGATTGTGTGATCGTGATTGTGTGATCGTGATTGTGTGATTGTGATTGTGTGATCGTGATTGTGTGGTCGTGATTGTGTGATCGTGATTGTGGGATCGTGACTGTGTGATTGTGTGATTGTGATTGTGTGACTGTGATTGTGTGATTGTGATTGTGGGATTGAGATTGTGTGATTGTGATTGTGTGATCGTGACTGTGATGGTGTGATTGTGATTGTGTGATTGTGATTGTGTGATCGTGACTGTGATGGTGTGATTGTGATTGTGTGACTGTGTGATTGTGTTTGTGTGACTGTGATTGTGTGATCGTGATAGTGTGATTGTGATCGTGTGATTGTGATCGTGTGATTGTGATAGTGCGATTGTGATAGTGCGATTGTGATAGTGCGATTGTGATTGTGCGATTGTGACAGTGCGATTGTGACAGTGCGATTGTGACAGTGCGATTGTGACAGTGCGATTGGGACTGCGCGATTGTGATTGTGTGATTGTGATTGTGCGATTGTGATAGTGCGATTGTGATAGTGCGATTGTGATAGTGCGATTGTGATTGTGCGATTGTGATTGTGGGGTTGAGATTGTGTGATTGTGATTGTGTGATCGTGACTGTGATTGTGTCATTGTGATTGTGGGATTGTGATTGCGATTGTGTGATCGTGATTGTGGGATTGTGACTGTGTGATTGTGTGGTCGTGATTGTGTGATCGTGATTGTGCGATCGTGATTGTGCGATCGTGATTGTGCGATCGTGATTGTGCGATCGTGATTGTGCGATCGTGATTGTGCGATCGTGATTGTGCGATCGTGATTGTGCGATCGTGATTGTGCGATCGTGATTGTTTGATTGTGATTGTGTGATTGTGATTGTGATTGTGTGATTGTGATTATGTGATTGTGATTGTGATTGTGTGATTGTGTGATCGTGATTGTGTGATCGTGATTGTGTGACCGTGATTATGTGATCGTGATTGTGTGATCCTGATTGTGTGATTAGGATTCTGTGATCGTGATTGTGTAATCGTGATTGTGTGATCGTGATTGTGATCGTCGTTTTGTGATCGTGATTGTGTGATGGTGATTGTGTGATCGTGATTGTGTGATCGTGATTGTGTGATCGTGATTGTGTGATTGTGATTGTGCGATTGTGATTGTGTGGTTGTGATTGTGTGATTGTGGTTGTGTGATTGTAATTGTGTGATTGCGATTGTGTGATCGTGACTGTGTGGTCGTGATTGTGTGATCGTGATTGTGGGATTGTGACTGTGGGATTGTGTGGTTGTGGTTGTGTGATTGTGATTCTGTGAATGTGATTGTGTGATTGTGATTGTGGGATTGTGATTGCGATTGTGTGATTGTGACTGTGTGATTGTGACTGTGTGATTGTGTGATCGTGATTGTGTGATCGTGATTGTGTGATTGTGATTGTGTGATCGTGATTGTGTGATCATGATTGCGTGATCGTGATTGTGTGATCGTGATAGTGTCATCGTGATTGTGTGATCGTGATTGTGTGGTCGTGATTGTGTGGTCGTGATTGTGTGATTGTGGTTGTATGATTGTGATTGTGTGATTGCGATTGTGTGATCGTGACTGTGTTGTCGTGATTGTGTGATCGCGAATGTGTGATCGCGATTGTGTGATCGCGATTGTGTGATCGCGATTGTGTGATCGCGATTGTGGGATTGTGACTGTGTGATTGTGTGATCGTGATTGTGTGATCGTGATTGTGTGACCGTGATTGTGTGACCGTGATTATGTGATCGTGATTGTGTGATCCTGATTGTGTGATTAGGATTCTGTGATCGTGATTGTGTAATCGTGATTGTGTGATCGTGATTGTGATCGTGATTTTGTGATCCTGATTGTGTGATGGTGATTGTGCGATCGTGATTGTGCGATCGTGATTGTGCGATCGTGATTGTGCGATCGTGATTGTGCGATCGTGATTGTGCGATCGTGATTGTGCGATCGTGATTGTGCGATCGTGATTGTGCGATCGTGATTGTGCGATCGTTATTGTGCGATCGTGATTGTGCGATCGTGATTGTGCGATCGTGATTGTGCGATCGTGATTGTGCGATCGTGATTGTGCGATCGTGATTGTGCGATCGTGATTGTGCGATCGTGATTGTGCGATCGTGATTGTGCGATCGTGATTGTGCGATCGTGATTGTGCGATCGTGATTGTGCGATCGTGATTGTGCGATCGTGATTGTGCGATCGTGATTGTGCGATCGTGATTGTGCGATCGTGATTGTGCGATCGTGATTGTGCGATCGTGATTGTGCGATCGTGATTGTGCGATCGTGATTGTGCGATCGTGATTGTGCGATCGTGATTGTGCGATCGCGATTGTGCGATCGCGATTGTGCGATCGTGATTGTGCGATCGTGATTGTGTGATCGTGATTGTGTGATGGTGATTGTGTGATGGTGATTGTGTGATCGTGATTGTGTGATCGAGATTGTGTGATCGTGATTGTGTGATCGTGATTGTGTGATAGTGATGGTGTGATTGTGATTGTGTGATTGTGGTTGTGTGATTGTGGTTGTGTGATTGTGATTGTGTGATTGCGATTGTGTGATCGTGACTGTGTGGTCGTGATTGTGTGATCGTGATTGTGGGATTGTGACTGTGTGATTGTGTGGTTGTGGTTGTGCGTTTGTGATTGTGTGACTGTGATTGTGTGATTGTGATTGTGGGACTGTGATTGCGATTGTGTGATGGTGACTGTGTGGTCGTGATTGTGTGATCGTGATTGTGGGATTGTGACTGTGTGATTGTGTGATTGTTTGATTGTGTGATTGTGATTGTGAGATTGCGATTGTGTGATTGCGATTGTGTGATTGCGATTGTGTGATTGCGATTGTGTGATTGCGATTGTGTGATTGCGATTGTGTGATTGCGATTGTGTGATTGCGACTGTGTGGTCGTGATTGTGTGATCGTGATTGTGTGATCGTGATTGTGTGACCGTGATTGTGTGACCGTGATTATGTGATCGTGATTGTGTGATCCTGATTGTGTGATTAGGATTCTGTGATCGTGATTGTGTAATCGTGATAGTGTGATCGTGATTGTGATCGTGATTTTGTGATCGTGATTGTGTGATGGTGATTGTGTGATCGTGATTGTGTGATCGTGATTGTGTGATCGTGATTGTGTGATTGTGATTGTGTGATTGTGATTGTGTGGTTGTGATTGTGTGATTGTGGTTGTGTGATCGTGATTGTGTGATGGCGATTGTGTGATCGTGACTGTGTGGTCGTGATTGTGTGATCGCGATTGTGGGATTGTGACTGTGGGATTGTGTGGTTGGGGTTGTGTGATTGTGATTGTGTGAATGTGATTGTGTGATTGTGATTGTGGGATTGTGAATGCGATTGTGTGATTGTGACTGTGTGGTCGTGATTGTGTGATCGTGATTGTGGGATTGTGACTGTGTGATTGTGTGATCGTGATTGTGTGATCGTGATTGTGTGATCGTGATTGTGTGATCGTGATTGTGTGATCGTGATTGTGGGATTGTGACTGTGTGATTGTGTGGTTGTGGTTGTGTGATTGTGATTGTGTGACTATGATTGTGCGATTGTGATTGTGGGATTGTGATTGCGATTGTGTGATTGTGACTGTGTGGTCGTGATTGTGTGATCGTGATTGTGGGATTGTGACTGTGTGATTGTGTGGTTGTGGTTGTGTGATTGTGATTGTGTGATCGTGATTGTGTGATTGTGATTGTGTGATCGTGATTGTGTGATCGTGATTGTGTGATCGTGATTGTGTGATCGTGATTGTGTCATCGTGATAGTGTGATCGTGATTGTGTGGTCGTGATTGTGTTGTCGTGATTGTGTGATCGTGATTGTGTGATCGTGATTGTGTGATTGTGATTGTGTGATCGTGATTGTGTGGTCGTGATTGTGTGATCGTGATTGTGGGATCGTGACTGTGTGATTGTGTGATTGTGATTGTGTGACTGTGATTGTGTGATTGTGATTGTGGGATTGAGATTGTGTGATTGTGATTGTGTGATCGTGACTGTGATGGTGTGATTGTGATTGTGTGATTGTGATTGTGTGATCGTGACTGTGATGGTGTGATTGTGATTGTGTGACTGTGTGATTGTGTTTGTGTGACTGTGATTGTGTGATCGTGATAGTGTGATTGTGATCGTGTGATTGTGATCGTGTGATTGTGATAGTGCGATTGTGATAGTGCGATTGTGATAGTGCGATTGTGATTGTGCGATTGTGACAGTGCGATTGTGACAGTGCGATTGTGACAGTGCGATTGTGACAGTGCGATTGGGACTGCGCGATTGTGATTGTGTGATTGTGATTGTGCGATTGTGATAGTGCGATTGTGATAGTGCGATTGTGATAGTGCGATTGTGATTGTGCGATTGTGATTGTGGGGTTGAGATTGTGTGATTGTGATTGTGTGATCGTGACTGTGATTGTGTCATTGTGATTGTGGGATTGTGATTGCGATTGTGTGATCGTGATTGTGGGATTGTGACTGTGTGATTGTGTGGTCGTGATTGTGTGATCGTGATTGTGCGATCGTGATTGTGCGATCGTGATTGTGCGATCGTGATTGTGCGATCGTGATTGTGCGATCGTGATTGTGCGATCGTGATTGTGCGATCGTGATTGTGCGATCGTGATTGTGCGATCGTGATTGTTTGATTGTGATTGTGTGATTGTGATTGTGATTGTGTGATTGTGATTATGTGATTGTGATTGTGATTGTGTGATTGTGTGATCGTGATTGTGTGATCGTGATTGTGTGACCGTGATTATGTGATCGTGATTGTGTGATCCTGATTGTGTGATTAGGATTCTGTGATCGTGATTGTGTAATCGTGATTGTGTGATCGTGATTGTGATCGTCGTTTTGTGATCGTGATTGTGTGATGGTGATTGTGTGATCGTGATTGTGTGATCGTGATTGTGTGATCGTGATTGTGTGATTGTGATTGTGCGATTGTGATTGTGTGGTTGTGATTGTGTGATTGTGGTTGTGTGATTGTAATTGTGTGATTGCGATTGTGTGATCGTGACTGTGTGGTCGTGATTGTGTGATCGTGATTGTGGGATTGTGACTGTGGGATTGTGTGGTTGTGGTTGTGTGATTGTGATTCTGTGAATGTGATTGTGTGATTGTGATTGTGGGATTGTGATTGCGATTGTGTGATTGTGACTGTGTGATTGTGACTGTGTGATTGTGTGATCGTGATTGTGTGATCGTGATTGTGTGATTGTGATTGTGTGATCGTGATTGTGTGATCATGATTGCGTGATCGTGATTGTGTGATCGTGATAGTGTCATCGTGATTGTGTGATCGTGATTGTGTGGTCGTGATTGTGTGGTCGTGATTGTGTGATTGTGGTTGTATGATTGTGATTGTGTGATTGCGATTGTGTGATCGTGACTGTGTTGTCGTGATTGTGTGATCGCGAATGTGTGATCGCGATTGTGTGATCGCGATTGTGTGATCGCGATTGTGTGATCGCGATTGTGGGATTGTGACTGTGTGATTGTGTGATCGTGATTGTGTGATCGTGATTGTGTGACCGTGATTGTGTGACCGTGATTATGTGATCGTGATTGTGTGATCCTGATTGTGTGATTAGGATTCTGTGATCGTGATTGTGTAATCGTGATTGTGTGATCGTGATTGTGATCGTGATTTTGTGATCCTGATTGTGTGATGGTGATTGTGCGATCGTGATTGTGCGATCGTGATTGTGCGATCGTGATTGTGCGATCGTGATTGTGCGATCGTGATTGTGCGATCGTGATTGTGCGATCGTGATTGTGCGATCGTGATTGTGCGATCGTGATTGTGCGATCGTTATTGTGCGATCGTGATTGTGCGATCGTGATTGTGCGATCGTGATTGTGCGATCGTGATTGTTTGATCGTGATTGTGTGATTGTGATTGTGTGATTGTGATTATGTGATTGTGATTGTGATCGTGATTGTGTGATCGTGATTGTGTGACCGTGATTGTGTGACCGTGATTATGTGATCGTGATTGTGTGATCCTGATTGTGTGATTAGGATTCTGTGATCGTGATTGTGTAATCGTGATTGTGTGATCGTGATTGTGGGATCGTGACTGTGTGATTGTGTGATTGTGATTGTGTGACTGTGATTGTGTGATTGTGATTGTGGGATTGAGATTGTGTGATTGTGATTGTGTGATCGTGACTGTGATTGTGTGATTGTGATTGTGTGACTGTGTGATTGTGATTGTGTGACTGTGATTGTGTGATCGTGATAGTGTGATTGTGATCGTGTGATTGTGATCGTGTGATTGTGATAGTGCGATTGTGATAGTGCGATTGTGATAGTGCGATTGTGATTGTGCGATTGTGATTGTGCGATTGTGATTGTGCGATTGTGACAGTGCGATTGTGATTGTGGGATTGAGATTGTGTGATTGTGATTGTGTGATCGTGACTGTGATTGTGTCATTGTGATTGTGGGATTGTGATTGCGATTGTGTGATCGTGATTGTGGGATTGTGACGGTGTGATTGTGTGGTTGTGATTGTGTGATCGTGATTGTGCGATCGTGATTGTGCGATCGTGATTGTGCGATCGTGATTGTGCGATCGTGATTGTGCGATCGTGATTGTGCGATCGTGATTGTGCGATCGTGATTGTGCGATCGTGATTGTGCGATCGTGATTGTGCGATCGTGATTGTGCGATCGTGATTGTGCGATCGTGATTGTGCGATCGTGATTGTGCGATCGTGATTGTGCGATCGTGATTGTGCGATCGTGATTGTGCGATCGTGATTGTGCGATCGTGATTGTGCGATCGTGATTGTGCGATCGTGATTGTGCGATCGTGATTGTGCGATCGTGATTGTGCGATCGTGATTGTGCGATCGTGATTTTGCGATCGTGATTGTGCGATCGTGATTGTGCGATCGTGATTGTGCGATCGTGATTGTGTGATTGTGATTGTGTGATTGTGTGATCGTGATTGTGTGATCGTGATTGTGTGACCGTGATTGTGTGACCGTGATTATGTGATCGTGATTGTGTGATCCTGATAGTGTGATTAGGATTCTGTGATCGTGATTGTGTGATCGTGATTGTGATCGTCGTTTTGTGATCGTGATTGTGTGATGGTGAT
The DNA here is from genome assembly GCF_050947335.1 of Megachile rotundata. Classification (NCBI taxonomy): domain Eukaryota; kingdom Metazoa; phylum Arthropoda; class Insecta; order Hymenoptera; family Megachilidae; genus Megachile; species Megachile rotundata. The sequence goes on along the minus strand of NC_134997.1, from coordinate 1,358,712 downwards.
TGTGTGATCGTGATTGTGTGATCGTGATTGTGTGATCGTGATTGAGTGATCGCGATTGTGTGATTGCGATTGTGTGATTGCGATTGTGTGATTGCGATTGTGTGATTGCGATTGTGTGATTGCGATTGTGTGATTGCGATTGTTTGATTGGGATTGTTTGATTGTGTGATTGTGATTGTGTGATTGTGATTGTGTGATTGTGATTGCGATTGTGTGATTGTGACTGTGTGGTCGTGATTGTGTGATCGTGATTGTGGGATTGTGTGATCGTGATTGTGTGATCGTGATTGTGTGATCGTGATTGTGTGATCGTGATTGTGTGATCGTGATTGTGTGATCGTGATTGTGTGATCGTGATTGTGTGATCGTGATTGTGGGATCGTGATTGTGTGATCGTGATTGTGTGATCGTGATTGTGTGATCGTGATTGTGTGATCGTGATTGTGTGATCGTGATTGTGTTCGTGATTGTGTGATCGTGATTGTGAGATCGTGATTGGGTGGTCGTGATTGGGTGATCGTGATTGTGGGATTGTGACTGTGCGATTGTGTGACTGTGATTGTGTGATTGCGGATTGTGTGATTGCGATTGTGTGATTGCGATTGTGTGATTGCGATTGTGTGATTGCGATTGTGTGATTGCGATTGTGTGATTGCGATTGTGTGATTGCGACTGTGTGGTCGTGATTGTGTGACCGTGATTGCGGGATTGTGACTGTGCGATCGTGATTGTGCGATCGTGATTGTGCGATCGTGATTGTGCGATCGTGATTGTGCGATCGTGATTGTGCGATCGTGATTGTGCGATCGTGATTGTGCGATCGTGATTGTGCGATCGTGATTGTTTGATTGTGATTGTGTGATTGTGATTGTGATTGTGTGATTGTGATTATGTGATTGTGATTGTGATTGTGTGATTGTGTGATCGTGATTGTGTGATCGTGATTGTGTGACCGTGATTATGTGATCGTGATTGTGTGATCCTGATTGTGTGATTAGGATTCTGTGATCGTGATTGTGTAATCGTGATTGTGTGATCGTGATTGTGATCGTCGTTTTGTGATCGTGATTGTGTGATGGTGATTGTGTGATCGTGATTGTGTGATCGTGATTGTGTGATCGTGATTGTGTGATTGTGATTGTGTGATTGTGATTGTGTGGTTGTGATTGTGTGATTGTGGTTGTGTGATTGTAATTGTGTGATTGCGATTGTGTGATCGTGACTGTGTGGTCGTGATTGTGTGATCGTGATTGTGGGATTGTGACTGTGGGATTGTGTGGTTGTGGTTGTGTGATTGTGATTCTGTGAATGTGATTGTGTGATTGTGATTGTGGGATTGTGATTGCGATTGTGTGATTGTGACTGTGTGATTGTGACTGTGTGATTGTGTGATCGTGATTGTGTGATCGTGATTGTGTGATTGTGATTGTGTGATCGTGATTGTGTGATCATGATTGCGTGATCGTGATTGTGTGATCGTGATAGTGTCATCGTGATTGTGTGATCGTGATTGTGTGGTCGTGATTGTGTGGTCGTGATTGTGTGATTGTGGTTGTATGATTGTGATTGTGTGATTGCGATTGTGTGATCGTGACTGTGTTGTCGTGATTGTGTGATCGCGAATGTGTGATCGCGATTGTGTGATCGCGATTGTGTGATCGCGATTGTGTGATCGCGATTGTGGGATTGTGACTGTGTGATTGTGTGATCGTGATTGTGTGATCGTGATTGTGTGACCGTGATTGTGTGACCGTGATTATGTGATCGTGATTGTGTGATCCTGATTGTGTGATTAGGATTCTGTGATCGTGATTGTGTAATCGTGATTGTGTGATCGTGATTGTGATCGTGATTTTGTGATCGTGATTGTGTGATGGTGATTGTGCGATCGTGATTGTGCGATCGTGATTGTGCGATCGTGATTGTGCGATCGTGATTGTGCGATCGTGATTGTGCGATCGTGATTGTGCGATCGTGATTGTGCGATCGTGATTGTGCGATCGTGATTGTGCGATCGTGATTGTGCGATCGTTATTGTGCGATCGTGATTGTGCGATCGTGATTGTGCGATCGTGATTGTGCGATCGTGATTGTTTGATCGTGATTGTGTGATTGTGATTGTGTGATTGTGATTATGTGATTGTGATTGTGATCGTGATTGTGTGATCGTGATTGTGTGACCGTGATTGTGTGACCGTGATTATGTGATCGTGATTGTGTGATCCTGATTGTGTGATTAGGATTCTGTGATCGTGATTGTGTAATCGTGATTGTGTGATCGTGATTGTGGGATCGTGACTGTGTGATTGTGTGATTGTGATTGTGTGACTGTGATTGTGTGATTGTGATTGTGGGATTGAGATTGTGTGATTGTGATTGTGTGATCGTGACTGTGATTGTGTGATTGTGATTGTGTGACTGTGTGATTGTGATTGTGTGACTGTGATTGTGTGATCGTGATAGTGTGATTGTGATCGTGTGATTGTGATCGTGTGATTGTGATAGTGCGATTGTGATAGTGCGATTGTGATAGTGCGATTGTGATTGTGCGATTGTGATTGTGCGATTCTGATTGTGCGATCGTGATTGTGCGATCGTGATTGTGCGATCGTGATTGTGCGATCGTGATTGTGCGATCGTGATTGTGCGATCGTGATTGTGCGATCGTGATTGTGCGATCGTGATTGTGCGATCGTGATTGTGCGATCGTGATTGTGCGATCGTGATTGTGCGATCGTGATTGTGCGATCGTGATTGTGCGATCGTGATTGTGCGATCGTGATTGTGCGATCGTGATTGTGCGATCGTGATTGTGCGATCGTGATTGTGCGATCGTGATTGTGCGATCGTGATTGTGCGATCGTGATTGTGCGATCGTGATTGTGCGATCGTGATTGTGCGATCGTGATTGTGCGATCGTGATTGTGCGATCGTGATTGTGCGATCGTGATTGTGCGATCGTGATTGTGCGATCGTGATTGTGCGATCGTGATTGTGCGATCGTGATTGTGCGATCGTGATTGTGCGATCGTGATTGTGCGATCGTGATTGTGCGATCGTGATTGTGCGATCGTGATTGTGCGATCGTGATTGTGCGATCGTGATTGTGCGATCGTGATTGTGCGATCGTGATTGTGCGATCGTGATTGTGCGATCGTGATTGTGCGATCGTGATTGTGCGATCGTGATTGTGCGATCGTGATTGTGCGATCGTGATTGTGCGATCGCGATTGTGCGATCGCGATTGTGCGATCGCGATTGTGCGATCGTGATTGTGCGATCGTGATTGTGCGATCGTGATTGTGTGATCGTGATTGTGTGATGGTGATTGTGTGATGGTGATTGTGTGATCGTGATTGTGTGATCGAGATTGTGTGATCGTGATTGTGTGATCGTGATTGTGTGATAGTGATGGTGTGATTGTGATTGTGTGATTGTGGTTGTGTGATTGTGGTTGTGTGATTGTGATTGTGTGATTGCGATTGTGTGATCGTGACTGTGTGGTCGTGATTGTGTGATCGTGATTGTGGGATTGTGACTGTGTGATTGTGTGGTTGTGGTTGTGCGTTTGTGATTGTGTGACTGTGATTGTGTGATTGTGATTGTGGGACTGTGATTGCGATTGTGTGATTGTGACTGTGTGGTCGTGATTGTGTGATCGTGATTGTGGGATTGTGACTGTGTGATTGTGTGATTGTTTGATTGTGTTATTGCGATTGTGTGATTGCGATTGTGTGATTGCGATTGTGTGATTGCGATTGTGTGATTGCGATTGTGTGATTGCGTTTGTGTGATTGCGATTGTGTGATTGCGATTGTGTGATTGCGATTGTGTGATTGCGATTGTTTGATTGCGATTGTTTGATTGTGTGATTGTGATTGTGTGATTGTGATTGTGTGATTGTGACTGCGATTGTGTGATTGTGACTGTGTGGTCGTGATTGTGTGATCGTGATTGTGGGATTGTGTGATCGTGATTGTGTGATCGTGATTGTGTGATCGTGATTGTGTGATCGTGATAGTGTGATCGTGATAGTGTGATCGTGATTGTGTGATCGTGACTGTGTGGTCGTGATTGTGTGATCGTGTTTGTGGGATGGTGACTGTGTGATTGTGTGGTTGTGGTTGTGTGACTGTGATTGTGTGATTGTGATTGTGAGATTGCGATTGTGTGATTGCGATTGTGTGATTGCGATTGTGTGATTGCGATTGTGTGATTGCGATTGTGTGATTGCGATTGTGTGATTGCGATTGTGTGATTGCGACTGTGTGGTCGTGATTGTGTGATCGTGATTGTGTGATCGTGATTGTGTGACCGTGATTGTGTGACCGTGATTATGTGATCGTGATTGTGTGATCCTGATTGTGTGATTAGGATTCTGTGATCGTGATTGTGTAATCGTGATAGTGTGATCGTGATTGTGATCGTGATTTTGTGATCGTGATTGTGTGATGGTGATTGTGTGATCGTGATTGTGTGATCGTGATTGTGTGATCGTGATTGTGTGATTGTGATTGTGTGATTGTGATTGTGTGGTTGTGATTGTGTGATTGTGGTTGTGTGATCGTGATTGTGTGATGGCGATTGTGTGATCGTGACTGTGTGGTCGTGATTGTGTGATCGTGATTGTGGGATTGTGACTGTGGGATTGTGTGGTTGGGGTTGTGTGATTGTGATTGTGTGAATGTGATTGTGTGATTGTGATTGTGGGATTGTGAATGCGATTGTGTGATTGTGACTGTGTGGTCGTGATTGTGTGATCGTGATTGTGGGATTGTGACTGTGTGATTGTGTGATCGTGATTGTGTGATCGTGATTGTGTGATCGTGATTGTGTGATCGTGATTGTGTGATCGTGATTGTGGGATTGTGACTGTGTGATTGTGTGGTTGTGGTTGTGTGATTGTGATTGTGTGACTATGATTGTGCGATTGTGATTGTGGGATTGTGATTGCGATTGTGTGATTGTGACTGTGTGGTCGTGATTGTGTGATCGTGATTGTGGGATTGTGACTGTGTGATTGTGTGGTTGTGGTTGTGTGATTGTGATTGTGTGATCGTGATTGTGTGATTGTGATTGTGTGATCGTGATTGTGTGATCGTGATTGTGTGATCGTGATTGTGTGATCGTGATTGTGTCATCGTGATAGTGTGATCGTGATTGTGTGGTCGTGATTGTGTTGTCGTGATTGTGTGATCGTGATTGTGTGATCGTGATTGTGTGATTGTGATTGTGTGATCGTGATTGTGTGGTCGTGATTGTGTGATCGTGATTGTGGGATCGTGACTGTGTGATTGTGTGATTGTGATTGTGTGACTGTGATTGTGTGATTGTGATTGTGGGATTGAGATTGTGTGATTGTGATTGTGTGATCGTGACTGTGATTGTGTGATTGTGATTGTGTGACTGTGTGATTGTGATTGTGTGACTGTGATTGTGTGATCGTGATAGTGTGATCGTGATCGTGTGATCGCGATCGTGTGATTGCGATCGTGTGATTGCGATCGTGTGATTGCGATCGTGTGATTGCGTTTGTGTGATTGCGATTGTGTGATTGCGATTGTATGATTGCGATTGTGGGATTGCGATTGTGTGATTGTGATTGTGTGATTGTGATTGTGTGATCGTGATTGTGTCATCGTGATTGTGTGGTCGTGATTGTGTGATCGTGATTGTGGGATCGTGACTGTGTGATTGTGTGATTGTGATTGTGTGACTGTGATTGTGTGATTGTGATTGTGGGATTGAGATTGTGTGATTGTGATTGTGTGATCGTGACTGTGATGGTGTGATTGTGATTGTGTGACTGTGTGATTGTGATTGTGTGACTGTGATTGTGTGATCGTGATAGTGTGATTGTGATCGTGTGATTGTGATCGTGTGATTGTGATAGTGCGATTGTGATAGTGCGATTGTGATAGTGCGATTGTGATTGTGCGATTGTGACAGTGCGATTGTGACAGTGCGATTGTGACAGTGCGATTGTGACAGTGCGATTGGGACTGCGCGATTGTGATTGTGTGATTGTGATTGTGCGATTGTGATAGTGCGATTGTGATAGTGCGATTGTGATAGTGCGATTGTGATTGTGCGATTGTGATTGTGGGGTTGAGATTGTGTGATTGTGATTGTGTGATCGTGACTGTGATTGTGTCATTGTGATTGTGGGATTGTGATTGCGATTGTGTGATCGTGATTGTGGGATTGTGACTGTGTGATTGTGTGGTCGTGATTGTGTGATCGTGATTGTGCGATCGTGATTGTGCGATCGTGATTGTGCGATCGTGATTGTGCGATCGTGATTGTGCGATCGTGATTGTGCGATCGTGATTGTGCGATCGTGATTGTGCGATCGTGATTGTGCGATCGTGATTGTTTGATTGTGATTGTGTGATTGTGATTGTGATTGTGTGATTGTGATTATGTGATTGTGATTGTGATTGTGTGATTGTGTGATCGTGATTGTGTGATCGTGATTGTGTGACCGTGATTATGTGATCGTGATTGTGTGATCCTGATTGTGTGATTAGGATTCTGTGATCGTGATTGTGTAATCGTGATTGTGTGATCGTGATTGTGATCGTCGTTTTGTGATCGTGATTGTGTGATGGTGATTGTGTGATCGTGATTGTGTGATCGTGATTGTGTGATCGTGATTGTGTGATTGTGATTGTGCGATTGTGATTGTGTGGTTGTGATTGTGTGATTGTGGTTGTGTGATTGTAATTGTGTGATTGCGATTGTGTGATCGTGACTGTGTGGTCGTGATTGTGTGATCGTGATTGTGGGATTGTGACTATGGGATTGTGTGGTTGTGGTTGTGTGATTGTGATTCTGTGAATGTGATTGTGTGATTGTGATTGTGGGATTGTGATTGCGATTGTGTGATTGTGACTGTGTGATTGTGACTGTGTGATTGTGTGATCGTGATTGTGTGATCGTGATTGTGTGATTGTGATTGTGTGATCGTGATTGTGTGATCATGATTGCGTGATCGTGATTGTGTGATCGTGATAGTGTCATCGTGATTGTGTGATCGTGATTGTGTGGTCGTGATTGTGTGGTCGTGATTGTGTGATTGTGGTTGTATGATTGTGATTGTGTGATTGCGATTGTGTGATCGTGACTGTGTTGTCGTGATTGTGTGATCGCGAATGTGTGATCGCGATTGTGTGATCGCGATTGTGTGATCGCGATTGTGTGATCGCGATTGTGGGATTGTGACTGTGTGATTGTGTGATCGTGATTGTGTGATCGTGATTGTGTGACCGTGATTGTGTGACCGTGATTATGTGATCGTGATTGTGTGATCCTGATTGTGTGATTAGGATTCTGTGATCGTGATTGTGTAATCGTGATTGTGTGATCGTGATTGTGATCGTGATTTTGTGATCCTGATTGTGTGATGGTGATTGTGCGATCGTGATTGTGCGATCGTGATTGTGCGATCGTGATTGTGCGATCGTGATTGTGCGATCGTGATTGTGCGATCGTGATTGTGCGATCGTGATTGTGCGATCGTGATTGTGCGATCGTGATTGTGCGATCGTTATTGTGCGATCGTGATTGTGCGATCGTGATTGTGCGATCGTGATTGTGCGATCGTGATTGTTTGATCGTGATTGTGTGATTGTGATTGTGTGATTGTGATTATGTGATTGTGATTGTGATCGTGATTGTGTGATCGTGATTGTGTGACCGTGATTGTGTGACCGTGATTATGTGATCGTGATTGTGTGATCCTGATTGTGTGATTAGGATTCTGTGATCGTGATTGTGTAATCGTGATTGTGTGATGGTGATTGTGGGATCGTGACTGTGTGATTGTGTGATTGTGATTGTGTGACTGTGATTGTGTGATTGTGATTGTGGGATTGAGATTGTGTGATTGTGATTGTGTGATCGTGACTGTGATTGTGTGATTGTGATTGTGTGACTGTGTGATTGTGATTGTGTGACTGTGATTGTGTGATCGTGATAGTGTGATTGTGATCGTGTGATTGTGATCGTGTGATTGTGATAGTGCGATTGTGATAGTGCGATTGTGATAGTGCGATTGTGATAGTGCGATTGTGATTGTGCGATTGTGATTGTGCGATTCTGATTGTGCGATCGTGATTGTGCGATCGTGATTGTGCGATCGTGATTGTGCGATCGTGATTGTGCGATCGTGATTGTGCGATCGTGATTGTGCGATCGTGATTGTGCGATCGTGATTGTGCGATCGTGATTGTGCGATCGTGATTGTGCGATCGTGATTGTGCGATCGTGATTGTGCGATCGTGATTGTGCGATCGTGATTGTGCGATCGTGATTGTGCGATCGTGATTGTGCGATCGTGATTGTGCGATCGTGATTGTGCGATCGTGATTGTGCGATCGTGATTGTGCGATCGTGATTGTGCGATCGTGATTGTGCGATCGTGATTGTGCGATCGTGATTGTGCGATCGTGATTGTGCGATCGTGATTGTGCGATCGTGATTGTGCGATCGTGATTGTGCGATCGTGATTGTGCGATCGTGATTGTGCGATCGTGATTGTGCGATCGTGATTGTGCGATCGTGATTGTGCGATCGTGATTGTGCGATCGTGATTGTGCGATCGTGATTGTGCGATCGTGATTGTGCGATCGTGATTGTGCGATCGTGATTGTGCGATCGTGATTGTGCGATCGTGATTGTGCGATCGTGATTGTTTGATCGTGATTGTGTGATTGTGATTGTGTGATTGTGATTGTGTGATTGTGATTATGTGATTGTGATTGTGATTGTGTGATTGTGTGATGGTGATTGTGTGATCGATTGTGTGATCGTGATTGTGTGATCGTGATTGTGTGATTGTGATTGTGTGATTGTGATTGTGTAGTTGTGATTGTGTGATTGTGGTTGTGTGATTGTAATTGTGTGATTGCGATTGTGTGATCGTGACTGTGTGGTCGTGATTGTGTGATCGTGATTGTGGGATTGTGACTGTGGGATTGTGTGGTTGTGGTTGTGTGATTGTGATTCTGTGAATGTGATTGTGTGATTGTGATTGTGGGATTGTGATTGTGATCGTGATTTTGTGATCGTGATTGTGTGATGGTGATTGTGTGATCGTGATTGTGTGATTGTGATTGTGTGGTTGTGATTGTGTGATTGTGGTTGTGTGATTGTGATTGTGTGATTGCGATTGTGTGATCGTGACTGTGTGGTCGTGATTGTGTGATCGTGATTGTGGGATTGTGACTGTGGGATTGTGTGGTTGTGGTTGTGTGATTGTGATTGTGTGAATGTGATTGTGTGATTGTGATTGTGGGATTGTGATTGCGATTGTGTGATTGTGACTGTGTGGTCGTGATTGTGTGATCGTGATTGTAGGATTGTGACTGTGTGATTGTGTGATTGCGATTGTGTGATTGTGATTGTGTGATCGTGATTGTGTCATCGTGATTGTGTGGTCGTGATTGTGTGATCGTGATTGTGGGATCGTGACTGTGTGATTGTGTGATTGTGATTGTGTGACTGTGATTGTGTGATTGTGATTGTGGGATTGAGATTGTGTGATTGTGATTGTGTGATCGTGACTGTGATTGTGTGATTGTGATTGTGTGACTGTGTGATTGTGATTGTGTGACTGTGATTGTGTGATCGTGATAGTGTGATCGTGATCGTGTGATCGCGATCGTGTGATTGCGATCGTGTGATTGCGATCGTGTGATTGCGATCGTGTGATTGCGTTTGTGTGATTGCGATTGTGTGATTGCGATTGTATGATTGCGATTGTGGGATTGCGATTGTGTGATTGTGATTGTGTGATCGTGATTGTGTGATCGTGATTGTGTCATCGTGATTGTGTGGTCGTGATTGTGTGATCGTGATTGTGGGATTGTGACTGTGTGATTGTGTGGTCGTGATTGTGCGTTAGTGATTGTGCGATCGTGTTTGTGCGATCGTGATTGTGCGATCGTGATTGTGCGATCGTGATTGTGCGATCGTGATTGTGCGATCGTGATTGTGCGATCGTGAATGTGCGATCGTGATTGTGCGATCGTGATTGTGCGATCGTGATTGTGCGATCGTGATTGTGCGATCGTGATTGTGCGATCGTGATTGTGCGATCGTGATTGTGCGATCGTGATTGTGCGATCGTGATTGTGCGATCGTGATTGTGCGATCGTGATTGTGCGATCGTGATTGTGCGATCGTGATTGTGCGATCGTGATTGTGCGATCGTGATTGTGCGATCGTGATTGTGCGATCGTGATTGTTTGATCGTGATTGTGTGATTGTGATTGTGTGATTGTGATTGTGTGATTGTGATTATGTGATTGTGATTGTGATTGTGTGATTGTGTGATGGTGATTGTGTGATCGTGATTGTGTGATCGTGATTGTGTGATCGTGATTGTGTGATTGTGATTGTGTGATTGTGATTGTGTAGTTGTGATTGTGTGATTGTGGTTGTGTGATTGTAATTGTGTGATTGCGATTGTGTGATCGTGACTGTGTGGTCGTGATTGTGTGATCGTGATTGTGGGATTGTGACTGTGGGATTGTGTGGTTGTGGTTGTGTGATTGTGATTCTGTGAATGTGATTGTGTGATTGTGATTGTGGGATTGTGATTGTGATCGTGATTTTGTGATCGTGATTGTGTGATGGTGATTGTGTGATCGTGATTGTGTGATTGTGATTGTGTGGTTGTGATTGTGTGATTGTGGTTGTGTGATTGTGATTGTGTGATTGCGATTGTGTGATCGTGACTGTGTGGTCGTGATTGTGTGATCGTGATTGTGGGATTGTGACTGTGGGATTGTGTGGTTGTGGTTGTGTGATTGTGATTGTGTGAATGTGATTGTGTGATTGTGATTGTGGGATTGTGATTGCGATTGTGTGATTGTGACTGTGTGGTCGTGATTGTGTGATCGTGATTGTAGGATTGTGACTGTGTGATTGTGTGATTGCGATTGTGTGATTGTGATTGTGTGATTGTGATTGTGTGATCGTGATTGTGTCATCGTGATTGTGTGGTCGTGATTGTGTGATCGTGATTGTGGGATCGTGACTGTGTGATTGTGTGATTGTGATTGTGTGACTGTGATTGTGTGATTGTGATTGTGGGATTGAGATTGTGTGATTGTGATTGTGTGATCGTGACTGTGATTGTGTGATTGTGATTGTGTGACTGTGTGATTGTGATTGTGTGACTGTGATTGTGTGATCGTGATAGTGTGATTGTGATCGTGTGATTGTGATCGTGTGATTGTGATCGTGTGATTGTGATAGTGCGATTGTGATAGTGCGATTGTGATAGTGCGATTGTGATAGTGAGATTGTGATTGTGCGATTGTGATAGTGCGATTGTGATAGTGCGATTGTGATTGTGCGATTGTGATTGTGGGATTGAGATTGTGTGATTGTGATTGTGTGATCGTGACTGTGATTGTGTCATTGTGATTGTGGGATTGTGATTGCGATTGTGTGATCGTGATTGTGGGATTGTGACTGTGTGATTGTGTGGTTGTGATTGTGTGATCGTGATTGTGCGATCGTGATTGTGCGATCGTGATTGTGCGATCGTGATTGTGCGATCGTGATTGTGCGATCGTGATTGTGCGATCGTGATTGTGCGATCGTGATTGTGCGATCGTGATTGTGCGATCGTGATTGTGCGATCGTGATTGTGCGATCGTGATTGTGCGATCGTGATTGTGCGATCGTGATTGTGCGATCGTGATTGTGCGATCGTGATTGTGCGATCGTGATTGTGCGATCGTGATTGTGCGATCGTGATTGTGCGATCGTGATTGTGCGATCGTGATTGTGCGATCGTGATTGTGCGATCGTGATTGTGCGATCGTGATTGTGCGATCGTGATTGTGCGATCGTGATTGTTTGATTGTGATTGTGTGATTGTGATTGTGTGATTGTGATTGTGTGATTGTGTGATTGTGTGATTGTGATTATGTGATTGTGATTGTGATTGTGTGATTGTGTGATCGTGATTGTGTGATCGTGATTGTGTGACCGTGATTGTGTGACCGTGATTATGTGATCGTGATTGTGTGATCCTGATTGTGTGATTAGGATTCTGTGATCGTGATTGTGTAATCGTGATTGTGTGATCGTGATTGTGATCGTCGTTTTGTGATCGTGATTGTGTGATTGCGATTGAGTGATCGTAACTGTGTGGTCGTGATTGTGTGATCGTGATTGTGGGATTGTGACTGTGGGATTGTGTGGTTGTGGTTGTGTGATTGTGGTTGTGTGATGGCGATTGTGTGATCGTGACTGTGTGGTCGTGATTGTGTGATCGTGATTGTGGGATTGTCACTGTGGGATTGTGTGGTTGGGGTTGTGTGATTGTGATTGTGTGAATGTGATTGTGTGATTGTGATTGTGGGATTGTGATTGCGAATGTGTGATTGTGACTGTGTGGTCGTGATTGTGTGATCGTGATTGTGGGATTGTGACTGTGTGATTGTGTGATCGTGATTGTGTGATCGTGATTGTGTGATCGTGATTGTGTGATCGTGATTGTGTGATCGTGATTGGGTGATCGTGATTGGGTGATCGTGATTGTGGGATTGTGACTGTGCGATTGTGTGATTGTGATTGTGTGACTGTGATTGTGTGATTGTGATTGTGGGATTGTGATTGTGTGATTGTGATTGTGTGATCGTGACTGTGATTGTATGATTGTGATTGTGATTGTGATTGTGATTGTGATTGTGATTGTGATTGTGATTGTGATTGTGATTGTGATTGTGATTGTGTGACTGTGTGATTGTGATTGTGTGACTGTGATTGTGTGATCGTGATAGTGTGATCGTGATAGTGTGATCGTGATTGTGTGATCGTGACTGTGTGGTCGTGATTGTGTGATCGTGATTGTGGGATTGTGACTGTGTGATTGTGTGGTTGTGGTTGTGTGATTGTGATTGTGTGACTGTGATTGTGTGATTGTGATTGTGGGATTGTGATTGCGGTTGTGTGATTGTGACTGTGTGGTCGTGATTGTGTGATCGTGATTGTAGGATTGTGACTGTGTGATTGTGTGGTTGTGGTTGTGTGATTGTGATTGTGTGATCGTGATTGTGTGATCGTGATTGTGTGATCGTGATTGTGTGATCGTGATTGTGTGATCGTGATTGTGTGATCGTGATTGTGTCATCGTGATAGTGTGATCGTGATTGTGTGGTCGTGATTGTGTGGTCGTGATTGTGCGATCGTGATTGTGCGATCGTGATTGTGCGATCGTGATTGTGCGATCGTGATTGTTTGATCGTGATTGTGTGATTGTGATTGTGTGATTGTGATTGTGTGATTGTGATTATGTGATTGTGATTGTGATTGTGTGATTGTGTGATGGTGATTGTGTGATCGTGATTGTGTGATCGTGATTGTGTGATCGTGATTGTGTGATTGTGATTGTGTGATTGTGATTGTGTAGTTGTGATTGTGTGATTGTGGTTGTGTGATTGTAATTGTGTGATTGCGATTGTGTGATCGTGACTGTGTGGTCGTGATTGTGTGATCGTGATTGTGGGATTGTGACTGTGGGATTGTGTGGTTGTGGTTGTGTGATTGTGATTCTGTGAATGTGATTGTGTGATTGTGATTGTGGGATTGTGATTGTGATCGTGATTTTGTGATCGTGATTGTGTGATGGTGATTGTGTGATCGTGATTGTGTGATTGTGATTGTGTGGTTGTGATTGTGTGATTGTGGTTGTGTGATTGTGATTGTGTGATTGCGATTGTGTGATCGTGACTGTGTGGTCGTGATTGTGTGATCGTGATTGTGGGATTGTGACTGTGGGATTGTGTGGTTGTGGTTGTGTGATTGTGATTGTGTGAATGTGATTGTGTGATTGTGATTGTGGGATTGTGATTGCGATTGTGTGATTGTGACTGTGTGGTCGTGATTGTGTGATCGTGATTGTAGGATTGTGACTGTGTGATTGTGTGATTGCGATTGTGTGATTGTGATTGTGTGATCGTGATTGTGTCATCGTGATTGTGTGGTCGTGATTGTGTGATCGTGATTGTGGGATCGTGACTGTGTGATTGTGTGATTGTGATTGTGTGACTGTGATTGTGTGATTGTGATTGTGGGATTGAGATTGTGTGATTGTGATTGTGTGATCGTGACTGTGATTGTGTGATTGTGATTGTGTGACTGTGTGATTGTGATTGTGTGACTGTGATTGTGTGATCGTGATAGTGTGATTGTGATCGTGTGATTGTGATCGTGTGATTGTGATCGTGTGATTGTGATAGTGCGATTGTGATAGTGCGATTGTGATAGTGCGATTGTGATAGTGAGATTGTGATTGTGCGATTGTGATAGTGCGATTGTGATAGTGCGATTGTGATTGTGCGATTGTGATTGTGGGATTGAGATTGTGTGATTGTGATTGTGTGATCGTGACTGTGATTGTGTCATTGTGATTGTGGGATTGTGATTGCGATTGTGTGATCGTGATTGTGGGATTGTGACTGTGTGATTGTGTGGTTGTGATTGTGTGATCGTGATTGTGCGATCGTGATTGTGCGATCGTGATTGTGCGATCGTGATTGTGCGATCGTGATTGTGCGATCGTGATTGTGCGATCGTGATTGTGCGATCGTGATTGTGCGATCGTGATTGTGCGATCGTGATTGTGCGATCGTGATTGTGCGATCGTGATTGTGCGATCGTGATTGTGCGATCGTGATTGTGCGATCGTGATTGTGCGATCGTGATTGTGCGATCGTGATTGTGCGATCGTGATTGTGCGATCGTGATTGTGCGATCGTGATTGTGCGATCGTGATTGTGCGATCGTGATTGTGCGATCGTGATTGTGCGATCGTGATTGTGCGATCGTGATTGTGCGATCGTGATTGTGCGATCGTGATTGTGCGATCGTGATTGTGCGATCGTGATTGTGCGATCGTGATTGTTTGATTGTGATTGTGTGATTGTGATTGTGTGATTGTGTGATTGTGTGATTGTGATTATGTGATTGTGATTGTGATTGTGTGATTGTGTGATCGTGATTGTGTGATCGTGATTGTGTGACCGTGATTGTGTGACCGTGATTATGTGATCGTGATTGTGTGATCCTGATTGTGTGATTAGGATTCTGTGATCGTGATTGTGTAATCGTGATTGTGTGATCGTGATTGTGATCGTCGTTTTGTGATCGTGATTGTGTGATTGCGATTGAGTGATCGTAACTGTGTGGTCGTGATTGTGTGATCGTGATTGTGGGATTGTGACTGTGGGATTGTGTGGTTGTGGTTGTGTGATTGTGGTTGTGTGATGGCGATTGTGTGATCGTGACTGTGTGGTCGTGATTGTGTGATCGTGATTGTGGGATTGTCACTGTGGGATTGTGTGGTTGGGGTTGTGTGATTGTGATTGTGTGAATGTGATTGTGTGATTGTGATTGTGGGATTGTGATTGCGAATGTGTGATTGTGACTGTGTGGTCGTGATTGTGTGATCGTGATTGTGGGATTGTGACTGTGTGATTGTGTGATCGTGATTGTGTGATCGTGATTGTGTGATCGTGATTGTGTGATCGTGATTGTGTGATCGTGATTGGGTGATCGTGATTGGGTGATCGTGATTGTGGGATTGTGACTGTGCGATTGTGTGATTGTGATTGTGTGACTGTGATTGTGTGATTGTGATTGTGGGATTGTGATTGTGTGATTGTGATTGTGTGATCGTGACTGTGATTGTATGATTGTGATTGTGATTGTGATTGTGATTGTGATTGTGATTGTGATTGTGATTGTGATTGTGATTGTGATTGTGATTGTGTGACTGTGTGATTGTGATTGTGTGACTGTGATTGTGTGATCGTGATAGTGTGATCGTGATAGTGTGATCGTGATTGTGTGATCGTGACTGTGTGGTCGTGATTGTGTGATCGTGATTGTGGGATTGTGACTGTGTGATTGTGTGGTTGTGGTTGTGTGATTGTGATTGTGTGACTGTGATTGTGTGATTGTGATTGTGGGATTGTGATTGCGGTTGTGTGATTGTGACTGTGTGGTCGTGATTGTGTGATCGTGATTGTAGGATTGTGACTGTGTGATTGTGTGGTTGTGGTTGTGTGATTGTGATTGTGTGATCGTGATTGTGTGATCGTGATTGTGTGATCGTGATTGTGTGATCGTGATTGTGTGATCGTGATTGTGTGATCGTGATTGTGTCATCGTGATAGTGTGATCGTGATTGTGTGGTCGTGATTGTGTGGTCGTGATTGTGTGATCGTGATTGTGGGATCGTGACTGTGTGATTGTGTGATTGTGATTGTGTGACTGTGATTGTGTGATTGTGATTGTGGGATTGAGATTGTGTGATTGTGATTGTGTGATCGTGACTGTGATTGTGTGATTGTGATTGTGTGACTGTGTGATTGTGATTGTGTGACTGTGATTGTGTGATCGTGATAGTGTGATCGTGATCGTGTGATCGCGATCGTGTGATCGCTATCGTGTGATTGCGATCGTGTGATTGCGATCGTGTGATTGCGATCGTGTGATTGCCATCGTGTGATTGCGATCGTGTGATTGCGATCGTGTGATTGCGTTTGTGTGATTGCGATTGTATGATTGCGATTGTGGGATTGCGATTGTGTGATTGCGATTGTGTGATTGTGATTGTGTGATCGTGATTGTGTCATCGTGATTGTGTGGTCGTGATTGTGTGATCGTGATTGTGGGATCGTGACTGTGTGATTGTGTGATTGTGATTGTGTGACTGTGATTGTGTGATTGTGATTGTGGGATTGAGATTGTGTGATTGTGATTGTGTGATCGTGACTGTGATTGTGTGATTGTGATTGTGTGACTGTGTGATTGTGATTGTGTGACTGTGATTGTGTGATCGTGATAGTGTGATTGTGATCGTGTGATTGTGATCGTGTGATTGTGATAGTGCGATTGTGATAGTGCGATTGTGATAGTGCGATTGTGATAGTGAGATTGTGATTGTGCGATTGTGATTGTGCGATTGTGACAGTGCGATTGTGACAGTGCGATTGTGACAGTGCGATTGGGACTGCGCGATTGTGATTGTGCGATTGTGATTGTGCGATTGTGATAGTGCGATTGTGATAGTGCGATTGTGATAGTGCGATTGTGATTGTGCGATTGTGATTGTGGGATTGAGATTGTGTGATTGTGATTGTGTGATCGTGACTGTGATTGTGTCATTGTGATTGTGGGATTGTGATTGCGATTGTGTGATCGTGATTGTGGGACAGTGACTGTGTGATTGTGTGGTTGTGATTGTGTGATCGTGATTGTGCGATCGTGATTGTGCGATCGTGATTGTGCGATCGTGATTGTGCGATCGTGATTGTGCGATCGTGATTGTGCGATCGTGATTGTACGATCGTGATTGTGCGATCGTGATTGTGCGATCGTGATTGTGCGATCGTGATTGTGCGATCGTGATTGTGCGATCGTGATTGTGCGATCGTGATTGTGCGATCGTGATTGTGCGATCGTGATTGTGCGATCGTGATTGTTTGATCGTGATTGTGTGATTGTGATTGTGTGATTGTGATTGTGTGATTGTGATTATGTGATTGTGATTGTGATTGTGTGATTGTGTGATGGTGATTGTGTGATCGTGATTGTGTGATCGTGATTGTGTGATCGTGATTGTGTGATTGTGATTGTGTGATTGTGATTGTGTAGTTGTGATTGTGTGATTGTGGTTGTGTGATTGTAATTGTGTGATTGCGATTGTGTGATCGTGACTGTGTGGTCGTGATTGTGTGATCGTGATTGTGGGATTGTGACTGTGGGATTGTGTGGTTGTGGTTGTGTGATTGTGATTCTGTGAATGTGATTGTGTGATTGTGATTGTGGGATTGTGATTGTGATCGTGATTTTGTGATCGTGATTGTGTGATGGTGATTGTGTGATCGTGATTGTGTGATTGTGATTGTGTGGTTGTGATTGTGTGATTGTGGTTGTGTGATTGTGATTGTGTGATTGCGATTGTGTGATCGTGACTGTGTGGTCGTGATTGTGTGATCGTGATTGTGGGATTGTGACTGTGGGATTGTGTGGTTGTGGTTGTGTGATTGTGATTGTGTGAATGTGATTGTGTGATTGTGATTGTGGGATTGTGATTGCGATTGTGTGATTGTGACTGTGTGGTCGTGATTGTGTGATCGTGATTGTAGGATTGTGACTGTGTGATTGTGTGATTGCGATTGTGTGATTGTGATTGTGTGATCGTGATTGTGTCATCGTGATTGTGTGGTCGTGATTGTGTGATCGTGATTGTGGGATCGTGACTGTGTGATTGTGTGATTGTGATTGTGTGACTGTGATTGTGTGATTGTGATTGTGGGATTGAGATTGTGTGATTGTGATTGTGTGATCGTGACTGTGATTGTGTGATTGTGATTGTGTGACTGTGTGATTGTGATTGTGTGACTGTGATTGTGTGATCGTGATAGTGTGATCGTGATCGTGTGATCGCGATCGTGTGATTGCGATCGTGTGATTGCGATCGTGTGATTGCGATCGTGTGATTGCGTTTGTGTGATTGCGATTGTGTGATTGCGATTGTATGATTGCGATTGTGGGATTGCGATTGTGTGATTGTGATTGTGTGATCGTGATTGTGTGATCGTGATTGTGTCATCGTGATTGTGTGGTCGTGATTGTGTGATCGTGATTGTGGGATTGTGACTGTGTGATTGTGTGGTCGTGATTGTGCGTTAGTGATTGTGCGATCGTGTTTGTGCGATCGTGATTGTGCGATCGTGATTGTGCGATCGTGATTGTGCGATCGTGATTGTGCGATCGTGATTGTGCGATCGTGAATGTGCGATCGTGATTGTGCGATCGTGATTGTGCGATCGTGATTGTGCGATCGTGATTGTGCGATCGTGATTGTGCGATCGTGATTGTGCGATCGTGATTGTGCGATCGTGATTGTGCGATCGTGATTGTGCGATCGTGATTGTGCGATCGTGATTGTGCGATCGTGATTGTGCGATCGTGATTGTGCGATCGTGATTGTGCGATCGTGATTGTGCGATCGTGATTGTTTGATCGTGATTGTGTGATTGTGATTGTGTGATTGTGATTGTGTGATTGTGATTATGTGATTGTGATTGTGATTGTGTGATTGTGTGATGGTGATTGTGTGATCGTGATTGTGTGATCGTGATTGTGTGATCGTGATTGTGTGATTGTGATTGTGTGATTGTGATTGTGTAGTTGTGATTGTGTGATTGTGGTTGTGTGATTGTAATTGTGTGATTGCGATTGTGTGATCGTGACTGTGTGGTCGTGATTGTGTGATCGTGATTGTGGGATTGTGACTGTGGGATTGTGTGGTTGTGGTTGTGTGATTGTGATTCTGTGAATGTGATTGTGTGATTGTGATTGTGGGATTGTGATTGTGATCGTGATTTTGTGATCGTGATTGTGTGATGGTGATTGTGTGATCGTGATTGTGTGATTGTGATTGTGTGGTTGTGATTGTGTGATTGTGGTTGTGTGATTGTGATTGTGTGATTGCGATTGTGTGATCGTGACTGTGTGGTCGTGATTGTGTGATCGTGATTGTGGGATTGTGACTGTGGGATTGTGTGGTTGTGGTTGTGTGATTGTGATTGTGTGAATGTGATTGTGTGATTGTGATTGTGGGATTGTGATTGCGATTGTGTGATTGTGACTGTGTGGTCGTGATTGTGTGATCGTGATTGTAGGATTGTGACTGTGTGATTGTGTGATTGCGATTGTGTGATTGTGATTGTGTGATCGTGATTGTGTCATCGTGATTGTGTGGTCGTGATTGTGTGATCGTGATTGTGGGATCGTGACTGTGTGATTGTGTGATTGTGATTGTGTGACTGTGATTGTGTGATTGTGATTGTGGGATTGAGATTGTGTGATTGTGATTGTGTGATCGTGACTGTGATTGTGTGATTGTGATTGTGTGACTGTGTGATTGTGATTGTGTGACTGTGATTGTGTGATCGTGATAGTGTGATTGTGATCGTGTGATTGTGATCGTGTGATTGTGATCGTGTGATTGTGATAGTGCGATTGTGATAGTGCGATTGTGATAGTGCGATTGTGATAGTGAGATTGTGATTGTGCGATTGTGATAGTGCGATTGTGATAGTGCGATTGTGATTGTGCGATTGTGATTGTGGGATTGAGATTGTGTGATTGTGATTGTGTGATCGTGACTGTGATTGTGTCATTGTGATTGTGGGATTGTGATTGCGATTGTGTGATCGTGATTGTGGGATTGTGACTGTGTGATTGTGTGGTTGTGATTGTGTGATCGTGATTGTGCGATCGTGATTGTGCGATCGTGATTGTGCGATCGTGATTGTGCGATCGTGATTGTGCGATCGTGATTGTGCGATCGTGATTGTGCGATCGTGATTGTGCGATCGTGATTGTGCGATCGTGATTGTGCGATCGTGATTGTGCGATCGTGATTGTGCGATCGTGATTGTGCGATCGTGATTGTGCGATCGTGATTGTGCGATCGTGATTGTGCGATCGTGATGGTGCGATCGTGATTGTGCGATCGTGATTGTGCGATCGTGATTGTGCGATCGTGATTGTGCGATCGTGATTGTGCGATCGTGATTGTGCGATCGTGATAGTGCGATCGTGATTGTGCGATCGTGATTGTGCGATCGTGATTGTGCGATCGTGATTGTGCGATCGTGATTGTTTGATTGTGATTGTGTGATTGTGATTGTGTGATTGTGTGATTGTGTGATTGTGATTATGTGATTGTGATTGTGATTGTGTGATTGTGTGATCGTGATTGTGTGATCGTGATTGTGTGACCGTGATTGTGTGACCGTGATTATGTGATCGTGATTGTGTGATCCTGATTGTGTGATTAGGATTCTGTGATCGTGATTGTGTAATCGTGATTGTGTGATCGTGATTGTGATCGTCGTTTTGTGATCGTGATTGTGTGATTGCGATTGAGTGATCGTAACTGTGTGGTCGTGATTGTGTGATCGTGATTGTGGGATTGTGACTGTGGGATTGTGTGGTTGTGGTTGTGTGATTGTGGTTGTGTGATGGCGATTGTGTGATCGTGACTGTGTGGTCGTGATTGTGTGATCGTGATTGTGGGATTGTCACTGTGGGATTGTGTGGTTGGGGTTGTGTGATTGTGATTGTGTGAATGTGATTGTGTGATTGTGATTGTGGGATTGTGATTGCGAATGTGTGATTGTGACTGTGTGGTCGTGATTGTGTGATCGTGATTGTGGGATTGTGACTGTGTGATTGTGTGATCGTGATTGTGTGATCGTGATTGTGTGATCGTGATTGTGTGATCGTGATTGTGTGATCGTGATTGGGTGATCGTGATTGGGTGATCGTGATTGTGGGATTGTGACTGTGCGATTGTGTGATTGTGATTGTGTGACTGTGATTGTGTGATTGTGATTGTGGGATTGTGATTGTGTGATTGTGATTGTGTGATCGTGACTGTGATTGTATGATTGTGATTGTGATTGTGATTGTGATTGTGATTGTGATTGTGATTGTGATTGTGATTGTGATTGTGATTGTGTGACTGTGTGATTGTGATTGTGTGACTGTGATTGTGTGATCGTGATAGTGTGATCGTGATAGTGTGATCGTGATTGTGTGATCGTGACTGTGTGGTCGTGATTGTGTGATCGTGATTGTGGGATTGTGACTGTGTGATTGTGTGGTTGTGGTTGTGTGATTGTGATTGTGTGACTGTGATTGTGTGATTGTGATTGTGGGATTGTGATTGCGGTTGTGTGATTGTGACTGTGTGGTCGCGATTGTGTGATCGTGATTGTAGGATTGTGACTGTGTGATTGTGTGGTTGTGGTTGTGTGATTGTGATTGTGTGATCGTGATTGTGTGATCGTGATTGTGTGATCGTGATTGTGTGATCGTGATTGTGTGATCGTGATTGTGTGATCGTGATTGTGTCATCGTGATAGTGTGATCGTGATTGTGTGGTCGTGATTGTGTGGTCGTGATTGTGTGATCGTGATTGTGGGATCGTGACTGTGTGATTGTGTGATTGTGATTGTGTGACTGTGATTGTGTGATTGTGATTGTGGGATTGAGATTGTGTGATTGTGATTGTGTGATCGTGACTGTGATTGTGTGATTGTGATT
This sequence comes from Megachile rotundata, assembly GCF_050947335.1. NCBI lineage: Eukaryota > Metazoa > Arthropoda > Insecta > Hymenoptera > Megachilidae > Megachile > Megachile rotundata. Next base: position 1,336,560 of record NC_134997.1, on the reverse strand, counting down.
GTGTGACTGTGTGATTGTGATTGTGTGACTGTGATTGTGTGATCGTGATAGTGTGATCGTGATCGTGTGATCGCGATCGTGTGATTGCGATCGTGTGATTGCGATCGTGTGATTGCGATCGTGTGATTGCGTTTGTGTGATTGCGATTGTGTGATTGCGATTGTATGATTGCGATTGTGGGATTGCGATTGTGTGATTGTGATTGTGTGATCGTGATTGTGTGATCGTGATTGTGTCATCGTGATTGTGTGGTCGTGATTGTGTGATCGTGATTGTGGGATTGTGACTGTGTGATTGTGTGGTCGTGATTGTGCGTTAGTGATTGTGCGATCGTGTTTGTGCGATCGTGATTGTGCGATCGTGATTGTGCGATCGTGATTGTGCGATCGTGATTGTGCGATCGTGATTGTGCGATCGTGAATGTGCGATCGTGATTGTGCGATCGTGATTGTGCGATCGTGATTGTGCGATCGTGATTGTGCGATCGTGATTGTGCGATCGTGATTGTGCGATCGTGATTGTGCGATCGTGATTGTGCGATCGTGATTGTGCGATCGTGATTGTGCGATCGTGATTGTGCGATCGTGATTGTGCGATCGTGATTGTGCGATCGTGATTGTTTGATCGTGATTGTGTGATTGTGATTGTGTGATTGTGATTGTGTGATTGTGATTATGTGATTGTGATTGTGATTGTGTGATTGTGTGATGGTGATTGTGTGATCGTGATTGTGTGATCGTGATTGTGTGATCGTGATTGTGTGATTGTGATTGTGTGATTGTGATTGTGTAGTTGTGATTGTGTGATTGTGGTTGTGTGATTGTAATTGTGTGATTGCGATTGTGTGATCGTGACTGTGTGGTCGTGATTGTGTGATCGTGATTGTGGGATTGTGACTGTGGGATTGTGTGGTTGTGGTTGTGTGATTGTGATTCTGTGAATGTGATTGTGTGATTGTGATTGTGGGATTGTGATTGTGATCGTGATTTTGTGATCGTGATTGTGTGATGGTGATTGTGTGATCGTGATTGTGTGATTGTGATTGTGTGGTTGTGATTGTGTGATTGTGGTTGTGTGATTGTGATTGTGTGATTGCGATTGTGTGATCGTGACTGTGTGGTCGTGATTGTGTGATCGTGATTGTGGGATTGTGACTGTGGGATTGTGTGGTTGTGGTTGTGTGATTGTGATTGTGTGAATGTGATTGTGTGATTGTGATTGTGGGATTGTGATTGCGATTGTGTGATTGTGACTGTGTGGTCGTGATTGTGTGATCGTGATTGTAGGATTGTGACTGTGTGATTGTGTGATTGCGATTGTGTGATTGTGATTGTGTGATCGTGATTGTGTCATCGTGATTGTGTGGTCGTGATTGTGTGATCGTGATTGTGGGATCGTGACTGTGTGATTGTGTGATTGTGATTGTGTGACTGTGATTGTGTGATTGTGATTGTGGGATTGAGATTGTGTGATTGTGATTGTGTGATCGTGACTGTGATTGTGTGATTGTGATTGTGTGACTGTGTGATTGTGATTGTGTGACTGTGATTGTGTGATCGTGATAGTGTGATTGTGATCGTGTGATTGTGATCGTGTGATTGTGATCGTGTGATTGTGATAGTGCGATTGTGATAGTGCGATTGTGATAGTGCGATTGTGATAGTGAGATTGTGATTGTGCGATTGTGATAGTGCGATTGTGATAGTGCGATTGTGATTGTGCGATTGTGATTGTGGGATTGAGATTGTGTGATTGTGATTGTGTGATCGTGACTGTGATTGTGTCATTGTGATTGTGGGATTGTGATTGCGATTGTGTGATCGTGATTGTGGGATTGTGACTGTGTGATTGTGTGGTTGTGATTGTGTGATCGTGATTGTGCGATCGTGATTGTGCGATCGTGATTGTGCGATCGTGATTGTGCGATCGTGATTGTGCGATCGTGATTGTGCGATCGTGATTGTGCGATCGTGATTGTGCGATCGTGATTGTGCGATCGTGATTGTGCGATCGTGATTGTGCGATCGTGATTGTGCGATCGTGATTGTGCGATCGTGATTGTGCGATCGTGATTGTGCGATCGTGATTGTGCGATCGTGATTGTGCGATCGTGATTGTGCGATCGTGATTGTGCGATCGTGATTGTGCGATCGTGATTGTGCGATCGTGATTGTGCGATCGTGATTGTGCGATCGTGATTGTGCGATCGTGATTGTGCGATCGTGATTGTGCGATCGTGATTGTGCGATCGTGATTGTTTGATTGTGATTGTGTGATTGTGATTGTGTGATTGTGTGATTGTGTGATTGTGATTATGTGATTGTGATTGTGATTGTGTGATTGTGTGATCGTGATTGTGTGATCGTGATTGTGTGACCGTGATTGTGTGACCGTGATTATGTGATCGTGATTGTGTGATCCTGATTGTGTGATTAGGATTCTGTGATCGTGATTGTGTAATCGTGATTGTGTGATCGTGATTGTGATCGTCGTTTTGTGATCGTGATTGTGTGATTGCGATTGAGTGATCGTAACTGTGTGGTCGTGATTGTGTGATCGTGATTGTGGGATTGTGACTGTGGGATTGTGTGGTTGTGGTTGTGTGATTGTGGTTGTGTGATGGCGATTGTGTGATCGTGACTGTGTGGTCGTGATTGTGTGATCGTGATTGTGGGATTGTCACTGTGGGATTGTGTGGTTGGGGTTGTGTGATTGTGATTGTGTGAATGTGATTGTGTGATTGTGATTGTGGGATTGTGATTGCGAATGTGTGATTGTGACTGTGTGGTCGTGATTGTGTGATCGTGATTGTGGGATTGTGACTGTGTGATTGTGTGATCGTGATTGTGTGATCGTGATTGTGTGATCGTGATTGTGTGATCGTGATTGTGTGATCGTGATTGGGTGATCGTGATTGGGTGATCGTGATTGTGGGATTGTGACTGTGCGATTGTGTGATTGTGATTGTGTGACTGTGATTGTGTGATTGTGATTGTGGGATTGTGATTGTGTGATTGTGATTGTGTGATCGTGACTGTGATTGTATGATTGTGATTGTGATTGTGATTGTGATTGTGATTGTGATTGTGATTGTGATTGTGATTGTGATTGTGATTGTGATTGTGTGACTGTGTGATTGTGATTGTGTGACTGTGATTGTGTGATCGTGATAGTGTGATCGTGATAGTGTGATCGTGATTGTGTGATCGTGACTGTGTGGTCGTGATTGTGTGATCGTGATTGTGGGATTGTGACTGTGTGATTGTGTGGTTGTGGTTGTGTGATTGTGATTGTGTGACTGTGATTGTGTGATTGTGATTGTGGGATTGTGATTGCGGTTGTGTGATTGTGACTGTGTGGTCGTGATTGTGTGATCGTGATTGTAGGATTGTGACTGTGTGATTGTGTGGTTGTGGTTGTGTGATCGTGATAGTGTGATCGTGATTGTGTGATCGTGATTGTGTGATCGTGATTGTGTGATCGTGATTGTGTGATCGTGATTGTGTGATCGTGATTGTGTCATCGTGATAGTGTGATCGTGATTGTGTGGGCGTGATTGTGTGGTCGTGATTGTGTGATCGTGATTGTGGGATCGTGACTGTGTGATTGTGTGATTGTGATTGTGTGACTGTGATTGTGTGATTGTGATTGTGGGATTGAGATTGTGTGATTGTGATTGTGTGATCGTGACTGTGATTGTGTGATTGTGATTGTGTGACTGTGTGATTGTGATTGTGTGACTGTGATTGTGTGATCGTGATAGTGTGATCGTGATCGTGTGATCGCGATCGTGTGATCGCTATCGTGTGATTGCGATCGTGTGATTGCGATCGTGTGATTGCGATCGTGTGATTGCCATCGTGTGATTGCGATCGTGTGATTGCGATCGTGTGATTGCGTTTGTGTGATTGCGATTGTATGATTGCGATTGTGGGATTGCGATTGTGTGATTGCGATTGTGTGATTGTGATTGTGTGATCGTGATTGTGTCATCGTGATTGTGTGGTCGTGATTGTGTGATCGTGATTGTGGGATCGTGACTGTGTGATTGTGTGACTGTGATTGTGTGATCGTGATAGTGTGATTGTGATCGTGTGATTGTGATCGTGTGATTGTGATAGTGCGATTGTGATAGTGCGATTGTGATAGTGCGATTGTGATAGTGAGATTGTGATTGTGCGATTGTGATTGTGCGATTGTGACAGTGCGATTGTGACAGTGCGATTGTGACAGTGCGATTGGGACTGCGCGATTGTGATTGTGCGATTGTGATTGTGCGATTGTGATAGTGCGATTGTGATAGTGCGATTGTGATAGTGCGATTGTGATTGTGCGATTGTGATTGTGGGATTGAGATTGTGTGATTGTGATTGTGTGATCGTGACTGTGATTGTGTCATTGTGATTGTGGGATTGTGATTGCGATTGTGTGATCGTGATTGTGGGACAGTGACTGTGTGATTGTGTGGTTGTGATTGTGTGATCGTGATTGTGCGATCGTGATTGTGCGATCGTGATTGTGCGATCGTGATTGTGCGATCGTGATTGTGCGATCGTGATTGTGCGATCGTGATTGTACGATCGTGATTGTGCGATCGTGATTGTGCGATCGTGATTGTGCGATCGTGATTGTGCGATCGTGATTGTGCGATCGTGATTGTGCGATCGTGATTGTGCGATCGTGATTGTGCGATCGTGATTGTGCGATCGTGATTGTGCGATCGTGATTGTTTGATCGTGATTGTGTGATTGTGATTGTGTGATCGTGATTGTGTGACCGTGATTGTGTGACCGTGATTGTGTGACCGTGATTATGTGATCGTGATTGTGTGATCCTGATTGTGTGATTAGGATTCTGTGATCGTGATTGTGTAATCGTGATTGTGTGATCGTGATTGTGATCGTCGTTTTGTGATCGTGATTGTGTGATTGTGATTGTGTGATCGTGATTGTGTGATCGTGATTGTGTGATCGTGATTGTGTGATTGTGATTGTGTGATTGTGATTGTGTGGTTGTGTGATTGTAATTGTGTGATTGCGATTGTGTGATCGTGACTGTGAGGTCGTGATTGTGTGATCGTGATTGTGGGATTGTGACTGTGGGATTGTGTGGTTGTGGTTGTGTGATTGTGATTCTGTGAATGTGATTGTGTGATTGTGATTGTGGGATTGTGATTGTGATCGTGATTTTGTGATCGTGATTGTGTGATGGTGATTGTGTGATCGTGATTGTGTGATCGTGATTGTGTGATTGTGATTGTGTGATTGTGATTGTGTGATTGTGATTGTGTGGTTGTGATTGTGTGATTGTGGTTGTGTGATTGTGATTGTGTGATTGCGATTGTGTGATCGTGACTGCGTGGTCGTGATTGTCTGACCGTGATTGTGGGATTGTGACTGTGGGATTGTGTGGTTGTGGTTGTGTGATTGTGATTGTGTGAATGTGATTGTGTGATTGTGATTGTGGGACTGTGATTGCGATTGTGTGATTGTGACTGTGTGATTGTGTGATCGTGATTGTGGGATTGTGACAGTGTGATTGTGTGATCGTGATTGTGTGATCGTGATTGTGTGATCGTGATTGGGTGATCGTGATTGGGTGATCGTGATTGGGTGATCGTGATTGGGTGATCGTGATTGTGGGATTGTGACTGTGCGATTGTGTGATTGTGATTGTGTGACTGTGATTGTGTGATTGTGATTGTGATTGTGATTGTGATTGTGATTGTGATTGTGATTGTGATTGTGATTGTGATTGTGATTGTGATTGTGATTGTGATTGTGATTGTGATTGTGATTGTGATTGTGATTGTGATTGTGATTGTGATTGTGATTGTGATTGTGATTGTGATTGTGATTGTGATTGTGATTGTGATTGTGATTGTGTGACTGTGATTGTGTGACCGTGATTGTGGGATTGTGACTGTGGGATTGTGTGGTTGTGGTTGTGTGATTGTGATTGTGTGAATGTGATTGTGTGATTGTGATTGTGGGATTGTGATTGCGATTGTGTGATTGTGACTGTGTGGTCGTGATTGTGTGATCGTGATTGTGGGATTGTGACTGTGTGATTGTGTGGTTGTGGTTGTGTGATTGTGAATGTGTGATCGTGATTGTATGATTGTGATTGTGTGATTGCGATTGTGTGATCGTGACTGTGTTGTCGTGATTGTGTGATCGCGAATGTGTGATCGCGATTGTGTGATCGCGATTGTGTGATCGCGATTGTGTGATCGCGATTGTGGGATTGTGACTGTGTGATTGTGTGATCGTGATTGTGTGATCGTGATTGCGTGATCGTGATAGTGTGATCGTGATTGTGTGATCGTGATTGTGTGATCGTGATTGTGTGATCGCGATTGTGTGATCGCGATTGTGTGATCGCGATTGTGTGATTGCGATTGTGTGGTTGCGATTGTGTGATTGCGATTGTTTGATTGCGATTGTTTGATTGTGTGATTGTGATTGTGTGATTGTGATTGTGTGATTGTGATTGTGTGATTGTGATTGCGATTGTGTGATTGTGACTGTGTGGTCGTGATTGTGTGATCGTGATTGTGGGATTGTGTGATCGTGATTGTGTGATCGTGATTGTGTGATCGTGATTGTGTGATCGTGATTGTGTGATCGTGATTGTGTGATCGTGATTGTGTGATCGGGATTGTGTGATCGTGATTGGGTGATCGTGATTGGGTGATCGTGATTGGGTGATCGTGATTGGGTGATCGTGATTGGGTGATCGTGATTGTGGGATTGTGACTGTGCGATTGTGTGACTGTGATTGTGTGATTGTGATTGTGAGATTGCGATTGTGTGATTGCGATTGTGTGATTGCGATTGTGTGATTGCGATTGTGTGATCGCGATTGTGTGATCGCGATTGTGGGATTGTGACTGTGTGATTGTGTGATCGTGATTGTGTGATCGTGATAGTGTGATCGTGATTGTGTGATCGTGATTGTGTGATCGTGATTGTGTGATCGCGATTGTGTGATCGCGATTGTGTGATCGCGATTGTGTGATCGCGATTGTGTGATCGCGATTGTGTGATTGCGTTTGTGTGATTGCGATTGTGTGATTGCGATTGTGTGATTGCGATTGTTTGATTGCGATTGTTTGATTGTGTGATTGCGATTGTTTGATTGCGATTGTTTGATTGTGTGATTGTGATTGTGTGATTGCGATTGTGTGATTACGATTGTGTGATTGCGATTGTGTGATTGCGATTGTGTGATTGCGATTGTGTGATTGCGACTGTGTGGTCGTGATTGTGTGATCGTGATTGTGGGATTGTGACTGTGCGATCGTGATTGTGCGATCGTGATTGTGCCATCGTGATTGTGCGATCGTGATTGTGCGATCGTGATTGTGCGAACGTGATTGTGCGATCGTGATTGTGCGATCGTGATTGTGCGATCGTGATTGTGCGATCGTGATTGTGCGATCGTGATTGTGCGATCGTGATTGTGCGATCGTGATTGTTTGATTGTGATTGTGTGATTGTGATTGTGTGATCGTGATTGTGTGATCGTGATTGTGTGATTGTGATTGTGTGGTTGTGATTGTGTGATTGTGGTTGTGTGATTGTGGTTGTGTGATTGCGATTGTGTGATCGTGACTGTGTGGTCGTGATTGTGTGATCGTGATTGTGGGATTGTGACTGTGGGATTGTGTGGTTGTGGTTGTGTGATTGTGATTGTGTGACTGTGATTGTGTGATTGTGATTGCGATTGTGTGATTGTGACTGTGTGGTCGTGATTGTGTGATCGTTATTGTGGGATTGTGGCTGTGTGATTGTGTGATCGTGATTGTGTGATCGTGATTGTGTGATCGTGATTGTGTGATCGTTATTGTGTGATCGTGATTGGGTGATCGTGATTGGGTGATCGTGATTGGGTGATCGTGATTGGGTGATAGTGATTGTTTGATCGTGATTGTGATTGTGTGATCGCGACTGCGTGTTTGTGATTGTGTGATTGTGATTGTGTGATTGCGATTGTGTGATTGCGATTGTGTGATTGCGATTGTGGGATTGCGATTGAATGATTGCGATTGTGTGATTGCGATTGTGTGAATGCGATTGTGTGATTGCGATTCTGTGATTGCGATTGTGTGATTGCGATTGTGTGATTGTGATTGTGTGATAGTGATTGTGGGATTGTGACTGTGTTATTGTGTGATTGTGATTGTGATTGTGTGACTGTGAGATCGTGATTGTGTGATCGTGATTGTGTGATCGTGATTGTGTGATAGTGATTGTGTGATTGTGTGATCGTTATTGGATGATCGTGATTGTGTGATAGTGATTGTGTGATCGTGATTGTGTGATTGTGTGATTGTGATTGTGCGATCGTGATTGTGTGATGGTGATTGTGTGATCGTGATTGTGAGATTGTGACTGTGTGATTGTGTGATCGTAACTGTGTGATCGTGACTGTGGGATCGTGATTGTGGGTTTGTGACTGTGTGATTGTGTGATTGTGATTGTGTGATTGTGATCGTGTGATTGTGATCGTGTGATTGTGATTGTGTGATGGTTATTGTGTGATTGTGATTGTGTGATTGTGATTGTGTGATCGTGATTGTGTGACTGTGTGATTGTGACTGTGTGATCGTGATTGTATGATCGTGATTGTGTGATTGTGATTGTGATTGTGATTGTGTGACTGTATTATTGTGATTGTGTGATCGTGATTGTGTGATTGTGTGATTGTGATTGTGTGATTGTGGTTGTGTGATTGTGGTTGTGTGATTGTGGTTGTGTGATTGTGGTTGTGTGATTGTGGTTGTGTGATTGTGGTTGTGTGATTGTGGTTGTGTGATTGTGATTGTGTGATTGTGATTGTGTGATGGTTATTGTGTGATTGTGATTGTGTGATTGTGATTGTGTGATCGTGATTGTGTGACTGTGTGATTGTGACTGTGTGATCGTGATTGTATGATCGTGATTGTGTGATTGTGATTGTGATTGTGATTGTGTGACTGTGTTATTGTGATTGTGTGATCGTGACTGTGTGATCGTGTTTGTGTGATCGTGATTGTGGGTTTGTGACTGTGTGATTGTGTGATTGTGATTGTGTGATCGTGATTGTGTGATTGTGATTGTGTGATTGTGATCGTGATTGTGATTGTGATTGTGATTGTGTGATTGTGATTGTGTGATTGTGATTGTGTGATTGTGATTGTGTGATTGTGATTGTGTGTTTGCGATTGTGTGATTGCGATTGTGTGATTGCGATTGTGTGATTGCGATTGTGTGATTGCGATTGTGTGATTGCGATTGAGTGATTGCTATTGTGTGATTGCGATTGTGTGATTGCGATTGTGTGATTGCGATTTTGTGATTGCGATTGTGTGATTGCGATTGTGTGATTGCGATTGAATGATTGCGATTGTGTGATTGCGATTGTGTGAATGCGATTGTGTGATTGCGATTCTGTGATTGCGATTGTGTGATTGCGATTGTGTGATTGCGATTGTGTGATTGCGATTGTGTGATTGCGATTGTGTGATTGCGATTGTGTGGTTGCGACTGTGTGATTGCGATTGTGTGATTGCGATTGTGTGATTGCGATTGTGTGATTGCGATTGTGTGATTGCGATTGTGTGATTGCGATTGTGTGATTGCGATTCTGTGATTGTGATTGTGTGATAGTGATTGTGGGATTGTGACTGTGTTATTGTGTGATTGTGATTGTGATTGTGTGACTGTGAGATCGTGATTGTGTGATCGTGATTGTGTGATCGTGATTGTGTGATAGTGATTGTGTGATTGTGTGATCGTTATTGGATGATCGTGATTGTGTGATAGTGATTGTGTGATCGTGATTGTGTGATTGTGTGATTGGGATTGTGCGATCGTGATTGTGTGATGGTGATTGTGTGATCGTGATTGTGAGATTGTGACTGTGTGATTGTGTGATTGTGATTGTGTGATTGTGATCGTGTGATTGTGATCGTGTGATTGTGATTGTGTGATTGTGATTGTGTGATTGTGATTGTGTGATTGTGGTTGTGTGATTGTGGTTGTGTGATTGTGGTTGTGTGATTGTGGTTGTGTGATTGTGGTTGTGTGATTGTGGTTGTGTGATTGTGATTGTGTGATTGTGATTGTGTGATGGTTATTGTGTGATTGTGATTGTGTGATTGTGATTGTGTGATCGTGATTGTGTGACTGTGTGATTGTGACTGTGTGATCGTGATTGTATGATCGTGATTGTGTGATTGTGATTGTGATTGTGATTGTGCGACTGTGTTATTGTGATTGTGTGATCGTGACTGTGTGATCGTGTTTGTGTGATCGTGATTGTGGGTTTGTGACTGTGTGATTGTGTGATTGTGATTGTGTGATCGTGATTGTGTGATTGTGATTGTGTGATTGTGATCGTGATTGTGATTGTGATTGTGATTGTGTGATTGTGATTGTGTGATTGTGATTGTGTGATTGTGATTGTGTGATTGTGATTGTGTGATTGTGACTGTGTGATTGTGATTGTGTGATCGTGATTGTGTGGTAGTGATTGTGTGATCGTGATTGTGTGATCGTGATTGTGTGATCGTGATAGTGTGATCGTGATTGTGTGATGGTGATTGTGTGATGGTGATTGTGTGATCGTGATTGTGTGATCGAGATTGTGTGATCGTGATTGTGTGATCGTGATTGTGTGATAGTGATGGTGTGATTGTGATTGTGTGATTGTGGTTGTGTGATTGTGGTTGTGTGATTGTGATTGTGTGATTGCGATTGTGTGATCGTGACTGTGTGGTCGTGATTGTGTGATCGTGATTGTGGGATTGTGACTGTGTGATTGTGTGGTTGTGGTTGTGCGTTTGTGATTGTGTGACTGTGATTGTGTGATTGTGATTGTGGGTCTGTGATTGCGATTGTGTGATTGTGACTGTGTGGTCGTGATTGTGTGATCGTGATTGTGGGATTGTGACTGTGTGATTGTGTGATTGTTTGATTGTGTTATTGCGATTGTGTGATTGCGATTGTGTGATTGCGATTGTGTGATTGCGATTGTGTGATTGCGATTGTGTGATTGCGATTGTGTGATTGCGTTTGTGTGATTGCGATTGTGTGATTGCGATTGTGTGATTGCGATTGTTTGATTGCGATTGTTTGATTGTGTGGTTGTGATTGTGTGATTGTGATTGTGTGATTGTGATTGCGATTGTGTGATTGTGACTGTGTGGTCGTGATTGTGTGATCGTGATTGTGGGATTGTGTGATCGTGATTGTGTGATCGTGATTGTGTGATCGTGATTGTGTGATCGTGATAGTGTGATCGTGATAGTGTGATCGTGATTGTGTGATCGTGACTGTGTGGTCGTGATTGTGTGATCGTGTTTGTGGGATGGTTACTGTGTGATTGTGTGGTTGTGGTTGTGTGACTGTGATTGAGTGATTGTGATTGTGAGATTGCGATTGTGTGATTGCGATTGTGTGATTGCGATTGTGTGATTGCGATTGTGTGATTGCGATTGTGTGATTGCGATTGTGTGATTGCGATTGTGTGATTGCGACTGTGTGGTCGTGATTGTGTGATCGTGATTGTGTGATCGTGATTGTGTGACCGTGATTGTGTGACCGTGATTATGTGATCGTGATTGTGTGATCCTGATTGTGTGATTAGGATTCTGTGATCGTGATTGTGTAATCGTGATTGTGTGATCGTGATTGTGATCGTGATTTTGTGATCGTGATTGTGTGATGGTGATTGTGTGATCGTGATTGTGTGATCGTGATTGTGTGATCGTGATTGTGTGATTGTGATTGTGTGATTGTGATTGTGTGGTTGTGATTGTGTGATTGTGGTTGTGTGATTGTGATTGTGTGATGGCGACTGTGTGATCGTGACTGTGTGGTCGTGATTGTGTGATCGTGATTGTGGGATTGCGACTGTGGGATTGTGTGGTTGGGGTTGTGTGATTGTGATTGTGTGAATGTGATTGTGTGATTGTGATTGTGGGATTGTGATTGCGATTGTGTGATTGTGACTGTGTGGTCGTGATTGTGTGATCGTGATTGTGGGATTGTGACTGTGTGATTGTGTGATCGTGATTGTGTGATCGTGATTGTGTGATCGTGATTGGGTGATCGTGATTGGGTGATCGTGATTGTGGGATTGTGACTGTGCGATTGTGTGATTGTGATTGTGTGACTGTGATTGTGTGATTGTGATTGTGGGATTGTGATTGTGTGATTGTGATTGTGTACGTGACTGTGATTGTATGATTGTGATTGTGATTGTGATTGTGATTGTGATTGTGATTGTGATTGTGATTGTGATTGTGATTGTGATTGTGATTGTGTGACTGTGTGATTGTGATTGTGTGACTGTGATTGTGTGATCGTGATAGTGTGATCGTGATAGTGTGATCGTGATTGTGTGATCGTGACTGTGTGGTCGTGATTGTGTGATCGTGATTGTGGGATTGTGACTGTGTGATTGTGTGGTTGTGGTTGTGTGATTGTGATTGTGTGATCGTGATTGTGTGATTGTGATTGTGTGATCGTGATTGTGTGATCGTGATTGTGTGATCGTGATTGTGTGATCGTGATTGTGTCATCGTGATAGTGTGATCGTGATTGTGTGGTCGTGATTGTGTTGTCGTGACTGTGTGATCGTGATTGTGTGATCGTGATTGTGTGATTGTGATTGTGTGATCGTGATTGTGTGGTCGTGATTGTGTGATCGTGATTGTGGAATCGTGACTGTGTGATTGTGTGACTGTGATTGTGTGACTGTGATTGTGTGACTGTGATTGTGTGATTGTGATTGTGGGATTGAGATTGTGTGATTGTGATTGTGTGATCGTGACTGTGATTGTGTGATTGTGATTGTGTGACTGTGTGATTGTGATCGTGTGACTGTGATTGTGTGATCGTGATAGTGTGATCGTGATCGTGTGATTGCGATCGTGTGATTGCGATCGTGTGATTGCGATCGTGTGATTGCGATCGTGTGATTGCGATCGTGTGATTGCGTTTGTGTGATTGCGATTGTGTGATTGCGATTGTATGATTGCGATTGTGGAATTGCGATTGTGTGATTGTGATTGCGTGATTGTGATTGTGTGATTGTGATCGTGTGATTGTGATAGTGCGATTGTGATAGTGCGATTGTGATAGTGCGATTGTGATTGTGCGATTGTGATAGTGCGATTGTGATAGTGCGATTGTGATAGTGCGATTGTGATTGTGCGATTGTGATTGTGGGATTGAGATTGTGTGATTGTGATTGTGTGATCGTGACTGTGATTGTGTCATTGTGATTGTGGGATTGTGATTGCGATTGTGTGATCGTGATTGTGGGATTGTGACTGTGTGATTGTGTGGTCGTGATTGTGCGATCGTGATTGTGCGATCGTGATTGTGCGATCGTGATTGTGCGATCGTGATTGTGCGATCGTGATTGTGCGATCGTGATTGTGCGATCGTGATTGTGCGATCGTGATTGTGCGATCGTGATTGTGCGATCGTGATTGTGCGATCGTGATTGTGCGATCGTGATTGTTTGATTGTGATTGTGTGATTGTGATTGTGTGATTGTGATTATGTGATTGTGATTGTGATTGTGTGATTGTGTGATCGTGATTGTGTGATCGTGATTGTGTGACCGTGATTGTGTGACCGTGATTATGTGATCGTGATTGTGTGATCCTGATTGTGTGATTAGGATTCTGTGATCGTGATTGTGTAATCGTGATTGTGTGATCGTGATTGTGATCGTCGTTTTGTGATCGTGATTGTGTGACGGTGATTGTCTGATCGTGATTGTGTGATCGTGATTGTGTGATCGTGATTGTGGGATCGTGATTGTGTGATCGTGATTGTGTGATCGTGATTGTGTGATTGCGATTGTGTGATTGCAATTGTGTGATTGCGATTGTGTGACTGCGATTGTGTGATTGCGTTTGTGTGATTGCGATTGTGTGATTGCGATTGTGTGATTGCGATTGTGTGATTGCGATTGTTTGATTGCGATTGTTTGATTGTGTGATTGTGATTGTGTGATTGTGATTGTGTGATTGTGATTGTGTGATTGTGATTGTGTGATTGTGATTGTGTGATTGTGATTGTGTGATTGTGATTGTGTGATTGTGATTGCGATTGTGTGATTGTGACTGTGTGGTCGTGATTGTGTGATCGTGATTGTGGGATTGTGTGATCGTGATTCTGTGATCGTGATTGTGTGATCGTGATTGTGTGATCGTGATTGTGTGATCGTGATTGTGTGATCGTGATTGTGTGATCGTGATTGTGTGATCGTGATTGTTTGATCGTGATTGTGTGATCGTGATTGTGTGATTGTGATTGTGTGATCGTGATTGTGTGGTCGTGATTGTGTGATTGTGATTGTGTGATTGTGGTTGTGTGATTGTGGTTGTGTGATTGCGATTGTGTGATCGTGACTGTGTGGCCGTGATTGTGTGATCGTGATTGTGGGATTGTGACTGTGGGATTGTGTGGTTGTGGTTGTGTGATTGTGATTGTGTGACTGTGATTGTGTGATTGTGATTGCGATTGTGTGATTGTGACTGTGTGGTCGTGATCGTGTGATCGTTATTGTGGGATTGTGACTGTGTGATTGTGTGATCGTGATTGTGTGATCGTGATTGTGTGATCGTTATTGTGTGATCGTGATTGGGTGATCGTGATTGGGTGATCGTGATTGGGTGATCGTGATTGTTTGATCGTGATTGTGATTGTGTGATCGCGATTGTGTGATCGCGATTGTGTGATCGCGGTTGTGTGATCGTGATTGTGTGACGGTGATTGTGTGATCGTGATTGTGTGATCGTGATTGTGTGATTGTGATTGTGTGATTGTGATTGTGTGATTGTGATTGTGTGGTTGTGATTGTGTGATTGTGGTTGTGTGATTGTGATTGTGTGATTGCGATTGTGTGATCGTGACTGTGTGGTCGTGATTGTGTCATCGTGATTGTTGGATTGTGACTGTGGGATTGTGTGGTTGTGGTTGTGTGATTGTGATTGTGTGAATGTGATTGTGTGATTGTGATTGTGGGATTGTGATTGCGATTGTGTGATTGTGACTGTGTGATTGTGTGATCGTGATTGTGGGATTGTGACTGTGTGATTGTGTGATCGTGATTGTGTGATCGTGATTGTGTGATCGTGATTGGGTGATCGTGATTGGGTGATCGTGATTGGGTGATCGTGATTGTGGGATTGTGACTGTGCGATTGTGTGATTGTGATTGTGTGACTGTGATTGTGTGATTGTGATTGTGATTGTGATTGTGATTGTGATTGTGATTGTGATTGTGATTGTGATTGTGATTGTGATTGTGATTTTGTGACTGTGATTGTGTGACCGTGATTGTGGGATTGTGACTGTGGGATTGTGTGGTTGTGGTTGTGTGATTGTGATTGTGTGAATGTGATTGTGTGATTGTGATTGTGGGATTGTGATTGCGATTGTGTGATTGTGACTGTGTGGTCGTGATTGTGTGATCGTGATTGTGGGATTGTGACTGTGTGATTGTGTGGTTGTGGTTGTGTGATTGTGAATGTGTGATCGTGATTGCGTGATTGTGATTGTGTGATCGTGATTGTGTGATCATGATTGTGTGATCGTGATTGTGTGATCGTGATAGTGTCATCGTGATTGTGTGATCGTGATTGTGTGGTCGTGATTGTGTGGTCGTGATTGTGTGATTGTGGTTGTATGATTGTGATTGTGTGATTGCGATTGTGTGATCGTGACTGTGTTGTCGTGATTGTGTGATCGCGAATGTGTGATCGCGATTGTGTGATCGCGATTGTGTGATCGCGATTGTGTGATCGCGATTGTGGGATTGTGACTGTGTGATTGTGTGATCGTGATTGTGTGATCGTGATTGTGTGATCGTGATAGTGTGATCGTGATTGTGTGATCGTGATTGTGTGATCGTGATTGTGTGATCGCGATTGTGTGATCGCGATTGTGTGATCGCGATTGTGTGATTGCGATTGTGCGATTGCGATTGTGTGATCGCGATTGTTTGATTGCGATTGTTTGATTGTGTGATTGTGATTGTGTGATTGTGATTGTGTGATTGTGATTGTGTGAATGTGATTGTGTGATTGTGATTGTGGGATTGTGATTGCGATTGTGTGATTGTGACTGTGTGGTCGTGATTGTGTGATCGTGATTGTGGGATTGTGACTGTGTGATTGTGTGGTTGTGGTTGTGTGATTGTGAATGTGTGATCGTGATTGTATGATTGTGATTGTGTGATTGCGATTGTGTGATCGTGACTGTGTTGTCGTGATTGTGTGATCGCGAATGTGTGATCGCGATTGTGTGATCGCGATTGTGTGATCGCGATTGTGTGATCGCGATTGTGGGATTGTGACTGTGTGATTGTGTGATCGTGATTGTGTGATCGTGATTGCGTGATCATGATAGTGTGATCGTGATTGTGTGATCGCGATTGTGTGATCGTGATTGTGTGATCGCGATTGTGTGATCGCGATTGTGTGATCGCGATTGTGTGATTGCGATTGTGTGATTGCGATTGTGTGATTGCGATTGTTTGATTGCGATTGTTTGATTGTGTGATTGTGATTGTGTGATTGTGATTGTGTGATTGTGATTGTGTGATTGTGATTGCGATTGTGTGATTGTGACTGTGTGGTCGTGATTGTGTGATCGTGATTGTGTGATCGTGATTGTGTGATCGTGATTGTGTGATCGTGATTGTGTGATCGTGATTGTGTGATCGTGATTGTGTGATCGTGATTGTGTGATCGTGATTGGGTGATCGTGATTGGGTGATCGTGATTGGGTGATCGTGATTGGGTGATCGTGATTGGGTGATCGTGATTGTGGGATTGTGACTGTGCGATTGTGTGACTGTGATTGTGTGATTGTGATTGTGAGATTGCGATTGTGTGATTGCGATTGTGTGATTGCGATTGTGTGATTGCGATTGTGTGATCGCGATTGTGTGATCGCGATTGTGGGATTGTGACTGTGTGATTGTGTGATCGTGATTGTGTGATCGTGATAGTGTGATCGTGATTGTGTGATCGTGATTGTGTGATCGTGATTGTGTGATCGCGATTGTGTGATCGCGATTGTGTGATCGCGATTGTGTGATCGCGATTGTGTGATCGCGATTGTGTGATCGCGATTGTGTGATCGCGTTTGTGTGATTGCGATTGTGTGATTGCGATTGTGTGATTGCGATTGTTTGATTGCGATTGTTTGATTGTGTGATTGCGATTGTTTGATTGCGATTGTTTGATTGTGTGATTGTGATTGTGTGATTGCGATTGTGTGATTACGATTGTGTGATTGCGATTGTGTGATTGCGATTGTGTGATTGCGATTGTGTGATTGCGACTGTGTGGTCGTGATTGTGTGATCGTGATTGTGGGATTGTGACTGTGCGATCGTGATTGTGCGATCGTGATTGTGCCATCGTGATTGTGCGATCGTGATTGTGCGATCGTGATTGTGCGAACGTGATTGTGCGATCGTGATTGTGCGATCGTGATTGTGCGATCGTGATTGTGCGATCGTGATTGTGCGATCGTGATTGTGCGATCGTGATTGTGCGATCGTGATTGTTTGATTGTGATTGTGTGATTGTGATTGTGTGATCGTGATTGTGTGATCGTGATTGTGTGATTGTGATTGTGTGGTTGTGATTGTGTGATTGTGGTTGTGTGATTGTGGTTGTGTGATTGCGATTGTGTGATCGTGACTGTGTGGTCGTGATTGTGTGATCGTGATTGTGGGATTGTGACTGTGGGATTGTGTGGTTGTGGTTGTGTGATTGTGATTGTGTGACTGTGATTGTGTGATTGTGATTGCGATTGTGTGATTGTGACTGTGTGGTCGTGATTGTGTGATCGTTATTGTGGGATTGTGGCTGTGTGATTGTGTGATCGTGATTGTGTGATCGTGATTGTGTGATCGTGATTGTGTGATCGTTATTGTGTGATCGTGATTGGGTGATCGTGATTGGGTGATCGTGATTGGGTGATAGTGATTGTTTGATCGTGATTGTGATTGTGTGATCGCGATTGTGTGATCGCGATTGTGTGATCGCGATTGTGTGATCGCGATTGTGTGATCGCGATTGTGTGATCGCGATTGTGTGATCGCGATTGTGTGATAGCGATTGTGTGATTGTGATTATGTGATTGTGATTGTGATTGTGTGATCGTGATTCGGTGATCGTGATTGTGTGATCCTGATTGTGTGATTAGGATTCTGTGATCGTGATTGTGTAATCGTTACTGTGTGATCGTGATTGTGATCGTGATTTTGTAATCGTGATTGTGTGATGGTGATTGTGTGATCGTGATTGTGTGATCGTGATTTTGTGATTGTGATTGTGTGATCGTGACTGTGATTGTGTGATTGTGATTGTGATTGTGATTGTGATTGTGATTGTGATTGTGATTGTGATTGTGATTGTGATTGTGATTGTGTGACTGTGTGATTGCGATTGTGTGACTGTGATTGTGTGATCGTGATAGTGTGATCGTGATAGTGTGATCGTGATTGTGTGATCGTGACTGTGTGGTCGTGATTGTGTGATCGTGATTGTGGGATTGTGACTGTGTGATTGTGTGGTTGTGGTTGTGTGATTGTGATTGTGTGATCGTGATTGTGTGATCGTGACTGTGTGGTCGTGATTGTGTGACCTTGATTGTGGGATTGTGACTGCGTGATTGTGTGATTGTGATTGTGTGACTGTGATTGTGTGATTGTGATTGTGGGATTGTGATTGTGTGATTGTGATTGTGTGATCATGACTGTGATTGTGTTATTGTGATTGTGATTGTGATTGTGACTGTGATTGTGATTGTGATTGTGATTGTGTGACTGTGTGATTGTGATTGTGTGACTGTGATTGTGTGATTGTGATTGTGTGATTGTGATTGTGTGATTGTGATTGTGTGATTGTTATTGTGTGATCGTGATTGTGTGATCTTGATTGTGTGATTGTGATTGTGTGATCGTGATCGTGTGATCGTGATCGTGTGATCGTGATCGTGTGATCGTGATCGTGTGATCGCGACTGCGTGTTTGTGATTGTGTGATTGTGATTGTGTGATTGCGATTGTGTGATTGCGATTGTGTGATTGCGATTGTGTGATTGCGATTGTGTGATTGCGATTGTGTGTTTGCGATTGTGTGATTGCGATTGTGTGATTGCGATTGTGTGATTGCGATTGTGTGATTGCGATTGTGTGATTGCGATTGAGTGATTGCTATTGTGTGATTGCCATTGTGTGATTGCGATTGTGTGATTGCGATTTTGTGATTGCGATTGTGTGATTGCGATTGTGGGATTGCGATTGAATGATTGCGATTGTGTGATTGCGATTGTGTGAATGCGATTGTGTGATTGCGATTCTGTGATTGCGATTGTGTGATTGCGATTGTGTGATTGCGATTGTGTGATTGCGATTGTGTGATTGCGATTGTGTGATTGCGATTGTGTGGTTGCGACTGTGTGATTGCGATTGTGTGATTGCGATTGTGTGATTGCGATTGTGTGATTGCGATTGTGTGATTGCGATTGTGTGATTGCGATTGTGTGATTGTGATTGTGTGATAGTGATTGTGGGATTGTGACTGTGTTATTGTGTGATTGTGATTGTGATTGTGTGACTGTGAGATCGTGATTGTGTGATCGTGATTGTGTGATCGTGATTGTGTGATAGTGATTGTGTGATTGTGTGATCTTTATTGGATGATCGTGATTGTGTGATAGTGATTGTGTGATCGTGATTGTGTGATTGTGTGATTGTGATTGTGCGATCGTGATTGTGTGATGGTGATTGTGTGATCGTGATTGTGAGATTGTGACTGTGTGATTGTGTGATCGTAACTGTGTGATCGTGACTGTGGGATCGTGATTGTGGGTTTGTGACTGTGTGATTGTGTGATTGTGATTGTGTGATTGTGATCGTGTGATTGTGATCGTGTGATTGTGATTGTGTGATGGTTATTGTGTGATTGTGATTGTGTGATTGTGATTGTGTGATCGTGATTGTGTGACTGTGTGATTGTGACTGTGTGATCGTGATTGTATGATCGTGATTGTGTGATTGTGATTGTGATTGTGATTGTGTGACTGTGTTATTGTGATTGTGTGATCGTGATTGTGTGATTGTGTGATTGTGATTGTGTGATTGTGGTTGTGTGATTGTGGTTGTGTGATTGTGGTTGTGTGATTGTGGTTGTGTGATTGTGGTTGTGTGATTGTGGTTGTGTGATTGTGGTTGTGTGATTGTGATTGTGTGATTGTGATTGTGTGATGGTTATTGTGTGATTGTGATTGTGTGATTGTGATTGTGTGATCGTGATTGTGTGACTGTGTGATTGTGACTGTGTGATCGTGATTGTATGATCGTGATTGTGTGATTGTGATTGTGATTGTGATTGTGTGACTGTGTTATTGTGATTGTGTGATGGTGACTGTGTGATCGTGTTTGTGTGATCGTGATTGTGGGTTTGTGACTGTGTGATTGTGTGATTGTGATTGTGTGATCGTGATTGTGTGATTGTGATTGTGTGATTGTGATCGTGATTGTGATTGTGATTGTGATTGTGTGATTGTGATTGTGTGATTGTGATTGTGTGATTGTGATTGTGTGATTGTGATTGTGTGATTGTGACTGTGTGATTGTGATTGTGTGATCGTGATTGTGTGGTAGTGATTGTGTGATCGTGATTGTGTGATCGTGATTGTGTGATCGTGATAGTGTGATCGTGATTGTGTGATGGTGATTGTGTGATGGTGATTGTGTGATCGTGATTGTGTGATCGAGATTGTGTGATCGTGATTGTGTGATCGTGATTGTGTGATAGTGATGGTGTGATTGTGATTGTGTGATTGTGGTTGTGTGATTGTGGTTGTGTGATTGTGATTGTGTGATTGCGATTGTGTGATCGTGACTGTGTGGTCGTGATTGTGTGATCGTGATTGTGGGATTGTGACTGTGTGATTGTGTGGTTGTGGTTGTGCGTTTGTGATTGTGTGACTATGATTGTGTGATTGTGATTGTGGGTCTGTGATTGCGATTGTGTGATTGTGACTGTGTGGTCGTGATTGTGTGATCGTGATTGTGGGATTGTGACTGTGTGATTGTGTGATTGTTTGATTGTGTTATTGCGATTGTGTGATTGCGATTGTGTGATTGCGATTGTGTGATTGCGATTGTGTGATTGCGATTGTGTGATTGCGTTTGTGTGATTGCGATTGTGTGATTGCGATTGTGTGATTGCGATTGTTTGATTGCGATTGTTTGATTGTGTGGTTGTGATTGTGTGATTGTGATTGTGTGATTGTGATTGCGATTGTGTGATTGTGACTGTGTGGTCGTGATTGTGTGATCGTGATTGTGGGATTGTGTGATCGTGATTGTGTGATCGTGATTGTGTGATCGTGATTGTGTGATCGTGATAGTGTGATCGTGATAGTGTGATCGTGATTGTGTGATCGTGACTGTGTGGTCGTGATTGTGTGATCGTGTTTGTGGGATGGTGACTGTGTGATTGTGTGGTTGTGGTTGTGTGACTGTGATTGAGTGATTGTGATTGTGAGATTGCGATTGTGTGATTGCGATTGTGTGATTGCGATTGTGTGATTGCGATTGTGTGATTGCGATTGTGTGATTGCGATTGTGTGATTGCGACTGTGTGGTCGTGATTGTGTGATCGTGATTGTGTGATCGTGATTGTGTGACCGTGATTGTGTGACCGTGATTATGTGATCGTGATTGTGTGATCCTGATTGTGTGATTAGGATTCTGTGATCGTGATTGTGTAATCGTGATTGTGTGATCGTGATTGTGATCGTGATTTTGTGATCGTGATTGTGTGATGGTGATTGTGTGATCGTGATTGTGTGATCGTGATTGTGTGATCGTGATTGTGTGATTGTGATTGTGTGATTGTGATTGTGTGGTTGTGATTGTGTGATTGTGGTTGTGTGATTGTGATTGTGTGATGGCGACTGTGTGATCGTGACTGTGTGGTCGTGATTGTGTGATCGTGATTGTGGGATTGCGACTGTGGGATTGTGTGGTTGGGGTTGTGTGATTGTGATTGTGTGAATGTGATTGTGTGATTGTGATTGTGGGATTGTGATTGCGATTGTGTGATTGTGACTGTGTGGTCGTGATTGTGTGATCGTGATTGTGGGATTGTGACTGTGTGATTGTGTGATCGTGATTGTGTGATCGTGATTGTGTGATCGTGATTGGGTGATCGTGATTGGGTGATCGTGATTGTGGGATTGTGACTGTGCGATTGTGTGATTGTGATTGTGTGACTGTGATTGTGTGATTGTGATTGTGGGATTGTGATTGTGTGATTGTGATTGTGTGATCGTGACTGTGATTGTATGATTGTGATTGTGATTGTGATTGTGATTGTGATTGTGATTGTGATTGTGATTGTGATTGTGATTGTGATTGTGATTGTGATTGTGATTGTGATTGTGATTGTGATTGTGTGACTGTGTGATTGTGATTGTGTGACTGTGATTGTGTGATCGTGATAGTGTGATCGTGATAGTGTGATCGTGATTGTGTGATCGTGACTGTGTGGTCGTGATTGTGTGATCGTGATTGTGGGATTGTGACTGTGTGATTGTGTGGTTGTGGTTGTGTGATTGTGATTGTGTGATCGTGATTGTGTGATTGTGATTGTGTGATCGTGATTGTGTGATCGTGATTGTGTGATCGTGATTGTGTGATCGTGATTGTGTCATCGTGATAGTGTGATCGTGATTGTGTGGTCGTGATTGTGTTGTCGTGATTGTGTGATCGTGATTGTGTGATCGTGATTGTGTGATTGTGATTGTGTGATCGTGATTGTGTGGTCGTGATTGTGTGATCGTGATTGTGGAATCGTGACTGTGTGATTGTGTGACTGTGATTGTGTGACTGTGATTGTGTGACTGTGATTGTGTGATTGTGATTGTGGGATTGAGATTGTGTGATTGTGATTGTGTGATCGTGACTGTGATTGTGTGATTGTGATTGTGTGACTGTGTGATTGTGATCGTGTGACTGTGATTGTGTGATCGTGATAGTGTGATCGTGATCGTGTGATTGCGATCGTGTGATTGCGATCGTGTGATTGCGATCGTGTGATTGCGATCGTGTGATTGCGATCGTGTGATTGCGTTTGTGTGATTGCGATTGTGTGATTGCGATTGTATGATTGCGATTGTGGAATTGCGATTGTGTGATTGTGATTGCGTGATTGTGATTGTGTGATTGTGATCGTGTGATTGTGATAGTGCGATTGTGATAGTGCGATTGTGATAGTGCGATTGTGATTGTGCGATTGTGATAGTGCGATTGTGATAGTGCGATTGTGATAGTGCGATTGTGATTGTGCGATTGTGATTGTGGGATTGAGATTGTGTGATTGTGATTGTGTGATCGTGACTGTGATTGTGTCATTGTGATTGTGGGATTGTGATTGCGATTGTGTGATCGTGATTGTGGGATTGTGACTGTGTGATTGTGTGGTCGTGATTGTGCGATCGTGATTGTGCGATCGTGATTGTGCGATCGTGATTGTGCGATCGTGATTGTGCGATCGTGATTGTGCGATCGTGATTGTGCGATCGTGATTGTGCGATCGTGATTGTGCGATCGTGATTGTGCGATCGTGATTGTGCGATCGTGATTGTGCGATCGTGATTGTTTGATTGTGATTGTGTGATTGTGATTGTGTGATTGTGATTATGTGATTGTGATTGTGATTGTGTGATTGTGTGATCGTGATTGTGTGACCGTGATTGTGTGACCGTGATTATGTGATCGTGATTGTGTGATCCTGATTGTGTGATTAGGATTCTGTGATCGTGATTGTGTAATCGTGATTGTGTGATCGTGATTGTGATCGTCGTTTTGTGATCGTGATTGTGTGACGGTGATTGTCTGATCGTGATTGTGTGATCGTGATTGTGTGATCGTGATTGTGGGATCGTGATTGTGTGATCGTGATTGTGTGATCGTGATTGTGTGATCGCGATTGTGTGATTGCAATTGTGTGATTGCGATTGTGTGATTGCGATTGTGTGATTGCGTTTGTGTGATTGCGATTGTGTGATTGCGATTGTGTGATTGCGATTGTGTGATTGCGATTGTTTGATTGCGATTGTTTGATTGTGTGATTGTGATTGTGTGATTGTGATTGTGTGATTGTGATTGTGTGATTGTGATTGTGTGATTGTGATTGTGTGATTGTGATTGTGTGATTGTGATTGTGTGATTGTGATTGTGTGATTGTGATAGTGTGATTGTGATTGTGTGATTGTGATTGTGTGATTGTGATTGCGATTGTGTGATTGTGACTGTGTGGTCGTGATTGTGTGATCGTGATTGTGGGATTGTGTGATCGTGATTCTGTGATCGTGATTGTGTGATCGTGATTGTGTGATCGTGATTGTGTGATCGTGATTGTGTGATCGTGATTGTGTGATCGTGATTGTGTGATCGTGATTGTTTGATCGTGATTGTGTGATCGTGATTGTGTGATTGTGATTGTGTGATCGTGATTGTGTGGTCGCCATTGTGTGATTGTGATTGTGTGATTGTGGTTGTGTGATTGTGGTTGTGTGATTGCGATTGTGTGATCGTGACTGTGTGGTCGTGATTGTGTGATCGTGATTGTGGGATTGTGACTGTGGGATTGTGTGGTTGTGGTTGTGTGATTGTGATTGTGTGACTGTGATTGTGTGATTGTGATTGCGATTGTGTGATTGTGACTGTGTGGTCGTGATCGTGTGATCGTTATTGTGGGATTGTGACTGTGTGATTGTGTGATCGTGATTGTGTGATCGTGATTGTGTGATCGTGATTGTGTGATCGTTATTGTGTGATCGTGATTGGGTGATCGTGATTGGGTGATCGTGATTGTTTGATCGTGATTGTGATTGTGTGATCGCGATTGTGTGATCGCGATTGTGTGATCGCGGTTGTGTGATCGTGATTGTGTGACGGTGATTGTGTGATCGTGATTGTGTGATCGTGATTGTGTGATTGTGATTGTGTGATTGTGATTGTGTGATTGTGATTGTGTGGTTGTGATTGTGTGATTGTGGTTGTGTGATTGTGATTGTGTGATTGCGATTGTGTGATCGTGACTGTGTGGTCGTGATTGTGTCATCGTGATTGTTGGATTGTGACTGTGGGATTGTGTGGTTGTTGTTGTGTGATTGTGATTGTGTGAATGTGATTGTGTGAATGTGATTGTGTGATTGTGATTGTGGGATTGTGATTGCGATTGTGTGATTGTGACTGTGTGATTGTGTGATCGTGATTGTGGGATTGTGACTGTGTGATTGTGTGATCGTGATTGTGTGATCGTGATTGTGTGATCGTGATTGGGTGATCGTGATTGGGTGATCGTGATTGGGTGATCGTGATTGTGGGATTGTGACTGTGCGATTGTGTGATTGTGATTGTGTGACTGTGATTGTGTGATTGTGATTGTGATTGTGATTGTGATTGTGATTGTGATTGTGATTGTGATTGTGATTGTGATTGTGATTGTGATTTTGTGACTGTGATTGTGTGACCGTGATTGTGGGATTGTGACTGTGGGATTGTGTGGTTGTGGTTGTGTGATTGTGATTGTGTGAATGTGATTGTGTGATTGTGATTGTGTGATTGTGATTGCGATTGTGTGATTGTGACTGTGTGGTCGTGATTGTGTGATCGTGATTGTGGGATTGTGTGATCGTGATTCTGTGATCGTGATTGTGTGATCGTGATTGTGTGATCGTGATTGTGTGATCGTGATTGTGTGATCGTGATTGTGTGATCGTGATTGTGTGATCGTGATTGTGTGATCGTGATTGTTTGATCGTGATTGTGTGATCGTGATTGTGTGATTGTGATTGTGTGATCGTGATTGTGTGGTCGTGATTGTGTGATTGTGATTGTGTGATTGTGGTTGTGTGATTGTGGTTGTGTGATTGCGATTGTGTGATCGTGACTGTGTGGTCGTGATTGTGTGATCGTGATTGTGGGATTGTGACTGTGGGATTGTGTGGTTGTGGTTGTGTGATTGTGATTGTGTGACTGTGATTGTGTGATTGTGATTGCGATTGTGTGATTGTGACTGTGTGGTCGTCATCGTGTGATCGTTATTGTGGGATTGTGACTGTGTGATTGTGTGATCGTGATTGTGTGATCGTGATTGTGTGATCGTGATTGTGTGATCGTTATTGTGTGATCGTGATTGGGTGATCGTGATTGGGTGATCGTGATTGTTTGATCGTGATTGTGATTGTGTGATCGCGATTGTGTGATCGCGATTGTGTGATCGCGGTTGTGTGATCGTGATTGTGTGACGGTGATTGTGTGATCGTGATTGTGTGATCGTGATTGTGTGATTGTGATTGTGTGATTGTGATTGTGTGATTGTGATTGTGTGGTTGTGATTGTGTGATTGTGGTTGTGTGATTGTGATTGTGTGATTGCGATTGTGTGATCGTGACTGTGTGGTCGTGATTGTGTCATCGTGATTGTTGGATTGTGACTGTGGGATTGTGTGGTTGTTGTTGTGTGATTGTGATTGTGTGAATGTGATTGTGTGATTGTGATTGTGGGATTGTGATTGCGATTGTGTGATTGTGACTGTGTGATTGTGTGATCGTGATTGTGGGATTGTGACTGTGTGATTGTGTGATCGTGATTGTGTGATCGTGATTGTGTGATCGTGATTGGGTGATCGTGATTGGGTGATCGTGATTGGGTGATCGTGATTGTGGGATTGTGACTGTGCGATTGTGTGATTGTGATTGTGTGACTGTGATTGTGTGATTGTGATTGTGATTGTGATTGTGATTGTGATTGTGATTGTGATTGTGATTGTGATTGTGATTGTGATTGTGATTTTGTGACTGTGATTGTGTGACCGTGATTGTGGGATTGTGACTGTGGGATTGTGTGGTTGTGGTTGTGTGATTGTGATTGTGTGAATGTGATTGTGTGATTGTGATTGTGGGATTGTGATTGCGATTGTGTGATTGTGACTGTGTGGTCGTGATTGTGTGATCGTGATTGTGGGATTGTGACTGTGTGATTGTGTGGTTGTGGTTGTGTGATTGTGAATGTGTGATCGTGATTGCGTGATTGTGATTGTGTGATCGTGATTGTGTGATCATGATTGTGTGATCGTGATTGTGTGATCGTGATAGTGTCATCGTGATTGTGTGATCGTGATTGTGTGGTCGTGATTGTGTGGTCGTGATTGTGTGATTGTGGTTGTATGATTGTGATTGTGTGATTGCGATTGTGTGATCGTGACTGTGTTGTCGTGATTGTGTGATCGCGAATGTGTGATCGCGATTGTGTGATCGCGATTGTGTGATCGCGATTGTGTGATCGCGATTGTGGGATTGTGACTGTGTGATTGTGTGATCGTGATTGTGTGATCGTGATTGTGTGATCGTGATAGTGTGATCGTGATTGTGTGATCGTGATTGTGTGATCGTGATTGTGTGATCGCGATTGTGTGATCGCGATTGTGTGATCGCGATTGTGTGATTGCGATTGTGCGATTGCGATTGTGTGATCGCGATTGTTTGATTGCGATTGTTTGATTGTGTGATTGTGATTGTGTGATTGTGATTGTGTGATTGTGATTGTGTGATTGTGATTGCGATTGTGTGATTGTGACTGTGTGGTCGTGATTGTGTGATCGTGATTGTGGGATTGCGTGATCGTGATTGTGTGATCGTGATTGTGTGATCGTGATTGTGTGATCGTGATTGTGTGATCGTGATTGTGTGATCGTGATTGGGTGATCGTGATTGGGTGATCGTGATTGGGTGATCGTGATTGGGTGATCGTGATTGTGGGATTGTGACTGTGCGATTGTGTGACTGTGATTGTGTGATTGTGATTGTGAGATTGCGATTGTGTGATTGCGATTGTGTGATTGCGATTGTGTGATTGCGATTGTGTGATTGCGATTGTGTGATTGCGACTGTGTGGTCGTGATTGTGTGATCGTGATTGTGGGATTGTGTGATCGTGATTGTGTGATCGTGATTGTGTGATCGCGATTGTGTGATCGCGACTGTGTGATCGCGATTGTGTGATCGCGATTGTGTGATTGCGATTGTGTGATTGCGATTGTGTGATTGCGTTTGTGTGATTGCGATTGCGTGATTGCGATTGTGTGATTGCGATTGTTTGATTGCGATTGTTTGATTGTGTGATTGCGATTGTTTGATTGCGATTGTTTGATTGTGTGATTGTGATTGTGTGATTGCGATTGTGTGATTGCGATTGTGTGATTGCGATTGTGTGATTGCGATTGTGTGATTGCGATTGTGTGATTGCGACTGTGTGGTCGTGATTGTGTGATCGTGATTGTGGGATTGTGACTGTGCGATCGTGATTGTGCGATCGTGATTGTGCCATCGTGATTGTGCGATCGTGATTGTGCGATCGTGATTGTGCGAACGTGATTGTGCGATCGTGATTGTGCGATCGTGATTGTGCGATCGTGATTGTGCGATCGTGATTGTGCGATCGTGATTGTGTGATCGTGATTGTTTGATTGTGATTGTGTGATTGTGATTGTGTGATCGTGATTGTGTGATCGTGATTGTGTGATTGTGATTGTGTGGTTGTGATTGTGTGATTGTGGTTGTGTGATTGTGGTTGTGTGATTGCGATTGTGTGATCGTGACTGTGTGGTCGTGATTGTGTGATCGTGATTGTGGGATTGTGACTGTGGGATTGTGTGGTTGTGGTTGTGTGATTGTGATTGTGTGACTGTGATTGTGTGATTGTGATTGCGATTGTGTGATTGTGACTGTGTGGTCGTGATTGTGTGATCGTTATTGTGGGATTGTGGCTGTGTGATTGTGTGATCGTGATTGTGTGATCGTGATTGTGTGATCGTGATTGTGTGATCGTTATTGTGTGATCGTGATTGGGTGATCGTGATTGGGTGATCGTGATTGGGTGATAGTGATTGTTTGATCGTGATTGTGATTGTGTGATCGCGATTGTGTGATCGCGATTGTGTGATCGCGATTGTGTGATCGCGATTGTGTGATCGCGGTTGTGTGATCGCGATTGTGTGATCGCGATTGTGTGATCGCGATTGTGTGATCGCGATTGTGTGATCGCGATTGTGTGATCGCGATTGTGTGATCGCGATTGTGTGATTGCGACTGTGTGGTCGTGATTGTGTGATCGTGATTGTGGGATTGTGACTGTGCGATCGTGATTGTGCGATCGGGATTGTGCCATCGTGATTGTGCGATCGTGATTGTGCGATCGTGATTGTGCGATCGTGATTGAGCGATCGTGATTGTGCGATCGTGATTGTGCGATCGTGATTGTGCGATCGTGATTGTGCGATCGTGATTGTTTGATCGTGATTGTGTAATCGTGATTGTGTGATCGTGATTGTGATCGTGATTTTGTGATCGTGATTGTGTGATGGTGATTGTGTGATCGTGATTGTGTGATCGTGATTGTGTGATCGTGATTGTGTGATTGTGATTGTGTGATTGTGATTGTGTGGTTGTGATTGTGTGATTGTGGTTGTGTGATTGTGATTGTGTGATGGCGACTGTGTGATCGTGACTGTGTGGTCGTGATTGTGTGATCGTGATTGTGGGATTGCGACTGTGGGATTGTGTGGTTGGGGTTGTGTGATTGTGATTGTGTGAATGTGATTGTGTGATTGTGATTGTGGGATTGTGATTGCGATTGTGTGATTGTGACTGTGTGGTCGTGATTGTGTGATCGTGATTGTGGGATTGTGACTGTGTGATTGTGTGATCGTGATTGTGTGATCGTGATTGTGTGATCGTGATTGGGTGATCGTGATTGGGTGATCGTGATTGTGGGATTGTGACTGTGCGATTGTGTGATTGTGATTGTGTGACTGTGATTGTGTGATTGTGATTGTGGGATTGTGATTGTGTGATTGTGATTGTGTGATCGTGACTGTGATTGTATGATTGTGATTGTGATTGTGATTGTGATTGTGATTGTGATTGTGATTGTGATTGTGATTGTGATTGTGATTGTGATTGTGATTGTGATTGTGTGACTGTGTGATTGTGATTGTGTGACTGTGATTGTGTGATCGTGATAGTGTGATCGTGATAGTGTGATCGTGATTGTGTGATCGTGACTGTGTGGTCGTGATTGTGTGATCGTGATTGTGGGATTGTGACTGTGTGATTGTGTGGTTGTGGTTGTGTGATTGTGATTGTGTGATCGTGATTGTGTGATTGTGATTGTGTGATCGTGATTGTGTGATCGTGATTGTGTGATCGTGATTGTGTGATCGTGATTGTGTCATCGTGATAGTGTGATCGTGATTGTGTGGTCGTGATTGTGTTGTCGTGATTGTGTGATCGTGATTGTGTGATCGTGATTGTGTGATTGTGATTGTGTGATCGTGATTGTGTGGTCGTGATTGTGTGATCGTGATTGTGGAATCGTGACTGTGTGATTGTGTGACTGTGATTGTGTGACTGTGATTGTGTGACTGTGATTGTGTGATTGTGATTGTGGGATTGAGATTGTGTGATTGTGATTGTGTGATCGTGACTGTGATTGTGTGATTGTGATTGTGTGACTGTGTGATTGTGATCGTGTGACTGTGATTGTGTGATCGTGATAGTGTGATCGTGATCGTGTGATCGTGATCGTGTGATTGCGATCGTGTGATTGCGATCGTGTGATTGCGATCGTGTGATTGCGATCGTGTGATTGCGTTTGTGTGATTGCGATTGTGTGATTGCGATTGTATGATTGCGATTGTGGAATTGCGATTGTGTGATTGTGATTGCGTGATTGTGATTGTGTGATTGTGATCGTGTGATTGTGATAGTGCGATTGTGATAGTGCGATTGTGATAGTGCGATTGTGATTGTGCGATTGTGATAGTGCGATTGTGATAGTGCGATTGTGATAGTGCGATTGTGATTGTGCGATTGTGATTGTGGGATTGAGATTGTGTGATTGTGATTGTGTGATCGTGACTGTGATTGTGTCATTGTGATTGTGGGATTGTGATTGCGATTGTGTGATCGTGATTGTGGGATTGTGACTGTGTGATTGTGTGGTCGTGATTGTGCGATCGTGATTGTGCGATCGTGATTGTGCGATCGTGATTGTGCGATCGTGATTGTGCGATCGTGATTGTGCGATCGTGATTGTGCGATCGTGATTGTGCGATCGTGATTGTTTGATTGTGATTGTGTGATTGTGATTGTGTGATTGTGATTATGTGATTGTGATTGTGATTGTGTGATTGTGTGATCGTGATTGTGTGATCGTGATTGTGTGACCGTGATTGTGTGACCGTGATTATGTGATCGTGATTGTGTGATCCTGATTGTGTGATTAGGATTCTGTGATCGTGATTGTGTAATCGTGATTGTGTGATCGTGATTGTGATCGTCGTTTTGTGATCGTGATTGTGTGACGGTGATTGTCTGATCGTGATTGTGTGATCGTGATTGTGTGATCGTGATTGTGGGATCGTGATTGTGTGATCATGATTGTGTGATCGTGATTGTGTGATTGCGATTGTGTGATTGCAATTGTGTGATTGCGATTGTGTGATTGCGATTGTGTGATTGCGTTTGTGTGATTGCGATTGTGTGATTGCGATTGTGTGATTGCGATTGTGTGATTGCGATTGTTTGATTGCGATTGTTTGATTGTGTGATTGTGATTGTGTGATTGTGATTGTGTGATTGTGATTGTGTGATTGTGATTGTGTGATTGTGATTGTGTGATTGTGATTGTGTGATTGTGATTGTGTGATTGTGATTGTGTGATTGTGATTGCGATTGTGTGATTGTGACTGTGTGGTCGTGATTGTGTGATCGTGATTGTGTGATCGTGATTGTGTCATCGTGATAGTGTGATCGTGATTGTGTGGTCGTGATTGTGTTGTCGTGATTGTGTGATCGTGATTGTGTGATCGTGATTGTGTGATTGTGATTGTGTGATCGTGATTGTGTGGTCGTGATTGTGTGATCGTGATTGTGGAATCGTGACTGTGTGATTGTGTGACTGTGATTGTGTGACTGTGATTGTGTGACTGTGATTGTGTGATTGTGATTGTGGGATTGAGATTGTGTGATTGTGATTGTGTGATCGTGACTGTGATTGTGTGATTGTGATTGTGTGACTGTGTGATTGTGATCGTGTGACTGTGATTGTGTGATCGTGATAGTGTGATCGTGATCGTGTGATTGCGATCGTGTGATTGCGATCGTGTGATTGCGATCGTGTGATTGCGATCGTGTGATTGCGATCGTGTGATTGCGTTTGTGTGATTGCGATTGTGTGATTGCGATTGTATGATTGCGATTGTGGAATTGCGATTGTGTGATTGTGATTGCGTGATTGTGATTGTGTGATTGTGATCGTGTGATTGTGATAGTGCGATTGTGATAGTGCGATTGTGATAGTGCGATTGTGATTGTGCGATTGTGATAGTGCGATTGTGATAGTGCGATTGTGATAGTGCGATTGTGATTGTGCGATTGTGATTGTGGGATTGAGATTGTGTGATTGTGATTGTGTGATCGTGACTGTGATTGTGTCATTGTGATTGTGGGATTGTGATTGCGATTGTGTGATCGTGATTGTGGGATTGTGACTGTGTGATTGTGTGGTCGTGATTGTGCGATCGTGATTGTGCGATCGTGATTGTGCGATCGTGATTGTGCGATCGTGATTGTGCGATCGTGATTGTGCGATCGTGATTGTGCGATCGTGATTGTGCGATCGTGATTGTGCGATCGTGATTGTGCGATCGTGATTGTGCGATCGTGATTGTGCGATCGTGATTGTGCGATCGTGATTGTTTGATTGTGATTGTGTGATTGTGATTGTGTGATTGTGATTATGTGATTGTGATTGTGATTGTGTGATTGTGTGATCGTGATTGTGTGATCGTGATTGTGTGACCGTGATTGTGTGACCGTGATTATGTGATCGTGATTGTGTGATCCTGATTGTGTGATTAGGATTCTGTGATCGTGATTGTGTAATCGTGATTGTGTGATCGTGATTGTGATCGTCGTTTTGTGATCGTGATTGTGTGACGGTGATTGTCTGATCGTGATTGTGTGATCGTGATTGTGTGATCGTGATTGTGGGATCGTGATTGTGTGATCGTGATTGTGTGATCGTGATTGTGTGATTGCGATTGTGTGATTGCAATTGTGTGATTGCGATTGTGTGATTGCGATTGTGTGATTGCGTTTGTGTGATTGCGATTGTGTGATTGCGATTGTGTGATTGCGATTGTGTGATTGCGATTGTTTGATTGCGATTGTTTGATTGTGTGATTGTGATTGTGTGATTGTGATTGTGTGATTGTGATTGTGTGATTGTGATTGTGTGATTGTGATTGTGTGATTGTGATTGTGTGATTGTGATTGTGTGATTGTGATTGTGTGATTGTGATTGTGTGATTGTGATTGTGTGATTGTGATTGTGTGATTGTGATTGCGATTGTGTGATTGTGACTGTGTGGTCGTGATTGTGTGATCGTGATTGTGGGATTGTGTGATCGTGATTCTGTGATCGTGATTGTGTGATCGTGATTGTGTGATCGTGATTGTGTGATCGTGATTGTGTGATCGTGATTGTGTGATCGTGATTGTGTGATCGTGATTGTTTGATCGTGATTGTGTGATCGTGATTGTGTGATTGTGATTGTGTGATCGTGATTGTGTGGTCGTGATTGTGTGATTGTGATTGTGTGATTGTGGTTGTGTGATTGTGGTTGTGTGATTGCGATTGTGTGATCGTGACTGTGTGGTCGTGATTGTGTGATCGTGATTGTGGGATTGTGACTGTGGGATTGTGTGGTTGTGGTTGTGTGATTGTGATTGTGTGACTGTGATTGTGTGATTGTGATTGCGATTGTGTGATTGTGACTGTGTGGTCGTGATCGTGTGATCGTTATTGTGGGATTGTGACTGTGTGATTGTGTGATCGTGATTGTGTGGTCGTGATTGTGTCATCGTGATTGTTGGATTGTGACTGTGGGATTGTGTGGTTGTGGTTGTGTGATTGTGATTGTGTGAATGTGATTGTGTGATTGTGATTGTGGGATTGTGATTGCGATTGTGTGATTGTGACTGTGTGATTGTGTGATCGTGATTGTGGGATTGTGACTGTGTGATTGTGTGATCGTGATTGTGTGATCGTGATTGTGTGATCGTGATTGGGTGATCGTGATTGGGTGATCGTGATTGGGTGATCGTGATTGTAGGATTGTGACTGTGCGATTGTGTGATTGTGATTGTGTGACTGTGATTGTGTGATTGTGATTGTGATTGTGATTGTGATTGTGATTGTGATTGTGATTGTGATTGTGATTGTGATTGTGATTGTGATTTTGTGACTGTGATTGTGTGACCGTGATTGTGGGATTGTGACTGTGGGATTGTGTGGTTGTGGTTGTGTGATTGTGATTGTGTGAATGTGATTGTGTGATTGTGATTGTGGGATTGTGATTGCGATTGTGTGATTGTGACTGTGTGGTCGTGATTGTGTGATCGTGATTGTGGGATTGTGACTGTGTGATTGTGTGGTTGTGGTTGTGTGATTGTGAATGTGTGATCGTGATTGCGTGATTGTGATTGTGTGATCGTGATTGTGTGATCATGATTGTGTGATCGTGATTGTGTGATCGTGATAGTGTCATCGTGATTGTGTGATCGTGATTGTGTGGTCGTGATTGTGTGGTCGTGATTGTGTGATTGTGGTTGTATGATTGTGATTGTGTGATTGCGATTGTGTGATCGTGACTGTGTTGTCGTGATTGTGTGATCGCGAATGTGTGATCGCGATTGTGTGATCGCGATTGTGTGATCGCGATTGTGTGATCGCGATTGTGGGATTGTGACTGTGTGATTGTGTGATCGTGATTGTGTGATCGTGATAGTGTGATCGTGATTGTGTGATCGTGATTGTGTGATCGTGATTGTGTGATCGCGATTGTGTGATCGCGATTGTGTGATCGCGATTGTGTGATTGCGATTGTGCGATTGCGATTGTGTGATCGCGATTGTTTGATTGCGATTGTTTGATTGTGTGATTGTGATTGTGTGATTGTGATTGTGTGATTGTGATTGTGTGATTGTGATTGCGATTGTGTGATTGTGACTGTGTGGTCGTGATTGTGTGATCGTGATTGTGGGATTGCGTGATCGTGATTGTGTGATCGTGATTGTGTGATCGTGATTGTGTGATCGTGATTGTGTGATCGTGATTGTGTGATCGTGATTGGGTGATCGTGATTGGGTGATCGTGATTGGGTGATCGTGATTGGGTGATCGTGATTGGGTGATCGTGATTGTGGGATTGTGACTGTGCGATTGTGTGACTGTGATTGTGTGATTGTGATTGTGAGATTGCGATTGTGTGATTGCGATTGTGTGATTGCGATTGTGTGATTGCGATTGTGTGATTGCGATTGTGTGATTGCGACTGTGTGGTCGTGATTGTGTGATCGTGATTGTGGGATTGTGTGATCGTGATTGTGTGATCGTGATTGTGTGATCGCGATTGTGTGATCGCGACTGTGTGATCGCGATTGTGTGATCGCGATTGTGTGATTGCGATTGTGTGATTGCGATTGTGTGATTGCGTTTGTGTGATTGCGATTGCGTGATTGCGATTGTGTGATTGCGATTGTTTGATTGCGATTGTTTGATTGTGTGATTGCGATTGTTTGATTGCGATTGTTTGATTGTGTGATTGTGATTGTGTGATTGCGATTGTGTGATTGCGATTGTGTGATTGCGATTGTGTGATTGCGATTGTGTGATTGCGATTGTGTGATTGCGACTGTGTGGTCGTGATTGTGTGATCGTGATTGTGGGATTGTGACTGTGCGATCGTGATTGTGCGATCGTGATTGTGCCATCGTGATTGTGCGATCGTGATTGTGCGATCGTGATTGTGCGAACGTGATTGTGCGATCGTGATTGTGCGATCGTGATTGTGCGATCGTGATTGTGCGATCGTGATTGTGCGATCGTGATTGTGTGATCGTGATTGTTTGATTGTGATTGTGTGATTGTGATTGTGTGATCGTGATTGTGTGATCGTGATTGTGTGATTGTGATTGTGTGGTTGTGATTGTGTGATTGTGGTTGTGTGATTGTGGTTGTGTGATTGCGATTGTGTGATCGTGACTGTGTGGTCGTGATTGTGTGATCGTGATTGTGGGATTGTGTGGTTGTGGTTGTGTGATTGTGATTGTGTGACTGTGATTGTGTGATTGTGATTGCGATTGTGTGATTGTGACTGTGTGGTCGTGATTGTGTGATCGTTATTGTGGGATTGTGGCTGTGTGATTGTGTGATCGTGATTGTGTGATCGTGATTGTGTGATCGTGATTGTGTGATCGTTATTGTGTGATCGTGATTGGGTGATCGTGATTGGGTGATCGTGATTGGGTGATAGTGATTGTTTGATCGTGATTGTGATTGTGTGATCGCGATTGTGTGATCGCGATTGTGTGATCGCGATTGTGTGATCGCGATTGTGTGATCGCGGTTGTGTGATCGCGATTGTGTGATCGCGATTGTGTGATCGCGATTGTGTGATCGCGATTGTGTGATCGCGATTGTGTGATCGCGATTGTGTGATCGCGATTGTGTGATCGCGATTGTGTGATTGCGACTGTGTGGTCGTGATTGTGTGATCGTGATTGTGGGATTGTGACTGTGCGATCGTGATTGTGCGATCGGGATTGTGCCATCGTGATTGTGCGATCGTGATTGTGCGATCGTGATTGTGCGATCGTGATTGTGCGATCGTGATTGTGCGATCGTGATTGTGCGATCGTGATTGTGCGATCGTGATTGTGCGATCGTGATTGTGCGATCGTGATTGTTTGATCGTGATTGTGTAATCGTGATTGTGTGATCGTGATTGTGATCGTGATTTTGTGATCGTGATTGTGTGATGGTGATTGTGTGATCGTGATTGTGTGATCGTGATTGTGTGATCGTGATTGTGTGATTGTGATTGTGTGATTGTGATTGTGTGGTTGTGATTGTGTGATTGTGGTTGTGTGATTGTGATTGTGTGATGGCGACTGTGTGATCGTGACTGTGTGGTCGTGATTGTGTGATCGTGATTGTGGGATTGCGACTGTGGGATTGTGTGGTTGGGGTTGTGTGATTGTGATTGTGTGAATGTGATTGTGTGATTGTGATTGTGGGATTGTGATTGCGATTGTGTGATTGTGACTGTGTGGTCGTGATTGTGTGATCGTGATTGTGGGATTGTGACTGTGTGATTGTGTGATCGTGATTGTGTGATCGTGATTGTGTGATCGTGATTGGGTGATCGTGATTGGGTGATCGTGATTGTGGGATTGTGACTGTGCGATTGTGTGATTGTGATTGTGTGACTGTGATTGTGTGATTGTGATTGTGGGATTGTGATTGTGTGATTGTGATTGTGTGATCGTGACTGTGATTGTATGATTGTGATTGTGATTGTGATTGTGATTGTGATTGTGATTGTGATTGTGATTGTGATTGTGATTGTGATTGTGATTGTGATTGTGATTGTGATTGTGATTGTGTGACTGTGTGATTGTGATTGTGTGACTGTGATTGTGTGATCGTGATAGTGTGATCGTGATAGTGTGATCGTGATTGTGTGATCGTGACTGTGTGGTCGTGATTGTGTGATCGTGATTGTGGGATTGTGACTGTGTGATTGTGTGGTTGTGGTTGTGTGATTGTGATTGTGTGATCGTGATTGTGTGATTGTGATTGTGTGATCGTGATTGTGTGATCGTGATTGTGTGATCGTGATTGTGTGATCGTGATTGTGTCATCGTGATAGTGTGATCGTGATTGTGTGGTCGTGATTGTGTTGTCGTGATTGTGTGATCGTGATTGTGTGATCGTGATTGTGTGATCGTGATTGTGTGGTCGTGATTGTGTGATCGTGATTGTGGAATCGTGACTGTGTGATTGTGTGACTGTGATTGTGTGACTGTGATTGTGTGACTGTGATTGTGTGACTGTGATTGTGTGATTGTGATTGTGGGATTGAGATTGTGTGATTGTGATTGTGTGATCGTGACTGTGATTGTGTGATTGTGATTGTGTGACTGTGTGATTGTGATCGTGTGACTGTGATTGTGTGATCGTGATAGTGTGATCGTGATCGTGTGATCGTGATCGTGTGATTGCGATCGTGTGATTGCGATCGTGTGATTGCGATCGTGTGATTGCGATCGTGTGATTGCGTTTGTGTGATTGCGATTGTGTGATTGCGATTGTATGATTGCGATTGTGGAATTGCGATTGTGTGATTGTGATTGCGTGATTGTGATTGTGTGATTGTGATCGTGTGATTGTGATAGTGCGATTGTGATAGTGCGATTGTGATAGTGCGATTGTGATTGTGCGATTGTGATAGTGCGATTGTGATAGTGCGATTGTGATAGTGCGATTGTGATTGTGCGATTGTGATTGTGGGATTGAGATTGTGTGATTGTGATTGTGTGATCGTGACTGTGATTGTGTCATTGTGATTGTGGGATTGTGATTGCGATTGTGTGATCGTGATTGTGGGATTGTGACTGTGTGATTGTGTGGTCGTGATTGTGCGATCGTGATTGTGCGATCGTGATTGTGCGATCGTGATTGTGCGATCGTGATTGTGCGATCGTGATTGTGCGATCATGATTGTGCGATCGTGATTGTGCGATCGTGATTGTGCGATCGTGATTGTGCGATCGTGATTGTGCGATCGTGATTGTGCGATCGTGATTGTGCGATCGTGATTGTGCGATCGTGATTGTTTGATTGTGATTGTGTGATTGTGATTGTGTGATTGTGATTATGTGATTGTGATTGTGATTGTGTGATTGTGTGATCGTGATTGTGTGATCGTGATTGTGTGACCGTGATTGTGTGACCGTGATTATGTGATCGTGATTGTGTGATCCTGATTGTGTGATTAGGATTCTGTGATCGTGATTGTGTAATCGTGATTGTGTGATCGTGATTGTGATCGTCGTTTTGTGATCGTGATTGTGTGACGGTGATTGTCTGATCGTGATTGTGTGATCGTGATTGTGTGATCGTGATTGTGGGATCGTGATTGTGTGATCATGATTGTGTGATCGTGATTGTGTGATTGCGATTGTGTGATTGCGATTGTGTGATTGCGTTTGTGTGATTGCGATTGTTTGATTGCGATTGTTTGATTGTGTGATTGTGATTGTGTGATTGTGATTGTGTGATTGTGATTGTGTGATTGTGATTGTGTGATTGTGATTGTGTGATTGTGATTGTGTGATTGTGATTGCGATTGTGTGATTGTGACTGTGTGGTCGTGATTGTGTGATCGTGATTGTCGGATTGTGTGATCGTGATTCTGTGATCGTGATTGTGTGATCGTGATTGTGTGATCGTGATTGTGTGATCGTGATTGTGTGATCGTGATTGTGTGATCGTGATTGTGTGATCGTGATTGGGTGATCGTGATTGGGTGATCGTGATTGGGTGATCGGGATTGGGTGATCGTGATTGGGTGATCGTGATTGGGTGATCGTGATTGTGGGATTGTGACTGTGCGATTGTGTGACTGTGATTGTGTGATTGTGATTGTGAGATTGCGGTTGTGTCATTGCGATTGTGTGATTGCGATTGTGTGATTGCGATTGTGTGATTGCGATTGTGTGATTGCGATTGTGTGATTGCGATTGTGTGATTGCGATTGTGTGATTGCGATTGTGTGATTGCGATTGTGTGATTGCGACTGTGTGGTCGTGATTGTGTGATCGTGATTGTGGGATTGTGACTGTGCGATCGTGATTGTGCGATCGGGATTGTGCCATCGTGATTGTGCGATCGTGATTGTGCGATCGTGATTGTGCGATCGTGATTGTGCGATCGTGATTGTGCGATCGTGATTGTGCGATCGTGATTGTGCGATCGTGATTGTGCGATCGTGATTGTTTGATCGTGATTGTGTGATCGTGATTGTGTGATTGTGATTGTGTGATCGTGATTGTGTGGTCGTGATTGTGTGATTGTGATTGTGTGATTGTGGTTGTGTGATTGTGGTTGTGTGATTGCGATTGTGTGATCGTGACTGTGTGGTCGTGATTGTGTGATCGTGATTGTGGGATTGTGACTGTGGGATTGTGTGGTTGTGGTTGTGTGATTGTGATTGTGTGACTGTGATTGTGTGATTGTGATTGCGATTGTGTGATTGTGACTGTGTGGTCGTGATCGTGTGATCGTTATTGTGGGATTGTGACTGTGTGATTGTGTGATCGTGATTGTGTGATCGTGATTGTGTGATCGTGATTGTGTGATCGTTATTGTGTGATCGTGATTGGGTGATCGTGATTGGGTGATCGTGATTGGGTGATCGTGATTGTTTGATCGTGATTGTGATTGTGTGATCGCGATTGTGTGATCGCGATTGTGTGATCGCGGTTGTGTGATCGTGATTGTGTGACGGTGATTGTGTGATCGTGATTGTGTGATCGTGATTGTGTGATTGTGATTGTGTGATTGTGATTGTGTGATTGTGATTGTGTGGTTGTGATTGTGTGATTGTGGTTGTGTGATTGTGATTGTGTGATTGCGATTGTGTGATCGTGACTGTGTTGTCGTGATTGTGTGATCGCGAATGTGTGATCGCGATTGTGTGATCGCGATTGTGTGATCGCGATTGTGTGATCGCGATTGTGGGATTGTGACTGTGTGATTGTGTGATCGTGATTCTGTGATCGTGATTGTGTGATCGTGATAGTGTGATCGTGATTGTGTGATAGTGATTGTGTGATCGTGATTGTGTGATCGCGATTGTGTGATCGCGATTGTGTGATCGCGATTGTGTGATTGCGATTGTGCGATTGCGATTGTGTGATCGCGATTGTTTGATTGCGATTGTTTGATTGTGTGATTGTGATTGTGTGATTGTGATTGTGTGATTGTGATTGTGTGATTGTGATTGCGATTGTGTGATTGTGACTGTGTGGTCGTGATTGTGTGATCGTGATTGTGGGATTGCGTGATCGTGATTGTGTGATCGTGATTGTGTGATCGTGATTGTGTGATCGTGATTGTGTGATCGTGATTGTGTGATCGTGATTGGGTGATCGTGATTGGGTGATCGTGATTGGGTGATCGTGATTGGGTGATCGTGATTGTGGGATTGTGACTGTGCGATTGTGTGACTGTGATTGTGTGATTGTGATTGTGAGATTGCGATTGTGTGATTGCGATTGTGTGATTGCGATTGTGTGATTGCGATTGTGTGATTGCGATTGTGTGATTGCGACTGTGTGGTCGTGATTGTGTGATCGTGATTGTGGGATTGTGTGATCGTGATTGTGTGATCGTGATTGTGTGATCGCGATTGTGTGATCGCGACTGTGTGATCGCGATTGTGTGATCGCGATTGTGTGATTGCGATTGTGTGATTGCGATTGTGTGATTGCGTTT
Source organism: Megachile rotundata (assembly GCF_050947335.1). NCBI lineage: Eukaryota > Metazoa > Arthropoda > Insecta > Hymenoptera > Megachilidae > Megachile > Megachile rotundata. Next base: position 1,295,048 of record NC_134997.1, on the reverse strand, counting down.
GTGTGATTGCGATTGCGTGATTGCGATTGTGTGATTGCGATTGTTTGATTGCGATTGTTTGATTGTGTGATTGCGATTGTTTGATTGCGATTGTTTGATTGTGTGATTGTGATTGTGTGATTGCGATTGTGTGATTGCGATTGTGTGATTGCGATTGTGTGATTGCGATTGTGTGATTGCGATTGTGTGATTGCGACTGTGTGGTCGTGATTGTGTGATCGTGATTGTGGGATTGTGACTGTGCGATCGTGATTGTGCGATCGTGATTGTGCCATCGTGATTGTGCGATCGTGATTGTGCGATCGTGATTGTGCGAACGTGATTGTGCGATCGTGATTGTGCGATCGTGATTGTGCGATCGTGATTGTGCGATCGTGATTGTGCGATCGTGATTGTGTGATCGTGATTGTTTGATTGTGATTGTGTGATTGTGATTGTGTGATCGTGATTGTGTGATCGTGATTGTGTGATTGTGATTGTGTGGTTGTGATTGTGTGATTGTGGTTGTGTGATTGTGGTTGTGTGATTGCGATTGTGTGATCGTGACTGTGTGGTCGTGATTGTGTGATCGTGATTGTGGGATTGTGACTGTGGGATTGTGTGGTTGTGGTTGTGTGATTGTGATTGTGTGACTGTGATTGTGTGATTGTGATTGCGATTGTGTGATTGTGACTGTGTGGTCGTGATTGTGTGATCGTTATTGTGGGATTGTGGCTGTGTGATTGTGTGATCGTGATTGTGTGATCGTGATTGTGTGATCGTGATTGTGTGATCGTTATTGTGTGATCGTGATTGGGTGATCGTGATTGGGTGATCGTGATTGGGTGATAGTGATTGTTTGATCGTGATTGTGATTGTGTGATCGCGATTGTGTGATCGCGATTGTGTGATCGCGATTGTGTGATCGCGATTGTGTGATCGCGGTTGTGTGATCGCGATTGTGTGATCGCGATTGTGTGATCGCGATTGTGTGATCGCGATTGTGTGATCGCGATTGTGTGATCGCGATTGTGTGAATGCGACTGTGTGGTCGTGATTGTGTGATCGTGATTGTGGGATTGTGACTGTGCGATCGTGATTGTGCGATCGGGATTGTGCCATCGTGATTGTGCGATCGTGATTGTGCGATCGTGATTGTGCGATCGTGATTGTGCGATCGTGATTGTGCGATCGTGATTGTGCGATCGTGATTGTGCGATCGTGATTGTGCGATCGTGATTGTTTGATCGTGATTGTGTAATCGTGATTGTGTGATCGTGATTGTGATCGTGATTTTGTGATCGTGATTGTGTGATGGTGATTGTGTGATCGTGATTGTGTGATCGTGATTGTGTGATCGTGATTGTGTGATCGTGATTGTGTGATTGTGATTGTGTGGTTGTGATTGTGTGATTGTGGTTGTGTGATTGTGATTGTGTGATGGCGACTGTGTGATCGTGACTGTGTGGTCGTGATTGTGTGATCGTGATTGTGGGATTGCGACTGTGGGATTGTGTGGTTGGGGTTGTGTGATTGTGATTGTGTGAATGTGATTGTGTGATTGTGATTGTGGGATTGTGATTGCGATTGTGTGATTGTGACTGTGTGGTCGTGATTGTGTGATCGTGATTGTGGGATTGTGACTGTGTGATTGTGTGATCGTGATTGTGTGATCGTGATTGTGTGATCGTGATTGGGTGATCGTGATTGGGTGATCGTGATTGTGGGATTGTGACTGTGCGATTGTGTGATTGTGATTGTGTGACTGTGATTGTGTGATTGTGATTGTGGGATTGTGATTGTGTGATTGTGATTGTGTGATCGTGACTGTGATTGTATGATTGTGATTGTGATTGTGATTGTGATTGTGATTGTGATTGTGATTGTGATTGTGATTGTGATTGTGATTGTGATTGTGATTGTGATTGTGATTGTGTGACTGTGTGATTGTGATTGTGTGACTGTGATTGTGTGATCGTGATAGTGTGATCGTGATAGTGTGATCGTGATTGTGTGATCGTGACTGTGTGGTCGTGATTGTGTGATCGTGATTGTGGGATTGTGACTGTGTGATTGTGTGGTTGTGGTTGTGTGATTGTGATTGTGTGATCGTGATTGTGTGATTGTGATTGTGTGATCGTGATTGTGTGATCGTGATTGTGTGATCGTGATTGTGTCATCGTGATAGTGTGATCGTGATTGTGTGGTCGTGATTGTGTTGTCGTGATTGTGTGATCGTGATTGTGTGATCGTGATTGTGTGGTCGTGATTGTGTGATCGTGATTGTGGAATCGTGACTGTGTGATTGTGTGACTGTGATTGTGTGACTGTGATTGTGTGACTGTGATTGTGTGATTGTGATTGTGGGATTGAGATTGTGTGATTGTGATTGTGTGATCGTGACTGTGATTGTGTGATTGTGATTGTGTGACTGTGTGATTGTGATCGTGTGACTGTGATTGTGTGATCGTGATAGTGTGATCGTGATCGTGTGATCGTGATCGTGTGATTGCGATCGTGTAATTGCGATCGTGTGATTGCGATCGTGTGATTGCGATCGTGTGATTGCGTTTGTGTGATTGCGATTGTGTGATTGCGATTGTATGATTGCGATTGTGGAATTGCGATTGTGTGATTGTGATTGCGTGATTGTGATTGTGTGATTGTGATCGTGTGATTGTGATAGTGCGATTGTGATAGTGCGATTGTGATAGTGCGATTGTGATTGTGCGATTGTGATAGTGCGATTGTGATAGTGCGATTGTGATAGTGCGATTGTGATTGTGCGATTGTGATTGTGGGATTGAGATTGTGTGATTGTGATTGTGTGATCGTGACTGTGATTGTGTCATTGTGATTGTGGGATTGTGATTGCGATTGTGTGATCGTGATTGTGGGATTGTGACTGTGTGATTGTGTGGTCGTGATTGTGCGATCGTGATTGTGCGATCGTGATTGTGCGATCGTGATTGTGCGATCGTGATTGTGCGATCGTGATTGTGCGATCGTGATTGTGCGATCGTGATTGTGCGATCGTGATTGTGCGATCGTGATTGTGCGATCGTGATTGTTTGATTGTGATTGTGTGATTGTGATTGTGTGATTGTGATTATGTGATTGTGATTGTGATTGTGTGATTGTGTGATCGTGATTTTGTGATCGTGATTGTGTGACCGTGATTGTGTGACCGTGATTATGTGATCGTGATTGTGTGATCCTGATTGTGTGATTAGGATTCTGTGATCGTGATTGTGTAATCGTGATTGTGTGATCGTGATTGTGATCGTCGTTTTGTGATCGTGATTGTGTGACGGTGATTGTCTGATCGTGATTGTGTGATCGTGATTGTGTGATCGTGATTGTGGGATCGTGATTGTGTGATCATGATTGTGTGATCGTGATTGTGTGATTGCGATTGTGTGATTGCAATTGTGTGATTGCGATTGTGTGATTGCGATTGTGTGATTGCGTTTGTGTGATTGCGATTGTGTGATTGCGATTGTGTGATTGCGATTGTGTGATTGCGATTGTTTGATTGCGATTGTTTGATTGTGTGATTGTGATTGTGTGATTGTGATTGTGTGATTGTGATTGTGTGATTGTGATTGTGTGATTGTGATTGTGTGATTGTGATTGTGTGATTGTGATTGCGATTGTGTGATTGTGACTGTGTGGTCGTGATTGTGTGATCGTGATTGTGGGATTGTGTGATCGTGATTCTGTGATCGTGATTGTGTGATCGTGATTGTGTGATCGTGATTGTGTGATCGTGATTGTGTGATCGTGATTGTGTGATCGTGATTGGGTGATCGTGATTGGGTGATCGTGATTGGGTGATCGTGATTGGGTGATCGTGATTGGGTGATCGTGATTGTGGGATTGTGTGATCGTGATTGTGTGATCGTGATTGTGTGATCGCGATTGTGTGATCGCGACTGTGTGATCGCGATTGTGTGATCGCGATTGTGTGATTGCGATTGTGTGATTGCGATTGTGTGATTGCGTTTGTGTGATTGCGATTGCGTGATTGCGATTGCGTGATTGCGATTGTTTGATTGCGATTGTTTGATTGTGTGATTGCGATTGTTTGATTGCGATTGTTTGATTGTGTGATTGTGATTGTGTGATTGCGATTGTGTGATTGCGATTGTGTGATTGCGATTGTGTGATTGCGATTGTGTGATTGCGATTGTGTGATTGCGACTGTGTGGTCGTGATTGTGTGATCGTGATTGTGGGATTGTGACTGTGCGATCGTGATTGTGCGATCGTGATTGTGCCATCGTGATTGTGCGATCGTGATTGTGCGATCGTGATTGTGCGAACGTGATTGTGCGATCGTGATTGTGCGATCGTGATTGTGCGATCGTGATTGGGTGATCGTGATTGGGTGATAGTGATTGTTTGATCGTGATTGTGATTGTGTGATCGCGATTGTGTGATCGCGATTGTGTGATCGCGATTGTGTGATCGCGATTGTGTGATTGCGACTGTGTGGTCGTGATTGTGTGATCGTGATTGTGGGATTGTGACTGTGCGATCGTGATTGTGCGATCGGGATTGTGCCATCGTGATTGTGCGATCGTGATTGTGCGATCGTGATTGTGCGATCGTGATTGTGCGATCGTGATTGTGCGATCGTGATTGTGCGATCGTGATTGTGCGATCGTGATTGTGCGATCGTGATTGTGCGATCGTGATTGTGTGATCGTGATTGTGTGATCGTGATTGTGTGATTGTGATTGTGTGGTTGTGATTGTGTGATTGTGGTTGTGTGATTGCGATTGTGTGATCGTGACTGTGTGGTCGTGATTGTGTGATCGTGATTGTGGGATTGTGACTGTGGGATTGTGTGGTTGTGATTGTGTGAATGTGATTGTGTGATTGTGATTGTGGGATTGTGATTGCGATTGTGTGATTGTGACTGTGTGGTCGTGATTGTGTGATCGTGATTGTGGGATTGTGACTGTGTGATTGTGTGATCGTGATTGTGTGATCGTGATTGTGTGATCGTGATTGGGTGATCGTGATTGGGTGATCGTGATTGTGGGATTGTGACTGTGCGATTGTGTGATTGTGATTGTGTGGCTGTGATTGTGTGATTGTGATTGTGGGATTGTGATTGTGTGATTGTGATTGTGTGATCGTGACTGTGATTGTATGATTGTGATTGTGATTGTGATTGTGATTGTGATTGTGATTGTGATTGTGATTGTGATTGTGATTGTGATTGTGATTGTGATTGTGTGACTGTGTGATTGTGATTGTGTGACTGTGATTGTGTGATCGTGATAGTGTGATCGTGATAGTGTGATCGTGATTGTGTGATCGTGACTGTGTGGTCGTGATTGTGTGATCGTGATTGTGGGATTGTGACTGTGTGATTGTGTGGTTGTGGTTGTGTGATTGTGATTGTGTGATCGTGATTGTGTGATTGTGATTGTGTGATCGTGATTGTGTGATCGTGATTGTGTGATCGTGATTGTGTGATCGTGATTGTGTCATCGTGATAGTGTGATCGTGATTGTGTGGTCGTGATTGTGTTGTCGTGATTGTGTGATCGTGATTGTGTGATCGTGATTGTGTGATTGTGATTGTGTAATCGTGATTGTGTGGTCGTGATTGTGTGATCGTGATTGTGGAATCGTGACTGTGTGATTGTGTGACTGTGATTGTGTGACTGTGATTGTGTGACTGTGATTGTGTGATTGTGATTGTGGGATTGAGATTGTGTGATTGTGATTGTGTGATCGTGACTGTGATTGTGTGATTGTGATTGTGTGACTGTGTGATTGTGATCGTGTGACTGTGATTGTGTGATCGTGATAGTGTGATCGTGATCGTGTGATCGTGATCGTGTGATTGCGATCGTGTGATTGCGATCGTGTGATTGCGATCGTGTGATTGCGATCGTGTGATTGCGTTTGTGTGATTGCGATTGTGTGATTGCGATTGTATGATTGCGATTGTGGAATTGCGATTGTGTGATTGTGAGTGCGTGATTGTGATTGTGTGATTGTGATCGTGTGATTGTGATAGTGCGATTGTGATAGTGCGATTGTGATAGTGCGATTGAGATTGTGCGATTGTGATAGTGCGATTGTGATAGTGCGATTGTGATAGTGCGATTGTGATTGTGCGATTGTGATTGTGGGATTGAGATTGTGTGATTGTGATTGTGTGATCGTGACTGTGATTGTGTCATTGTGATTGTGGGATTGTGATTGCGATTGTGTGATCGTGATTGTGGGATTGTGACTGTGTGATTGTGTGGTCGTGATTGTGCGATCGTGATTGTGCGATCGTGATTGTGCGATCGTGATTGTGCGATCGTGATTGTGCGATCGTGATTGTGCGATCGTGATTGTGCGATCGTGATTGTGCGATCGTGATTGTGCGATCGTGATTGTGCGATCGTGATTGTGCGATCGTGATTGTGCGATCGTGATTGTTTGATTGTGATTGTGTGATTGTGATTGTGTGATTGTGATTATGTGATTGTGATTGTGATTGTGTGATTGTGTGATCGTGATTTTGTGATCGTGATTGTGTGACCGTGATTGTGTGACCGTGATTATGTGATCGTGATTGTGTGATCCTGATTGTGTGATTAGGATTCTGTGATCGTGATTGTGTAATCGTGATTGTGTGATCGTGATTGTGATCGTCGTTTTGTGATCGTGATTGTGTGACGGTGATTGTCTGATCGTGATTGTGTGATCGTGATTGTGTGATCGTGATTGTGGGATCGTGATTGTGTGATCATGATTGTGTGATCGTGATTGTGTGATTGCGATTGTGTGATTGCAATTGTGTGATTGCGATTGTGTGATTGCGATTGTGTGATTGCGTTTGTGTGATTGCGATTGTGTGATTGCGATTGTGTGATTGCGATTGTGTGATTGCGATTGTTTGATTGCGATTGTTTGATTGTGTGATTGTGATTGTGTGATTGTGATTGTGTGATTGTGATTGTGTGATTGTGATTGTGTGATTGTGATTGTGTGATTGTGATTGTGTGATTGTGATTGCGATTGTGTGATTGTGACTGTGTGGTCGTGATTGTGTGATCGTGATTGTGGGATTGTGTGATCGTGATTCTGTGATCGTGATTGTGTGATCGTGATTGTGTGATCGTGATTGTGTGATCGTGATTGTGTGATCGTGATTGTGTGATCGTGATTGGGTGATCGTGATTGGGTGATCGTGATTGGGTGATCGTGATTGGGTGATCGTGATTGGGTGATCGTGATTGTGGGATTGTGACTGTGCGTTTGTGTGACTGTGATTGTGTGATTGTGATTGTGAGATTGCGATTGTGTGATTGCGATTGTGTGATTGCGATTGTGTGATTGCGATTGTGTGATTGCGATTGTGTGATTGCGATTGTGTGATTGCGATTGTGTGATTGCGATTGTGTGATTGCGATTGTGTGATTGCGATTGTGTGATTGCGACTGTGTGGTCGTGATTGTGTGATCGTGATTGTGGGATTGTGACTGTGCGATCGTGATTGTGCGATCGGGATTGTGCCATCGTGATTGTGCGATCGTGATTGTGCGATCGTGATTGTGCGATCGTGATTGTGCGATCGTGATTGTGCGATCGTGATTGTGCGATCGTGATTGTGCGATCGTGATTGTGCGATCGTGATTGTGCGATCGTGATTGTTTGATCGTGATTGTGTGATCGTGATTGTGTGATTGTGATTGTGTGATCGTGATTGTGTGGTCGTGATTGTGTGATTGTGATTGTGTGATTGTGGTTGTGTGATTGTGGTTGTGTGATTGCGATTGTGTGATCGTGACTGTGTGGTCGTGATTGTGTGATCGTGATTGTGGGATTGTGACTGTGGGATTGTGTGGTTGTGGTTGTGTGATTGTGATTGTGTGACTGTGATTGTGTGATTGTGATTGCGATTGTGTGATTGTGACTGTGTGGTCGTGATTGTGTGATCGTTATTGTGGGATTGTGACTGTGTGATTGTGTGATCGTGATTGTGTGATCGTGATTATGTGATCGTGATTGTGTGATCGTTATTGTGTGATCGTGATTGGGTGATCGTGATTGGGTGATCGTGATTGGGTGATCGTGATTGTTTGATCGTGATTGTGATTGTGTGATCGCGATTGTGTGATCGCGATTGTGTGATCGCGGTTGTGTGATCGTGATTGTGTGACGGTGATTGTGTGATCGTGATTGTGTGATCGTGATTGTGTGATTGTGATTGTGTGATTGTGATTGTGTGATTGTGATTGTGTGGTTGTGATTGTGTGATTGTGGTTGTGTGATTGTGATTGTGTGATTGCGATTGTGTGATCGTGACTGTGTGGTCGTGATTGTGTCATCGTGATTGTTGGATTGTGACTGTGGGATTGTGTGGTTGTGGTTGTGTGATTGTGATTGTGTGAATGTGATTGTGTGATCGTGATTGTGTGATCGTGATAGTGTCATCGTGATTGTGTGATCGTGATTGTGTGGTCGTGATTGTGTGGTCGTGATTGTGTGATTGTGGTTGTATGATTGTGATTGTGTGATTGCGATTGTGTGATCGTGACTGTGTTGTCGTGATTGTGTGATCGCGAATGTGTGATCGTGATTGTGTGATCGTGATTGTGTGATCGTGATTGTGTGATCGTGATTGTGTGATCGTGATTGTGTGATCGTGATTGGGTGATCGTGATTGGGTGATCGTGATTGGGTGATCGTGATTGGGTGATCGTGATTGTGGGATTGTGACTGTGCGATTGTGTGACTGTGATTGTGTGATTGTGATTGTGAGATTGCGATTGTGTGATTGCGATTGTGTGATTGCGATTGTGTGATTGCGATTGTGTGATTGCGATTGTGTGATTGCGACTGTGTGGTCGTGATTGTGTGATCGTGATTGTGGGATTGTGTGATCGTGATTGTGTGATCGTGATTGTGTGATCGCGATTGTGTGATCGCGATTGTGTGATCGCGATTGTGTGATCGCGATTGTGTGATTGCGATTGTGTGATTGCGATTGTGTGATTGCGTTTGTGTGATTGCGATTGCGTGATTGCGATTGTGTGATTGCGATTGTTTGATTGCGATTGTTTGATTGTGTGATTGCGATTGTTTGATTGCGATTGTTTGATTGTGTGATTGTGATTGTGTGATTGCGATTGTGTGATTGCGATTGTGTGATTGCGATTGTGTGATTGCGATTGTGTGATTGCGATTGTGTGATTGCGACTGTGTGGTCGTGATTGTGTGATCGTGATTGTGGGATTGTGACGGTGCGATCGTGATTGTGCGATCGTGATTGTGCCATCGTGATTGTGCGATCGTGATTGTGCGATCGTGATTGTGCGAACGTGATTGTGCGATCGTGATTGTGCGATCGTGATTGTGCGATCGTGATTGTGCGATCGTGATTGTGCGATCGTGATTGTGTGATCGTGATTGTTTGATTGTGATAGTGTGATTGTGATTGTGTGATCGTGATTGTGTGATCGTGATTGTGTGATTGTGATTGTGTGGTTGTGATTGTGTGATTGTGGTTGTGTGATTGTGGTTGTGTGATTGCGATTGTGTGATCGTGACTGTGTGGTCGTGATTGTGTGATCGTGATTGTGGGATTGTGACTGTGGGATTGTGTGGTTGTGGTTGTGTGATTGTGATTGTGTGACTGTGATTGTGTGATTGTGATTGCGATTGTGTGATTGTGACTGTGTGGTCGTGATTGTGTGATCGTTATTGTGGGATTGTGGCTGTGTGATTGTGTGATCGTGATTGTGTGATCGTGATTGTGTGATCGTGATTGTGTGATCGTTATTGTGTGATCGTGATTGGGTGATCGTGATTGTGTGATCGCGATTGTGTGATCGCGATTGTGTGATTGCGATTGTGTGATCGTGATTGTGTGATCGTGATTGTGTGATTGTGATTGTGTGATCGTGACTGTGATTGTGTGATTGTGATTGTGATTGTGATTGTGATTGTGATTGTGATTGTGATTGTGATTGTGATTGTGATTGTGATTGTGATTGTGATTGTGATTGTGATTGTGATTGTGATTGTGATTGTGATTGTGATTGTGATTGTGATTGTGATTGTGATTGTGATTGTGATTGTGATTGTGATTGTGATTGTGATTGTGATTGTGATTGTGATTGTGATTGTGATTGTGATTGTGTGACTGTGTGATTGCGATTGTGTGACTGTGATTGTGTGATCGTGATAGTGTGATCGTGATAGTGTGATCGTGATAGTGTGATCGTGATTGTGTGATCGTGACTGTGTGGTCGTGATTGTGTGATCGTGATTGTGGGATTGTGACTGTGTGATTGTGTGGTTGTGGTTGTGTGATTGTGATTGTGTGATCGTGATTGTGTGACTGTGATTGTGTGATTGTGATTGTGGGATTGTGATTGTGTGATCGTGACTGTGATTTTGTGATTGTGATTGTGATTGTGATTGTGACTGTGATTGTGATTGTGATTGTGATTGTGATTGTGTGACTGTGTGATTGTGATTGTGTGACTGTGATTGTGTGACCGTGATTGTGGGATTGTGACTGTGGGATTGTGTGGTTGTGGTTGTGCGATTGTGATTGTGTGACTGTGATTGTGTGATTGTGATTGCGATTGTGTGATTGTGACTGTGTGGTCGTGATTGTGTGATCGTGATTGTGGGATTGTGACTGTGTGATTGTGCGATCGCGATTGTGCGATCGCGATTGTGCGATCGCAGTTGAGTGATTGTGATTATGTGATTGTGATTATGATTGTGATTGTGTGATTGTGTGATCGTGATTGTGTGATCGTGATTGTGTGACCGTGATTGTGTGACCGTGATTGTGTGATCGTGATTGTGTGATCCTGATTGTGTGATTAGGATTCTGTGATCGTGATTGTGTAATCGTGATTGTGTGATCGTGATTGTGATCGTGATTTTGTGATCGTGATTGTGTGATCGTGATTGTGTGATCGTGATTGTGCGATTGCGATTGTGTGATTGCGATTGTGTGAATGCGATTGTGTGATTGCGATTCTGTGATTGCGATTGTGTGATTGCGATTGTGTGATTGCGATTGTGTGATTGCGATTGTGTGATTGCGATTGTGTGATTGCGATTGTTGATTGCGATTGTGTGGTTGCGACTGTGTGATTGCGATTGTGTGATTGCGATTGTGTGATTGCGATTGTGTGATTGCGATTGTGTGATTGCGATTGTGTGATTGCGATTGTGTGATTGCGATTGTGTGATTGCGATTGTGTGATTGCAATTGTGTGACTGTGATTGTGTGATTGTGTGATTGTGATTGTGTGATTGTGATTATGTGATTGTGATTGTGATTGTGAATGTGATTGTGTGATTGTGTGATCGTGATTGTGTGATCGTGATTGTGTGACCGTGATTGTGTGACCGCGATTATGTGATCGTGATTGTGCGATCCTGATTGTGTGATTAGGATTCTGTGATCGTGATTGTGTAATCGTGATTGTGTGATCGTGATTGTGATCGTGATTTTGTGATCGTGATTGTGTGATGGTGATTGTGTGATCGTGATTGTGTGATCGTGATTGTGCGATCGTGACTGTGTGGTCGTGATTGTGTGATCGTGATTGTGGGATTGTGACTGTATGATTGTGTGGTTGTGGTTGTGTGATTGTGATTGTGTGACTGTGATTGTGTGATTGTGATTGTGGGATTGTGATTGCGGTTGTGTGATTGTGACTGTGTGGTCGTGATTGTGTGATCGTGATTGTAGGATTGTGACTGTGTGATTGTGTGGTTGTGGTTGTGTGATTGTGATTGTGTGATCGTGATTGTGTGATCGTGATTGTGTGATCGTGATTGTGTGATCGTGATTGTGTGATCGTGATTGTGTGATCGTGATTGTGTGAATGTGATTGTGTGATTGTGATTGTGTGATCGTGACTGTGATTGTGTGATTGTGATTGTGATTGTGATTGAGATTGTGATTGTGATTGCGATTGTGTGACTGTGTGATTGTGATTGTGTGACTGTGATTGTGTGACTGTGATTGTGTGATCGTGATAGTGTGATCGTGATAGTGTGATCGTGATTGTGCGATCGTGACTGTGTGGTCGTGATTGTGTGATCGTGATTGTGGGATTGTGACTGTGTGATTGTGTGGTTGTGGTTGTGTGATTGTGATTGTGTGACTGTGATTGTGTGATTGTGACTGTGGGATTGTGATTGCGGTTGTGTGATTGTGACTGTGTGGTCGTGATTGTGTGATCGTGATTGTGTGATCGTGATTGTTTGATCGTGCTTGTGTGATCGTGATTGTGTGATCGTGATTATGTGATCGTGATTGTGTGATCGTGATTGTGTGATTGTGATTATGTGATTGTGATTGTGATTGTGAGTGTGTGATTGTGTGATCGTGATTGTGCGATCGTGATTGTGCGATCGTGATTGTGCGATCGTGATTGTGCGATCGTGATTGTGCGATCGTGATTGTGCGATCGTGATTGTGCGATCGTGATTGTGCGATCGTGATTGTGTGATTGTTTGATTGTGTGATTGCGATTGTGTGATTGCGATTGTGTGATTGCGATTGTGTGATTGCGATTGTGTGATTGCGGTTGTGTGATTGCGATTGTGTGATTGCGATTGTGTGATTGCGTTTGTGTGATTGCGATTGTGTGATTGCGATTGTGTGATTGCGATTGTGTGATTGCGATTGTTTGATTGCGATTGTTTGATTGTGTGATTGTGATTGTGCGATTGTGATTGTGCGATTGTGATTGTGCGATTGTGATTGTGCGATTGTGATTGTGCGATTGTGATTGTGCGATTGTGATTGTGTGATTGTGATTGTGTGATTGTGATTGTGTGATTGTGATCGTGTGATTGTGATCGTGTGATCGTGATTGGGTGACCGTGATTGGGTGATCGTGATTGGGTGATCGTGATTTGGTGATCGTGATTGGGTGATTGTGATTGGGTGATCGTGATTGGGTGATCGTGATTGTGGGATTGTGACTGTGGGATTGTGTGGTTGTGGCTGTGTGATTGTGATTGTGTGAATGTGATTGTGTGATTGTGATTGTGGGATTGTGGTTGCGATTGTGTGATTGTGACTGTGTGGTCGTGATTGTGTGATCGTGATTGTGGGATTGTGACTGTGTGATTGTGTGGTTGTGGTTGTGTGATTGTGAATGTGTGATCGTGATTGTGTGATTGTGATTGTGTGATCGTGATTGTGTGATCATGATTGTGTGATCGTGATTGTGTGATCGTGATAGTGTCATCGTGATTGTGTGATCGTGATTGTGTGGTCGTGATTGTGTGGTCGTGATTGTGTGATTGTGGTTGTATGATTGTGATTGTGTGGTTGCGATTGTGTGATCGTGACTGTGTTGTCGTGATTGTGTGATCGCGAATGTGTGATCGCGATTGTGTGATCGCGATTGTGTGATCGCGATTGTGTGATCGCGATTGTGTGATCGCGATTGTGGGATTGCGACTGTGTGATTGTGTGATCGTGATTGTGTGATCGTGATTGTGTGATCGTGATAGTGTGATCGCGATTGTGTGATCGTGATTGTGTGATCGCGATTGTGTGATCGCGATTGTGTGATCGCGATTGTGTGATCGCGATTGTGTGATCGCGATTGTGTGATCGCGATTGTGTGATCGCGATTGTGTGATTGCGATTGTTTGATTGCGATTGTTTGATTGTGTGATTGTGATTGTGTGATTGTGATTGTGTGATTGTGATTGTGTGATTGTGATTGCGATTGTGTGATTGTGACTGTGTGGTCGTGATTGTGTGATCGTGATTGTGGGATTGTGTGATCGTGATTGTGTGATCGTGATTGTGTGATCGTGATTGTGTGATCGTGATTGTGTGATCGTGATTGTGTGATCGTGATTGTGTGATCGTGATAGTGTGATCGCGATTGTGTGATCGTGATTGTGTGATCGCGATTGTGTGATCGCGATTGTGTGATCGCGATTGTGTGATCGCGATTGTGTGATCGCGATTGTGTGATCGCGATTGTGTGATTGCGATTGTGTGATTGCGATTGTTTGATTGCGATTGTTTGATTGTGTGATTGTGATTGTGTGATTGTGATTGTGTGATTGTGATTGTGTGATTGTGATTGCGATTGTGTGATTGTGACTGTGTGGTCGTGATTGTGTGATCGTGATTGTGGGATTGTGTGATCGTGATTGTGTGATCGTGATTGTGTGATCGTGATTGTGTGATCGTGATTGTGTGATCGTGATTGGGTGATCGTGATTGGGTGATCGTGATTGGGTGATCGTGATTGGGTGATCGTGATTGGGTGATCGTGATTGGGTGATCGTGATTGTGGGATTGTGACTGTGCGATTGTGTGACTGTGATTGTGTGATTGTGATTGTGAGATTGCGATTGTGTGATTGCGATTGTGTGATTGCGATTGTGTGATTGCGATTGTGTGATTGCGATTGTGTGATTGCGACTGTGTGGTCGTGATTGTGTGATCGTGATTGTGGGATTGTGTGATCGTGATTGTGTGATCGCGATTGTGTGACCGCGATTGTGTGATCGCGATTGTGGGATTGTGACTGTGTGATTGTGTGATCGTGATTGTGTGATCGTGATTGTGTGATCGTGATAGTGTGATCGTGATTGTGTGATCGTGATTGTGTGATCGTGATTGTGTGATCGCGATTGTGTGATCGCGATTGTGTGATCGCGATTGTGTGATCGCGATTGTGTGATTGCGATTGTGTGATTGCGATTGTGTGATTGCGATTGTGTGATTGCGTTTGTGTGATTGCGATTGTGTGATTGCGAATGTGTGATTGTGATTGTGTGATTGCGATTGTGTGATTGCGATTGTGTGATTGCGATTGTGTGATTGCGATTGTGTGATTGCGATTGTGTGATTGCGACTGTGTGGTCGTGATTGTGTGATCGTGATTGTGGGATTGTGACTGTGCGATCGTGATTGTGCGATCGTGATTGTGCCATCGTGATTGTGCGATCGTGATTGTGCGATCGTGATTGTGCGAACGTGATTGTGCGATCGTGATTGTGCGATCGTGATTGTGCGATCGTGATTGGGTGATCGTGATTGGGTGATCGTGATTGGGTGATCGTGATTGGGTGATCGTGATTGGGTGATCGTGATTGGGTGATCGTGATTGTGGGATTGTGACTGTGCGATTGTGTGACTGTGATTGTGTGATTGTGATTGTGAGATTGCGATTGTGTGATTGCGATTGTGTGATTGCGATTGTGTGATTGCGATTGTGTGATTGCGATTGTGTGATTGCGACTGTGTGGTCGTGATTGTGTGATCGTGATTGTGTGATCGTGATTGTGTGATCGTGATTGTGTGATCGTGATTGTGTGATCGTGATTGTGTGATCGTGATTGTGTGATCGTGATTGTGTGATCGTGATTGTGTGATCGTGATTGTGTGATCGTGATTGTGTGATCGTGATTGTGTGATCGTAATTGTGTGATCGTGATTGTGTGATCGTGATTGTGTGATCGTGATTGTGTGATCGTGATTGTGTGATCGTGATTGTGTGATCGTGATTGTGTGATCGTGATTGTGTGATCGTGATTGTGTGATCGTGATTGTGTGATCGTGATTGTGTGATCGTGATTGTGTGAATGTGATTGTGTGATTGTGATTGTGTGATCGTGACTGTGATTGTGTGATTGTGATTGTGATTGTGATTGTGATTGTGATTGTGATTGCGATTGTGTGACTGTGTGATTGTGATTGTGTGACTGTGATTGTGTGACTGTGATTGTGTGATCGTGATAGTGTGATCGTGATAGTGTGATCGTGATTGTGCGATCGTGACTGTGTGGTCGTGATTGTGTGATCGTGATTGTGGGATTGTGACTGTGTGATTGTGTGGTTGTGGTTGTGTGATTGTGATTGTGTGACTGTGATTGTGTGATTGTGATTGTGGGATTGTGATTGCGGTTGTGTGATTGTGACTGTGTGGTCGTGATTGTGTGATCGTGATTGTGTGATCGTGATTGTGTGATCGTGATTGTTTGATCGTGCTTGTGTGATCGTGATTGTGTGATCGTGATTGTGTGATCGTGATTGTGTGATCGTGATTGTGTGATTGTGATTATGTGATTGTGATTGTGATTGTGATTGTGTGATTGTGTGATCGTGATTGTGCGATCGTGATTGTGCGATCGTGATTGTGCGATCGTGATTGTGCGATCGTGATTGTGCGATCGTGATTGTGCGATCGTGATTGTGCGATCGTGATTGTGCGATCGTGATTGTGCGATCGTGATTGTGTGATTGTTTGATTGTGTGATTGCGATTGTGTGATTGCGATTGTGTGATTGCGATTGTGTGATTGCGATTGTGTGATTGCGGTTGTGTGATTGCGATTGTGTGATTGCGATTGTGTGATTGCGTTTGTGTGATTGCGATTGTGTGATTGCGATTGTGTGATTGCGATTGTGTGATTGCGATTGTTTGATTGCGATTGTTTGATGGTGTGATTGTGATTGTGCGATTGTGATTGTGCGATTGTGATTGTGCGATTGTGATTGTGCGATTGTGATTGTGCGACTGTGATTGTGTGATTGTGATTGTGTGATTGTGATTGTGTGATTGTGATCGTGTGATTGTGATCGTGTGATCGTGATTGGGTGACCGTGATTGGGTGATCGTGATTGGGTGATCGTGATTTGGTGATCGTGATTGGGTGATTGTGATTGGGTGATCGTGATTGGGTGATCGTGATTGTGGGATTGTGACTGTGGGATTGTGTGGTTGTGGCTGTGTGATTGTGATTGTGTGAATGTGATTGTGTGATTGTGATTGTGGGATTGTGGTTGCGATTGTGTGATTGTGACTGTGTGGTCATGATTGTGTGATCGTGATTGTGGGATTGTGACTGTGTGATTGTGTGATCGTGATTGTGTGATCGTGATTGTCTGATCGTGATTGTGTGATCGTGATTGGGTGATCGTGATTGAGGGATTGTGACTGTGCGATTGTGTGATTGTGATTGTGTGACTGTGATTGTGTGATTGTGATTGTGGGATTGTGATTGTGTGATCGTGACTGTGATTTTGTGATTGTGATTGTGATTGTGATTGTGACTGTGATTGTGATTGTGATTGTGATTGTGATTGTGTGACTGTGTGATTGTGATTGTGTGACTGTGATTGTGTGACCGTGATTGTGGGATTGTGACTGTGGGATTGTGTGGTTGTGGTTGTGCGATTGTGATTGTGTGACTGTGATTGTGTGATTGTGATTGCGATTGTGTGATTGTGACTGTGTGGTCGTGATTGTGTGATCGTGATTGTGGGATTGTGACTGTGTGATTGTGCGATCGCGATTGTGCGATCGCGATTGTGCGATCGCAGTTGAGTGATTGTGATTATGTGATTGTGATTATGATTGTGATTGTGTGATTGTGTGATCGTGATTGTGTGATCGTGATTGTGTGACCGTGATTGTGTGACCGTGATTGTGTGATCGTGATTGTGTGATCCTGATTGTGTGATTTGGATTCTGTGATCGTGATTGTGTAATCGTGATTGTGTGATCGTGATTGTGATCGTGATTTTGTGATCGTGATTGTGTGATCGTGATTGTGTGATCGTGATTGTGCGATTGCGATTGTGTGATTGCGATTGTGTGAATGCGATTGTGTGATTGCGATTCTGTGATTGCGATTGTGTGATTGCGATTGTGTGATTGCGATTGTGTGATTGCGATTGTGTGATTGCGATTGTGTGATTGCGATTGTTGATTGCGATTGTGTGGTTGCGACTGTGTGATTGCGATTGTGTGATTGCGATTGTGTGATTGCGATTGTGTGATTGCGATTGTGTGATTGCGATTGTGTGATTGCGATGGTGTGATTGCGATTGTGTGATTGCGATTGTGTGATTGCAATTGTGTGACTGTGATTGTGTGATTGTGTGATTGTGATTGTGTGATTGTGATTATGTGATTGTGATTGTGATTGTGAATGTGATTGTGTGATTGTGTGATCGTGATTGTGTGATCGTGATTGTGTGACCGTGATTGTGTGACCGCGATTATGTGATCGTGATTGTGCGATCCTGATTGTGTGATTAGGATTCTGTGATCGTGATTGTGTAATCGTGATTGTGTGATCGTGATTGTGATCGTGATTTTGTGATCGTGATTGTGTGATGGTGATTGTGTGATCGTGATTGTGTGATCGTGATTGTGCGATCGTGACTGTGTGGTCGTGATTGTGTGATCGTGATTGTGGGATTGTGACTGTGTGATTGTGTGGTTGTGGTTGTGTGATTGTGATTGTGTGACTGTGATTGTGTGATTGTGATTGTGGGATTGTGATTGCGGTTGTGTGATTGTGACTGTGTGGTCGTGATTGTGTGATCGTGATTGTAGGATTGTGACTGTGTGATTGTGTGGTTGTGGTTGTGTGATTGTGATTGTGTGATCGTGATTGTGTGATCGTGATTGTGTGATCGTGATTGTGTGATCGTGATTGTGTGATCGTGATTGTGTGATCGTGATTGTGTGAATGTGATTGTGTGATTGTGATTGTGTGATCGTGACTGTGATTGTGTGATTGTGATTGTGATTGTGATTGAGATTGTGATTGTGATTGCGATTGTGTGACTGTGTGATTGTGATTGTGTGACTGTGATTGTGTGACTGTGATTGTGTGATCGTGATAGTGTGATCGTGATAGTGTGATCGTGATTGTGCGATCGTGACTGTGTGGTCGTGATTGTGTGATCGTGATTGTGGGATTGTGACTGTGTGATTGTGTGGTTGTGGTTGTGTGATTGTGATTGTGTGACTGTGATTGTGTGATTGTGACTGTGGGATTGTGATTGCGGTTGTGTGATTGTGACTGTGTGGTCGTGATTGTGTGATCGTGATTGTGTGATCGTGATTGTTTGATCGTGCTTGTGTGATCGTGATTGTGTGATCGTGATTGTGTGATCGTGATTGTGTGATCGTGATTGTGTGATCGCGATTGTGTGATCGTGATTGTGTGATCGCGATTGTGTGATCGCGATTGTGTGATCGCGATTGTGTGATCGCGATTGTGTGATCGCGATTGTGTGATCGCGATTGTGTGATCGCGATTGTGTGATTGCGATTGTTTGATTGCGATTGTTTGATTGTGTGATTGTGATTGTGTGATTGTGATTGTGTGATTGTGATTGTGTGATTGTGATTGCGATTGTGTGATTGTGACTGTGTGGTCGTGATTGTGTGATCGTGATTGTGGGATTGTGTGATCGTGATTGTGTGATCGTGATTGTGTGATCGTGATTGTGTGATCGTGATTGTGTGATCGTGATTGGGTGATCGTGATTGGGTGATCGTGATTGGGTGATCGTGATTGGGTGATCGTGATTGGGTGATCGTGATTGGGTGATCGTGATTGTGGGATTGTGACTGTGCGATTGTGTGACTGTGATTGTGTGATTGTGATTGTGAGATTGCGATTGTGTGATTGCGATTGTGTGATTGCGATTGTGTGATTGCGATTGTGTGATTGCGATTGTGTGATTGCGACTGTGTGGTCGTGATTGTGTGATCGTGATTGTGGGATTGTGTGATCGTGATTGTGTGATCGCGATTGTGTGACCGCGATTGTGTGATCGCGATTGTGGGATTGTGACTGTGTGATTGTGTGATCGTGATTGTGTGATCGTGATTGTGTGATCGTGATAGTGTGATCGTGATTGTGTGATCGTGATTGTGTGATCGTGATTGTGTGATCGCGATTGTGTGATCGCGATTGTGTGATCGCGATTGTGTGATCGCGATTGTGTGATTGCGATTGTGTGATTGCGATTGTGTGATTGCGATTGTGTGATTGCGTTTGCGTGATTGCGATTGTGTGATTGCGATTGTGTGATTGCGATTGTTTGATTGCGATTGTTTGATTGTGTGATTGCGATTGTTTGATTGCGATTGTTTGATTGTGTGATTATGATTGTGTGATTGCGATTGTGTGATTGCGATTGTGTGATTGCGATTGTGTGATTGCGATTGTGTGATTGCGATTGTGTGATTGCGACTGTGTGGTCGTGATTGTGTGATCGTGATTGTGGGATTGTGACTGTGCGATCGTGATTGTGCGATCGTGATTGTGCCATCGTGATTGTGCGATCGTGATTGTGCGATCGTGATTGTGCGAACGTGATTGTGCGATCGTGATTGTGCGATCGTGATTGTGCGATCGTGATTGGGTGATCGTGATTGGGTGATCGTGATTGGGTGATCGTGATTGGGTGATCGTGATTGGGTGATCGTGATTGTGGGATTGTGACTGTGCGATTGTGTGACTGTGATTGTGTGATTGTGATTGTGAGATTGCGATTGTGTGATTGCGATTGTGTGATTGCGATTGTGTGATTGCGATTGTGTGATTGCGATTGTGTGATTGCGACTGTGTGGTCGTGATTGTGTGATCGTGATTGTGGGATTGTGTGATCGTGATTGTGTCATCGCGATTGTGTGATCGCGATTGTGTGATTGCGATTGTGGGATTGTGACTGTGTGATTGTGTGATCGTGATTGTGTGATCGTGATTGTGCGATCGTGATAGTGTGATCGTGATTGTGTGATCGTGATTGTGTGATCGTGATTGTGTGATCGCGATTGTGTGATCGCGATTGTGTGATCGCGATTGTGTGGTTGCGATTGTGTGATTGCGATTGTGTGATTGCGATTGTGTGACTGCGTTTGTGTGATTGCGATTGTGTGATTGCGATTGTGTGATTGCGATTGTTTGATTGCGATTGTTTGATTGTGTGATTGCGATTGTTTGATTGCGATTGTTTGATTGTGTGATTGTGATTGTGTGATTGCGATTGTGTGATTGCGATTGTGTGATTGCGATTGTGTGATTGCGATTGTGTGATTGCGATTGTGTGATTGCGACTGTGTGGTCGTGATTGTGTGATCGTGATTGTGGGATTGTGACTGTGCGATCGTGATTGTGCGATCGTGATTGTGCCATCGTGATTGTGCGATCGTGATTGTGCGATCGTGATTGTGCGAACGTGATTGTGCGATCGTGATTGTGCGATCGTGATTGTGCGATCGTGATTGTGTGATCGTGATTGTTTGATTGTGATTGTGTGATTGTGATTGTGTGATCGTGATTGTGTGATCGTGATTGTGTGATTGTGATTGTGTGGTTGCGATTGTGTGATTGTGGTTGTGTTATTGTGGTTGTGTGATTGCGATTGTGTGATCGTGACTGTGTGGTCGTGATTGTGTGATCGTGATTGTGGGATTGTGACTGTGGGATTGTGTGGTTGTGGTTGTGTGATTGTGATTGTGTGACTGTGATTGTGTGATTGTGATTGCGATTGTGTGATTGTGACTGTGTGGTCGTGATTGTGTGATCGTTATTGTGGGATTGTGGCTGTGTGATTGTGTGATCGTGATTGTGTGATCGTGATTGTGTGATCGTGATTGTGTGATCGTTATTGTGTGATCGTGATTGGGTGATCGTGATTGGGTGATCGTGATTGGGTGATAGTGATTGTTTGATCGTGATTGTGATTGTGTGATCGCGATTGTGTGATCGCGATTGTGTGATCGCGATTGTGTGATCGCGATTGTGTGATCGCGATTGTGTGATCGCGGTTGTGTGATCGCGATTGTGTGATCGCGATTGTGTGATCGCGATTGTGTGATTGTGATTATGTAATTGTGATTGTGATTGTGTGATCGTGATTCGGTGATCGCGATTGTGTGATCCTGACTGTGTGATTAGGATTCTGTGATCGTGATTGTGTAATCGTGACTGTGTGATCGTGATTGTGATCGTGATTTTGTGATCGTGATTGTGTGGTGGTGATTGTGTGATCGTGATTGTGTGATCGTGATTGTGTGATTGTGATTGTGTGATCGTGACTGTGATTGTGTGATTGTGATTGTGATTGTGATTGTGATTGTGATTGTGATTGTGATTGTGATTGTGATTGTGATTGTGATTGTGATTGTGATTGTGTGACTGTGTGATTGCGATTGTGTGACTGTGATTGTGTGATCGTGATAGTGTGATCGTGATAGTGTGATCGTGACTGTGTGGTCGTGATTGTGTGATCGTGATTGTGGGATTGTGACTGCGTGATTGTGTGATTGTGATTGTGTGACTGTGATTGTGTGATTGTGATTGTGTGATTGCGATTGTGTGATTGCGATTGTGTGATTGCGATTGTGTGATTGCGATTGTGTGATTGCGATTGTGTGATTGCGATTGTGTGTTTGCGATTGTGTGATTGCGATTGTGTGATTGCGATTGTGTGATTGCGATTGTGTGATTGCGATTGTGTGATTGCGATTGAGTGATTGCTATTGTGTGATTGCGATTGTGTGATTGCGATTGTGTGATTGCGATTTTGTGATTGCGATTGTGTGATTGCGATTGTGTGATTGCGATTGAATGATTGCGATTGTGTGATTGCGATTGTGTGAAAGCGATTGTGTGATTGCGATTTTGTGATTGCGATTGTGTGATTGCGATTGTGTGATTGCGATTGTGTGATTGCGATTGTGTGATTGCGATTGTGTGATTGCGATTGTGTGGTTGCGACTGTGTGATTGCGATTGTGTGATTGCGATTGTGTGATTGCGATTGTGTGATTGCGATTGTGTGATTGCGATTGTGTGATTGCGATTGTGTGATTGCGATTGTGTGATTGCGATTGTGTGATTGCGATTGTGTGATTGCGATTGTGTGATTGCGATTGTGTGATCGTGACTGTGTGGTCGTGATTGTGTGATCGTGATTGTGGGATTGTGACTGCGTGATTGTGTGATTGTGATTGTGTGACTGTGATTGTGTGATTGTGATTGTGTGATTGCGATTGTGTGATTGCGATTGTGTGATTGCGATTGTGTGATTGCGATTGTGTGATTGCGATTGTGTGTTTGCGATTGTGTGATTGCGATTGTGTGATTGCGATTGTGTGATTGCGATTGTGTGAAAGCGATTGTGTGATTGCGATTTTGTGATTGCGATTGTGTGATTGCGATTGTGTGATTGCGATTGTGTGATTGCGATTGTGTGATTGCGATTGTGTGATTGCGATTGTGTGGTTGCGACTGTGTGATTGCGATTGTGTGATTGCGATTGTGTGATTGCGATTGTGTGATTGCGATTGTGTGATTGCGATTGTGTGATTGCGATTGTGTGATTGCGATTGTGTGATTGCGATTGTGTGATTGCGATTGTGTGATTGCGATTGTGTGATTGCGATTGTGTGATTGCGATTGTGTGATTGCGATTGTGTGATTGCGATTGTGTGAATGCGATTGTGTGATTGCGATTGTGTGACTGTGATTGTGTGATTGTGATTGTTTGGTTGTGATTGTGTGATTGTGATTGTGTGATTGTGATTATGTGATTGTGATTGTGATTGTGATTGTGTGATTGTGGTTGTGTGATTGTGATTGTGTGATTGTGATTGTGTGATTGCGATTGTGTGATCGTGACTGTGTGGTCGTGATTGTGTGATCGTGATTGTGGGATTGTGACTGTCGGTTTGTGTGGTTGTGGTTGTGTGATTGTGATTGTGTGGTTGTGGTTGTGTGATTGTGATTGTGTGATCGTGATTGTGTGATCGTGATTGTGTGATCGTGATTGTGTGATCGTGATTGTGTGATCGTGATTGTGTGATCGTGATTGTGTGATCGTGATTGTGTGATCGTGATTGTGTGATCGTGATTGTGTGATCGTGATTGTGTGATCGTGATTGTGTGATCGTGATTGTGTGATCGTGATTGTGTGATCGTGATTGTGTGATCGTGATTGTGTGATCGTGATTGTGTGATCGTGATTGTGTGATCGTGATTGTGTGATCGTGATTGTGTGATCGTGATTGTGTGATCGTGATTGTGTGATCGTGATTGTGTGATCGTGATTGTGTGATCGTGATTGTGTGATCGTGATTGTGTGATCGTGATTGTGTGATCGTGATTGTGTGAATGTGATTGTGTGATTGTGATTGTGTGATCGTGACTGTGATTGTGTGATTGTGATTGTGATTGTGATTGTGATTGTGATTGCGATTGTGTGACTGTGTGATTGTGATTGTGTGACTGTGATTGTGTGACTGTGATTGTGTGACTGTGATTGTGTGACTGTGATTGTGTGATCGTGATAGTGTGATCGTGATAGTGTGATCGTGATTGTGCGATCGTGACTGTGTGGTCGTGATTGTGTGATCGTGATTGTGGGATTGTGACTGTGTGATTGTGTGGTTGTGGTTGTGTGATCGTGATTGTGTGATCGTGATTGTGTGATCGTGATTGTGTGATCGTGATTGTGTGATCGTGATTGTGTGATCGTGATTGTGTGATCGTGATTGTGTGATCGTGATTGTGTGGTCGTGATCGTGTGATCGTGATTGGGTGACCGTGATTGGGTGATCGTGATTGGGTGATCGTGATTTGGTGATCGTGATTGGGTGATTGTGATTGGGTGATCGTGATTGGGTGATCGTGATTGTGGGATTGTGACTGTGGGATTGTGTGGTTGTGGCTGTGTGATTGTGATTGTGTGAATGTGATTGTGTGATTGTGATTGTGGGATTGTGGTTGCGATTGTGTGATTGTGACTGTGTGGTCGTGATTGTGTGATCGTGATTGTGGGATTGTGACTGTGTGATTGTGTGGTTGTGGTTGTGTGATTGTGAATGTGTGATCGTGATTGTGTGATTGTGATTGTGTCATCGTGATTGTGTGATCATGATTGTGTGATCGTGATTGTGTGATCGTGATAGTGTCATCGTGATTGTGTGATCGTGATTGTGTGGTCGTGATTGTGTGGTCGTGATTGTGTGATTGTGGTTGTATGATTGTGATATGTGTGATTGCGATTGTGTGATCGTGACTGTGTTGTCGTGATTGTGTGATCGCGAATGTGTGATCGCGATTGTGTGATCGCGATTGTGTGATCGCGATTGTGTGATCGCGATTGTGTGATCGCGATTGTGGGATTGTGACTGTGTGATTGTGTGATCGTGATTGTGTGATCGTGATTGTGTGATCGTGATAGTGTGATCGCGATTGTGTGATCGTGATTGTGTGATCGCGATTGTGTGATCGCGATTGTGTGATCGCGATTGTGTGACCGCGATTGTGTGATCGCGATTGTGTGATCGCGATTGTGTGATTGCGATTGTGTGATTGCGATTGTTTGATTGCGATTGTTTGATTGTGTGATTGTGATTGTGTGATTGTGATTGTGTGATTGTGATTGTGTGATTGTGATTGTGTGATTGTGATTGCGATTGTGTGATTGTGACTGTGTGGTCGTGATTGTGTGATCGTGATTGTGGGATTGTGTGATCGTGATTGTGTGATCGTGATTGTGTGATCGTGATTGTGTGATCGTGATTGTGTGATCGTGATTGTGTGATCGTGATTGGGTGATCGTGATTGGGTGATCGTGATTGGGTGATCGTGATTGGGTGATCGTGGTTGGGTGATCGTGATTGGGTGATCGTGATTGTGGGATTGTGACTGTGCGATTGTGTGACTGTGATTGTGTGATTGTGATTGTGAGATTGCGATTGTGTGATTGCGATTGTGTGATTGCGATTGTGTGATTGCGATTGTGTGATTGCGACTGTCTGGTCGTGATTGTGTGATCGTGATTGTGGGATTGTGTGATCGTGATTGTGTGATCGCGATTGTGTGACCGCGATTGTGTGATCGCGATTGTGGGATTGTGACTGTGTGATTGTGTGATCGTGATTGTGTGATCGTGATTGTGTGATCGTGATAGTGTGATCGTGATTGTGTGATCGTGATTGTGTGATCGTGATTGTGTGATCGCGATTGTGTGATCGCGATTGTGTGATCGCGATTGTGTGATCGCGATTGTGTGATCGCGATTGTGTGATCGCGATTGTGTGATTGCGTTTGTGTGATTGCGATTGTGTGATTGCGATTGTTTGATTGCGATTGTTTGATTGTGTGATTGCGATTGTTTGATTGCGATTGTTTGATTGTGTGATTGTGATTGTGTGATTGCGATTGTGTGATTGCGATTGTGTGATTGCGATTGTGTGGTCGTGATTGTGTGATCGTGATTGTGTGATCGTGATTGTGGGATTGTGACTGTGCGATCGTGATTGTGCGATCGTGATTGTGCGATCGTGATTGTGCGATCGTGATTGTGCGAACGTGATTGTGCGATCGTGATTGTGCGATCGTGATTGTGCGATCGTGATTGTGCGATCGTGATTGTGCGATCGTGATTGTGTGATCGTGATTGTTTGATTGTGATTGTGTGATTGTGATTGTGTGATCGTGATTGTGTGATCGTGATTGTGTGATTGTGATTGTGTGGTTGCGATTGTGTGATTGTGGTTGTGTGATTGTGGTTGTGTGATTGCGATTGTGTGATCGTGACTGTGTGGTCGTGATTGTGTGATCGTGATTGTGGGATTGTGACTGTGGGATTGTGTGGTTGTGGTTGTGTGATTGTGATTGTGTGACTGTGATTGTGTGATTGTGATTGCGATTGTGTGATTGTGACTGTGTGGTCGTGATTGTGTGATCGTTATTGTGGGATTGTGGCTGTGTGATTGTGTGATCGTGATTGTGTGATCGTGATTGTGTGATCGTGATTGTGTGATCGTTATTGTGTGATCGTCATTGTGCGATCGTGATTGTGCGATCGTGATTGTGCGATCGTGATTGTGCGATCGTGATTGTGTGATCGTGATTGTGTGATCGTGATTGTTTGATCGTGCTTGTGTGATCGTGATTGTGTGATCGTGATTGTGTGATCGTGATTGTGTGATCGTGATTGTGTGATTGTGATTATGTGATTGTGATTGTGATTGTGATTGTGTGATTGTGTGATCGTGATTGTGTGATCGTGATTGTGTGATCGTGATTGTGTGATTGTGATTATGTGATTGTGATTGTGATTGTGATTGTGTGATTGTGTGACCGTGATTGTGTGATCGTGATTGTGTGATCGTGATTGTGTGATCGTGATTGTATGATCGTGATTGTGCGATCGTGATTGTGCGATCGTGATTGTGCGATCGTGATTGTGCGATCGTGATTGTGCGATCGTGATTGTGTGATTGTTTGATTGTGTGATTGCGATTGTGTGATTGCGATTGTGTGATTGCGATTGTGTGATTGCGATTGTGTGATTGCGGTTGTGTGATTGCGATTGTGTGATTGCGATTGTGTGATTGCGTTTGTGTGATTGCGATTGTGTGATTGCGATTGTGTGATTGCGATTGTGTGATTGCGATTGTTTGATTGCGATTGTTTGATTGTGTGATTGTGATTGTGCGATCGCAGTTGAGTGATTGTGATTATGTGATTGTGATTGTGATTGTGATTGTGTGATTGTGTGATCGTGATTGTGTGATCGTGATTGTGTGACCGTGATTGTGTGACCGTGATTGTGTGATCGTGATTGTGTGATCCTGATTGTGTGATTAGGATTCTGTGATCGTGATTGTGTAATCGTGATTGTGTGATCGTGATTGTGATCGTGATTTTGTGATCGTGATTGTGTGATGGTGATTGTGTGATTGCGATTGTGTGATCGTGATTGTATGATCGTGATTGTGTGATTGTGACTGTGTGGTCGTGATTGTGTGATCGTGATTGTGGGATTGTGACTGTGTGATTGTGTGATCGTGATTGTGTGATCGTGATTGTGTGATCGTGATTGTGTGATCGTGATTGTGTGATCGTGATTGTGTGATCGTGATTGTGTGATCGTGATTGGGTGATCGTGATTGTGTGATCGTGATTGTGTGATCGTGATAGTGTGATCGTGATTGTGTGATCGTGATTGTGTGGTCGTGATTGTGTGGTCGTGATTGTGTGATTGTGATTGTGTGATTGTGATTGTGTGATTGTGATTGTGTGATTGTGATTGTGTGATTGTGATTGTGTGATGGTGATTGTGTGATCGTGATTGTGTGATCGTGATTGTGTGATCGTGATTGTGTGATCGTGATTGTGTGATCGTGATTGTGTGATCGTGATTGTGTGATCGTGATTGTGTGATCGTGATTGTGTGATCGTGATTGTGTGATTGTGATTGTGTGATTGTGATTGTGTGGTTGTGATTGTGTGATTGGGGTTGTGTGATTGTGATTGTGTGATTGCGATTGTGTGATCGTGACTGTGTGGTCGTGATTGTGTGATCGTGATTGTGGGATTGTGACTGTGGGATTGTGTGGTTGTGGTTGTGTGATTGTGATTGTGTGAATGTGATTGTGTGATTGTGATTGTGGGATCGTGATTGTGGGATTGTGATTGTGGGATTGTGATTGTGTGATTGTGATTGTGTGATTGTGATTGTGGGATTGTGATTGCGGTTGTGTGATTGTGACAGTGTGGTCGTGATTGTGTGATCGTGATTGTAGGATTGTGACTGTGTGATTGTGTGGTTGTGGTTGTGTGATTGTGATTGTGTGATCGTGATTGTGTGATCGTGATTGTGTGATCGTGATTGTGTGATCGTGATTGTGTGATCGTGATTGTGTGATCGTGATTGTGTGATCGTGATTGTGTGATCGTGATTGTGTGATCGTGATTATTTGATCGTGATTGTGTGATTGTGATTATGTGATTGTGATTGTGATTGTGATTGTGTGATTGTGTGATCGTGATTGTGTGATCGTGATTGTGTGACCGTGATTGTGTGATCGTGATTGTGTGATCGTGATTGTGTGATCGTGATTGTGTGATCGTGATTGTGCGGTCGTGATTGTTTGATCGTGATTGTGCGATCGTGACTGTGTGGACGTGATTGTGTGATCGTGATTGTGGGATTGTGACTGTGTGATTGTGTGGTTGTGGTTGTGTGATTGTGATTGTGTGACTGTGATTGTGTGATTGTGATTGTGGGATTGTGATTGCGGTTGTGTGATTGTGACTGTGTGGTCGTGATTGTGTGATCGTGATTGTAGGATTGTGACTGTGTGATTGTGTGGTTGTGGTTGTGTGATTGGGATTGTGTGACCGTGATTGTGTGATCGTGATTGTGTGATCGTGATTGTGTGATCGTGATTGTGTGATCGTGATTGTGTGATCGTGATTGTGTGATCGTGATTGTGTGGTCGTGATTGTTTGATCGTGATTGTGTGATCGTGATTGTGTGATCGTGATTGTGTGATCGTGATTGTTTGATCGTGATTGTGTGATTGTGATTATGTGATTGTGATTGTGATTGTGATTGTGTGATTGTGCGATCGTGATTGTGCGATCGTGATTGTGCGATCGTGATTGTGCGATCGTGATTGTGCGATCGTGATTGTGCGATCGTGATTGTGCGATCGTGATTGTGCGATCGTGATTGTGTGATTGCTTGATTGTGTGATTGCGATTGTGTGATTGCGTTTGTGTGATTGCGATTGTGTGATTGCGATTGTGTGATTGCGATTGTGTGATTGCGATTGTTTGATTGCGATTGTTTGATTGTGTGATTGTGATTGTGTGATTGTGATTGTGTGATTGTGATTGTGTGATTGTGATTGTGTGATTGTGATTGTGTGATTGTGATTGTGTGATTGTGATTGTGTGGTTGTGATCGTGTGATTGTGATCGTGTGATCGTGATCGGGTGACCGTGATTGGGTGATCGTGATTGGGTGATCGTGATTTGGTGATCGTGATTGGGTGATCGTGATTGGGTGATCGTGATTGGGTGATCGTGATTGGGTGATCGTGATTGGGTGATCGTGATTGGGTGATCGTGATTGTGGGATTGTGACTGTGGGATTGTGTGATTGTGATTGTGGGATTGTGGTTGCGATTGTGTGATTGTGACTGTGTGGTCATGATTGTGTGATCGTGATTGTGGGATTGTGACTGTGTGATTGTGTGATCGTGATTGTGTGATCGTGATTGTGTGATCGTGATTGTGTGATCGTGATTGGGTGATCGTGATTGGGTGATCGTGATTGGGTGATCGTGATTGGGTGATCGTGATTGGGTGATCGTGATTGTGGGATTGTGACTGTGCGATTGTGTGATTGTGATTGTGTGACTGTGATTGTGTGATTGTGATTGTGGGATTGTGATTGTGTGATCGTGACTGTGATTTTGTGATTGTGATTGTGATTGTGATTGTGACTGTGATTGTGATTGTGATTGTGATTGTGATTGTGATTGTGTGACTGTGTGATTGTGATTGTGTGACTGTGATTGTGTGACCGTGATTGTGGGATTGTGACTGTGGGATGGTGTGGTTGTGGTTGTGCGATTGTGATAGTGTGACTGTGATTGTGTGATTGTGATTGCGATTGTGTGATTGTGACTGTGTGGTCGTGATTGTGTGATCGTGATTGTGGGATTGTGACTGTGTGATTGTGCGATCGCGATTGTGCGATCGCAATTGAGTGATTGTGATTATGTGATTGTGATTGTGATTGTGATTGTGTGATTGTGTGATCGTGATTGTGTGACCGTGATTATGTGATCGTGATTGTGTGATCCTGATTGTGTGATTAGGATTCTGTGATCGTGATTGTGTAATCGTGATTGTGTGATCGTGATTGTGTGATTGTTTGATTGTGTGATTGCGATTGTGTGATTGCGATTGTGTGATTGCGATTGTGTGATTGCGATTGTGTGATTGCGTTTGTGTGATTGCGATTGTGTGATTGCGATTGTGTGATTGCGATTGTGTGATTGCGATTGTTTGATTGCGATTGTTTGATTGTGTGATTGTGATTGTGTGATTGTGATTGTGTGATTGTGATTGTGTGATTGTGATTGTGTGATTGTGATTGTGTGATTGTGATTGTGTGATTGTGATTGTGTGATTGTGATCGTGTGATTGTGATCGTGTGATCGTGATTGGGTGACCGTGATTGGGTGATCGTGATTGGGTGATCGTGATTTGGTGATCGTGATTGGGTGATCCTGATTGGGTGATCGTGATTGGGTGATCGTGATTGGGTGATCGTGATTGGGTGATCGTGATTGGGTGATCGTGATTGTGGGATTGTGACTGTGGGATTGTGTGGTTGTGGTTGTGTGATTGTGATTGTGTGAATGTGATTGTGTGATTGTGATTGTGGGATTGTGGTTGCGATTGTGTGATTGTGACTGTGTGGTCATGATTGTGTGATCGTGATTGTGGGATTGTGACTGTGTGATTGTGTGATCGTGATTGTGTGATCGTGATTGTGTGATCGTGATTGTGTGATCGTGATTGTGTGATCGTGATTGTGTGATCGTGATTGGGTGATCGTGATTGGGTGATCGTGATTGGGTGATCGTGATTGGGTGATCGTGATTGTGGGATTGTGACTGTGCGATTGTGTGATTGTGATTGTGTGACTGTGATTGTGTGATCGTGATTGTGGGATTGTGACTGTGCGATTGTGTGATTGTGATTGTGTGACTGTGATTGTGTGATTGTGATTGTGGGATTGTGATTGTGTGATCGTGACTGTGATTTTGTGATTGTGATTGTGATTGTGATTGTGACTGTGATTGTGATTGTGATTGTGATTGTGATTGTGATTGTGTGACTGTGTGATTGTGATTGTGTGACTGTGATTGTGTGACCGTGATTGTGGGATTGTGACTGTGGGATTGTGTGGTTGTGGTTGTGCGATTGTGATAGTGTGACTGTGATTGTGTGATTGTGATTGCGATTGTGTGATTGTGACTGTGTGGTCGTGATTGTGTGATCGTGATTGTGGGATTGTGACTGTGTGATTGTGCGATCGCGATTGTGCGATCGCAATTGAGTGATTGTGATTATGTGATTGTGATTGTGATTGTGATTGTGTGATTGTGTGATCGTGATTGTGTGATCGTGATTGTGTGACCGTGATTGTGTGACCGTGATTATGTGATCGTGATTGTGTGATCCTGATTGTGTGATTAGGATTCTGTGATCGTGATTGTGTAATCGTGATTGTGTGATCGTGATTGTGTGATTGTTTGATTGTGTGATTGCGATTGTGTGATTGCGATTGTGTGATTGCGATTGTGTGATTGCGATTGTGTGATTGCGATTGTGTGATTGCGTTTGTGTGATTGCGATTGTGTGATTGCGATTGTGTGATTGCGATTGTGCGATTGCGATTGTTTGATTGCGATTGTTTGATTGTGTGATTGTGATTGTGTGATTGTGATTGTGTGATTGTGATTGTGTGATTGTGATTGTGTGATTGTGATTGTGTGATTGTGATTGTGTGATTGTGATTGTGTGATTGTGATTCTGTGATTGTGATTGTGTGATTGTGATTGTGTGATTGTGATTGTGTGATTGTGATTGTGTGATTGTGATCGTGTGATTGTGATCGTGTGATCGTGATTGGGTGACCGTGATTGGGTGATCGTGATTGGGTGATCGTGATTTGGTGATCGTGATTGGGTGATCCTGATTGGGTGATCGTGATTGGGTGATCGTGATTGGGTGATCGTGATTGGGTGATCGTGATTGGGTGATCGTGATTGTGGGATTGTGACTGTGGGATTGTGTGGTTGTGGTTGTGTGATTGTGATTGTGTGAATGTGATTGTGTGATTGTGATTGTGGGATTGTGGTTGCGATTGTGTGATTGTGACTGTGTGGTCATGATTGTGTGATCGTGATTGTGGGATTGTGACTGTGTGATTGTGTGATCGTGATTGTGTGATCGTGATTGTGTGATCGTGATTGTGTGATCCTGATTGTGTGATTAGGATTCTGTGATCGTGATTGTGTAATCGTGATTGTGTGATCGTGATTGTGTGATTGTTTGATTGTGTGATTGCGATTGTGTGATTGCGATTGTGTGATTGCGATTGTGTGATTGCGATTGTGTGATTGCGTTTGTGTGATTGCGATTGTGTGATTGCGATTGTGTGATTGCGATTGTGTGATTGCGATTGTTTGATTGCGATTGTTTGATTGTGTGATTGTGATTGTGTGATTGTGATTGTGTGATTGTGATTGTGTGATTGTGATTGTGTGATTGTGATTGTGTGATTGTGATTGTGTGATTGTGATTGTGTGATTGTGATTGTGTGATTGTGATTGTGTGATTGTGATTGTGTGTTTGTGATCGTGTGATTGTGATCGTGTGATCGTGACTGGGTGACCGTGATTGGGTGATCGTGATTGGGTGATCGTGATTTGGTGATCGTGATTGGGTGATCCTGATTGGGTGATCGTGATTGGGTGATCGTGATTGGGTGATCGTGATTGGGTGATCGTGATTGGGTGATCGTGATTGTGGGATTGTGACTGTGGGATTGTGTGGTTGTGGTTGTGTGATTGTGATTGTGTGAATGTGATTGTGTGATTGTGATTGTGGGATTGTGGTTGCGATTGTGTGATTGTGACTGTGTGGTCATGATTGTGTGATCGTGATTGTGGGATTGTGACTGTGTGATTGTGTGATCGTGATTGGGTGATCGTGATTTGGTGTTCGTGATTGGGTGATCGTGATTGGGTGATCGTGATTGGGTGATCGTGATTGTGGGATTGTGACTGTGCGATTGTGTGATTGTGATTGTGTGACTGTGATTGTGTGATTGTGATTGTGGGATTGTGATTGTGTGATCGTGACTGTGATTTTGTGATTGTGATTGTGATTGTGATTGTGACTGTGATTGTGATTGTGATTGTGATTGTGATTGTGATTGTGTGACTGTGTGATTGTGATTGTGTGACTGTGATTGTGTGACCGTGATTGTGGGATTGTGACTGTGGGATTGTGTGGTTGTGGTTGTGCGATTGTGATAGTGTGACTGTGATTGTGTGATTGTGATTGCGATTGTGTGATTGTGACTGTGTGGTCGTGATTGTGTGATCGTGATTGTGGGATTGTGACTGTGTGGTTGTGCGATCGCGATTGTGCGATCGCAATTGAGTGATTGTGATTATGTGATTGTGATTGTGATTGTGATTGTGTGATTGTGTGATCGTGATTGTGTGATCGTGATTGTGTGACCGTGATTGTGTGACCGTGATTATGTGATCGTGATTGTGTGATCCTGATTGTGTGATTAGGATTCTGTGATCGTGATTGTGTAATCGTGATTGTGTGATCGTGATTGTGTGATCGTGATTGTGTGATCGTGATTGTGTGGTCGTGATTGTTTGATCGTGATTGTGTGATCGTGATTGTGTGATCGTGATTGTGTGATCGTGATTGTTTGATCGTGATTGTGTGATTGTGATTATGTGATTGTGATTGTGATTGTGATTGTGTGATTGTGCGATCGTGATTGTGCGATCGTGATTGTGCGATCGTGATTGTGCGATCGTGATTGTGCGATCGTGATTGTGCGATCGTGATTGTGCGATCGTGATTGTGCGATCGTGATTGTGTGATTGTTTGATTGTGTGATTGCGATTGTGTGATTGCGTTTGTGTGATTGCGATTGTGTGATTGCGATTGTGTGATTGCGATTGTGTGATTGCGATTGTTTGATTGCGATTGTTTGATTGTGTGATTGTGATTGTGTGATTGTGATTGTGTGATTGTGATTGTGTGATTGTGATTGTGTGATTGTGATTGTGTGATTGTGATTGTGTGATTGTGATTGTGTGATTGTGATTGTGTGATTGTGATTGTGTGATTGTGATTGTGTGATTGTGATTGTGTGATTGTGATTGTGTGATTGTGATTGTGTGATTGTGATTGTGTGATTGTGATTGTGTGATTGTGATTGTGTGGTTGTGATCGTGTGATTGTGTGGTTGTGATCGTGTGATCGTGATTGGGTGACCGTGATTGGGTGATCGTGATTGGGTGATCGTGATTTGGTGATCGTGATTGGGTGATCGTGATTGGGTGATCGTGATTGGGTGATCGTGATTGGGTGATCGTGATTGGGTGATCGTGATTGTGGGATTGTGACTGTGGGATTGTGTGGTTGTGGTTGTGTGATTGTGATTGTGTGAATGTGATTGTGTGATTGTGATTGTGGGATTGTGGTTGCGATTGTGTGATTGTGACTGTGTGGTCATGATTGTGTGATCGTGATTGTGGGATTGTGACTGTGTGATTGTGTGATCGTGATTGTGTGATCGTGATTGTGTGATCGTGATTGTGTGATCGTGATTGGGTGATCGTGATTGGGTGATCGTGATTGGGTGATCGTGATTGGGTGATCGTGATTGGGTGATCGTGATTGTGGGATTGTGACTGTGCGATTGTGTGATTGTGATTGTGGGATTGTGATTGTGTGATCGTGACTGTGATTTTGTGATTGTGATTGTGATTGTGATTGTGACTGTGATTGTGATTGTGATTGTGATTGTGATTGTGATTGTGTGACTGTGTGATTGTGATTGTGTGACTGTGATTGTGTGACCGTGATTGTGGGATTGTGACTGTGGGATTGTGTGGTTGTGGTTGTGCGATTGTGATAGTGTGACTGTGATTGTGTGATTGTGATTGCGATTGTGTGATTGTGACTGTGTGGTCGTGATTGTGTGATCGTGATTGTGGGATTGTGACTGTGTGATTGTGCGATCGCGATTGTGCGATCGCAATTGAGTGATTGTGATTATGTGATTGTGATTGTGATTGTGATTGTGTGATTGTGTGATCGTGATTGTGTGACCGTGATTATGTGATCGTGATTGTGTGATCCTGATTGTGTGATTAGGATTCTGTGATCGTGATTGTGTAATCGTGATTGTGTGATCGTGATTGTGTGATTGTTTGATTGTGTGATTGCGATTGTGTGATTGCGATTGTGTGATTGCGATTGTGTGATTGCGATTGTGTGATTGCGTTTGTGTGATTGCGATTGTGTGATTGCGATTGTGTGATTGCGATTGTGTGATTGCGATTGTTTGATTGCGATTGTTTGATTGTGTGATTGTGATTGTGTGATTGTGATTGTGTGATTGTGATTGTGTGATTGTGATTGTGTGATTGTGATTGTGTGATTGTGATTGTGTGATTGTGATTGTGTGATTGTGATTGTGTGATTGTGATCGTGTGATTGTGATCGTGTGATCGTGATTGGGTGACCGTGATTGGGTGATCGTGATTGGGTGATCGTGATTTGGTGATCGTGATTGGGTGATCCTGATTGGGTGATCGTGATTGGGTGATCGTGATTGGGTGATCGTGATTGGGTG
The DNA here is from genome assembly GCF_050947335.1 of Megachile rotundata. NCBI lineage: Eukaryota > Metazoa > Arthropoda > Insecta > Hymenoptera > Megachilidae > Megachile > Megachile rotundata. Next base: position 1,259,006 of record NC_134997.1, on the reverse strand, counting down.
ATCGTGATTGGGTGATCGTGATTGTGGGATTGTGACTGTGGGATTGTGTGGTTGTGGTTGTGTGATTGTGATTGTGTGAATGTGATTGTGTGATTGTGATTGTGGGATTGTGGTTGCGATTGTGTGATTGTGACTGTGTGGTCATGATTGTGTGATCGTGATTGTGGGATTGTGACTGTGTGATTGTGTGATCGTGATTGTGTGATCGTGATTGTGTGATCGTGATTGTGTGATCGTGATTGTGTGATCGTGATTGTGTGATCGTGATTGGGTGATCGTGATTGGGTGATCGTGATTGGGTGATCGTGATTGGGTGATCGTGATTGGGTGATCGTGATTGTGGGATTGTGACTGTGCGATTGTGTGATTGTGATTGTGTGACTGTGATTGTGTGATCGTGATTGTGGGATTGTGACTGTGCGATTGTGTGATTGTGATTGTGTGACTGTGATTGTGTGATTGTGATTGTGGGATTGTGATTGTGTGATCGTGACTGTGATTTTGTGATTGTGATTGTGATTGTGATTGTGACTGTGATTGTGATTGTGATTGTGATTGTGATTGTGATTGTGTGACTGTGTGATTGTGATTGTGTGACTGTGATTGTGTGACCGTGATTGTGGGATTGTGACTGTGGGATTGTGTGGTTGTGGTTGTGCGATTGTGATAGTGTGACTGTGATTGTGTGATTGTGATTGCGATTGTGTGATTGTGACTGTGTGGTCGTGATTGTGTGATCGTGATTGTGGGATTGTGACTGTGTGATTGTGCGATCGCGATTGTGCGATCGCAATTGAGTGATTGTGATTATGTGATTGTGATTGTGATTGTGATTGTGTGATTGTGTGATCGTGATTGTGTGATCGTGATTGTGTGACCGTGATTGTGTGACCGTGATTGTGTGATCGTGATTGTGTGATCCTGATTGTGTGATTAGGATTCTGTGATCGTGATTGTGTAATCGTGATTGTGTGATCGTGATTGTGTGATTGTTTGATTGTGTGATTGCGATTGTGTGATTGCGATTGTGTGATTGCGATTGTGTGATTGCGATTGTGTGATTGCGATTGTGTGATTGCGTTTGTGTGATTGCGATTGTGTGATTGCGATTGTGTGATTGCGATTGTGCGATTGCGATTGTTTGATTGCGATTGTTTGATTGTGTGATTGTGATTGTGTGATTGTGATTGTGTGATTGTGATTGTGTGATTGTGATTGTGTGATTGTGATTGTGTGATTGTGATTGTGTGATTGTGATTGTGTGATTGTGATTGTGTGATTGTGATCGAGTGATTGTGATCGTGTGATCGTGATTGGGTGACCGTGATTGGGTGATCGTGATTGGGTGATCGTGATTTGGTGATCGTGATTGGGTGATCCTGATTGGGTGATCGTGATTGGGTGATCGTGATTGGGTGATCGTGATTGGGTGATCGTGATTGGGTGATCGTGATTGTGGGATTGTGACTGTGGGATTGTGTGGTTGTGGTTGTGTGATTGTGATTGTGTGAATGTGATTGTGTGATTGTGATTGTGGGATTGTGGTTGCGATTGTGTGATTGTGACTGTGTGGTCATGATTGTGTGATCGTGATTGTGGGATTGTGACTGTGTGATTGTGTGATCGTGATTGTGTGATCGTGATTGTGTGATCGTGATTGTGTGATCCTGATTGTGTGATTAGGATTCTGTGATCGTGATTGTGTAATCGTGATTGTGTGATCGTGATTGTGTGATTGTTTGATTGTGTGATTGCGATTGTGTGATTGCGATTGTGTGATTGCGATTGTGTGATTGCGATTGTGTGATTGCGTTTGTGTGATTGCGATTGTGTGATTGCGATTGTGTGATTGCGATTGTGTGATTGCGATTGTTTGATTGCGATTGTTTGATTGTGTGATTGTGATTGTGTGATTGTGATTGTGTGATTGTGATTGTGTGATTGTGATTGTGTGATTGTGATTGTGTGATTGTGATTGTGTGATTGTGATTGTGTGATTGTGATTGTGTGATTGTGATTGTGTGATTGTGATTGTGTGATTGTGATCGTGTGATTGTGATCGTGTGATCGTGACTGGGTGACCGTGATTGGGTGATCGTGATTGGGTGATCGTGATTTGGTGATCGTGATTGGGTGATCCTGATTGGGTGATCGTGATTGGGTGATCGTGATTGGGTGATCGTGATTGGGTGATCGTGATTGGGTGATCGTGATTGTGGGATTGTGACTGTGGGATTGTGTGGTTGTGGTTGTGTGATTGTGATTGTGTGAATGTGATTGTGTGATTGTGATTGTGGGATTGTGGTTGCGATTGTGTGATTGTGACTGTGTGGTCATGATTGTGTGATCGTGATTGTGGGATTGTGACTGTGTGATTGTGTGATCGTGATTGGGTGATCGTGATTTGGTGATCGTGATTGGGTGATCGTGATTGGGTGATCGTGATTGGGTGATCGTGATTGTGGGATTGTGACTGTGCGATTGTGTGATTGTGATTGTGTGACTGTGATTGTGTGATTGTGATTGTGGGATTGTGATTGTGTGATCGTGACTGTGATTTTGTGATTGTGATTGTGATTGTGATTGTGACTGTGATTGTGATTGTGATTGTGATTGTGATTGTGATTGTGTGACTGTGTGATTGTGATTGTGTGACTGTGATTGTGTGACCGTGATTGTGGGATTGTGACTGTGGGATTGTGTGGTTGTGGTTGTGCGATTGTGATAGTGTGACTGTGATTGTGTGATTGTGATTGCGATTGTGTGATTGTGACTGTGTGGTCGTGATTCTGTGATCGTGATTGTGGGATTGTGACTGTGTGATTGTGCGATCGCGATTGTGCGATCGCAATTGAGTGATTGTGATTATGTGATTGTGATTGTGATTGTGATTGTGTGATTGTGTGATCGTGATTGTGTGATCGTGATTGTGTGACCGTGATTGTGTGACCGTGATTATGTGATCGTGATTGTGTGATCCTGATTGTGTGATTAGGATTCTGTGATCGTGATTGTGTAATCGTGATTGTGTGATCGTGATTGTGTGATTGTTTGATTGTGTGATTGCGATTGTGTGATTGCGATTGTGTCATTGCGATTGTGTGATTGCGATTGTGTGATTGCGTTTGTGTGATTGCGATTGTGTGATTGCGATTGTGTGATTGCGATTGTGTGATTGCGATTGTTTGATTGCGATTGTTTGATTGTGTGATTGTGATTGTGTGATTGTGATTGTGTGATTGTGATTGTGTGATTGTGATTGTGTGATTGTGATTGTGTGATTGTGATTGTGTGATTGTGATTGTGTGATTGTGATCGTGTGATTGTGATCGTGTGATCGTGATTGGGTGACCGTGATTGGGTGATCGTGATTGGGTGATCGTGATTTGGTGATCGTGATTGGGTGATCCTGATTGGGTGATCGTGATTGGGTGATCGTGATTGGGTGATCGTGATTGGGTGATCGTGATTGGGTGATCGTGATTGTGGGATTGTGACTGTGGGATTGTGTGGTTGTGGTTGTGTGATTGTGATTGTGTGAATGTGATTGTGTGATTGTGATTGTGGGATTGTGGTTGCGATTGTGTGATTGTGACTGTGTGGTCATGATTGTGTGATCGTGATTGTGGGATTGTGACTGTGTGATTGTGTGATCGTGATTGTGTGATCGTGATTGTGTGATCGTGATTGTGTGATCGTGATTGTGTGATCGTGATTGGGTGATCGTGATTGGGTGATCGTGATTGGGTGATCGTGATTGGGTGATCGTGATTGTGGGATTGTGACTGTGCGATTGTGTGATTGTGATTGTGTGACTGTGATTGTGTGATTGTGATTGTGGGATTGTGATTGTGTGATCGTGACTGTGATTTTGTGATTGTGATTGTGATTGTGATTGTGACTGTGATTGTGATTGTGATTGTGATTGTGATTGTGATTGTGTGACTGTGTGATTGTGATTGTGTGACTGTGATTGTGTGACCGTGATTGTGGGATTGTGACTGTGGGATTGTGTGGTTGTGGTTGTGCGATTGTGATAGTGTGACTGTGATTGTGTGATTGTGATTGCGATTGTGTGATTGTGACTGTGTGGTCGTGATTGTGTGATCGTGATTGTGGGATTGTGACTGTGTGATTGTGCGATCGCGATTGTGCGATCGCAATTGAGTGATTGTGATTATGTGATTGTGATTGTGATTGTGATTGTGTGATTGTGTGATCGTGATTGTGTGATCGTGATTGTGTGACCGTGATTGTGTGACCGTGATTATGTGATCGTGATTGTGTGATCCTGATTGTGTGATTAGGATTCTGTGATCGTGATTGTGTAATCGTGATTGGGTGACCGTGATTGGGTGATCGTGATTGGGTGATCGTGATTTGGTGATCGTGATTGGGTGATCCTGATTGGGTGATCGTGATTGGGTGATCGTGATTGGGTGATCGTGATTGGGTGATCGTGATTGTGGAATTGTGACTGTGGGATTGTGTGGTTGTGGTTGTGTGATTGTGATTGTGTGAATGTGATTGTGTGATTGTGATTGTGGGATTGTGGTTGCGATTGTGTGATTGCGACTGTGTGGTCATGATTGTGTGATCGTGATTGTGGGATTGTGACTGTGTGATTGTGTGATCGTGATTGTGTGATCGTGATTGTGTGATCGTGATTGTGTGATCCTGATTGTGTGATTAGGATTCTGTGATCGTGATTGTGTAATCGTGATTGTGTGATCGTGATTGTGTGATTGTTTGATTGTGTGATTGCGATTGTGTGATTGCGATTGTGTGATTGCGATTGTGTGATTGCGATTGTGTGATTGCGTTTGTGTGATTGCGATTGTGTGATTGCGATTGTGTGATTGCGATTGTGTGATTGCGATTGTTTGATTGCGATTGTTTGATTGTGTGATTGTGATTGTGTGATTGTGATTGTGTGATTGTGATTGTGTGATTGTGATTGTGTGATTGTGATTGTGTGATTGTGATTGTGTGATTGTGATTGTGTGATTGTGATTGTGTGATTGTGATTGTGTGATTGTGATTGTGTGATTGTGATCGTGTGATTGTGATCGTGTGATCGTGATTGGGTGACCGTGATTGGGTGATCGTGATTGGGTGATCGTGATTTGGTGATCGTGATTGGGTGATCCTGATTGGGTGATCGTGATTGGGTGATCGTGATTGGGTGATCGTGATTGGGTGATCGTGATTGGGTGGTCGTGATTGTGGGATTGTGACTGTGGGATTGTGTGGTTGTGGTTGTGTGATTGTGATTGTGTGAATGTGATTGTGTGATTGTGATTGTGGGATTGTGGTTGCGATTGTGTGATTGTGACTGTGTGGTCATGATTGTGTGATCGTGATTGTGGGATTGTGACTGTGTGATTGTGTGATCGTGATTGTGTGATCGTGATTGTGTGATCGTGATTGTGTGATCGTGATTGGGTGATCGTGATTGGGTGATCGTGATTGGGTGATCGTGATTGGGTGATCGTGATTGGATGATCGTGATTGGGTGATCGTGATTGTGGGATTGTGACTGTGCGATTGTGTGATTGTGATTGTGTGACTGTGATTGTGTGATTGTGATTGTGGGATTGTGATTATGTGATCGTGACTGTGATTTTGTGATTGTGATTGTGATTGTGATTGTGACTGTGATTGTGATTGTGATGGTGATTGTGATTGTGATTGTGATTGTGTGACTGTGTGATTGTGATTGTGTGACTGTGATTGTGTGACCGTGATTGTGGGATTGTGACTGTGGGATTGTGTGGTTGTGGTTGTGCGATTGTGATAGTGTGACTGTGATTGTGTGATTGTGATTGCGATTGTGTGATTGTGACTGTGTGGTCGTGATTGTGTGATCGTGATTGTGGGATTGTGACTGTGTGATTGTGCGATCGCGATTGTGCGATCGCAATTGAGTGATTGTGATTATGTGATTGTGATTGTGATTGTGATTGTGTGATTGTGTGATCGTGATTGTGTGATCGTGATTGTGTGACCGTGATTGTGTGACCGTGATTATGTGATCGTGATTGTGTGATCCTGATTGTGTGATTAGGATTCTGTGATCGTGATTGTGTAATCGTGATTGTGTGATCGTGATTGTGATCGCGATTTTGTGATCGTGATTGTGTGATGGTGATTTTGTGATCGTGATTGTGTGACCGTGATTGTGTGATCGTGATTGTGTGACCGTGATTGTGTGACCGTGATTGTGTGATCGTGATTGTGCGATCCTGATTGTGTGATTAGGATTCTGTGATCGTGATTGTGCAATCGTGATTGGGTGATCGTGATTTGGTGATCGTGATTGGGTGATAGTGATTGGGTGATCGTGATTGGGTGATCGTGATTGGGTGATCGTGATTGGGTGATCGTGATTGTGGGATTGTGACTGTGGGATTGTGTGGTTGTGGTTGTGTGATTGTGATTGTGTGAATGTGATTGTGTGATTGTGATTGTGGGATTGTGGTTGCGATTGTGTGATTGTGACTGTGTGGTCATGATTGTGTGATCGTGATTGTGGGATTGTGACTGTGTGATTGTGTGATCGTGATTGTGTGATCGTGATTGTGGGATCGTGATTGTGCGATCGTGATTGTGCGATCGTGATTGTGCGATCGTGATTGTGCGATCGCGATTGTGCGATCGCGATTGTGCGATCGCGATTGTGCGATCGTGATTGTGCGATCGTGATTGTGCGATCGTGATTGTGCGATCGTGATTGTGCGATCGTGATTGTGTGATTGTTTGATTGTGTGATTGCGATTGTGTGATTGCGTTTGTGTGATTGCGATTGTGTGATTGCGATTGTGTGATTGCGATTGTGTGATTGCGATTGTTTGATTGCGATTGTTTGATTGTGTGATTGTGATTGTGTGATTGTGATTGTGTGATTGTGATTGTGTGATTGTGATTGTGTGATTGTGATTGTGTGATTGTGATTGTGTGATTGTGATTGTGTGATTGTGATTGTGTGATTGTGATTGTGTGATTGTGATTGTGTGATTGTGATTGTGTGATTGTGATTGTGTGATTGTGATTGTGTGATTGTGATTGTGTGATTGTGATTGTGTGATTGTGATTGTGTGATTGTGATTGTGTGATTGTGATTGTGTGATTGTGATTGTGTGGTTGTGATCGTGTGATTGTGATCGTGTGATCGTGATTGGGTGACCGTGATTGGGTGATCGTGATTGGGTGATCGTGATTTGGTGATCGTGATTGGGTGATCGTGATTGGGTGATCGTGATTGGGTGATCGTGATTGTGGGATTGTGACTGTGGGATTGTGTGGTTGTGGTTGTGTGATTGTGATTGTGTGAATGTGATTGTGTGATTGTGATTGTGGGATTGTGGTTGCGATTGTGTGATTGTGACTGTGTGGTCATGATTGTGAGATCGTGATTGTGGGATTGTGACTGTGTGATTGTGTGATCGTGATTGTGTGATCGTGATTGTGTGATCGTGATTGGGTGATCGTGATTGGGTGATCGTGATTGGGTGATCGTGATTGGGTGATCGTGATTGGGTGATCGTGATTGGGTGATCGTGATTGTGGGATTGTGACTGTGCGATTGTGTGATTGTGATTGTGTGACTGTGATTGTGTGATTGTGATTGTGGGATTGTGATTGTGTGATCGTGACTGTGATTTTGTGATTGTGATTGTGATTGTGATTGTGACTGTGATTGTGATTGTGATTGTGATTGTGATTGTGATTGTGTGACTGTGTGATTGTGATTGTGTGACTGTGATTGTGTGATTGTGATTGCGATTGTGTGATTGTGACTGTGTGGTCGTGATTGTGTGATCGTGATTGTGGGATTGTGACTGTGTGATTGTGCGATCGCGATTGTGCGATCGCAATTGAGTGATTGTGATTATGTGATTGTGATTGTGATTGTGATTGTGTGATTGTGTGATCGTGATTGTGTGATCGTGATTGTGTGACCGTGATTGTGTGACCGTGATTATGTGATCGTGATTGTGTGATCCTGATTGTGTGATTAGGATTCTGTGATCGTGATTGTGTAATCGTGATTGTGTGATCGTGATTGTGTGATTGTTTGATTGTGTGATTGCGATTGTGTGATTGCGATTGTGTGATTGCGATTGTGTGATTGCGATTGTGTGATTGCGTTTGTGTGATTGCGATTGTGTGATTGCGATTGTGTGATTGCGATTGTGTGATTGCGATTGTTTGATTGCGATTGTTTGATTGTGTGATTGTGATTGTGTGATTGTGATTGTGTGGTTGTGATTGTGTGATTGTGATTGTGTGATTGTGATTGTGTGATTGTGATTGTGTGATTGTGATTGTGTGATTGTGATCGTGTGATTGTGATCGTGTGATTGTGATCGTGTGATCGTGATTGGGTGACCGTGATTGGGTGATCGTGATTGGGTGATCGTGATTTGGTGATCGTGATTGGGTGATCCTGATTGGGTGATCGTGATTGGGTGATCGTGATTGGGTGATCGTGATTAGGTGATCGTGATTGGGTGATAGTGATTGTGGGATTGTGACTGTGGGATTGTGTGGTTGTGGTTGTGTGATTGTGATTGTGTGAATGTGATTGTGTGATTGTGATTGTGGGATTGTGGTTGCGATTGTGTGATTGTGACTGTGTGGTCATGATTGTGTGATCGTGATTGTGGGATTGTGACTGTGTGATTGTGTGATCGTGATTGTGTGATCGTGATTGTGTGATCGTGATTGGGTGATCGTGATTGGGTGATCGTGATTGGGTGATCGTGATTGGGTGATCGTGATTGGGTGATCGTGATTGTGGGATTGTGACTGTGCGATTGTGTGATTGTGATTGTGTGACTGTGATTGTGTGATTGTGATTGTGGGATTGTGATTGTGTGATCGTGACTGTGATTTTGTGATTGTGATTGTGATTGTGATTGTGACTGTGATTGTGATTGTGATTGTGATTGTGATTGTGATTGTGATTGTGTGACTGTGCGATTGTGATAGTGTGACTGTGAT